>NC_090845.1:18026656-19366239 GCF_028021215.1 Eschrichtius robustus
TTCCCCTCGTCAGTACTTCTATAATACACTGGCTCTGTTACCATCAGTACCGTCACCCCATGTTTTAGAATCATGTCTTTGTGTATCTGTGTTCCTCATTTTACTGTGACCACCTTGAGGAATCATTTGTCTTTGCAGTACAGTCCAGGCACACAATAGGTGTTCGATAAATGCATATAGATTAAAAGCACAAGGGAGGAGACTATGACGCCAACACAAATGGAAGTATTTGGGGTTGGGGAAGGAGCATGGGTGGAGGAGAGTCTCAGAAAGGCTGGATGGGAAGTTGAAACACAAGAATCTTTGATGATAGCCTAGATCTAAAGCTTTGTCCACAACCCCCATCCCATCCCCACGATGGGTGTGGCCTGCGAAGATACCATTTACACAAAATAAACTTGGTAAAACTGGAAATTGGTTCTCCAGGCCCCCTGGGGATTAGCTTTCTACTATTTTTCCTTTTAAAAAGCATTCTAAATTATCAGAGACAGTTAGAAATTATGTTGGCATTATAAAAGAACCTATGCCCAGCCTCCAAGCCCGAGGTTAGAGGAGGTTTGAATGCATTGTTCACAGGGATTTCCCTGAAGTCTGATTAGCATCTAGGTACACTTCAAACTGCAGCTAGGCTGCTTACAACATGTAATTACGGATATCACTAGCATGTCTAATTTGACAAGTAATGTAGAAGGCACACACGAAATGGGAACTGTACCATTTGGCCAATACATGCTGCAGAGTTCAGTTCTGCACTGCCATGAGGATCATCTGTGTGTGCCAAAGAAAACCTTATGAAGATGACAGTTATTAGGAAAGTAATGAGAGAGTAGTATTTCTTCCCCTTCCCCTCCCCCTCAAATTAATAGTTCAATGTAATTGGTTAAACTGCATGATCCTTGAAGAAAACTGAATTCTCATTACCATTGTTAAAAAAAATCGTTCACCCTCTGCTCTCAAACATTGGGATGTTTGTTTCTTGCCAATTCTCTTCTCTTAGAACCAACTGGGGTAATTGGTTGGCATTTGAGTGGTATGAAATTCTAGAACAAAAGAAGTTATTATAATTATCTGGGAAAAAATTATAAATATCCTAACAAGAAAGGGCTAGAAAGTATGAAAGAGAAATCTGAGATTAGACCTAAAATAAATTACAATATTGATAAAGAATTTTGTTAAAATAACAACCCTACATTTAGTAAAAATCCATTCTCTCTCTTGCCCCCAGTCTATTTAGTGGCCTTATCAATCGCTCAAGAACTCAGGGTTGAAATTTTGAGTCATCCATCTTTTTTCAGCCCCCCTAACTAGTTATGGAGTTCATCTTTCTTATCCCTTCAGAATGTCATGTACATAAGTCTGGCCTTGGGATAGATGGAGCAGGTGTCTGTTGACATGGATTTGAGGGGTTTCAGGGGACATCATTGTTACAGGTCTGAAAAATGGTTTGGTCTTAAAAGAGTATACAAATTCAACTTCCTTTTAAAAGGGGGACAAATCTTTTGGTTGACATCCACAGGCTTAAAAGAATTGGTGGACACATTAAACCAAGGGTTTCAATGTGGGTTGGAGGAAGGAGTAGCAAGAAGGAAAGAAAGGCAGGAGCAGAGAGAAGATGCTGGCAGCAAAATATCGATTTCACGCTTTTGATGAGGTCTGGTTCTATGTTTAACATCCCACCCTGGCTTATGCTTTTCAAGATCACATCGCTCTATCCTTTCAAATTCACCGACCTGCCCAGAGATGTTGAACTAATTTATCTCCATACTTTTTTCAACCTCTTTCATCATCTCCCTCCCATGTGGAATCTACCTGATCTCCCCCTGGTTCTTTAGCTGGGCCCGCCCATCAGGCACTGGCTAATAAAAATAAAAGTAGTGGCTTTAATCTAGAGCAGCCACCCACCCCACCCCAAGACAATTCCCTACTCCCATCCTTAGTTCCTTGTCAAGTCTCCACCTTCTCCTGCCTCTCTGGTCCCAGGTGCCTGACAAGGCATCACTCTCCTGTCCCCTCTTGCAGTTTTGTGCCTTGCGTGTCCTCTGGCACTTGGATCTTAGCACCGCTTTTCCAGTCTGTTTTGCTTACTCTTGGCCTCAGGAGTGCCTGCTCTAGCCCCCATCCCCACATTTCAGAGGAAAGGAAGGAGAAGATGTTCTTGTCTAATTCCCACTGCGAATCTGGGAGCTAATTCTGCCAAAAGAGTCATGTGGCATTTTTTGTGAAAGACTGAAAGGATTAAGAGGAAGGTGTGGGATTCAGTGGTTGAAATACCTATCTTCATAATTAGGGCCACTCTCCTTGTAGCACCTACCTTCTGACCTCAGAACAGGGTATACTAGCTTTTCAAAACTGTCTTTTGCTGGCTTGTTTTCAATATTCACTAACAACTTCAGTGTTAGTATTTGCAGCCCGACTGAACATTTTACTTCTCAACTTGTTTCCTATTTAGAACCTGATGAATGAAAATGACCTCCTCAAGAGAATCTCAAGCAGCGCTTCTCAAACTTGAAAACCCACACAGATCACCTGGGGGGTCTTGTTAAAATGCAGATTCTGATTCCGTAGCTCTGGGGCCTGAGAGTCTGCTTCTCCAATTTGCCCCCAGATGCCGCTGCTGCTGTTGCTCCAGGAACCCCATTTTGAGGAGCCAGGATCTAAGTGTCTCTTTCAACTTGCAATAATCACCCATCAGATAAAGCTCATTGGCTACGATACTGCCACGGCACAAAGCTCTACGTGTCTCTTGATGTCAGACTTTTCAGCCGTGATTAATGAAGAATAATTGGGTTAATGGAGGTTGCATTTGAGATCCAGCATTTTCCACAAGCATGTATATTAAATGTACCTCACCTTGGAAGGAATCCGGTAGAACTCTGGATCCGCCGCAGGCAGATACTGGCCAACTGGCAAATTTCCTCATGCATCTTCTCGGAGACCTCCTCTGATGGGTCTGAAAAAGAGAAAAGATAATCAGGATCTTGGACTTTGCCGGTGGCGCAGTGGTTAAGAATCCGCCTGCCAACGCAGGGGACACGGGTTTGAGCCCTGGTCTGGGAAGATCCCACATGCCGCAGAGCAACTAAGCCTGGGCGCCACGACTACTGAGCCTGCGCTCTGGGCCCCTCACTGAGCCTGTGTGCCACAACTACTGAAGCCCGTGCGCCTAGAGCCCGTGCTCCGCAGTAAGAGAAGCCACCACAATGAGAAGCCCACGCACCGCAACGAACTCGGCCATAAATAAATAAATAAATACATTTGTTAAAAAAAAAAAAAGATCAGAATCTTGCTCCAGAACCATTTCTGTCTGTAGGGATATTTTAGGTTGATGTAGCCAGGAGAGTTAGAGCTGAACTAGCAGCTTCCTCAGGGGGTGTGTTCAGGTGTTTTGGATCTGAGACCCTGAGAGGCACAGAAATGATCAGCAACAGTCAAACCTTCCGGAATGCAGCATGCTTTCAAACTGTAAACGCACTCCTGTGTAGTTAACGTTGGTGACAAACAAGTCAGTGACAATTTCTCATCTCCTATTTTTGATCACTCATTTTCCCCCCACTTGAGATACCTCCTTTGATTTCAGCTGTTGATGCTGTATCACAGATATTTTCTAAGTCACTGCAGAGAACCTAAATCCTACCTTTTCCTAGCAGTAAAATTAGCCTGTGGCATGATAACTGCCCTGGCAACTCTCTATTGGCTACAATATCCAGGTGAAAGCAATGGAAGTATCAGGCGAAGGCAGGCTATGAGCCCGAGCTGGCCACAGGATCCGCTTGTCATGACAGTGTGTTATCATCAGCTGTCTCTATGTCCATGTCCCTCCTCCCCATTTCCTCATCCCATTCCCATCTCCCAGAAACATTTCTCTTTCATCTTCTTAACCCTTGTAGATAGCACAGTGGCTGGAAACTAACTCGATGAAAGTGTGCTGATGAAGCCAGGCTCAGATTGTGATGATGAAGGTGCCTGAGATTGTCTGACGCAAAATGATTCATGCAGCCCCTTTTCTCAGCTTATCTATCACTGTTAGAAGGTGCCTCATACTCACTTAAACATTTGTGTTTCCGTATCTAGTTTCATATTTCTCTTTTCATGACCTAGTTCTCCCTCCTGAAGCTTGAGCTAATAGAAAGCAATAGATATAGGAAATTAAAAGAGAAAAATCTCTTTTAAGTTGTGGATGGCAGTACAAGTTCAGAAATTAGGCGTTTCAGGGAGTTTTGCTAACCCAGCTTTCAGAATCCTAGGGGTGATTTAGTTGGTTGACCTTCTCCCCTCCCTCCAGGCTGCTTTATCTGTGTTTCTTTTTCTCCCCATGATTTAAGCAGGAGACTGACGCAACATGGACCTACAAACATTTAGATTATGATTTTCCATGACCAGAGTTCAAGTCAGTGGGAGATACCACAGGTCTGCAGTACCCAAGAAATTTCCAAATAAGCAGACCCTGTTTAGCCCAGCTTCTTCCCCTCATGAACTCATCTTTTGTCCAATGTACAAAGCCTTCCCAAACTTCTACTGAGATCATTGTTCCACACCTAGTTGCTATTTAGTTCATTTGCATGTGGCAATTCTATTATATCAGTACCATGGGGAGTGAGTCCCAGGGCAAGCAGGAGTGGTTCCACCTTTGATGAGGTCTCAGGTTTGCTTGCTTAATCTCTAGCTGAGCTCTTGGCTCAGCTCATTGTTATAGCCACAAGAATGCCATCTTTCTGAAGCATTATAGTGGCTTTTTCGAGATCCCTTGACTCATACGTTTTCCTCCAGAGCTACTTTATTCATACTAATCAACCTTGATAAATTTCTCTCCTTTAATACGCTAAACTCCTATTCAGATCTGCACTCAATAACATACACTTGGATTCCATCTTGGACTTTTGGGCCACATGCCACTCCCTGCAGGAGAGTCCAGCCCTGACATCTGTTGTGGGCCACCTAGCTGTATATCTTTGCAACTCAGAAAGCATCCATGATTCTGACTGCTGAGTCTGTGAGCTTCTTGAAGGGCCTGTATCCTCCTCCTCAATCTGTGTCCTACAGTATGTTAGCACTGCGACCCCTTGTTTTTGTTTCCCCCAATGAAAATGGCTTTTTCATTTATTTCTCATTATAAAAATAATCCATGCTTAGTGTAAAACATTCAAACAATACAGATTAGTATACAGAAGCAAGGAAAGCAGTACCTGAAATTTTACCACTTGGAAATTAATACAGTTCATGATCTTCCAGACCCTTTTCTACACATAGACACAATTTTACACAACTGGAACGCACTCTTTTGGCCAAATAATATACTGTTACCATTTCAGCAAGTACAGATATTGAAATAGGTATTTATTTATTTGCATTGGCTTGAACAGAAGCCTAAGGCTGTTCACAGTTACTATACCTTCGCCTTATTTTTCTAGCACTCCCCTTTCTTTCCCCTTCTCTCCTCTCTAACTAGGCCCCCCAGCAGCCCCCGAGGGGCAGCCTTGGCTGCGGCACTTGCCAGGGAGAGGAAGGGAAGGAAGGAGGTGCAGGTGGTCAGGCAGCGGGAGGCGTGTCGCATGCTGTCACTTCCAGGAGAATTGGCCCTCTCCACTCCTGCCAGCTGGGAGTTGAAGTGACGTCAATCTCTCTTTTTATACTGTCTCCTGATTTTCTCTACTCCCTCCACCCTTTGCCTCCTTCCTAGGCAGCAGAAGGGAGGTATCTGCAGAGAGGGATCCGCACAGTCGTCAAGCTCCTCAGGTGATTCTGATCTAGGGGCGCACAGCTACTCTTTGAGACCTGCTGCTCGCCTCATTGCAGACCAGGTGCAGCTCACGGCTGGATAGGAATCACCTGGGGAGATGGTTAATAATACAAACTCCTGCACCTCATTCCCGGAGATTCTGATTCTGTAGAGCTGGGATACGGCCCAAGACTTGGTGGTTTTTTGCTTTTTGGGGTTTTTGTTGTTGTTGTTTTTAAAAAACAAGATCCCTAAATGATCCCGAGGAACAGCCAGTTTAGCCCATGCTCTACTCCCCGGCTACTCAAAGTGTGGTTCATGGACCAGCATCAGCATCGCCCGGGAGCTTGTGAGAAATGCAGAGTCTCAGGCCTCACCTCTAGACCTACTGAATCAGAGCCTGTATTTTAACAAGATCCCTGGATGAGTCGTACTGCACGTTACAGTTCGAGAGGCACTGCTCCACCCCAGTGCTATAGCATGGGAAAATTCTTCTTTGTGGGGTTAAGCTAAAAACACTGTAACTCACTTGATTCCCACCTACTGAACTGTTGGTGGGATTTCACAAAATGTACCTACAACTTATGGCGACATTTTCCTAAAAGAGAAGTGGTAAACAGTACAGATAATTCCAAGTTAAAGGAAACTCTCCACCGGTTTCAACTTTGAAACTTTTTAGCTTGTCTTTGATTTTATGCATGAAATCCTCATGAAAGAAATCGAGGTTTGCATGAATATTTTAGATTAAAGGTTAAAACTGGACCATATTTTTCTCTTTAGAGTGCTCTGACATCTCAGCTCTTAAATAACAAAGTTCTTGGTAAAATATTCAAATGGTCCTATGTAATGTTTGTACCAACTTATGCACTGCCAAGTCCAGCCAATGATAACTGCATTTCAGGAGAACAAAAACACCAATTCAACGTTCATTTTAGTCAGTGAGCTCATACCCCACGACCAGTTCCTGTGGAGCCATCACTTAGGGAAACCTTTGGCCTTCTATGTTGCTTATGAAAACTTCTTGACTAGAATTGTGATTCACCTAGATTTGTCCCAGAAAAATCATCCTTAAGCATTTGCATGTTGAGCATTCACGCTATTGTTTCATAAAGACGCTGCAAAGAAATGCTTTCTTTTCTCCCACTTATGGAAGGTCATGGAATTATTTCTCCATTTAGTTAGTTTAGAATGCAGGGTTAAAAAAAAAAAAAAAGAATGCAGGATAAAACCTAAGTCAAGTTGTTCATGATAGGCTGACTTTCAGGGCCCCACTTCCACAGTTTTCTCCTCCAGTGAACCTTTTTTTCTGTACAGTACTTACAGCCTCTAACGTCTCTGCCTTCTTGCTTGTTTCAAAACTCACTTCCTGGATGATTTCCCAAACCTTTGTAACACTGCATCCATTAGAGACAGAAACCTCTCTCTCCAGCCTTAACTCAATAGGGTGCCGCCCATCTGGAATGGGATAGGCTGACTGTAGCACTAGTGCAGTGACTCTGTGATGCCATCAACAAATTAGGCTCTGATATTTGTGACATGTAACTTATGCCCTTAGGTTTGCAATATGGCTGCTGTGCCTCCACGAATTGTCTCCATCTTTCATGAAGCAAGAATGGAAAAGTGTTTAGAAGTCTGCCTTTTTTTTTAAAATACTGTTTTAATTTATTTAATTTATTTATTTATTTATTTATGGCTGTGTTGGGTCTTCGTTTCTGTGCGAGGGCTTTCTCCAGTTGCGGCAAGCGGGGGCCACTCTTCATCGCGGTGCGCGGGCCTCTCATCATCGTGGCCTCTCTTGCTGTGGAGCACGGGCTCTAGAGCACAGGCTCAGTAGTTGTGGCGCATGGGCTTAGTTGCTCCACAGCATGTGGGATCTTCCCGGACCAGGGCTCGAACCCGTGTCCCCTGCATTGGCAGGCAGACTCCCAACCACTGCGCCCCCAGGGAAGCCCTAGAAGTCTGCCTTTTTAAACAAGCTCTTCAGGCAGCCCCTTTCAACGATTTCCACTTAGATCTCAGAAGCCAGAGCTGGGTGGCACGACCACCCCTAGCTGAAATGGAATCTGGATACACTGTTACCCCGACCCCCAAATTGGAGTTCTGTAACCAGAAAAAAAGGGGAGGAGAATGGATATTAGGTAGTCAGTTAGCAAGACCGGCCACTGTCACTAAGTGGTAAGACACTCATAAGATATTTGAATTTTAAAGGGGAACAAAGCCTTAAGCCAACGGAATAAACCTTGAAGAGTAGAATTTCAGGCCTTAGCTACTGTGTACTTAGACTTTGGGTCTAGGGATGAGAAATTCCTATTGCCTCTCAGACAAGATATTTTTGATATCTTGAATTGTGTCTTATACGGTCAGTTAATTGTTTTGGTCTGATTGAGATTCTAATGCAATCCATACTTGCTTCATTTTTAAAATGATGACATGTGTTTAAGGTCAGGGCTTGATAAAATCAAATTCTTACTAAACCTTGATGATTACTGAGGATGCTCTGCTTTTCCTGTCTGGACAGGCCCTCGATCTGGCACTTATGCTCTGTCCAGCGGACAGGAGCCTAGAGGAGAGAGGAATGGGTGCCTTCTGGTCCTCACACTTAGTGTGAGTGGGCTTGGATATCTGTGGAAAATAGTGACTTCCACCAAAATAGGGTTGGTGATCAGGTCTTGAGGCTGACAGTAAGAGAAGGTAGATTTTTTTCCCCCTGCTTCTAGGGACCAGAGGGAGAGCTGTGAAGAATGAAGATAGAAATCTTAGTGCTAGGAAGGGTCAGAGGGGCTAGGTGGGGTCAGAGAGGCAAAGGATGCTTTGTGTCACCAAAATAAGGTAGCAGGCAGAAAAAGTTACTAGAAAGGTCTAATAGGAAGGAGTGAGAAATTGTTGAGGCTGGAGTTTTAG
The DNA here is from genome assembly GCF_028021215.1 of Eschrichtius robustus. NCBI lineage: Eukaryota > Metazoa > Chordata > Mammalia > Artiodactyla > Eschrichtiidae > Eschrichtius > Eschrichtius robustus. The sequence goes on from NC_090845.1 coordinate 18,035,274, forward strand.
AAACAAAGCCCAGATCAGAGTTTGGGCCAGAGTCCCTACTTCCTGCTCCCCTGTAACTTCGAGGGATCTGGGTGGCACTCATGGGTCTCCATGAGCCTGTGGGACTTTAGGGGATTATATGTCATCAGAAGTGCATATGGGATATTTGAAGTCTGGGGAAAGGTCCCTGTTACAGTTAGTATCACTGCCTACTAAACCATCCCAAATTGGTGGTGTAAATAACAACCGCTATTTTATTATGCTCACAGCTTCTGGGGTCAGGAATTCAGACAAGGCACAGTGAGGATGGCTTGTCTCTAATCCATGATGTGTGGATCCTCAGCTGGTCTGGGGGGACTTGGGTGGCTGGGGGCTGGAATCATCTGGAGGCTTCTTCCCTCACATGTCTGGGGTCTGGGCTGGGATGACTCCGTGACTGGGTGCAGCAGGACTGTTGACCAGAGGACCTACACATGGCCTCTCCATGTGGCTTGGGCATCCATCTCACAGTATGACGGCTGGGTTCTGAGAGGGGAAGTCCCAAGAGGGAGCCCCTGGATGATGCGAGTGTTCCAAGAGAGCCAGGGCAGCCGCGTGGCCTTTTATGACCTAACCTCGGAAATCACACAGCATCATTTTCACCTCTGTCTTGTGGTCAAAGCGGTTTATAAGGCTGCCTAGATTCAAGGCAAGGAGTTTTAGAGCAGCCCCCTCTTGATGGGAGGAGTGGCAAAGAACTTGAGGCCTTTAAACAAACAAACACAAAGTGCCCACTCCCTGAACTTGCAGTTGGAATCTTGGCTGTACGTTTTCTAGCTATGCGACCTTGGGCAAAAGTCTCAACGTCTCTGATCTCTGCTTTTTTCATCTCCCAAATAATAGGTGCTCATCTTATTGGGTTTGGGTGAGGACTAAATGGAGATAAACTTATACTGAAGATTTTACCTAGAACAAAATGTGTTCACTATTGCTTGAGCCTAAATCTGAAGAATGCTTGGGGAATACCATGCCTGAAGTAGGGGTTATTTTTCTCAGGTGTGGAATCAGGGATTAAGCTGGAAGATGTATTGTGCTTTTAACAAATACACAGGGGCTTCCCTGGTGGCGCAGTGGTTGAGAATCTGCCTGCCAGTGCAGGGGGCACGGGTTCGAGCCCTGGTCTGGGAAGATCCCACATGCCGCGGAGCAACTAGGCCCGTGAGCCACAATTACTGAGCCTGCGCGTCTGGAGCCTGTGCTCCGCAACAAGAGAGGCCACGATAGTGAGAGGCCCGCGCACCGCGATGAAGAGTGGCCCCCGCTTGCCGCAACTGGAGAAAGCCCTCGCACAGAAACGAAGACCCAACACAGCCATAAATAAATAAACAAATAAATAAAAATTAAACAAAAAACAAAAAAACAAATACACACCTAACCTATTAAATACCTACTACATGCTAGAAATGTCCTCCTGGCCAGGGACATTCCTCATTCAAGGGTTAGACTTGCATCCCAAAATACCAGACATGATATTTCAGGCAGTTATGGGCACAAATATTTTCTAAGCATCTTCTCCTTCCTCCAACCATAAATAGTGTCCAGAAGTGAGCTTTTGAAATTATTTTGTGCATACTTGAACTCTTCTTCTCTCTGCAGCTTTTGCAGGTATTTTAATTTTCCATTCTTGCGTCTATTAAGCTTCTTGCATCCTTAAAACATAGGGTTGATTTAGTTGTAATTTTCTGGAAAAATGAGGAACACTCTGTGCTTAGATGAAGTCCTCATTTGGAGATGTTTATCTCTGAGCAAAGAACAGTGGTTCCTGGATACTGTACCATTTCGGTGACTTGGTGTAACAGTTTCAATTAACCCGTGAAAAGGATGAGTCTTCTGAGGAGGCTGTCTGGAGAGTCTGATATGACAGATAGCAGTTTGTGCTGAAATACCACACATACCTTGCCCCTGGAGGAGCACTGATCATGGGTAATATCTTTACTTATATACTAAAGATTATTGGGAGGAAGAGCTACTGTGGATGAAAATTCTCACAAATCAACAAGCAACATTGCTACAACCAATAAAGGTGGACTGACAACTGCAAGCTAGCTTTCTGTCCATAGGTCGTTGTGTTCTTTTCAGTTTATGGGCTCAGTGTGCCATGTTGTATTAATAGATCACATCCTTCTAGCAAAGTTCATTTACCTACATGAAAAATGAAAACTTAGTAATAGAATATATAGAAATAGAAATATTTCTATATATTCTATAGTGAGATACTAAAGCAGTTCTTAAAATGTAATTTATTGTAACCAAATATAGTTGGTGCTCTTGTGCCACAAACCCCATTCCCTCTGCTTCCCTGTGATTTCAGTAGTAGCTGTGGTACCATTTCTTATGCGTGCTGAAGGGTTCTCTCACGTTACTGCTGCATCTCGCTCAGCTGGTACATATGGCAGCCTGAGAGTATGACGCAGAGCGGGGCACGGGAAGTAACAACTCTGCGTGATACTCTGAAACAAAGGGGGACAGGAGTGGGCCCAGAAATGCTTCCTGTCTGATGGAGGAATAATTCCAAGGCACATTCTACACTGTTTGCCAGTGGGGCGCAGGCAGGAGTGAGCTCCACTTGCCCACAGCAGTAATTGGTTCAATAACATACCCTTCACTGGCTTCCTTCCTTCTCTGCCTTACTTCTCCTGCTCTTTCATTCCTGATCCCTGGGATCACTTCCCAAGTGAGCCACCTGCATCCACATCTTTGTTTCAGGCTCTGCTTTGAGGGGAGCCCAAATTAAAACATCAAGAGCTGGACCTGAAATTCAGATATGCCCCGGGCAAGGGGTCCCCCAATTCCAACTCTAGTATCTATTGCCTTGCACTAATTGTTGTGGGGGCGGAGGACCCACCTGAACAAAGGGCTCAAATTGTGTCCTCAAGGTGGGATAGACTTACAAAGATGCTTCCTAATGGACTGAGGCAAGGATTAGGGCTTCTGAGAGAGAATTCACCTTAAAGGAAGAAGGAGTCTGCTGCAATTCATTCAGACAGTTATTGAGAGTCTGCTATGTTCCAGGTATAGTTCTATATGCTAGGGATACATCAATGAATGAAAACATGAGAAATCCTTGCACTCATGAGTTTATATTCCAGTGGAAGAAGACAGAGAATAAACAATTAAAATACTAAGAAGTAAATTTTAGATTATTTTTGAAGTTAAGGGCTAGGGTAGAATAAGTAAGGGAGATTGGTAGTACGGGCAAAAGGGCCTTGGAATTAACGTGAGTGGGATCGTGTCCTAGTCAGCCCAGGCTGCCATAACACAATAACACAGACTGGGTGGCTTAAAGAACAGACATTAATTTTCTCACAGTTCTGGAAGCCAAAAATCCATGATCAAGGTGCTGGAAAATTTGGTTTCTGTTGAGAGCTCTCTTCCCGTCTTGTAGATGGCTGTTTCTTGCTATGACCTCACATGACCTTTCCTCTGTGCACACACGTGGTGAGACAGAGAGCTCTGATGTCTCTTCCTCTTCTTATAAGGATACCAGCCCTACTGCATTAAGGCCCCATCCTTATGGCCTCATTTAACCTTTATTACCTCCTTATAGGTCCTACTTCCAAATACAGTCACATTGGGGGTTAGGGCTTCAACATATGAATTGAGGGGGCACAATTCTGTCCATAAAAGGTGTTTTGGGTAGGCATCTTTTACAAGGTGACATGTCAGCAAAACTGTGAAGGAAGTGAGCAAGTTATCCATGTAGCTAGCTGAGGGAAGAGAATTCCAGGAAGAAGGAATGGTGAGTACAAACATCCTGAGGAGAACCTGCCTGCCCTGACAGGAATGTTCAAGAAAGAGTGAAGACGTCAGTGTGGCTGAAGTGGAGGCTGTCAAGGGAGTTGTAGGATATGAGACTGAAGAGGGGAAAGAAGAGTGGGCCAGATCACAAAGGGCCTTCTAGGGCATGGTAAGAATGTTGCCTTCCACAGTGGGAGACATGGAAAGCCAGGCTCAGCAACAAGGGCTAATGTTTGGATGAAGAGCAGTGGCTTCATGTATAGATGGCATGGAGTCCCTTGCTTGACAATGTCTTGATCCAGGTACCCTAGTGGTCTTCTGTTGAATGAATGAATGAAGTCTATGCTAGGAAGAACAAGGGACTATGATTGTCAGCCAAAATAAAAACAGTCACTAAACTATATAATTTGTTGGGGCTCAAGTAACCTGTCTGTGGCTGCCATGTAACAGAGCAAAAATCACAGGGAGAGAAGCCATCCCTTGCCTCACCTCAGGGGAGACTGGAAGTGTCAGTGGGGCCTGCAGCCAGTGCTGAGACTGCTCAGCAGGGGGAGGCCCAGTGTTGGCGGGTGACCAGCCCAGAAAAACACAAGGGTCTTGTTGCAAGAAAGGATCAGACAGCCCAGAGGAGAAAGAAGAGTCGAGAGACAGACCGCCGTGTACACAGGAATTGGAATACTATATGAGAAAAGCAGCCGCTCAAATTTGTGGTGAAAGAAGAAATAATTTAACAAATGATGCTAAGACACTTGGTTAATGATGTAGAAAAAAATTAATTTGGAGCTCTATTTAAATCTAGATGGATTAAATATTTGAACATTTGAAATAAATATATTGTTGGAGAAACCATAGGTACATGTCTTAGGTTGGGAAGGACTTTCTAAGCATTACTTCAGTAGGAGAAATCAGAAGGAAAAAGACTGAAATATTCGACCATAAAGAGGCTTAGAGGTTCTATATGGAAAAAGCACCATAAAGATAGATGTAAAACTGGAAAAATATATTTGTAACATTCATGACAGAGCAAAGATTAATATCCTTAGCATTTAAAAAGCTATTATAAATCAATTTAAAAATAGAAACTAATAAGAACTAGATTAAGTTTGTGAATAGTAGACTTACTAATGAAGAGACATTTGAAACATTAAAAATGTAAAAAAAATGCAAACTAAAATAATAACGAGATATCCTTTGTCAGACTAGCAAGGATAAAAAGATTGTAGATGCATAGTCTTGGCTGAGATGTGGGAAAGCAGTCACTTTTTCATATACTGCTGGTTGTTACTGATAGAATTATTTTGCTGAGAAACTTGGGAATATAATATCCATGTATATATTACTTAGCTCAAAAATTCCACGTCTCATCATTTATCCCAAGACAATGACTCCACATACATGTAAAGATGGGTAAACAAGAATGTTTATTTTTATGCTGTTTATGCAAAATAAAATAGGGAATAATCTAATGTCTAACAATAAGAGATGGCTTAAATTAAGGTGTGTCTAAGATGGAATAGTATGCAGCAATTAAGAATAATGATAAAGCTGCATATCAATATGAAAAGTTTTCTTTATAAATTGTGAGTAGTAGATACAACTCACAAAAAGAAAAGACAACCTACAGACTGGGAGAAAATATTTGCAAATGATGTGACTGACAAGGGCTTAATTTCCAAAATATACAAACAACTCATACAACTCAACAACAAAAAACCAAACAACCCAGTCAAAAAATGGACAGAAGACCTAAATAGACATTTCTCCAAGGAAGACATACAGGTGGCCAATAGGCACATGAAAAGATGCTCAACATTGCTAATTATTAGGGAAATACAAATCAAAACTACAATGAGGTAACCACCTCACACTGGTCAGAATGGCCATCATTAAAAAGTCTACAAATAACAAATGCTGGAGAGGGTGTGGAGAAAAGGGAACCCTCCTACACTGTTGGTGGGAATGTAAATTGGTGCAGGCACTATGGAAAACAGTATGGAGGTTCCTCAAAAAACTAAAAATAGAGTTGCCATATGATTCAGCAGTCCCACTCCTGGGCATATACCCAGACAAAACCATAATTTGAAAAGATACATGCACCCCTATGTTCATAGCAGCACTATTTACAATAGCCAAGACATGGAATCAACCTAAGTGTCTGACAGATGAATGGATAAAGAAGATGTGGTACATATATACAATGGAATATTACTCAGCCATCAAAAGAATGAAATAATGCCATTTGCAACAATGTGGACGGACCCAGAGATTATCATACTAAGAGAAGTAAGTCAGAAAAGAAAGACAAATACCATATGATACCACTAATATGTGGAATCTAAAATATGACACAAATCAACATATCTATGAAACAAAAACAGACTCACAGATATAGAGAACAGACTTGTGGTTGTCAAGGTTGGGGTAGGGGAGGGAAGGATTGGGAGTTTGGGATTAGCAGAGGCTGGATAAACAACAAGGTCCTACTGTACAGCACAGGAACTATATTCAACATCCTGTGATAAACCATAATAGAAAAGAATATGAAAAAGAATATATACATATATTTGTATAACTGAAAAAAAAGGATACAACTCACAAATCTCCAGGTACTCTGGAGTACAACCCCATGGGCTTGCATGTATATACCTGTGTAGAAAAAGTGATAAAATTATAACAGTATTCTCTCTGATGTTCTGTTACAGTATTCTGTTACTCTGATTTTTAAAGAATGTTTTCTTTTTGCTTATCTGTATTACCTATTTAATTTATAATGAACTTGAACTTGAATAATAAAGAAATATTTTAAAAATTAAATTTTAAGTTACATGTTTAAATTACTAAATTCTTATATATCTAATATTGAATTTTTTCTGATATTTCTCAAGTTAAGGTTTTTTTCAAGTGTAACTGATCGAATTTTTTTTTTGATCTAATTTTTAAAACAATGTTTTATTTTTTGGCTGCGTTGGGTCTTCGTTGCTGCACGCAGGCTTTCTCTAGTTGCAGCAAACGGGGGCTACCCTTCGTTGCGGTGTGCGGGCTTTTCTCATTGCTATAGATTCTCTTGTTGCAGAGCACGGGCTCTAGTTGCACATGTTTCAGTAGTTGTGGCACACGGGCTCAGTAGTTGTGGCTCATGGGCTCTAGAGTGCAGGCTCAGTAGTTGTGGAGCACGGGCTTAGTTGCTCTGTGGCATGTGGGATGCTCCCAGACCAGGGCTTGAACCCGTGTCCCTTGCATTGGCAAGTGGACTCCCAACCACTGTGCCACCACGGAAGCCCTAAAACAATATTTATGTCAAGGAAGTCTTGTGTTTTACATAAACAGTATTTCCTATGGCTGTCAATTTTGCCTCTACCTCATTATTATGACCAATATATTTTTCTCTCTGACATCTGATATTTTAATAATACTGGAAGGAGAAAGAGAAGCAATTAGAACAGAGGCCAGGATTGTACTTCTCCAGAGGCTGACTGGGCAGAAAAAGTCACCTGTGGGAATGTGGGCTTTTTTTTTTTTTTTTTTTTGGTAATAACTTTATTGAGGTGTGGTTCACATACCATATAATTCACCCATTTAAAGTGAACAATTAAATGTTTTTTTAGTATAGCCAGAGAACTGTGCAACCATCACCACAATCAATTTTAGAATATTTTCATCACTCCAAATAAAAATCCCATACTCTTAGAGTCAACCTCCATTTCCTCCAATTCTTTCAGCTCTAGGCAACCACTCTATAGATTTGACTATTCTGGACATTTCATATAAATGGACCCATACAATATGTGGTCCTTTGTGACTGGCTTCTTCAATGTAGCCTAATAGTTTCAAGGTTCATCCATGTTGTAGCATGTATAAGTTTCTTTTTTACTGCTGAATAATATTCCATTGAATGATTATATCACATTTTATTTGTCCATTCATTGGCTCATAGATTTGTATTGTTAGCACTTTTTGGCTACTATCAGTAATACTGCTATGAAAATTTGTGTACAAGTTTTTGTGTGGAATGTAGGTAGTATTTTGATTACCAATTCAATCTCTTTTCTTGTTATATGTCTGTTCAGATTTTCTATTTCTTTTTGAGTCATTTTTTGGTAGTTTGTCTATTTCATCTAAGTTATCCAATTTGTTGGGAACATGGGCTTTTGAAAAATATTTGGAGTATAAAGGGGAAGACAGGAGAATAGTGGGAGATTGTATAGCAGCCCTGAAATCCCTCTTGTAATTCCTGAAGTCTTTAATAAAGTGACTGAACTCACAAAATCTTGAGTGTGACTTGATTTTTTGTGAATAGAAATAACAACAATAACCAAAATCAGAAACAAAAGCAACAACAAAACAGAGATCAAAGCAATTTTAGATTGAGCTGAGTTAATTAACAAGAATGCCTTTGCCATATATTCTGGATTCAAGCAACTGGTTCTGTTTGCTCAGTTGTTTAACTAAAATTTGTACTCAACAGTGTTATAGGAAATAAAGTTGGGATGCCAGAAGTACCTTAGTATGATGTGAAAGAAGGAATTCAAAGGCTTAGAGAGATGAGAATTTTGAAGCGGATTTATCACGTGGAGCTGGCTTGTCCAACCCACAACCATGTCCTCTGAGAGGGCCTAGAAAATATTCCCTTCATTATGGCAATAAAGAATAAATTGGTGAAGATAAATCAGCATGCTTGAAAAGCACTGTATTGGTGGCAGGGGACAAAGACAGGAAATGCAACCAATGAAATAGGGTGGTTGAGGCAGAGGCTGAGTAATAATAGCCCTTAGTCACTAGACAGCAATGGGTGTGGTTACCACAGTGGGTGACAAACCCAAATGTTTGTCAGAATGGCTTGACCACATGGATCTTTGGTGGTGGCTAATTGATTATGGTGTCTCTAGGACTGAAACAAATTACAGCTCACTAAAATTGTTCCCGATCTGTATAATCTAGAATCTTCCATTTTTGGTGAACAGAGACTGAGTCATCATGTTACAGTATATGGGATCCTCTTCCAATTCCCAGCCTCTGGTCAATCCCTAGATCTAGAGCCCCTTCAACACTCTAGTTGGATTGGTCCATTTGATCTAGCTTGAGCTCTGGTGGATGGATGAAGATATTTAAGAGAAAACGTCCTCCTAATCCAGTACTGGGAAACTCCAGTATAGGAAAGGGCAGGAAAAAGGAACTTGTGGGCCAAAGGCTACCTCAGGGTCATTAAGACATGCCAATCCCACTGGACCATATGCAGTTTATAAGAACTTTTCAACTGGGGTGTTTAATCTACTCAGATGGGTAAAACTTGTCTCTAAGTTACCTCCTGATTATAATTGCTGTCACAGTTTTCCCTGATTGTTTTGATTGATGTAATACAATCTGTAAACTAATAGTAGGAATAGTTGGTCACTTTTTGGAGGCTTATCTGTTACAGGCTTGTGGTTTCAAGACCCTTTCAATAAGCCCACCTCAACATTTGACACAGTAGTTTGTACATAGTAGGTGATCAGTAATTGTTTGTTAGTTCATTATCTCGTTAAGACAGGACCATACTTAAATCTTCTCAGACAACCAAGAACTTGCCTTAGCTTCAAAATAAGATACATTTTTTTCTTATTATAAAAATAATGCAGTGTTACTGTTGAAAATTTGGGAAATAAAAGGAAAACTAAAGGAGAAAATAACAACTCATATAACACACTCAAATAATTACTGTTAAGTTTTTGGGATATACTTCGTTTTAGTCTTTGCTACCTGCTTCCCCCAAACACAAACTCCTCAGACAGATCATACTATGTATTTAGGTCTATATCTGTGATTTCTGACAATAGGGACCGGTTTCCATGAAATAATAGTCCATCACATAGATATACTTAAATTTTTTTTAATGTATTATTCTATTGTTAAATAGAAAGTTGCCCTGATTTAAAAAAATTATGGGTAACAAACATCTTTGGGCATAAATCTTGCCCACCTTTTAATCATTTCTGTAAGACAAAACTCTAGAAGGAGAATTACCTGGTCAAAGGATTTAAATATATTTAAGAACTTGATGAATATTGCAACATCATTTCCCAGTTTGTATCTATTAACACTCCTAGAATTATGGTATTTTGCTAACTGTTCCTTCATTAGTAATTAGCGTCTTTTTTCTTTTAATTCTTTGCTAATTTGGTAGATAAAAGTGGAAACTTACTGTATCAGTTACCTATTGTTATGTAACAAACAACCCCAAAGTTTAGTAAGTTCAAACAATGATTTGTTATTTCTTATGATTCTATGGGCTGGCAAGCTGAGGCTATGTGGTTCTTCTCCTGGTCCTACTTAGGTCATTTATGCATCTGTAGTCCTGTGACAGCTTGCTGGAGCTGAAGGGGCTAAGATGGCCTCACTCAAATGTCTGGAAGTGATTTCTAGCTGTTGGCTGAGTCGCCTTTTTTCTTCCCATAATGGTCCCTTATCTTGAAATATATGTTAGACTGAGCTTCTTCACAGTCTCAGGGTTCCAATGCAGTGGCAAGATTGAAAAGGGAGGCCCCACAAGGCTTAAGCTCCAGAACTAGCACAAAGTAATTTCTACCACATTCTTTTGGTCAACGTAAGTCATAAGGCTATCCCAGCTTCAAGGGGTAGGGAAATAGACTGCATTTCTTCATGAAAGGAGTATCAAAGTCATACTGCAAAGGAGCATAGGTTTAGAGAGGTGTGATTCATTGGGGGGGGCCATTATCATCACCCTTTATCACCTGTTATTCAATTTGATTATTTTCAATAGTGAATGAGGTTATTTTCTAGCCATTTGCATTTCTTCTTTTTTAGATCGTCCTTTGGCCATTTTTATATCATGTTTTAGGGTTATCTTACCAATTTTCAAGAACTCATATATTATGGATATTAATTTTAGTTTATCATATTTGTTGCAGATATTTTTCTCAATTTGTTGATTTACTTTTCATGCTGTGTATATATTTTTCTTTGTTGTTTAAAAAATTACTTTTAAATTTAAGAAACTTTTATTCACTAGAAAATCAGATACCTATTTTTTCCAGTTTTTATGTGGTTTGGTTATGTTTAATTCTTTAATCTATTGAAGTTTATTTTGGTGCATGATATGGTAATAGTTTAATATGATTTTCTTATATAGCTGTCAATATAGCTGTCAATATAGTGTAGCTACTCTACACTTCTTATGGAAAAATTCATACTTTCCCAACTGATTTGTAATACCTACTCAGCCATATGGTAAATACTCATGCATTCCAGAGTTTTGATCTTGTATTAGTTTTTTGTTTTATTGTTCTCTCTATAAATCTTTTCCAAATAATTCATTATTTCAATTTGAGATTTATAAATAGCTTTAATATCTAGAAGAACAAGCCCACTATCATTTCTCTTCAAAAGTTTTCTTGGCTATTTTTCACCTGTTTATTCTTCCAGATGAACTTCAGAAATATATTGTCAAATTAAAATCAATCATCATGAGATTACGATCAGGACTGCATTACCCTTCCTCTGGGAAGAATGGCCATTTTTACAAGATTGTCTGCCCAATTAGGGACACGGTATCCAAGTCTTCTTTCTCTTAATAAAAGAATCTTTATATATATATAAAGAATCTTTATATATATATACCAAACGTTTCTTATTACTTCTAGGGTATATATTCCAAACATTTCTTATTACTTCTAGGGTATTATTTTAGGCTGTATTATTGCATTTTCATTATATTTCTAGCTGCTTATAACCTAAAGTATTGATTTCTTGATATTTATCCTGTATCCAGCCATTTTTTGAATGTGCTTATTGATTCTAATAGTTTTCCTATTGATTCTCTTGCCTTAACTCAGTGTACAATCTTAACATCTGCAAATAACAAAAATTCTTTCTTCTGCCTGCCAATAGTCATACCTCTTTTTTTTTGGTTTTAACATCTTATTGTACTGGCCAGAAATACCAAAACAATATTAGATAGAATTGGTCTGGTTTTGCAAGCAATATAGCAAAGAGGGGGCTTCCCTGGTGGTGCAGTGCTTGAGTTCGCCTGCCAATGCAGGGGACACGGGTTCAAGCCCTGGTCTGGGAAGATCCCACATGCCACGGAGCAGCTAAGCCTGTGTGCCACAACTACTGAAGCCTGCACCTAGAGCCCATGCTCTGCAACAAGCCACCGCAATGAGAAGCCCGCGCACCGCAACAAAGAGTAGCCCCCGCTGGGGCTTCCCTGGTGGCGCAGAGGTTAAGAATCTGCCTGACAATGCAGGGGACATGGGTTCGAGTCCTGCTCCTGGAAGATCCCACATGCCACGGAGCCACTAAGCCCATGTGCCACAACTACTGAGCCTGTGCTCTAGAGCCCGCGAGCCACAACTACTGAGCCTGCAAGCTACAACTGCTGAAGCCCACATGCCTAGAGCCTGTGCTCCGCAACAAGAAAAGCCACCGCAATGTGAAGCCTGCACACCGCAATGAAGAGTAGACCCCACTCGCCGCAACTAGAGAAAGCCCACACACAGCAACAAAGACCCAATGCAGCCAAAAATAAATTAAAAAAAAAAAAGAGTAGCCCCTGCTCGCCACAACTAGAGGAAGCCTGCGCGCAGCAACGAAGACCCAACGCAGCCAAAAATAAATAAATTAAATAAATTTAAAAATATATATATAGCAAAGAGGTTTTGTAACCAGGTCATTCCAATGTTTCAAATTTTATGCTGCAATAAGTAATATGCACGTAATGTGTAATATGCTCTGTTTTGCCAATCCCAAGGTTGTCTATGTCATTTTACTAATGCTTCTTTTTTATTATTCCTCTGAGTATATGGTGCAGCATATTCACAAATTCTTTGTGAGAAAGCTCTACAGTAACATGAAAAGAATTAATAATTATTTCCTATTTTTCTCTTCTTTCCTTTTCCTTTCATTTCTCTATTTCCTGTTTATCAAAACTTCTCATGTTTGTGATTTTCCCTGGGTCATTTCCAAATTTTCCACGTGTTTGTTTAACTATGAAGTGTGGAATGGATCCCCTCTTTTGGAAAGGGGTTAAATCTTGTGACTACTTGGAAGGATTAGTTCACAGTTCTTACTAGTCATAATTTCAGTGTTTGCTTGCTTTTAGTGTGCACTGCTCAGCCTTTTATTTGTTATGGAAATTAGGTCTTTATCTGACATAAAGTCACATCTGGTTCAACTGACATTTACTTTCCAGTGGCAAACAGGCTCATTACCAAAAAGCCCTCCCTAATCCTACCGTCCCTCTTTCACCCCACTTCTCTATTACAGCAAAACTTTCCAAAAGGTTCACCCATGTTGTAGCATGTATCAGAATTTCATTCCTTTTTATGTTCAAACAATATTTTATATACATTATATAATATTTGCATGTACTTATATATATCTGTCACGTTTTATTTATCCATTCATCTGTTGATGGACATTTGCATACCTTACTTCTTCACTTCATTCAGGTCTCTGCTCAAATGTTCTCTTCTTATACAGCCTTCCCTGACTACCCTGTCTGAAAGAGTACCCTTCTCTCAATGATTCTGTCTCCTTACCCTCTATTTTCTTTACAGACACACACAACCCTGTATTTTATTTATTTATTTATTTATTTATTTATTTATTTATAGTTGTCGCATTCACCAGCATAAAGGCTCTATGAGGACAAGGACTTGGACTGATGTGTTTACTCGTGTCTCTAGCACCTTGATCAAAGACGGATCCACGAAGTTGCTCCATCATACGTGTTAAAGGAGTGATTGAGTTCACCTGCATGTTTTCCATTCTCACTTATAATCCTTCTTTTTCATTTCACTCTGAGGAGAAAATACATTTCCAGTCTCTTGTCTTTGGGGGCAAGTTTTCTACCACTGGCGGCTCTTTATCGACTGGCAGGCATTTGGTTTTTTAAAAAAAATATTTATTTATTTAAGCTGCACTGGGTCTTAGTTGCAGCACATGGGCTCTTCATTGCGGCATGCGGGATCTTTTTTAGTTGTGGCATGCGGGCTTCTTACTTGTGGCATGTGGGACCTAGTTCCCAGACCAGGGATCCAACCCAGGCCCCCTGCATTGGGAGCACGGAGTCTTACCCACTGGACCACCAGGGAAGTCCTGGCAGGCATTTGATTTTGAAAGACTTTTGACGTGTCATTAAACTTTTGGACAAGTACTATATTTGAGCTGCTATCTGGTCTATCAGAGAGTCTATCTGGTCTTTGATTTCTTTAGTTTGTGCTTTTACTTGATTTTGTTTGTGCTTCTTTATTAATCCCAGGCTAGATAATAGCTTCATGTTTTCTATGTGCCAAAGGAAAATGATTTTTAAATTTTCCACTAGAAATATATTTACAAAAATAAAACCTTACAGAAATTGCTTACATAAGACTGTACTAGTCTTAGTTAAGTTGCCTTAGGCCCTGTTACAGCACGTGCTTTCTCTTACCTGAAGAATCCTAGGAAAGAATGTGTATATTTATATCCTACTTCATTCTAGAAAAGGATTTGAGGCAGAGTATACTCACAATCAGAGAAAATTAGTAAATTGGGGTAAGGCAAAAATAAGGTTTCAAAAAGTGAAGTAAATATTTGCCCCCAGTCATTACATTAAAATCTGAATAAAGAGAAGTTTGCAATAGGAATTGTTTTTGGAATTGAAAAAGTGCCATATGAGTGTTTCAATTACAGGAAAAGGACAATGATAGAAATGAATCTATTTGTGCTCTTATAGATTAAGCCATGATTAGACTAATTTTTTTAAATTGTTTGAGAAATATTGAGACTTTCAATGGATTTTTAGGTATTTTTACTTATTTTATGTAGATCAATTGATAATATTTTTATTAGCCTTCTGAGAATTAGCATTCTAAATATTCTGAATGTCACCTCTGGATCCGGTATTATTTTATTGTTCTGTACTAACATTTGAAATTCTGTTGTATGTCTTTACTGAGAGCTTTCTTTGGGCCTAATTTTTTGCTATTGCTCTATTTATGGATTGAGGTAACACAGAAATCAAAAGAAAATTCAATGAACAAACCATAACGTCAGGACTGTTTGCAATGCACTCAGTTCAACCATCATTTGTCAGATACTTGCTGAATGAGTCATGAACTCAAGTGTGTCTACAGACCAAGCAGATAAATTAGTGAAGCAGGTCAGGTGTATGGAAAATCAATTACCAGAAATGTAATCAAGCTTTCTTTGTTTTTACTGAAATACAGGGTAAAGAGATAACATAATAAACACAGATAGACTAATGGTGATCATATGTTACTATATACATGGGGAATGCAAATTGAAAATAGAGAGAGCTAACTATCAATTGTTTTCTTTCATGTTTCATTACTCTTTTGATTTGGAACTGGAAAGCAGGTACCTTAACTTCTGTGAAAACATGAAGTGTCAGGTCTTACATTTCACATTGTGAGGTGCAGGGTAGAATTCAGCCTTGAATCCTCTAACTGATTTTGATATTTAATTAAATTCAGATTCATAACAGAAAGAAGCTCTTCATAAAATGATAGTTCATTTGAACATGGATAGGATCCTTGCACAGTGTTTTTATATTTAGGATAAATAAATGTCATTATTTCACTTTTAGTATTATATTGAGCTACAGTTCAATAACTTCTCTTTGGAGCTCCCAATTCATACTATCAATGCTAGTTGGGGAAGATGAACTGAACAAATCTAGGTTATTTTCATAAAGTTTCAGATCAAGAAAATACATTTGGAATTTGGGATTTTATTTCACACTTTTGGGAATGTAAATCTGGCTATGGCTTTGACTTCTGTTAATAAAGGAAAGTAGCTGAGATTATTTTCTGACAAATGAAACTCCTACTAAAGACTCATTTTTCTACGATTAATGAACAAAAAAAATTGCTCCATTTGATAATGCCCTTGGTGAGAAATATTCAAAATATTTAGAAGGGTCATAGTGTCAAGTCTTTGATCCAATTTTTGCTGCTAAATTGAGATAGGCATGTTTCCTTGGGTAATGTGATATCATCATTTAAAGAAATAATTCAACACCCATTCATGACTTTAAAACAAATCTCAGGAAACTAGGAAACTATTGAAGCAATACAGCACTTCGTGCCCCCACAGTTCCCTGATAACATTTATGTGATGTCGGTGACATGATTACATATTAACAATGCATCATCCATCCTGCTGCCCATGACTCTTTCAGATGTTGTAACTGTGCTTTGTTGATGATGATCACAAATGCAAGTCTTAGAGCAGGCAGGAAAATGTGAACGAGCCATTTTCTGGTCATGTTAAATTTACCACCCAGAATTTTATAGTACAAAGGTGGAACAGCACATGAATTAACCATGTCTTCTCTTGAACCCTTCAGGCCATCATCACTGCATTCCTAGAATTCAGCCTCTCTTAATTTTGACTATACCCCTGCAGTATACTCACAGTCACCAGAGGGGAGGAGAGTGGAGGATAGCCCAGGGCTGAGTGACAAGAATAGTCCCATTTACACAAGGAATGTCTGTCCCTAGACCCACGTGGCCTGAGTCTGAACTAGGAGAGCACAGAGTCACCACATTGATCAGAGGCAAGAGAGGGCATGGATATAGGGTTGGCACTGTAGAGTGATGGCCTCAGAAGCCCTTGAGGACACAGGCACGGCCTCCCTTCGAGGGCCACCAACACCTTTAGAGGCTACAGGGGAAGGGGATCACCTTGGGTGCCAGCAGGGGGATGCACATGGTAATGGGTGCCTGCCGTCAACCCTTTCACTCTCAGGTGCTGTAGACTGGAAGTAGCATTGCCCAAGGGTTGGTGGTGGACCATTGGTAGCTTAGAGATACTTGTGTGATATGAGCGAGAGCCACTCCAAATCAGTGAGTCAGCACCAATCTTGTGCACTTTCATGAAAGAAATACCACGCTGGCTGGTGGCAGCACTGTCCTCACCAGGCTGCTCTCCTGGAACCGGGACCTCAAGACCAGCCCACAGATTTGATTTCCAGAGCTCTTTGGGGCATCTGGTCGACCTCGTGCAAGGGGTAGGGTAGTGATTCAAAAAGTAATTGGAAGGGAGGAATGACAACCGGTGACTGGCAAAGCACATACTGCCTGGGAAGCACTGCTGGTTGGGCCAGTACCAGTGCCAGAGGGGAATTTAGAAAGTCTCCAGGAAGGCAGCCCTAAGGCCCAGGGCCTCTTATATTTAATACATATTCTTTTATAAAATCCCCAAATGTAAATGGTTTGGTGTCAGGCAATTAAATTAATATGTAACTGTATTTCATAGCAGCATTGCTGACTTTATTCACATTCAAAATAAATCCTATTGGAATTGCACTCCTCTTCTAGAGTTTACTCAGTGTTTCATCACACAGTATGTTGGTTAAGAGCACAGATTCTTAAACTAGAAGGGTTGGTTAGATGGAAACCCCAGCTCTTCTACCTACTGGCTCTGTGACTTTGGGTAAGTTCATTAACCTGTGTTCCAGCTTCCTCATCTATACTAGGAAAAGTAATAGTACCTACCTCATAAAGTTGTATTGATTATTAAATGTGTGAATACATGTAAATACTAGAACCCTGCCAGTTGCACAATATGCACTCTGTGTGTGCTATTATTGTCATATGCCAGGGATTCCCAATAGAAGTGAGTTTGCCCTTCAGGGACATTTTGCAATGTTTGGAGATAGTTTTGGTTGTGTGTATGTGTGTGGAAGCGTGCAGGAAGTGCCACTGGCATCTAATGGGTAGAGGCCAGGGATGCTGCTAAACATTCTACAATGCACAGGACAGTCCGCAGCGAAGAATTATTTGGCCCCAAGTGTCATCAGTGCCAAGGTTGAGAAACCCTGTTGTATACTACTGACAGTTCTTACTGTGGTCTGTTTCATAACGGTGTCTTCAGTTGTATACTTTTGACATAGGTATATTTGCTTTGCAAAATAATCGTGAAATATGCTCTCTCTCATTTATCTTGAAATAGGCTACCCTCTTAATCTGTCGTAGAGATAGTGGGTACAAGAATTATTTACTGATCCTCCTTACTCTATTACAAGTGCAACAGAGCAAGTACAGTAACAATTGCAAACCAACAACTGGCTTCAGTGACTGAGAGAAAATAGAGAGTGATAAGGTGACAGGGTGGCAGAGAACTGGCCTTGGGCCCTTGAAGCACTCAAATCTAGAAAGAAACCACTTACTTTCTTTCCTGCCCCCTCCCTCTTATGTGCCAGAGGGCAAAGGGTCAGTTATTGTTTGAATGGGGGCAAGGCGGTGGAAGGAAAACGTGAACCCATGGACAAAAACTCCATCAGTTGATATTTCAAAAATGTTTACTCTGTTCCATGCAATTGCAAAAAGAATCATGAGAGTGAATCATAACAACAACCAAAAATTTTTATGTGTTTCAAAAGGTTGGGCACATTTCTGGAAATACTTTGAAACTGAACGGAGCCTCCTTACAGGGCAGAAGGTTCCCTATGTCCTCCATATTCAAAGTGTGGCCCACAGGCCAGCAGCCACTGCCCAGAGCCCCACCCTGGACCTGCTGAATCTGAATCTGCATTTTAACAAAACCTCTGGGTGATACATATGGACATGAAAATTTGAGAAGTGCTGGAATGCTCTCTCTGTCCCTGGCACATATGGTGTGCAGCTCAGCTTTTAATTCAGGATTGGGCCTATTAATAGGCTAAAGGTGACGGGGGGAAGCATTTTTAATCAATGAGAAAGGGATTTCCCCTTCCATTAAGTCATTTACATACCATTGAACTTATTTATAGATTCTCAAATGATCTGATTTTATAAGATATGATCTTTTCATTAAACTGATGTTATGGTTAATGATATGTGTCATGTTTGCAATTTAAAAGTTACTAATGAAGAGTATCAACCCTTTGAGAAGGTAACAAAGTGTGTTCTGCCATCTTTGTAACTTGCAGACCGGAGAACCACACTTGCAATCCAGATATGGCATTCTCTATTTCTGATCTCTATGGTGTGTATTTATTTGCATAAATCTAGATATGATAACTCTAATTTCCTACACATTTAGCTGACTGTCACAGGCTGAAAACGAAAGGGAAGTTACAATAAAATTGAATGGTGTTAGAAGAAAAGGACACATCACTTCAATTAGGCTCACTCCCTTACCAAATAAATAGGACTTGTAGACCAGGAGACTGAAAATCGTGTCTCCATCAAAAACCCCTACATGTCTAGGGGGCATTTGAGCCATCACCAGATGCCTACTTCTGATTTTCACTGCCTTCATTTTTTTATCCTGTCCCCACTGCAGGAAAGGAGAAAAGAGTGGGTATCTCATTCTCTGGCAAGGGGGCTAAAGGGTGGGGTGTGCAAATGATGCAAAGCTCTATGAGCTGCATATTCAAAATCGCTTGCCAAATCTACCATCGCTGTCACTTTCTCCCCTACAGTTCCTGCTAAGTCTCCCTAGCCTTTCACTCATGCTGCCTACCGAAACTACAGTAGCTCCCAGAGAGCTTGCTGTAACTGTAAAACCTGAGGCAGATAGAGAACTCTGGCTTTCTAGCCAGAAAACAAAAGACATTCCCATGGCCTTCCATATTGGGCGATTTCCAAAGTACTGTAATCTGTGTGCCTTGGAAATAGTCGAGTGTTTTGGGCTGCAAGCCACCAGTAGAAATAAATTTCAACTTTATCTGCTGCTGGTGAAAGATAATGAGCATTTTCTTATGAAATTGTGGGCCTCTCTCTCCCCAGTAGCTTATGCACTTCTATTGTGCCAGCTTCCATATACCATCATTATCATTATTAGACACAACATCTAAAATGCCATCGAATAACTCTCATCTCAAATTGCCTTCCTGAAGTGAACTGAGGAGATTCTGGCATCCATAAATGCAGAAATATACACTGCAATGGGCTGAGTGTTGTATCAGACCAAAAAATGAAATGAGGAACATATCAAGCTTGAAAGTTCATCTGAAGCTTCTAGATAATCCTGCCACTGTTTCAATTTAAGTAGTCTCTCTTGAAACATTGGATCTCATTAGGCTTTCAGCTCTCAAGCCCCAGGATGCATTGTATTTAATTAACTCTTCCTGGCATAAAAGTTCTCAGAAGCTCTAAGCTCTGGTAGACAAATAAAATTCCCTCAAAGGTAATCTCAGAAACCCCTTGAGATACATGTATCTTTTCAATGTCATTTATCTTTCAATATGCAAACTCAGACCCTGGGGGAGGTGTGGGTGCAGAGATAGAGATGTCTGTAGACATCTGTCATGAAGCCAGTATGAAATCTGCTTAAGAGAGAAATTATCTTTATTGCTATCAAGTGGTTGCGAGCAAGATACATGCTCATCTTTAGATAGGATGGGGCATGGCTAAAGCTTACTGAAACCTTTCTGAAATAACAGAAATCTGGGATGAATATGCCCAAGTTTTGGCATGTCAACTATTCATAGGATTTTAATCCTGGTTTGTCCATTTGACATTGTCACAGACTAGACTGTCATTTGAATGTGGGTTTTTTTAAAAATAAGCAATGATAATAATAAGAAGCAACAGTGGTCATTTCTATCCTTTGAACCTTACTTCACAAGATGCAAGAGATGAGAATACCCTGTTTTCGATCAGGGTCTCTAAAGTAGAAGCTTCAGAGAAGAGTTAAAAATCTCCCGAAACAAATTATCTTGTTTGAACACATTAATCAATCAGAGATTCAAGGGAAGAGGAGGGAAATGGCAGTGAGGTGGGGGTAGCGAGGGAAAAGAGCAGGACAGCAGCTCTTGAGATGCTGACAATGTTCCCTTTCTTGATCTGGGTGCAGGTATTACGGGTGTGTTTGCTTTGCACTTGTTATCAGTACATTTTTCTTGTCGTATGTTTCAATAAAAAGTAACAAACAAACAACAAAACCAAACATGTAGTTTGTGAAGGTGGTCCAGCTACCTGGTGTCATGAAGGCAAAGCCATGGTAAGGGCCAGGGTAGGATAATGCCACTGGAAATGCAGAGAGGAGACATTAAAAGGGCCTGACCAGGCCAAGAGCCAGAGCTTCTAGAGGAAAGTTTGAGAGGCTGGAGGGGAGATGGGGATGGTAGCTAATGGTGGAGAGGGGGATAGTGAATCAGGATTCTAGAACTCAAAGGGAGTTGAAACAGGATCACCAAATATTGCTTAAAGGAGTTCAGCAGGAATTAACATTAATCTGGACAGCAGAGGAAGTATGGGTGGATTTCTTCTTCCCAATTCACAGAGTGTCAGAGATCCTACCCAGGATCTTGGATGTGACCCAATACTCATTTAGAAGGTAGAATTTTCAATTACACAGAAAACGTTAGTCCCCCAGATAGTATGTCCTCTGAGACTCCTTCTTGTTTATCTTGGCATCCCCTCAAGCACTTCCAAATGAGAAAGAGTCCCTTTTGGTTACCATTTGATTCACCATCCCAGTCAAGGATCAGATTTTGTGGTCATCCATACCAAACCAGATGGTGGGATCAGCCTGCCAATTTTTCACTCAACAAACACTCATTGAGCACCTACAATGTGCCAGGACTGTTCTAGGTGCTGAGGAGACAATGAACAAAGCAGAGAAAATCCCTGCCCCTTGAAGCTTACACCATGTTGATGATGACTAATATACCATAGCTGAAGGGCTTATTTAATTGAGTTTTATAAGCAAAGAAAAAAATCTGTTGAGAATCATCAAAATATCACAATGGCTAAAATATACACAAATGTGTTCAATGGTTAACCTAGGCATGTATACACATAAAAAGGATACCATATAGAGGCATATTCTTTGTTAACTGTCAGTCTAAGGAGAGTACATTTCATGGGGTCAAAAAGACCCATCTTTAAGGCTTAAGGTTTAAGACCTGTCCCTCTGTCTTGCTGGGTGTGGATGGGCAAGCAATTTGCTTACCCTCTCTCTTGAGGTCCAAGTTTTCTCATTTATGGAATGAGAATAATTTGAGTACCTATATTCTAAAGTTGTAATGAGGGTTAATATGTTTATCTTAGTTACTAACTCATGATAATTATATCGATAATTATTTAATAAACGGTAATGCATTCTGAATGCCCCGATACTTTCAAGTCTTCTAGCTTTCTTGAGCCCCTCTTTATATGAGTCCCATGTAAACTTTCTCAAGTTTCTCAAGCTCTCATCTCTATGTTGTGAGATGCCCAAGGTCTGTTGCAGCATTTATAAGGACTGTGGAGGTGGGGAGACTTACAGTTTCCTGGGCATATTTCTTTCTGAATTCCTACTCTATGCAAATTCTTGATTCACACTCCCTAGGCCATGATTTTGCTTCCTGCAACCTGTCCCTTGCACAGGCACCTCCGTTTTACCTTTGTTTTCTCCATGCGTCACTAAGATAAAGCTCTTGGGTACAGCAGACTGTGATTGAAGATTTAGAGACAACCAAGAGAGCTCAGGGTATTACCCTCTTCATGAAGAATTCCTCACTGACCATCTTTCCTTCCCTAAGACTTGGCCTCATCCTTGACTTCTCATTATATCACTCTTTATAACCAATCCATCAGGAAATCCTGTCGGCTTTACTTTCAAAATATATCAAGCATGAACCTTTTAAAAAAACTGATGTTTTCCAAGTGCCTAAGACAATGTTTGGCATAAAGTAGGTGCTCAAAAATTATTTGTTGAGCAAAAAAATGTGCTTAGAACAGTGTCTGGTATGAAGAAATAAACAAATTTAAACCTTTATTAATATGATTTTCTATGATATGCAATTTAGCCTTTCAAGTGGTTACTATCAGGAGGAAGTTTCCTCTGTAGAAAACTGACCATCTTAAACCTCACACTTCAAGTCAATTAATTAGCACTTGGGTGTACCATCCCCGTCTTGTTTCCGCAGGACTGATCATCTTGAGTGTTTGGTAAAGGAAGTTTCTCAGGTTTGCAGAAGTGCAGAGGAGAAATCGAGCCCTTAGGGACCTCTCCCCTTCCCAATAAGCGGTAGGTCCCTTATGAGGATCAGCTTGAGACCAGATGAAAGCCTCTCACTTTACCACAAGCATCATATCCGTAGATTTAAATAGCATCAGGTCGATTGAGGAAAGGGACCATTTGAACTGTCAGGTGTTAGCAATTAAAAATAAAATTGCACAGCCAAGAAGCCATTATCACAAGTCCTGCACATGTTAGACAGTTCAGGTTCTACCAAGTACATTGCAAGAGGTATCAATAATATGAGAAATGTGCACATTTGCATTTTAGTTCAGTGAGACAGCTTTTCTTCTTGCTGCCTCAATGAAAATTTTTAGACACATATTAACACTGCTCTGCTTAAAAACTTTTCTTATAATTCTCTATAAAATACATGAAACATGCTCCCTTAGTCTAACATTCCAAGAACCCCATATCTACTACAGGGGTGGAAAACATTGGACCCAAGATGCCAGTTATATTTTCGTTCCTCCCATGCCTGCAGTGTATTTGGTCTCAGCATTCTTCTCCAGCAGTCACTGTCCTCCTCTGCTCAATGTCCTCAGCCAAATCATTCACCCCAAATGATCTGTCTCTCTCTCTCTCTGACTTTATCTCTTGGTACTCTCCCTGCCTCATTCTCTGCCAGCTGTGCTGGCCTCCTTGCTCCTTCAACACACTAGGAACCCTCCAGCCTCAGGGCCTTTGCACTGGCTGTTACCTCTTTCCATAACATTCTCCACATGTGTAACTTCATAGGTAACTCCCTCTTTTAAGTTTTTGCTCAAATTTTACATTTTTAATGAGGCCTATCATAACCACCAATTTAAAACTGCAACCCCCTTGTGGTAGACAAATAATGGTCCCCCTAAAGATGTTCACATCCTAATCCACAGAACCTGTGAATATGTTACCTGACATGGCAAAGAGGACTTTGCGGGTGTGATTAAGTTAAAGATCTTGAGATGAGGACATTATACTGGATTATTTGGGTGGGCCTGATGTAATCACAAAGGTCCTTATAAGAGTGAGGCAGGAGAGTCAGAGTCAGAGAAGATGTGACACGGAAACGGAGGTAAGAAACGAGAGAGATTTGAAGATGCTACCCGGCTAGGTGTGAAGACGGAGAAAGATCATGCGTCAAGGAATTGAAAGTGTCCTCTAGAAGCTGGAAAAGGCATCTCCCTTAAAGGAAAGGCATCTCCCTTAAAGCCTCCAGAAGGAACGCAGTCCTGCTAATACCTTCATTTTAGAACTACTGACCTCCAAACCATAAGATAACAAATTTATGTTGTTTTAAACCATTATCAGTGTAATTCATTACAGCAGTAAGAGGAAACTAATACACCCCTCAGTCTACTTTTTTTCTTTTTTCGTATCACTTATCAACCTCTATTGTACCAATGTGCTTATCATGTCTATTGTTTGTTATGCCTCTCCTGCCTTACCCTCTGCCCCCCTCTATGTTGTAAACCCCACAAGGGCAAATATCTTCATCTATTTTGGCCACTGCTATAAACTTACACTTAGAACCTGATACTTGGTGCTCAATGAACATTTGTTGAATTAATTAATTGGTTGGTTAATCAATCTATTTTTACACTCCGAAATTACTTCCCACCATTTAAAATGAATCATCCAATCTAGCCCCTCATCTTATCTTTCCTCTCCCTCCGTCTCTCTCTCTCTCCACCCTCCCTCCCTCTCTCTCAAACACACACACACACACCTGACACACATGCCCTCTGAATTTAGAATTCTCTCCCCCTGTCAGAGTGGGTCCAGTTTCAGGTTATAGCGTTCCATGAAGCCTTCCCTTGACTCAAAAGTCCACACTGAACTCTACATTTTCTGAACTACTGTAACATCTCATTGTTATCCCCCAGTTTTGTACTTATATTTTCTTACTGTTTGTATCAGCCAGTCTTCAGTCAGGAGGCAGAAACCACACAGTAATTAGAACAGGGGGAGTTTAACATAAAGAATTATTAACTAATAAAAGGAGATCAACTACCAAGGGGTAAAGGATAATTCTAAAGAATACAGGGACAGCACATATAGGAGGCAGCCACTATCTCTAGGACTGAAGCAGAGTACCCAAGGCAGGAACAAACTGGGAGAGCTCTGTAGACCCCACTAAGGCTGAGAGATTCAGACCTCAGTGGAGAGGGTGTTGGCATGGCCCACTGGACAGTGGAGAGCTTCACTGAGCTTCTGCAGACAGGCTGGCAAACAGGAAGCTGCTGGCTGGGGTGCCAGCTAAACTCACTAGGAAGCTTCTTGGTGGGGTGCTGATGAGACTCATAGGAAGTTGCCCAGGGGGTGCTACAGAAACACTCTGAGAAGCGGCCTTCTGAGTTACTAGTGGAATATGCTGGGAGGCTGCCTGTGAGAATGCCACTGAAATTGGCTAGGAAGCCACCTTGGGGGTGCTCTGAAACTCATTGAGGCGTGAGCACCTCTGGGTGTTTGCCTGCCACTGACCACTGTGTGGTGCAGAAGCAAGCAAGAAACAAAGCACATTAGGAAGAGGTACCCCTTTGCCCTGCCATGTATTTTTAGCACCTTCTATTGACAAATCTTAACAATGCACCATCTGGCAAAGGAGAAATGTTTACAAGGTCCAGCTCCAGTATCACAAAGCAGAGCAAAGAAGGGCGGATTTGGAGCTGAGGGGCAATACGTTAATAATTGGTACACCTTTGTATTTGTAATTTCTCTTGAATGTTAGCAATACCGTAAGCCCCTTGAGGGCAAGGGCAATGTCACATTTCTCCCCCCTGCCCGCCCCCCGCCACGGTTTATATGGCATTTAACACAGTGCTGACCACATGTATTAAGTACTTCGCTGACTGTAAATAAGATTTTCCTGAGCTCTTATTTGCTCACTAGCCTAGGAAGACAATGGCATCATCCTCTCCCTTTGTGTTACCCTGTCCTGAGATCTAATGACAGAGCAGTTCAACTATGAGTGAACAGCAGCTGCCACCAAGCTAGCAATTTCCAACTGCAAACCAGGCTGTGATTTTCTCCTCAGTGATGATGCCATCTTGCATGTCATTTTCAAAAATGCTGAAGCCAAGCTAGGGTGAATTGTGATTTTGTTTATTAAGCTCTCACTTGGTGGGGAACAGCCCTGTCAGCTGCTGGTTTTCCCAGAGTCAATTCTTACTCAGGCCTCCAAGCCAACCCATCAAGGAAGTATGTCTCAATGTGTCCCACCTTCTTCTCTTCTCGTAAAGACTCAGATGGTTCACAGGCCAATCTTTTCAAAATCAGATGACTCAAACTGCACAAACCTTCCTTGTATCCAAAAGGAATAGAGTACAGTCTAACAGTTATATGCATTTTAATGCATTTCTTGGCTTCTAAAGTCCTTCAAAAATCTTATTTTGTGTGAATCCAAGAATCTCTTACTCCAGGGCCTCTATTAAGTAGCACATTCCAAAAATAAGATTGCCTAGCCCCAATTTTAACACCAGCCCTAGTCCTTTCCAGTATTCCCTTGTCCGTGATTAACATATGCTAGGACTCGTTCCTTACCCTGAATATAATGAGTTGCCTCAAATATAATTAGCCCAACACCAGTAATTGTGGCCTGTATAGTTTCTTTGCAGGCAAAATGGCTTGGTCTTGAGTTACACAAATTTGTATGAGCTCAGAGCACATGTTACTTCTGTGACCTTGGATATGTTACTTCACCTCTCTAAATTTCAGAGCCCTCCTTGGTAAATCAGGGCTAGTTGATGGAAATGGGGCAAGTTATCCTCTTTAGAGGACAGTTTTCTCCTCAGTAAATAGGAGCAAATGATGATACCTACTCCACAGAGTGTTATGAGAATAATGTTTATAAAGCCCTTAGCCAGTGAATGGTCAATAAATGTCAACCATGATTATATCACAAACCAAACAATGTCAACCTTTCTAGTCCAAGCCACCATCACCTCTTTCCGGAACGACTGCAGTGGCTTCCTAACTGGTGTTCCTGCTTGCATGCTTGCTTAGAATCTATTCACCATACAGCAGCCTGAAGAATCTTTTCTAAACATAAATCAGGTCTTGTCACTCCCTCACTCAAAGCCCTACGTTGGCTTTCCATCACACTTTGTTTGAACAAAGTCCAAAGTCCTTACAGGGCCCTGTGTGATTTGGCCCTGGCCTATTTCTCTGATCTATCTTAATGATTTCCTTTATCCTTCCCTTCCGTCTAGTCATGATTTTCCTGTGGTTCCTCAGCTATGCAGGCGTGTTTTGGCTCAGGGACTTTTCATATACTGATGCCTTCATTGGAATGCTCCTGATCCCACATATTCACATTGCCCATGACTTATTCCTACACTTTATTCAGGTCTCCCCTCAAATGTCTTCTCCTCAAAAAGGCCTTCCTTGGCCACTATATGTAAAATGGCCCCTACCTCCCATCCGTTAGTCTCTAGCCCCTTACCTTACCTTATTTTACTCACAAGACTTATTGGTACCTAACATTATGTTATGTATTTATTTGTTTACAATCTTTTGGTCCATTCAAATGTAAGTTTTGTGAAGGCAGGGACTTTGTTCACCATGGTTCAGTACTTGGGATAAATTAGGTGCACAATAAATATCTGTTGACACAATGAGTACCATTGTTATTATTATCCAGGATTTTGAGTCTTGTGGGACTTTGGATCTTTTGTGAGGCTCTCGTTGGAATGCTAATGCCTCTAATCATGGCCAACTCGTCCCCTTCTTGGTAGTTGGTGTAAATCTTAGCTGAGATTCCCAGAACTGGGATGCATGGCTTGACTCCAAGTCTTTGGGGGAAAGAGAGAAGTGAAAAAAGAGTAAAGCAGGGAAAGAGAAACTGATAGGAGATATGGGAATATCTCAAAGAAAAATCTTCACTCAATTTATTACTTTGTCTAGAACCATCCCTGGATACTTGCTCAAACCAGAATTTTATATGAGAGTAAAACTCCTTTTCTCTGCCTCCCTTTCCTAAATCTACTTATCTTCTGCCTGAACAACATAAATGTAATGTCAATTGCTGAAGAGAAGCCAGTTCCAACATTTTTCAACTTGTCTGAGAACAAAATGGAAGAATTCAGTTTTTGTCTTTGCTTTAGCGTTGAAAATCATGCCCTAGTTTATCATCAAACAAAATAAACTTAAATACCAAGTCATAGTGAAAGTGTACATCTGGATTCTGCAAGTTCATTCCCAGGAATACTATGGTTGAACTATTGCTGATGTTCAACTCATTTTGACCTAGTAAAATGGCAGTTTCATATGGTTCACTCTAATATGTGTGGCAGTAATTAAAATTTAGAGATTATAAAACCCAGAGAGATAAAGCTGTAACTCTCCTTATTTCTAACTAGGAAAATTAGCTTGTATTAGTAAGGATAGACTAGGTTATGCTGCAGTAACAAACACGCCTCCCCCAAATCTCAGTGGCTTAACACAATAAAAATATATTTCTTGCTCATGCTACATGTTCCAATACAGGTCGGCAGGGGGCTTTGCTTCACTTAGTCACTCAGGGATCCAGGCTCATAGAAGTATCACCTTCTTATAGTTGTACCATCTGGAATGCATGGACTTTTTGGTGGATGCCACAAAAGCAAAGATGAGGGAATTGAGCATGGGTATTTTCAGTGTCTCAGTACAGAAGTGACCCTCCCAACTTCTGTTCCTATTTTATTGGCTAGAGTTGGCCCTATGGTTCTCATAGGGTCATTTGCTACCTCCATCGTAACTCTAGCTTAGGCCATCCCCTCCACAACCACCCCCCGTCTTTTTTTGAGTTGTTCTCAATTCACAACACAGTGACACCCTGAAAGGCCTGGATGGCTCTTCTCAGATGGCTCTTGTGACTTATTCTTAAACAATGTAACATTTACGGATCTCCTTTCATACACTGTGACTGGAAAGCAAGGAGGCTGAAGTTTGCTGGGAGTGGGAAGAAGGGAAAGGGAACGAGGTGAGTGCAGCCATGCTTAAACACAACCTACCATCATTTCAACCCTTCTGGGTCTGCCATATGTTGGTCCAGGGAGCTTTGCAAAAAGCATATCTCAAAAAGAGGTGAAGTGAGATATCATAAACCTTTTTCCTCATTCATTTCTCTAAATCAATCTGGGGATTTTTATCATCCTTTCCCTATAGATTTTTTTCGTGGTGGGGGGAGGGAAGCAGTTGAGGGTAGGAAGAAACTGGAAAACAAAATCCCACTCTGGCTCCAAACTTTCTTGCCCTTTCCCCCTACACCTACCCAACTTCATTCTCTAAGACCTTATTTCTTCTTTATGTGGCTGGAAAATGCTCCTATCATTACACAGTCTGCAACTTATGATTCAGATAAAAACTCTGGTCTTCCCCTGTCAGGCTTTGGATCCTGACATCGAAAGCCAAGCTCCTTTCCTTCAGAGGTCTAGCTCTTGCAAATCAAAAGCACTTTGGTTTTTAGGCCATTTTCCCTGCTAAAAACTTTAAAGCTTCTATTTTATAATTAAAGGTGAATAGTGACTGTTTCTCAGTTGGTTCTACCATACTTTTGGGGCATGACTGACAATGATTAAATGGGTAAAAGGCAAGCCACAGGACACTAAGAACTGCTGAAAATTACTGGGAACAAAATACAGTAAACTTCATGACACCTAGACCTATAATTACTTGAATTTGAATTCATGACTGGCACTCATCCTCCTCCCAGCCTTGTTTCTCACCTAGCGATGGCCTAAATTTCTTATTCTCTTTAGAGTGGGGGTAGGTGGATGTTGTTATGGAGGCAAGGGCAAGGACTGGTGAGAATTGGCAGGCTACCCTGATGTGGAGCGTAGGTGCCTGAGTTTCCTGTATTCTCCTGGCCTGTTTCTCCATATTGGTCTAACAAAATGCTTGGAAATGCTGCTATTCTATGTACTCATAAGGACTAGAATCACTCCCAGGAGCTATTAAGTAGACAATGAAATTAGGAGATGCCAAAACATGGCCTGAATCAGGACAGATTTAGATCACACAGCTGAACTCCTGGCAGGCTGGTTACATAGGTTTGCCCTAAACTTTTCATTAAACCTGCAATAATATGGCTCTTCATTTTACCAGTGGATGTAAGTATGTTATTCATCAATTTGTCACTTTTTTAATGTCAGTTTTTTCCACTTAGTAATGCAAACCCTATGATGGCAGAGACTTTGTATATTTGTAATGCCTAACACATGCCTAGTTCATGGTGGGTGCTCAATCCATATTTATTGAATAAATGAATACAAATGAATGAATATCGGGCACTACACCGGGGTATGAAGATGAGTGAAGCAGGCTTTCCTGCACTAAGGGAATACACAGACCAGAAAGGGAGACCCATTGGCTAGTAATGATCCTAAATGCTGACATACTGGGACTGAAACCAGCAGGCGGCTGGAGCAATAAGGAGCAACCTCCCTCTTTATATGGGGTGTGAATTCTTCACTTTGCTGTAGCCTACTTCAGTCACCATGTGTCTGCCTGGAGTTTGGGGACATTTGAGTGTGTGACTGCTACTCTTGTAAGACAAGATCTTAGCCTGAAAGGACACACAAGCAGCAGAATTAATCTGGTGCCTGCAAGCAGTGCTCAAGTTGGTGGAGAAAGAGGGCAGACAGGTTGTAATAAGGTCTTACCTTGACACTTAGCTATGACCCGTATGGATTGCAACTAAGGACCAGGTGGCATGATGGATGTCTCTGAGAATCTCATGTGGACAGATGACTTTGAGAACCAGATTGCCAGTCCCTCTGCCCCTGGATCCATTGGCAGGCTGGAAAAGCTGTCATAACTTTGACATAACCTAGGAGAAAAGGGACACCAAATTATCTATGGTTAAGTTTTTGATGGGAGGTGGGGATCAAGATAGAAATTAAGTTGAGTTATAAGGAAGAATAAAGTTCCATTTCTTGCATGCCTGAGTTTGTGGTTGGATATTCTTAAACCTGCTACATTTGTATAATGTGTGCACTATAGAAGTAAGGAGAAAAAGCTATATTTTAAGACATATCCTCATTACAATTGACCATGATTCAGATAACAATTGAAAATAAAGAGCAATCCAATGAACAAAGAATGACATAGTTGGTATTTTTTAAAAAACAAAATTACAGTCCTTTCATTTTTCTGTTACTTCCATTAATATTTCATTTCATGGAAACTTCCTGTTATGTATCACTTCTTCTTTACCTTAATGGGGTCACTTTTCTTTCTGGAGTTCTTTGGAAAATGTATGAAGTCTAAGAGGTGAACAAATCATTTCCTCTTTCTGGATCTCAATGACCTCATGTGTAAAATAAAGGAAGTCGACTACACAAGTGCTCCTCAAATTTAATGTACATCACCTGGGGGATCTTGTTAAAATAAAGGCTGATTTAGCAGGTTTGGGGGAAGCTGAGATTATGCATTTTAATAAAAAGCTCCCAGGTGATGACAGTGCTGCTGGTCCAGGGACCACACTTTATGTATCAAGGGCCCATGTTGCAGAAGACACAAATGGGATACCAACAGCATATACTAAAGCTCTTATTATTACCCATCTCCTTCTGCAACACACCTCTCCCCTCCTGGAGTATTTGGGAGACGGTGTTAGAGGCTTGGGATAAGGAATAATGTCTCTTAAAGTTACTCTTTTTTCTATTGGTTTAGAAAAAATAGAAGCACTTGCAGTTTTTAATGATCAGTGGTAAAATTCCCCTGGGCCTCAGTTTCCTTATCTGTAAACCAAGAGTAGGGTGGATGATCTCTCAAAGACACTTTCTATCTCTGTATACATTTTTCACTTAAGCATGAATCAAAATTATTTGATAATTTTGTAAAGATACTTGCAGGTTCACAATGTTCAAAAATATAGAGTATATTCATTGTTTAATCAGAATGTGTGTCCGTTGCTGGGAAATTCAAAGAATTCTGTCACCCTTGAGAAGTAAATCACAGTCATCAGAAGCTTCTGTGATTAAGTTTAGTACAGAGAGTACAATATAATTTACATCTGCAAACTCTGAACTAACTAAAGTAATGGGATGTCAATGTTCATAAAATACCAGCAAAGGCACTTTTGTTGAAATAGCAGTGATATAAATGAGGGCCTGTAAGCTCTGTGTGTCAGAGCAGAGAGTTGTAGAGCTGCTACTGCCAGTGTGAGCTAGACAACTGAGGATGGCAAACTAGCCAACCAAGTAAATATTCATATTGCAAGAAATGGTTCAGAAATATCCTTCCTGAAATGTGCCAAGAAAATTCCCCAGCTCCCAGCCCACTGCCATAGTGCAGTAGATTCAGGTATGCCTCTGGGTTTTCTGATTGTACTCTGGTGCAGCATGAAGTTAAAAACAAGTAATTCTAGAAATTATTTTTATTGTAGCAACTAAGAACTCAAATAATATATCCTTGTATTGCATTTTTTCCTGTTTCTTTCTATATCAGTTAGGAAAGCTTTTAGCAGCAAGTCACAGAATAGTCATCTAATAATATCTAATATCATGAAGACTTATGTTGTTTATTCAACCAGAAGCCCAGAACTAGGTGGGTCAGGGTCAATTATGCAACTTGTGATATTGTTGAGGACTGGGGTCATCCTTGGATTCATCTACTCTTTATCCTCAGTATTCAGGGATGTCTCCTCTCATACTTGCAAGATGGCTGCCTCACCTTTGTATGACACCATCCTAAGCAAGAAACATGAAAATGGTAGAAAAAGAGACTTTCTCTTCATCATCTCTCCTTCAGAGAAAACAACTTTTTTTCCTAGAAGGCCCCAGCAGAGTTCTCTTTATGTGTCATTGATCAGAATGGGTCCATATGTGCAGTCCTAGAACAATTACTGGCAAAGGGGTATGGGAATGCCACAATTGTCTGAGATTAATCACAATTCATTCCTTTGGGCCAGATACTGTCAAATTCTAAATTTCAAATGGTTAAAAACATGACTCTTATATAAGCGTAGAGTGAACACATGTCAAAGGTAACTCCTTAATGAGGGAGCCATCAAAATAGTAAAGCTTGTTCAAAGTTGACTAGGAGAAAGTGATAGATAGGTTTAATATCTTACAGGACTATAAAACTGTAACCTTATGGGTTATCTTTTTTACCAGACAGAAATCCCTCACACCTTATTAATGTTCTACAAATTAACATATATCTTTACAGAATCAAGAGTAAGTTATATGTCAAATAAATGTACATCTCCCTAGAGAATTAGATACCCTTTGGTTGAGTCTAAGACATTGAAAGTTGGACAGTCATTATTTTACCTTATTTCCAAGTTTGGGATACTATTTCTTAACAGCACGTAGCTAAAGGAATCCAACTGAGGTTTTCTTGGCAAAGGTGAAAGAGGAAATGTTTGTTGGGTAGGCAATTAATAGTGTCCGCCACAAACCTCTTATTTCAAATGACTAAATATCATCAGGTAGTTTAAACATTTTTTTCTAGGATTTGGTCTTAAACATGGACAACAATGTCAAGCCCTCTCAAACTCTTAGCATTATATCTTCTATTTTTAGTATTATCAAAATACAGATTTTCCTCCACTTACAATGGGGTTTTGTCCCAATAAACCCATTGTGAGTTGAAAATATCCCAAGCTGAAAATGTTTAATACATCTAACCTACCGAACATCATAGCTTCGCCTAGCCTACCTTAAACAGGTTCAGAACACTTACATTAGCCTACAGTTGGGCAAAATCATCTAACATAAGGCCTATTTTATAATAAAGTGTTGAATATCTTGTGGTTTATTGACTATTGTACTGAGAATGAAAAACAGAATGGCTGCATGGGTACAGAATGGTTGCCAGTGTATCAGTGGTTTATCCTCATGACTGAGTGGCTGATGGGGAGCTGAGGCTGCTGCCACTGCCCAGCATCATGAGAGAGGATTGTACCACACTTTGGTAGCTTGGGAAAAGATCAGAATTCAAAATCTGAAGTACAGTTTCTACTGACTGCACATCACTTTTGCACCGTAACGTAGAAAAATTCTAAGTTGAGCCATCGTAAGTCAGGGAACGTCTGTATTGTATTTTAAGTGGTACTTCAGTGTCTCCAAGAGTAATTTTTATTGACATTTCAATCCAGGTTCTAACTTTGGATAGACACGTGGATTTCTTTACTCAGCTTCCTTGAAAGTAAAACAGTGTCACTGATGAAATGATTATGACAACAGGATGCATTTTCTTGATTTTCTCCAGAGGGTGTTTTCCAGTTGTGATTTGTTTCTTTGAAGATGACCCTTGAATTTTACCTCTAAGAAGAGATTTCTTCTTTCTTTTCACAAGCTCATCTATGGGTAACTAAATCCCAATGACACTTAAGTTTCCCAGTGGCCTAGTCTGTGTAGGCTTATTTGTTTTTCTTCAGTTATTATTTTTCCTATTGACTCAGTAAAGCCAGATCTAGAGCTGTATTCCAAAACTACATGCGAATTCCACAGTGAACATTTTTTTTAACATCTTTATTGGAGTATAATTGCTTTACAATGGTGTGCTAGTTTCTGCTTTATAACAAAGTGAATCAGCTGTACATATACATATATCCCCATATCTCTTCCCTCTTGCGTCTCCCTCCCTCCCACCCTCCCTGTCCCACCCCTCTAGGTGGTCACAAAGCACCCAGCTGATCTCCCTGTGCTATGCGGCTGCTTCCCACTAGCTATGGGTTTTACATTTGGCAGTGTATATATGTCCATGCCACTCTCTCACTTTGTCCCAGTTTACCATTCCCCCTCCCCATATCTTCAAGTCCATTCTCTAGTAGGCCTGCGTCTTTATTCCCGTCTTGCCCTTAGGTTCTTCATGACCATTTTTTTTCTTTTTAGATTCCACATATATGTGTTAGCATACGGTATTTGTTTTTCTCTTTCTGACTGACTTCACTCTGAATGACAGTCTCTAGGTCCATCCACCTCACTACAAATAACTCAGTTTCATTCCTTTTTATGGCTGAGTAATATTCCATTGTATATGTGTGCCACATCTTCTTTATCCATTCCTCTGTTGATGGACACTTGGGTTGCTTCCATGTGCTGGCTATTGTAAATAGAGCTTCAATGAACATTGTGGTACTGACTCTTTTTGAATTATGGTTTTCTCAGGGTATATGCCCAGTAGTGGGATTGCTGGGTCGTATGGTAGTTCTATTTTTAATTTTTTAAGGAACCTCCATACTGTTCTCCATAGTGGCTGTATCAATGTACATTCCCACCAACAGTGCAAGAGGGTTCCATTTTCTCCACACCCTCTCCAGCATTTATTGTTTGTAGATTTTTTGGTGATGGCCATTCTGACCAGTGTGAGATGATATCTCATTGTAGTTTTGATTTTCATTTCTCTAATGATTAATGATGTTGAGCATCCCTTCATGTGTTTGTTGGCAATCTGTATATCTTCTTTGGAGAAATGTCTGTTTAGGTCTTCTGCCCATTTTTGGATTGGGTGGTTTGTTTTTTTGATATTGAGTTGCATGAGCTGCTTGTAAATCTTGGAGATTAATCCTTTGTCAGTTGCTTCATTTGCAAATATTTTCTCCCATTCTGAGGACTGTCTTTTGGTCTTGTTTACGGTTTCTTTTGCTGTACAAAAGCTTTTAAGTTTCATTAGGTCCCATTTGTTTATTTTTGTTTTTATTTCCATTTCTCTAGGAGGTGGGTCAAAAAGGATCTTGCTGTGATTTATGTCATAGAGTGTTCTGCCTAAGTTTTCCTCTAAGAGTTTGATAGTGTCTGGCCTTATGTTCAGGTCTTTCATCCATTTTGAGTTTATTTTTGGGTATGGTGTCAGGGAGTGTTCTAATTTCATTCTTTCACATGTAGCTGTCCAGTTTTCCCAGTACCACTTACTGAAGAGGCTGTCTTTTCTCCACTGTATATTCTTGCCTCCTTTATCAAAAATAAGGTGACCATATGTGTGTGGGTTTATCTCTGGGCTTTCTGTCCTGTCCCATTGATCTATGTTTCTGTTTTTGTGCCAGTACCATACTGTCTTGATTACTGGAGCTTTGTAGTATAGTCTGAAGTTAGGGAGCCTGATTCTTCCAGCTCCGTTTTTCTTTCTCAAGATTGCTTTGGCTATTCGGGGTCTTTTGTGTTTCCATACAAATTGTGAAATCTTTTGTTCTAGTTCTGTGAAAAATGCCAGTGGTAGTTTCATAGGGATTGCATTGAATCTGTAGATTGCTTTGGGTAGTAGAGTCATTTTCACAATGTGGATTCTTCCAATCCAAGAACATGGTATATCTCTCCATCTATTTGTATCATCTTTAATTTCTTTCATCAGTGTCTTATAATTTTCTGCATATAGGTCTTTGGTCTCCTTAGGTAGGTTTATTCCTAGGTATTTTATTCTTTTTGTTGCAATGGTAAATGGGAGTGTTTCCTTAATTTCTATTTCAGATTTTTCATTATTAGTGTATAGGAATGCAAGAGATTTCTGTGCATTAATCTTGTATCCTGCTACTTTACCAAATTGATTGATTAGCTCTAGCAGTTTTCTGGTAGCATATTTAGGATTCTCTATATATCGTATCACGTCATCTACAAACAGTGACAGCTTTACTTCTTCTTTTCCGATTTGGATTCCTTTTACTTCATTTTCTTCTCTGATTGCTGTGGCTAAAACTTCCAAAACAATGTTGAATAATAGTGGTGAGAGTGGGCAACATTGTCTTGTTCCTGTTCTTAGTGGAAATGGTTTCAGTTTTTCACCATTGAGGACGATGTTGGCTGTGGGTTTGTCATATATGGCCTTTATTATGTTGAGGTAAGTTCCCTCTATACCTACTTTCTGGAGGGTTTTTGTCATAAATCGGTGTTGAATGTTGTCGAAAGCTTTTTCTGCATCTATTGAGATGATCATATGGTTTTTATTCTTCAATTTGTTAATATGGTGTATCACATTGATTGATTTGCGTATTTTTTTTCCAGTCAACCAAAATTTTTTATTTTTTTAATGCTATTCTTGTCTGCTTACATTCTTTTTATGTATGTATGTATGTATGTATGTATGTATGGCTGTGTTGGGTCTTCGTTTCTGTGCGAGGGCTTTCTCTAGTTGTGGCAAGCGGGGGCCACTCTTCATCACGGTGCGTGGGCCTCTCACTATCGCGGCCTCTCGTTGCCAAGCACAGGCTCCAGACACGCAGGCTCAGTAATTGTGGCTCACAGGCCGAGTTGCTCCGTGGCATGTGGGATCTTCCCAGACCAGGGCTCGAACCCGTGTCCCCTGCATTGGCAGGCAGATTCTCAACCACCGCACCACCAGGGAAGCCCAACCAAAATTTCTGAAGCAGCTGCTAGATGCCTGGCCCTGTTTGGAGTTCAGCAGTGATCAAGACAGGAAGAGTCCTGCTTTCATGAACCATGTAGTGGGGAGGAGAGACAGGTGCAACTTGGGTGAGGGATTTCACCTTGCTGGGCCTCTGTTTTCTCATCTGGAAAATGGGACGGGTGTTTCTCATTTTCTGGGATTGTCCAGCCCTCACATTCTCTGATTCCATAAGAAGCATTTGTTTTCCTGTTTCTTTAAAATTCAATCAGGCCATGAGCTGTGATGAATGTCGTTAGCTGCTCCCCAAATCACTCTATTTCCACCCATTTCCTGTGATCAGGTCTATCCCCCAACATGACTCAAAATCAATCAAGTCACAGAAGCTAAGGGGCACCCAGCAGAAGAATTCCAACCCTGGCTTCTCAGGAGCTCTGCAGTCTACCTGGCCAGGTAAACTTCACGCACCTGGCACAAGGTGGCCATCCCTGGTTTCACATCAACATGATCTCAGGCACAAACCTCCTTGTTTTTCCATTTTGTCTTTAAGTTACTTGCTGAAACAACTGCACAAATATGAAAAAGATATAAAAATCAGGCATCCTCTGCCCTCACTGCCTACTAATAAATGATTTTCTGCCACTTTAATGATAAAGATACAACATTTCAGCATTCCGCTGCCCTTATTATTTTTCATTTTGTTGATATTTCTACTGAATACATCTTTCAATATTTTAACAATGGAACATGTATTTAGGTTGTTCCACACACAGCCTTTGGTGGTAAGGGTTTTGTTGTTATATTTCTATTATGTTTCCTTTAAAAATCATTATCCTGTTTAAATGGATTACGTCAATTTTATAGGCATTTATCATATGATATTGATGAAATTAATACATAGAGGGCAGTAGTACAAATTGATTGGAATTGAGAGCCTCTATTAGCACAGTTAAATATAAATATTATATATATATATATATATATATATATATATATATATATATATATATATATGCCAAATTACATGCTGAGTGAGATTCTCCTACTCTTTTTCACTCTCTGCCCCTCAAGCCTGTAAGAAATGGAATATTCCTTGCCATATCAGTAAAAAAAGGATGTCACAGTCATCAGCACTTGCAGCCCTCCAATGTGAGCCGGTGGGCCCTGAGGAACTCAGGATATGCAAATACAGAATGCTGGCCCCAGAGAGCTGAGGTGCATATCAAAGGAATGATTTCAGTGAGCCCAGACGCTTGCATCTTCCCATACAAAGAAAAGCGCTACATTCCTCACCTTGGGAGAGCTGGTTTTCCTTAGTTAACAATCACCTTTTGATGTTCCCCATTACCTGCGCCATTCCCCTCCCCTGTCCCCTCCCCCCAGTACTTTAGCTCAGGGAGGAAGGAGCGCAGAGAGACTCGGCTGAACAAGGGGCCTCCGAGCCTGGGGATGCGTTTTCAGCCACTTTCCCCGCAGTCAGGAGGAGGGGCGCTGACACTCCAACCGGACCCTGCGCCTCCCTTTCCCCGTTTCCCCTCAGGACGCTCAGGCCGACCCACTCCCCACGCCCACCAGGCCCCGCGAGCCAGGCCGAGGGCAGGGGCGAGAGGAGGGACCGAAGTTCCCCGGGACCAGAACACTGGGGGCCGCTCTTTCTGCACAGCAGCGGCGGGTGGCAGCGAACCCCTGCCCCTCAGAAGCTGGTCTTGCACTGACGCCCGGGCACCAGACCAGGAGGAGGGTCGGCGCCCACTTACCCGGCCCGCGGTCCCCAGGACTGTCGCGGCTTTGGCCGCCGGGGCCCCTCCAGAGCCGGCAGCCTCAGTGAGGCCGCCCTCCCCTTGGGCTCCAGGGCACTTCAGTGACGGCGGAGGGAAGCGACCCCGAGCCGGGAGTTCCAGCTCTGCGGAAACGCGGGCTCCGTTCTGGGCGAGGAGGTGAGACCGCTCTGCCCCCAGGCCTTCCAGGAGGGAGGGCGGCGCCGGGGGAGGAGCCGCCTGGAGCCTCCAGGAGCCCTTCCGGGGGTCCTGGAGGGGCGGCCCGGCCTGGGGGCCCCGCCCACTGTGGCCGCAGCCCAGGCCTTTTTCCTGGAATCCTGCTCTCCTTGGGTGAGGACACCTTCCTTCCAGAATTCCTTTTCCAACCACAGGGTTTAGAGTCCTTCATTTGTAGAATGTCTCCTGGAATCTTCTGCTTCGTAGACCGGCAGCAGCCACGGGTAGACGGCGGGCTCGGCCCCCACGGGCGACACCAGCCTCAGCTTCTCCCCCATGTCTTCGCGTGCGGCCCCCGCACCAGGCTGGTCTGGCGGTTGGGGGAGGGGCGGGGCGCCGCCGGTGGGGGCGGGGCAGCCGGGCGGGCGGGAGGCTGAGGGGAGGGGGCCTGGCCTGGGCCTCAGGCGCCGCCGCCGCCGCCCCCGCCCCGCTCCCGTCCGGCCCCAGGCTCCCTCTTTGTGGTCACAGGCCCGGGGCCTCCAGCGCTGCTGCCAACTGGGGCCAGCGTGAGGCAAGCACAACGAGCCGGGGCCGGGCTGAACCACTCACTCGGGGCGAGCACCGCCCGCCCCGTGGTCACTCCCCCTCACGTGCACGCACCGATTTGCGTATATTGAAGAATCCTTGCATTCCTGGGATAAAACCCACTTGGTCATGGTGTATGATCCTTTTAATGTGCTGTTGGATTCTGTTTGCTAGTAGTTTGTTGAGGATTTTTGCATCTATGTTCATCAGTGATATTGGCCTGTAGTTTTTTCTTTGTGACATCTTTGTCTGGCTTTGGTATCAGGGTGATGGTGGCCTCGTAGAATGAGTTTGGGAGTGTTCCTCCCTCTGCTATATTTTGGAAGAGTTTGAGAAGGATAGGTGTCAGCTCTTCTCTAAATGTTTGATAGAACTCGCCTGTGAAGCCATCTGGTCCTGGACTTCTGTTTGTTGGAAGATTTTTAATCACAGTCTCAATTTCAGTGCTTGTGATTGGTCTGTTCATATTTCCTATTTCTTCCTGGTTCAGTCTTGGAAGGTTGTGATTTTCTAAGAATTTGTCCATTTCTTCCAGGTTGTCCAATTTTTTGGCATATAGTTGCTTGTAGTAATCTCTCATGATCCTTCATATTTCTGCAGTGTCAGTTGTTACTTCTCCTTTTTCATTGTTAATTCTACTGATTTGAGTCTTCTCCCTTTTTTTCTTGATGAGTCTGGCTAATGGTTTATCAATTTTGTTTATCTTCTCAAAGAACCAGCTTTTAGTTTTACTGATCTTTGCTATCATTTCCTTCATTTCTTTTTCATTTATTTCTGATCTGATCTTTATGATTTCTTTCCTTCTGCTAGCTTTGGGGTTTTTTTGTTCTTCTTTCTCTAATTGCTTTAGGTGTAAGGTTAGGTTGTTTGAGATGTTTCTTGTTTCTTAAGGTAGGATTGTATTGCTATAAACTTCCCTCTTAGAACTGCTTTTGCTGCATCCCATAGGTTTTGGGTTGTCGTGTTTTCATTGTCATTTGTTTGTAGGTTTTTTTGATTTCCTCTTTGATTTCTTCAGTGATCTGTTGGTTATTAAGTACTGTATTGTTTAGGCTCCATGTGTTTGTATTTTTTACAGATTTTTTCCTGTAATTGATATCTACTCTCATAGCGTTGTGGTTGGAAAAGATACTTGATACGATTTCAATTTTCTTAAATTTACCAAGGCTATATTTGTGACCCAAGATATGATCTATCCTGGAGAATGTTCCATGAACACTTGAGAAGAAAGTGTATTCTGTTGTTTTTGGATGGAATGTCCTATAAATATCAATTAAGTCCATCTTGTTTAATGTATCATTTAAAGCTTGTGTTGCCTTATTTATTTTCATTTTGGATGATCTGTCCATTGGTGGAAGTGGGGGGTTAAAGTCCCCTACTATGATTGTGTTACTGTCGATTTCCCCTTTTATGGCTGTTAGTATTTGCCTTATGTATTGAGGTGCTCCTATGTTGGGTGCATAAATATTTACAATTGTTATATCTTCTTCTTGGATTGATCCCTTGATCATTATGTAGTGTCCCTCTTTGTCTCTTGTAATAGTCTTTGTTTTAAAGTCTATTTTGTCTGATATGAGAATTGCTACTCCAGCTTTCTTTTGATTTCCATTTGCATGGAATATCTTTTTCCATCCCCTCACTTTCAGTCTGTATGTGTCCCTAGGTCTGAAGTGGGTCTCTTGTAGACAGCATATAAACAGGTTTTGTTTTTGTTTCCATTCAGCCAGTCTATGTGTTTTGGTTGGAGCATTTAATCCATTTACATTTAAGGTAATTATCAATATGTATGTCCCTATTACCATTTTCTTAATTGTTTTGGGTTTGTTTTTGTAGGTCTTTTCCTTCTCTTGCATTTCCTGCCTAGAGAAGTTCCTTTAGCATTTGTTGTAAAGCTCGTTTGGTGGTGCCGAATTCTGTTAGCTTTTGCTTGTCTGTAAAGGTTTTAATTTCTTTGTGAAATCTGAATGAGATCCTTGCTGGGTAGAGTAATCTTGGTTGTAGGTTTTTCCCTTTCATCACTTTAAATATGTCCTGCCACTCCCTTCTGGCTTGCAGAGTTTCTGCTGAAAGATCAGCTGTTAACCTTATGGGGATTCCCTTGTATGTTATTTGTTGTTTTTCCCTTGCTGCTTTCAATATTTTTTTCTTTGTATTTAATTTTTGATAATTTGATTAATATGTGTCTTGGCGTGTTTCTCCTTGGATTTATCCTGTATGGGACTCTCTGTGCTTCCTGGACTTGATTAACTATTTCCTTTCCCATATTAGGGAAGTTTTCAACTATAATCTCTTCAAATATTTTCTCAGTCCCTTTCTTTTTCTCTTCTTCTTCTGGGACCCCTATAATTTGAATGTTGGTACGTTTAATGTTGTCCCAGAGGTCTCTGAGAGTGTCCTCAATTCTTTTCATTCTTTTTTCTTTATTCTGCTCTGCAGTAGTTATTTCCACTATTTTATCTTCCAGGTCACTTATCCATTCTTCTGCCTCAGTTATTCTGCTATTGATTTCTTCTAGAGAATATTTAATTTCATTTATTGTGTTGTTCATCATTGTTTGTTTGCTCTTTAGTTCTTTCAGGTCCTTGTTAAACGTTTCTTGTATTTTCTCTATTCTGTTTCCAAGATTTTGGATTATCTTTACTATCAGTACTCTGAATTCTTTTTCATGTAGACTGCCTATTTCCTCTTCATTTGTTTGGTCTGGTGGGTTTTTACCTTGCTCCTTCATCTGCTGTGTGTTTCTCTGTCTTCTCATTTTGCTTAACTTACTGTGTTTGGGGTCTCCTTTTCGCAGGCTGCAGGTTTGTAGTTCCCATTGTTTTTGGTGTCTGCCTCCAGTGGCTAAGGTTGGTTCAGTGGGTTGTGTAGGCTTCCTGGTGGAGGGGACTAGTGCCTGTGTTCTGGTGGATGAGGCTGGATCTTGTCTTTCTGGTGGGCATGTTCTGCATCTGGTGGTGTGTTTTGGGGTGTCTGTGACATTATTATGATTTTAGGCAGCGTCTCTGCTAATGGGTGGGGTTGTTTTCCTGTCTTGCTAGTTGTTTGCTATAGGGTGTCCAGCATTGGAGCTTGCTGGTCGTTGAGTGGAGCTGGGTCTTGGTGTTGAGATGGAGATCCCTGGGAGATTTTCGCTGTTTGATATTACATGGAGCTGGGAGGTCTCTGGTGGACCAGTGTCCTGAACTCGGCTCCCCCACCTCAGAGGCACAGGCCTGATGCCCAGTGGGAGCACCAAGACCCTGTCATCCACAGGGAAAAAGAGAAAAAGGGAAAAATATATATATCGTTGCTCCCGAAGCCCACCACCTCAATTTGGGATGATTCGTTGTCTATTCAGGTATTCCACAGATGCAGGTACATCAAGTTGATTGTGGAGATTTACTCTGCTGCTCCTGAGGCTGCTGGGAGAGATTTCCCTTTCTCTCCTTTGTTCGCACAGCTCCTGGGGTTCAGCTTTGGATTTAGCTCCGCCTCTGTGTGTAGGTCACCTGAGCGCATCTGTTCCTGCCCAGACAGGACTGGGTTAAAGGAGCAGCTGCTTTGGGGGCTCTGGCTCGCTCAGGCCAAGGGGAGGGAGGGGTACGGAGGCGGGGCGAGCCTGTGGCTGCAGAGGCCGGCGTGACGTTGCAGCAGCCTGAGGCGTGCCGTGCGTTCTCCCGGGGAAGTTGTCCCTGGGAGGTCTGAGGTCTTCTGCCAGCGTTCAGTAGGTGTTCTGTAGGAGTTGTTCCACATGTAAATGTATTTCTGATGTATTTGTGAGGAGGAAGGTGATCTCCACGTCTTACTCTTCCGCCATCTTGAAGCTCCTCCCACAGTGAAAATTTTGATCAAAGCAAAGCTTGCCTCTGATTTCAATATGGCTCAAGCAGAACTGGGATATTAGGTATAAGAAGCCAGTGCTATGCTGTCATACACTTCTATTTGGGATAAGATTCACTGTTAAGGAATTTTTCTTATGGTGAAGCTTGGAAATAACATCTGTTTATAATTAAACAGGTGACACACTCTCTAGTAATTTTATTTGCAAGTGAGTCATGCCGCATGGGTTTTATGGAAGCACATGAGAAACAAGTCTTGTGCTTAGCGTTCCCTTTATGGCACCTCTTGGATTTGTCATTCTATTTTGGTGGATTAACAAAGAAGATTCTAACAAGTGAGAATTAAAATCTTGCTTCAAAAGCCGAAAACTAGTTAGACAGCATTTTAGGGAGGGGAACACAGATAATGCTTCTATCCTAAAATCATATTTCTATAATCACAAGCTAGGTGGTTTTTTTTTTCAGTGATGACAAGAGCTAGAAAATTTTTGGCATTTATTTAAATTCCTCCTCAGGATGTTTATTGTGTCATTTCTGGTTGATCCTTCCTGACTAGACCAGGTGACTATCACACTGAGGAGGAATGTAAAGAATAGAATAGTAAAGGATTTAGAATTATCTCAGCAGGGCCATGACACTAAGGAGGGAGCTGACCTGGAGAAATAGGTCAACTGGCCAATATGAAGAGAAATGAATGTTTAATTTGTCAGGGTCTGATTTTCTTTGTATTAAGCATAAATATGAAAAGAAAATATTATTAACTTAAAACTCTCCTTTAATTCCACTATTCTATTTTGGTTTTCTAATGTTTTGCCTTAAGAAATGTATTGGTTAAAGGAAAGTATTAATTGGATGTGCTATGTAGGGGAAAATTATCAATTTTAATAGCAACATCATAAAATAACATTCTCTCCTACCTTCTTATTCCATTATTTATCAACACACTGGTTTTATTTTTTTCCAGGTCTCTTTATACTCCCATATATACATATAGACACTTTGTTTTAGAATTCATACCAAAGAAGATAAAGTTTGTAATCTGCTTTCTCCACTTAATACTATATCTTAAGTGTCACAATTACAAGTGGTAGTCTGTCTGGTAACTTGCATGATGGTTTATTTGACTCTTTGTTAGACATTGATCTTAAATATTTTTAAT
Source organism: Eschrichtius robustus (assembly GCF_028021215.1). NCBI lineage: Eukaryota > Metazoa > Chordata > Mammalia > Artiodactyla > Eschrichtiidae > Eschrichtius > Eschrichtius robustus. Next base: position 18,079,706 of record NC_090845.1, read on the forward strand.
GCTGCAATAAAAACTCTCCTACATAACTTTTTTTTTCCTATTCTATGTTATTTGTTATTTGGCAGATGTATTAGTCAGGATAGGCTGGGTTATGTTTCAGTAACAAATTGACCCCAAAATACCCATAGTTTAATACAATAATGACTTGTTTCTCACTCATGTTACATGTCCATCATGTGTCAGTGGGGGGAGGGACACACAGTCCTCAGGGACCCAGTTTGATGGAGATTTCACACTATTGTAGCTGCCAGCTGGAACAGGCGTCTAGCTCAATTATCATGGTAAAGGAAGAGATAATGGAAAATTATGAACAAACCTTTCACTGCTTCTACCTGGAAGTGACACATGTTCCTCTGCTCACAACCTTTTGACCAGAACTAGTCTGTAAGGGTAGGTGGGAAATAGAATGGAGAAAATAGAGTATTAGAGAACATTACAGAATCTTCAACAGCAGGGGTGTTGGAGAGGGAAGAAAGATTATTTTCTTAGAATGAATTCCTGGTCTGTTAGAATTCCTTGGTCCAAAAAAGGAGACATATATGAACTTTTGGAAACTTCTTTGCAGAGCGTTTTATAGAAAGATGTGTTTCCTTCATGGTGGCTGGTAGTACAGAGTGGTGGCAAAGAGCCTGGCCTGGGGTCTGAGGCATATCTGTGTTTGTCTCCTGACACTTAATGGCTACGTGTTCTTGAGCAAATTACTTACTCTTACTAACCCTCACTTTCCTAATTTGCTATAAGGGTATGATTATATCTCCTGCACTTGATGAGGATTGAGTGAAAGACTATGTGTAAAGTATTGGCACAATGTGTCTGGCCTATGGTAAGTGTTTGAAAAATGGTAAATATTATTGTTTACTGCTTTTCATTACATTTTTTCATTATGACTATATCCTTTATAATTTTATCCAGTGTTAAACATTTTAGATTTGGATTATTTAGTGGATTCAACAATTAATAGGTTTAGATGTGGTAATTATCTATACTTTCAAAGAAATGAGGTGAGGGCTGATAATTTTTTTCCTACTCATAGAGGACCTGACCAGGAGAATATTTTTGGTTTCAGACCAAAAAACTCAAAATCGTCTGTATTATCTTTTCTCTAATCCTAATTGGAGGTGCAATGATGGTGAGGGCACAGAAAAAGAAGGAGGGTGTACTGTGTTATCAAGATTCTAGTTCTTGTTCATAAGGCTAAGCCATCATGTGTGAATGTATGCGGGTTTTTTAAAAATTAATTTTGACTGGAGTATAGTTGATTTACAATGTTGTGTTAGTTTCAGTTGTACAGCAAAGTGAATCAGTTATACATATACATGTATCCACTCTTTTGTAGATTCTTTTCCCATATAGGTCATTACAGTGTATTGAGTAGAGTTCCCTGTGCTATACAGTAGGTTCTTATTAGTTATCTATTTTATATATAGTAGTGTGTATCTGAGTATCCCATTCTTGCGATTGGGAGGCAAAGCAAGGTGTCATGATCGAGTTGAGAGGAGATGGGTCACGTTTTGTAAGTTGTAGTATTAAAAACATATGAGGTCATTTGTTTCGTATTTTTCACAGAGATAATTCCATATTTAAATGTTTCTTTGTGATTTTATCAAATAGGCTTTATTTATATAATACACCATCTGGTTATCTGATATTGAACAAATGTCAGTGTTCTTTTTATTTTCGTCATACTAATAAACATATTAAACAATTTTTGAGGGCTTTTTATGTAGTCTCACTGTGCCGGGTGCTATGGTATACAGAACTTATGGCTCTGATCTAAAAGGAACATATATAGAGCCATGGAGATAAATATGTATGTACACAGATAACTATTATTAGCAGTGTGATGGGACGAGGGCCAAAATAAGGTAGAAATGTGTGGCTCTGAGAACTTAAGAATGGGCCAGTTTCACCTGGGTGTTTTTGAGAATCTTCAGGGAGGAGAAGCTTTTGAACTGGGCCTTGAAACCTGAGGAAAGCTTCAACTGGTGAAGCAGGAAGAAGTACTTTACAGAAAAAGGGAACAAAATGAGCAAAGACACAAAGAGAAAAAGACCAGTTGTTTGTATGCTTTTCTATAGGCATTAGGAAGCCAAGAGAGGATTTTGAGCAGGAGATAGACATCATTTGATCAGTGTTCCAACCATATAGAAGCTGGATTAGATGGGATAGAATGGGGTAAGAGAACCCTGTTCAGAGGCACTTGCAATGATCCAGAAGAGAAGAGTGAGAGGACAGGTTTGGCAGCACTGGTGAAAGCACTAGCCTTGGCAAGGGAAAAGTCGTAGTTCCATGTATAATTCGGTAGAACAAGCAGAAGACGGATGAAGATGAAGAGAGATGAATTTATAAGGCAGAACTTGTTGGGTGAGCCTCATTTCCTCAGAGAAGTAAAAGGTTGTTGAGAGTAAGAGGACTGGTTGGAGACTTGAGGAAACTATTAAAAGTTTGGAATTTGTCATGTAGAAATAATTCCACAGAAATTAATGTGTGAAATTGTTCATTGAAGAATTGCTTAAAACAGACACCAAATCAGAACTAACACAAATGCCTATTCAATAGGCAATTGGTTGAAAAACTTGCAGTACATCCCCACAATGGGATCTTATTCAGACGAGGTCTGTCTTAGATGGGGTGCAGATAAGCATTGATGTAGAGAGATAGAAACAATACGTTGTAAAGTGAAAAGATTAAATTATAGTATAATGTGTATGACATGTCCTTTTTTTGGAAAAAAATACAATGTAACAAAACCAAGTACACTTATATATGCATATTTGTAATTTTAAAGATTTGTATATGTGTAGGATATATCTGAAAAGATACTAATGATTTCCTTCCAGGAGAGAGTATCTTTGTGTCTTCCATCAAAACAAAACCAAACCAAAACCTCTGTGTGTGAATATATGTCTATGTGTTTGTGTGTGTATTTGCACATGCATGCATATATGCATCACAAAAAAAGTCTAGAAGGAGGTGGCCAAAAAGCACATGAAAAGATGCTCAACATCACTAATTATCAGAGAAATGCAAATCAAAACTACAGTGAGGTATCACCTCACACTGGTCAGAATGGCCATCATCAAAAAGTCTACAAACAATAAATGGTGGAGAGGGTGTGGAGAAAAGGAAACCCTCCTACACTGTTGGTGGGAATGTAAACTGGTACAGCCACTATGGAAAACCGTATGGAGGTTCCTTAAAAAACTAAAAATAGAACTACCATATGATCCAACAATCCCACTCCTGGGCGTATACCCAGAGAAAACCATAATTTGAAAAGATACATGCACCCCAATATTCATTGCAGCATTATTTACAATAGCCAAGACATGGAAGCAACCTAAATGTCCATCAACAGAGGAATGGATAAAGAAGATGTGGTACATATATACAAGAGAATATTACTCAGCCATAAAAAAGAACAAAATAATGCCATTTGCAGCAACGTGGATGGACCTAGGTATTATCATATTAAGTTAAGTAAGTCAGAGAGAGAAAGACAAATATCATATGATATCACTCATATGTGGAATCTAATTTTAAAAAATGATATAAATGAACTTATTTATGAAACAGAAACAGATTCACAGATTTTAAAAACTTACGGTTACCAAAGGTGAAATGTTGGGGGGGGGGATAAATTAGGAGCTTGGGATTAACATACACACACTACTATATATAAGATAGATAATCAACAAGGACCTACTGTATAGCACAGGGAACTCTACTCAATATTCTGTAATAATCTATATGGGAAAAGAATCTGAAAAAGAATGAATATATGTATATGTATAACTGAATCACTATGCTGTACACCTGAAACTAACACAACATTGTAAATCAACTACACTCCAATAAATTTCTTTTAAAAACCTAGAAGGATACTCATTAATCTTCACATTTTTTTATCCTTTCATTTTTGTTGACTTTTTTATTTTACAAGAAGCAAATATTAATTTTTCAATTGAAAATAATAATTACAACATAAAACATTTTTAGACAATGAGGTCCCCATAGAGGTATACAAAACTTATGGTTTTGATCTAAAAGGAACATATCCTTTTAGAGTTTGGGAAGTCTGGATTTGTAGTAGAACCTATTGGTACAATGACACATTTTTTCCTCTAGCTGTGCTTGGCAGGAGCTCCACCCTAGGAGCTGGGGTGGAGAAATAATTGGGGGATTCATCTAAAGCTGAGGTTGCACAAAGTAGATGCAATAGAAGGTCAAGTGCACTGATTAGTCTAAATAGTTGATAAGGGCAAAGCTGAGGTGGTTGCACATAACACCCAAAGTAAGTAGCCTACAGTCCCTTTAAGCTATCACTCAACAGGGGATTCCTGCACCACATGCCTCAGTTTTGAACCTTGCTCTATCCTGTCCTCACTCATTTGGCTACTACCCTGACTTTTCATTTCCTCTTTTCATCCTCATTACCTTTTTAGAATATATTGGATGTAAGTAACAGAAAATTCTCTCAACTGGGTAAAGAAAAAGAAAGCTTATTGTCTCATATGAAAGGAAATGTATTCTCATATAAAAAGAAATGTACTGGAAGCAACCTAAATGTCCATTGACAGATGAATGGATAAAGAAGATGTGGTACATATATACAATGGAATATTACTCAACCATAAAAAAGAACAAAATAATGCCATTTGCAGCAACATTGATGGACCTAGAGATTGTCATACTGAGTGAAGTAAGTCAGACACAGAAAGACGTACATCATATGATATTGCTCATATGTGGAATCTAAAAAAAGGGTACAAATGAACTTATTTACAAAACAGAAGTAGAGTTGCAGATGTAGAAAACAAACTTATGGTTACCAGGGGATGGGGGGGAGAGATAAGTTGGGAGATTGGGATTGACACATATACACTACTATACATAAAATAGATAACTAATAAGGACCTACTGTATAGCACAGGGAACTCCACTCAATACTCTGTAATGGCCTATATGGGAAAAGAATCTAAAAAAGAGTGGATATATGTATATGTATAACTGATTCACTTTGCTGTACACCTGAAACAAACACAACATTGTAAATCCACTGTACTCCAATAAAAATTAAAAAAAAAAACACATAATTAGCAAGGGAGTATTGCCTGGCAGTTGAGAGCACAGATTAGAGCCAGGCGAGGTTTTGAATCTGGCTCCACAACTCATCAGCTGTTGACCTTGGGAAGGTTACTTTGCCTGTCTATGCCTCAGTTTCCTCATCCTTAAAATGGAGACAGTAACATACTAACTTCACAGAATTGTTATGAGGATTAAATTGGTTTAAAATTATTTGTAAAGTGTTAAAAATATTTGTAAATAATTAGCTAAAATTATTCATAAAATGCTTAGAGCACTAAGTGCTAAATACATGTTAAACACAAAATTGGCACATACAGGAAATTTGCAAGCAAGATCAACTAACTCACTGTTACTTGGAGGTTTTCACATTCATTTATTTGTCAACTGTTTGCCTGGATCTAGGGTAAATAGTGGGGAATATAAAAGGCATAGAACCTGATCACAGGGGTGGGGGATAGTGGGTGGTGACCACAGCCATTCTTTTCTTTTTACAGTGGAAAGTCCCCCATCCCCCAGAGCTGTTTGAGAGCAAGAGCAGGCACTGTGCTCTGTGGAGGCTGACCAGCAAGATTCTGATTTCGGGGGTGATGTAAGGACACCAGACAGACATCAGCATGTTCATTGGGATCATTCCCTGGGGCCTGCTGTGTCTCCATTCACTGACACTGATGTATGGTGACTGCCCTCTGTTCTCCTCCATAACTGGTGGTAACTGTCTAGGTCTAAGTGTTTGGGGGTTTGCAAAGGTCTTGACATCAATGTATTTCCACAAAGAATCCAAGTAGCAAAAGGGAAAAAAAAGAAAAAGCAACTCAACAATAAAAAAGTTAACTCAATTTAGAAATGGGCAAAGAATTTGAATAGATGTTTCTCCAAAGAAAATAAACAAATGGCCAATGAGCATTAGACAAGATGCTCAACATCATTAGTCATCAAGGAAATGCAACTTAAAGCCACAGTGAGATACCACCTCACACCCACTGGAATGGCTATAATCAAGAAGACAGACAATAACAAGTGTTGGTGAGGATGTGAAGAAACTGGAATCCTCATACACTGCTGGTGGGAATGTAAAATGCACAGCCACTTTGGAAAACAGTTTGACATTTCCTCAAAATGTTAAACATTAGAATTACCATATGACCCAGAAATTCCACTCCTTGATGTATCTCCAAGAGAAAGAAAACATGTCCAAATAAAAATTTGTGCACAAGTGTTCATAGCACTATTTATAATAGTCAAAAGTGGAAACAATCCAAATGTCCATCAGTGGATGAATGGATAAACAGAGAGTGGTTTATCTGCACAATGGAATATTATTTGGCAATAAAAAGGAATGAAGTCATGATACAGGCTACACCATGGATGAGCCTTGAAAACATTATGCTAAATGAAAGAAGTCAGACCCAAAAGACCACATATTGTGTGATTCCATTTATATAAAATGTCCAGACTAGGCAAATCTATAGAGACAGAAAGTAGATTGGTGGTTGCCTGGGACTAGGGGAAGAGTTGGAGAGAAATGGGGAAAGACTGCCAATGGTTATAGGGTTTCTTTTTGAGGTGATGAAAATGTTCTAATATTGATTGTTGTACATCTCTGTGAATATACTAAAAACCACTGTGAGAGGATGAGTTTTATAGTAAATTATATCATTATATCTCAAAAAACTCTTAATAATAAAAAAAGAAACATTACGTCTGATTGGAGCCATGTCAAGCCACCATCCATAAAGATTAGAAATCAAAGCTCTCACCATTTTCCTTCCTTGTTCTTCTTATCTGGGGAATATTAGAGACTGGAAGAAATCTAGAAAAGTCCTTTACTCCATTCTCCTCTTCCAGGCAGAGAGGCAAAAGATCCAGGGATGTGGATCTTAAAATGCAGCCCTCCAAATTTTAATATCTTGGCATGATCAGATTATGAAATTCCCCCAGAGCAGTGGAATACGAGAACAGAGTATGGGGTGCACTTAAGGTAGGGAATTCCTCGCAGGATATTTCATAGGTTGCTGCTACTGGGGAATTTCACTGCAGAAAAGTTAGCCTGTTGCTAGGCAACGCTGCAGCTTGAATTGAATTCACGGTGATCGGACTGCCTCACATAAACTCATGATTCATATTCCTATCTCCAGTGAGAAGAGTGCAGATAAAAAGCATTTTTTAAATTTTAAAAAGGGTATAATCACAGCATTAAAGAAAATAAAAAAACAGGACTCACTTATATATCCCTCATTTAAATAGAGGAATTAAAATTTCTGTATATTTTATTAGATTGCAATTATTCACAAGCATACATTTTTCACGATTACAATTGCAATGCGCATACCACCTAACAATCTGCTTTTTCCTTTAATGTATTATAAGAAGGTCCCCATATAGTTATAAAGTCTTCCTAATGATTATTTTAAATGACCACACTGTAGTCCTTTTGGTTCATGTCCCATAGTTTGCTAAACCTTTGCTTTTTCAATGGACATTTATGCTCTTTTTCATTTTCCCCCTTTGTAGAAAATTCCAGAGCACATGGCTTCTTTGAGAAGAATGTATAATACAGGAGCTCGATGAGTTAAGTACTGCTCTTCAATGACTATATCTAATTAGCCTCCGTTTTTTTATAGCCATTTGGAAATCACTTCAGAAGCACATTTAATCCATCCAATCAGTCATTTCTCCAGAGTGGGAACACTGTCTCATTGCTTGGTTGAGTCTTAAAACTGCCTGTGTGCCTGGCAAAGAACTCTGAGGGAAGCTTTACATTTTTGATACTGCCAATTGCGTGGAATGTGGCTTGGAGAATTAACAAAATCCACAGGAATGAAAGGGAATTCTCCGCACTGAAGGGAATGGTGCTCCCTCAACACATGAAATTAATGTGCAGAATATTGGTCAAATGCAGATCCTATGAATTTTTAAGAAACTTTTTAAAGGATTATGAAAATAAAAGGAATTTTATTGTCTTCAGTTTCAAGATTGTCACAGTTGCTAATCACATGTCTCAAAAGGTTTAAGATTGGAGCTTTTCTTATAAATATTTTACGATCTAACTGCCTCATGTATTTGCTGCACTTAAAAAAGGCGCAGATTAGACATCTAACAAAAATGCCAACTGTTTCATTTAAGAATGATTGACGGTTAGGGATTTCAAATATATAACTTCAAATATAGCCATTATCAAGGCTTTCAAAAATGAATATTTGAAAACTTTGTAGAAAAAAATTGACATAGTTTTCCCCAAGCTAAAACAAAAATGAAAATCTTCCATTGGTATGTCTGTGTGTTATTTTTGAAAAATCTACTTTAGATCAGAGAGGTAATGTAGTTTTGTTGTCAAAAAAAACAAGCTCTTATCCCTTTGGCTTTTACCTTTCAAAACTGAAATGTTGCAAATTGATTTTGAGATGGGAAACCCTGCTAATGTCAGTTGAAGGCTTACCCTGGAAATTTTTGCCGTTTCAAACAGAAAAGCCTCTATAGGCTTTCTCTGATTCAGCAGCAGCCTGCTTAGCATTAAGAAAGGGCAAGCCAGACTCCAGAGTCGGGTAATTATGGCTGAGCTCTTGGATATTCTCTTTGGGAGAACACAAGGTCGGGTCTTCCCATATTACAAGATGCCAGGAGGAGCTTGCTGGCTGGCTACATCCTGCAGTTTGAAAGTAGTTCAGCTTGGAACACTTTCGCAGCGTCAAGTAAAGGTACAACCCTTGCCAAACGGAGATTGCTTTAAAAAGAAGCTGACCGGGAATATGGCTCTGAGCAAAGGATCTGCAGAGATCTTGGAGCAGGAGGCCATATTAATCATTCATGATCATGAGGATGTTCTCTAACTCAGAGCAAACATTTGTTCCGAAGGAACTAAAGCATCTTGTTTATCAGGATGCAAATGGCTCCCCAAGTAATCAAATCAGAATTTTATAACTAGTTAGAATTAAGTATTTGGTAACTTCATTTTACATTTTTTTAAAAATTCAGGATTATTGAGGCATAATTCACTCTTTTTAATGTATATAATTCTGTATTTTGACAAACATAAAACAAGCAAGATATATTTCCATCACTCCAGAAAGTTCCCTCATGCCCCTTTGTAGTCAGCCCCTTCCTCTTTCTCCTGTCCCTGGCAACCACTGATCTGTTTGCTGCCTTGACAGTTTTGCTTTTTCCAGAATGTCATATAAATGATATCCTACAGGATCTAGCCTCTAGAGTCTGGATTCTTTCACTTAGAGTAATGCGTTTGTGATTCACCTGTGTTGTTGCTTGTATCAGCAGTTTGTTCCTTTTTATTGCTTAACAATATCTCATTGTATGGATGTACCACAATTTGTTTATCTACTTACCAGTTGATGGACATCTGGGTTGTTTCTCTCATTTTACTTCCATATTTTCTTTTTGCATGATGGTGTAACAGCTTACAAAAGCTCTTTTACCTTCACTTACGTCCTATTATGAAAATATGGCTATTTCAATTTTTCCGATAATAATGAATCAGAGCCCCAGGGAGCTTAAATGGCTTTAAATATTTATCAGCTAGAGGTAACAACTTCGAATTTCTTTCTCCCATGCTAACCCTCTTTCCATTTTACAATGCCACTTCTCTGATCTGAGATGAATATTGTTGCTTGAAGATCCTTATCTATTGGCGTATAACAATGCACTATACATTTAACAGTCTTGGGGAAACAGGACCTTTAATTTTTCAGAGATATGAAGATCCTAATGGTGTCAGTGTGGTGTGGTAGGAAGAAAATCTATTTTGGAGTCAGTCTTGGGTGCATAGCCTAGCTCTGTGACCTAGAGAAAGTTCCTTAACTTCTCCGATCCTCAGTTTCTCTATCTGAACAATGCTTTCCACCATACTGGCCTCTGCACCTTGTGATAATGAAGTGAAGTTATGTGTACATGATGCATCTCACATAGTGGCAGGGACATACTAGGCATTTCTACACACTAGCTTCCTTGTCCCCCGCCTCCCGCCATATGCACACACACACACACACACACACACAGACACACACACATACCTATCCAGTAGTGTAAAAACAAAATGCTGGCAAACTGTGGTACCATAAGGGGGAAAGAATTGGAGAGGGATGAAGCCTATAGTTGGAGAGAGGCCGGGATGAGCCTAGAGACGGACTCCAGTCTGCTTTCAAGCTGCAGTGCTGACTGATGTAAAAGTCTGCTGACAGACTGCCTCAGTCTCCTCTAGTGGCCCACCTGACCTGGGAGGAAGCCCCTGTGGCTGCCATGTGTCCTACCTCTGTTCCTTCTGGAGCATTTAACATCATCCTGTATGTCAGCCATTTATTCAACCCATTGCCAAGGCCAACTCTATTCAAGCACCTAAATACTCCTGGGATGTGCCATTTTTATCCATGATTACCCCTTTCCAGGCACTATGTTCTTCCTTCTGTGTGGGCAGCTCGACCCTAAGGGCCACAATTTCCACAGTCTTTGGTCTCTCTCCTGAGCAGCAGCCATGGTGGCCACTCTACAAGGCCGCTGGCCACTGTGAGGAAGCACTTGGTCTTTTTGCTGTGACTCAGTGTCACAAATCTTATCTCAACAGGGTCTGGACATTTCTTCCCCCACCCTGCCAAAGGAGCAAGGATTCTGTACCACAAATAATGACTCGTTGAAAAAGGAAAATAAAAATTAAAGATTCACATACCAGAGAATCTTTGATTTTTAAAAATGGAGGATTAGAGGAATAAATTTTTCCACAAATATGTGGTAATAGTTTTAAGATTCATGTTAGAAAAATAGACTTTTGGAAGAAAGATCGGTGTACTCAGTATGTTTTTCTGTATAATAAATCCTGTCCTTTTGAATAGAATATAATCTAATACATTAGAAAAAAGTCCCGAGGCTTTTATTTTAAAGGCAGTGATATTGCTACAGGCAAAGTAATTATAACCATTAACTCCTCAAAATGTCAGTGGAGGCTTTGGCATGAAAATCCCAGAGGAATCCCAAACTGCCTAACCAGTTTTAAAATTTTAAGAATTGCATTTCTGGAGGAAAAAAAAAGTACTTAAGAGAGAAGGTACTCAGAAGTCTACATTATTTAATGCAAAAAATCATAATAATTCTAATTTCTTTTAAAAAATTCATTCTTATGTTGCTTTGGGGCTTTATCTTTAGAGACTGTTTTATATAGTTGGCAAACAATAAAATCCCTGAACTTTAGGAGCAAACCACAAGTTGGGCTATATGATCGAGAATACCACTTTTTATTAACAATCTTTTGTCACAGAGATTACCCCTTTAGTAAGATAAAGCAAATATATTATGAACAAAAACTGAATCTTTCTTTAATAGAAAATAACTATAACTTGACTATTATTGTGATTAATTACACTTCTCTATGATTTGTTGTCTTAAGTAATCATAAACTAAAACGAAAGCATGATTAAAATTGAGGTGGGGAAAATGCACTTATTCACTTTATATTTATTAGGTAATTAACGAAATATGAAGGTGGATATAAAGCGGAATTAACAACTCATCAGTTTACCTGGGAACTTTCCTGGTTTTAGCACTGCAAGTCCCATATCTGGGACCTTGCTCTGTCCCAGGCAAACTGAGATGGTTGGTCACCCTAAATAAAGCAAAAATGCATGGTAAAATCCTGCTCTCAAGAAATCTAATCTACTAGGAGAGATGAGATATGTGCAATGAAATGTTCAGAAACAAAGTAATAATTAAACAATAGTACTGATAACAGCATGCTGTCAAAATTAGTGCAAATCATTGTTATATAAGTTTTACAGTTTTTCAAAATATTGAATCTTGGGGAGGTAGTTCAAGAATTGAGTACCTACCATGCAGTAAGGTAACTTCTATCCTCCCCAGAAAAATTATCTCTTTCCCAGTAACTTGCACAATGTTACAGTGTCAGTAAAGGGCTCAGCTGGAATTTGAACTCAGGTGTTTTGATTTTTGAAATTCACAGGCTTCTCACTGTCCCAGAAGAACATGGAAACCACAATCTTAGCTCCTTTTTTAAAATACGTGAAGCAGCTGAGACCTGGACTAGTGGCCTATACTGCTTGGATAAAAACCCATGTTTCTTGGCTTATAGTCTAGGGCTGATGACACCATAGAGTGACAGATCACAGAGTCTGGAGCAGGCAGTGGAGGCTTGAGTAAAAGAATAATATTTGCACTGTGGCTTGTTTTTCTTTCCCCTCTAAGCCTCTTGCTTCACATCCTTATCCATCTCGTGTGCAGCACCATTAGATGGCTGCATGTGTCCACCTGCTGGACTTGTCTTATGGTACACCAGTTGTAGCCTCTCTGGTCCTAACCCATCATCCTGTTTAGAGGTCTATCCTGCTTTTAGGCTAGTGTTTGCCAGATGTGAAATTTGTAACATTCTGAATCAGCAACACCTGGATGTATACTTAAAATGCTGATTCGTGGACCCCTATCCTAGACTCTTTGAAATTAAGGCAAGAATATGTATTCTAATTATTTTTCACCAAGAAGTTTAAGATACTCTGCTCTAGGGCCAAGCACCCTTTCTTGATCTGTGTCCTCAACTCTGGAGAACATAGTTACTTTATTGAAGTCCTCAATCTCACCCTGACTCAACTGCTGGGATCCTGCCACCTATGAACAGGTTCATATATCATTCATTCATTCATTTAGCCATTCAGCAAATATTTGTTTGATGCCTCCTATGAACTAGTCACTCTGCTCCCCAGATGTCTACATTAGTGGCTGCATTGCTCACAGCCTGGTTTCCTTCATGCAGTACTTTTCCCACTTAATTCAACTCTCAAGATTTCCTGTTCCTGAATTCTAAACTTAAACTTGCCTGAATGGGCTTTTTGGACATTGCTTTGATTATATGGCTCCCCATAGGGTCAGCTCCTACAGCCCTTGAAGTCCTGGTCATACCAAAATTAGCAGGTTTGCTTCAGATCCCTTCTTGTGCCTTATCCTCAATAATCATGTTTTTCGTAATTGACCTAAATTTTATCAAGAGTAAACAGGGTACTATAGCAGGACAGATGAGAGAGGGAGAGGGAGAGGGAGAGGAAGAGAGAGAGAGAGAGAATAATTCTTCTTAGAGACAGAGAATAGACCCTGATGCTTTAAGTGAGAGAAACAGGATGACAATTTTGATAAAGGATATAATACACAATGAAGATATAATAGTCATGAACCTTTGTGCCATGAATAACATAGCATTAATGTATAGAAATCAAAAACTTCTGTAAATATCAAGATAACTTGATAGGAACACAATCAATTGACAGTCTATTATCAATATGTGGCAAAGTAGTCAAATAAATAAGGATATAAAATTTCAATAATATAATTAAGAAAAAGGAATTATTAAAGAGTTTTTGATGTTGTACTCTACAAAGATAACAGACATTATCTGTAGAGATGTTCTCCCCCTTATTAAATATCCATGGGGTATTTACAAAAAGTGACTAAATGCATGTCTACAAAATAAATTTTTTATAAAAATTGCACAAGTTAGAAATTGCATGGGTGACATTCTCTGAGCATGATCCCATAAAAATTTTTTTAGAAATTAATAAAAGTATAAAGGAAATACAAGACCAAAGAGAGATGAACAACTTCAGCTAAATAGTTTTGGAACAAAGATGACTTCAAAATAAAGTTACAGACTATTAGAAAATAATTAAAACTTAATACTTGTTAAAATTATGAGATTCTTAATTATACTCTTTTCAGAGACAGAAAGTAAATACAACAACAATAAATCATAAAACAAAACAAAAATACTGAACAACAACACAACAAAAACCAGGTAAATCCCTGGTAAATATAATTGAGGAAAAAATGAAAGAAAACAAGAATGAAGAAAATAGAAATGAGAAATGGTTAGAAGAGCAGGTATGAAAAACATTATTGTTGAACGAATGAATATATAAAAGTTAAAATTTTCAAAGTGTATACAGTCAATAGCATGCAAATAAATTTGTAAACATTGATGAGTGGTTGACGTCACTAGTATCAGGACCCATTCTGCCAGTAGCTGGGGTTTAGAGTGCCAGAGGAATTGCAAGCAGATTAAAAACCATTTGGCTTGAGGAAACTTGGAAGATTTTACAGGTCACATCATAGCCACTGGAGTCAGTTACTGAAAGGTCTACAACTGCCCCAGAGAGTGAATGTTACAGGAAAATTTTATTTGCTAAAATTTTATCTAGTCTTCTCCCAATTCTGCCCTATTGCAAAACTTCAACAATTCTCCTAACAAAAGAAGCTACAATAAAACAAATGTGGATGTTTACCTGTTGGAAGGACTTCATCTTTACTATCATAATTACATTTTATTTGAAACATTTAAGATTTAATTCTTGTGCTCCAGAAGTTCTTTCTATGATGACTGATTTTAAGTTTTACCCAAATATTGGTTTAAATAGTTGGCCATTCAGTCCAATATATTTCAACTAGGGAAGCTGGAAGAATCTGAAAGTGTGAGCCCCAGTGCTCTTAGGCATGGAGTGTAACTCCTGGGAGAAAAACACTCTGCAGAAAGGGAATGAAGGCCAGTTAACAAAGTCACTGAGCATACTGCTGCTTGAACACTGTTGGAAAGGTGATAGGAAAGCAGTGAGGCAGTTTTGATTAGAAATAACATCTTTGGGACTTCTGGGAAGTTCATTACTTTTATTATTTGCATTTATTTGTAGCAAGTAGATATCAGCTCAGATAGTCTTTGGAAATCCTTCTGATACAAGTGGATGTTAGGAAAGCACAGTGTGCATAAAACAGGCCACTGCTTTAGTTTCTGAGCATGCGTAGGTTGGGTCCACAGGGTTGCTGCTTCTGGGCTAAAGCAATTATCAGAGGGAGCAGCAGGAGGGAGCTCATGCCACGACACCCACACTTCATCGCTTCTCCTCAGAAATAATGATGTCCACAAAGGTTCCCTAACTTTCTCAGTTCACACCACCCTTAGAGTCTCAGTAATTCTTTCACAGGGCATGTAGGCCAAAACGAATACCTAACAGTTTCATTTATTAAGGGGTTAGGTCCAAATAACTTAATAAGTATTTATATTCTAACAACTTAGCACCCGTTGGGCACTAAATAGCTTCTCAACCTTTAGTGTCACACTGAACACTGCAATCCTCATTTTTTATTTCACATTGATTTTCATGCAATACTTTCTTTTTTTTTTACGGCAACCACTAAAAATCCCGGCTTAGCAAAATATGATGTCATCAAAAGGAATGTAGTGATCTAACTAATGATGAAACTGAATTATCTCAAGCTAGTAGTTCATATGGTATACAACAGATGTCACAGGTATTCCCTTGAAAATTTAAAATATCCCATGGCACTGGTGTAAATTTTTTGTCGTGCCCTGGGGCACCTTGGCTCACAGTTAAGAACCCCTGGGAGGTCCACAGGGAAACATTTATGACATTAATTGGGCCAAGGTCGTGATTTCAGTCCTGATGTGATCCACTTCTGTCCTCTGCCTTAGAGAATGACCCTTCATCCCCAATCAGCAAGTATACACTGTTGGGTGATCCCAAGATAGTGTGTGGTGTGTTTGTGTAATTCATCAATGCCTGCCAAGTGGTAAGCTCTCAGAAGATGGTAGCTGTCATTATCATCACCATTCTGTGACAATATAAGCACAGAAGCACAAAAACCCCTAAAGTCCTAATTATATAAGCCCTTATCATGTACAGAGGCTCTTTTTGTTTGTCTCTTTCCCAATGGGTAAGAAAAATGATTCACTGAGTACTGGGGTACATAGAGAATATGACTGAGATGGATTGTCTGAAGGTGAAAACATGGCCAGGTTCACCTGCACTTGGTGATTTATACTTGAGCAGGCATCACTGGCCCCATTTCACCATCCCTCTCTCCTGACTTCCTAGCTCTGCCAGGTGCAGTTACACAGATAGGGAGTTATGTGCAGATCTACAGAGAAGAATGTCAGGAGACAGAGAAGGTGGGCATTAGGGTGGGGCAGAGGCAGGATAAAGATTTTGGGGAGTAGAGAGAAATAAATGAGGATTTTTTATATATCCTCATATATAATTATTTATATGAAGATAGTATTATTATCTAATAAATGGTTACATAATAACATATAATTATATAATTATTTAATGAGGAAATAAATTGATCTATTTATCTATAATTTTCTGCCTAAAACCACTATGCTATACACATTGGGCTGGGAATTGGTATGAGCTCTATTCATAGCTAGTTATGTGACCTTGAATAAAATATTTACGTTCTAAGAATACAGTTCACTTCTCTGTAAAGGTAGAAAATTGGTAGATAATTTCTAGAATTTTTTACTGGATCCTAAATATAAGATCCTGTAATATAAGAAGTCTTATCATTCATTCATTCATTCAAAAATACTGATGGAATTATTTCTATGTGCTCAGATTTGTGGTGGATTTCACAGTGTAGTGGTGAATATAATGGTGAAGAAAAAGAGAGGTCTTTGTCTTACAGGAGACTAGGGTGAGGGCATTCTTACTTTTTCCTACAGGAAGCTGTCTTGGCCTTTGGAGAGGAGATTGAACCTGGTGAATGAGAAATGTCAGCAACATCTAGCAAGGTGAATGACCGTGCTCAGAACACTTCTGGGGGCTGATCTACTTCTGAGAGAGAAGATTTGTTGTCCAAAGCAGTGATTTTGGGGACTCATTAGACCTGCCTGTCTTTATATAACATTGATTTGGTAATGAGATTCAGGGTATTAGGATGGTAAAATTTATTTGAAGGATGGTAGCAAGCAAGGCAGTGCTAGCTACTCTCCAAAATCCATCTTCTCTTTTTTATCCTAGGCACACAACTAGACTACATTTTCCATCCACTTTTATAGGTAGAAGTAGTCATGTGACTAACTTCTAAACGGAATGTGAGTAGAATAGCCTATGAACAATTTCCATATACCTTTCTCATTGATCTTTCTCCTTCTTCAGGCATGGTAGAGACAGAAACATTGAGAGACACGTACTGAAGACGGCGGAGCCACAGGATAGACCAGGACTTGGTGCCTGAATTATCTCACATAATTGTGGGGGCTGGTAAGTGCCCAAATCTGCAGGGTAGGACAGGCAAGCTGGAGACCCAGGAAAGAGTGGATGTTGCAGCTCAAATCCAAAGGCAGTCTTATGGCAGAATTCCTTCTTCCTTGGGGACATTAGTCTTTTTCTCTCAAGGCCTTCAGCTGATTGGATGAGGCCCACCCACATTATGGAGAGTAATCTGATTTACTCAGAGTCTACTGATTTAAATGTTAAACACATCTAAGGAATACTTTTACAGCAGTTTCCAGACTAGTGTTTGACCAAATATCCAGGTATTGTGGCCCAGCCAAGCTGACATAAAATTAACCTTCACAGAAAAATACCTGGGAATAAATTTAACGAAGGAGGTGAAAGACCTATACTCTGAAAACTATAAGACATTGGTGAAGGAAATTGAAGAGGATACAAGTAAATGGAAAGATAACCCATGTTCATGGAATGGAAGAATTAGTATTATTAAAATGTCCATACTACCCAAAGAAGTCTACAGATTTAATGCAATCCCTGTCAAAATACCCATGACATTTTTCACAGAACTAGAACAAATAATCCTAAAATTTAACCACAAAAGACCCTGAATTGCCAAAGCAATCTTGAGAAAAAAAGACAAAGCTGGAAGTATCATGCTCCCTGTCTTCACACAATACTACAAGGCTACCGTAATCAAAACAACATGTTACTGGCACAAAACCATACACATGGATCAATGGAACAGAATAGAGAGTCCAGAAATAAACCCATGCACTTATGGTCAATTCCTCTGTGACAAAGGAGGCAAGAATATGCAATGGAGAAAAGACAGTCTCTTTAATAAGTGGTGCTGGGAAAATTGGACAGCTACATGTAAAAGAATGAAATTAGAACATTTTCTCACACCATATAAAAAATAAACTCAAAATAGATTAAAGACTTAAATGCAAGACTGGAAACCATAAAACTCCTAGAAGAAAATATAGGCAGAACACTGTTTGACATAAATCGTAGCAATATTTTTTTTGATCTGTCTCCTAAGGCAAAGGAAACAAAAGCAAAAATAAACAAATGGCACCTAATTAAACTTAAAAGTTTTTGCATAGCAAAAGAAACCATCAATAAAATGAAAAGACAACCTACTGAATGGGAGAAATTATTTGCAAAGGATATGACTGATAAGGGGTTAATATCCAAAATATATAAACAGCTCATACAACTCAATATCAAAAAAAACCCCAACCCAAGTGAAAAATGGGGACAATACCTGAATAGACATTTTTCCAAAGTAGATATTCAAATGGCCAATGGGCACATGAAAAGATGCTCTACATCACTAATCATCAGAGAAATGCAAATCAAAACCACAATGAGATATCACCTTCATCAGAATGGCTATCATCAAAAAGAACACAAATAACAAATGTTGGCGAGGATGTGGGAACCCTCATACACTGTTGGTGGGAATGTAAGTTGGTGCAGCCACTATGGAGAACAGTATGGAGGTTCCTCAAAAAACTAAAAATAGAACTACCATATGACCCAGCAATTCCACTCCTGGGTATATATCTGAAGAAAACAAAAACACTAGTTTGAAAAGATATATGCATCCCAATGTTCCTAGCAGCATTATTTACAATAGCCAAGATATGGAAGCAACCTAAATGTCCATCAACAGATGAATGGATAAAGAAGATGTGGGGGATATATATATATATATATATATAAAATATATATATAATATAATATATATTATATATACATTATATATAGTTATATTCCATATATATATATATGGAATATAACTCAGCCATAAAAAAGAATGAAATTCTGCCATTTGCAAAAACATGTATAGACTTAGAGGGTATTATGCTCAGTGAGATAAGTCAGACAGAGAAAGACAAATACTGTATGTTTTCACATACATGTGGAATCTAAAAAATAAAACAAATGAATGTATACAACAAAACAGAAACAGACTCACAGATATAAAGCACAAACTACAGGTTACCAGTGGGGAGAGGAAAGAGGAGAGGGGCAAGAAAGGGGTAGGGAATTAAGAGGCACAAACTACTATGTATAAATAAATAAGCTATGAGTATATATTGTACAGTACAGGGAATACAGCTAATATTTTATAATAACTTTAAATGGAGTACAATCTATAAAAATATTGAATCACTATGTTGTACACTGGAAACTAATATAATATTATAAATCAACTATACTTTTTTTTTTTGGCCATGCTGCGCAGTATGCGGGATCTTAGTTCCCCGACCAGGGATCGAACCCGCATCCCCTGCAGTGGAAGCATGGAGTTTTAACCACTGGACCACCAGGGAAGTCCCATAAATCAACTATACTTCACTTAAAAAAATTAACCTTGACAGAGGACAACTACCTGTTGATTAGGGACAGCTCTTTTAGAACATAGTTTTTGGAGTAATAACTTCTGTAGCATTTGAGCCATTATACTTGCTCTTGTTACCAACATATAGCATTACCCTAACTAATAGACTACCAAAAAATCCACCAATTACTTTTTGTAATTCCAATTTATTTATTTGCAAACACTTTGAGTTTTGTACTGGCTCCTTGATGTGGAGGGCTAGGAACAGGGCAATTTTAGAAATCTAACAAGTAACGATGATGATGATTTATTGAATCCTGCCCTGGGAATGTATTAAATGCCTCGGGTGGCATTATCTACAGTTTGTCACCAGTAAGCACAAAGAGGCAATCCATTACTAATTGGTAGCCTAGTGGTTCAAGGAAGTTAATGCACCTTCTAAAGTGATTTGCTCCTATAAAGTAATTGCTTTATTGGCATTTCATGTCTGGATGTTTGCGAAGCCCTTGGTGCTAATCAGAATAAATGTGCTGAACTAATCTTTACTAAACTGCCAATGACATTTTACATGCCCCCCTTTTAGATATAAGGCCTCTAAATTCAGTAATTTACAGCATGTTTTACAACAGATGAAAACATTCACTGTTCTGATGTGAGCTGTTTTGTGAAGGGTAGTATTTTCCACAGGAAAGTGATGAGATACATAACAAAAAGTCAGTGACCAAATGGCTCATTATTTAAAGAGAAATGAGGGGACGTAACAGAAAGGATAAGGGCTAAGATGGATACCGTATTTGTAAGATCATGATGTTTTCTAGCGTCTGCTTTGTGCAGGGGCTGAGATGATAACACTGTTTTACATCATTTAAATTGTCAACACAACACCTTAGAGGCTTCCTCTGAACCTTTCAGTGTGCTGTTAAGATTGCCCAGAGATTTCCATAGTGACACAGTAAACACTACCTGCCAGCCACTGAATTTGTGTGAACACATGTTAATCCTGAAATAATTCCTTTCTTTTTCTTCTCTTGGTCTGTAGTGTCGGGTCTCACTTCTGAACCTGGCTATTACATGGGCTTCATGAGTGGCAATCCAGAAACTGAAGATAATTGGAGATAGAGCCCACTTTCCTGGTGGGGAAATCACTTAAATAATAGGTTGATTCAAAGGACATTCTGTTTTCTAGGGTCTATGGAGGCAAAAGTGGAAAAACCAAACCCACACTCCTCTTCCACACCCCCCCACTCCCCCACCGCCAAAAGACAGTAGCCAACGCACTGTGGTCAAAACTCATGACACATTAAAAATAATTCTTTTCCCAAATTGTTGATCTCAAAAATGGGGGTTATGATGTAGTGTGTGGTTCACACAGTATTCTTCCTGGACCAGCAGCATTACCATCACCTGGGAACTGATTCTAAATGCAAGTTCTCAGGCCTCACTCTGGATCTATTGAATCAGAAACTTTGGGGATGGGACCTAATAAGCTGTGTTTCAACCAGCCCTCCAGGGGATTCTGATGCATGTTCAAGTCTGAGAACCAGACTTTGCACTTAGATGAATCCGGGTTAGAGTGAGGCTCCATCACTTAATACATGTGTGATACTGAGAAAGTTACTCCCTCTCCTCCCTCCCATTTTTACCCTTTGTATGTTATTTTAAAAGTTAACTGTGCATGGTTAAAAATTAAACTATATAAAAGGTCTTAAGATGAAAACTAAAAGCTTCCCTTCCCTCAGCACCTCTTCCCATAGGTAAATACTTTGAACCAATTCCTTTTTTTAACATGTTTTTCTGGTGTATAATAGTATTATTTTATTATAGATAATAAGCATACACTGGTATTCCTTGCTTTATTAACCTTATCTATAATCTGTTAATGTCTCACTCTGAAAAAAGAGAAATTTGGCTCACTTATACCACCTGATATTACCTGATTTTGTTATATTATTATTTTCACATAATCTAGGTTTATACAATTTTATTCTGTAACTGTAATTGTCTTTGCCTTTAGATTAATTCTAAAATATTAAAACAAATAAAATAGTACGTGCAGTATTAGATTTATGTAAATATTATTCACTACAGGAGACTCTTCCTATGGAAAAATCCACGTCACCAAACTTGAGAGAGGATTTTAAAAGCATCAAATTCCAGTGCTTCTTTTAGATCTTAGTCAACTGCATTTGTTTCTTCTATCTCATGTTCATGTATAATATTGCCCTTTTTTTTCTTTTTGGCTAGAATAACTTTTGTAAGACATTTTTCATACAGATGTGTAGGTGGCAAATTATCTGCATTTTTGCATGTCTGAAAATGTATTTTATTCTTACACTTGTAGTATAGCTAAGCATAAATTATAGGTTCCTAATCATTTTTCCTCAGTTTTAAAAGCATCATTCCACTGTTCTCAAAGATATTTTAATTTCTTTTTATCCTTGGAGTTCTGAAATTATGATAATTCACCTTTCACACCAAAGTTCCTGTCACCCAATTCCTCGCCACATGTAATTGTTACCTCTCTCAGAATTATTTTATGAATATACTACTAAATACACATAGCCTAGTAAATAATACCTTCTATATTATTTCCCTCTTCTCTTTTTTACAAATGGTAGTGTACTATTTTCTCATTAACATTATATCTTGACAGTCTTTCTAGATCATTACTTGAAAGTCTTCCGTATTTTTTTAACAACTGTATAATATATTTTGTTTGGATGTGCTGTATTTAACCAGTGCCTCTTTGAACACTTAGAGTGTTTCCAATCTTTTGTAATCATATACAATGCCACAATAAATAAGCATGTACAAATACCTGTAGATAAATTCCCCAAAGTCATGCTGTTGTTTTAGCAGATATGAAAATTTGTAATTTTGATAAATATTGCTAGGTTACCTCCATGAAAGTTTACCAACTCATACTCTCAGCAGCAATATAAGAGAGAGCTTCTTTCCTCGCATCACAACAGAGCATATTATCAAGCTTTTCAACATCACCAATCTGATAGGAGAGCTATTGTGTATCAGTACAATTTTGCATTACTTTTCTTTTATTATGAGTGAAACTGAGCCTTTAAAATATGTTTAAGAACCATTTGTATTTCCTTTTCCGTGAACTATATGTTCAAAGTCTTTCTTCCTTTTTCTAGTGAATTGTTGAGCTTATCTTCTTGATTAGTAAGAACTTTTTACATATTAGGGAAATTAGTACTCTATGGTATGAAATGCAAATATTTTTCTAAGTTGTGTGTCTTTTGGCTTTAGGTTATAGATTTTTCTCAGTCTTTTTTTTTATGGCTTCAGGATTTTTAATCTTTAGAAAGGCCACCCCCCCAACCCCAAGATTATGAAAGTATTCTCCCAACTATTTTCAGTTTTACTTAATTTTAAAATGAAAATATCTTTTCAACTTGAATTTACCTTGGTATAAGATATTAAGTATGGATCAAATTTTATTTTAGTTTTTAGATGGCTACCCAATTGTATAATAAAAATTCAGAATAATCCATCTCTTCCCCATGGATATAAACTATCACTTGTATCAGAAAGAAATTTCCATATGTAGTTCATTTACTTCTGTTGTGCTCCGTTGATCTTTTAAAGTGTTTTATCTTTATATTTTAATGTCTCATAGTGCTAGCTCCTTCTATTTGTATCTATTTTCTGAGTTTTCATATATAATCTTCCTTTATTTTTTCAAATGAAGTTTAAAGTTACAAATGAAATTTCTGTTATTATTCTTAATGAAACCACATTACTTAGGAAGAATTGACATTTTTATTACAACAAACCTACTAATCACTGAATACGGTCTGTCATTCTATTTTTCACACTTTTGCATTTTCCACTGGCACTTTAAAGTTTTCAATTACATCTCCTGTTATGTTTTTCCCTAGGTATTCTGCATGTGTGTATAACTACTGTAAATTGAGATATTTCCCTCTGTTTCTTCTAACTGCTGTTTGTAAATGGGTAGTTACTTGTGCACATTACTTTTATACCCAGCCAAATTATTGCATTGTATTGTTAGTTATAAATGTTTTTCAGTTGATTCTTTTATATGTCATAAGTATATCCTGAAACCATCTCTAAATAATAATATTAACTCTTTTGCAATTTTTATACCTTTAACTCTCTTGTCTATTTTTGTGTTGCCAGTGCCTCCAAAGCAATGGTAAATAATTGTGGCAATAATGGACACCCTTGGTTTGTTTCTGACTTCAATGGCAATCTTATAGTATTCTCCATGTATGAGATACATAGTTTAATCATGTTAGATTTCCCATTTACTCCTTTTAAAAAGAGTCCTTTAAAAATTCTTAATGAAATTTCTGGAGATGGATAGTGGTGACGGATGCACAACAATGTGAATATACTTATGCCATTGACTTATACACTTAAAAATGGTTAAAATGGTATGTTTTATATTATGTATATTTTACCACAATAAAAAACTTAGTCAAGAAAAAATAATTCTTGACGGAGGTTGAATTTCACCAAATGTATTTTCAGCCTCTAAGCAGATGATAAAATGATATTTTTCCTTTAACAAGAGGCAATATAGCATTATGGAGAAGTGCACAGGCTCTGAGCCACCTTGCCTATGTTCAAATCCCAGCTCTGCTGCTCTCTAGCTGTGGACCCTGGGGAAGTCACTTAAGCTTTGTGTGTCTGTTTTTTTTCTCTCTAAATCACGATAACAATAGTGCCTACCTCCTAGGGTTTCATTGAGAATGAAAAAATTAATGTATGTAGAGCATTTGGAATAATACCTAGTATTACATGAGTTAATATGGTGGATTATTTTAATAAATTTTCCATATCCCAGGTATAAAACCCCAATTAGTGATGAAGAATTACCCTGCTGGATTGCATAAACTAATATTTTATTTAGGATTTTTCATTACTAAATCATATGTGAGATTGGTCTCTAGTTTCCTTTTTTGTGTAATCTTTGTTGGGTTTTGATAACAATGTTTGGCTTGGTTTATAAAAAGAAAATGGGAAATTTCCTTGTTTCTCTACGCAGTGGGATGCTTAAATAACCCTTGAATTATCTATTCTTTAGATCTTTATTCCTCTGTAAAATCAACTAAGCCTAGTGCTTAGTTGACAAATTTTTCAATTTCTTCTACTTAGATTTCTCTATGACTTCTGGCGTCATTTTGGGGTAAATTATATTATCTTAGAAAACCGTTCCTTACATCCAGTTTTCACATGTACTTGTGGGCATGGGTCAGGTAGCCGGGCCTGTGGGGAGTCCTCCTACTTGCCAAATGAGGGAGGATTTACTTGGGCAGTGAAAGGATTTAGTTACTTCTGGGAACCAATACCTTGGTTGGCTTTATTGTCTGCATGTCTGTTCTGCGGAATCTGGATTTTCCTCACATTCTCTTCTGCTTTTCTCTTAGGCCCCCGTAACTGGGGGCCCAGGACAGAGAGGAGGATTCCTTTAACATTCAGTCTCTGAGGTCTCTTCCCTGTGGTACTGGCACTGACCAGCTACGTTTATCCTTCCAACTCCATGCCCGATATTTTTGGGTGCCCCCTCTGGGTTCGAGTTCCTCTAGCTCGCCCCTGAAAATAGCTGCTCCTACTGCTGATGCTTTGGGTTATGGCTCCTCCTGCTCAGTTTTCTCCACTGGTCTGGGTTAGCTCATTTCAATTTTCTAACATTTCCTGAAAGTTTCTGGTTGGTTCTTGTTTCTTTTCTTGCTTATAGCATAGTTATGCCTTCCTCCTTGAGAAACATTCCTTTTCCTATTATCTTCAGGATAACGGGCTACAATAATTGTAGCTAACACATAATATGCTGCTCACCCTTCTAAGTCCTAGCACGCTTTGCCTTCTAAGTGCTTTACACATATTAACCAATTTAATCCTCACAAAACTCTATGAGGGAGAAACGATTATTATCCCTATTTTATAGATAAGTAAACTGAGGCAGGGAAAGAGAAAGCACGTAACTGGAAAACACAGCATAAACTTGGGCATTTGAGCTCCCAATGGTGGTCCCTGCTTATAACCATCATGCTGTACTGACTCTTACTATCAAAAAGCAATAAGTTTTGGTCCCTTAAACTCACTGGATCTCAGTTTCCTTATCTTCAAAATGGAATCAGCAATATCTACCTCCTAGTCCATTGTGGGGATAAAAATGTTTCGCACAGTACTTTGCACACATAGCCTTCCATAAAACTTAGCCTTTATACTTTGGCTTGCAGTCACGCTAGACTTAGAATTCCTAGGCTCTTTTATCCCCCTTCTCTTGAAAGAGATTCCTCTCATTGACACCTGAGTATGCAATTATTTGAAAAGTGTTTTCATAGTATCACATGATCACAAACATCATCCCTCAATTTTGCCATCCTCTCTGATATAGGCTATATTTAGCTGCAACTTTCTCACTCTGCCAGAATGTGTTTAATATTTCCTTATTTAATTCTAGTATTTTACATTTCTTTGTGTTGTTTTTATTATGTTTTATCTCCAGTGTTTTTTTTCCTTCCAAAAGTCAATGAGATAATTTATTCAAGATAAAGCAACTCGCTCCGTTAGACTTTTTTTGTGCAGTGAGAAAAGCACTGAGATCCCTTCTGGTGTTTGGAAATGTGTTCATTTCACTGACAGACCCCTTCCTTATCAGAGAAAATTACACATGCTATGTGTTTGTCTCTTTAATTTACACCTAGGGCACCCAAGGTGCTGGGCAGGGGGTCATTTAAATAAACTGAAGTGATATTTCCAGTTTTCTTGCTGCTTGCCTATGCAAAAAGGTGGGTGCTACCCTCCACTCAGACTCTCCAGTACTCCTGGGGAATGGAAAAGAGGGTATTTATTGCTTTTGTCCACCGAGGGTCATTTTGGGGCCAGTGTCTCATGCAGAGATTCTCAACCCTACCCACACCTCAGAATCACCCAGGAGTTAAAAAAAAACCCCTGATGTCCAAAGCCCCAGATCAATTAAATCTGGATCTCTGGGATTGGGCTATCAGCATCAGTATTTTTTTTGTAGCGCTCAGGTGATTCTACTATGCAGTGAAGGTTGAGAATCACTGCTCTAACTCCTTTGGTCCTGTCACATGTAGTTTGACATTAAGATGCTATGGAAAAGTATTAGCACCAATGACTAAAGGTGGGGGAAAAATCAAGTTGCAAATCCCCTGCAGAATTATTGCTAGGTACCACCTTCTAAGGACAGAGGGATAGGTAATGATGTCTCTTGATGATGCCTTCTAGGTAGAGGGCACTCTGACAGCTTTAAAAATCTTCGTTTTAAATAAGGTCATTCAGCACAAACGAATCAGCAGTAACTTAGGGGGAAGGTCATCTTTTATTTCAACAGGTCATTTTCCAGTCTTCTCGAAACTTGTTCACTTCACATTATTTCAGCTGCCTTGACCTTACTTCTTGTTTGGTGTGGCTCATGACAGGCCTCTTTTCTTTCACTAGGGGAGTGGAAGCCTGCTCACAAATCTAGTCCCAAATATCTCTTAGTCTCTAAGACCTGCCTTCTAAGTTCTGTGCTTTTAGGTTCATCTGCCAACACATGTCTTGCAAATCTCCCAAGTGTACAGAAAATTCCATGTGGGCCTTTTATCGTTCAGGATGGGAACTCAGGTACAAAAAGGGCCAATGTCTGTGGTCCACTGTGAAAGCTAATGCTTTCTGTATATCACGCATTTTGAGGTAAACCGTACTACTTTTCATATGTAATGATTTTCTTTCTAAATATTTCTTTTTGAATTGAGATATAATTAACATCACATGTGTAGGTTTAAGGTATACAATGTGTTGGTTTCATACATTTATATATTGCAGTATGATTACCACCATAGCTTCAGCTAATGCTTCTATCATGTCGCATAATTACCATTTCTTTTTTGTGGTGAGAACGTTTAAGTCTCTTAGCGATTTTGAATTCATCCCTTCCTCCTGGTGGTCTCAGATCTATCATAGATTATTACCAGTCTCCTGACTGGTATCTCTTACATCCAGTCATCTACGCTGTTGGCAGTGTGGTTGGGCTGAAAGGAAAATCTGTCTCTATTGTTCTGTGCTTAAAAGTAGCCCTTTCCCAGATCACCCCCAATGACGTCCATGAATTTTAACATGGCACTCAAGGTCCTGTGTTATTCTCTCCCTTTGTCTACATCTGTACCCTCACTTCTTCCCACTTCATGCTTGGATCTCAGGGCAGTTTAACCCACTTGGCCTTTCCTTTGTCCTTTCTGTCTGCAGTGCCTTTGCCTGGGAAACTCCTACTTTTTCAGATTCACCCAGGCATTACTACCTCTCTCTGATGCCCTCAGAGAAGTCAAACAATTCTCTATATTCCTTGAACACACTGAACAGATTTTGACAAGTGTAGTCAACACATTGTTTTATACTGATTTCTTTATGGATTTGACTTTCTTCTATTAGTGAGTTAGCTCCTTAATGCAAGGGATTATGTCTTATTCATTTTATTTCCACAGTACCTAAAGGTAGGTACTCAAGAAATTTTGTTGAATTAATGACTAAAAGTATGGATCTGATTTTTAAATTGTATGTATATCTTGTATCCTCTTTGAGGTCCCTGGGGAGCCATTCATCTCAGATCTTAATAGGAGGAAAAGCTGAGCTTCTGCAAAATAGATTTGTCTTAGCTTATTGGTAATAATATCATATAACTAGTCATAACCTTCATCAGACTTTAAAGTCTATTTCTCTACTAAGGTATAAGCTCCCTGAAGTCAGGGACCATATCCCTCCTGATCACTACTCTACTTCCACAGCTAGCTCAGTGCCTGGTACAGAGAGGCTGTTCAATAAATATATAGAAGTAATAAATTCCATATCAAATTACAAACAATAATATACAAGAGGGGAGGCCATAAAGGTGACTGTCTAAGGTTGAGTCTCCCAGAAGCAGAGCCTGAGACAAGAATTCGTGTGACAGTGATTTAGCAGAAACTGTTTCTAGGAAAAACCACCAGGGAAGTGGGACCAGGAGGGGAAGGAGTTCAAGCAAGTGTATAGAATCAATGTGACACAGGGAAAGTTCTGGAAGTAGTACATAGTCACAGTTCACAGTTGTCCAATCAGCTCCAACTCCAAGGGACTGGAGTATTTGTCCTCTCCACCAATCAGGCATAGGTTAGGGGCTGTGAAAGGAGGATATAAATCCTCAGGCACTTCTGGCTTTCCATGCACACAGGCAAAGCAAGTTCTGACAGCCGGAGGGCAGTCGGCCAACAAAGACGGACAGGTGCTGGTTGTTGGGAGGGAACGCACGCCCACCAGGAGCAGGTGTGCATGAAAATGGTATGGGCACAGCACTGTCAACATGTGCTATAATGATTATTGTCTAAATCTAGACATGGAACTTTTCTCCAGGACTCTGGATCATTCAGACCATCCAGGGATCACTCTTAGACCACTCCTGCAAAACCAAACAACCCAGACTCGAGCGGAAAGTAGAAAGGATGGGGCCAGAGTTCAACGAAGGCATTCTGAATGTGGGAAAGTTGTCACATTGCCCTTAGTTATGAAGCCGGGTCCCTTCTGTTGGGGTCATAGGATTACAAGAGCACCCAAGATGATTAAACTTAAGTTTTAAGGCAAAGGATTCACCTGTTCTCCCATATAGTAAAAGCCCCTGGATTAGAGCAAGGAGACCATGTAGAATAAATAGTCTCCATCAGAAAGCCCTCAGGTATATGAAAATCTAGCATCTTCACTTACTGCAGTCAACTTCACTTCGAAGGGTATACGAATCACCTGGTCATCATGTTAAATGCAGGTTCTGATTCAGCAGGTCTTGGCTGGGACTTGAGATTCTGCATTTCTACATGATCCCAGGTGACACCGATATTGCTGGTCCAAAGACCACAGTTGGAGTAGCTGTGGTCCTGGGGCACGTTCAAAAATGAAAATACAACACAACAAAAACCAACACAAAAAGAACCTAAATATGGGATTTGAGGTTTTAGAAAGAAAGAAATCCAAAGGAGGCTGCTACCACTTTATTTAATATCCCAGGGACTGCTGATCTTGTTTCCCAGAAGAGGGACTTTAAGAAAAGATGTTCTCAGGGAACCATTAAAATATGAAGTTAAAAGCCACTTAGTGGACCATCTGCTAATATGTCCCCAGATGGAATGAGCAAACTGAGTTATTAAGGTTATAATTTAGCAAATTGTGTTTTGTAGTCTCCATATTACGCATCTGCAAAGCCTCAGAAATGGGAATGATGCAAAAGAAGGCTTGGAATTGGGCTTCTTCCAAGTGGGTGAAGGTTTATGTGGATGAAGATTCCTATTTCATAAAAGCCACTTTGCTTTCTGACCTGATACTAAATTCTCCATCATGGCTGTGACCTTTGTAGGCTGTACCTGGGTTAATAGGTGTTCCATTATTCTGGGTAATTAAGACTAAAGGGAGGAAAGTCGCCCATATGCTACATATCATTCCTAGTTTCTGTAAGCTTTTCCACTTCTAAGCCCACTAGCTGGTTTTTGTCTCTTTTCCATAAACATTCTTCACAGTGGCTTGAGCCACATTCATTGTACATGGAGAGGACAGGCATGCTTATTTTTTCCCAGAGGCCCTACTCAGAAACAATGACATGTAGAGAACAGAAGGGCATTGAAGTCACCTGAAGTGGGGAGAGATTAACAAGAAGAAATCATAACTCATGGATTTGGGCAGATGGGCTTAACTATTTGGTTGGGGAGTTCTGGATTGTCTGTGTCAACTGGCTCCACCACCGTTCCTGTCTAAGGCAGGTAACTGTATTTCTCAGAATATTCTTTCCTGTATGATTCTGAGTTAGAGTTTGCTAAGAAGAGATACTCCTGTGAAATCTGGAAGGTGGAAATGAAAGCTATACTTCTTGGGATGTTGTGGAGCTTAGATGCAGCAGTTTAGTGAAATGCAGTGGATTTCGCTGAATTGGCAGCTTCACAAATCTTTCCATGAGCTCCCACTTTGGTGGCCAGAATGGTGGCTTCTTGGATTTCCTCACTTCCTGCTTCTCAGCCCACTTCACCTACTTCAGTGCTTTAAATGAAGTCCCTAGACCTTCTATCCTCTGGCTACAGCCCCTTCCAGATCTTCACTTCCCCAACTCCTCTCGTGTTCGTATAAGTCTTGATTTCCAAGTTTAATTCCCTATTCTTGTAATAAATGCAGTGCCTTTGTTTTCCTGACTAAACCCAGACTGGCACAGGAGTTCTTGAATTTGTTGGATTTCTACTGGATTAAAAATATATTTAAATGTTTTGACGAACCTCATTGATGGTGAGTGCTTAGTATCTTTCATCTTCTCCCCCATTTTATCACTTCTTCCCTCTTCTGCTGGGCCAGAAGTGTCACAGATTGGGTTCCTGAAGAAGCAGACCCTGAGATGGAGCTTAATGTGAAGGATGTTTATTAAAGAGTTCCCATGGGATAAACGCTTATGGAAAGGAGAGAATGGAAAAAGTGAGTAAAGGAGAAGTCAGCTTCAATGCAGGCCCAAGGGCAGGTGTAGCCAGCTCCATGAGGAGGTCTGGAGGATATAGGACCCTTCATAGTTGTCCTTGTTTGGGCAAAGATGGCCAGACCTTAATATTCTGGCACTGATCAGTCATTGGATATAGTCCACTGCAGGAGGGAGCATGAACTTGGGTGAGGAGGCTCTTTTCTGGTGAAGTAGTCCCTGACGGGGCTGTTGTCTGAAGGCTGGTGCAACAGCACTCCCAGAGACTGGGGCAACGAGTGCTTCCTTGAAGGGGACCCTGGGTGGCACATCAGAGAGTTCACCCCAGGAAATAAGTTGGGCTGTGTTATAAGTCAGTGTTGGAGCTATAGTTGGCAGTGAAGAAAAGAGAATAGGATTTGTGGTAGAGAGAGCAACATGCCTAAAGGCCTGAAAGACAAAGAGTGCTTGATATTTCGAAAAACAACAAATAGTCCCATCTGACTAAAGCATGAGGTAAAAACAGTTTTGATCACATTCCCAAAAGACAGAGATGCTTCTTGAAAACTCAGGATCTGGCTCTAGATATTGAGCATGTCTATGGTCAGCTTGTTCCTGGGATACTGGAGTAAAAGTTAAGTCTTTCTAGAGGCCAGCCCGGACCATCAGCCCCATCTTGTCAACTCCAAGCTCACCACATCACTTTATATTTCCTAGCTCTCTCTCTGCCAGGGTGTGAAGTAAGCATAGGACCACTACTCTTGGTGAATTCCTCCAAGTTCAATGTGTTTCTTCATTTGCCTGATCAGCTGCCTGTCTCTGACCCTTTGCCTCCCAGGATGTGGCTCAGATGCGGCACTTCTCAGTGCTTTCTGAGCTTCTTTTTTTTTCATCATGTGCAGGCTCCTTTTCTCTTTCACATACTTTACTTCAGGTTTTGATGACAACCACCCTTACCTTTAATTAAGAATGTTTTTCCTTGATGCAATGCAAGAGGTCTCATCTCCTTGCTTGCTCTAAGCCTTTTCTACTTTCCTTTTACCTCATTCATTTACATAGATTGTGTGCTGTAGTGGAAAGAACATGGGCTTTGGCTTCAGACCTGGATAAGAATCCCAGGAGCCTCACTTTCTACTGATGTGATCTTGGGCAATTACCTTAATCTCTCTCAGCATCAGTTTACTTATTTGTAAAATATGGAGAGATGTTGCAAAGATGAAATAAAACCATGTGTGCAAGAATTTGGCATAGGGTAGACACGGGATAGGTTAATGTCCCTTTCCTTTTCTATCTGGGATTTTAGAAACTAACTCTGAACCTAATCTACTGAGGTCGGGGGTGGGGGGCCTCCGTTTTGTGAGAGTTATTGGTCCTGATGTTTTGGTCTCACTTATTTTCCTTCTCCCAGTGGTCATTGGCAGAGCTCAGCTCTCTTTCCCTGCTGGAGCTCATATTACTAGTTCTCTGACATTAATCTTAGCTGTATCACCGAACTGGCTTTATTCCTCAGTCCAGTTTTGCTAACTTTTACTTTAGGCATTACTAATTTAGGATTACTTTAGGCATTTCCTAATCTTGATGTGTGATCAGTACCTCTAGACACAAGCAGCACTAACCCTCCAAATGAGACAGGCACTACCTAAGTAGCACTTCAGGTTTCATGGAAGGAGAGAGAACATGGCCAGATAGACCATGATGGTTCTAATTGGCCCTCCTGAGTGTTCTTGCAAGCTAATGTTCTTCAGAGTGCGGCAGAATTACAGTCTAATTTAATTTCCCCTCTGATCAGTTTACAGATCTTTATAAATGCAGTCTGGACAGATCAATGTTAATAGCCACTGGCGTTTTGGAACTAGACAAGTGGGAAAAACAAACTGGACCTTTACTTTTCATGGGCATGGTTTAGATTTCCTGAGTGCCTTTCAGAGGCTGCTGAGGTTCCAACTGAACATTACCCCTTGCTGCCTCTATCAGTCAGGGTTTTTCAGAACCAATAGGATATCTATATCTATATTTATATATATCTATCTATATCATATCGATAGATCTATCTATCTACCATCTATCTATCTATCTATAAAATAAGGAATTGGTTCATGTGATTATGGAGGCTGAGAAAGTCCAAGATCTGCAGTTAGCAAGCTGGAGATCCAGGAAAGCTGAAGGTGTAAGTTCCAGTCCGCAAGCTGGCAGGCTCAAGACCCAAGAAAAGCCAATTTTTCAGTTTGAGATCAAAGGCAGGAAAAAAAACCAATGTCCCAGCTCTAGTATGCAGGCATGAGGAATTCCCTGTTACTCTACCTTTTTGTTCTATTCAGGTCCTCAATCAACTGGATGAGGCCTACCCACATTAGAGAGGGCAATCTGTTATTAGTAGGTTTACCGATTCAAATGTTAATCTCACCCAGAAACACCGTCACAAACACACCCAGAATGTTTGATCAAATGTCTGGGTACCCCATGGACCAGTCAAGTTGACACATAAAATTAACCATCACACACACCATCTCACCCCCACTCCCCAGTAATGATATTTGCTTATGGAAACTTTGGTCCCATGGGAAAAGGACTTTCCCTTAAGTTGTGAATGGCTTAAAAGTAGCACTACATTTCAAATGTTCTTTTCTAATTAGAATTGAGCCAGCAACATCATTTGCACAATCCTTTGTTAGCAGGGATGACTAATGCTTGCCAATAGATAAGCAGCTTTGACTCCCTACCAGTCAATGTTGTTTTCCTGTTTGCATGTCTACTGTGGAGACTGCATATTGGGAGTGATTAGAAGTCAATTTACTCATTCTCATCATAAATTTAACCATCAAAAATATATTTCAAGCCAATGGTAACAACAACAACAACAACAACAAAATAGGAGCAGCTATACTTATATCAGACAGAATAAGTTTTAAATTAAAATGGTAAAAAGAGGCCAAGAAGGTCATTATATAATGATAAAGGGAGCAAATCCATCAAGGAAATATAACTATTGTAAATATTTATGCACCCAACATCAGAGCACTTAAAGCAAAAACTAACAGAGTCAAGAGGATAAATAAACAATAATACAATAATAGTTGGGGATTTTAATACCCCACTCTCAACAATGGATAAGTCATCCAGACAGAGAATCAATGAGAAAACAGTGGATTGTAACAACACTATACGTCAAACGGCCCTAACAGGCACATACAGGACATTCTATCCAACAACAGGAGAATACACATTCTTCTCAAGGGCACATGGAACATTTTGTAAGATAAACCATGTGTTAGAACACAAAACAAGTCTAAGCAAATTCAAGAGGGTTGAAATCATACCAAGTATCTGACTACAATAGTATGAAACTAGAAATCAATAACAGGAGGAATACTGGAAAATTCACAAATACATGGAAATTAAACAACACTCTCCTGAACAACCAATGATCAAAGAAGAAATTAAAGGAGAAATACAAAAGTATTTTAAGACAAATGAAAAGGAAAACACAATATACCAAAACTTATGGGATACAGCAAAAGCAGTTCTAAGAGGGAAGTTAATAAGTGCCTACATTAAAAAGCAAGGGAGATCTCAAATAAACAACCTAGCTCTATGCCTTAAGGAACTAGAAAAAGAAGAACCATCTGAGTGCAGTTAGTAGAAGGAAGGAAATTATAAAGATTAGAGCAGAAACGAATAAAACAGAGAACAGAAAAACAATAGAAAAGATGAACAAAACTGAGTTGGTTCTTTGAAAAGATAAACCAACTTGACAAACCTTTAGCTAGACTAACCAAGGCAAAAAGAGAGAGGATCCAAATCAACAAAATTGTAAATGGAAAGTAGACATTACAACTGATACCACAGAAATACAAAGGATCATAAGAGGCTACTATGAAAAACTATACACCAACAAACTGGACAACCTAGAAGAAATGGAAAAATTCTTAGAAACATATAACCTATAAAGACTGAATCAGGAAGAAATATAAAAATCTGAACAGATCAATTACTAGTAAGGAGATTGAATCAATAATCAAAAATCTCCCAACAAAGAAAAGCCCAGGACCAGATGGCTTCACTAGTGAATTTTACTAAGCATTTAAAGAAGAATTAATACCAATCCTTCTCAAACACTTCCAAAAAATCAAAGAGGAAGGAACACTCCCAAACTCATTTTATGAGGTCAGCATTACCCAGATACCAAAACCAGAAAAGGACACTACAAGAAAACTATAGGCCAATATCCCTGATGAACGTAGATGCAAAAATTCTCAGTGAAAACTAACAAACTGAATTCAGCAGCACATTAAAAGGATCATTCACCATGATCAAGGGGGATATATCCCTGGGATGCAAGGATGGTTCAACATCTGCAAATCAATAAATGTGATATGTCGTATTAATAGAATGAAAGAGAAAAATCATATAATCATCTCAATAGATACAGAAAAAGCATTTAACAAACGTCAACATCATTCATGATAAAACTCTTAAAAATCAGGTAGAGAAGGAAAGTACCTCAACATAATAAAGGCCATATATGACAAGCTCACAGATAACATCTTACTCAGTGATGAAACATTGAAAGCTTTTTCTCTAAGATCAGGAACAAGACAAGGGTGCCCATTCTCACCACTTCTATTTGACATAGTACTGGAAGTTCTAGCCAGAACAATCAGACCAGAAAAAAAAAAGGCATCAGAACTGGAAGGGAAGAAGTAAAATTGTCTCTATTTGTAGATGATATGATTTTATATATAGAAAAACCTAAAGACTCCACCAAAAAAACCTGTTAGATCTAACCAAGAATTCAATAAAGTTGCAGGATACAGAATAACATGCAAAACTCAGTAGCATTTTTATAACTAACAATGAATTATCTGAAAAAGAAATAAAGAAAATGATCTCATTTACATTAGTATCAAAAACAATAAAAAATTTAGGAATAAATATAACCAAGGAGGTGAAAGATCTATACACTGAAAACTACAAGACACTGATGAAAGAAATCAGAGAAGACACAAATAAATGGAAAGGTATCCACTGTTCATGGATTGGAAGAATTAACATTGTTAAAATGTGAATACTACTAAAAGCCATCTATAGATTCAATGCAATATCTATCAAGATTTGAATGGCATTTTTTACAAAAGTAATAAAAAATCCTAAAATTTATATGGAACCACAAAAGACCCCAAATAGCCAAAGCATTCTGAGAAAAAAGAACAAAGTGGGAGGCATCAAACGTCCTGATTTCAAGCTATATTATAGAGCTATAGTAATCAAAACAGTATGGTACTGGCATTAAAAACAGTCACATAGACTAATGGAATACAGTCAAGAGCCTCAAAATAAACCCATACATATATGATCAAGTAATATTTGAAAAGGGAGCCAAGAATACTCAATGGAGCAAAGACAGTCTCTTCAATAAATGGTGCTGGGAAAATTGGATATTCACATGCAAAAGAATGAAACTAGACACCTATCTTAGACCCCTCCAAAATTATCTCACAATAGAGACTTAAATGTAAGACCAGAAACCATAAAACTCCTAGAAGAAAATATACAAAGAAAGCTCCCTTACATGGGTCTAAGCAATAATTTTTTAGATATGACACCTAAAGCACAAATAACCAAATAAAAAATAAACAAGTGGGGTTACATCAAACTAAAAAGCTCTGCACATCAAAAGAAACAATCAACAAAATGAAAAGACAATCTACAGAATGGGAAAAAAATATTTGCAAACTATATAGCTGATAATGGGTTAATATCCAAAATATATAAAGAACTCATAAAACTCAATAGCAAAAGCACAAATAATCCAATTTACAAAATGGGCAAAGGACCTAACTAGGCATTTTTTCCAAAGAAGGTATACAAATGGCCAATAGGTACTCAAAACGATGCACAACATCACTAATCATAAGGGAAAGTCAAATCAAAACCACAATGAGATATCATCTCATGCCTGTTAGAATGGCTATCATAAAAAAACAAGAGATAATAAATGCTAGCAAGGATGTGGACAAAAAGTAAGTCTTGTACACTATTGGTGAGATTGTAAAGTGGTACAGCCACTATGGAAACAGTAGGGAGGTTCCTCAAGAAATTAAAAATAGAACTACCATATGATCTAGCATTTCCACTTCTGGGAATATATTTGAAGGGAAGTGAAAACACTATGTTGAAGAGATATCTGCACCCTCATGTTCACAGCAGCATTATTTACAATAGCCAAGACATGGAAACAACCTAAGTGTCCAATGATGGATGTATGGATAAAGAAGTTGTGAGATATATATATATATATACATATATATATGTATATATATGTATATGTATATATACATATATTTTTTTTTCAGCCACAGAAAAAGAAGGAAATTCTGCCATTTGTGACAAAATGGATGGACCTTGAGGGCATTGTGCTAAGTGAAATAAATCAGACAGAGAAAGACAAATACTGTATAATCTCACTTACATATGGAATCTAAAAAAACAAAAAACAAAAGACAAACCAACCAAACTCACAGAAAAAGAGATCAGATTTGTGGTTACCAGAAGCAGAAGGAGGGGAGAGGGAAATTGTATGAAGGTGGTCAAAAGTTACAAACTTCCAGTTTACAAGACAAATAAGTACTAGGGATGTAGTGTACAACATGATGGCTATAGTTAACACTTTGGTAAGGTGTATTTGAAACCTGTTAAGAGAGTAGATTCTAAGAGTTGTCCTCACAAGGGAAAAACTTTTTTTTTTCTTTTTCTGTTTTTGTATCTATATATATGAGATGATGGAAGTTAATGAAACTTATTGTGGTAATTATTTCACAATATATAAATCAAATCATTATGTTATACACCTTAAACTTATACAGTTCTCTGTGTCAATTATATCTCAGTAAAACCGGGGAAAAAGAAATATAACCATCAGTGTTTCTTTTGAGCATAATCACTGTTAGGGTAACTTCAGCTGGAATAGGGGGATGTGGTAGATTACAATAATGACCCTATTCTTCACCCTTATCTGTATCCATGTCTTTTGCCCTGCACATTTCCTGCTCCTCCCATTAAAGAGTCAATTTCCCCACCCTTTGAATTTGAGCTCAGCCATGTGACTTGCTTTGGCTAATACAATGAAGTAGGAGTGATTTTGCCCCAGTTCTGAGCCAAGACTTCAAGAGGCTTTGTGTGTTTCTGGTAGCTCTCTTGCACCTCTGCCAGGGATAGGGAGGGTGGGAGGGAGACGCAAGAGGGAAGAGATATGGGGATATATGTATATGTATAGCTGATTCACTTTGTTATAAAGCAGAAACTAACACACCATTGTAAAGCAATTACACTCCAATAAAGATGTTTAAAAAAAGAAGGACATACTCAGGCCATCTGATAGTCCCAAGAGGAGGATGAGAGACATGTGGAGCAAGCTGCCCCCTAAGGTGCTCAGCCTAGTGCAGCATAGCACAGAGCTCCCAGATGACCTGTAGACGTGTGAACTGACCCACCAACTTGCAGATACAGATTCATGAGCAAGTCAAGTCAAGGTCAGATGACCCTGGCACACCCATTTTCATGTGAGCTGTAATAATAAATAAATGTTGTTTTCAAGCCACTCAGTTTTGGGGTGGTGTATTATGCAGCAATAGATAACTGATACAGGAGAGTTACCTTAGACTCTGTGTTTTGGGAGTATGGATTTTGAGTCAGTGTGCAATGGTTAATTTCCGTTCCATTTTGCTTTCCTGCTTTAGACACGTCTACCATACTGCAATGTTGTGGGTTTTTTTTATCAATTGTGGCACAGACTGCTCCTTGATTATCAGCTTTGTTCTCTCTCTCTCTCTCCCTCCCTCCCTCCTATTTTATTTTTTGAGCACAAATACTACATTTCCTATCCTCCTTCGCAGTTGGGTATTTCCATGAGATGAGTTCAAGTCTACTAGGCCTGATCATCGAAACCTCCCAAGTGTCTCTCTCTCACTCACTCTCTCTCTTTTTCCTTGTCTGCATGTTAATATTCAGGGAGACCATGAAAGCCATATGTAAAATGTATCAGAGTCTATGGTAGCCTGCTTTCTGAGTGACTGCATGGAATAGCCCCTTGCTGCCTAGGAGGAACAACCATATTAGACTGCTATGTTAATGAGAAGTAAATGTTTAGGATATTAAGCCACTGAAATTTTAGGATTTATTTGTTAGAGTGTTACCTTTACTAATAGATCAGTTAAATAAGTACACTCAGGAAAACTTGCTCTTTTATCCTACTCCTCCCACCATTAGTATATTATGTATTAATTTTGTATATTATCCAATATACTGATGTCCATATGCTGATGGGGAGGGATGGACATGAAATCTTTAGTATCAAAATCTTGAATTATAGCCAGACTCTTCCCTGCTTATGTGCTGGGTATGTTTTGGGTTCTAAATGCTGTAGGGTGTTGTCTTGGTCAGTTTAGGCTGTTTTTAACAAAATACCATAGACTGAATGGCTTAAACAACAGAAACTGTTCCACAGTTCTGGAGGCTGGGAATTCTGAGATCAGGATGCCAGCATGGTCAGATTCTGGTGAAGGCCCTCTTCCTGGTTCACAGAAGGCTGTCTTTGCTGTGTCCTCAGATGGTGGAGAGATCATCTCTCTTGTGTCTCTTTTTATAAGGACACTAATCCTATTCATGAGGGCTCTACCCTCATGACCTAATTACCTCCCAAAGGCCCCACATCCAAGTACTATCACAGTGGGGATTAGGGCTTTAACATACAAATTTTGGGAAGACACATTTAGTCCATAGCAGATATCAAGAGCTCATGAGCAGAAGACAAGCAGAGGCCTCAGAGAACAAGCATCTCTGGATTAGGGGGTGGTAAATTGACACTCTTCCTAATAATTCTGTTGTTCTAGGGTTGGTGCAGGCTGGGGCTAAGGGATTTTTGAAACGTGGCAATATGAGAGAAGATTTGTTTTGTTCAAGATGTACTCCTTTGAATAAGGTTGCAAGTACCCCTAATTTTGATTCCCTGATATGTCCAACAAGATAATATCAATGCACTTTTCTAAGCTGTGCATTGCAAGCCAGCCTGGATTCTCATTTCTCTTCACCCCTGCGAGATCTCAAAGTGCTTCTCAAAGGGGATTCTGTTTCCAGTCAAATACCAGCAGCCTTGACATTCACTGGATTGTCACAAACAGGTGCATCTCTCTCCTGTTTGGCTGCTGCTCATTGGCTCTTCAATGAAAACAGAAAACTTCCTCTGCCTTTATTAACAAAAGACCAGTTTTCCTTGCCTTCCTCTCTGCGTTAGAAAACACCAGATGTGTATGAGGCAGTGGGAGGTCCAGTTCAGTTCTAGGCTGGCTGGTCATTGGAAAGCAGTGAAAATGAGTCTGAAACCTAGCTTCCCAAAGAATCCAAAACAAAGCCTTTGTTTTCTTGACTACAAAGCTAAGTTAATCTCTTACCAAATACAGTAGCAGTGATTTCCTATTAGAACTACCAGCTAACATACTCAAAGCCAAGTTTTGGGTGTATATGTAGGACATAGTGGTGGTGGAGCCCCATGATTTTGTCATTATAGTAACTGTACCCCGCTGGAAATGAAAGGAATAAGGTAGGGAAATTTTTCATATCATTGAAAAAAAATTCACTCTCTTCCCTACCAGAATAATTGCTAACACTTCCACTTCGTTATGTTCTTTCTGGGTTAGATGCAACTCAAATTCTAGTTGTGTTTGCCCAGCACTGTATGGTTTTCAAAGTGCATTCCTCTACATTTTCATGTAATTCCCGCAACCCTAGGAAGTTTTCACCACCTACTACATATGAGGAAACTGAGGCTGGGGTGAACGAAAAGCTCCTGGTTAGTGTTGGTGCTGAGACTTGAAATTCACAAGTCCTCAGTGTACATCTGGGGTTCAAAAAACCACAGTTCTCAGTAAGTGATCAGGGATGCAGTAATTAAAGTCTAGACTTCGTGTGTGTGTGTGTGTGTGTGTGTGTGTGTGTGGTGTGAGACATTTACAAGAATACTTTCTTATCCTTGTTAATTCAAGATATGGTCAAGGAATTACAGAGCTATTACTACTATCATCAATTTTTTCAGTACAACCCTCACTTATCACTACTGTCATATTGAATGATATTGGGGGGAGTGGTCATACAGGCTCTTAAAGCTCAGGCTCTGAAGCTACATTACTAGCTACCACTTCCTTATTTTTCTCATCCATAACATAGAGATAATGATAGTATATTAGTTTGCTAGGGCTGCTCTAACAAAGTACTACAAACTGAGTGTCTGAAACAATAGAAACTTATTGTCTCAGATTTGGAGGCTAGAAGTCCAAGATCAAGGTGTCAGCAGAGACAAATTCCCTCTGAAGGTGCTAAGGAAGGATCTGTTCCAGGTCTCTCTCCTAGCTTCTGGTAGTTCCTTGGCCTGTGGCAGCGTAACTCCAGTCTTTACATGGTGTTCTCTCTGTCTCTTCATATGGTGTTCTTTTTTATAAGGACACAAGTCATATTGGTTTAGGGCCCCACCATACTCCAGCATGACTCATCTAAACTTTAACCTGCAACAAC
The DNA here is from genome assembly GCF_028021215.1 of Eschrichtius robustus. NCBI lineage: Eukaryota > Metazoa > Chordata > Mammalia > Artiodactyla > Eschrichtiidae > Eschrichtius > Eschrichtius robustus. The sequence continues at coordinate 18,121,179 of NC_090845.1, forward strand.
CCTATTTCCATATAAGGTCACATTCTGAAGTAATGGTGGTGAGGACTTCTGCATGTGAATTTTTGAGGGGGACACAATTGAATCTGTAACAGATAGTATTTACCTCATTGTTTAAAATGATTTCTGAAACATCCTTATCATTGGAGTGCCACAGGTCAGAAATGCTGTTATTATTTTTCTTGTTGAGAATTTGCGTTTCTTTGACTGAATATTGCAGAAAATACCAAAGTTTTAGTCATTTTGAGAACAGTAAATTCGTTGGCATCTCTCTCCTCAATCCTAACTGCCCACCCTTTCTGCTGCTCTGAGTCAGTGAGAATAGTAAGGGATTGCTGGGGACAGAGTTCTGTCTAGGGTGTCATGGTGGTAATCACCAGACATCCAAGAGGCTGCACTCTTTCCGTTTATTATTTCTTTGTAGGGGATAGATACGACACAACCATTTGAGATGAAAACCTACTTCAGACTTGGCAAATTGATTTCTACTTGGCTCTCATTGTACATGACCTTGAGTGAATTAACCAACCACTAAAAGTCCTTCTAGGAAATCATAAGAATGGAAGGGAAATCAAGCAATAAATTTTATTCCACTAAGTTTATGCAGGTCCACAGTCACACCACCCCCAGACAAATAATAATCAATTTCATTTTTTAAAAAGTCTAGAGAAGAAGATTTTGTAACCTTCTCTCACTGTCAAGAAATATTGAATTTAATCTAAATCCTTCGAGTTCTAGTTTAAACCCATAGTTTTGTTTGTTTGTTTGTTTCTAGTCTACAAGCAGAACAACTGGTCATTGTAAATTATATAAAAATCCTCCAGGTACGTGAGTTGTTTCTTCTGCTTTTGGAGCCCCCTCTCGTTTTACACTGCTAACTATCCACTCAGTCACAATTTATTTGTATATATGGGTTGCACATCTTCATTTCCAGGTCTGAAAATTTCTCCTTTCTTTTAGTATCATTTTCTCCTTCTGCCCACAGGCAATCTCCATTTGGATATTCCATGAACATGTTAATTTAAACACTTAGCTCAGATAGTTCTATTTGTTCCCCAAATCCTATGCAGGTTTTCTGTTTTCTTAGATTCATAACACTGGCGCGATGGCTCTTTTTCTTCTCCTTTATCCTTACATTGATCTCCAGGTACTGAAGATTCTTCCTTCTTCTTTCCCCTTCTTCCATTTCCTTACCATTTCTGTCATGAGTGCTGAAGTCCAGGGGTTGTTTCTGCACTACTCAGGCGATAATTTCTGGCTGTCTCAAAACTTCCCATTCTCCTACTGTACTTCCAAGATATCTTCTTCCAGAATCCTGGCTCCTATTATTATGAACCTGCTATGATTCTGAATTGCTACACACAAGTAAGACTTCTGAGGACAAGATTACCCAAACTCTCCATACCAATAAAACAAACCAACTCGATCATTGCATTCAATACTTAAGCAAATATTCATTGATCATCTCCAATGTTTCAGGCTCTGTGCTAAGTGCCGGGAAGGAGGTTGATGATGAAGGACTGTTTCCTTGTACAAGTGACTCATTTATTTTCCCATTCAAGCCTATGCAAATGCCATTGCCCATACCAGAATGACCTTTCTTCTCCTCTCTGAGAGATTGTATCACTCATCCCTAAAATTCATTTCCTTCTTGAAGTTTTCTTGAGCCAATTACATGGCTTAGATTATTCCAGCCACAGCTGGTCCTAATTCTTAAAATGTCTGTATAGCTGCCATTAGTAATATAATTATTATATTATAATTACACATGGTTTCATTTATTTGTTTATCAATTATAAGCCCAATTGTTAGAACAGAAGAAAGTTACCTAATATGTTCTATTAATAATGTGCCCTTCACCTTTTTTGAAATTCAATTCTCTGACTGTATTCGGCAGGTTTAGTCAGGTAACAGAAAGCACATTAGCTGTTTTAACAGAGAGAATTTAATATAACAAATTGTTAACCAGGTATTAGAGATCTGGAAAGGCAAAAGGGGAAGACTGAAATATTGCAAGGTTGTAACTACAGAAAGCTGCTTCTACCTCTAGGACTGGAGAACACAAGGCAGAGGTTGGGATTGTTAAAATTTAGTAACTCGGAGGAGGGGGAGCTTCTCAGCTGGTGTAGATGTCTCTGAGGGAGCAAACGTCACTGCCTGGGTGAAGAAACCTTACTGGAGTGATGCTGACAGAAACAGTGAGCAAACGGGGATGAGCAAGTCCCTTCTCCCTCCTCCACCCTCACAGACTCCCTTGTGCGCCCCCTATTGGCAGAGTCCAACAGGGAGCAGCTGGCTAAGGGGAAAGGTAGCTGGCAGAGTCCCAGACCCTGCCTCGGAGAAAAGAACAAAGCAAGGCAAGGTAGGTTTGGAGCTGAGAGGGAAAAGCATTATAACCAAGAGAGTCACTTGGGAAAATTCCCTAGTGTGCAGTTGACCATGGAAATCTAAACTTTCCAGACACTTGTACTGAATCCCACCTCTCACCCCATGACCTTAAGGCATTTTCTGTTCACATTACTCTGCGAAAGAAATCCATCATGTTTGCGTTTCAAGAGAATGAGAGCAATGTGCAAAATCAGCACCCAGTAGGAAACTAAGAATTTGTTCAGGGGGTTTTCATGTGTTCTGGGGAGCAGAGTCAGTGGGGGGTGTCCCACAAAGTTTAGCCTTACCCGCTACGCTGTGCGACATAGAAAACCATGTCTGCGTGAGCTTGGGAGAGGCTGCCTGGTATCACCTCACTCCAGTGAGCTTGTGCCCAGACATCTTAGGCCAAGCAACAGAGAAAAAAATGTGTGCCCTTCTGCTGAGCCAAAAGTGGCTGTTGGAGAATTTCACTGAGACTTAATTTGTTGGAAGGTCTTTTCATCTTTATGCTATGTGTTGAGGGGAGGTGATGATTGTTTAGTCTTTGTAATGTCTTCCATTTCTGGTTACGCTCTGCTCAGAAGACTGCAGCTTTCAATTACATAGGTAGGAGGTCTTCAGATTACTTTTTAAAAGACTTTTTTGTTAGTACAAAACGGATACATGTTAAAAAAAAAAAAGGGGATACATGTTCATTGTAGATAATTTATAAAACACAGTCAAGCAAAAAGAAAGGAATAAAAATCACCTGTAATTCTGCTTCCCAGAGATAACCAATGCTAATATAGTGAATGTTGTGTTATATATCATTCCATATGCATATATATGTATATTTTGACACATATACACATACTTTAAAATATATACTTTAAATATATACATATATACTTAAAGGTAGCATATGTATAATATAAAAATAATTTTTTGCTGCTTCTTTTGTAATCTTCCATTTAACAATTTGCTCACTTCTGTACTAAAATTTCTAAATTGTTCTCTGTAGTAAGTATTATTCCTATTTAGCCCTTCTGGTTACATCTAACTGGCTGCAAAGTGAAAATAATCCTACATACTGTTCATATGTATTCCTTAGTTGCTTATATAGATTTGCTTCAATAATTGTCTGCATATCCCAGCCATGATCTGCTATCCCAGAGACTCAAGATATATGTAGATAGATGAGAGTTTTCAAAAGTACCAAAGCATCATAACTTAAATTGGTCTTAAATCCTCTCCCATTGTTCAAGATTGTACCTACTTCTAATCTTCATGAAGATTTCTCTATTTGGGGATGCACTGGACCTATGCAAATAGTGATTTGGCAAGTAAGTTCCAGTTTTGGCGACTTATCTTCATGATAACATGCCTGCCCTCCTCTTTCAGTTCACTGTTGCTCTTTATACACAGAATTTTACTCCCAGTATCACCCTTAACAATACAGATCAACCTTTGAAATTAATTATTACGAAGAGGTAAAGGAAACAGGTCAAATTAATTTAAATGGCAAAATTTTTAAACCCAATATATGCAAATATTATCATTTCCACAAACAATCAAAATGAAAAATATATTATTGAGATATTTTATATTATTTTTTTCATATTGAATCTTTGAAAATTGGCTTGTGTTTCATACTTACAGTACATTTCAATTTGCATGTTAAATTTTCATTGGGAATACTTGAACTAAATTTAGATTTCATATAATTTTCAGTTTAAAAAGTAGATTCACATGCCTAAGTTTTTCCAAGCATACTTAAAAGCTTTCCAGTAGCTGAAATCAAGCAAGTACCAAAAAACATCTTCTTTTAACATTTGCATCCATATTGACAAAGCCAGTTTATTGTTTTTAGAACTGATTTGACTTTGAATAAAAACCGTATCAGTTTCAAACTACATCTGTCCGAGTTAAATAAATTCACTAAATCTTGTGTCAACTCAGTATGATGAATAAGTTCAAAGGGGTATTGTATAAATTGAAAAACAACTCAATTTATCAAAAAAAGATTCTTTAAATTTTTCTTGTAGTTTTTTTTGTAGCCAACTTACATAATGCTGTCAATTACAGTTTAAATCCTCTGCATATTGTTTCATGTTAGAAAAATGTGAAAATCATTATTAGTGATTTCTATTATGAAAAGCTTCAATTTCAACATAAATTATCATACCTGTCTAGCTCACAAATAAGCTTTTCCTTTCCTTGGACTTTCAGAATGAGCTCATTCCTCAGCATCATTAGGCATCAGGGAAATGCAAATCAAAACCACAATGAGATACCATTTCACACTCACTAGGATGGCTATAATCAAAAAGACAGATAATAGCAGTGTCGGCAAGGATGTGGAAAAATTGGGCCCTCATATTCTGCTGGAGAGAATTTAAAATGGTGCAGCCACTTTGAAAAACAGTTTTGCAGTTCCTCACAAAGTTAACATAAAGTTACCATATGACCTAGCAATTCCACTTCTAGGTATACATGCAAGAGAAATGAAAACATATACTTACACAAAAACTGGTACACAAATGTCCATAGCAGCATTATTTATAATAGCCAAAATGTTGAAACAATACAAATGTTATCAACTAATGAATGGATAAATAAAATGTTACATATTCATATAATGGAATATTATTCAGCAATAAAAAGAAATGAAAATATAAATGTATCAGTAGATACATGGTACAACATGAGTGTACCTTGAAATCACTGTGATAGTCGAAAGAAGCCTGTCACAAAGGACCACATATTGTATGATTCCATTTATATGAAATGTCTAGAAGAGGCAAATCCATAGTCAGAAAGTAAATTGGTGGCTGCCAGGGGCAAGGGAAAGGGGGGGAAAGGGGGGAAACTAGGGGGAAATGGGGAATGACTGCTAATGTGTATGGGATTTCTTTTGGGGTGATGAAAATGTTCTAAAATTACATTGTGGTGATGGCTACACAGTTCTGTGAATATGCTAAAAATTCATTGAACTGTACCATTTAAATGGGTGGATTGTATGGTATGTGAGTTATATTTCAATAAAGCTGGTATAAAAGTTAATTTATTCATGTGCAATCTGCTATCAGTGAAAAAATGTAAATCCCACTGCCATTTTTGTCTTTGGTTATTGACTACTTGGCAAGTATTCCTTTTGCTTTAAGAAAATCTTGAATTTTATGTAAAAGTAATGTACAGTAAATCTTTGCAAAGCTCTTCTACAAGTCAGCCAATAAGCACTGGCAAAGAACAGACGATCATTGTCTTCTATTTCTGTCAGCAGTTCCATAAACTGGCAATGATTCATAGCATTTGCATGTGTACTGAACAATTTTAATAACTGTATCCATGACACTTTTCTTAAGTTTGCTTCAGGAAACTGAGCACAAATATTTTCAATATGTATTATACAGTGGAACAAAGCAAAAAGAAAAACATCAGTCTTTTGTTTAACAATTCAATAAATCCATATTTTTGAAACTAATATAGCTGAAGCATCATCTGTTATTATAGAAATGAATTTTTTCATATCTAGCTGAAATTCTTCTTTGACAGATGTAAAAGATTAAAAAATATCTACACCATAAATTTGATTTTTAGGCCCCTAATTGACATCATTTCTTTATACATTTGTAAGTCCTTTGAGACAAAATGTACCCAGAGTATTATTGGGTAATGTCACTTACACTGCGTGACTCATCTAAAGCTAGAGAAAAGTACATGCAATTTTTCAAATTTTGAGCCAAGTGATCTTTGAAATTGTTAGAAACGTATTCCACAGGTAATTGTTTGGTGGCATAATTGAGAATCATTCACTTTTCGTAAAATATCATTTTAAATCTTTATCTTATAATTTTCTAACACAATTTCCACAATGGAAATGAAAAATCTTTCACTGTTTCTCTATCTAAATATGGTTTCCTTTTTGTGCAAGAATCCAAGCCATTAGATAGCTGGCCAAAGTTATAAATTATTAAAAAATGTTTTGTTAGAAATTTCATTCTGATTCCAGGTGACCCATTTCACTGATTTTTTTTTTGACTATTGATGCAAAACTTCTTATCATATTCACTATGTATTGGTTGAAATAATTTTATTTTTAATATTTTCTTAATGTTTTCCAGTTTATTTTCTTCTAAAGTTTTTTACACACAAATAGCTTTTTTGTTTTATTCTGTTGTAGCAAATTGCAATTGCCATTCATTGTGAAATTTGTGGCATGCTTTATCCCAATTTGTTTCTTTCCTGTTCTGGTCATAGCACCAGCTTCTGCATCTCCTCTCAATTCTGTATCAACTGGATGCCTTCATTTTTAATAAGAAAATTTTTTCCATACTTTTTTTTTCAACTGAAAGAGTAATTTAATTATATTATAATTAAAATAAGTATTTCAATTTAATTACCAATTATGATTTACATAGGTATTACTGTAACTTGTGATGTCTGCATAAAACAGTTAAAGAAGCATTACAATGATACATTGGTGTGTTCAAACTATTTATATCAATCCACTGACACTGACTAGATCAGTGATGTGTTAATATGTAATACTAGAAATGGGACATACACCCACTATGTGCACTACAAGACAATATTAGCTTATACAATTCAGTGTTCAAATGAAATGTAGTCCTTTGCTTATTCTACCTCATTGCTGACATTTTCATTCTTCCTCTTTACTTGGGAAACTCTTGATTCATCCTTTAGCCCTCAGCCTGTGTGTGACTTCCTATAGGGTGCTTTCTCTGTTTTTTCCACTAGGCTGCACCAGTCAAACTGCTTAAATATTACAAGAGTAGCAATGGTCCCAGCTTGAGTCTTAGAACTTTGCAGATATGCCTAATCATGACTTCTCAACCAGTGGAGAGGCCCTTTTGTGAGCCAAATCACCCTGAAGGAAGAAAAAGGCAGGCCCAGTAAGGGTGATTCAGTAAGTTATAGCTTAGGAACTCCAAGGGCATGGGGATTTTGAGTATAGCATGGTGTTTGCCATTCAGATTTATCCCTTGCACTAGTATAGGCCCATAGGGAGAAGAGAGCTCGTGTGACAATTAAAAAACAGAATCCTTAAATATCTGTAAGATATTGGAGAACCCAGGATCCCACCCAACTGAATGCTACACAGAAGGGATGTACTATTGAGCACCTCCCATGAGAACGGCAGCCCACTGGGCCAGGACACAAAGGTTCTTGGTTAGAGTGCATATCTTTATGAGTACATGTGAAGTACTCCATGGGAACTACCAGAGATCTTCAAGGCATACCTTAAAGAAGTCTGAGGTTTTCAAAGAGTATGTGGGGAGTAAGATCTAATGGAATCTGTGCCACTGTTAATATGGCTCCCCTTGAACACTGGCTTCACTCTTTAATAACAGATTTTCAAATCTATGTGTCTGATCAGACGTGAGGACATCTAAGCTCCAACTATTTATGTCTATTTTCCCTACTTGACTCTTAACTCCTTAAGAATAGGGATTCTCTTTTTTCATTTCTTTTTTTTAAATAAATTTATTTATTTTTGGCTGCATTGGGTCTTCATTGCTGCGTGCGTGCTTTCTCTAGTTGCGGCGAGCCAGGGCTACTCTTCGTTGTGGTGCGTGGGCTTCGTGGGCTTCTCATTGAGGTGGCTTCTCTTGTTGCGGAGCACGGGCTCTAGGCGCACGGGCTTCAGTAGTTGTGGCGCGCAGGCTTAGTTGCTCCACGGCATGTGGGATCTTCCCGGACCAGGGCTCGAACCCGTGTCCCCTGCATTGGCAGGCGGATTCTTAACCACTGCGCCACCAGGAAAGCCCCCTCTTGTTTCATTTTTAAAAATTAATCTTGGAATCCTTAGTGTCAAACACTGTGTCAGGAACATAGTAGTTATACAATAAATGGTTAATTGAATGAACAAATGAGTATGTTTTAATCGGAGCCATTTGAATCAATGTTTAGCCTATTATTTAACCCAGAGAAGCCACTGTAATTGTGGACATTTCATGCTATGCAGGAAGGGAGATTGTTGACATGGCAGACCAAGGAAGGGGTATATTTTTCCACAAGATATATTTGCCTCACTCCAGGAAGAATATTGTCTAGATCTGTAAGTTTTCTCCTTACACATGTAAAGTTATCCCTGATTCTTAATGAAGGAAGGGAAGATGGCCCTTGTGTATATTTTATGCATCAAGGCTTTGCTATCTGTACCAAAGATGCTTTGTTTGAGAGAAAAAGAACTCTATCTGCTTTCAGTTTTTAAAAACCCCTTTCTCCTAGTATGCAAGGGCTTTAAAAAGACCAAAAGCAATAGCAATGAAAGAAGTCTTATTTTTCATTTCATGAACTCAACAGGGGACAGCCACAATGCCTATACACTTTCTTACCCTACCAATGAATGTGCTTGAATCACAAACCCTAAAAATTGCCTCAGTAACAATCTCAATTCCAAACAGAATTGCCTTGCACTGAGGTTGGAAGAGCGCCTCATTCACAGGGATGAGTTTGATGATAGGATTGAAAAAGGTATTTACACAGGAAACCAGTTTGGTTCTACCAGTTTGAATCCCAGGTCTCGACAGCTGCCAGGTGGTAAGAACTGTGGCTTCCTCCTGACAATAAAAATGGAGGATTTCTGCAAAACTGCTATGGATTATGAAGCAGACTCATTTTCCACTGCTTCAGTCATTGAGGGCTTCCAAATTCTCTGTGGGTGCTGGAGCTTCTGTTTCCTAGTGGTGGAGAAGAGAATGTTTTGTTTTGTCAGAATTAACTTCTGTGGCGGTTTTCAAATTCTCAGCTTTGAACAGGTTAGGAAGACAAAATTTCTCGCCCACTGCACATGCTCAGGACTCTTGTGTTCTCTGGGATTAGGTTACTTGGAATTCTTAGTTGGCCGATTTCTTTCAGATGACATTTTTCTGCTGGAATAACACCTGTCCAAATAATCTAATTAACATTTTTATCCTTTTATGTGTCTCCTTCATTCATTTATTCATCTACTAGATAGCTATTAATACCTACTGTGTGCAAAGTGCTACAGGATCTCAATAGGTTAGACACAGTCCCTATCTTCTAGTACCTTGAAAACCAGTGGACATATGTCTATATGCACAATAGGTATCCCAGAAAAATGAATGAAAAATATCCACAAGAAAGTGCTTTGAAAATGCCAAGGAGGGAGTAATCACTTCTAGTTAGGAAAACAGAGAAGCTTTGTGCAAAAGGTGGCATTTGAAAGGTGGAGGAATTTCAGTAGGATAGAATGGCATGAGCCTGGTTTTATTGATTTGCAGATCCAATGCTATGCTGAAACTGACTAGTATTGGCTACGAGAGCCCATTGTGTGCATCTCTTCCCAATTTCATGTTCAGTGACGTCATGTTGGTAGCTTGAAATCAACCAAAGTGGGAATATTTACAAATTCTATAAATCAGCGTTCTTTTGTTTGTTTTCTTCTTGTTTGTTTGTTTTTGAAAACTGATGTACCATCACACCACTGGGCATATTGCATTATTATTCCTATTACTTCAAACTCCCTAAATCTATGCCCTTTGCCCTGAGACCCTGAAGTTCCTCCCACTAGAGACAGGAGATATTTTACTGCCCCATTGATCTTGGGTTTGTCCAGGTAAGCTGCTTCGACCAATGGAATGTCAGCAGATATGATATGAGCAAATGCTTGAAATGTACTTGCCGAGTTAGAGAAGGATATTTTCTATGCAACTTGCTATTTCCAGAAGAATGAGAGATACATAGAGTAGAGGTGAACTGAACCAAGAGTGGGGAGCCAGCAGAACCCATCCAATATCAGCAAAGTACAGCTGACCTATAGACCTGTGAGTCAGAAGTAAAATGCTTATGTTTGTATGCAACTGAGATTTGGTAGTTACTTACGGAGCAATAGCTAATGAATTGTGTTAGATTCCTATTACTGCTATAACAAATGCCACAATCTTAGTAAATTAAAACAATTCAAATTAATTGTTTTAGAGTTTTGGAGATCAGAAGTCCAAGATGTGTCTTATGGGGCTAAAATCAAGATGTCAGCAGGACTGGTTCCTTCTGGAAGTTCTAGGGAAAAATCTGTTCTTTGCCTCTTCCAGCTCCTAGAGACTGTTGGCATTCCTTGATTCATGGCTGCATCACTCTAATCTCTGCTTCTGTTGTCACATTGCCTTCTCCTGTCCCTGACCTCCTGTCTCCCTCTTATAAGAACCCTCGTGATTACACTGGACCCTCCTGGATAATTTATGATAATCTTCCCATCTCAAGATCCTTAACTTGGTCATATCTGCAAAGTTCCTTTTACTATGTAAGGTAACATATTCAGGGGTTCTGGGGATTAGGATGCAGACATTGTGGGAGCCATTATTCAGCCTACCATACTAATATAATTGGAGAATAAAGTATGCACTTGGAATGGTGGAAAATGTGCTGTAAAGATAAGTTGGGGTCAGCTGGTAGGTACTTTGAATAGACATTTTGTGGAGTCCATGATTATTTTGCCTAGGATATTGATATACTCAGTGCCGTGTTTGAAGAAAATTAATTTGGTGGCCTTGAGCAGAATAAATTGAACTGGGGAGAAACTAGAAGCAGGGAGGTTAGCAAGCATGTTAGTGCAGTAGAAAATTAATAAGCATCTGAACCAAGGGCATAGCAGTAGAAAAGGAAGGGAGGGATGCTTATTTTAGAAACTGAGTGATAAATCTAGAGTTTTAAGCTTGAGTAACCTTTGATTACCTGTAATAGAAATAAGAGAAATCATGAAGAGGGGCTAGGATGGGTAGGAGTTGCGAGCAATGTAAGGATTAGAATACATGATTTTTAAAAAAAATATTGACTTAAAGGTGCTTGTAGGCTATACATTTTCCCTTAAGACCATAAACTAGTTTGGGAACCAGTCTTATTACTTTTTGTGCCCTCAGTGTCTAACAGAGTAATTGGCATTCATTAGGTTCTCTGTACGTGTTATTGAAGGATGGAAGGAGGGCGGGAGAAAGAGTGGAGGGAGGAAAGAAGGTGTTGAATGCCTATTCTTCTTCCACCCCCAACTCTGGCTGAGCCAACCCTGTGGGTGGTTTGCAGGGCAGGGGAAGAAATCTGAGGAGCAGGTCCTTCAGTTGCTCTGATCCCAGTCTGGGAAAGTGCTCTTCTGTCTTTTTGTCCAGACTGAGATTCCTTATGGGCAGCTAGGCCAATGAGCAGAACAGACGAATATGCAATCAGATGATACTTTTCCAACACAGACTTTACCAATATAGAGGGAGAAAGAGCAGGTATGTGCTGGCCCCAGAAGGTATTAAGTGTGCAAGTCCAGGGAAATTTTTATGCACTTAACCCAGATTTTTTTCCCTTGTGACCTCATCCTTTGTCTGAGGCACAAACCCTTCCCAAACTCCTTCAAGACCACTGATGGATTTACCTCTAATTATTATGCTATTTGCATTTGAAAAAATCAACATGATGGCACCACTAAAAGGGGGGTGGCTCTACTGCCAGGGCATCTGGGCTTCCACTGGGACCTCAGCTCTACTTGGTTAAACTCCCACTGTTTTTCTTTCTTTGGTTTGTCTGTCTGTCCTCAACAACTCACTCACCAAAATACTTTCCCCCAAATGTATTGTTTTATCTCATTTTGTCTCTAACTAACAATGATGTTTTCTCCTCCAAAATGAGGGGCTCCCATGGCTCCATACTCTGATCAGCAGTGCTGTTGATGCAATAGGATGAAGAAACCAGGATAGTTTAGCGCTTTAGATGACAAGGGACCATACCAACATCAACCATGTCAAATGTTGTGGGTAAATGTCAGTAAGAATAATGACTGAAAAAAGACCAAAAGATTTTGTTAGTGGCAGAGGAAGGCCAGCCATTCATGAGTGACCTTTAAGAGGGCAGTTTCAATGGAGGTAGGGGTTGAAAATTGACTGGTAAAGAGGTAGAAGCCAAGGGAAGAGGATACTCTTCTGAGATGTTTGATGTTCAAAAATAAATGAGATAGGATGGTAGCTTAAGGTTGTAGTAAGATAGCTGAAAGATTTTTTAGGACAGTTAAAATCATGCTTTGTAAATATTAGCTGATTATAAAACTGAAAACTTTAACTTATCTGAATACCAAGGAATAAGGGGAACTGATTGAGTCTTGAGATGAAGTAATTTGCATCTTCAATAATTTGTGTTGTCTCTTATAAAATACAAGTATCAGAACATTTTAAACCAGATGTGGTTATTGTTTATTTTCTATGTGAAAGAAGTCTTGAATTAAAACATTTCCATCTTTTAACCTTTACAGAACTCCATATCTGTTTTTTGGCAATGAAGGACTGAGGTGCCAGAAAGATATTTATTTGAACAAGCACGACAAACTCCTCTTCAAAAGCTTTAAACAAAATCAAGTACAAATTAATCTTACCATTTCTTTGGTTGTCTTTATACTTGAAAAAAAACTCAAATAAACACCCTGTTTATTATTTTCTACTGCTTCAGGGAAAGTTGATTCCTCTGATTTAAAGCTGAGTGAAGGTTAAATGAGAATGCAACCCAAGATTGAATTTGTGAGGTTTTCATCAAATTAGCTTTATTCCACCACAGAAAAGTCTTTCTCAATACAATATAATTGCCAAAAGAAGTTATAGTTGGCTTCATGTTAAGAGAGAAGAACACTGATTGAACGTTTATGTCAAAAGAAATTGAACACTGATATTAAAAGAGATGAACATTTTCCTTCTGGAAAATACTAATTAAATAAATCATTATTTCTTCTTACACTATTAGCTTGTTAGAAACTCCATGAGGCTTGAAGCCCAACAAAGCTTTAGGATTATGGAATATGGTAGAAAGAATAGGGCCTGGGCATCAGCAAGCTGAGTTCTTGTTCTGACTCCATCACGCAATTTTGGGCAAGCAATTTCTGACCTACGCTTTCTAAGTTTTCAAAATAAGGGAATAGGACGACCTAACCTCTAGATTTCATTCCAAGACTAAAAGTCTTTAACTTTGAATTATTTATTTGTTACCAGGTAAAGACTGTTACGAAGCATCACTGTCTTTTGTTTTTTTCCTTCAGGACTTTTGGTAGAAAGAGTGAAACATCAGCCTTACACAATGCAGTTGAATATGAAAATGGAAACATTATAGAAATATCAGTAAAAATTAGAATTTCTGGTTATGCTTGCACTCTTATGGCCACATCAAACGGGAGTGATGATTATAATTTTGGAAAGGATAACAAACTACACATTATTTCCATTTTGATTAAAATCAATAATGTAAGAGGAACTTTAATTTGATTGAGAGCTATTTTAAACCCAGTTTACTTTGATCAGCCTCAGACATAAGTAAATTAACAACAACCAAAATGATATGTTAGCTAAGAGAACTTATGTTCTGACTTCACTTATCCACAAGGAAAATCAGTGTACTTGTACTACAATTCCCTTGAAGGGATTTTCCCTCCCAATTTGGTTGTTTCAGTTGGGACAGAATCAGATGGCATCTGACAGTGGTTTAGAAAAGGGAAAGTGATTCATTTGGAAGGGAAACTACTTTGGGCTTCTTCCTTATTTTCTACTTTTATTGTAAAAAGAAAGAAAGACCCCTTCAAACATTAAATGATAATTTTGGAAAGTCGCTAACATACTCTTAACGCACAACCTAATAGGATTTCTTCATGTGCCTTTTCTTCTATCTGGAATACCTATTTCTTTTACAAGCCAGGTTCCTTCCTTCTCTTCCAAATTTTTTCAAGATATATTTCCTTTCTGAAATCACATTGCCATCCTTGAACACCATCTCTCTGCTTCTGTCACTAGCTCAGTTCTAGGTCTCTCAGATATACCTGCATTCTCTAATTGTGCAGATGTGTTCAGACAGCAAGAATTGGTTTGTATCCATGAGCCATGGTGGAAAACAATGGGGCTATGAGAAGTAGCCCCCAATGCTGGGATGGCAGTTTCTTAGACCATTCAAATTCCTCCTGGGGAGTAAATGGCCATAGCAGCCATTTGTTTGATCATTTCTTTCATTCTTCATTCTTTATTTGTCCAGTTCTTTCTCACTTCTCCTGACCTCATGAAGCAGTTTCCAGGTTGCTCCTATGTCATCCTCTCTTCCTCAAATCCAATCAGTCTTCAAGTTATATTGATTTTACTAGTCGTTATCACTAGGCTCCATCTCCTTCTTTCCATCTCCATTACTTTCACTCTGGTCCAAAGCACCATCATTTCTCACTTGGATTCCTGTTATAATGTCCTTATTTGTCTCCCTGCATTTGCTATCACTGTCTTATCTATTCTCCACATTACGGCTAGAGTGTTATTAAAAATAATCATGATAAAATATGATTATACATGTCCCCACCCCTCGTTTAAAATCATGTAACAGCTTCTTATTGTTCTTAGGATAGAGAATAAAACCTTTACAAGGCCTAAATTAGAGTCACCGTCTGTCCCAGTTTACCCAATTCAGAACCTGTTTATGCCTGTTGCCCTGGTTTAATTATTATCAGCATCCCTTTCACTTTCAAAAGTAACTTAATTGGCTAAGTCATGTGACCCCTCCCCACCAGACCTATCTCATTGCATTCCACTCTCCCTCTCACTCACTGGGCTATAGCCTCACTGGTTTTCTCTCAGTGCCTTAGATTTTTCTTTTTCTTACCTCAGAGCTTTGGTACACACCTCCCTGAAATGTATTTTCCTCTTCTCCTTACCACGGTAAACTGTTACTTATCCTTCAGATCTCATTTTAAATGTCAAGTCCTCATATTGTATGTTCTTAATCTTCTCAGTACTTTCCTTCAAAGCATTAGCCACCTTTGCAATCACATATAAATGTGTGTCATTCAAATAATGTCTGACTGCTCTCCCTCCACAAGACAGTAGAGGAGGTATCCGTTTTGCTCTCATTAAATTCCCAGTATCTCCCACAGAACCTGGCACAGAGTAGGCAATCAGTATGTATTTATGGAGTGAATAAGCTGGTGAACATGCTCAGGGCACTCTGTACGTAACACCTCCTACAAGGTCTAGATTAAGATTGAAATTAAATGATTGCAAATATGATTAATATCTTATGTAAGGTCTTTTTTGCTGACCAGAATGTAAACTCCAAGGCAATAGAGCAACAGAGGCTAGAACTACCTGGGGGGCAGCACACTGTAGGGTTCAAATCCCAGCTCTAGCACTAACAATTTGTATGGCTGTGGGCAAGTCACTTAACCTCTGTCCCCATCTCTAAAAGGGGGACGACGAGGATACCTATCTTATAGGCGTGTTATAAGAATCTTACAGAGTAGAATAGTGCCTGGCACATTGTAAGCACCATGAGAGAAGTCATCCTTTTCATTATTGAACACTATATCTTTACATGCTGTCATATATATATATATATATATATATATATATATATATATATATATATACATACACAAACAATAAGTATTTATTGAATTATTTGAGGGACTAAATCCCCTGCTGTCTGTCTGGTGTGGCTATAGTCACTCCTGCATTTACTCACTCATTGAGCTGAAATGGGAGCAAGTACTGTCCCTCACCTAGGCTATATTTTTATTATGTCTTAATAGAGCTCTGCATTGTTCTCTGAGGGTTTTAGAATCACATCAGAGAATCAACTCTCCTGTCTTAGTCACTATCCTTTAAAGTGTCCTTTGCATGGAATCCTGGTCTGGTCCCCAATGGGGGATCCGGTCTAGAAGGTATTCTGAGGGTTAGTTGGCTAGGGGACACCCAACCTCTCTTTCCATTTGGCTACAACCACTGTTCTTGGGCCAAGGACATACTTGAACTCTCTTTCATCAGGGTTAGATTGTTTTCCTTCTGGAAAACCCGCAGTCTGGGGGCTTTAGGGATTGTTCTTGGTCTCTGGTACCTTTGCAGGAGGGAGAACTGTCCACCAGTTTCTACTTTCCAACCATTGTCTTGTCGTGAAGATCTTCAGGCGCTCAGACGAAGACTTGCAAGTGGCCCTCTCTGCTGCAACTTCAGACATTAATGAGACTACCTACATGATAGTGATATGTCACAGACCTATGATATTAACTATATATTACAAATAAATTTATATTACAGGTCTTCTTAATATAAATTATGATGTTTATCTTCCATAGAGTAGGGCCAGTGTTATTCCTATGACTGTTCCCACATGTAACGTGATAAAAACCATACCCTGGTTGGCATGCAGCACATTGCTTTGAACTGTGTGAGAGGAATATAATCTTACATTTAAAAATGAACTGTCATTGCCCCTTCCAGCCTAAGACTCATAAATACACAGTCTGCCTTGGACATATTCTATCTAACGATCCTCTTCTTTGGACTAAATTTCCACCACTATTTACCCTTGTGCTGATTGGCCCCATTAGATAGAAAAAGGATTCTTTCCATGGCAGAGGTGCAGCTGGGGAAGGAACTATAGTTACTAGTCATCCTTTGTCTGTTCTCTGGGATGTCCTTGACCATATTGCAGTAGCAGGCGTAAAACTCTACAGATCTACCTTTGATGCTGCCCATGTTTGTCTTGGTTGGGTTTTCTCCAGAGGTAGAATGTCAGACAAGAACTGAATGTACATAGTGTTTTAGGGAGGTACTGGAACACTGGCTGGGAATGGGGAGGTGATACAGGGAAGGGAAGACAGTTAATAAAAGGTGCTTTTAAAAACCCAGCTACCACAGAGGACAACTAAAGTTTATTCCCGCTGGGAGACTTTGGAAATGGAAAACAGACATCTCAGCATAACCCACCCAAGGAACCAGGTATCTGAGGCATGTATACCTCCATACTCATCAGACATTGGTTCAAGGCTGCCCCTGGAGGAATACTGGTTCCCAGACACTATTGTGTGTGTGGGCAAAGTTGGTTCCAGCAGCCCCAGGTCAGCCTTCTGGCAAAGATGCATGTACCAGCCATTGGAGGTCAGGCTGGTACGCATGGGCGTGAAGAGGAGATCAGAGAGGATGTGGGAGGAGCACTGACAGCATCTCCTATATAATTGAAAACATTACCAATGGTATATCTGACTAATGAACACACTGCAGGGTGGATATAATGTGACTGTGGCAGAAAATATCTGTCTCTTGCTCTCAACACTATTGTGAAACCAGTTTATTTCTAGCTCTTATCGGGTAGCTCTTATTGTGCCACTTTACTCACTGCCACTTGTCTTTTATCCCTTTACTCCATTCTCAATTCCACATGCCCTCTCCTATTCCACCCCTGTTGGCATACCTGTCCTGCTTACATCACCTTTCTCTTCTTGGTTTTTCCCAGATGGAAACCCCAAGCCTTCTGAGTCTTCTCTCAGAACAAACATCATTATGATGGGTGATAACATGATTATTATTTCAGTGATGATAACATTTGTTGACTGAATGCTCCACTGGTCACTGCTCCCGGCTGTCACAAAGATGGCTGAAGAGGCACTAAGTTAGGATAATGAGTAGTAGAAACTGAAGGGCTCTTTTCAGCCTGGCTTCCCTTATGCCCAGGCGGCTGTTGGCCCTGTGTGGCTCTGCTCTGAATCTGGGCCATTCTGCCTCATCTATCTGGCACTGCCGGGAGGAAGAGTGACTCTCATGTCAGATGAAACTGATGATGATTCTTGGCTAAGAAAGCAAAATTCCTGAATGATTAGGACACTGAGGCCTAAGTCCATATCTGACACTCCTTTATCCAGGCCTTCTGATCCTCATTTTACTTTCAGGACTATGACTCCTGTTAAAATGCCCTTGGGTTTGATTTTCATCATTTAATCATGCTGTCATATCTGTTTGCTCAAGAATGCTGACCTTATTTAGAAATTACAGTTGCAATGTAACCAGATGCCCATACTAATGGTCCACTAGGGCCAGTCCTCATATGAGTGGAATGCTGTGATGTGATCTCAGGGATACTGGGATCACCACAAATATATAGTGCTCACTTGCTTCCTGATGCCTGACATTTCTTAACAAGAAATAAATCCTTTCATGCCACAATTAGAAAGAGAGACAGACAGACAGACAGACAGAGAATTCAAATTATAGAAGAATACTTCCCAGAGAAGTAGTTTGTTGTTGACTTGCCTGTATTTTTATTTTTTACCAAATTAATAGATGTACTTAATTTTAAAAAGCAAAATTAGTACTAAAAATCTTGTAAGAAAATATAGCTACTGCTCCACTCCTCCCTATGCCCAAGAGCCACTCCTCAGAGAAAACTACTGTTAAATCTTTTAGCGATTTCTTCTATTTACCTTCATACACAAAGTTTTATATTTATAGTATGATTTCTTATTTATCTATTTTGTACATTATCTATTTACTTCCTATAATGGAAGATCAGAATTTAGTACCCTTACATACACCCATACTGTCCCTCTCCTCATCTTTCCAATATACTTGTATCATAACTTTCGGTTAAATGAACACCCTGTGTTAACATTATTATGACCATGTGAAATTGTTCACAGTTGAGGCATATAGTATACAATAATTCTATTTCCTTTAGTGTACATTTTTTTCTCTAGGTAATAATTGCCTTTTCTTTGTTTTCTTAGTTTTATGTGTAACAATTGCTAATTATTTCCCCACTCTTCCACAGAGTTACAGATGCTTCTCAATACTGTCAAACACATCCAGTAATCTATCAGTTCCATCTCCTCTCCCCTCCCCCACGAGACATCTGTCCTAGAATCTCCTGTTATCCTGATTCAGTCTGTACTGGTTGTTCTTTAGACCAGCTGCATGGCTGTTCTGTCACAATTTCCTCTGTTAATAAAGGAATTCTCCTTTCTCGTCTCTGTGTTGAAGTCCCTGGATCCTAAGTCTTCCACTTTGTATGTTTATTCCCTTGTGTTAGTGAAGCACATCCTGGAGTAGCTTTCTGGAAATACATTGTAGAATTTTTTTCATGCCTGAAAATGTTCTTTTCCTTTCACCTTTTTTTTGTTTGTTTGTTTGCTTTAGGTATAATTTATTTTAAAAAAATCTTTATTGGAGTATAGTTGATTTACAATGTTGTAGTATCAGGTGTACAGCAAAGTGAATCAGTTATACATATACATATATCCACTCTTTTTTTTTTAGACTCTTTTCCCATATAGGCCATTACAGAGTATTGAGTAGAGTTCCCCGTGCTATACAGCAGGTTCTTATTAGTTATCTATTTTATATATAGTAGTGTGTATTTGTCAGTCCCAATCTCCCATCCTTTCATTCTTGAATGTTAGTTTGGCTGGATATAGAATTCCAGAATGAAAATAATCTTTAATCAAAATGTAATGGGCATTGCTCCAGCTTCCAGTGTTACTGCTGGGAAATATGACTATAAATTGATTCCTAATTCTTTGTGAGCAAACTTCATTTCTCCTTTGGGAGTTTTTAGGGGTTTCCTGTTTATCCCTGTTAGTCTAGCATTTAAAATGATGTGCTTTGCTCATGTGTAGCTCTTGTTTTCAAAAAATTGGTAAAAGGAGGTAAAGAAACTATAAAAGAGGTAATGACAGAACATTTCCCAGACATTAAGCAAATGAGTTTCCAGAGTGCAAGAACATACCAAATGCCAAGTACAGTATAAAACACTGAAAAGCTAACTAAAAGCTCTGTATGATTGGGTGTGGCCCAGCCATTTTGTTGGGGAACCCTCAAATTTGAGCATCTATAAGATTTTTTCTCTTGGGATTGTTTCTTCAGAAAAGACTCTTCCAAAATCCTACCTGGAGGATTAGAAGCCTGACTACGGGTTCTAGAAGTCAAAAAAGGAAAAGAAATTTAAAAATTTTGCCTGCTTCTCTTCCATACCCTCTAGTGTGCCAGACTCTGGAGCCTCTCAGGCTGAATCGTCCCAGGGATGAAGTCTCCTATCTATGTTGCGTTGCGAAGTGGTAGTGGCTGGGTGGGAATGGTTACAGAGAGAAACTGGGGGTGTAACTTTCCTTAATACACTTTCAGTCAGTTTTCCGATATCTCACACTACATTCTGAAGTATTTGTGCCCCGTATTTCTCAGCCTTTCTGGGGTTATATAGGGAAAATTAGCTGGTTTCTTGTTGGCATTTTTCTTTGCAGACACTTAGTTGCAGCTTTCTGCACTAGAGTGTTGCCCTTATAGAGATGGTCAAAGCTGTTTCCACAGCACCACATCTGCTGGGAAAGAGAGAAAAGAGGAGGGTAGGCCAAACAGTTTCCTTTTAACGATGAGAGGTATATACATCTTCTTGTTCACATTCCATTGGGATAATTTAGTATCATGGCCACACTTACCTGCAAGGCAGGATGATAAATGCAGTCTCTAGCTAGACAGCTATATGCTCTGATAAAACTCCATGTGTGTGCAGGGAGGTTATTACCAAAAGGAAGAAAGGGATAATGGATCCTGGGGGATGATAAGCAGTCTTTGCCACAAGGAGGAACAGTGTGATTCCCTACAGCATCACAGTGGTTGCCCTGCCCACAAAGCACAGGTCTTCTACAGACAGACATGCGGTCAGCATCACGTGCGCTTCTGGCAGCATCTGCTGCCCTGGGCTTATGGGCTATACTGACCATCCGTATCCACAAGTCCTAGCCCCTCTAGTTTCCCTCTAAGCAATTCATTTTGTCCTTTTGACATAAACACGGGTCTAAACAGATAAGGCTCCCAGCCACATAGGGAACTTTAACAGGCTTTTTCTACTCATAACATATTATGAGACTTGGGCCACAATCTCGAAATTGGTACCTATTTTACATGCTATAAGAAAGAACATGCTATGTTTAATACAAAATCGGAAAAATTATATCTACTGCTCAAAGGCAGTGTTTTCTATATACGCTGCAGCAGTGCTTATCAGACATAAACATGTATAGGCATCGTCTGGGGACCTGGTTAAAATGCAGATTCTAGATGTGGGCAGGGCCTGAGAGTCTGCATTTCTGACAGCCTCCTGGGCAATGCCAACTTTGCTATCCAAGAATCATACCTTGGTTAGCCAGGCGCTAAGTACTTCCTCTGTTAATACCCAATTACTCTCTGCTTTGAGATCAGATAGCTCACTTTAGAGGCAGACTTCATATATGTCTAAAGGAGACAAAAACAATAGATGTATTTCTTCTGATAAGCATAACCAAAGGAATTTCACAGATTTCTGCAGCTTTTGCCATACCCAGGAAATTCAGCCAGTAGTAAAACTGAATGATAAACAATGATGGGTGCGTTACAATCCTACGAGAGACAGCTTTGCCATCTAAGTCAAAGAAATCAATTGCCGAAAGCATCCAAAGAGAAAAACTTCAGCTGGCTAATCTCCTGTCTTATGATTTAAGTTGCTTAATTAATAAGTATGAACATGTACTCAAAGACCAACACATATCAAACTATTTTAAGCATCTGGTCTCTAGTGTCAGTGTGTCTAAATTCACGGGCAGTTCTGACGGCTGTGGTGGCTGCTGGGTTTTGCAAGCTGTAGTTCAATATGGAGAGTACTACCTACTAGCAGAGGCAGGCCAAGATCGATGATTGTTTTCCTTAGCAAACTGAAGTATGAAACAAAAATCCTTTTAATACCCACATTGCTTGCTTCTTTGTTTTATGCTGACTGCATGACTTGCTGAGTGACTCATTCTCCAAGACCACCCCTTACGATTAGTTTGCCAGAGGTACTCATTTCTACCTAAAGACACTGTCGAGTGCAAGTCTCTCATTTACATTTTCAATTTTTATTTTTCTGTCTTCATATGGAGCAACAGGGAGGAAGGGAGATACACATTTGGTTGTGGGAGAGGGAATTTTGTTACGTTCTTATTGTTGGAAAAGCTGGTTTTATCCCAGTTTCTCATGAAATAAACTTTAAGTAGATGCTTGAGAGAATGGTCAATGAAAGAAAACTGTGCTATCAGCAGCCTTGCAAAGGGTTTTGGATTTGGGGGTGAGGGGATGGGACAGAGTAAGGGGTTAATTTCCTTTGAATTTTGAAATTGAAGTATGACATACAAAAGTGCAATAAAAAATAAGTATGCAGCTTAAGGAATTTTCACAAATTGAACACTAATAATTTATCCAACATCTATATAAACAGAACATTACCAGTACTCCCAGAGGCCTTGCTCATGTCCCCTCCCAGTCAGTCACTTATACCCCGCCACACCCCCCTATGCCCACCAACAAGGATAACCATTTAGCTGACTATAAATACCATAGACTATTTTTGCCTGTTTTAAAACTTTATATAAATGGAATCATGCTGTATATATTCTTCTAGGTCTGGTTTCTTTTGCTCAATGTTATGTTTATGTTTTTTTATACATATGTGGTATGTACTTTTGCATATAGTCACAATTTGTTCATTTTCATTGCTGTGTATTATTTTTTTTTTAATTTTTCTTGGGATATAATTGATTTGCAATGTTGTGTTAGTTGCAGGTGTACAGTGAAGTGAATCTGTTATACATATACATATACCCACTCTTTTTTAGCTTCATTTCCCATATAGGTCATTACAGAGTATTAAGTAGAGTTCCCTGTGCTATACAGTAGGTCCTTATTAGTTATCTATTCTATATATAGTAGTGTGTATGTGTCAATCCCAATCTTCCAATGCTGTGTATTATTTTTTGTATGACTACCACACAATGTACTTCTATACTGTTGATGGTCTTTTGGGTTTTTTTCCCATTTGGGGCTATTACAAGTAGTGCTGCTATGAATATTCTAACGCACTTCTTTTGGTGAATATATGTATTCTTTTCTTTTAAGCATCTAGGAGTGGAATTGCTGGCTGATGGGACAGGCATATGTACAGCTTGAGTAGGAGGCACTCTCAGGCAGTTTTCCAATTTGGTAGGCACCTACCTCTTCAAGCAGCATTTCAGGTAGAAGGCTGTTCTGGAGAAGGCTTAGACAGTAGGATGGAGTAATCTCAAGAAACAGAGGGGACAGATGAGATACTGGATACAGGGAGTTATTTCTCTCCATGACTTGTGTTTAGGTGCCATAAACTTACAAAACAGAATGGGACTCAAGCTGCTGAAACACAGGGCAAAGAAGAAGTACTCTATCTGTTGAGTGGTCTACCAAGGAGCAAGTGAAAAAGTATGTATTGTGACAACCTACATGGAATGATGATATCAACGCAACCATATTCACTCTTAATCCTATTAGAATGCAAGACCAGCTAACATAATGCTTAAATGCTTGAGCTTTCTAATTACATTGTCTGAGTTTGAATTCCAGATGGCCACTCTGTTGTGCGATTTTTGAGCAAGTCATTTAACTTTTCTGAATTACAGTTTCTTCCTCTGTAAAGTATATATAATGAATACCTACATTTCAAGGTCTTGGGAGGATTAAATAAGACAAGAAATGTAAAACTCTTAGTAAGTCCCTGGCATATAGCCTTAATAACATATAGATAATAATAATGAGATAACATTTATTGAGAACTTACCATATGCTAAGATCTTTAAACCTATATCTCATTTGAACATCAAAACAGTCTAGTGAGGTAGGTTCCATTATTATTCTTATTTATCAGATGCAGAAACAGACTCATAGAGGATAAATGAAGAACTCAATGCCAAGCCTTACTATAGGCTAATTGTTCTGAATTAATTTCTTTAAGTAAATAAAATGATGTTAAGGAGTATCCCCAAAACTGGAACCCTCACACATTGCTGGTGGGGATGTAAGGTAGTACAGCCACTTTGGAAAATGATTTGTCAGTTTCTAATAAAGTTAAACATAAACCTACCATATGATCTAGCTATTCCACTCCTAGGTATTTACCCAAGAGAAATGAAAACACATATCCACAAAAGACTTGTGTGCAAGTGTTAATAGCACTTTTGTTTGTAATAGTAAAAAGTTGGAAACAATGCAAATGTCCATCAATAGGTGAAAAGATAAACAAATTGTAGTGTATCTATATAATGGAATACTACTCAGTAATACAAAAGAATGAACTACTGATACATGCAGTAATATGATGAACCTCATTACGGTGAGTGAGACAAGCTAGACAAAAAAGAGTTACACTGTATGATTACATTTATATAAAATTCTAGAAAATACGAACTAATATAGAAATGCAAATTGATCTATTGAGACAGAAAACATATCAGTGGGTGCCTGGGACTGAGGGTAGAAGGAGAGATGGACTGCAAAGGGGCACAAAGAATCTCTGGGTAGGGAAGTGGAAATGTTCTATATCTTTATTATGGTGGTTTCTTCACACATATACAAAACTTCATGGAAATGTACACTTTAAATGGGTGTGGTTTATTGCCTGTAAATAATAACTCAATAGAGCTGTTTTTTAAAAAAGCATCTCCAGGAGCCCAGCATTGACCTTATATCCCAATCCGTGATGATGGTAAACTGTGGCAGGGCCATTGCTACCCTCATGCAGGCTGAGGTTGCCAATTTTACTGAGTTAAGAAGGAAAGTTCTTTGCATTACGGCATTTCTTTTCAGATACCTGCTGCAAAGAAGTCTTCAGCTTCTGAAGGGGGAGGAAGGCTTATCTTTCAAAGTAAACAAGAAAACAAAAGAGGCATTCTCTGTGATGTGATCCATGGTTCTGTAAAGTAGTGCCAAGTGTTTGCATTTTTATACCTTTTTCTGTGAGGGAGAAGACCTGATTACAAGTGTCACTAAGCCCCTGTGTATCCTTTGACCTCTAATAATATTTATGCATATGCTACACATTTTTATTTTTCCAAGGGTAAGCAAAATGCTAGAATTCTTCCTCATATGAAATTCAAATTAGCTCATAAATATTGCATTCTGAATTAGGTACTTTACTCTAAATAACTTGTGGTTTTTTATGGCTTATTTTGAAAAAAAGATGAACAGTGTTGCTGGATTCCACATACAAGACGGGCATAAGGTACATGTGCTTCAGATGCTGTGAAAAGACAGTTGAAATAATGCTTTCCTTTCCTTCATATCCTGTCTAGAACAACTGCCATATGGCTGTCATTCTAGGTTTTCCTTGAACATTTTGAAAGGAAGGGTTAGATCCACAAAAGATGAGAGAAAAATGACATGAATTGAGCAGCTATTAAGTACGAAGCACTGCGTCATTTGTTTTACAAAAGTTGTTTCATTCAAGTGTTCCAACAACATTGCAAGGTCTGTAGTATTAGTCCCATTTTACAGGCAAGGAACTATGGTTCAGAAAGGTTAAAGTACTCATCAAGAGCCTCTAAAGCATTTGCCAATTTGAAGGCAAGAGTTGAGAGGCTGAGAAACTGAACAGAGGCTTTAGGAACCTCATGGGTTTGGGGGACAAAAGCTGGAGTTCAGAGCTCTACAAGGAGGAGGAGTCCTTGTAGATACTGAAGAGTTTCATTTGGAACTCTTGAAAGACTATACCTTAGGTATAAGAGTGAACTGGTACATCAACAAGATGGAGGAATAAGAGGCTCCTAAGTTTCCCTCCTCCCATGGATGCACTGAATATATAGCTACAGATGGATCAATTCACTCTGAGAGAAATCCAGAAGCTAGTTCAGTGACTCCTACCCATCAGAGGACTGAGAAAATACCCACATCGAAATGAGTAGGAACAGCTGAGACACTCATGCCATAAACCCCACTCTTGGTACAGTGCCTTACAATTGGGAGGGAACCCCCAACTCCCAGCTTCTCTCTGAGGAGAGAAGGGTTTTGACCACACATCTAGCATTCCAACTTTTATAGTTGCCACCCGAGGGACTGGCTCCCAGATAACCTAGCTTGAAGAGCCAAAGGGGCTTGGCATTCACAAGTCCCCCATCACCACAGCAAACAAAGAAGTGGTTTTTAAATGGGTGCATGAGCACTTCTCACAGGTATCCCCCTGGGCTCAGCACAGAGGGAGCAGGCAAAAAAGCCCAACTCTCAGTTTCTCCCTAGAAGGGGTTTGACTGCAACTTTTCCAGCTGCTGCCCAAGATTCAGGCTTCTAATTAGCCTGCATCTGGGAGCTGACTACGCTCTTCCTGGAGCTTGAAAGGGCCTGTGGGCACTTCCCCTGCCTTCTCCCCCTAGCTCACTCCAACAATAAAACCAAGTCTCCAGCTTCTGCCTGGGAGGAGATTTTTTACATATCTAATGCCCTAACTTTTACAGCTTCAACCCAAGGGACAGGCTCCCAAATCACCTAGCTCAGAGAGCCAAAGGGGCTTGGCATTCACATGTCCTCCAGGACCACAGGAAACAAAGAGGCAGTTTTTAAATGGGTGTACAGGCACCTTCCACAGCTATCCCCTTGGGCTCAGTGCAGAGGGAGCAGGCAAAAATGCCCAGTTTCCAGTTTCTCCCTGAAAGAGGTTTGACTGCTTACTTTTCCCATCTGCTGCTGAGGGTCAGGCTTTTAATCAATCTACATCTGGGAGCTGGCTAGGCTCCTCCTGGAGCCTGAAAGGGCGTTTGGGCACATCTTCTACCTTAGTCCCCTTGCTCCAACAATAAAACCAAGTCTCTCGCTTTTCCCTGGAAGGAACTTGTTTATACATCTAGCACCCCAATGTTTACAACTTTTATCTGAGGACTGTCTCCTAAATTACCTAGCTCTGGGAGCTGACAGGGCTCAGCATTCCTGAGTCCCGCAGGACCACAGAGAACAAAAAGCTGGTTTTATATGGGCGTACAAGTACTCCCAGCAGCTATTCCCCCTGGATCAATACAGAGTGAGTAGGCAAGACCACTCTGCTCCTTATCTCCCCTTATCTCCCTGATGTGGGCTAGACTGCATATCTAACATTCCTTCTCAGCAGCTGCCTGAGGGTCCAGCTTCCAATTAGCATGCATCTGGGAGCTGACCAGGCAAGCAATTAATAATCCTCCAGGAGCCTGAACAGGCATGTGGGCATTCCCCCCACTTTGGGGGAACTGATGAGACTTGGCACCCCATAATCTCATGGAAGCACTAAGAACAAAGATGGTGGTATGGGTTTGACAAGCAGAAGGGTTTGATGGCACTCAGAATTTTGGGCTGGGTTGATTGGTAAAGTTCATCTCCTACACAAGACCAGTCTGCTAAGACTGGGAGAGATGACTATTTTATCTAATGTGCAGAAACCAATATAGAGAGTCAAGGAAAATGAAGAAACAAGGGAATATGTCCCAAACAAAAGAACAAAATTAATCTACAGACACTGACCATAATGAAAGAGAGTTAAGTGATTTACTCAACAGAGAATTCAAAATAATGGCCATAAACATGCTTACCGAGGTCAGGAAAACAATTCATGAACAAAGGACAATTTTAATAAAGAGAAAATATTAAAAAGTACCAAATAGAAATAATAGATCTGAAGAATATGACAACTGAACTAAAAAATTCAACAGAGGGGTTCAACAGCAGACTAGATCAAATGGGAAAAAGATCTTTGAACTCAAAGATAGGTCAGTGGAAATTATCTAATCAGAGGAGCAAAAAAGAAAAAAAAGAAAAAAGAAAAAAGAAAAAAAATTTAAAAATTAAGGAAGCTTAAGGGACTTATGGGACACCATCAAATGGATAATATATACATGATGGGAGTCCCAGAAGGAGAAGAAAGGGAGAAGGGGCAGAAAGCTTTTTCAGAGAAATAATGGTGGAAAAATCCCTAAATCTAGGGAAAGAAATAGACATCCAGATCCAGGAGGCTCAGAGAACACCAGAAAAGATTAATCCAAAGAGCCACACATCGAGACACATTATAATCAAATTACCAAAAGTTAAAGACAAAGAGAGAATTTTGAAACGAGCAAGAGAAAAGCAACTTGTTATGTACAAGGAAACTCCCATAAGACTATAAGCAGATTTTTCAACAGAAACCTTGCAGTCCGGAAAGGAGTGGGATGCTATATTCAAAGTGCTGAAAGAAAAAAAACTGCCAACCAAGAATGCTTTGCCCAGCAAAGTTGTTTTTCAGAGTTGAAGGAGAGATAAATATATTCTCAGACAAACAAAAGCTGTAAGAGTTCATCACCACTAGACCAGTCTTACAAGAAATGCTAAAGGAAGTTCTTTAAGCTGAAACAAAAGGCTGCTAAATAACAGCATGAAAACATATAAAAGTATAAAACTCACTGGTGAAGGTAAACATATGGTCAAATTCAGAATACTCTAATATTGTAATGGGGGTGTGTAACATACTTATAACTCCAGTATAAAAGTTAAAAGAAAAAAGTATTAAAAATAACTATAGGTACAATAATTTATTAATGGATACATAATATAAAAAGGTGAAAATTGTGACAGCAAAAACAAAATGCAGTGGGGGGAGCAAAAATGTAGAGCTGTTGTATGCAATGGAAATTAAGTTGTTAACAGCTTAAAATAGACTGTTATAAGATGTTTTATGTAAGCCTCAAGGTAACTATCAGCATAACTCAAAAACCTATTATAGATACACAAAAGATAAATAGAAAAGAAATCAAAGGAGAAATAAATAAAATAAGAAAGGAATACAGCAAGATGGGAAGAAAGAAAACAAGAATCTATAAAACACCCAGAAAACAATGAACAAAAGGGCAATAGTAAGCCCTTAACAATCAATAATCACTAAATGTAAATAAATTCTCAAAAGACCCAAAGTGGTGAATGGATTAAAAAAAATAAGACCTAACTATGTGCTGCCTACAACAGACTCACTTCAGCTTTAAGGACACGTATAGATTGAAAACAAAGGAATGAAAAAGATATTCCATGCAAATGAAAACCAATAGAGAGCAAGGGTAGCTATACATATATCAGATGAAATAAACTTTAAATCAAAAACTGTTACAAGAGACAAAGAAGGTCATTATATAATGATAGAGGGGTCACTTCATCAAGAGGATACAGCAATTGTAAATGTTTATGCACCCAACATTAGAGCACTTAAATATATAAAGCAAATAAAACACATCTGAAAGGAGAAATAGACAGCAATACAACGGTAGGGAACTTCAGAACCCCATTTTCAACAATGGATGGATCATCCAGACAGAAAAATCAATAAGAAAATATAGGATTGGAACTACACTTTAAATCAAATGGACCTAACAGGCATGTATGAAACATTCCATCCAATGGCAGCAGAATACATGTTCTTCTCATTATATATTTAATACTGACATCATATTACGCATGTTTTCTGACCATAATAGTATGAAACTAGAAATCAGCAAGAGGAGAAAAGCTGGAAAATTCACGAATATGTGGAAATTAAACTACACACTCCTGAACAACCAATGGGTCAAAGAAGACAGCAAAAGGGAAATAAAAAAATATACTGAGACAAATGAAAATGGAAACACAACATACCAAAACTTATGGGATACACCAAAAGCACTGCTAAAAGAGAATTTTATGGTGATAAAAGCCTACATTATGAAAAAAGAATGATCTCAAATAAACAATCTAACTTTGCACCTCAAGGAACTAGAAAAAGAACAAACTAAGCCCAAAGTTAGTAGAAGGTAGGAAATAATAATGATCAGAGCAGATATAAATAAAATAGAGACTAGAAAGCCAATAGAAAAGATTAAGAAAATTAAGTTTTTTTTAAATAAAATTGTCAAACCTTTAACTAGACTAAAAAAAAGAGAAGACAAATAAAATCATAAATGAAAAGGAGACATTACAACTGACACCACAGAAATACAAAGGATCATAAAAGACTACTATGAACAGTTATATGATAACAAATTGGATAACCTAGAAGAAATGGATAAATTTCTAGAAACATACAACCTACCAAGGCTGAATCATGAAGAAATACAAAATCTAAACACACCAATTATGAGTAAGATTGAATCAGTAGTAAAAAATCTCCCAAAAAAGAAAAGTTCAGGACCAGATGGCTGGTAAAATATTCCAAACATTTGAAGAAGAACTAATATCAATTTTTCTCAAACTCTCCCAAAATATTGAAGAGGAAGGAACTCTTCCAAACTCATTTTACTAGGTCAGTATTACCCTGGTACCAAAGCCAAACAAGGACACTATAAGAAAGAAAACTTCAGGCCAATATCCCTGATGAACACAGAAGCAACATTTCCTAACAAAATATTAGCAAACCAAATTCAACAGCACATTAAACAACACACCATGATCAAGTAGGATTAATCCCTGGAAAGCAAGGATGATTCAACATACAGAAATCAATCAAAGTGTTATACCACATTAACAAAATCAAGAATAAAAATCACATGAGCATCTCAATAGATACAGAAAAAGCATTTGACAAAATTCACCATCCTTTCATTATAAAAACTCTCAACAAATTAGGTACAGAAGGAATGTATCTCAATATGAAAAAGGCCATATATGACAAGCCCACAGCTAACATAATATTCAGTGGTGAAAAGCTGAAAGCTTTTCATCTAAGACCAGGAACAAGACAAGGGTGCACACTCTCACCACTTTTATTCAATATAGTACTGGAAGTCCTAGCCAGAACAATTAGACAAGAAAAAGAAATAAAAGGCACAACTAGGGGCTTCCCTGGTGGCGTAGTGGTTAGGAATCCACCTGCCAATTCAGGGGACATGGGTTTGAGCCCTGATCCAGGAAGATCCCACATGCCGTGGAGCAACTGAGCCTGTGTGCTGCAAATACTGAGCCTGCGCTCTAGAGCCCGTGAGCCACAACTATTGAGCTCGCGAGCCACAACTACTGAAGCCCACGTGCCTAGAGCCTGTGCTCTGCAACAAGAGAAGCCACCGCAATGAGAAGCCTGCACATCACAACGAAGAGTAGCCCCCGATCACTGCAGCTAGAGAAAGCCTGCGCGCAGCAACGAAGACCCAACACAGCCAAAAATAAATAAATTTATTTAAAAAAAGGCACAACTAAAAGGAAGAACTAAAATTGTCTCTTTTTGCAGATGACACAATTTTATATATAGGAGATGCTGAAGACTCCACCAAAACACTGTTAGAACTGATAAATGAATTCAGTAAGTTACAGGATATGAAATCAACTTACAAAAATCAGTTGCATTTCTATACACTAACAAACTGTCCAAAGATGAAATTAAGAAAAAGAATCCCATTTTCAATAGCATCAAAAAGAATAAAATAGTTAGGAATAAATTTAACCAAGGAGGTGAAAGATCTGTACACTGAAAACTATAAAACATTGATGAAAGAAATTAAAGAAGACATAAATAAATGGAAGGATATCCCGTGTTCATGAATTGGAGGAATTAATATGTTAAAATGGCCATACTACCCAAAGCAATATATAGATTCAATGTGATCCCTACCAAAATTCCAATGGCATTTTTCACAGAAATAGAAAAAAAATCTGAAAATTCATATGGACCCACAAAAGGCCCTGAATAGCTAAAGCAATCATGAACAAGAAGAGCAGAGCTGGAGGCATCAGACTTCCTGCTTTCAAATTATATTTCAAAGCTATAGTAATCAAAACAGTATGGTATTGGCATAAAAACAGATATATAGACCAATGGAATAGAATCAGGAGCCCAGAAATGAACCCATGCATATACAGTCAACTAATATTTCACAGTGGAACCAAGAATACTTAATGTGGAAAAGATAGTTTCTTCAATAAATGGTGCCGGGAAAACTGGATAATCACATGTAGAAGAGGGAAGTTGGACTCCTGTCTTGTACCACTCACAAAATTTAACTTGAAATAAATTAAAGACTTAAATGTAAGACCTGAAACTGTAAAACTTCTAGGAAAAAAACAAGGTAAAATTCCTTGACATTGGTCTTGGCAATGATTTTTTGGCTGTTACACCAAAAGCACAAGTGACAAAAGCAAAAATAAATAAGTAGGAGCACATCAAACTATAAAGCTTCCACACAACAAAAGAAACAATTTTAAACATGAAAAAGCAACTAACAGAATAGGAAAAAATATTTGCAAACCATCTATCTGATAAGGGGTTAATATTCGCAATGTATAAGGAACTCATACAACTCAGTAGCAAAAAACAAAGAGTCTAATTAAAAAATGGGCAAAGGACTTGAACTGACATTTTTCCAAAGAAGGCATACAAATGGCCAATAGGTACATGAAAAGTTGCTAAACATCACTAATCATCAGGGAAATGAAAATTAAAACCACAATGAGATATCACCTCATACCTGTTAGGAAGGCTATTATCAAAAAGTCAAAAGATAACAAGTGCTCCTGAGGATGTGTCCAAAGGAAATAAAATCCCTATCTTGAAGAGATATTTGCACTCCCATGTTCATTGTAGCATTATTCACAAATAGGCAAGATATGGAAACAACCTAAATGTCTGTCAACAAATGAATGGATAAAGGAAGTGTGATACACACAAACACACACACACACACACACACACACACACTCATCCTGCCATTTGTGACAAGATGCATGAACCTGTAGGACATTATGATAAGCGAAATAAGGCAGACAAAGAAAGACAAATATTGTATGGAATTTTAAAAAGATTCATAGTACAGACAGTAGAATGGTGGTTACCAGAGGATGGGTCATGTGGGAAAAGGGGAGATTTTTTAAAAAGGAAAAAGAAAGTAGATGTAAAATGGTGATTGCCAGGAGCTGTGGAGAAGGAGTCATGGGGAGCTATTATTTAATGGGTATAGAGTTTCATTTTTGTAAGATGCAAAGAGTTCTGGAGATGGATTTTGGTGATGGTTGCATGACAGTATGAATGCACTTAATACCACTGAACCATACATTTTAAAATGGTTAATATAGTAAGTTTTATATTACATGTATTTTGCCACAATAAAAAAAGGGTAAACTGTTAATGGGTCAGCTCTCACAAAAATTTAAACCAAGCTTCAAATTGGCTCAATCCCAGACAAAATTAAGACAATTTGCCCCTACCCTAACTTCCTGCCAGAAGCAAAAGGAGGTCATCTCTGGAGGAAGATAACATTTTCAAAGCCTCAAAATATCTTCTACTATTTAAAAAATACAATGTTCATGTAAATCAACTACACTCCAATAAAAATTTAAAAATAAAACAAAAATAAAAGCATATAAAGATACAATGTTCAGTGTTCAATTAGTAAAACTGCAACTAAGTATGACAAAAGGCAACAATTTATTAAAAAATAAAAAGGTAAAAAAACAGGAAATAGAAACAGACATATTAGAGGTCCAGATATTGAGTTATTAGCCATATACTTTAAAATAACTAATTAATATGTTCAGTAAATTACATGACAAGAAGAGGAATTTCAGCAGAAAACTGGAAGCTGTAAAAATCAATCAGAAATTTTAAAACTGAAAAATAGAAACACTGAAATTAAGAACTCAGGAGATGGGATTTACACAATAGACTTATAATTTGTTGAATTTTATGTATTCGTTCCAGCTCAGAAATGTTAATATACACAGAGGTTAAAACAACTTCCATTGTTTTAGTTCAACTGAGAGAATCCTATTTTAGAGTGAAGCCTCTGAGTGTTAATTTCCCATCTTTTGAACATTGAAGGTAATTGTGTTAATGCAGCTCTCCTTGAGTAGAATAATAAAATGTATAGTCATAAACACATTTACAAATTACTATGTTCTTTATCAAGGCTTCAGAGGTTTATCTTCTCTGTCTGATGTTTTGCAGTTGGTTTCAGCCCAGAAATTTGAATTTCTTCACGCAATGCCACTGCAATGATAACTCTTCATGATTGCTGGATTCATTTGGCAAGAAGACAGAAATTGCACTTGGTAACACTAATTGATAAGGAAGGTAAGTGTGAGCTCC
Organism: Eschrichtius robustus; assembly: GCF_028021215.1. Taxonomy (NCBI): domain Eukaryota; kingdom Metazoa; phylum Chordata; class Mammalia; order Artiodactyla; family Eschrichtiidae; genus Eschrichtius; species Eschrichtius robustus. Next base: position 18,155,169 of record NC_090845.1, read on the forward strand.
GAACCTTGAAATCAGAATTTTTTTTAATAAAGGAATTTAGCTTTACAAACCTTGAAGAAGCACAGTTTTCTACAGTTACCTTTTAAGTCCATTCAGCTATTCTATTAATCTCTTTCCTAATTTAAAAACTAGAACTCATGAATGATTTTTAAATCAAAGGTATGTCCAATTCCTAGAATCTTCAGGTTCAGAATTAATTTTATCTATTAAACCAGTCTTGTAGACATACCATCCTCTCCACTTTTCTCCAAATAATGCCCCTAGTTCACATTTTCTAATGCCAGCTAGCTGAATCAGTTGATTGTAGGTGACACACTCTATTAGAGGCTTAAAATCTGATTGAAGATTATGTACTATATTTGAGGCACATCTTATTTAGACCTCAAAACAAACCTGAAAATTAAATATTATTGTCCTCATTTTGAGGATGGGGAAATGGAGAGTTTCCAGACCTTCTTATCATTCCCAATGGCACCTAGCTAATAAGAGATAAACCTGGGATTCAAACCTGCATGGGAATAGTTAAATCCTACCCCTGTGCTTGAATGCCCATTTCTACTCCAACGTCAGTTAATCACTGGAAACATTTTTCCTCCTGAGGTCTATATTTCTTAGAGAACTTTAGGTTCCCTTTTATAATGATGGACGTAATCCTAAAGAATATAGTTCTGCAGGCCATGTTTTCAATTTAAAAACCATTTTTGGTCTAGAAAGCCGATTTGAATGACTGTGTTGCTTTTCTAATGGTTTACAATAATTGTAGAGAAATCATTCAGTTCAGAGCTGGGCAAGTTTCATTGCCTCAGGTGTATAACTTTACATTAGGGGCTTAGTAGGCTGACAGGGAGGACAGAAACCTGTTAGTCAAAGAATAAATTCAATCACTGTCCTCAAGGAAATTGCAATAGGGTAGACAGAAGGCAATTTTCAAAATACATACATAAAAACACAGAAACACAGATTTAAACACGCAACCAACGATCATTTTTAAGTCCAGTTTATATCTTTACCTTGGGGAAGCTTGGGGTTCTCGAGGTATAACATAGGGGCACAATCTACATGAGGTTTCCTAAGCATGAAAATCACAAGGGGGTTTTGTTAGCCACATCTCTACACACACCCAGCATATATTTAGATCAAGAAATTCCCCAGGAGGCAGTAACTGACATGTTGTTCCTGCAGAGAGACTCTTGGGAATATCTAAGGAATGTGTTCTACTCACAATGCCCAGGCATTTGCTGCTTAGGGACAACTCTGGTTTCTTCCTGAGTAGGGCCGTTGCTGAAAGCTTCCTCAACATTAAACTGTGCATTCTTTAACTTCCTCAAAAGAAGACACTGCAGAACTCAAAGCGTGACTTGAACTTGGAGATGTTTTTTTTTAAAGAACAGTAATAGACCTTGGCAACATTGCCCAGGGGCAGTGGCCTGGATTACATCCTGAGATAGTCATCCCAGAAGAAACAGCTATGGAGGAGGTGTGCAGGACATGTAAAAAGTGTGAAATAGGTAAGCCTGATAGAATCAGGGTCCCTGTAACCTAGGAGGGGAATAGAATGTAATAAAAACCTTTATTATTTGGGTCTTAGACTTTTCAGCAGCTGAGGCTAGAGGAAGAAGACATAAATAGACTTTTTGGGAAATGGATAGAACTGTTCAGGAAAAAAACTTTCTGGACAGGATGGGTCCTCAAATATAGCACTGCAGACACACAAAAAAGAAAGATCTTGCTTCATATACTGACATCCTGTGCAGAAGTTCAGAAAAAGAGAACTAGAGGCCAGGGGCAGGAAGAAAGAAGACTTTATTGCAGCAAAGAGTAGCCAGCTAATGAGGCACTTCCACGGGGGCAGGCTGGATGCAACTACCTGATGTTTGCATTCATTCAAAGAGCCTCAAAAGAACCATTGGCAGTTTTAAGGTGTAAATGACGATAGGTATGAAGAGATCAGAGGCAGGAGATAGACAAGGAGATCCCTCTCTGATAATTGCTGTGTCTTGTCTATTAAATTCCAAATAACTACAAATTTGGAACTAGAATCTTCAGGTTCAGAACTAATTTTATCTATTAAATCAGTCTTGTCAACATAATTTCAAAATCATACCATCCTCTCCATTTTCCCCAATATAATGACTTTAGTTCAGTTACTAATGTCAAGAGAAAAATATGTTTTCAATTTTAATTAAACAGTAAAAAACTATAAAACTTCCACTTCAGGCCATTACAGAGTAGCTGATCCTTGACTTACTTTCCTGTCAATGGCAGATAAACATTAGACAAAATATTGTGTGGCAACTATTTTCAGGCAATGAATAATAGGCCATGCAATACCGTAATCCTTGAGAGAAAGAAAATACACAAGATGAACCCCACAATCATCCCAGCTTTTTGCCTAAGAATACTTTCTTGCCTCATACTGGAAGGTGGAGCCCAAGCAGAACATCTTCCTTAAAGAGCCAGAAACTGGGGTTCTGGGCTGCTGAACAGACTGAAATGTGTGGGACTGAATACCAGAGAAAATGGAGCTTTTAAGAAGGGTGACATCAGAAGTTTACATGGCCGTAGGTTCTGGGCTGGGCTGCACATGGGCAGGGCTTTAGTCCACTAGGCTTATCAGAGACTGTATGTTATTGGGTTGATTGCTAAATGGAGATACCAGAGGTTATGCACTGCTAAAAGACAGTGGAATTCTGGCCTAGCCAGAGAGGAGAGATCCCACTGAGCACCTCAGGCATTCAGTTGAGAAGCCCACACCTCAAGAGAAAGGACCATGTCCTAGAATAAGGGACAGGAAGTTAAGACCCACTCTAACAGAATAAAACTAAGTCCAACAGGACCTAGAGATTCCACTAGTAATTAAAGAGATTTTCAGAACAACACTCAATGCCCTTTAAAATAAGATGATGTAATCTAGACTCTATATAATTTATCATTTACAATATCCAGCATACAACCCCCCCCCCCCGCCCCCCCCGCCGCCAAACCTCCTCAGGCATATATATAGTAAGTAGAGGCCAGGGATGCTGCTAAACATCCTACAATGCACAGGACCACCCCCACAACAGAAAATTATTTGACCCAAAATGTCAATAGTGCTGAGGTTGAGAAATCCTGCTCTAAAACAAGCACTCAAAAAAATGCAAAGAGGTATTATACAGGAATTAAAATGGAATTATAAAAGATATTTGTTAATCCAAAAGAAGTCAGAAAGGGAGGAATAGAGAAACAAAAAGCAGGTTGGACAATTAGAAAACAAATAGCAAGATGGTAGGCTCATCCAAACCTCATCAATAATTAGGTCATATGCAAACAGCAACTCAAGTTTTGTCACAGATGTGAACGCAAAAGCTAAAACAATAAAATGTCTAGAAAAATGCTACTAGGGAATATTTTGTTATCTAAGGATAGGCAAAGATTTTTAAATAGGGCACAGAAATCAATAAATATAAAAAAATTGATAGAATTCATCAAAATGTAAAACTTCTGCTTATTAAAGTAGACAGTTGAGACAATGTAAAGGCGAGCCAGAGACTGGCAGAAAGTATTCACAATACAGATATCTGACAAAGGGATTGCAGGAAAGGTATACAAAGAATGCTTTTAATGTAACAATATAAAGGCAATCAACTCAGTTAAAATGGTGAAAATACTTGAACAAACACTTAAGATAGGAAGATACACAAATGTCCAATAAGCACAGAGGAAAGTGCTCAAATTTATTAATTATCAAAGAAATAGAAACCAAAACCACAATGAGCGATTCAAATCACAAGTCAACCACTAGAATGACTAAAATTAAAATGACTGACAACACCAAATTTTGTTGAGGATACGGAGCAACTCATATATTGCTGGTGAAGTGGAAAATGATACAATCACTTTTTGGAGGGCTGTTTAATAAACTTTCATACTATACATCTACTATGTGACCCAGCAATCCCACTCCCAGTCGTAACTGACAGAAATGAAAACATAACTCCACAAAAACGTTTGTGCAAAAATGTTTATAGCTGCTTCATTCATCAAGGTCTCAAACTGGAAATACTTCCAGTTGGTGATATCATCATACAATGGAATATTCCTCAGCAATAAAAAATAGTGAACTACTAATACATAAAACAGCATGAATGAATCTCAAAACCATTATGTTGAGTGAAAAAAGAATACATACTTTATGTTGCTAACAGATAAAATTAATCAATAATGATAAAAATTAGAACAGTGCTTGTCTATGGGAATGTGGAAATTGATTGAAAGGGGGCATAAGGGAATTTTCTAAAGTGATGGAAATGTTCTGTAGTTTGATTGAGGCATTGGTTACATGGGTGTGTACATTTGTCAAAACTAATCAAATTGTACCATTAATATATGTGCATTTCACTGTATGTAAATTTTACCCCAATTTTAAAAAATCTCTAAGGGAAAATTATTTTGGGGCCAGATAATGATCAATCTTGCAAGCCAGGTTAACGACTTTAGACTTTATTCTGCATGCAACAGGCCTTCAATAGAGATTTTTACCCAGGCACTGAATATATTTATTTTTTAAGGAACACATTTCTGATAAATGTGTAAAAGACAGATTGGAGAGGGGAGTGTCTGGAGGCTATTGCAAGTCCAGGCAGTAAGTGATGGGGCATGAAACTAGGGCAGTGGAAGTGGGTGTGAGGAAGTTAACAGATGAAAGAAACATCCAAGAGTCAGTATCACTGGAAATGTGTGGTGGGGTTGAAGAGAGATAAGGAGGAGTTGAAGATGGTTGCCATTTGCCAAGGTAAAGACCATAAGTGTGTTTTTATTGGGAAAGAGAATGAAGGGTCAAGGGGGCAGGAAATAGGTTCAGTTATAGATGAGGTCAAGCTGCCTGCAGGAAAACTGTGCAGAGTTTTCCAATCAGCACTTGGAGGTATGGATATGGAACACAGTAGAGTGACCAGGACTGGAATCAGAGCTGGAGATGATTAGGTGGCCTGAGAAAATAAGCAGAGTGGGAGAAAAAAAATGTGCTAAAGGCAGTGCAACACCTGGGAACTCAGAACTGATAACTTGTACCAAGCTTGAGAGTTCAGAGAAAATGTATAAAGCTTCTAAACACTAAAAATATGACCTGCTCCCTTTCACAAATGCCCTCCTGTCTTAGTCCTACAGACTTGCTTGCTACTTATCACTGATAACACATAAGAGGGACAAAGGAGGGTAGGGTTTGATGATAACTAATTGGTGCCAATTTTCAACACCCTGTCAGGAGCCACCTTTGGCTTGAAGGAATGTAGTAGAGATCACAATACAGGGCAGTAAAAGTGGCACATTTAACCAACTTTGGGAGCTTGAAGCTGAGAGTTGCAGAATGCTAAGTGGCAGGTAGCATTCTGTAACTCTTGTATTTTAGTGATACGCTATTAGTCATTTGAATATCAGGTAAAAACCCACATAAAAATTTTCCTGCTTCTCTTTCAACTGATAGTCGTGGCAGCAGTTGGTGTTAGTGAGTCCTTAAAGTGGCATTCATGGTGGCAATGGCTGAATGTGTCCCTGAGCTCCCCAAGGCTTTCAGGCAGCCCCCCTCCCCACAGATTTGGGTTGAAGCAGCATCTAACAGACAGAACACACAGAACAGCTAACTTTAAGATAAAACGAGGGAAGAGGCTCCAGTGAAGCTTAAAGAGAAGAGATTGGAGAAAAACGAGGAATGAAGAAAGAAGAGATGCCAAGGGCTAGGAAAGAACATCAATAACGAGTGTGCTCAGCAATACTGAATGCTGCCAAGAGGTCAGGAGGATGAATACTTGGAAGTGGCTATTAGATTCGGAAATGGGGATGTCGTTAGAGAGAATTAAGGATCATTTCCCACAGAGTTATGGAAGCCACACTGCAGGGAGCTGAAAAGTAGAAGGATAGATAAAATGTAGGCATCAAATACACCTCTTACTTTGAAATAAGAATGGGTGGGTGGGTGGGGCAGTAGCTTGCGGAAGAACCAGAACTTGGAAAGATTTATTTAGGAAATGAAAACTTAAGCATGTTTGACGGATAAAGGAAAGGGTCAAGTGGAAAAGAAGACAGAAACTGAAGAAAGGATAAATAGAAATGAGTGAGGCAGGAAGCAGAAGAAAGAATACGAAAGCCAACATACAACCTGCCCCCAACATTCCAGGCACATTATGGATCAATACAAGTGGAAGCTCTTTTTCTTAGCAAGCTTTCCAACTTCCCTACCCTCCTTTTTTCTCTCTAGGCTACACTTACAATGGCCTGCTGCTCAGTTACACCTGAGTGGGCCACATTCACTCCCAAACTCAACATACTCATAAATCAACAATTTGTTCTTTCCGAAACTTATTTTCTCTCATCTTTTCATATTTCATCTAACTACACCCTTCTCCCTACACTGGTTAATAAGGCCCTGCATCTGTATATGGCATACCAGGAGTATTCAAGGCTAATGAGAAGATACTGGACTTGAGTTAGATCATAAGCATCCCACAACTCATAGGCCCTCTGATTCATCCGCTTGGCCTCTACCCACTCCCAAGGAGCCTATTTCCAACAGCCTGGAGCCCAGATCCTCTCCTATCCTCTTCATAATCAATGCAGACTCAGCTTAACCCTCCAAAAGCTGGAATCTTCCCCATTAACTTGAGTTGTCTTGAAAATGCAATCCATCTGGATCTTGGTTGATGCCTGGGTGCCCATCCCATCCCCCAGTGGAATGATTAACTTGGCAGAATTATGGATAGCTACATCCACATACCTCTTTATCTCTATTATCCTTGGTCACCTCCCCAATATATGAAGCCTTAAGTCTTCTGACCATCCTCTGCCCCATTCACATTTCGAGAATTTTCTGTGCCTTCTCACATCTATTCCAAACTCCCACTGATCCTCACCCTCCAAAAACTTTCCCCTTAGCCTTCAGGAATTCGCTTTTCTATGGTTATGTCGACTAAAAGAAATATGCATCACCTAAAAGTTGAGAGTTATGTTTTATTCGGTGGGCATACTGAGGACTTCAAGCCCAGGAGGCAGCATCTCAAGTAAACCCTAGAAAACTGCTCCAAGGAGGCGAGCAGGGAGCTAGGATATATAGGAGCTTTGCAACGAAGAGCAGGTCGTAGGAACAAAAGATTACTGTTAATAAATGAAAACTAGGTACCTTAAGTTAAGGAATTTAGGGCTTTTCTTTGTATGGGAAGATGCAAGCGTCTGGGATCACTGAAACCATTCCTTTGATATGCGCCTCAGCTATCTGGGGCCAGTATCCTGTGTTTTCACATCCTGAGTTCCCTCAGGGCTTACCATAGGGAGTGGCTGCAGTCTGATGGCTGCTAGATGGCAGGTATTCTTTGTTTCCTTCCTGAATTCCCTCAGGGCTCACCAGCTCACCACTGATGACTGTGACATCCTTTGCTTAACTGATACAGCAGGCAATATTTTATTTCTCAGTTACAACCTTTCCATAATCACATCCTCTTCTTAGAGATTCCCTCCATCTCCTTGTTGAAACTGAGAGCAAGGGATCTCCCATAAAACTCAGCTTCACCAAAAACCCTCTCAAGTGGGGGTTACTCTTTTTCCCACACCTCTTCAGTTTCCCCTGCTGCTTTCAGGACATTGTTTTTCCATCTTCTTGGAGAAAAACACCCCTTTGATGTTCACGCCATCGGCTCATTATGGAATACTGAATGAAATTCAGCCTTGTTTTCAGTTATTCTGTATACCTACTTATTTATTTTACATAGAAAATAACACAAGGACTCTTTAGACATGTTCCTAGCTCTAAGAGAATCTGCATAGACTTTTTTTTTCCTAAAAAATTTTTTGATATCTGTATTTCAGTGTAATTTCTTTTTTTTTTTTTAACATCTTTATTGGAGTATAATTGCTTTACAATGGTGTGTTAGTTTCTGCTTTATAACAAAGTGAATCAGTTATACATATACATATGTCCCATTATCTCTTCCCTCTTGCATCTCCCTCCCTCCCACCCTCCCTATCCCACCCCTCTAGGTGGTCACAAAGCACCAAGCTGATCTCCCTGTGCTATGCGGCTGCTTCCCACTAGCTATCTATTTTATGTTTGGTAGTGTATATATGTCCATGCCACTCTCTCACTTTGTCCCAGCTTACCCTTCCCCCTCCCCGTATCCTCAAGTCCATTCTCTAGTAGGTCTGCATCTTTATTCCCATCTTGCCCCTAGGTTCTTCTGACCATTTTTTTTCTTTTTTTTTTTTAGATTCCATATATATGTGTTAGCATACTGTATTTATTTTTCTCTTTCTGACTTACTTCACTCTGTATGACAGACTCTAGGTCCATCCACCTCACTACAAATAACTCAGTTTCGTTCCTTTTTATGGCTGAGTAATATTCCATTGTATATATGTGCCACATCTTCTATATCCATTCATCTGTTGATGGACACTTAGGTTGCTTCCATGTCCTGGCTATTGTAAACAGAGCTTCAATGAACATTTTGGTACATGACTCTTTTTGAATTATGGTTTTCTCAGGGTATATGCCCAGTAGTGGGATTGCTGGGTCGTATGGTAGTTCTATTTTTAGTTTTTTTTTTTTTTTTAACATCTTTATTGGAGTATAATTGCTTTACAATGGTGTGTTAGTTTCTGCTTTATATTTTTAGTTTTTTAAGGAACCTCCATACTGTTCTCCATAGTGGCTGTATCAATTTACATTCCCACCAACAGTGCAAGAGGGTTTCCTTTTCTCCACACCCTCTCCAGCATTTATTGTTTGTAGATTTTTTGATGATGGCCATTCTGACCAGTGTGAGATGATATCTCATTGTAGTTTTGATTTTCATTTCTCTAATGATTAATGATGTTGAGCATTCTTTCATGTGTTTGTTGGCAATCTGTATATGTTCTTTGGAGAAATGTCTATTTAGGTCTTCTGCCCATTTTTGGATTGGGTTGTTTGGTTTTTTGATATTGAGCTGCTTGAGTTGTTTGTATGCTTTGGAGATTAATCCTTTGTCAGTTGCTTCATTTGCAAATATTTTCTCCCATTCTGAGGACTGTCTTTTCGTCTTGTTTATGGTTTCCTTTGCTGTGCAAAAGCTTTTAAGTTTCATTAGGTGCCATTCGTTTATTTTTGTTTTTATTTCCATTTCTCTAGGAGCTGGGTCAAAAAGGATCTTGCTGTGATTTATGTCATACAGTGTTCTGCCTATGTTTTCCTCTAAGAGTTTGATAGTGTCTGGCCTTACATTTAGGTCTTTAATTCATTTTGAGTTTATTTTTGTGTATGGTGTTAGGGAGTGTTCTAATTTCATTCTTTTACATGTAGCTGTCCAGTTTTCCCAGCACCACTTACTGAAGAGGCTGTCTTTTCTCCACTGTATATTCTTGCCTCCTTTATCAAAGGGAAGGTGACCATATGTGCGTGGGTTTATCTCTGGGCTTTCTATCCTGTTCCATGGATCTATATTTCTGTTTTTGTGCCAGTACCATACTGTCTTGATTACTGGAGCTTTGTAGTATAGTCTGAAGTCAGGGAGCCTGATTCCTCCAGCTCCGTTTTTCTTTCTCAAGTTTGCTTTGGCTATTCGGGGTCTTTTGTGTTTCCATACAAATTGTGAAATATTTTGTTCTAGTTCTGTGAAAAATGCCAGTGGTAGTTTGATACGGATTGCATTGAATCTGTAGATTGCTTTGGGTAGTAGAGTCATTTTCACAATGTTGATTCTTCCAATCCAAGAACATGGTATATCTCTCCATCTATTTGTATCATCTTTAATTTCTTTCATCAGTGTCTTATAATTTTCTGCATACAGGTCTTTTGTCTCCTTAGGTAGGTTTATTCCTAGATATTTTATTCTTTTTGTTGCAGTGGTAAATGGGAGTGTTTTCTTAATTTCACTTTCAGGTTTTTCATCATTAGTGTATAGGAATGCAAGAGATTTCTGTGCATTAATTTTGTATCCTGCTACTTTACCAAATTCATTGATTAGCTCTAGTAGTTTTCTGGTAGCATCTTTAGGATTCTCTATGTATAGTATCATGTCATCTGCAAACAGTGACAGCTTTACTTCTTCTTTTCCGATTTGGATTCCTTTTATTTCTTTTTCTTCTCTGATTGCTGTGGTTAAAACTTCCAAAACTATGTTGAATAATAGTGGTGAGAGTGGGCAAACTTGTCTTGTTCCTGATCTTAGTGGAAATGGTTTCAGTTTTTCACCATTGAGGATGATGTTGGCTGTGGGTTTGTCATATATGGCCTTTATTATGTTGAGGAAAGTTCCCTGTATGCCTACTTTCTGGAGGGTTTTTATCATAAATGGGTGTTGAATTTTTCGAAAGCTTTCTCTGCATCTACTGAGATGATCATATTGTTTTTCTCCTTCAATTTGTGAATATGGTGTATCAAGTTGATTGATTTGCATATACTGAAGAATCCTTGCATTCCTGGGATAAACCCCACTTGATCATAGTGTATGATCCTTTTAATGTGCTGTTGGAAGAATCTGCATAGACTTTTATACTGGCTAAGTAAATAAAGCTAGATCAGTGCAGTCCTAGTAAGCAGGTTGATTATTCCGAGGATGATGAGTAAATTCAACCTGCAGTGGTTATTCAATGTTAAATGTACCTTCCATAGTTCACAGCAATTCAGCCTCCCGAGTTCACAACCTTGAGGGAACAAATCCTGCTTTCTATGCAAACATCTTAACAAATGTAGTTTTTGATAATAAACATTGATTGTCTCAAGGTTACAAGTCAACAGTTCTTAGAACTATTTTTTTTAAATCTCTCAGTGTTATAGGAAACTTCTCTGCCTTTTTTAGTAATTAGAACTAGACAGAAATTTAAATTCATGATGAGAATATATTGCATAAATATCGATTTGACTCAAATTTTATGCTAGCTGGTATGTAACTCTTCCCCAGCCTTTATTCTTCTCTGTCTAAATAAAAGCTAATGGCTCACTTAGTGCACTGTCTGCACAAACTACTTGTGTCCACAGCTTTTTTATTTAAAGTTTTCCATTATGAACTTTGAGCCCATGTATAATTTTATACAGGCTGAATCAAGTTAATGTAATAATTATTCTTTTTAATTTCCAAAGGCTAAACCACTCTTTTCCTTTCCTCATTGCTATTATCTACCAAACTCCTGGTCCTCCTTTTAATCCTTTTAAGATATTAATACAATTATGACTGATTTCCTGTGTACCCAAGTATCTGCCATTATCCTGAATACTACATCAGCCACAAACATGCAGTGTTACAGGCTGAACTGTGTTCACCCCAAATTCATGTTAAAGTCTTAACCCCTAGTACCTCACAGTGTGACTGTATTTGAAAATAGCATCTTTAAAGAGGTAATTAAGGTTAAATGAGGTCATTATGGTGAACCCTAATCCAATATGACTGGTATCCTTATAATAAGAGGAGAGTAGGACACAGACATACATAGAGAGCAAATCATGTGAAGACACAGAGAGAAGATGGCCATTTACAAGCCAAGGAGCAAAGCCTCAGCAGAAGCCAATCCTTGTTACACCTTGATCTCAGACTTCTAGCTTCCAGGACTGTGAAAAAATATATTCTGTCATTTAAGCCATATGGTGTTTGGTATTTTGTACACACAGTATTTACTATGTGCCAGGCATGGTTCTAAGTGATTTACCTCTATTAACTCATTTAATCCTCACAGCATCTGTATGAAATGGGCACATGAGCAAAATGAGCTACAGGGAAATGAAATAATTCCCTAAGCTTACACAGTTTAGCAGAGACAGAAGCCAGGTTGTCCGATTCCAGTAAAGAAGCTATTAACAATGATTCTTGGATCCTGCAAAGCACTGGGTATGCCCTTAGCCTTTATTTAGATGGAGAAGCATAAATGTTAGAGACTATTTACCTAAGTTACCCACTGTATTCTACTCTGTTGAGTGACCTCAATATCCATGTGGATGTTTAGCCCCTCAATTTCATGACCTTAAGTCCACCTCTGGCTACTGTCCTATTACTCTTCTCCCATCCAGGACCAAAGAGCTTTAAAAGTTATCCTCACTAGAATGTCTCTGTTTACTTCAGTGTTACTCCTTAGTCCACTGCAATATGGTTCCTATGCCTACCATATCTCTAAAGCAGCCAATACTAAGGTTATTTGCCATCTCCTTTTCGTTAAATACAACGAAAAGCTTTCACTTTATTTGTTTTCATAATTTTGAATAGGTAATACACACATATGAAACGATATTTAAACGTTCAGAAGTGGGGCGGTGGGGGCTTCCCTGGCAGTCCAGTGGTTGAGACTCCATGCCTCCACTGCAGGGGGCGCGGGTTCCATCCCTGGTTGGGGAACTAAGATCCCACGTGCCGCGTGGCACGGCCAAAAGATAAAAATAAAGTTCAAAAGGATAAAATGGCTACCAAATGTAAAATAGATAGCTAGTGGGAAGCAGCCGCATAGCACAGGGAGATCAGCTCGGTGCTTTGTGACCACCTAGAGGGGTGGGAGGGAGGGAGACGCATGAGGGAAGAGATATGGGAACATATGTATATGTATAACTGATTCACTTTGTTATAAAGCAGAAACTAACACACCATTGTAAAGCAATTATACTCCAATAAAGATGTTAAAAAAAAAAAAGATAAAATGAAAAGGAAGTCTCTCTAAACCCATGTTTTCCAGCTTAGTTCCCTTCTCAAGAAGCAACAGCTATCACCAGATTTATTGTGTGTTTCCTTCTAGAGATATTTTATGCAAAAATTAGTAAAACAGTCTTTATTTTTTGAAAAAAATAATAAATTGGAGCATACTAAAATCACTGTTGTGCTCCTTGATGTTTTCACATAGTGACAGATCTTAGAGATCTTTCCACATTGATACATACAGAGCTCACTCGTTCCTTTGAACAACTGCATTCCCCCTTCTTTTTGCTGTGTCTTGAATATTTCCTTAAAACTTTTTTGCTTTAAGCAACAAGCACTTTTGAGATTAAGGAGAAAATGAGGGATTCCTAGGAAGTGAGTGTTATGTAGCTCTAGGTGAGTCATTGTTCTGTAGTAAAGGAGGAGGAGAGTCTCGAAGCTTATTACAGGCTGTTGAGGGTGGCAGTAGATGAAGATGACAACAAAATTCCTCTTCCCTTTTGCATTTGTGAGTAAAGGAACATATTATGATATGGTATGGCACATAAATTTGAAATAATTTAATTCTTGAGCATGGATTTGCTAAAGAGCTCAGAATATACATTTACTAATTATCATATTATGTCATATGGTTTCACAATGTTATATGTTAAGGATATGTTTCAAACAGTAGTTTCCCTGCATTGTTTCTGAACACTACAGGTTCTGTGATTAATAGTCAAAGCTGAAAAGGAAAAGGAAAATATTGTTCTTAAAGTCTCTTATGAGATTTTGAGACTAGAAGCTTACATTTTGTTCGCCTGTGATCAAAGCAGTATTAGATTGAAAACTATCTGGCTGAACACAGATCATTAGTACAGTTTTTGGAATTTATTTTATAGGTTAGGGCTCTAAAGGTTACTATTTATGCTGCTGTTATATTTTCTTAGATACCAGAATGACCAAAATTTGGATAAGTTTTCATAAGAAGTAATATCCCTCTAGTATAGCAATGTTCAAAGGGTCAGATTTTCAATTACCTTGATATCTAGATTGCTATATTAGATCATACGTTTTATATATTTGTGCCTTTTATAAAAATATAGTTTCTAAAATCCAAATAGCAAGGGGTTAATATTTAATAAAGTATTCATTTATCATAAATTTATATTTGAACAAGTTTTGATATCTTAATCACTAATCGTTAGTCACTGAAATCCGTTGCTTAGTTTTTATCCTGATTCTCTCTCTAAGACTGTAAAAACCAATACAAGGTGAATATTTTCTTTAAGTTAGACGACTTCCAGACCATATACATGCATTTGACTCTGCTATTTTTAGGGCTTCCAAAATGCTTGATTTGAAAAATTACTGCAAGTGAGTTTACTTCCTTTTAAAATCTTCTCACTCTGCGAGTTGGTCTTTTATAATTTGACTCTTTTATAAATAATTTTTGTATCATTCTTTCTTATTTCATGGGTATACAATCTTCTCTTATTTCTCTAGGATATTATGACAGTTTATTGAACTTCTATTTGCATAGCGTATGGGGTTGTTTTGTTTTGTTTTGTTTTTGGTCGCATTTTTTTCTCTTTGTTGGTTTTGGTCTCTCTCTTCCATATTCAAATTCTATTTTATTTTTTTAAATATTCTTTTATTTTTTCCTGTAAAAGTTTGGCCTTTCAGTTTTAAACTCTTAAGCTATCTGGAGCTGACTGTGGACAGTAGATCCAATTTTATTATTTTTCCATGTGGATATTAAACGTCCCTAGCATGCACATCTTTTCAGCTTTATTGAAGTATAATTGATAAATTAAAATTGTATATATTTAAGATGTATAACTTGATGTTTTTATTTCCATATTCAAATTCTTTTCAGAACTGGGTATATTTTTACTGTCTACTCATTTTCAAGATGAGAGACTAAAAAGCCAATTGGGAGGAGTTCTGTTTCCAGAAATAATTTACTAGCTTGTTTCAGAACAACCAACCTGAAGAGAAGAGCTGGCAAAACTGGATGAAAAATGAGAAACATTTTTTTGAAGGCATCTGAGTCACCAAGACAGAAAGGACATGCAGAGCTAATATACCAGAGAGAAAAGAAGTCTGGAGAGGGGAAATAGAGGTTGTGGTAGTTTGGGGGACAAAAAATAGAGTTTAGGAAATGCAGTGAAAGCATAGCCCAGCTAAACACTCTTGGTCTTAAGTTCTGATCCCAAAGGGCTGCCTAAGAGTTAGGATAAGTCAGAAATAGAGCAGCTCTCACAAAGTCAGAAGTTCAACTTTGAATCCGCTGAATCTTTGATTGGATTAAAGTGATCTTTTTAGACTGCCAGAAGCAAGACTAAATCCTCTCCGGAGAAATATAACATCATCTAGAGCCTCAAATTATCTCTAAATTTTTCAAACATAATGTGTAGCATTCAATGAGAAATAACCAGTCATGTACAAAACATAAATTGACCAAAGAATAATAGAAACATAAACACAAAGGAAAATTGGAAAAAGGAGTTATCAGGCATGGACATTAAAATAGCTGTGATTAATATTTTCAAGAATTTAAATGGCAACATGAATTTTAACAGGGAACTGGAAAATGTAAAATATCATCAAATGGAAATTCAAGTAATTGAAAATGAAATATCTGAAATTAAGATATGGATTTAATAGCATATTAGACACAGTTGAAAAGAGAATAATAAACTGGGAGATAGAGAAGAAAATATCTAGACTGAAGCACATAGAACAGAAGGATGAAAAATAGACAAGAGCATAAGAGACATATGGGACACAATGAAATAGTTTGACTTTTCATTGATTTCATTTTCAACCAATAAATATGATTGAAGTTCCAGGAGGAGAGAAGAGAGAAGACAGAGCACAAGTGATGTTTGAAAATGGATAAAAGGCATCAGGCTGTACATTCAAGAAACTCTAGAAGTCCAAAGCAGGAAAAGTACAAAGAAATCATATTGAGGCAGATAATAGTAAAACTGCTGAAAACCAAAATCCATGAAAGCATAATGTTTGATGTGATTTAAAATATAATTAGAATTAAAATATATAACAACACAAAAGGTGGGAAAGGGCTATTTTCTGGGAAGTGGTACCACTTTTCATTAGACTTTATAAGTCAAGGATGTTGTAATTTCTAGGATAAATACTAATAGAGTATGAGATTAATGCACTGCTAAAGAGCAGTAAAAGAAAGAAAAGAAAAATACTCAACATAAAAGAAGGCAAGAAAGAGAGGAAAAAACATAAGATATATGGAACATATAGGAAGCAAAAAGAAGGATTAGCCACTAAGGCTTATGTCATCATCTTTTCTGGAAGCAGAGCCTGCTTTTGGTGAAAATCTCTGATGCAACCTTATTCTTTTAAAAAGTATTTTTTAATCTTTATACATTCGTATAGTTATATAATTATTATAGTTATTTGATGTTTATTGGTATTTGATGTTTATTGGTATTTTTGCCCTGAATACCCATCATATTCAGTTTTAAAGGAAAGGATTGGAAGACAGCCTTTACTTTTTAACCTTATTATTATTATTATTTTTGAAAACTGATTTACTTTAAAAGGATTCATTAGGACCCAATTGTTACCTGAAGCTGTAAGTATGCTTTTTGAGGCTTCTTCCATATAGACCAAGCATTCATAAAATAATCCCTCATATAGTCTGGATCAGGTTTATCCTATATCCTGCACTCTGACATTACCCTATAACAGAAACAGCATCTCTAGCTGAATTTATACATTTATTGTTAACCCTGTAAGAGATGTGTTTAAAATATCTCTTTCAGATTTGAAAAAAAATTCCCTTATGGTTGCAACTGTTCTAGGGAAAGGAAATGTACTCAAAAATGCCTTTCTAAGTTATACAGATGTTTTATTATAATTATGTTTTTAAAAAATGGGGTATATAGTATGCTGTCATCTGTTCTACAGTTGTTTTTCCAACATATCTATGAAACAGTGTAATTTATATTTGTAATAATGACCCTGAGGTCATTTTGAAGAAAAAAATCAAAACGTGTTATTTTGGTTTTAGTACTCAGTGTATTTTGTTGTAGGATAATTCTTTTAAAATGTATAGCCCATGAAGTGATTATTATGCCCAAACTCTTAATTCTCAAACCACACACTAGCCAGAGATTGTACTGCACAATCATTTGCAGTTATTCTTGAGGAGCTGATAATAAGGATCCTACTTTTTTTTAAACCTTGGGAATCTATCATTTAACCAATGTCATAAAAACTATCTCAGTACCTTAGGATAGGACTGATATTCAGTCAGTATTCACTAGTAGGGCTGTACTGGTTGTTAAAATAGTGAAATATTACTCTACTGGTTAGTAAATGACCATGGCTCAGAAACCAACTCTGAGCAGTTGCTCCCTCTACAACTGCTCTGGTCCCCACTGTTCCTGACATCTTTCAGGACCCTATTCCAGGGTTTATGTTATTGCAGTTGGCACATGTTTTGAGTATTGTCCCATATAAGGATATTAACATTGCTCGAGATAGACTATGAACCACCCTTAGCCACTCATGTAATCATATATAGCAACAAGAAGCTCCAGGAGACTTCTCCCAAGGTTCCCCATCCTCTCTCAGGTTATAGATGATCATTTTCAATGTAGCTTTTTATACTAGTCTCCATTATTGATTTGGTCACACAGTTCATTTGTGACTCTAGAAGTGGTCATTTTGGTTTAGTCAGGCATCATAATTTGTGTTCTTCCAGAAGGACAAGGATTCTGGCACAAATAGCTTATTAGGGAGGTGGTCCCAGAAGACAACAATAAAGGAGTGTGGAGGTGAGACAAGGAAGGAAAGGCAGCCAATAAGGTGTGTTTTATCAAGTAAGACATCATTGTGTGGAACTAGTGGTTGATCCCATTGGAGAACTCTGGAAACCAGTGTAGAATACATACCTTACAGTTGCCTTACACCAGGGGTTAGAAATCTGGGGAATAAATACTCCAAGTCCTGTTTGTCATGGATTGAGGACTGTTCCAAAAGGTATTGATCCTCTAGCACTTCTGACCTGCTGTGCAGTAGGCAGAGCTGGCCCAAGTTGCTAGAGAAAGCACTCTGGCAAAGAGATGCAGATGCTGGTAATGGAATTCATTCAGGCAGGATTTCACTACAAGTGTAAGGCCCAACAACACCTGCTATTCTAGGCTTTAGCCAAGAGAGGCTCACAGCAAACTCCTACTGGCTCCATCACTATCACCTCAGCTTCCCTCAAAGTAATGAAGTGTGCTGAGGGCAGATGAATTTCAAGGGGCACAATTGCTCATCCAGACACATTTTCTAGGGGGTGAAGGCTTAGCAGGAGGGAAATAAATTAGCTTGCATTGGAGTAATATGTCCATAATGTTTTAAAATAATCTTCTTCTAGGTATCTCGGCAGAAGTGAATTGGGGCTGCACTTCTCTTAGGGGAAATCTCAACTGTCATATTCTTTTTGGATACCCACTTCAGTTCTTCAAAAGCATTTTCTTCCTTAGAGGAGTAGTGGTCAAGGGGACTAAGGATGCTGCCACCTGGGAAAAGTCTCAGCCATCTTTTTCTCTCTTTGAATCTCTTTACTCCTTCTTGTCTCTTTGTTGTAGGGAAGGGAGGAGGGTGAAAAGCCTGTATCTCTTCCTAGAAAAAAACTGAAGAGCATCTCCTCTCTGGAAAGGTCTGGAGTCAACTGTCTACACAAGCTCACTCTAGATACTGGGGCACTCTGCTTCTGGATCTATGCTCTTGAGTTTGCCACTTTTTGATATTAGCCATCCAATTACTAAGGTTTGTGATTTGGCTAGTGTCTGTGTGGAAAATAAAGAAAAGTAAACCATTTGACCTGCTTTGACTCTAGGCCTTTGGTTGGCCTTTAGCTTAGATAAAATAATATGAATAAGAATTATTGTTATTATAATAGTGTTAGCTTATTGTGCCCTAACTCTGTGGTCCAGTGGTATGTGTTTTGCATAGCTTGGTTTATTTAATTTTTACAATCACTCTCTGAAGTAGCTACTATTATTATGTCCATTTTATAGATGAGTGCTTCATTTGGTCCACCAGATCCCTCCAATGAAAAGGAAAAGCATTTTCGGCAATTACTAAGTAATCCAAGAGTGATATTTTTACACCATCCAAACATCCTGTTCCTCAATAACCCTTTACCCAATGGCTTTAACATTCTTGTACCAACTGGTTATTACATTATGGTCGCAAAAGCATGATTTTCTCTTTTCGTCAGTCCTTCTATATTTATTAGCTTACATCCTTCAGCAGAAAAGAGCATTTCCTTCTCCCTTTCTTTTCCTTGAGCATCACTTGGGCCCATGGATTTTTATTTATTCAGCATTATAATAATTTATGGCCATTATTCTTTTTGATGCTCAAATTGTCTCAAATTTACCCAGTAGGAGCTCCTTCAAGTTGGCTCTTATGTCCTTCCAATACTCTTTGAGTGCTTTCTTGCTTTCTGGCACAGCAAAATATTTCAGTCTCACTCCCATACTCTCCCTGCCCCAAGACCTATAACCAGCCATTTCTCTAAAGAACCCTGTTTCCTCTCAGAGAGAAATGGCATTTAGACACCAAATCTGATCATCGGGTAAGTTCAATGCCACTCAGTGTCATTGTCTCCAGACTCCTTCACTGGACAGAGCCAGAAAAGATATTTTTTCAAAAAATAATGAATCCATTTTGATATTTCCATTTTCATTATTCCGATGGAGAGCCAGAAGAACTGGATTTGCAGCTGTGCCTCCCAGGCTGTTTCCTTTGTGAGCTCTCTTCTCTCTGTTGGCCATTGGAAGATGTTGCTATCTGCAATCTAACCTCTGTCTCTTCCAGACTTTCTGACACCTTTGATTCCAGAGAACACTTAAATGATTGTTTTCCAGGCTGGCTTTTTCTGCTGCTATTATTTGCCCCCATGTCACATCCAGGCTAGGGCTGGATACCAAATAACACCCTGTGCAATCTCACTACGCCATATCCCTAGTTGCTAAGAGAACATCATATTTCAAGGACATAATTTGGCTATTTGGAAGGTGTGGAACTTTCATTAGCTTCTAGCCAGAATTATTTTCTGTTCACAGGTGAGATACAATGTTATTATCCTCAGGGGTTCTCTTACAAAACTACATCTTTCCCAGTTTCACCTCAGCATGCTTTTGTTTTTTTTGTAGACATCTTGTTTGCATTTGCAAATTCATTGTCCCCAAAAAAGGTGAGTTTAATAAAATAACATTGCTAACTATCACTCATATTTATTGTGTTGTGTTAAACACCGTTTATCATTTTTACAGTAGCAATAATGGCAATTAGATCTACATTAGCTCACCTATAGTACATGTTTAGATCCCATTGGCCTGGTGGCTTTTCTTCTTAACTTGTCCTTTTTTATTGTGGCAGGAAAAGGAGTTAGATAGTTATCAGTTTTCTTTTTCTAGTCTTGGTTTTTTTTCTTCTTCTTTAGTTTGTTCAAAGGATCTGGAATCCTCGGGTTGAATCCACTGCTCAGAGTTCCTTTTCCATTTTCCTTACAATGTTTCTCACATTCATTTCCTTTGTGAATCTCTTATCCTGTTTCTCATCAACTATCCCCTCTTTCTCTCTTTAGCATGGTGGTTAAGAGTATGGTTTCTGGTCTACGGCCATACCAAAAAAAAAAAAAAGGAGTATGGTTTCTGGACATAGTTTCTATAGCTATACAGTTTTAGGCAGGCTACTTAATTTTTCTGTCTTATGTTCCTTATCTGAAAATCAGGGATAATAACAGTACCTACCTCATAATATTGTTGTGAGATTAATTGAACAATATGTGTAAATCATGTAAAATAGTGCCTCACATAAAAAAAGTTTCAATAAGTGTGAGCATCTTTTATTATTTACTGGTGCCTATAGCCTTTGTATGTAAATGTCTTTATCATCATGAAAAAGACTTACATCTGTTTGCTTCTAGGACCAAATACCTGTCCCTCATCCCTCCACAAATAAATTCAACAGGGTCCTACTACCTCCATTCTTCACATAGAAGGCAAAGGTGTCTCACCTGAGTAAATGACAAGTGGGAGATACAGGAAAGGGGGGGGGTAGTGCAAGTGTACCACTCCTCCCTCTTAGACGTGCTGACTTTGTTGCCCCTCTCTGTCATGTCTTTCTGTAGGTAGAGTTGCCAGATAAAATACAGGACAACGAGTTCAATTTGAATTTTAGATAAACAACAAATCATTTGTTGTCACGGACATACTTATACTGTATTGTAAATATTTTTAATTTTGTGTATATTACGATGTTTTGACATTCTACAAAAAACCTTTCTGGCTGGGGAGAGGTTGCCCCTTCCTGAGCTAGCCAATTCTTAGGCATTGCAAAGGGCCTAGGCAGAGCGTGTTTTTGATGCGCAAACTAACAAATCCAGAGCCATCACTCCTCTATCTGGCCTGTACACTCCACAAGACCATATTCCTCTGCCTTAATCATCCCAGGTCAGATGCCAGGCAGCTAGGTACTACCTCTATAGCCTGAAGCCCAACAAAATTATTCAACCTAGCCAATCCTAAACTATGCACTTTGCCCTGCTTTGCCTTTCCTGTGGAAACCCTAATAAAGGCTGTGACCTAAACCTTTCCCTTGCCCCTGACTTCTGCCTCCTGACCACTCTGGTATCTTTCCTATGTGGCCTTGACCTGTGTACAATGTCTCCTGTCTCTAGGATCTGTGAATATAATAGACTTTGTTTTCTCCTGAGCCTCGCCTGTCTCCTCTTGTAGCCATACCTGACTGACCATCTCATAAAAGAATATAAAACATATACTAACAAATGACTTGTTTATCTGAAATTCAAATTAAACTAGGCATCCTGTATTTTTATTTGCTAAATCTGGTGACCCTAGCTGGAGGTCCCATGACAGGGACCAGTACATCCTCTGTCTGAGGGTATCATGATTCAGTGAGAAGGGGAGCTATAGCAGATGCTGTCAGTCTGCTGCTCTCTCCTTTGGACCTAATTGGCTAGCACGCTCCAGCCCACCTCCAGCTACCAATGTCTGCATCTCTAGGCCTGAGGGCTTTTTCTGAAACTGGAAAGACAGATGAGAAACGTTGATGAAATAGCTACTGCCCCTCGTCCACTTCAGTAGCCTTCAACCAATGACTGCCAGAAGTTGGGGTATAAATGCCCCAGCTCCCTTGGTCCCCTGGGCATGATAATTCTGAGACATATATTTTATAG
The DNA here is from genome assembly GCF_028021215.1 of Eschrichtius robustus. Classification (NCBI taxonomy): domain Eukaryota; kingdom Metazoa; phylum Chordata; class Mammalia; order Artiodactyla; family Eschrichtiidae; genus Eschrichtius; species Eschrichtius robustus. The sequence continues at coordinate 18,177,015 of NC_090845.1, forward strand.
TATCTCCCTGAGTCTTCTCTCAGGATTAAGCTCCAGTTGTCCACTGTGGTAGTTGGCTTAATAATAGACCTTCTCCTTGAAAGGGTTGCCTTTCCTTTCCCATATTCCTTTCACTCTGTCAGTGGTCCCTGTGCCTCCCCAATACACAACTGGCAACAGGATCCTCATGGAAGGCTCTGATTTTTGGAAATCCAACTGAGATATGAGCTCTTGGTTTCTCCTTTGTTTCTAGCATCTTTCTGCTGATGCCTGTATTATGTTAGCCCCTTTGGTCAATGCTACTACTTGAGAGGAATAAAGTGTATGGCTTTTGTTCTTAAAAAGAAAATAAAAACTCTCTCCAGTTGCTATATTGTTTCAGAAAAGTTGTTTCATTTTTCATACTTGGCTTACATTTTAGTAATTGTTTGCTCTGCTTTTTGGACAGCAAATAATCTGTTTCTTTCTCCAGGATGCCAAGAGATTGGTTTGGAATTGGATGTTAAGGCCAGCTCTGGCACGACAAATGAAAGCCCTTCCACTGATGCTTGTGAGGAACTCTAACAAAGGTAGGATAATATGCAGTAAAATTACTTGCCTCTTTGAGTTGGCAAAGAATATAATTAAAATAAAAAATGACATCTTATGTGACAGAGTCTGAGTAGGAAGCATAGCGTTTATCACCTCCTGTTCACTAGCTTTTCTTTGGGGAAAAAAAGTCAGCAAGATTTTATCTTGGATGACGCCTACTCACCTGGCTTGACTTAAGCTAAAAAAACATGAAAATGGTGGGGTGTAAAATAACGTGCCAGATATGCAATTTGGCTTAAACACTAAAGCCAAAATTTACTTTCCCAGAAAAGGGATAATCAGTAAATCCATACTATATATTGACAACTAATAAACGTACAAACACTGTTAAAGAAAATGGAGCACGGGTTGTTGTCAGTATGTAAGTGTGGGGAGAAGTAGCAATGTCTATCCTTCAGGATTATATCAGGAGAGTCCTGAAGGCTAAAACTCAATGTGTGTCCAGATACTTAGGAAAAAAAACCTATTGTGTGAAGCAGGATATATGTGAATGATGAAGCAGGTCATACAGGGATTTTATTGTATTTATCTTATAATAAACATTTTTATCTCTAATAATTACCACTAAAGGAAAACTTCCTGAAACTGACCCGACTCTTCACTGAGGAGTAAGAATTAAAACTGCTGAACTCTGGAGTCTTGCTGAATAACTCGTCTAAGAACTCAGGATCCCTCAAATCTAGGCCTCATCTCAGACCACAGCATCCTTTCTTTCCTAAATACAGTCTCTGAGTGGGAGGTTCTCAATGTAGTACTGACGTAGGTGTGAACATTCAGTGTTTAAAGTCATGGGAAGCAACTTAAATTAAATTGCCTTGAAGTTTTTCAGGCTTTGAAATTTCTATTTTAGATTTTTTTAAAAGGAGGGGTGAGGAGAGAGAAAGAGAAACAGCTTGTTCACTGGGTAGCTTTCGGTCCACCCGCTTCCCCTACCCCCCAACTCTGGAAATCAACAATCATTTTATTGGCACTAGTACAACAAGTCTGTCAGTACTGGAGAAAATGTACTTTTTGGTGTGTGCTTTTTGTATTGGTGACTTTAGTGAAAAAAACCCTTTCCAGTAAGGTCTTCTCTTTACCAAGTAGAGTCACAGCCATCACCAAGAGAAGCTATATTTACAAGACCACGTTCCCTTGCAAGCTTGCTTGTACAATCTGCTCCTGAACATTCCATCTGGCATGGAATGAAGAGATTCAAGACATGGGCTTACTTAAAGCAATATATATTTTTTAAAATCAGAGATTCACATTCTGAGGAATGAAAGGAATAGATTCTACTCCTATTTCTATTAAGCTTTCACAATTCCTTTATTTAGGTTATTGATCTGAATTGACTGTGGTGTCCAGAAAAGCAGCAACAAAGATGTAAAATCTAAAGGAAAATGGTTTGGGGCTGAAACTGGCCATCAACCCGTCCACAAATAATGTTTCTCAACAACAATATTGCCAAACCTCAAGCTTATGTGCATTTTCTTTATGTCTTGATTATGCTGGTTGTTTCTGTTTACGTTGATCAGTGGATGCAGATTGGTTCTGTGTCCTTAAATATGTAACGTTAATTTGGGAAGTGAATGGCAGCAGTTCTAACGCCTGGCAAGTAGTGGGTGCTAAATGAATATTTATTGTATGAAAGAATACTTTACATTTTAATAGCATTATGCACTTTCTCAAGTGCTGCAATAGTCATTGTTTTATTTGCTTCTCACAAGTAGCTAGGGAAGAAACTGAGGATCACTGATTCTATATCCCTGATTAAGGTCACCCAGCTGGCAAGAGGCTAAGTTAGGATTTAAACTCAGATTACATAAATGGAAGATCATACCTTGACTCTACCAGGCATGGAGGCATGGAATGCAAGGCACCTTTGGGGAAGAACAACTAGTGCAGTTTGATGGCAGTTTAGGGAATGTTATGTAGGGAGCTGACAGGAGACTATTATGGAATGGTAAATTTGGATCATCTTGTAGAGAGCCTTGAATGGCAGACTAATGTGTTTGGACTCTACCCCAAAGTCAGTGGATTAGTGTTGTAATTTAGGCAGATTATCTTTTTCCGTGACGGACTGGAGCTCGGTGACAGTGGTAGCAAGCAGAGATGTTTCTTCCTCAGAAACAGGAATAAAGAGAAGTTGAGGTACAGAGAGACTTTGAAGTGGGGAGAGGGGAAGTTAGAATGCTGTGCTCAAAGTATTAGCCTTTGTAGTCTCAAGGTATGATTCCAAGTGTGAGTGGAAATCAGGTAGGATGGAAGCTTTGTGGAGGCACTTTCCAACGTTTCATACGAACAGAAAATAAAAGAGCTTCTAGACAGCAGTTAAGGTCTATCTGAGACTAGATGTCATGAATTGTGGTGGACCCGACTGGAAAAGTGTTGAGCCTTTTAGCAATACAGTCAATGGAGTGGGAAAAGCAGAAAACACAGATATTAAAGGAATAAGGCATTATACATTTGGGGTTTTTGCACCTAGAACATGCTCAATTAAAGTTGTTAACTAAAAGTTAGGGTGACAAGATAGAAGAATTGGAAAGGATGGAAGACCAGGAAGCAGTCATAAGAAGATTTAAGCTCAGGCTCATTATGTGTGAGGATGTAGGAGAGGGAATTGTAGAGCTAGAGGAGGAATTTGAGAGTTTGGGTTCTTAGAGACTTTTTGAGAAATGACAGTTTCAGAAGTATAACGAGTGACTAAAATGCAATGGAGATGGAGGTCATTGGGGTTTAGGGAGCCAGTGTAATAGAGACCAGGGTAATAGGAGAGTCATCAGCAAGGATGGTGACCTCAATGAGGAGAGTGTAAAACAAAGGGCCAGAGAAGAACTACAGTGAAGCTTAATTTAAATAGAAAGACCTTATTGAAATGAAAGACCAAATCAACTCGAATTTCTTCATATCTGACTATTTATCTATCCCCCTGCCCCAGCCTACCCCACCTTCAACTTTCATTGCCAGATTACAGGTCTTCCATGAACAAAAATTCACTTTTAAACACAGTCTTTAAAATTATAGGAAAGCCTATATGCTGTTTATAGGGAAGAAGAAAACTTCCCTGTTTTCACGAATGAATAGAACAAGGTTGAAATAGTGCCTTAACACAATTCTTGGCAGGGAAGAAATTGAGAGGTATAGCCAACAGCTGTGAAACTAGAGTAGGCACAAAGATAGGGAAGGTTGCAAACTGGACTGGAACAAATACATTTAGACTTTGCTGAGGAAATGCCAATGGTTATTTCTTAGAGTAAACGTAAACTTATTTAAAATTCATTAGAAAGGAAATAAGAGAATTGCAGGAAAAGCATAAATAATATGCCTAGGGTGGCTAGAGAGAATTTCAAAGCTTAGATAACGATTCTACTGCAAATTAATGTGGGCTGCCAGTTTTTGTTTTCCAGCAAGCCTATCACTGGTATCAGTGCCAATCTCCATGGTGCTGAGTCCATTCTCCTCAAGCCCTGAACTCCTCCTTCTTTGCTTCCCCTGTCTCCCCAACATATCCACTCTTATCTGACTTTGTTAGGAAAGAACAGAAATCACACATTGTTAGCTTCTTCAGCTTTCCTTCATTCCATCTTACACTTTCTCTGCATTCTCATCCTCCTTCAACTTCTTCCCTCCCTTCCACTTTGGAGACAGGTTTCTGCCACTTTGCTGGGGGAGTGAAGGCTCACTCTCCATGTGTATCCCTGTTACCTCTCTTCAAGGCTCCTCCATATTCATCAGCAAGTTCCTCATTCCAGAACAATTAGTCTCTCTGCCATATCATTCCTTTCATCCTATTGAAGTAAGTCTCTTGATGGTTATTCCATATCTCATAACCCTATGTCCTCTCTATCGTTCACTTCCCAACTCTTATATATTAGGTTATGGCTCAAGGAATTCTGACATACCAAAGGCAACCAAAGTGAACAGATTCATAACTAAGGCTGTATAATTCCCTACTAAAAAATAGAGACTAACATTGCCCAAGATAAGTTGATGTTTGGCTCCTTATAACTGCAACCAACTATTGTATATATGCTGTACATATACAGTAGTTGATTGCATATATAGTATATAAATATATATACAACTGCAACCTACATTTCAGTTTTAAAAAGTTATGAATTTTCATATGCATTTTATTATTTAACTCCATTCAGCAGGAGTCCAGATAAAAATCACTTCTTGCTTAGTGTGAATTTCACTTCAGCTTTGGAATCTGAATCAGTCCAAAGAAGGTTATTCTCAAGTTGGAAAAGTCCTAATTGCTTTTGTAAAAACTGAGGAGGTTCTTACAGAATAAGCCCTCAACTCTCTGGCAACTGACAATTGGAAACCAGAAGTATTTTCCATATTGTGGTGAAGACTGTTTCTAAAAATTCTATTCCCAGAGAATGGAGATAAGACAAACCGGGGGAAGGGTGGTTAGGAGGTGTGTTTTGTGTTTGTTTGTATATGGAGTCAGACCAACTGATATCTCACACTAAAATACCAAAAATATTGGAGCATTTTAAAAATAAGTGGTAAGCTTCCTTACCACTGAAGTTAGAATGACATGATGATGGCAAACATATTCTTGGTCTGGTAGACAGTGAAAATCAGAAGAAAAGGGAAATATAGCACTCTTAGGAGCAGATGGCAGTGCTTTCAAAACTTTTTGAGTTTTTCTTTGCTTTTTTCAAACTCATGTAATGTAACCAATTAAAGTTACTAAAATCAGATGGTATAATGACAGTGAGCACTATAGCACCTAGCAGACTGATTGGATAGATATGTGGAGTAATACTAATGATGGATACCATTAGTTAAGACTGGATAAAGGAAAATTACAGATGACTCCATGTTAAGTCACATTGTCCTGACTACTCCTATTTTGGCCACTCTACAATGTGTCTCTACTTACTTATCTCTGAAAGACGTCCATTGATGTTGAGGTGGCATCTGATTTTTTTTAGCTTATTTTGAGCTAATTTTAGATTTTCAGAAAAGCTAATTTTAGATTTACTAGCAAAACTAGTGCAGAGTGTTTCCACATAACCCTTACCCAGCTTTTCTTAATTTTTAGCATCTTACCTAATCATGGTACGATTATCAAAACCAGGAAATTAACATTGGTACAGTACTATTAACTAAACTGCAGACCTCATTCAGATTTCACCAATTTTTCCATTAAAGTCCTTTTCATGGTCTAGGATTCAATCCAGGATCCCATATATCATTAAATTGTTATGTCTCCTTAGTCTCCTCCAATCTGTGACAGTCCTCAGTCTTTCCTTCTCTTTTATAACCTTGACACTTTTGAAGAGTATTGATCAGTAATTTTCTAGAATGTCCCTCAGTTTGTATTTGTTTGGTGCTTTCTCCGGATCAGGCTGAGGTTAGCATTTTTGGCAAGAATGCCACAGAGTGATGTTGTGTCCTTCTCAGTGTTTCATATCAAAGGGTTCATGATGTCAGTATGTCCCATTACTGGTGATGTTAACCTTGATCACTTGGTTAAAGTGGTGTCTGTTGGGTTCCTCCACTATAAAGATGCCATCATTCCCTTTGTAGTTAATACATATCTTCAGAGACCATGATTTTTAAGAGTTAAGTAGGGCAAGATTGCTCACATGTTTTCAAATGACTGGGCAACCATGAAGGGCAGGAAGACTAGTAATGTGACTTTGAACACAGACAAATTTGTTAGGGAGGAAGAAAATCTTCTTCGTGCCTCCCTCCCTCCACATTTCCCACTACCATTTGCAGCTAATAAGAGAAAACGTACATATTCAACCCCTATTTGGGGAAATGGTAATTATCTAATTTATTTTGGTTCTACTGCTATACATTTCAGGTATGGCATCAGATAGAAGCTCTTGGAAGTCCTTGGTGTTAGAGGTTTTGATTGTTTCTATTTCTTATCATTTCCTAAACAGTCATAATCTCTTTCCCTGTATGTGTAGGGAAAGAAAGACTTCACCAAAAAAGTCATCAGTTTTTATTTTTAGATCATAGAAAAATCTGATCTTAATTAATTATAACAATATTAGTCATACTGACCAAATACTAAAATCCTCTTACAATAAAATAGTGGAATGGCATGATTCCTCCTAGTTACACTTTCCCGGCTGACTATAAGTGTCACTGATGTCCTGTTCTTTAACCTCTCCAACTAATTTGTTTATTCCTTTGTTTGTTCATTCATCCATTCTTCATTCACTCATGCACTTACTGGCTGAGTGCATACTAAGTAAAAGGCACTGCACTGAATGTCAGGAGATAAAGAAAAGAGTAAGAGACTATGCCTGCCCACAGGACATTTACTATTTACTCCATACTGTCTTCAATAGTGCCTGTACCAATTTACATTCCCCCCAACAGTGCATGAGGGATTCCTTTACTCCACATCCTTGCCAGCACTTGTTATTTGTTGTCTTTTTGATAATAGCCATTCTGATAGATGTGAGGTGATATCTCATTGTGGTTTTGATTTGCGTTTCCCTAATAATTAGTGATGTTGAGCATCTTTCATTGTGCCTGTTGGCCATTTGTACGTCTTGGAAAAATGCATATTCAGGTCCTCTGCATATTTTAAATCAGATTGCTTTTAAATATTGAGTTGTATGAGTTCTTTATGTATTTTGGATATTAACTCTTTATCAGACATATCATTTGCAAATATCATCTCCCATTCAGTAGGTTGCCTTTTCATTTTGTTGATGGTTTCCTTTGCTGTGCAAAAGCTTCTTAGTTTAATGTATTCCTATTTGCTTATTTTGGCTTTTGTTGCACTTTCCTAGGCAGACAGATCCAAAAAATTATTGCCAAGACCAAGGTCAAAGACCTTACTGCCTATGTTTTCTTCTAGGAGTTTTATGGTGTCAGGGCTTACATTCAAGTCTTTAATTCATTTTGAGTTTACTTTTGTATATGATGTAAGAAAGTGGTCTAGTTTCATCCTTTTTTATGTAGCTGTCCAGTTTTCCCAACAACATTTATTGAAGAGGCTGTCTTTCCCCCATTGTATATTCTTGCCTCCTTATTATAGATTAGTTGCTATAAGCGTGGGTTTGTTTCTGGGTTTTCCATTCTGTTTCATTCAACTATGTGTGTTTTATGCCAATTCCATACTGTTTTGACTATATAGCTTTGTAGTATAGTTTGAAATCAGGGAGTGTGATACCTCCAGCTTTGTCCTTCTTTCTCAAGATTGCTTTGGCTAGGGCTTCCCTGGTGGCACAGTGGTTAAGAATCTGCCTGCCAATGCAAGGGATATGGGTTCGAGCCGTGGCCCGGGAAGATCCCACATGCCGTGGAGCAACTAAGCCCGTGCACCACAATTACTGAGCCTGCACTCTAGAGCCCGCAAGCCACAACTATTGAGCCCATGTGTCACAACTACTGAAGCCCGCAAGCGTAGAGTCTGTGCTCTGCAACAAGAGAAGCCACCGCAATGAGAAGCCCGTGCACCGCAACGAAGAGTAGCCCCCACTCACCACAACTAGAGAAAGCCCGTGCACAGCAATGAAGACCCAACACAGCCAAAAATAAAAACAAATAAATAAATAAATTTATTTTTAAAAATTGCTTTGGCTATTCAGGGTTTTTTTGTGGTTCCATACAAATTTTAGGATTATTTGTTCTATTTCTTTCAAAAATGCCATTGGAATTTTGACAGTGATTGCATTAAATCTGTCAATTATTTTGAGTAAGTAGTATGGTCATTTTAATAATATTAACTCTTCCAATCCAAGAGCATGGTATATCTTTCCATTTATTTGTGTCATCTTCAATTTCTTTCATTAATGTGTTATAGTTTTCAGGGTACAGGTCTTTCACCTCCTAGGTTAAATTTATTGCTAGGTATTTTATTCTTTTTGATGCAATGGTAAATGGGTTTGTTTTCTTAATTTCTATTTCTGCTAGCTTGTTATTAGTGTATAGAAACAGCAGATTTCTGTATATTGATTTTGTATCTTGCAACTTAATTCATTTATTAGTTCTAATAGGTTTTGGTGACATCGTAGGGTTTTCTATATACAGTATCATGTCATCTGCAGATGGTTACAATTTTACTTCTTCCTCCCAATTTGTATGCCCTTTACTTCATTTTCTTGACTGATTGTTGTGGCTAGGACTTCCAGTACTATAATGAATAAAGGTTGTAGGAGTGGGCATCCTTGACTTGTTCTTGATCTTAAAAGAAAAGCTTTCAGTTTTTCACCATTGAGTATGGTAAGTGTGGATCTGCCATATATGACCTTTATTATGTTGAGGTATGTTCCCTCTATACCTACTTTGTTGAAAGTTTTTAACATAAATGGATGTCGAGTTTTTCAAATGCTTTTTCTGCATCTACTGAGATGATCATATGATTTTTATCCTTTGTTTCATTAATGTGGTGTATCACATTGATTGATTTGCAGATATTGAACCATTCTTTCATCCCTGGAACAAATCCCACTTGATCATGATGTATGATCCTTTTAATGTATTGTTGAATTAGATCTGCTAGTATTTTGTTAAGGATTTTTACATCTATGTTCATTAGGGATAGTGGCTATTGTCCTGTAATTTTCTTCTTTTTTTTTTTTTTGTAGTGTCCTTGTCTGGTTTTGGCATCAGGGTAATATTGGCCTCACAGAATGAGTCTGGCAGCATTCCTTCCTTTTCAATTTTTGGAATAGTTTGAGAAGGACAGACATTAACTCTTCTGTAAATGTTTGGTAGAATTCATTTGTGAAGCCATGTGGTCCTTGACTTTTCTTCATTGAGAGGTTTTTGATTACTGATTCATTCTCCTTACTAGTATTTTGTCTATTCGGATTTTCTATTTCTTTATGATTCAACCTTTGAAGATTGTATGTTTCTAGGAATTTATCCACTTCTAGGTTGTCCAATTTGTTTGCATATCATTGTTCATAGTAATCCCTTATGATTTTTTGTACTTCTGTGGTATCAGTTGTAACTTCTCTTTCATTTCTGATTTATTTGGCCCTTCTCTCTTTCTTGATGAGTCTGGCTAAAGCTTTATCAATTTCGTTTATCTTTTCGAAAATTCAGCTCTTAGTTTCATTGATCTTTTCTATCTTTTTTTTTTTTTTTAGTTTCCAGTTTATTTATTTTTGCTCTGATCTTTATTAGTTCCTTCCTTCTACTAACTCTGGGCTTCGTTAGTTCTTCTTTTTCAAGTTCCTTTAGGTGTACAGTTTGTTTATTGGAGATTTTTCCTGTTTCTTGAGGTAGCCCTATATTGCTATTAACTTCCTTCTTAGAACTACTTTTGCTGAGTCTCATAGATTTTGGAAAGTTTTGTTTCCATTTTCATTAGTCTCATGGTATTTTTTGATTTCTTCTTTTCTTCATTGATCCATTGGTTGTTTAGTAGCACGTTGTTTATTCTTCACACGTTTGTGGTTTTCTTCAGTTTTCTTCATGTAATTAATTTCTAGTATTGTATCGTTGTGGTCAAAAAAGAGGATTGATATGAGTTTAATACTCTTAAATATATTGAGACTTGTTTTGTGGTCTAACATGTGACCTGTCCTGGAGAATGTTCCATGTGGGCTTGCAAAGAACGTATTCTGCAGTTTTGGGATGGAATATTCTGTATACATCTATTAAGTTCATTTGGTATAATGTGTTGTTTAGGGCCACTTTTTCCTTATTGATTTTCTGTCTTGATGATCTGTCCATTGATGTAAGTAGGGTATTAAAATCCCATACTATTATTGTATTACTGTCAGTTTCTCCCTTTATGTCTGTTAATATTTGCTTTATATATTTAGGTGCTCCTGTGTTGGATGCATAAATATTTACAAATGTTATATCCTCTTCTTGGATTGACCTCTTTATTGTTATGGCATGCCCTTCTTTGTCTTTTGTTGCAGTATTTGTTTAAAAGTTTATTTTGTCTGATATGGCTATTGCTACCCCAGCTTTCTTGTTGTTCCATTTGCATGGAATATCTTTTCCATCCCTTTACTTTCATTCTGTGTGTTTCTTTAGATCTGAAGTGAGTCTCTTAGAGCCAGCAGATAGACGGGTCTTGATTTTTTATCCATTCAGCCACTCTATGTCCTTTGATTGGAGCATTTAGTTCATTTACATTTAAAGTGATTTTTGATAGGTACGTACTTATTGCTATTCTGTTAATTGTATTGTGGTTGTTTTTGTAGTTCTTCTCTGCTCCCTTCTTCTCTTGGTCTCTTCCCTTGCAGTTTGATGATTCCCTTTACTGTTATGTTTGGGTTCCTTTCTCTTTATGTTTTGTGTAGCTATTGTAGGTTTTTGGTTTATAGTTAACATGAAGTTTACATATACTGACCTATATATATAGCAGTTTATTTTAAGCTGATAGTCGCTTATGTTTGAATGCATTCTAAAAGCACTACATTATTACTCCCTAACCCCACGTTTTGTTTTTGACGGCATATTTTACACCTTTTTATTCTGTGTATCTCAACAATTTCTTGTAGTTATAGTTGATTTTACTACTTTTGTCATTTAACCTTCATACTAGCTTTTTAAGCAGCTGATCTATATATTTGCCTTTACCATTTGAATTTTTTTCTTTCATATATTTTCTTATTTCTAGTTATTACCCTTTCTTTCCTGCTTAAAGAAGACCCTTTAACATTTTTTGTAAGGCTGGTTTAGTGGTGATGTACTCCTTTAGTTTTTGCTTGTCCTTAAATCTCTTTATCTCTCTTTCGATTCTGAATGGTATTTTCGCCAGGTAGAGTATTCTTGGTTCCTTTCAGCAATTTAAATATTATATATCATGCCACTCCCTTCTGGCCTGAATACTTCCTGCTGAAAAATCAGCTGATAGCCTTATGGAAGTTCCCTTGTACGTGACTAGTTGTTTTTCTCTTGCTGCCTTCAAAATTTTCTCTTTATCTTTAATTACTGCCATTTTCATTATAAAATGTCTTGGGGTGCATCTCTTTGGGTTCACCTTGTTAAGGACTTTCTGTACTTCCTGGACCTGAATATCTGTTTCCTTACCTGAGTTAGGAAAACCTTCAGCCATTAATTCCTCAAATAAGTTTTCTGCCCCTTTCTCTCCTCTCCTTCTGGGACCCCTATAATGAGAATGCTAGTATACTTGATACTGTCCCAGAGGTCCCTTAAACTATCCTCATTTTTAAAAACTCTTTTCTCTTTTTGCTGTTATGATTGGGTGATTTCCATTATTCTGTCTTCCAGATGGCTAATCTAGTCTTCTGTATCATCTAACCTGCTATTGATTCCCTTTGGTGTATTTTTCGTTTCAATTATTATATTCTTCAGCTCTGATGGGTTCTTTCTTATATTTTCTAACTCTTTGTTGAAATTCTCTCTGTGTTCCTCCATTCTTCTCCTGAGTTCGGTAAGCATCTTTATGAACATTACTTTGAAATTTTATCAGGTAAATAATTTATGTAGGGTTTTTTTTGGTTTTATTTTGTTCTTTCATTTGGAGCATGTTCCTCTGTCTCATGTCTTGATTTTCTGTGTTTGTTTTTATGAATTAGGTGAAATAGCTACCTTTCCAAATCTTGAAGGTGTGGCCTTGGGTAGGAGTGTCCCTTGTGTAGACTGTGTGTGCTGGGTGCTTTTCATGGGCCAGCAGGAGCTGGAGTTGGCTCAGGCCAGGGGGTACAGAGATGTTGGTCAAAGGGTACAGACATGTAGTTAGAAGATGAATAAGTTCTGGAGATCTAATGCACAGCATTGTGATTATAGTTAATTTTCTTTCCTTCACTCCCTCGGGAAGATGGAAGGTCATCATTTCACAACCATCAATAGTCTTGTTTTCCATGTACATGTTGACCCCGTACCCAAATACCAAACATACCATCAAATAACCTTCCAGTTTTAAATAGCCTCTTAATTCAAGAAACTCCCAGAGAGAATCAATATGAATTTCTGTTTTCATTTCTACTTTCTTCTCCTAAAAATGTGCAGAAAAGTATAAACTTTGTATAGATTCCCATCACAGCATGTGGAGTTTAATACCCACCCACCACCCCACCCACAAAAGCAAATGGCCATACAAGGAAGTGGAATGAGCCACTCAGCACCACTCTATGAGCAGTTTGAAATAACAGCTTTGTAGAACATATGTGAGCTCAGAATAAAGACCCCTGGTAAATTCATGCGATATGCTTTGTACACTAATAAAATTCATCATGGTCTCTTGGAATGCAACAATTATTCATGCTCCCCTCATTCTGGTTTTTTTTGGGAGGGGGAGAGAACAAACGGAAATAGTTCTATATAGCAGCATGTTGAGATGAAAGCAAGTAGGATGTGATTTTTCTCAGGTGTGTAGTTCTGTGAGAGAGAGCAGCCTGAATATGAAGGTCAGCAACAGTATTGCTTTTTCCTGTCAGAGCACTGGAATTAAGTGAAATGGATTTGAAATAGAAGAACATATTGTACTGAACTTCTTATGGAAGAAAACATATCCCTATAACACTTTGTACAAGCTAACATTAGACATGGTAATTAAATTCAGTGGTTGTTCCAAGATTAATAGATGCTTTCCTTCAAGTACTTTGCTAGCAGAACAGAATCAGATGGAAGCAAAATGAGAGAAAAATGAATCTCATCCTTTTCATTTCATTGAGCTGCAGGAAAGCACTTTGCAGCTAACCCTTCACAAAGACCCAATATATAGTCTCATGAGGTGGTCTCCCTTCCTTCTGATGCACGTAATCCCCAAGCACACTGACTGTAAAGCAATATCCTTTGACCACTAGCCAATTTCCATCTAGGCTTTTGACAGGACATATCATCATGCATATTAATTGTCAAAATAATTTAAGTCTGTATTCAAAACTCTCAGCTCATGTCAATAAAGGTGATATTCAATAAGTTATGTTGATTAGGGACTGACTTTTGCTTTTCAAAGAAAATACTGCATTTAGGTTAAATCGACTTATTTTTTTTTTTTTTTTTTTTTGCTTATGTATGAAAAGCACCAAATTGAGCAGCATGTTTTTTTGGTAAATAAGCTTCCTTTTCCTAGATCTTTTTTCAAGTGAAGATATTCTCTAATCACTTTAAAATTGGATGAGATGTACTGAGAAGGACACACATTACCTTTTGGGTATTACTGTCAAAAACACATAATCTGAATATAATCATTAGAAAACATCAGACAAATCCAAACGAAGGGTCATTCAATAATTCTTTTAAAATGTCAATGTTATAAAAGACAAGGAAAGGCAGCAGAGAGGGCAGACAGCAGGAGCAAGAAGAACTACAATCCTGCAGCCTGTGGAACAAAAACCACATTCACAAAAAGATAGACAAGATGAAAAGGCAGAGGGCTATGTACCAGATGAAGGAACAAGATAAAACCCCAGAAAAACAACTAAATGAAGTGGAGATAGGCAACCTTCCAGAAAAAGAATTCAGAATAATGATAGTGAAGATGATCCAGGACCTCGGAAAAAGAATGGAGGCAAAGATCGAGAAGATGCAAGAAATGTTTAACAAAGACCTAGAAGAATTAAAGAACAAACAAACACAGATGAACAATACAATAACTGAAATAAAAACTATACTAGAAGGAAACAATAGCAGAATAACTGAGGCAGAAGAACGGATAAGTGACCTGGAAGACAGAATGGTGGAATTCACTGCTGTGGAACAGAATAAAGAAAAAAGAATGAAAAGAAATGAAGACAGCCTAAGAGATCTCTGGGACAACATTAAACCAACAACATTCGCATTATAGGGGTCCCAGAAGGAGAAGAGACAGAGAAAGGACCAGAGAAAATATTTAAAGAGATTATAGTCGAAAAGTTCCCTAACATGGGAAAGGAAATAGCCACCCAAGTCCAGGAAACGCAGTGAGTCCCATACAGGATAAACCCAAGGAGAAACATGCCGAGACACATAGTAATCAAATTGGCAAAAATTAAAGACAAAGAAAAATGATTGAAAGCAGCAAGGGAAAAACGACAAATAACATACAAGGGAACTCCCATAAGGTTAACAGCTGATTTCTCAGCAGAAACTCTACAAGCCAGAAGGGAGTGGCATGATATACTTAAAGTGAGGAAGGGGAAGAACCTACAGACAAGATTACTCTACCCAGCAAGGATCTCATCCAGATTCGGTGGAGAAATCAAAAGCTTTACAGACAAGCAAAAGTTAAGAGAATTCAGCACCACCAAAGCAGCTCTACTACAAATGCTAAAGGAACTTCTCTAAGTGGGAAACACAAGAGAAGAAAAGGACCTACAAAAACAAACCCAAAACAATTAAGAAAATGGTCATAGGAACATACATATCGATAATTACCTTAAACGTGAATGGATTAAATGCTCCAACTAACAGACACAGGCTTGCTGAATGGATACAAAAACAAGACACAGGGGCTTCCCTGGTGGCGCAGTGGTTGAGAATCTGCCTGCTAATGCAGGGGACACGGGTTCAAGCCCTGGTCTGGGAAGATCCCACATGCCGCGGAGCAACTAGGGCCGTGAGCCACAACTACTGAGCCTGCGTGTCTGGAGCCTGTGCTCCGCAACAAGAGAGGCCATGATAGTGAGAGGCCCACACACCATGATGAAGAGTGGCCCCCACTTGCTGCAACTAGAGAAAGCCCTAGTGCAGAAACGAAGACCCAACATAGCAATCAATCAATCAATCAATCAATAAATCTTTAAAAAAAAAACAAACAAAAAAAACAAGACCCATATATATGCTGTCTACAAGAGACCCATTTCAGACCTAGGGACACATTCAGACCGAAAGTGGGGGGATGGAAAAAGATATTCCATGCAAATGGAAATCAAAAGGAAGCTGGAGTAGCAATACTCATATCAGATAAAATAGACTTTAAAATAAAGAATGTTACAAGAGACAAGGAAGGACACTACATTGATCAAGGGATCAATCCAAGAAGAAGATATAACAATTATAAATATATATGCACCCAACAAAGGAGCACCTCAATACATAAGGCAACTGCTAACAGCTCTAAAAGAGGAAATCGACAGTAACACAATAATAGTGGGGGAATTTAACACCTCACACCAATGGACAGATCATCCAAAATGAAAATAAATAAGGAAACACAAGCTTTAAATGACACAATAGACCAGATAGATTTAATTGATATTTATAGGACATTCCATCCAAAAACAACAGATTACACGTTCTTCTCAAGTGCGCACAGAACATTCTCCAGGATAGATCACATCTTGGGTCACAAATCAAGGCTCAGTAAATTTAGGAAAAGTGAAATCATATCAAGCATCTTTTCTGACCACAACACTATGAGATTAGAAATGAATTACAGGGAAAAAAACGTAAAAAAGACAAACACATGGAGGCTAAACAATACGTTACTAAATAACCAAGAGATCACTGAAGAAATCAAAGAGGAAATCAAAAAATACATAGAGACAAATGACAATGAAAACATGACGATCCAAAACCTATGGGATGCAGCAAAAGCAGTTCTAAGAGGGAAGTTTATAGCTATACAAGCCTACCTCAAGAAACAAGAAAAATCTCAAATAAACAATCGAACCTTACACCTAAAGGAACTAGAGAAAGAAGAACAAACAAAACCCAAAGTTAGCAGAAGGAAAGAAATAAAGATCAGAGCAGAAATAAATGAAATAGAAACAAAGAAAACAATAGCAAAGATCAAGAAAACTAAAAGCTGGTTCTTTGAGAAGATAAACAAAATTGATAAACCATTAGCCAGGCTCATCAAGAAAAAGAGGGAGAGGACTCAAATCAATAAAATTAGAAATGAAAAAGGAGAAGTTACAACAGACACCGCAGAAATACAAAGCATCCTAAGAGACTACTACAAGCAACTCTATGCCAATAAAATGGACAACCTGGAAGAAATGGACAAATTCTTAGAAAGGTATAACCTTCCAAGACTGAACCGGGAAGAAACAGAAAATAAGAACAGACCAATCACAAGTAATGAAATTGAAACTGTGATTAAAAATCTTCCAACAAACAAAAGTCCAGGACCAGATGGCTTCACAGGTGAGTTCTATCAAACATTTAAAAAAGAGCTAACACCCATCCTTCTCAAACTCTTCCAAAAAATTGCAGAGGAAGGAACACTCCCAAACTCATTCTATGAGGCCACCATCACCCTGATACCAAAACCAGACAAAGACACTACAAAAAAAGGAAATTACAGACCAATATCACTGATGAATATAGATGCAAAAATCCTCAACAAAATACTAGCAAACAGAATCCAACAACACATTAAAAGGATCATACACCACGATCAAGTGGGATTTATCCCAGGGATGCAAGGATTCTTCAATATACGCAAATCAGTCAATGTGATACACCATATTAACAAATTAAAGAATAAAAACCATATGATCGTCCCAATAGATGCAGTAAAAGCTTTTGACAAAATTCAACACCGATTTACGATAAAAACTCTCCAGAAAGTGGGCATAGAGGGAACCTACCTCAACATAATAAAGGCCATATACGACAAACCCACAGCAAACATCATTCTCAATGGTGAAAAACTGAAAGCATTTCCTCTAAGATCAGGAACAAGACAAGGATGTCCACTCTCACCACTATTATTCAACATAGTTTTGGAAGTCCTAGCCACGGCAATCAGAAAAGAAAAAGAAATAAAAGGAATACAAGTTGGAAAAGAAGAAGTAAAACTGTCACTGTTTGCAGATGACATGATACTATACATAGAGAATCCTAAAAATGCCACCAGAAAACTACTAGAGCTAATCAATGAATCTGGTAAAGTTGCAGGATACAAAATTAATGCACAGAAATCCCTTGCATTCCTATACACTAATGATGAAAAATCTGAAAGAGAAATTAAGGAAACACTCCCATTTACCATTGCAGCAAAAAGAATAAAATACCTAGGAATAAACCTACCTAAGGAGACAAAAGACCTGTATGCAGAAAACTATAAGACACTGATGAAAGAAATTAAAGATGATAACCAACAGATGGAGAGATATACCATGTTCTTGGATTGGAAGATTCAATATTGTGAAAATGACTATACCACCCAAAGCAATCTACAGATTCAATGCAATCCCTATCAAATTACTAATGGCTATTTTTACGGAACTAGAACAAAAAATCTTAAAATTTGTACAGAGACACAAAAGACCCCGAATAGCCAAAGCAGTCTTGAGGGAAAAAAATGGAGCTGGAGGAATCAGATTCCCTGACTTCAGACTATACTACAAAGCTACAGTAATCAAGACAATATGGTACTGGCACAAAAACACAAAAACAGATCAATGGAACAAGATCGAAAGCCCAGAGATTAACCCACGCACCTATGGTCAACTAATCTGTGACAAAGGAGGCAAGGATATACAATGGAGAAAAGACAGTCTCTTCAATAAGTGGTGCTGGGAAAACTGGACAGCTACATGTAAAAGAATGAAATTAGAACATTCCCTAACACCATTTGACATAAATCACAGCAAGATCTTTTTTGATCCACCTCCTAGAGTAATGGAAATAAAAACAAAAATAAACAAATGGGACCTAATGAAACTTAAAAGCTTTTGCACAGCAAAGGAAACCATAAAAAAGAAGAAAAGACAACCCTCAGAATGGGAGAAAATATTTGCAAACGAATCAACGGACAAACGATGAATCTCCAAAATATATAAACAGCCCATGCAGCTCAATATTAAAGAAACAAACAACACAATCCACAAATCGGCAGAAGATCTAAAAAGACATTTCTCCAAAGAAGACGTACAGATGGCCAAGAAGCACATGAAAAGCTGCTCAACATCACTAATTATTAGAAAATGCAAATCAAAACTACGATGAGGTATCACCTCACACCAGTTAGAATGGGCATCAACAGAAAATCTACACACAACAAATGCTGGAGAGGGTGTGGAGAAAAGGGAACCCTCTTGCACTGTTGGTGGGAATGTAAATTGATACAGCCACTATGGAGAACAGTATGGAGGTTCCTTAAAAAACTAAAAATAGAATTACCATATCACCCAGCAATCCCACTACTGGGCATATACCCAGAGAAAACCATAATTCAAAAAGACACATGCACCCCAATGTTCATTGCAGCACTATTTACGATAGCCAGGTCATGGAAGCAACCTAAATTCCCATCGACAGACGAATGGATAAAGAAGTTGTGGTACATATATACAATGGAATATTACTCAGCCATAAAAAGAAACGAAATTGGGTCATTTGTTGAGACGTGGATGGATCTAGAGTCTGTCATACAGAGTGAAGTAAGTCAGAAAGAGAAAAACAAATATCGTATATTAACGCATGTATGTGGAACCTAGAAAAATGGTACAGATGAACCGGTTTGTAGGACAGAGTTTGAGACACAGATGTAGAGAACAAACGTATGGACACCAAAGGGGGAAAGCCGCAGGGGGGTGGTGCTGGTGGTGTGATGAACTGTGCGATTGGGATTGACATGGATACACTGATGTGTACAAAATTGATGACTAATATGAACCTGCTGTATAAAAAAATAAATAAAATAAAATTTAAAATTTTAAAAAAATTAAAAAAATAAAGTTCAAAGGACTGGGGGAAAAAAAAAGAAAGGCAGCAGAAGTGTTTCAGATTAAAGGAGACTAAAGCAATAAGACAATTAAACGTAATATGAGATCTTGGACAGGATCCTAGACTTTAAAAGAATTGCTATAAAGGGCATTATTCAATTGGCAAAACTGAAATGTGGATTATAGATTAAATAATATTACTGTATCGATGTTAAATTTCTTGATTTTGATAATGTGATTATGTAAGATAATATTCTTGTTCTTGGGGAATATAGATTTATATATCTAGGAGTAAAGGGGCATTATTTCTGCAACGTGCTCTGAAGTAATTCAGAAAAAAATATATTGATATCTATCTATCTATCTATCCATCCAGAGGCAGAGAGAATGATAAAATAAATGGGGAAGAATATTAACAACTAATGAATCTAGATCAAGAGCACATGGGAATTTTCCATACTATTTATGAACCTCTTATGTAAGGTTGAAATTATTTCCAAATAAAAAGTTTTTTAAAAAATTTAAAAAGATATTCTCTATACTTGGCATTAAGCATTAGTTGTCTCAAAAGTCTTGTATTGCCTCGCTTTCATCTTGTATGCACTGAGATTATTAGCATTGACACAAAAAATTCTTAACAGTGTCAAAGAACTCTAAAAAAATTATTACCTCTTTTAAATTATGCAAAATTTACCTAAAATCTGTTGGATTTGAAATACGATTCACTGGTGTCAATTTTAGAGATCAAGTTTACGTACTTATTCAGTGGATACTACAAATATTCTTTACTATTGTTGTGTGGGAAATTTTTGTTTGGTTCTTTAGCTTAATTCAATGTGCCCCATTCTGAGGAACATTAAAAATGGAAATGTTTTATCTAAGTATCATGTTTTAAAAGAACTTTTAGTTTATTTGTAAGTGACATCATTTGAGACAATTGCTATTCTTAAGGAAATTTGTGGGTGTATGGTCCCAGTGTTTTGGGGGGAGCATTATTGACATGTAGTAGGAGGAGGTCAGAATTGATAGACAGTGTGTGGGACAAACCTAACCCACGAAAAATTATCTTACTTCTGCATTACTTTCAATGTCCCACTGGACATTCATCATGGCAATAACCTGTTGATAATTATTAAATGTAGAGCATAATTCCATTTTTTAATTTAAAAAATATTTTGCACAGTTTTAATAATCACTGAATTTTCCAGGAATGTAAATGTTAACTATCATATACATTGAGGAAAGAGTGAATTTAAAAAAAAATTCTATTAGAAACTGTTTACCAATCTGGAAAATCATGCCATCAATGGCAATGCCACTCATATTTGAGTGGCCAACACAACACACCTAAATCAGTCTGCATTATGAACCAGTCCCCACTATGGAGATTCCACTAATATACACGAATATAACTATATAGCCTTTATTTCAAAATGTCCAAAATTTTTAAAGTTTCAACAATATTCAATTGCATATTGTCCTATTTCTTTTTTTTTTAATTGAAAATGACCTGAAAAAAAAAAAAAAAAAAAGAAAATGACCTGGTTTGGGCTTTTGGATATTATTATTATTGCTGTTGTTGTTATTACTATCAATGTTATCTTTTAGACCAGCTTCAGGTTCACAGTAAAATTGAGCAGGAAATGCAGATATTTCTCATATACTTCCTCCCCTGCACAGCCTCCCCCACTATCAACACCCCACATTAGAGTGTGGTATATTTGTTATAATCAGTGAACCTACACTGACACATCATTATCACCCTATATCCTTAGTTTATTTTTATTTTTTTATTTTTTATTTTTGGCCGTGCCCCGTGGCACAGAACTTCCCTGACCAGGGATCGAACCTGCGCCCCCTGCAGTGGAAGCGTGAAGTCTTAACCACTGGACCACCAGGGAAGTCCCTAAATCTTTAGTTTATATTAGGATTCATGGTGATGTACATTGTTCTGTGGGTTTTGACAAATGTATAAGGACATGTATCTACCATTACAGTATTGTACAGAATAGTTTTACTGCCCTAAATATCCTTCTTTCCACCTATTCATCCCTCCCTCCCCCTAACCTCTGGCAATCACTCATCTTTTTACCGTCTCCATGGTTTTCCCTTTTCCAGAATGTCACATAGTTGGAATTAGAATGCTAAAACATATTGAATGCAGCCTTTTCAGATAGGCTCCTTTCACTTAGTAATACGCATTTAAAATTTCTTATTTCTTTTAAATCCAAATTCATTTATTATAAGTAGAAGTAAACATCTGACTCTTTGTAGTGTGATTGTGCTGAAACATTTAGTTGAAATATATTT
The DNA here is from genome assembly GCF_028021215.1 of Eschrichtius robustus. Lineage (NCBI taxonomy): Eukaryota > Metazoa > Chordata > Mammalia > Artiodactyla > Eschrichtiidae > Eschrichtius > Eschrichtius robustus. The sequence continues at coordinate 18,198,395 of NC_090845.1, forward strand.
TATATTATAAATTACTTTCCTCTTATTTCTCCTTTAGATCACAGGATATTATGTAGATTTTAAAAACTTACTGTGAAGTTGGATTATATTACCCTTGAATTTCATCTCAGTAGAGCACAGAGGATGATATAAAATATTTCTCCTTTTTTTTTTTTTTGACACATTGCCTTATATTATTCAAATAGCAGTCTGCTCACACATGGTCCAAGAATACCCAAATAATAAAGCAAAGATTGGTCTTCAAACACCATAGCCAATGATGCCACGCTTGCCTATGATCTCGCCAACATAAAACCACATCCACACCTCAGTGGCCACCAAACCATTCAGTAGAGCTTCCTTAACTGTGAGCTGTTTGAAGCTACCAGTTTGAGCACTATTGATAATTTTTTTCAAGCTCTGAATAGCTGTAGGGATCGCAGCAGAGGTTGGAGGAACCAGCTTAACCTTGGTGTAGTGCCAAAATGTGGCCAATCGAGGCTTCGAGTAAGTCACAGCAGCGTTGAACAGCGCTGGGGCCTTCTCTGCGAGGTTATGGACAAACTGGGCCATGGTTCTAGGACGGAAAGCCTGTCACCCTGACTGGCCAGCAGAATCTCCTTCTTTTCTTAATTTTTTCATTTTATTTAAAAATTTTCCAGCTTTATTGAGATATGATTGACAAATAAAAATTATATATGTTTAGGTTGTACAACATGATTTTCTTTAAGGCATACAATGTGATGTGAACCTAAAAAAGTTGAACTCATAGAACCAGATTAGAATGGTGATTGACAGAGGCTGGGGTGGAAGAAATGAGGAGATGTTGGTCAAAGGATAAAAACTTTCAGTTATAAGATGAATAAATTCTGTGGCTGTGATGTACAGCATGGTGATTATGGTTAATAATACTGTATTGTATAGTTGAAATTTGCAAAGAGAATGGATCATAAGTGTTCTCACTACACACACACCCAAAAATGGTAACTATGTGAGGTAATGGATGTGTTAATTAACTTGATTGTGATAATCATCCACAATGTATACATATATAAAATCATCACATTACAAAATATTTCTTTAAAAATGGAGTGAGCATTCTTCAAAATATTTAAAAATGAATTACTGTATGATCCAGCAATTCCACATCTGGGTATGTACCCAGAAGAATTGAAAGGGTCTCAAAGGGATATGTGTATACCTATGTTCATAGCAGCATTACTCACAATAGCCAAAAGGTGGATGCAACCCAAGTGTCCATTGACAGATGAATGAATAAGCAAAATGTGATATATATAATATCACACACACACACACACACACACACACACACATATATAGTGAAATATTATTCGACCTTAAAAAGGAAGGAAATTCTGACATATGATTCAATATGGATGAAACTTGAGGATATTAAGTAAGTGAAATAAGCCAGTCACAAAAAGACAAATACTGTATGATTCCACTTATATAGGTACCTAGAGTAGTCAAATTCATAGAGACAGAAAGTAGAATGATGGTTGCCCGGAGCTTGGGGGAGGAGGAATGAGGAGTAATTGTTTAATGGGTACGGAGTTTCGGTTTTGTCAGATGAAAAGAATCCTGGAGATTGGTTTCACAACAATGTGAATGTACTTAACATTACTGAACTGTGCACTTACAAATGGTTGAGATGGTACATTTTATGTTATGTGTATTTTACCACACACAAACAAACAAATAAACAAACCTGGGTGGAAGGGCATTGAGTATGATAGAGTTGAGATCCACTGCTCTGCAGGCTTGAAGGAGGGGCATGGTCTATAGTCTACTTGACCCCACTTTCCTATTCCCAGCAGGTTACACATCCTCCAGTGTGGAGACAAGGAACAGTGAAAGAGAAAGTCATTTCTTTATATGACCACCAATGGTAAGTTGATTGAGCTCATTGTGTAATTTTTCACTGAGCATTCATCCTATTGTCAAAAGACTCGGTGTGGCCAGGTGATGATCCCAACAGCCCTGCTGATGAAGGAATCACCTCCAAGCAGCTCCCCTGGGGGACTCAGCACAGCTGCTATCTGACTCTCAGCTGGGCGTCTCCCACCACATCCACATTCACCACTTTTCTGTGAGCACCTCTGCTCCAAGTGAGCAGTATCCTAGCCTTTCTGCAGCCTGTCTCTGGGACCTGTTGGCACAGGAGGTACCCATCTTTCCATAAGCTTCAGAAAGTGAAAACTGGGAATTTGAATGGTCAGGCATTTTTTAAGAGATACTGTCTCTTGCACTTCCCATCTCTCCCCAGTACCTTAGGAGGCAGAGCAATATGACCAATGATAAAGATATCAGCTCCCACTTGTAGACCTACCCAAATATTGACTAGTTTTCTCAATATTGAGGGAGTAACCAAGAGTGACCCCCCTCCTGTTCTTTCTCAGGAAGGTGAGGTGAAGGGATAATCTCCCTTTAGGAATACAGGAGGAACACAGGAATACATGAACACTGATCCAGGAATAGTGCTCAAGGTTTGTAATCATATTTCCATTTGCAAATGGACCCTAGGCATACCTCCAAGAGGACTGCTCTCTTCCCTCTCAGTATCCCTAGTTTTTCTCTTTATGGAAAATGCCAGGTGGCATGGAATCTTTGAGCCAAAAACTAAGCCTTTTTTAAATCCAGTCTGGGAAAATTTGTCTTTGTTCCAAATAAGGCTTGATTTCAGCTACATGTCTACTTTATTCTAAAATCTCTATAGAAGGAAAAGGTCTCAAACAGTCCCTCATGCCACTCGGTCACACAAGCCTCATCAACAGTGTTTTCTTGCAGATCTGCACCCTCCTAGTTATACTACTTCATCCTGTTTGCGCCTACTCTTGCTAGGGGCTGCCTGAATTTCACGCCCCCTACCCGCGCTACACACACACTCATATCTTGGCTTTCACAGCTTCAGCTCCAGTTCATTGTTTAGACTAACCATTAGTCTGATCTTGCTTTAGACTTCGGTTTCCTGCACTGATTCATTCATTCATTTAGTCACACAAAAACATCCTTGGGGTTGGATGGGCTTTCCTCTAGGCTGGACAATCTAGAATACCTTAGCTGCAGCAGTTCTGATTCGCATGTCTTTCTTCCTGCCCCCGGGAGCAGCAAAGTTAGGCATGTACTTCTCACGGGGAAGGTGTAAGCACAAGAATGAGTGAGCCAAATCCAGCAAGCACTTTTTAAGACTCTATCACATTTGCTAATCCCATTGGCCAAAGCATGTCATCGTGACTAAACCCAGGGGGAAGGAATTATGTCCCAGCTCTGTTGGAAAGGACTGCAGAGTTATATGACAAAAGGTATAGATACAGGTAAAAGTGGAGAATTGGGGTCACTAATAGAATCTTTTGCACAACTACACCCACATATCTGCCCAAACCACACTTCAGTTTGCCATGCCTTTTGGATGTTATTAAAGGTGACTTTCTCTGAGTAACTTTTCTCTTAATTTGCATTTAGGCTGCTCAAATTCAGTTTGTTCACCTCACAGTCGTGTTCACATCTTTGTCCTATATAGTGAAATGCCAAAATATAGTAGAAGCATATTTTTAATCTTGTAAAGTTGTTTTAGGACTAGAAAGCAGCTTGTGGAAATATAATAATTAGAGACAAATGATTATTAAAGGCTATTCTAGATCTGAATTTAAAAAATTACTTTATGTGCTATTTGATCAGTAGATGGCCTTTTGCCCAAGTCTACACCTTTGAATCAGGTTTGAGAATACGAACAACCCCAGGACACTCAAGGGGATGTAAAAATTTGAATGATGGGGCTCCCCATGCATTCTTTCATTGGGTGGTGATGAAAGAACTGGTAGTTCTGAGATGGTGTAAGCGGTTGACATGAACTCGAAGTCTTATCTCTTGCAGGCTGATTCAAGGAAGTTCACAGAGCACCTCTGTACTAATGCTCTTGGTGGGTTGGCATGAGATATTTTTGTGTTACAAAGGTAGTGGTAGAACCAAGTATGATCTTAGGACAGTATGGTATGATGGAAAGATCGCTGAATTGGCAGCTTGGAACTCTGAATTCTAGACCCCGATAAGCCACGACGTTAGCTACGTACCCTTGGACGAGTCTCTTAACCTCCCTGAATCTTAGCTTTCTCATTTGCAAATATAGAATGGTACTAGATATTCTTAAGGTTTTGCCTAGCTCTAAGATTCTATCATCCTAACAAGTATTACATATCTAACAATTGGAATCCTTTCCAATTGGTCCTAAGCATATCATAGTTGCTAAAAGGAAATCTAGGGATTTGCCAGAGTTTTATCCCCCTATTTATTAATTATGTATGATGAAAAGATAACCTGTACCATAAATAATGTCCTCAGTCCTGTTGTATCTTGAAGCTAGACAGGAGTATATAACTTACTTAATACAAACTTGTCTTAACTACTAGAAAAACAGCTCAAAATGTATGCCCTACTGATAATGGGTTAGCATTATCATATTCATATGTAAAGAATCCTTTTTCCAAATGCATGCTGTAAATGATATAATGAAGGCCTTGCTAATGAATGGTGACTGAGGTGTCTTTCACCACCTCAAGAACTGATTTTAGGCAAACAATGATGACTTCTTTTTCAAATCCCCAGTGTTGTTATTTTAGTTACAAACAGAAAGGGATTGCAAAGATATTGTGATTGATTTGTTGGCAAGTTTACAGCCTGTCAGTGAGTTATCAGGTTTATATGGCTCCCTGTGAATTTCAGCAGCTAGAGTTATCCACTTATTATTTTCCAGTGCATTAGGTTGGTGGTATGATAGGCTGTCTTCAGATGTATGTTATATCTTCCATCCACTTCTTACTACCATTAGTGAGTTAGATGTTTTTAGATTATCATTACTGCCACTTGAGCTCTTGGAATCCACACATTCACTCAGTAGTTCAGGGGAGCTCTATTACCAGAGGCCAAATGTTTTGGACACCTGGGAATAAACAGTCATTATGAAAAAAATTAATTTTTCCCACATTACTCTATAAACAAAGGAGATAATGTCAGAGCACTTGGTACATTGTAAAACACTATGCAAAAGCATGTTACAATTCTCTTTTTATTTTTCATCTCTTTTTGTTGTTGTTCAGAATGGTAAAATTAACAAAATCTTTGTTTGTCCGTACATGACTATTAGCTACTCTAGTTTTCACTAGCAGTCTGATGGCTCTACATGCCATCTTTAACTAAAACACTGAAGTTGCCATATTTACTCTTTGGGCCTCACAACACGTCTCTCCTTCTGTATTTAGTCTCTTTGTATGTGTGCATGTCTATAAATAAGTAAAAGCTTCACAATGCAAAAGAGCCACCATTCCCTGATTAAAGCCCTTTTTGTCTTTTTTGTCCTTTAATTAAAATCTCACTCTAATCAAATACATTGAGTTTTAAGTCAATTTTTTCTTGTCTCTTAAATTTTAAATGACCAAGAGATATATCTGTGGAAACGCTTTTTAAATTTAGTTCTCTTATAAGTGCCAATCCCAGTATGACTCCATAGTCTTGCATTCAGGCTTAGAAAATTGTTTAATGTTACATTATGGAGTCCTCATTCTCTGTTTGATAAAATCCTTCCATGTTTATCCCTCTAAGATGCTGCTCTAAAATCACTCCTAGCTTTTGATGTTTCTTTAAATTTCTAAGGAGATACTGTATCATAGAAACGTGCTATGTTACCCAGCTCCTTTTTTTTTCTATCAAATCTATGTTAGGGAAAATCCACTTCTACATCTAACACCCTCAATGCTTCTATTACAGCATAAGCAAAATTGATGTCCTAATTTATGCCCATCAGCTTAGACTAGGCTTTCTCAGCCTCAGTGCTATATACATTTTAAGCCAAATAATACTTTGCTATGAGGGCTGACCTGCGCCTTATAGAATGTTCAGCAGCCTCCCAGGCCTCCACCCATTAGATGTTAGTATCATCTCCTCCAAATTGTGACAACCAAAAATGTCTCCAAATGTCCCTGGGTCAGGGTGGGGGGGCAACATTGCCCCTAACTGAGAACCACTGGCTTAGGTATATCAGTCAGGCTATTCCTCAGCTCAATTTTTATAGTTTTAAAGGTGGAAGCTTTGATTTGCTCAATTTAACCTGTAATGTGTGATCATCCTCTGTTACTAAGACTGCAGGAGCTATTCTACTGCCTGGAGCAAACTGTTCATCTGCAGTAGAGACCATCTACTTACACAGGCTTACTGTGTGCTATTTTTGCTATTACATGCTACTTATACATTTTCTCATTTAGTTCTTCTGTTTCACATATGAAGAAACCAAGGCAGGAAACCTAATTTCCTGGAAACGTTTTATCCAGATTCTAGAGAAAGCAAATATTCTAGTCCTTTAAAACCCCTAAACTGTTTTTTCTTTCTTTGTTATGCTCATTTTGTGACTTTGAGCAACTTATTAAACCTCCAAATGCTTTAATTTTTGTCAATAGTGTTAGTTATTATCATTATTACCTATATAAACTATAACTTAAGAAAAAAATTATTCTTTGGCTTAGAATTCTACTTGAAACCTCCCTCAAAAGGAACTTTGGATTTTCATGTAGCTTGTTGACTTGCTATAATACTAGAGTTCCTTTTGTTTTCCCTCTCCTTGAAACTGCTGAAATACTGGACACATAGATACTCAATAAATCCTTGCCAACTGACTGCAGAAACAACCATGAGTAAATACAAATTGATTATCTATAGAAATTCAACATATTTTCCCCAAGGATATTAACAATTCTTGATATTCCACTGTTGATGATCCACTGTGAGTATTTGTGTGTTTTGACATATTCTAGTAGCTTATTTCTCTAAATCAGAGGGCTCCTATCAGCACTTTTTCCCAAAGTTCTGGGCTATCAGCAGTAGCTATTACTCACTTAGACCTCAATAGACATTAATTTAAAAATCTGAGACAACTTACAGACAAAGGGGAAAGAGGGAGAACTCAGTCATCAATTTAGTTATGTGGAGCTGGCCTTAAGAAACTGAACTTCATCTTGAACCCTTCTGTCTTCACTTTCTCAGGCTGCTGTACATGGTCTGTTGCCTTAGAATAATGATTAATCGCCTTCTGAAGGCTCCTGACGTGCGGTCGGAGGCAAATGAGGTATTACTATGTCACCAGAAGAGTGAATGGACGGTCACAGGAAGGCAAACAATGGCCAGCAGTATTGGTTACTACTTAATAATTGATAAATGGGATCAAGTGTTTTCTTTTCTCTGAAAGATGAAGGGTGAGGTTACTACAAGGCATTGGCAGGAAAGGTAAACATTAGGAAGAAAGGTACTGGAAACTTAGGACTGATTTAGGCAGGAAATGAGTTTAGCTACAGTAACATCCACTTTTGACAGCGCCTGCACAGCATGTGCCTGGCACAGCACCTGGAGAGGAAAAACATTTTGAGTACATTTCTTTGAGGGAAAATAAGGAGTATTAGATTGCACCCTCAAAGGCAGATCTGCAATCCATCTCCTCAGGGCTTAATATGTGAATGCTTTTGGTTTGGACTGTATCCGAGTTTTAACCTGGTTCCATATTGATTAGTAAGTGTTATTTTCTGTCTAAAGAAGCTACTTTTTAGAACTGCATTGTTAACTCTGTATTTCCAGATTTGGGCAATATTCATTAAGAAGAACTACGAGCCTTTTGTCTTCAAGTCAATTAATGTTGTCCCTTAACACTGCCAAGAATAAACCATGCAAAGCTAATTGAGATACTGTTCTCTCTTCTAGCACAGACAAGCAGAAGTTTATAGGGTCATTGCTAATTATTAGAGAAATGCGAATCAAAACTATAAGGACGCATCACCTCACTTCGGTCAGAATGGCCATCATCAAAAAGTCTACAAACAACAAATGCTGGAGAGGGTGTGGAGAAAAAGGAACACTCCTACACTGTTGGTGGGAATGTAAATTGGTGCAGCCACTATGGAGAACAGTATGGAGGTTACTTTAAAAACTAAAAATAGAGTTACCATATGATCCTGCAACCCCACTCCTGGGCATATATCCAGAAAAGATGAAAACTCTAATTTGAAAAGATACATGCACCCCAATGTTCATTGCAGCACTATTTACAACAGCCAAGACATGGAAGCAACCTAAATGTCCATCAACAGATGAATGGATAAAGACGATATAGTGTATATGTATACAATGGGATATTACTCAGCCAAAAAAACAGAATGAAATAATGCCATTTGCAGCCACATGGATGGACCTAGAGATTATCATACCAAGTGAAGTAAGCCAGACAGAGAAAGACAAATATCATATGATATCGCCTATATGTGGAATCTGAAAAAAATTATACAAATGAATTTATTTACAAAACATAGACCCACAGACATAGAAAACAAATTTATGGTCACCAAAGGGGAAGGGGGGAGGGATAAATTAGGAGGATGGGATTAACATATACACACTACTATATATAAAATAGATAACCAACAAGGACCTACTGTATAGCACAGGGAACTATACTCAATATTTTGTAATAACCTATAAGGGAAAAGAATCTGAAAAATAATATATATACATTAAAAAGAAAATGAAAGTTATTCTCTCTTTCATATTATAGTAAAGAGATAGGCCAAGTCTCATTTCCAGTAGCTCTCCCTTGAGTGAATACAGTTATAAACAGGAAACATGATCCCAAGCACCCATTGGATGAAGAACAGTCAAGCTTTCTGGTAAAGAGATGCTCACAGACATGTATTCATGTTAAAAGCAGTTGTTTATGAAGACACTTTTTTCAATTACCTTGTAAATTAATGTTTAAAATCCTTGCAAGAAACACCATATGCTAGTCAAAGCATCTCCTTAGGTGGCTAAAGAAGTCATCCCTGAAAATAAAGCCAGCATTCGTTAAGTCAAGAAACATTACTGTCAAATGCAAATTCCAAGGTTAATCTACAGGACAATCATACTCATGTAAAATTTTGTTATCTGTAAAATGAGAGAACTTTAAAAGATAAAATATAGAATGTTGAGCACATGGAACCAGAAGTGGTACTCAATTACTTCAGAATTATTTTTCCTTCCCCCCAAATATATAATGTTTCATGTATTTATATATACATAAAACTTCTGAAGTTGTTTCTGGAACTTAAATATTTGCTACAGCATCTTATAGTTAATTAATGTTTGTATTTCTTTGTTTGATAGTTTTAATTAAGAAATGTGGGCTGTTCTTTAGTAACTAATAGATGCATAATGTCTATATTGATTTAAGTTTCAGTAAAGGATTTGGAAGTTAGTCTATGTGATCCTAAAACAGAAATGCTTTAAGGTAAATTTCCAAAGCAGCTGTTCCCAATGCACTGGGGTTCTCAACTGTAAGTTAGGGATGATCACGTAATGTGCTGGATGAAAAATGTGTTTGTATAGATTAAAGCAATGGAAGGAATGTTGTGTCAAGAAGATGAGCACATTGACTAAGTGCTTTGGGATCACTATTAGAAGCAGGGACAGGCAGCATTTGTAGAGGGCATGCAGTGTGACATTAGGCTTTACAGGTTTTATAATTAGAAGATAATATCAACATATATTCTCTTGTGGATTTATCCATTCCCCATTAGTATTTGGCAGGGATTTCCTAAACAAAATGGAAAACAATGAAATTTGTAGTCGGTGTTCCCAGACCCTCATTTTTTTCATGGTTTTTTCCTTCATCCTATGAATGTATGTGGTTGGGCTTTCTTACCTAATTTCTTCTCTCATTCCAGCCCTTCCATCCCCACACTGCCCCCCTCCAAAAAAGGAAAACTTAAAGTATTCATACTGCAAAAAGCAGGCCATCTAAACATGATACAGATGCCTACACTAGGCTGCCTAGACAATAAGCTGGCTGGAATCTGGGAGAGTCCATCTTTCTCCTGAATGGGGGACAGTGCTCAAGCTCAGCTTCCAATGGCACTGACAGCTTCCTGTCCACACTTATCCTCCTCCTCTCACAGAGGATTATAACATCTCAAGGGCTCCACAGGCCCCAGGTACTGAGGTAGTTAGCATCCTAAATCCAGATTCCTGGCTCCATAAATAGCATCTTTATTCCACTCAATGACAAGGTGAGATGGTGATCTCACACTTGCTCTATAAGAAGAGACACCCAAGAGTAAAATGTTCTCTTCATTGGAGTCAAACTCAAGCCAGGTGCAGAAAATGCTCCCCAGTGGATGACGGACAGATCAGGGGACCATGATCATCTCTGATAGCTGACTTTAGCCTTGTGAGTATTCTCTTTCCTCATTGATACCTACTCCTTAACCCAATATTTTTTTGACTTGTGAAAGTTGTCCTTAAACCGTCGTACAACAGGTTGGCAACCCTGAAAAGAATCACCTGGTTCAACAGCTTTCTTATTTATTCTTTATTCATTCATAATTATGGCACCACGATATTATATTTGAAGCATCATTTCTAAGTGTGCAATGAAAGATATTTTTCACATTTGAAAGATATTTTAGTATCAAGTAACATATGAGAGGGCAAGTATTTAAAATTTTTTTATTACGAAAAGTTTTCTGGGGATTCTAAACTCAAACTACGTAAGTGGTCATCTACTGTGTGAGGCTGACCCTGGAAAAGCTTTATTTGGATATTAAGAAACGGAAGAATAGGTATTAGATAGAGTAAACGTCCTTAAAGAAAGGGCATTGAAAACTTTAACATGGAGTAAGAAGCTAATGGTGTCTCTCTTTCTCTCTCTCTCTCCACACCTCCCCCCTCCCTTCCTACTTTCTTACAAGTACTAAGCAAATATTTATTTATTATATCCTTCCTTCCTACCTTCCTTCATCATGTTCTCTCTTCTCTGGAATATAAGCTTCACAGGAGCAGTATCCCTGTTGGACTGGTATACTCATTGCCAGAACAGTGCCTGTCACACAGTGGGCACTCAATTAAAATGTCTTCAATGAATGAGCATGTACCATGTGCCACTAGAGATACAAGAATGGACCATACTTACACAATCTCAGTTTTGACAGATTTTACAGTCCAGTAGCAAAGAAGGACAAAATAATATGATGATTTTTTTTTACCAGAGGAGAAGTAGATGATACTATGACTTTTTGTCAGGTGTGTGACACATTGTCCTAGGTACTGGGTTATCATTTGGTGATCTAGTGTAGATATCAGGGAAGTTTCCCATAAAAACTGACATTTATGTTGAGACATGAAGGATAAGTAAGAGTTGAACAGATGAAACGAAAGGTATTCCAGGCAAGGGAACAGCATGTTGGAAGCTCAGAGGTGAGAGCACTGGAAAATTCAAAGAAGTGATAAAAGTTCGAGAGAGCTGGAAAATAGTGGGTGAGAGGGAAACGGCCAGAAATAAAGTAGTGGCTGATCTTCATAAAAGAGCTGGGACATTATATTAAAGGTAGTAGGGAAGTCTTAGAGGGTTTTAAGAGAGGATGACACTATCTGATGTGTGTTTTAGACTTATCTAGCCATGGTGTTCAGAATGATTTGGAAGGAAGTAAGATTGTAAGAAGGATGTCCTTTAGGAAGCAGGATAAGTTGAGATGAAGATGATAGGGGCTTTAATTAGTGCAGTGGAAATGGGAATACAGAGATTTTCAAACCTTGCTGCACATTAGAATCACCTGGAAATTTTAGAAAATCCTGATGCCCAGGGCATATCTGAGACAAATTAAATTAGAAGCTCTGGAGGTGGGACCTAGGCATCACTATTTTTTTTCACTTTTAAAAACATTTATTGAGTTATGGTTGATGTACAATAAACTGCATATATTTAAAGTACACAATTTTATCAGTTTTAACTGATGTATATACCCATGAAACCATCAATTAAATATATATATGTGTATATATATCTATATCTATATCTATAACCCCTAAAAGTTTCTTCATACTCCACTGCTTTGTAATCCATCTGTCCTGCTCTTCCCACCTCTCCAAATCTCTATTATATATTAGTTTTTGCTTTCTGTCACTATATACTAGTTTTCATTTTCTAGAATTTTATATAACTGGAATCATACAGTATGTACTCTGTTTCTGTCTGGCTCCTTTCAGTCAGAATAATGATTTTGAGATTCATCCATGTTGTTGCATATATTACAAGTACATCCCTTTTTATTGCTGAGTAGTATTCCATTGTATGGATACACCACCATTTGTTTATCAGTTCTTATGTTGATGGTTGAGTTGCTTCCAGTTTGGGGCTATTTCAAATAAAGCTGCTATGGATGTATGGTACAAGTCTCTGTAGGGACATATGCTTTCATTTCTCTTGGGTAAATATGTAGGGATGGAATGGCTGGATAATATAGTAGGCATATGTTTAACTTTTGAAGGAACTCCCCAACTTTTTTCCAAAGTGGTTGTAGAATTTTACATTCCCACTTTCAGTATGTGAGAGTTTTATTTGCTCCACATCCTTGACAACACTTGATATGGCTAGTCTTTTAATTTTTGCCATTCTAATAGGTATGTAGGGGTATCTCATTGTGGTTTTCATTTGCATTTCTCTAATCAGGATTTTGGACATCTTTTTATGTGCTTATTAGCCATTTATATACCTTCTCTGGTGGAATATCTTCAAATGTTTTTCCCATTTTTTAGTGGGATGTATAATTTCTTATTATTGAGTGTTGAGAGCTCTTTATACATTGTGGATACAAGTTTATCAGATAGGTGAATTGTAAATATTTTCTTCCAGCAAGTTGCCTGTTTTTCCACCTCTTTAACAGGATTTTGAAGAACAGAAGTTCTTAGTTTTGATGGAGTCCAACTTATCAGTTTTTTTCTTATATAGATCATGCTTTTGGTATCATTTCTAAGAAATCACTAACAAGGTCACAAAAATTCTCTTATGCTTTCTTCAAGAACTTTTATAGTTTTAGTTTTAGATCTATGATCCATTTTGAGTTAACATTTGTATATGGTGTGAAATATGGGTCAATTTTCATTTTTTATATAGAGACATCCAATTGAACCAGCAACATTTATTTAAATGACTGTCTCTCCCCCCAAATTACCTTTATACTTTTGTTGAAAATCAATTGACCATATAAGCATGGTTTCATTTCAGAACTCCTATGTGGTTTTATTAATTTATTTGTCTACTTTTACATCAATACCTCACTGTCTTAATTACTGTCACTTTATAATAAGTCTTCAAATCAGATAGTTTAAGTCCTCCAAATTTATTTTTCTTTTTTAAAGGTACAATGTATATGTATATTCATGTAACAACCACCTAAAACAAGATAAAGAATTATTCCAGGGACTTCCCTGGTGGTGCAGTGGTTAAGACTCTGCCCTCCCAATGCAGGGGGCCCGGGTTCAATCCCTGGTCAGGGAAGTAGATCCCACATGCATGCCACAACTAAGAGTTTGCATGCCACAACTAAGGAGCCTGCCTGCCGCAACTAAGACTTGGCGCAACCAAATAAATAAATATATATATAAAAAAAGAATTATTCCATCACCACAAAGATCTCTCTCATGCTATTCCTTTATAGTCACATCCACCTCTCTACCTCCCCCCCCAACTCCTGACCACTCATCTGTTTTCTATCTCCATAGTTTTGACATCTCAAGAATGTTATGTAAATGGAATCATACATTGTATAACCTTTTGAGACTGGATTTTTTTTTTTTCATTCAGGAGAAGTTCCTTGAGATCCATCCAAGTTCTTGTGTATATCAGTAGTTTGTTCCTTTTTATTGCTGAGTAATATACCATTGTATACGTGTACTACAGTTTATTTAACCATTTACCCATTGAGGGACAGTTTGATTGTTACCAGTTTTCGACTATTGAAAATAAAGCTAAGTGGACATAAATTTTGATTTTTCTGGGACAAATGCCCAAGAGTTCAATTGCTGGGTTATGTGGTAAGTGCATATTTAGATTTTGAAAGAAACTGTAAAACTATTTTGCAGAGTTGATGAGCCATTTTACACTCTAACAAGAAATCTATGAGAGATCCAGTTTCTCTGTATCCTTGCAAACAACTGGTGTCACTATTTTTTATTTTTGCCATTCTTATAGGTGTACAGCAATAGCTGATCATGATCTTAATTTGCATTTCCTCAATGGCTAGTGATGTTGAATACATTTTTAGGTGTTTATTTGCTATCCTTTTATCCCCTGTGGTGAAATATCTCTTCATGTCTTTTGCCCATTTTCTAATTGGGTTGCTGGACTTTTACTGTTTTGAGAGTTGAGAGTTCTTTATATATTTTACATGAGCCCTTTACTGATAAAGGATATGTGGTTTGCAAATATTTTTTTCCCGTCTGTAGTTCATCTTGTCACTCTCTTAACAAGGTCTTTCACAGAACAAAATTATAAATTATTAAGTCTAATTTTGATTTTTTTTTCTTTTATGAATTATGCTTTTGGTGTCATGTCTGAGAACTTTTCACAAAACCTCAGGTCTCAAAGATTTTCTCCTATGTTACATTCTGAAAGTTTTATAGTTTTAGGCTTTATATTTAAATCTATGAGCCATTTTGAGTTAATTTTTGTATAGGGTATGAGGTTTAGGTCGAGGTTCACTTTTTTGCCTATGAATATTCAATTACTTCCGCACCTTTTGTTGACAAGACGATCCTTCCTCCAGTGAATTTCTTTACAATTTTGCAAAAAATCAATTGGTTGTAGTTGTGTGGCACTATTTCTGGTTTTAATATTCTGTTTCACTGATCAATACCAACAGTCTTGATGAATGTAACCAGGTAATAATCCTTGGAATAGTGTAGAATGATTCCTTGCACTTCATTCTTCTTTGTCAAAAAAAAAAAAAAAAATTAGCTAGTCTACTCCCTTGGTCTTTCCATATGAATTTTGCAGTATTCTTGTCTATATCTACAAAAAGTGTCATGCTGAGATTTTGATAGTGTGATACACCTGTACATCAATCTGGGATGAAATGACTTCTGTTTTTCTTTCTATTCTGAGTGTACCAAATCATGAAAATGGTATGTTTCTCCATTTATTTAAATATCTTATTTCTTTCATCAGCATTTTGTAGTTCAGCATACAAGTCCTGTACACATTTTGCTAGATTTTCACCCACGTATTTCCCTTCCTTTAGAGAAATTATAAATAGTATTGTGGGTTTTATTTTGGTTTTCACAGTTTGTTGCTAGTCTATAGAAACACAATTAACATACATTGATCTTTTTTTTGAATTTTATCTTTTTAATACTGTAGGTTCTTGTTAGTTATCTATTATATACATATTAGTGTATATATGTCAATCCCAATCTCCCAATTCATCCCACCACCACCACCCTCCGCCAGCGTCCCCCCCTTGGTGTCTATACGTTTGTTCTCTACATCTTTGTGTCTATTTCTGCCTTGCAAACCGGTTCATCTGTACCATTTTTCTAAATTCCATATATATGCATTAATATAAGATATTTGTTTTTCTCTTTCTACATACATTGATCTTATATCCTGTGACTAGGATGTTTTTTGTAGTTTCCTTGGGATTTTCTATACAGACTATCATGTCGTCTACCAATAGGTACAGTTTTATTTCTTTCTTTCAGATCTTTATAACATTTATTTCCTTTTCATGCCTTATTGTGCTGGCTAGAACTTATAGTACTATGTTAAACAGCAGTGGTGAGAGAAGACATCCTTGCCTTGTCCCTCATCTTAGAGCAAAATTATTCAGCCTTTCAAAATTAACTATAATGTTAGCTGTAAGTTGTTTTTATTTTGTTGTAGATTTTATCAAGTTGAGAAAATTCTCTTTTATAACTAGTCTCCTGAGAGGTTTTATCCCAAATGGGTGTTGAACTTTGTCAAATGCTTTTTCTGCAGCTGATAAGGTCATGTGATTTTTTTTCTTCACTAGCTTGTTGGTATGGTGAATTCCACTGATTGATTTTTGACTATTGAATCAGCCTTGCATCCCTGGAACAAACTCTTCTTGGTCATGGTATATAATTCTTTTTGTGTGTTGATTAATACTACATTCTACTATTTTGTTAAGAATATTTGCATCTATATTCATGAGGGATATTGGTTGGTAGTAGGTTTGGGGGGGACAGGGTACTGTCATTTTTTCTGATTTTGGCATTTAGTTATTACTGGATTCATAAAATGAATTTAGAATTGTCCTCTGGAGATTTCTTCTTGGGGAGTTTTAAACTATGAATTCCACTTCCTCAGTAGTTTTAATCAAATAATCTATTTCATAAGGGGTGAATTGTGATAGTTTGAATTGTTCAAAGAACTGGTCCATTTTATCTAAATTGTCAAATTTATATGGATAGTGTTTTTCGTAATACTCCCTTTCATAATGTTTCTATGATATTACTAATTTGTATCTTCTTTTCTTGTCAGCCTTTCTAGAGGCTTGTCAATTTTATTGATCTTTTTAAATAACTAGTTTTTTGTTTCATTGTTTTTCTTTATTATTTTTACATTTCCAATTTCATTGATTCTGCTCTTATCTTTACTAACTATTTGCTTTTTCTAGTTTCTTGAAGTGGTAGCTTAGATTATTGATTTGAGACATTTCCTCTTTTCTAATGTAAACATTTAGCACTATAAATTTCCCTGTCAATACTACTGTAGCTGTATCTCACAAATTTTGATATGTATTTTTATTTTCACTTACTTTAATATATTTAAAAAATTTTTTCCCTTGAGATTTTTCTTTTGATTTGTGGATTATTTAGAAATGTGCTATTTAGTTTGCAAATATTTGGAGATTTTTCTGTTCTTTCTGATTTCTAGTTTGGTTCTATTGTGATCAAAGGATGCACTCTGTTTGGTTTAAGTTCTTTTAAATGTTTTGAGGTTTATTTTACAGACCAGGATATATTATATCTTGGTATATGTTCCATAGGCTCCTTAAAAGAATATGCATTCAGGTATTGTTGGATGGAGTGTTCCATAAATGCAAATGAGATTCTATTGGTCAGTGGTGTTGTTGAGTTCTTCTAGAACCTTCTTGATTTTTCTCTCTAGTTGTTTTATCAGTTTTTGAGAGAGAAGTGTTGAAGTATCCAATTACTATTATGAATTTGCCTATTTCTCCTTTCAATTCTGTAAGTTTTTGCTTCACATATTTTGATGTTCTTTTATTTGCATACACATTTAGGATTATTATGTATTGGTGGATTGACTCATATCATTGTGTAATATCCCTTTATGTCCCTAGTAACTTTTTTTTTTGCTCTGAAGTCTACTTTAACTGATATTAATAGCTATTTGTCCTTTTTTTGATTACTGTTGCATGGTATATTTTTCCATCATTTTACTTTCAACCTACCTGTATCATTTTATTGGAAGTGAGTTTCTTGTAGATGGCATATTATTGGATCATTTTTTAAAGCCACACTGCCAATCTCTGTTTTTTAATTGATATATTTAGATCACTTACAATTAATGTAACTGTTGACATGTTAGGGCCCAAGTCTGCCATTTTACTTATTTTTTGTTTGTGTTCTGTTTTAAATTTCTCTATTTTCTTTCTGCTGCCCTCCTGTGGGTTACTTGAATATTTTTTAAAATCCCATTTCTACCTATCTATTATGTTTTTAGTGTACCTCTCTGTATAGCTTTTTTACAAGTTGCTTTAGATACTTCTCTCTCTCTCTCCATCCATCCATCCATCTAAAATCACAGTCAAATGTTGTTATGGACTTAATGCTCTGTTCTCCCCAAATTCATATTTTGAAGCCCTAACCCCAAATGTGACTGTATTTGGAGAAAAGGCCTTTAAGGAAGTAAGGTTAAATGAGTTCGTAAGGATAGGACCCTGATCTGATAGAATAGTGTCCTTTTAAGAAGTTCTCTCTCTCTCTCTCCCTCTCTGCAAAACGAAGACAGAAACATTTGGAAAAATGTCATCAAAATGTCTAGACATGATTAGAGACCAAGTTGCAGCTGTATTCCTAAGAAACAGCTGACAAGCAACAACCAGTACTCTTGTCTTTTGGGGAGTCCTCAGAACCAACTGGAAGAGAAAAAATTCCAGGCAGAAATCTCACTCAGATAGTCAAGAAAGGGATAATTCCAGAAGGGTAGAAAACTTAGCACACTAAGCTTACTTTTCAAAATTCTCTCCAAATGATAATGACTCCAGTTTATCCTTAATTATCTGGATGTATAATTACACAGTGTATCTTTTTGTAAATCAGATGAGAAAAAAGTAAGTTTCTGTAGCTTTTGATATTTCCTTACCTTTTAGTTGCACATATTGTCCACATTGTTGATGATAATACATACTTTATTCAAGAAGGCTTACTGGATTTTAGAGCTGCCAATTCTTTGAGGATGTAGATGTACACATTTTGGGATTTTTAAATGGCTACTAATCTTTAGCTCCTAATCTTTCTTCTTGGATATTTGGAAGGGCAAATTTTTAATCTTTCCCAGCCTGCTATAGTGAATAGAGCACAGGCACTGGAGGCAGAGGAACATGAATTCAAATTTGGCTTGAATGACCTTTGGCATCATAAACGTCTTTCTCAAACTACTCTCTAAAATATCAATCTCCTGCTTAAAGCAGGCAAATCAGAGTTGCCTTTTTAAAGTATGTCTTCGATATTTGTGGCAAAAGTAAAATTCTGGAGAAAAGACTTTAGAATAAGGAGGATGTCAGAAAAGCTCATTCTGTGGACCTAGACATCACTCTTTAAAAGCCTTTTAGTAAAACAATCATCCAGTAATAAAATATAAACACTCCTTCTAAAGACTTCCCTACAAAGTCTTTAAGGAAGTTAAAATAAGAAAAATTCAATCTATGTTTAAAAAAATAAATATGAGCCTTATTTGAAAAACTGACAGCTCTCTGCCCTTACCAAAATATGACACCTTCCAAAAAACAGCCATATGAAAGTAAAATGTGTGTTTGTATCAATAGATGGCTTGGTTTAGCAGCTATGTGGCTAAATAATTTCTGTAAAGGCTGTAGAGACTGTTTTGAAATGTTCAAAATCATATTTTGCGGAGTTCACTTCATGGTATTCAGCTCTAAAGATGACATGACATTGTTAATAATGAAGGTATTTAAAATAGGACTCAGGCAAAGCTGACTATTTACAGAGCTGCCTGACTGGTGTGAATCTGCACAGACCTATTTCTGGGCTTTTGTTTGCAACTCATGGTAATTTACAAAGTAAATGGCTCAGGATTTGCAAAAGGGAACAACAGCCTGTATACATTTCAGGGAGCTAAATGGACGTTTTCCTCTTTGACACAGGCAAATTGGTGTATGATGGATAGATGATAGCTAGATTTTTATGCTCTTGTATAAAATTCAATTTAATTGTCTTTGGGTTTTAAATCAACTCATTGATAATATGTGAAAATGAAGAAAATAGAAATTAGCCTTTGAGGATATGTTTACCCCTTAGTAGATGCTATTTAATAGGCAAGACTTAACTTATTTGAAATACTGAATTATTTTCTGACTATCATATCTACCGTTACTATGGTGCAGTATGGTAGAAATAACGCTAAAGTAAATTAATATATGCATAGAATATAAGAAAGGTACATTTACTGATCACCTATTATGACTTAGGCATTGTACTAAGCAATTTATATGCATTATTTTATTTTCTGTACTCCAGTTCTATTTCCACTTACCAGCCATTCACCCCTAAGCATATCATTGAACATCTCTGAAGTTTTGTTTTCTCATCTCTGGAGTAGGAACTTTAATAAGTGTCTTACTTTCTCATCCACTAATTTATTAACGCAACACATATTTACAGAGTGCCTATTACATGCCAGTAGTTGTACTATCTGCTGGAGATACAACAGTGAATAAGACATTGTACCTACCTAAACAGAGCTTATAGTTTAATTTCTTAAACATGATGTATATAGAAACGTAAGCATGTATTTTTTCCCAACACTTGTTCAAAAAAATAAAAATATTTTAAGGTGGCATATGTAACAAAGTTGTTATTGGGATCAATTGAGATAATGCACATGAAAAGTACTTGATGAATGATAAAAGGATATAAATCTACTTTGATTCGAAAATGGTCTTAATAGTAAGCCAACAAATTCCTTACGGATAAAACACGCTTTCAGGCGAATGTTTTAGATTAAACTCTAAAAGAATGCATTTATGATTTCATTTATGATTTCATAATTTTAACTTGAACTACAAATTATTGCTGGGATAATTGAAATATGCCCAATACTCACCAAAGGCTACTACTCAGTGAGAGTATAACGTGGGGAATGATGTTAACACAGCGGTCCTCCTTTACAAGACAAATTGGACCCGATTGTCATGCTAGTTAAAGATACTTTCCAAATGAAGAAGCTTATGTATAATTTGTCTGAAACATTTTCTTCAAGGAGAGCTAATAATGCTGAATGTCAAACTCTTGTGAAAGGAACTTTTAAGTTGGAAGATGTACTACCAAAGATATTAATTAATTAAATCATTCATTCATTCAATAATAAACCTCCTCAGTCCAAAGATAATTTGGAGCCCAAGGACTGACTGACTTAAACCCTTCATCCCTAATGGCAGGTAAAAGAAGGGCATGGAAACTGGAGGGCAGTTAGAAGATACAGCAAAATGAGACCATCTTCTTTTGTTTTTTAACAGAAACTAGACTTTTGGTTTTCCTTTGTTTTGGAGTTTATTTTGTCTTGATTTTCTTATCACAGATAGGTTGGTTTTTATTGCTTGAGTTTTGACAGTTGGTTCTCCTGATTTCTGCCCTTGACACACAATACTGGGAGAACATGAGTAACCAGTGAAATTTTCTCCAAAATGAAAAATTATTCCCTTTCATGTACTGAATTTCCCTTAAGATAAGGCTGGCACATTCCCACATGAAATTAAAGTAAGTTAAAGCAGGGAATGGCAATCTATGGCTCAAGGAACAAATCTAGCCCACTGCCTGTTTTTGTAAATAAAGTTGTTTGGAATATGGCCGCTCCCATTCATTTACATAATATCTATGGCTGCTTTCACACTACGAAAGCAGAACTGACTAGTTGCAGCTAAGACTTCATGGCCTGCAAAGCCAAAAATATTTACTATATGACTCTATACAAAAAGGTTGCCAACACCTGAGGTAAAGAGTTAACTAACTTTAAATATATATGATCATTTTACAGATATATAATTAACATATAGCACTTATATAACCATGGTGGTTATTTATATCTTAAAATTCTTAAATAAAGTTATTTGTGAGGATTTTTTTTAATCTAAGTGGGCATTTTTCCTTCAAAGGCAGAATTTAATCAAGTCTTCCCTCCCCCTACGTTTCCTACCATCTCTAAAACAGCAGGGAGTACTGGTTATTTAAACATCTTAATTATAGTACTAAAGAAAGAAAGCACAATCATTTCTCACCCAATTGTTCAGCAAAATCATTGCCTTTTTAACAAGGATACTAAAGTAATAGCTACAGCGTGATATAAAATAGCTGGTGCATGATATCATCAAATTAAATTATATATTTCACAAATCTAGAATAACTCAACCTAAAGTTTGATATGGAAACTATGCCTTAAATTTGAAAACCCCAAATCTTATAAGGGAAAGGATAATTCTCATTAATAGAATGTAATTTTTAAATTTCCACAATAATCACAAACTATTCTGGGTGAAAAGTATAGTTCTATTCAATGCTTTCGAAAGGAGAAATGTCAGATCTTGCTGTTCAGACTATAGCTACTCCAAAGATATTAATTTAATATGGCAAAAGCAAAAGTTATTTAAAAAGTGACGATGTCATATTTGCCAAATGAATCAATGAATCATAACACCACTTAGTTTAGGTAATTCACAGTGAATGCATCATTTGTTTGCAGAGACATGAAGAACCTCTTGGTTCTGAAATATTTTCTAATTTATCTGTGAACCCAAGCGTGGGTACACGGGGAGTAGACGTTGTCCTGAACAAAGTGAAACATCCTCTTGACTTTGGTCAACTATGCTTACTTAGTTATCCGCCTACATCAATAACTTGTTCTTCTTTGCCCTCCTTCACTTATTTTCGTTCTCTCTTCTCCTAAAAGTAAGTGTTCCCTAAACTGCTTCCTCAGCACTTCCCCATTTAAAAATTTTGATATAATTTCCTTCTCTCTTCTCCTAAAAGTAAGCATTCCCTAAACTGCTTCCTCAGCACTTCCCCATTTAAAAATTTTGATATAATTTCAAAATTAGAGAAAAGTTGCAAGAGTAGCACAAGGAATTTCCATACACCCTTTGTCCAGATTCACAATTGTTTATACTTTGCTCCATTTGCTTTATAATTCTCTCTCTCTCTCTCTCCATATATAAAAATATACAGTTATGTGTGTGCATATTATTATTTTCTGAACCATTTAATAGTAAGTTGGAGACACTGTACCCCTTTACCCCTACATACTTCAATGTGTGCCTTCTAAGAACAAGTACCTTCTCTTACATAACCACACTATAGTTATCAAAAGCAAGACATTCAATATTAATATGTTAGTATTATCTAATCTACAGTCCATAGCCAAATATCATCAATTGTTCCAACAGTGTCCTTTATAGCTATTTTTTCCAGTATAGAATCCCAATCTAGTGTCATGCCTTCCATTTAGCCATCATGTCTCTAAGTTCCTTTATTCTGGTGTAGTTCATCAGTCTTACTTTGTGTTTCTTGACCTGAATATTTTTAAAGAGTATAGCCTAGTTATTTTGCAGAAAGTATCTCAATTTGGGTTTATCTGATGTTTTCTAAGCATCCATCATTTTCTTCCTTCCTAAACAACCTATATTCTGGATCTCACCCAATCCCCTAACTTCAATGTCTTCCCATCTTTGCCCTCAGTTCTCTTGTCTTCCCTTGTCTTAAAGATATATCATGACTTCTATTTCTGACAGTGCAGCAGAGCAGCTACCTTGGGGGGAAGAAAAGCCCTCCAATATAAAATATATTGATAGGCCGGAGGAACGTTATTTTAAATTCATAGTTGAGCCCACAAGAAAGTAAGGAAAGCCGCAGGGGACAAAAATACAATGAGAGCTGAAAACTTGGGTGGGAAACTGTCTCTGGCCATCTGAGGGGCATGATTTGGGGTCTGATTCCTCAATAATTCCTTAGTAGTACAGAGTCAAAGAAAGCATGAAATAGAAAAAAGACTCTACTAGCAAAAGAAGATGACAAAAAATTTGTCTGCAGTAACAAACTGACCTGGGCTCTGGATACAAAAACAAAACAAATTTTAAAACATTCTTCCCTGAGAACTTAAGATCATAGGCTTGCTTTTTGCAGATTTGGGGTTCAAATTTACACAGCTTACATATTTTAGGAAGCCCCAAATCAATGTAAGAAATTTATGAGGTGGTCCTGAGTTTGCTCAGCAGAAGCAAATTCAAATGTTTTCAGAAGGGTCATACTCCATTCATCACAGGATTCCCTTAAATAAAAACCAATCAAATATAAGCTCATAATCCAAGGTTAGAAAACACATGGAGGAGAAAACCTATCAGGAACAAGAGTCAGAATTTGATGATCCAAAAATTCACATGATAGAATTATGGACTATATGCCACAAAATAAGTATACTTAAAGTGATTAAAGAATAAGAAAATAGAAGTAACAACATGACCCAGTATAAACTATTCCCAGACAGATTTTTAAAAACCTAAATAGAACTTCTAGTAATAAAAACTATAGTCACAGAAGTAAACAAAATGCAGTAATAGATGGTTTAACGGAACAGATTCAGCTGAAAAGAGAGATATGAAAAATTATCGTGATTTCAGCACAGATGCTGAAAGAGAATAGAATAAGATCTAACATATTTCTCAACAAAAACAATGGATTAATATCTTCTGTATGCTGAGAGAGAATAACTGTCAACCTAGAATTGTAATATATGACACATTATTACTCAAGAATAAAGGTGAAATAAGTATTTTTTTCAGACAAAAACTGAGTTTACCAGCAAACCTTCATTAAAAAAAAACTTCTAAAGTACACGCTTTAAGAAGAAGAAAAATGTTCCCAATGAAAGGACTGAATTCAAGAAAGAATGGTGAGCAAAGAAACAGGCAGACATATGGGTCTAAAAAAAAAATCACTGAATAATGGTAACCTTAACTTGAACACATCCTATCTTGCCTAAATTCAACACTCTCATTTACTTCTACAGGCTCCTGAAACTCCACTGAAACAAATGTAAAATAATTTTTTTAAGGCATGAATGCATAAGGACAATGCAAACAAGGAAGAAAGATAGCAATTACAGAAGATGGAAAGCTAAATTAACTAATTTAGCAGGCCTGAGAGAGCTGAATCTTAAGCCTAGAGCAATTTGATTGTATCACAGAACCCTGAGTTGGAGGTGAGTGTTACCTCTGGAAGCAGAGGGGCATGTAGAGTTCAAAATAAGAGGATCTGTTGAAGGTCTATTTAAAAAACAAATTCTCAAAAAACAAACAAACAAACAAACAAAAAAAACAAATTCTCACATCTCCTCCCTCCTACTACGCAGCCAGGCAACTGCCTCTCTGAATGCGGGTCTCTTTTACTTTAGAGAGAGTAAAACCCGAGAGTTTCTGGACTTGAAAACAAGGGTACTATATGAAAGAGGAGTATTAAGGCCAAGTTTACATTCGAAATGTTAAGACCTTCAGTTTTCTTCTCCCACCCAGCACCCAAAATGCTGACAAGCAGACTTCTACCCTCCAGTCAGGGTACTGGAAGTTTCTTTTCGAGGTAATCTGACCAGCCTGAAAGAAAAGTCCAAAAGATAAGGACATATAGGACTCTTAAAGGAAATGGCTCAGCCAGATTATCTTAGAATGAGTTTAAGCACATCAAGATGAGGGTTATATAACAAGGGAAAAGTTTGAGCTTGAATTTGTGTTAAGTATGTTGAAGACTAAGCAAAACAAAACACAAAACAAACAAACAAACAAAATTATTAACTTCAGAGAAAACAAAACCTTTTCCAGGAAAGGAAGTGTGACCATGGCATGCAACCTGGCTTTAGATGGATTAGCGTTTGTGTAGTCATAGTAACATAAATGTTGAATATTGGTGTAACATCCTGTCTTTTGTACTGGAAAGACAATACACAATCTCTAAAACCAAAGAATCAAGAAGCAGTGATATTTAGCAATATTTATTGAGAAATATGGAGGTGAAACTAAAAGAATGATCTAGCAGCATTGAAAGTAGTCCCCTCTGGGGTTCAGAAAATGATGGGGAGGGATACGGCAGAGCACAGCTATATTCCCCAAGAACCCTTATTGCTTTCTTGGATGCTGGAAGCCATCTATATTGATAATGTTGATAACAAATGAAACAAATGAAAATTTAATGGTACAAAACCAAGTAATGTCTAACTTGCAAATTAAAAACAAGACAGAACTAAAATACTGGGGAGAATAACATGTAAGAAGAGAGGAGTTGCATGGAATTAAAATGTTCACTCTACAGAAGGAGATATTAAATTTAGTCTTCGTTAATAATGCATGTTAAAATGTTAAGGAATGGAGAAAAATTATAATTTCCAAGCCAGTAGAGGAGAAAAATTAAATTTATAAAATGCACACATATAATATACATTAAAAATATATAAAGATATAAGTGGAGATGAGATAGATATAGATACAATAGATATAGAAGCATTGCTATCATAAAGTCAGGGGTTCTACTACAATACCCAATATTTGAATCATACTCCAATTTTTTATTGACCAGTTAATTTTTCAGGTGGGACAAGAGTAGGCTGAATGGATCATTACCATCATTTTTGATAATGATAATAATAGCAACGAGTTGTGATGTT
The DNA here is from genome assembly GCF_028021215.1 of Eschrichtius robustus. Taxonomy (NCBI): domain Eukaryota; kingdom Metazoa; phylum Chordata; class Mammalia; order Artiodactyla; family Eschrichtiidae; genus Eschrichtius; species Eschrichtius robustus. The sequence goes on from NC_090845.1 coordinate 18,224,160, forward strand.
TGTTCTAAATTTGCTTCAAAGGAAGAATGAGACTTTTTAGCTAAGTTTGTATAATATGAATAAAAGTAAAAATACCCGTGAATTATTTCACAGGCCTAACCTAGACCCTACTAAGATTAGAGTACATTTGGATAAAAAATTGACATCAGATGAATCATGCCCCATACACGCAGCCTTCTTTTGAAGGAAATCAAAGATTTTTGTTGTTGTTATTTTGTTGTTAGATGTTATTGTACAACAAAATCCTATTGAATAGTGGAGTTATTTCCAGAACAACTCATCAGATCATTTACTTTATTTCTAAGTAAAATTTCAGAATTGTGAAGAAAAACATTGGAAGGGAATGTTCCATGTATTTTTAATGCAAAATCCATCAAAACTGGGATATTTTATGATAAGACCAACTAGCAAGATAGGAAGCTGTTTGGGAACTTTTGTTTCCTTTTTTTCTTTTGTTTTAATGGATTAAATACTGAAACCAGAAGCTGCAAAGCTAGGTCTAGGAGTACAGAACAAGGAAGTGACTGCATCTTTATTACATGCCCAGGGTAACATGAACACAAAACAGTCTCAGCATTTTTAATTTGAAAGTTGCCTAAAATATTAAATCAAATTGAACAAGCTGTCAGAAGGAGAACAGGTTGCATTTTGTGGTTTTATTTTCTTTTTCATTAAGATTCTGACTACATGTCACCCTTTGTGCTTTTTATACCTGGTATGAGTCCTATCACATAGCAACCGTTTGTCAAGTTTCACTTTGAGCAGTAGTTCTCAAACCTAGATGGGACATTGGAATCACCGGGGATACTTTAGAACATACTGATACCTACCGATACCATAGATTCTGAGGTAGTTGGTCTAGAGAGCAACCTGGCCACTGGGGGTTTTTACTACCAGGTGATTCTAATATATAGCAAAGTCTGAGAAGCACTGAGTTGGAGGGTCTAACTTAGGCTTCTTATAACTTCCAAACTCCTGGGTCTCTAAGGGCTTTCTAAAATTTAAAAAGGCCATTTCTCTGGTTAAAATGAATAATGTTGAACAAAAAAGATCTTTTTTTTCTTCCTTTAAAGTTAGTGAAGCCTGTAACTCCTCTCTCTCTCTGAGCCTCATCCTGTTTCCCACTCACACTGCTTTCCCAACCATTTAAACATTTGCCATGATCCCAGGCAGTACAAAGAGTGGACACCCAGCCTCACTTCCCTCACCATGACTCATCCTAAAAGCTGTTTGCTGAATGAGGCTCTGGTTTTTGTTTCAGACTTCGTTTAGGGGCATCCAAAACCCTACACAACAATGCCTGTTCTCGCTCTACTCCCCCTTGGTCCCCGCCCAACCTCCTACTCTCTATTTAAAACCAAGCCAGAAGAAAAACAAGGCATTTGTCCCCAACAGTTTGCAAGCCAGTCATGCTTTTCCAACATATGCAGGGCTAGCATTCACCAATCCAGGATTCATGAAACTAGTTCCCTGGGCATCTATCAAATATACTTGTAGCGCTCTGAGAACAGTCAGAATTTCCAGCCTCTGAATGAGAATTGAATAGGGCTTTCACAGTGCTCATTCAAAAAGATTTACGGGATTTTCATATCTTCCCAAATGTCTAGGCAGCAGAAAGAGACCCCTTTTAGAGGTATTTGCTAGGCATGTGCCCCAAACTCTCCCATGAGAGCTCAATTTGACTGTGTTTCAGATAGAGTTGTATACTTACTGGTTAACTACAGAGGGAAGGAGCATGGTGAGGGTTTGGGACAGAAAGCTAGAGCTAGATCTGCACAGTGGACTGTGGTCAGGATTCCAGAAGCAAGGACACTGACATGTAAACTCCAGGAACCGGAGGGTGACTAAGAGACAGTGGGTGGTAGTCCCTGCCTGATATGGGAACGGTGGAGGAAGGAAAGGGGCTGATGGACGTCTGAAGCACAGCAAAAGGGAATCGAACACTAACAACCTTCTGAGATCCAGGCAGGCCAGCCATCACTATTGGGTCAACCTCTTGGTGACCCTCACTCCACTCCTTGAGAATGGGATGGGGTATGAGATGGTTTAAGAAGGCAGTAGAGGGACTTCCCTGATGGTCCAGTGGCTAAGACTCCATACTCCCAATGCAAGGGGACCCGGTTCAATCCCTGGTCAGGGAACTAGATCCCACATGCTACAACGAAGATCCCACATGCTGCAACGAAGACCCGACACAGCCAAATAAATAAATATTTTTAAAATATCATGCTGAACAATATTTAAAAAAAAAAAAGAAGGCAGTAGAGTAGAAGAAGAGTACAGTAGAGTACTCTAAGCCTCCAGTGAACTGGACAGGGACCCTTTAAGAATCATTATTAGCATGTCTCTTGATCTCACTTCAAGATACAGCTGTGAGTACCTGAGAAGCAACTTAACATTTTGAGCCTCAGTTTTCTCATCTTTAAACTGGGTGAAGAAATACTTGCCTCTCAGGCTTCCCTGGTGGCGCAGTGGTTAAGAATCCACCTGCCATTGCAGGGGACACGGGTTCGAGCTCTGGTCTGGGAAGATACCACATGCCGTGGAGCAACTAAGCCCATGTGCCACAACTACTGAGCCTGCACTCTAGAGCCCATACGCTACAACTACTGAGCCCACGTGTCACAACTACTGAAGCCCGCGCACCTAGAACCCGTGATCCACAACAAGAGAAGCCACCGCAATGAGAAGCCCGCACACCGCAACGAAGAGTAGCTCCCGCTCACCGCAACTGAAGAAAGCCCATGCGCAGCAATGAAGACCCAACGCAGCCAAAAATAAGTAAGTAAATAAATAAATAAAAGAAATACTTGCCTCTCAAGAGTGTGATAAAGATTAAATGATTATTATCAATGTAAAGCAATTAAATGTGGTAGATTTTATGCAAAAAATGGCCTCAATTATCCCTTTCTCTCTACCTACACCCCATTGTAAATGTGACTTTGTAGCTCCTTATATTAAGTGATGAAGTCTCTCTCTTCACACCTTCAGCCTGGGCTGGTCTTGTGACTTACTTTGGGACAATGGAATGCAATGTAAGTATTCCTCACCTAGGCCTCAAGAGGCCCTCTTGCTCTCTTGGAACACTGCTGCTGCCACGTAAACAAGTTTGAACTAGCCTGCTGTAGGATGACAAGCATGTGGCCTAGTTGCCCTGAACACGTGAGAGGACAGCCAGCCAACCCCTGAGAGCGTAACAATTTAACCAACTGAAAGTTGACTGTAGACATGTCAGGAAGCCAGCCAAGACCAGAAATGCCCAGCTGCGCCCAGCATCTCTTGCCAACCCAAATTTTGAGATAAATTTAAAATAGCTGTTTTAAGCCACTGGGATGGTTTTAAGCAGCAAAAGCTAACTGATACGGTGCCTGACAAAGATTAAGAGCCCAATGATGATAGCTGCTATTAATAATATTAACTGAGTGCAAGATGGGAGACCTGGAGTCAAGTGAGACTCACATATATACTGTCTGGTCTAAACATTGGTCATTGTACAGTATTTGTAAGTTTTTAAGATAACAGTATTTTAAAATTGGGAGACTTTGCATAAAATCAGCTAACCTAGGTTTCCTTCCCCAGGCAATGATAGCAAGATCTAAGTAGTTTCTGCTCCTTGAAATGGGGCAGTTACTCCCTAGATGCCCCAGTTTTCACCACTCTCTGTGTTTTCCAAAACACATTAATTCACTCAGTTCCTAATATGGGCCAGGCATTATTCTAGGGTCTGAGGATAGAGTAACAGACAAGATAAAAAAGCCTCCTACTTTCCCATGGAGTTCACATATGTGTGACAGGTGTAGACTATGCTGGGGGAGTGGGGGTTGCATAGAGGCTGGGAACAGACAATATCTCAGTACAAATTTTTTGTTTTGATGTAGGAAGCCAAAAATGAATCAATTTGTTCATTCTTTCTTTCTCTCTCTCTTTTTTTTGCTGTGCAATATATCCGTGTTGCTTATTTATTTTATACATAGTAGTTTCTATCTCCTAACCTCATACCCCATCTTGCCCCTCCCCCTCTTCCCTCTTCCCACTGGTAACCACTAGTTTGTTCACTATATCTGTGAGTCTGTCTCTGTTTTGTTATATACATTCATTTGCTTTATTTTTTAGAATCCATGAATAAATGGAAACAGAGTATTTGTCTTTCTCTGTCTGATATATTACTAAGAATAACATTCTCTAGGTCCATCCACGTTGTTTCAAATGACAGACTTTCATTCATTTTTATGGCTAACAGTCCACTGTGTGGGTATGTGTATGTATGTGTATGTGTGTACATATATATCTCACATGTTCTTTATCCATTCATCTGTTGACGTATACTGAGATAGCTTCCGTATCTTGCTTATTGGAAATAATGCTGCTAGGAATATTGGAGTGCATTTGTCTTTTTGAATTAGTGTTTTTCTTTTCTTTGGATATATGCCCAGGAGTAAAACTACTGGATCATATAGTAGTTCTAGTTTTAGTTTTCTGAGGACCCTACATACTGTTCTCCATAGTGGCTGCATCAGTTTACATTACCACCAACAGTGTACTAGGGTTCCCTTTTCTCCATATCCTCGCTAACATTTGTTATTTGTGGTCTTTTTGATGACAGCCATTTAGACAGGTGGGAGGTGATATCCCATTGTGGTTTTGATTTACATTTCTCTGATGATTAGTGATGTTGAGCATCTTTTCATGTGCCTGTTGGCCATCTGTATGTCTTCTTTATAAAAATGTCTATTCAGGTCTTCTGCCCATTTTTAAATCAGGCTGTTTGTATTATTTGGATATTGAGTTGTATGAGTTGTTTATATATTTTGGATATTAAACCTTTACTGGTCATAGCATTTGCAAATATTTTTTCCCATTCAGTAGGTCATCTTTTCATTTTGTCAGTGGTTTCCTTTGCTGTGCAAAAGCTTTTAAGTTTAATTAAGTCTCATTTGTTTATTTTTTGCTTTTATTTCTTTTGCCTTGGGAAACAGATTCAAGAAAATATTGCTACAATTGACATCAAAGAGTGTTCTACCTATGTTCTCTTCTAGGAGACGAACTTCTTGAAAGGTTTCATGTCATACGTTTAGGTCTTTAATCCATTTTAGTTTATTTTTGTACATGGTGTGAGGAAATGTTCTAATCTCATTCTTTTACATGTAGCTGTCCAGTTTTCTCAGCACCATTTATTGAAGAGAATGTCTTTTCTCTATTGTATATTCTTGCCTCCTTTGTCATAGATCAATTGACCATAGGTGTGTGGGTTTATTTCTGGGCTCTTATTCTGTTCCATTGATCTATGTGTCAGTTTTAGTGCCAATACCATGCTGTTTTGATTCACACTGCTTTGTAGTACAGTCTGAAGACAGGGAGGATGATACCTCCATCTTTGTTCTTTTCTCTCAAGATTGCTTTGGGAATTCGGGGTCTTTTGTGGTTCTGTATAAATTTTAGGATTATTTGTTCTCGTTCTGTGAAAAATGTCATGGGTATTTTGATAGGCATTGCATTAAATCTGTAGATTGCTTTGTGTGGTATTGATATTTCAACACTATTAAATCTTCCAATTCAAGTAAACAGGATGTCTTTCCATTTCTTTGTAAGATTTTCAAATTCCTTCATCAATGTTTTATAGTTTTCAGAGTATAAGTCTTTTACCTCCTTGATTAGGTTTATTCCTAGGTATTTTAGTCTCTGATGCAATTATAAATGGGACTGTTTTCTTGCTGTCTCTTTCTGAAAGTTCATTACTATTGTATAGAAAATCAATAAATTTCTGTATATTGATCTTGTATCCTTCAAATTCACTGAATTCATATATTAGTTCTAATAATTTCTTTTGGTGGAGACATTAGGGTTTTCTATATATCACGTCATGTCATTTGCAAATAGTGTCGGTTTTAACACTTCCCTTCCAATTTGGATGCTTTTAATTTCTTTTCCTTATCTGATTGCTGCAGCTGGGACTTCCAATACTATGTTAAATAGGAGTGGCAAGAGTGAGCATCCTTGTCTTGTTTCTGATTTTAGAGGAAAAGCTTTCAGCTTTTCACGATTGAGTATGATGTTTGCTGTGGGTTTGCCATATGTGGCCTTTATTATGTCAACATACGTTCCCTCTACACTCACTTTGATGAGAGTTTTTATCATGAATGGATGTTGAATTTTGTCAAATGCTTTTTCTGCACCTATTGAGATGATCATGTGGTTTCTATCCTTCCTTTTATTAATGTGGTGTATCATATTGATTGATTTGCAAATTTTGAACTATCCTTGCATCCCTGGAATAAATCCAACTTGATCATCTTGTATGATCTTTTTTATATGTTGTTCGATTCAGTTTGCTAATATTTTTTTTGAGGATTTTTGCATCTATATTCCCAAACATATTGGCCTATAGTTTTCCTTTTTTTTGTAGTGTCTTTGTGTGGTTTTGGTATCAGGGTAATGGTGGCCTCATAGAATGAATTTGGGAGTGTTCCATCCTCTTTAATTTTTTGCAATAGTTTGAGAAGGATATGTATTATCTGTTCTTTATATAATTGGTAGAATTACCCTGTGAAGCTGTCCAGTCCTGGACTTTTGTTTGCTGGGAGGCTTTTTTAAATTACAAATTCAATTACACTACTAGTGATTGTTCGGTTCAGATTTTCCACTTCTTCCTGATTCAGTCTTGGAAGGTTGTATGTTTCTAAACATTTGTCTGTTACTTCTGGGTTGTCCAATTTGTTGACATATCACTGTTTGTAGTATTCTCTTATGATTTTTTTTGGTATCTCTGTGATATTGGCTCTTATTTCTCCTCTTTCACATCTTATTTTGTCTATTTGGATCCTCACTGTTTTCTTCTTCATGAGCCTGGCTAAAGGTTTATCAGTTTTCTTTATCTTTTCAAAAAACAGTTCTTGGTTTCATTGATCTTTACAATTTTTTAAAAACCTCTATTTTATTACCTCCCTGATTTTTATAATTTCCTTCTGCTAACTTTGGGTTTTGTTTATTCTTGTTTTTCTAATTCCTTTAGATCACAGGTTAGTTTGTTTCTTTGAGGTTTCTCTTGTTTCTTGAGGTACACCTGTATTGCCAGAAACTTCCCTCTTAGAACTGCTTTTGCTGTGTCCCTAGATTTTGGAACGTTGTGTTTCCATTTTCATTTGCCTGAAGGTATTTTCTGATTTCCTCTTTGATTTCTTCATTGATCCATTGGATTTTTTTAAAACATCTTTATTGGAGAATAACTGCTTTACAATGGTGTGTTAGTTTCTGATGTATAACAAAGGGAATCAGCTACACATGTACATATATCCCCATTTCTCCTTCCTCTTGCGTCTCCCTCCCACCCTCCCTATCCCACCCCTCTTAGCGGACATAAAGCACCGAGCTGATCTCCCTGTGCCATGCGGCTGCTTCCCACTAGCTATCTATTTTACATTTCAACTGTATATGTGCACATACCACTCTCTCACTTCGTCCCAGCTTACCCTTCCCCCTCCCCATGTCCTAAAGTCCATTCTCTACATCTGTATCTTTATTCCTGTCCTACCCCTAGGTTCTTCAGAACCTTTTTTTTTTTTTTTAGATTCCATATATATGTCTTAGCATATGGTATTTGTTTTTCTCTTTGACTTACTTCACTCTGTATGACAGACTCTAGGTCCATCCACCTCACTGCAAATAACTCAATTTTGTTTCTTTTTATGGCTGAGTAATATTCCATTGTATATATGTGCCACAACTTCTTTATCCATTCATCTGTCGATGGACACTTAGGTTGCTTCCATGTCCTGGCTATTCTAAATAGAGCTGCCATGAACATTGTGGTACTGACTCTTTTTGAATTATGGTTTTCTCAGAGTATATGCCCAGTAGTGGGATTGCTGGGTCGTATGGTAGTTCTATTTTTAGTTTTTTAAGGAACCTCCATCCTGTTCTCCATAGTGGCTGTATCAATGTACATTCCCACCAACAGTGCAAGAGGGTTCCCTTTTCTCCACACCCTCTCCAGCATTTATTGTTTGTAGATTTTTTGATGATGGCCATTCTGACCGGTATGAGGTGATATCTCATTGTAGTTTTGATTTGCATTTCTCTAATGATTAGTGATGTTGAGCATCCGTTCATGTGTTTGTTGGCAATCTGTATATCTTCTTGGGAGAAATGTCTATTTAGGTCTTCTGCCCATTTTTGGATCACGTTGCTGGTTTTCTTTGATATTGAGCTGCATGAGCTGCTTGTATATTTTGGAGATTAATCCTTTGCCAGTTGCTTTGTTTGCAAAAATTTTCACCCATTCTAAGGGTTGTCTTTTTGTCTTGTTTATAGTTTCCTTTGCGTGCAAAAGCTTTTCAGTTTCATTAGGTCCCATTTGTTTATTTTTGTTTTTATTTCCATTTCTCTAGGAGGTGGGCCAAAAAGGATCTTGCTGTGACTTATGTCAAAGAGTGTTCTGCCTATGTTTTCCTCTAAGAGTTTGATAGTGTCTGGCCTTACATTTAGGTCTTTAATCCATTTTGAGTTTATTTTTGTGTATGGTGTTAGGGAGTGTTCTAGTTTCATTCTTTTACATGTAGCTGTCCAGTTTTCCCAGCACCACTTATTGAAGAGGCTGAATTTTCTCCATTGTATATTGTTGCCTCCCTTCTCAAAGATAACGTGAGCATATGTGCATGGGTTTATCTCTGGGCTTTCTATCCTGTTCCATTGATCTATATTTCTGTTTTTGTGCCAGTACCATACTGTCTTGATTACTGGAGCTTTGTAATACAGTCTGAAGGCTGGGAGCCTGATTCCTCCAGCTCTGTTTTTCTTACTCAAGATTGCTTTGGCTATTCGGGGTCTTTTGTGTTTCCATACAAATTGTGAAATTTTTTGTTCTCGTCTGTGAAATATGCCAGTGGTAGTTTGATAGGGATTGCACTGAATCTGTAGATTGCTTTGGGTAGTAGAGTCATTTTCATAATATGGATTCTTCCAATGCAAGAACATAGTATATCTCTCCATCTGTTTGTATCATCTTTAATTTCTTTCATCAGTGTCTTATAGTTTTCTGCATACAGGTCTTTTGTCTCCCTAGGTAGGTTTATTCCTAGGCATTTTATTCTTTTTGCTGCAATGGTAAATGGGAGTGTTTCCTTAATTTCCCTTTCAGATTTTTCATCATTAGTGTATAGGAATGCAAGACATTTCTGTGCATTAATCTTGTATCCTGCAACTTTACCAAATTCATTGATTAGTTCTAGTAGTTTTCTGGAGGCATCTTTAGGATTCTCTATATATCGTATCATGTCATCTGCAGACAGTGACAGCTTTACTTCTTCTTTTCCGATTTGGATTCCTTTTAGTTCTTTTCCTTCTCTGATTACTGTGGCTAAAACTTCGAAAACTATGTTGAATAATAGTGGTGAGAGTGGGCTCTTGCCTTTTTCCTGATCTTAGAGGAAATGGTTTCAGTTTTTCACCATTGAGAACGATGTTGGCTGTGGGTTTGTCATATATGGTCTTTATTATGTTGAGGTAAGTACTCTCTATGCCTATTTTCTGGAAGGTTTTTTATCATAAATTGGTGTTGAATTTTGTCGAAAGCTTTTTCTGCATCTATTGAGATGATCATATGGTTTTTATTCTTCAATTTGTTAATATGGTGTATCACATTGATTGACTTGCTTAACTGAAGAATCCTTGCATTCCTGGGATAAACCCCACTTGATCATGGTGTATGATCCCTTTAATGTGCTGTTGGATTCTGTTTGCTAGTATTTTGTTGAGGATTTTTGCATCTATGTTCATCACTGATATTGCCCTGTAGTTTTCTTTTTTTGTGACATCTCTGTCTGGTTTTGGCATCAGGGTGATGGTGGCCTCGTAGAATGAGTTTGGGAGTGTTCCTCCCTCTGCTATATTTTGCAAGAGTTTGAGAAGGATAGGTGCTACCTCTTCTCTAAAAGTTTGATAGAATTCTCCTGTGAAGCCATCTAGTCCTGGACCTTTGTTTGTTGGAAGATTTTTAAGCACAGTTTCAGTTTCAGTGCTTGTGATTGCTCTGTTTATATTTTCTATTTCTTCCTGGTTCAGTCTCAGAAGGTTGTGATTTTCTAAGAATTTGTCCATTTATTCCACGTTGTCCATTTTATTGGCATAGAGTTGCTTGTAGTAATCTCTCATGATCCTTTGTATTTCTGTAGTGTCACTTGTTATTTCTCCTTTTTCATTTCTAATTCTATTGATTTGAGTCTTCTCCCTTTTTTTCTTGATGAGTCTGGCTAATGGTTTATCAATTTTGTTTATCTTCTCAAAGAACCAGCTTTTAGTTTTATTGATCTTTGCTATAATTTCCTTCATTTCTTTTTCATATATCTCTGATCTGATCTTCATGATTTCTTTCCTTCTGCTAGCTTTGGGGTTTTTTTGTTCTTCTTTCTTTAATTGCTTTAGGTGTAAGGTTAGGTTGTTTATTTGAGATGTTTCTTGTTTCTTGAGGTAGGATTGTTTTGCTATAAACATCCCTCTTAGAACTGCTTCTGCTGCATCCTGTAGGTTTTGGGTCTTTGTGTTTTCATTGTCATTTGTTTCTAGGTATTTTTCGATCTCCTCTTTGATTTCTTCAGTGGTCTCTTGGTTATTACACAGTGTATTGTTTAGCTTCCATGTGTTTGTATTTTTCACAGATTTTTTCCTGTAATTGATATCTACTCTCATAGCATTGCGGTCAGAAAAGATACTTGATACAATTTCAATTTTCTTAAATTTACCAAGGCTTGATTTGTGACACAAGATATGATCTATCCTGGAGACTGTTCCATGAGCACTTGAGAAGAAAGTGTATTCTGTTGTTTTTGGATGGAATGTCCTATAAATATCAATTAAGTCCATCTTATTTAATGTATCATTTAAAGCTTGTGTTTCCTTATTTATTTTCATTTTGGATGATCTGCCCATTGGTGAAAGTGGGGGGTTAAAGTCCCCTACTATGATTGTGTTACTGTCGCTTTCCCCTTTTATGGCTGTTAGTATTTGCCTTATGTATTGAGGTGCTCCTCTGTTGGGTGCATAAATATTTACAACTGTTATATCTTCTTCTTGGATTGATCCCTTGATCATTATATAGTGTCCTTCTCCGTCTCTTGTAATAGTCTTTGTTTTAAAGTCTATTTTGTCTGATATGAGAATTGCTACTCCAGCTTTCTTTTGATTTCCATTTGCATGGAATATCATTTTCCAACCCCGCACTTTCAGTCTGTATGCGTCCCTAGGTCTGAAGTGGGACTCTTGTAGACAGCATATATACGAGTTTTGTTTTTGTATCCATTCAGCCAGTCTATGTCTTTTGGTTGGAGCATTGAATCCATTTATACTTCAGGCAGTTATTGATATGTACGTTCCTATTACCATTTTCTTAATTGTCTTGGGTTTGTTATTGTAGGTCTTTTCCTTCTCTTGTGTTTCCTGCCTAGCTAAGTTCCTTTAGCGTTTGTTGTAAAGCTGGTTTGGTGGTGCTGAATTCTCTTAGCTTTTGCTTGTCTGTAAAGCTTTTGTTTTCTCCATTTAATGTGAATGAGATCCTTGCTGGGTAGAGTAATCTTGGTTGTAGGTTTGTCTCCTTCATCACTTTAAATACTTCCTGCCACTCCCTTCTGGCTTGCAGAGTTTCTGCTGAAAGATCAGCTGTTAACCTTATGGGGATTCCCTTGTGTGTTATTTGTTGTTTTTCCCTTGCTGCTTTTAATATTTTTTCTTTGTATTTAATTTCTGATAGCTTGATTAATATGTGTTTTGTCGTGTTTCTCCTTGGGTTTATCCTGTATGGGACTCTCTGTGCTTCCAGGACTTGATTGACTATTTCCTTTCCCATATTAGGGAAGTTTTCAACTATAATCTGTTCAAATATTTTCTCAGTCCCTTTCTTTTTCTCTTCTTCTTCTGGGACCCCTATAATTCGAATGTTGGTGCGTTTAATGTTGTCCCAGAGGTCTCTGAGAGTGTCCTCAATTCTTTTCATTCTTTTTTCTTTATTCTGCTCTGTGGTAGTTATTTCCACTATTTTATCTTTCAAGTCACTTATCCGTTCTTCTGCCTCAGTTAATCTGCTATTGATTCCTGCTAAAGAATTTTTAATTTCATTTATTGTGTTGTTCATCATTGTTTGTTTGCTCTTTAGTTCTTCTAGGTCCTTGTTAAACGTTTCTTGTATTTTCTCCATTCGATTTCCAAGATTTTGCATCATATTTACTATCATTATTCTGAATTCTTTTTCAGGTAGGCTGCCTATTTCCTCTTCACTTGTTTGGTCTGGTGGGTTTTTACCTTGCTCCTTCATCTGCTGCATATTTCTCTGTCTTCTCATTTTGCTTAACTTGCTGTGTTTGAGGTCTCCTTTTCGCAGGCTGCAGGTTCATAGTTCCCGTTGTTTTTGGTGTCTGCCCACAGTGGGTAAGGTTTGTTCAGTGGGTTGTGTAGGCTTCCTGGTGGAGGGGACTAGTGCCTGTGTTCTGGTGGATGAAGCTCGATCTTGTCTTTCTGGTGGTCAGGACTTCGTCTGGTGGTGTGTTTTCGGGTGTCTGTGACCTTATTATGATTTTAGGCAGCCTCTCTGCTAATGGGTGGGGCTGTGTTCCTGTCTTGCTAGTTGTTTGGCATAGGGTGTCCAGCACTGTATCTTGCTGTTTGTTGAGTGGAGCTGGGTCTTAGCATTGAGATAGAGACCTCTGGGAGAGCTTTCACTGTTTGATATTACTTGGGCCTGGGAGGTCTCTGGTGGACCAGTGTCCTGATCTCAGCTCTCCCACCTCAGAGACTCAGGCCTGATACCCAGCCAGAGCACCAAGACCCTGTCAGCCATGTGGCTCAGAAGAAAAGGGAGAAAAAAAAAAAGAAAGAAAAAAGGAAATAAAATAATTTAAATAAAAAATAAAAAATATATTTTAAAAATAAAAAAATAGAAAAGTAATAAAAAAAAGAAAGAAGAGAGCAACCAAACCAAAAAACAAATCCTCCAAAGATAACAAGTTCTAAAAACTATACAAAAAAAACCAAAACTCAAACAAACAAAAAACGGATAGACAGAACCCTAGGACAAATGGTAAAAGCAAAGCTATACAGACAAAATCACACAAAGAAGCATACACCTACAGACTCACAGAAAGAGAAAAAGGGGAAAATGTATATATATATTTTAAAAAATGGAAGAGAGCAACCAAATCAATAAACAAATCTACCAGTGATAATAAGCTCTAAATACTAAACTAAAATAAACATAAAACCAGAAACAAATTAGATGCAGACAGCAAACCCTAAGTCTACAGTTGCTCCCAAATTCCACCGCCTCAATTTTGGGATGATTCATTGTCTATTCAGGTATTCCACACATGCAGGCTACATCAAGTTGATTGTGGAGATTTAATCCACTTCTCCTGAGGCTGCTGCGAGAAATTTCCCTTTCTCTTCTTTGTTCGCACAGCTCCTCGGGTTCAGCTGTGGATTTGGCCCTGCCTCTGCGTGTAGGTCGCCTGAGGGCATCTGTTCTTCGCCCAGCCAGGATGGGGTTAAAGTAGCAGCTGATTAGGGGGCTCTGGCTCACTCAGGCCAGGGGGATGGAGGGGTACGGAATGCAGGGCAAGCCTGTGGTGGCAGAGGCCGACGTGACATTGCAACAGCCTGAGGCACACCCTGTGTTCTCCCGGGGAAGTTGTCCCTGGATCACGGGACCCTGACAGTGGCAGGCTGCACAGGCTCCCGGGAGGGGAGGTGTGGAGAGTGACCTGTGCTTGCACACAGGCTTCTTGGTGGCTGCAGTAGCAGCCTTAGCGTTTCTTGCCCATCTCTGTGTCCGCGCTGATAGCCAGGACTTGCGCCCATCTCTGGAGCTCGTTTAGGCGGTGCTCTGAATCCCGTCTCCTCACACACCCCAAAACAATGGTCTCTTGCCTCCTTGCCAGTTCCAGACTTTTTCCCAGACTCCCTCCCGGCTAGCTCTGGTGCACTAGTCCCCTTCAGGCTGTGTTCACGCAGCCAACCCCAGTTCTCTCCCTGGGATATGACCTCCGATGCCCAAGCCTCAGCTTCCAGCCCCACCCTCCCAGGAGGGTGAGCAGACAAGCCTCTCAGGCTGGTGAGTGCTGGTTGCCACGAATCCTCTGTGTGGGAATCTCTCCGCTTTGCCCTCTGCACCCCTGTTGCTCCATTTTCCTCTGTGGCTCTGAAGCTTCCCCCACCCCACCCCCCTGTCTTCGCCAGTGAAGGGGATTCCTAGTGTGTGGAAGCTTTTCCTCCTTCACAGCTCCCTCCCAGAGGTGCAGGTCCTGTCCCTATTCTTTTGTCTCTATTTTTCCTTTTTTCTTTTGCCCTACTCAGGTACGTGGGGAGTTTCTTGCCTTTTGGGAAGTCTGAGGTCTTCTGCCAGCGTTCAGTAGGTGTTCTGTAGGAGTTGTTCCACATATAGATGTATTTGTGATGTATTTGTGGGGAGGAAGGTGATGTCCAAGTCTTACTCCTCCGCCATCTTGAAGGTCCCCCCGATCCATTGGATTTTCAGTAGCATGTTGTTTAGTCTCTACATGCTTGTGCTTTTCCCATTTTTTCCGTCTAACTGATCTCTAGTTTTCTGCTGTTGTGGTTGAAAAAAATGCTTGATATAATTGTATCCTCTTAAATTTGTTGAGACTTCTTTTGTGGCCTAGTATGTGATCTATCCTGGAGAACGTTCCTTGTGCGCTTGAAAAATTTGTATTCTGTTGGTTTTGGATGGGATGTCCTGTAGATGAAGTCCAACTGGTCTATTATGTCATCTAAGGCCACTGTTGCATTATTGATTTTCTGTCCAGATGATCTGTCCAGTTATGTAAGTGGAGTGTTAAAGTCCCCTACTACTATCGTATTATTGTCAACTTCTCCCTTTATGTCTGTTAATATTTGCTTTATATATTTAGGTGCTCCTATATTGGGTGCATACATGTTAACAAGAGTGTAATAGCTTCTTCTCGTATTGATCCCTTTAACATTCATTATATAAAGCCCTTCTTTGTCTTTTGTTATAGACTTTGTTTTAAAGTATTTTTTCTGATATGCGCATTGCTACGCCTGCTTTCTTAGCATTTTCACTTGCATTAAATACCTTTATCCATCCCCTCACTTTCAGTCTATGTGTGTCTTTAGCTCTGAAGTGAGTCTCTTGTAAGCAGCATAAAGATGGGTCTTGCTTTTTATCCATTCAGCCACTCTATGTATTTTGATTGGAGCATTTAGTCCACTGACATTTAAAGTAATGATTGATAGGTATGTACTTACTGGCATTTTATTACTTGTTTGCCGGTTGTTTTTGTAGCTCTTCTCTGTTCTTCTTTTAGTTTCTTCCCTTGTTATTTGATGATTTTTTTAGTGGTATGTTTGTGTTCCTTTCTCTCTACTTTTTTTTTGTATCTATTGTTGGTTTTGGGTTTGTGGTTACCATGGGGTTCCTATATGTTGCCCTACAACTGTATCTACATGTTTTAAACAGGTAGTCCTTTAAGTTCAAGCACACTCTAAAAGATCTACATTTTTTTACTTCCCTCCCCCACAATTTGTGGGTTTTATGTCATATTTCACATCTTCATGTTTATCCCTTTACTGATTATTGTAGTTATAGTTGATTTTATAATGTTTTGCCTTTTAATCTTTGTACTAGCTTATTTAAGTGAATGATCCACAGCCTTTACTATATATTTGCCTTTATTAGTGGGATTTTTTTCTTTCCTATAGATTGTTTTTGTTATAGCCTTTTTTTTCCACTAAGAGAAGACCATTTAACGTTTCTTTTAGGGTAGGCTTAGTATTGATGGACTCTTAGTTGTTTCTTGTCTGAGAAGTTCTTTATCTATCCTTCAATTCTAAATGATAATTTTGCTGTGTAGAGTATCGTAGGTTGTGGGGTTTTCCCTTTCAGCACGTTGAATATATCATGCCACTCCCTTCTGGCCTGCAAAGTTTCTGCAAAAAATCAGGTGAGATCCTTATGGGGGTTCCCTTGTATATGACTCTTTGTTTTTCTCTTGCTGCCTTTATAATTCTCTCTTCGACTTTTGACATTTTAATTATGATATGTCTTGGTGTGGTCTGTTTGGGTTCATCTTGTTTGGGACTCTTTGTACTTCCTGTACCTGGATATCTGTTTCCTTCTTTAGGTTTGGAAATTTTTCAGACATCATTTTATCAAATACATTTTTTACCCCTTTTTCTCTCTCTTCTCTTTTTCAGACCCCTATAATGTGAATGTTGGCATACTTGATGTTATCCTAAAGATCCCTTAAACTGTTCTCATTTTTTTAAATTTGTTTTTCTTTTTGCTATTCTGATTATGTGATTTCCATTATTCTAGCTTCCAGATCATTCAAGTTTTTCTGTATCATCTAGTCTGCTATTAATTCCTTCTAGTGTGTTTTTCATTTCAGTTATTGTATTCTTCAGTTCTGACTGTTTTTTTTATATTTTGTAGTTCCTTGTTAAAATTCTCACTGTGTTCACCTATTCTTTTCCCTAATTCAGTTAGCATTCTTATTACTAATGCTTTGAACTTTTAAACTTTTTTTTGTTCTTCCAGAGGTTTGCTCTTGCTCTTTCAATTGAGACCAATTCCTCTGTCTTCTCATTTTGCTTAACTTTCTCTGCCTCTATGAAATTAGGTGAAACAGCTACCCACTGCAGTCTTGAAGGGTTGTCCTTACGTGGGAGCATCCCTATGCAATCTGTGTGTGCCCAATGGCTTTGGTGGGAGAGCTGGATTTGACATGAACACAAGGTGTGCTGGCAGCTATCACCTTGGTAGGAGTTGGGACTGGAGATGAAAGGTTTAGGGCTAGAGCCAAGTGTGAGCAGGGGCTTCTCCTCTGTTCAGTGGCCATCACCACTCTATTGGGAGTGGGGGTAAGTCTCAAGTTGCTGAAGCAGAAGCCCTGAGGGTTGGGTCTGAGCTGGCTCTATTCCCTTTAATTGTGGGCTCTTCTCCCTCCCAGCACCTGTACCCTTGCCTCTGAGGGGAGCAGTGCTAGAGCAAGAGGGGCTGTGTGGGCACTCAACACGTGTTGGGGCATGGGCTTTAGTGCTCCAGCTGGGTCAGAGATTCAGACTGCTTCTGATGTGCTGCTTGTGTAAGTGTCAGTAATGGCTGCCCCTGCCCTGTTCAGACATTGCTTCAGGTCTGAGCCAGCTCTGTGTCTCAGAGCCTAGCTCCCAAGCAGGGCTGTAGCGTTCACTCAGTTCAGGCTGGGGGCACACCAGGGCAGTCACAGGAAACCAGTCACCCAGTTTTCAAGCCACCCTCTCCTCCCTGCTTTGGGAGCAAGCAAGTATGCATGAGCTGCTCATAAGCAGAGTTCAGACTTCCCACAGCCCTCCTGTTAGTCCCACTGACCCTCCAATCAGCCAAGGAGGGGCTCGTCTTCCCTGAGTCGGACCCGAGGGCTGGGTACACCCAGTCTGTTGCTTGAATCACTCACTCCTCAGGGAGGGTCTCCATCAGTGTAATCTCCCTTTTCCTCCTAGTCCCCTCCCAGGGACACAGGTCCTGACCTGATTGCTTCTCTTCCCTTCCCACCAGATTCCATGTGGATCTTTCTTATAGCCTTGGTTGTACAGGAGTCTTTTTGCCAGTCTCCAGTTAGTTTTCAGTGAGAACTGTTCAATATTTAGGTGTATTTTTTATGTGTTCATGGAGGGAGGTGAGTTCCATGTCGTTCTATTCCACCATCTTTATCTCCCTCCAATTTCTTCAATACTTGTAAAAGCAGGATGTCTTAGAGAAGAAAAAGTAAGAATAAATCATTTGCTGAACCATAGATGGCTTGCTGAGAAGGATATTGTGGCCTCATCTAATCTTAGAACAGCGTTTCTCAGCTGAGGCTATTGATACTTCAGACTGCAAAATTCTTTACTAGGTAGAGAGTTCTGTCCTGTGCATTATTAGATATTTAGCAACGTCCCTGGCTTCTACTCACTAGATGCCAGTAGCACCTCCCAGTTGTGACAACCAAAAATACCTGTAGACACTGCCAAATGTTCGTGGTGGGAAAAATTGCCCCTGGCTGAGAACCCATTACATAGAGTGAACAAGTGATATGATGGGCAAGAGCTGAAGGAATAAAGGTTTGCATTCACCATCTGCATTGGTTGGGATAAATCTAGCCACTGTAACAAATAGACCCTCAAACTTTAATATCATGGAAATTATTTCTTGTTTGCAGAACAGTCCAGTATGGAGTTCCTGACCAACAGTCTACATGGCTTCCAAGTTTCCCACGTTTATTTGCGTCAAACCAGCAAACGAGGAAAGAATGTGGAGGATAGCACTTTGGGTTTTATTTATGGGTAATGCAAAAAGTTGCGTATATCAATTCTGCTCACATTCCATTGACTAAAATGCAGTCACATAGGGAGGGTGGGAGGGAGGGAGACGCAAGAGGGAAGAGATCTGGGGATATATGTATATGTATAGCTGAGTCACTTTGTTATAAAGCAGAAACTAACACACCATTGTAAAGCAATTATACTCCAATAAAGATGTTTAAAAAAAAAAGAATTACCACAGATGGAATGACAACAATGATGAACTCACAATCCAAAATTACAAAATAAATAAGGAAAAGCTTCAAAAAAAAAATGCAGTCACATAGTCTCATGGGAGGCTGGGAAAAGTTAGTTCTAGTTATGTGCTCAGAAAGAAGAGGAAAGAGGTTTGGTGAACAGTTTTCAATTTTCTCCATCATTCTTACACTAAACTATATTGGTCACCACAGAGAACATTTCTATAAATATTGTAAACAGAAATCAATAGACCTTGAGCCTTTCACTGTATTCTTCATTTTAAGGGGATTTACTGACCTTCATATTAACAACACACTGCTAATCGAGGTTGTTGTTACAACTCAGCCAAGATCAATTTAAAGGCCTAAATCAAAACAAGAATATTTATATATACAAATGTCAAAAGCATGCATAAAGAGGGGACTTCCCTGGTGGTGCAGTGGTTAAGGCTCCATGCTCCCAATGCAGGGGGCCTGGGTTCGATCCCTGGTCAGGGAACTAGATCCCACATGCATGCTGCAACTAAGAGTTCACATGCCACAACTAAGGAGCCCTCAAGCCTCAACTAAGGAGCCCGCCTACCACAACTAAGACCCAGCACAACCAAATAAATAAATAAATAAAAATAAATAAATTTTTTTAAAAAGCAGGCATAAAGACTTTCTTTCTGAAAACAACAGTAGAAAATTAGAGAAGCCCCGCATGGGGCATAGAAAGGTTATCATCTTACTTATTGGAGGGATGAAAGAATGTTATTGTTGGCCCAGAGAATAACAGTGAGACCTCCATCCATTACCCTTGGATAAACCACCTATGTGATGGTTGCATGAGAGCATATTTATGCTATGACTTTTCCACATACAAGAAAAATGGCTTCTTTTATCTAAGTCTTGCTGGGTGAAATGACTGTCAGGTGAGTAAACTGAAATTGTAACAGCCTTCACTGCACCTTTTGTCTCTTTCCCTGTGTCTCACAGGTGTAGGGCACACAGAAAAACCAAGGAGCATCCTGTGCCACTAAGGGTCTTTTAGTACCATGCAAAAACAGAACTATATCAAACGGATGTGCAGTGAGAGATGTGAGTACTTGTCCTTTTGCTGTGTTTGATATGGATTCTGTCCCATTTTTACATCATCTCATTCTCATTATTGTTATTTGTATTAGGTACAGAAATGATTCACATGATGATGTTACTCTCCTTCTCCTCATCCTGGGCAATGGGGCTGGGGGCAATAAAGAATATGCTTATTCAGGGCTTCCCTGGTGGCGCAGTGGTTGAGAGTCTGGCTGCCGGTGCGGGGGACATGGGTTCGGGCCCTGGTCTGGGAGGATCCCACATGCTGCAGAGCGGCTTGGCCCGTGAGCCACAACTGCTGAGCCTGCGCATCTGGAGCTTGTGCTCCGCAGCAAGAGAGGTCACGATAGTGAGAGGCCCGCGCACCGCAATGAGGAGTGGCCCCCGCTTGCCGCAACTGGAGAGAGCCCTCGCGCAGAAACGAAGACCCAACGCAGCCATAAATAAATAAATAAATAAATAAATAAATAAATAAATAAATAAATAAATAAATAAATAAAAGAATATGCTTATTCATTTTCGAATCTCTTTAATTTTGTAATTCACAATCCCACCAAATCGGAACTAGATTTTTAACAGCTGCTGTGAAATCATTTTAATATCCACAAACAGGCTCAGTGCCTCAAAAAAATATATCATCTTCTCAAATATCCCCTTTTCCTGGTTGAGTTGAAAATCTATACTTCATGTTGTTTTAATGTCACTGTGCAATCATCCCCTCTAATTTTGTCATACAGTGCGCTCTACAGGAAGCTCCCATTGCAGGAGATTTATGGGACTCCTGGCAAGGGATTCAATCAGAAATTGGAGAATGTAAATGAGCAGTGGGATTGGTGTTCTCTACTTTTACCTGTTTATTAGAATTTTCTTGAAAGATCTCTTACTTCACAGTTTCATATTAAAAAAGAAAAAAACAGAATCTGAGGTTTCCTGGATTTTATATTTAAGAAAAATTTGTACTGCACTAAGTCTCTTTCTTAAAATAATCCCTTTCTGATGCAGCAAAAGCAGTTCTAAGAGGGAAGTTTATAGCTATACAAGCCTACCTCAAGAAACAAGAAAAATCTCAAGTAAACAATCTAACCTTACACCTAGAGGAACTAGAGAAAGAAGAACAAACAAAACCCAAAGTTAGCAGAAGGAAAGAAATCATAAAGATCAGAGCAGAAATAAATGAAATAGAAACAAAGAAAACAATAGCAAAGATCAAGAAAACTAAAAGTTGGTTCTTTGAGAAGATAAACAAAATTGATAAGCCATTAGCCAGACTCATCAAGAAAAAGAGGGAGAGGACTCAAATCAATAAAATCAGAAATGAAAAAGGAGAAGTTACAACAGACACCGCAGAAATACAAAGCATCCTAAGAGACTACTACAAGCAACTCTATGCCAATAAAATGGACAACCTGGAAGAAATGGACAAATTCTTAGAAAGGTATAACCTTCCAAGACTGAACCAGGAAGAAACAGAAAATATGAACAGACCAATCACAAGTAATGAAATTGAAACTGTGATTAAAAATCTTCCAACAAACAAAAGTCCAGGACCAGATGGCTTCACAGGTGAATTCTATCAAACATTTAGAGAAGAGCTAACACCCATCCTTCTCAAACTCTTCCAAAGAATTGCAGAGGAAGGAACACTCCCAAACTCATTCTATGAGGCCACCATCACCCTGATACCAAAACCAGACAAAGACACTACAAAAAAAGAAAATTACAGACCAATATCACTGATGAATATAGATGCAAAAATCCTCGACAAAATACTAGCAAACAGAATCCAACAACACATTAAAAGGATCATACACCACGATCAAGTGGGATTTATCCCAGGGATGCAAGGATTCTTCAATATAGGCAAATCAATCAATGTGATACACCATATTAACAAACTGAAGAATAAAAACCATATGATCATCTCAATAGATGCAGAAAAAGCTTTTGACAAAATTCAACACCCATTTCTGATAAAAACTCTCCAGAAAGTGGGCATAGAGGGAACCTACCTCAACATAATAAAGGCCATATATGACAAACCCACAGCAAACATCATTCTCAATGGTGAAAAACTGAAAGCATTTCCTCTAAGATCAGGAACGAGACAAGGATGTCCACTCTCACCACTATTATTCAACATAGTTCTGGAAGTCCTAGCCACGGCAATCAGAGAAGAAAAAGAAATAAAAGGAATACAAATTGGAAAAGAAGAAGTAAAACTGTCACTGTTTGCGGATGACATGATACTATACATAGAGAATCCTAAAACTGCCACCAGAAAACTGCTAGAGCTAATTAATGAATATGGTAAAGTTGCAGGATACAAAATTAATGCACAGAAATCTCTCGCATTCCTATACACTAATGATGAAAAATCTGAAAGAGAAATTATGGAAACACTCCCATTTACCATTGCAACAAAAAGAATAAAATACCTAGGAATAAACCTACCTAGGGAGACCAAAGACCTGTATGCAGAAAACTATAAGACACTGATGAAAGAAATTAAAGATGATACCAACAGATGGAGAGATATACCATGTTCTTGGATTGGAAGAATCAACATTGTGAAAATGAGTATACTACCCAAAGCAATCTACAGATTCAATGCAATCCCTATCAAATTACCAATGGCATTTTTTACGGAGCTAGAACAAATCATCTTAAAATTTGTATGGAGACACAAAAGACCCCGAATAGCCAAAGCAGTCTTGAGGCAAAAAAATGGAGCTGGAGGAATCAGACTCCCTGACTTCAGACTCTACTACAAAGCTACAGTAATCAAGACAATATGGTACTGGCACAAAAACAGAAACATAGATCAATGGAACAAGATAGAAAGCCCAGAGATTAACCCACGCACCTATGGTCAACTAATCTATGACAAAGGAGGCAAAGATATACAATGGAGAAAAGACAGTCTCTTCAATAAGTGGTGCTGGGAAAACTGGACAGCTACATGTAAAAGAATGAAATTAGAATACTCCCTAACACCATACACAAAAATAAACTCAAAATGGATTCGAGACCTAAATCTAAGACTGGACACTATAAAACTCTTAGAGGAAAACATAGGAAGAACACTCTTTGACATAAATCACAGCAAGATCTTTTTTGATCCACCTCCTAGAGTAATGGAAATAAAAACAAAAATAAACAAGTGGGACCTAATGAAACTTCAAAGCTTTTGCACAGCAAAGGAAACCATAAACAAGACGAAAAGACAACCCTCAGAATGGGAGAAAATATTTGCAAATGAATCAACGGACAAAGGATTAATCTCCAAAATATATAAACAGCTCATTCAGCTCAATATCAAAGAAACAAACACCCCAATCCAAAAATGGGCAGAAGACCTAAATAGACATTTCTCCAAAGAAGACATACAGACGGCCACGAAGCACATGAAAAGATGCTCAACATCACTAATTATTAGAGAAATGCAAATCAAAACTACAATGAGGTATCACCTCACTCCTGTTAGAATGGGCATCATCAGAAAATCTACAAACAACAAATGCTGGAGAGGGTGTGGAGAAAAGGGAACCCTCTTGCACTGTTGGTGGGAATGTAAATTGATACAGCCACTATGGAGAACAATATGGAGGTTCCTTAAAAAACTAAACATAGAATTACCATATGACCCAGCAATCCCACTACTGGGCATATACCCAGAGAAAACCGTAATTCAAAAAGACACATGCACCCGAATGTTCATTGCAGCACTATTTACAATAGCCAGGTCATGGAAGCAACCTAAATGCCCATCAACAGACGAATGGATAAAGAAGTCATGGTACATATATACAATGGAATATTACTCAGCCATAAAAAGGAACGAAACTGAGTCATTTGTTGAGACGTGGATGGATCTAGAGACAGTCATACAGAGTGAAGTAAGTCAGAAAGAGAAAAACAAATATCGTATATTAATGCATGTATGTGGAACCTAGAAAAATGGTACAGATGAGCCAGTTTGCAGGGCAGAAGTTGAGACACAGATGTAGAGAATGGACATATGGACACCAAGGGGGGAAAACTGCGGTGAGGTGGGGATGGTGGTGTGCTGAATTGGGCGATTGGGATTGACATGTATACACTGATGTGTATAAAATTGATGCCTAATAAGAACCTGCAGTATAAAAAAACAAACAAAACAACTAATACTAAACTTTCATTGGGTTATTTGTATGGAAATATGTTAATATAAATGTTTCAGACATTACATGAAATTTCTAAAAATCTTATATTTGTATTTGTATGGAAATATGTATGGAAATATGTTAATATAAATGTTTCAGACATTACATGAAATTTCTAAAAATCTTATATTTGTATTTGTATGGAAATATGTTAATATAAATGTTTCAGACATTACATGAAATTTCTAAAAATCTTATATGTTCTGGTATAATGTTATAAGTAATAATCCTAGTTATTACTTTAAAATGTATATCTCAGAAATAACTAATTTTCTTGTCAACTGCATTATTATGAACTTTCATCAAATCTTTAACCGTGGTCATTTTTAAGTCTTTTGTCATTTACAGACAGTTCTGGGTGTACTCTGATGATTTTGCAAATATGTTCCTATAAAAGGGTTTCATCTTCAGGAAATTCATGGAAAAGACTCTGACACGTACAGGTTTCTGGTAACTGAGTGTACTGCTGAACTGAATGAATAAGCATTTTCAGAACTCTAATGAAAAACTGATGAACTCTTAAAAGTGCTAACAAAAGATCAAGATGAAAAAAAAAATTAATTACATGGGACTGAGTGAACTGATGAGGATGAGTATAATTTTTGTGACTTTCTGTCTGAATTAAAAAAAAAAAATCCCACAAGGACTCAGAGGCAAAGAATATACAAATCAATTTTCACTGCAAAGTAAAGGAGCTGTTGCAGTGGAGGATTACTGGACTGAATGTCAATATTATGACATAGTATGAGTGTGTTTCATGTTTGGTAATTGCAATCATTGTTGCTTTTGTTGTGGTCATCCATGTACAATGCTTGGTGTCAGTCTATTTATCTCTTGTAAAAATAAAATACAGTGTGTGTGTGTGAAAAAAAAAAAAGAATATATCTGACTAGTAAGAATCTTTAAAAAAATAATAATAATAATAATAATCCCTTTCCACTCCTCAAGTAGTTTTATAAGTGCAGATGCCCAGGATAACAAATCAGCAGAGGTTTTCTTTCTAGTTATATCGCAGCAGCTTCTTTCTACTTTACTCACCTCGAAAGAATGGCTCAGGCAGAGTCTAACATGATGAACTATGACACAACATCTTAACCATAAAGCTGTAAAAGGTAAAGCTATCCATCTTTCATTGCACTCCTACTGTAATATGCACTTCAGTAGGAACTTTACATCTAGAGTAATTTTTGTAAGAACCCTCCAAATTTGTTGTTAGAGCATTTTATAGAGGAGGAAGCTGAGACTCAGAGAAATCAAGAAAGTTGGCCAGAATCACACAGTGGTTATTTGGTGCCATAAATATTTGAATCTAGGTTGGTCTCCTGCTAAGACCTATGCACTTTTCAGTTGTCCACTAATGTTGGAAGGCCTTTCCTTCTTCATTTGAGGATATTTGGAAATAAGCCATTGAGAAAATACCATGACGTCAGTAGGTAATGCTGAAAATAATGGTGCTTCCAACAGCAAACCTTCCCTTAAGCACGGATTATCTCTAGAGGCAGATGATGCTCCTTTGGGGTTCCACAACTTCATCATTCAAAAACAGCCACTTCCTTGTTTGAATGCCTCTGTCTGAAGGAGGGGGTCAATTCCGATCCTAGGTTGACATTTTGCAGCATGCCATGAGGAGCTCCTGTATTCAGTGATTTCACCTTAGCTTGCTACTTTCTTTTTTCAGTTTAAAAGGCTCTGAATACCACTCACTTTATTTGTTAGGTGTTTGATATCTCATTTTTATCTAATGCTTATTAACACTATGGCTGAAAATACTGCTAAGGTACAGTCAAAAATAAAACTTTAATTTCTTGCTAACATGTTCAATTTCCCACTACCAGAAATGCCTCACAGTGATCCTACTCCCAACATAATCCATATGTCTGTCTCTCTCTTTTGTTTTTTTTTGGCTGTGCCACACGGCATGTGGGATCCTAGTTCCCTGACCAGGGATTGAACCCGTGCTCCCTGCATTGGGAGCATAGTCTTAAGCATTGGACCACCAGGGAAGTCCCCAAGTCTGTTTCTTTATGTAGAAGTCCACTGTGGCTGAGATTCACCCTTGCAATATCAACCACAAATGTAATTTGTAATGAAAAAACTATTCAGAAGCATTAAACAATAGTTTCTCCCATGGAAACAGTTTCTCCTCTCCCCTAGACTTTGAAGAAGTTGGAGCCAATTAAATTTCAATTAATTACTTTGCAGAAAAGAGTTAACATGGCAGGCCTGTGACTGCTCTAAAATAAAATAAAATTTTATTTTATTTATTTAAATAAAATCACAGGCAGGTTTCTTTGGGTTGGTTTGTTTGCTTCTTGGCTCGATTAAATACTTGTAGAAGGTGAATGCACCCCATACAAGAGAGGTTTAATGTTGACAAACTTCTGGTGGCAGCGAGACTATGTCAGCACAACTTCCAGGATGTGACTGCTATACTTTAAATGGCCTGCTCTCAAGGTTGGCCCTCAGCTAGCATCAGGGAACTTGGATTTTGGGAGTGTTCCTACCACCCTAACTGATAAGAGTGCATCACTGCACCTAAACCATTTGTACAAACCACATGGCTTGTGTAGAACACATGCTTTCCTTCTGGGAGTCTGGAATTTTAATATGCACTAGGCAAAGGGTGCCTATGTGACCAGCCTCCAAAAAAAACCCTGGGTACTGAGTCTCTAATGAACTTCCCTAGTAAATGACATTTATATTAACCTATCTTCAAGTTCACAGAGCCTGCCCTCAAATATGTCCAGTCCATTGAAGGAATTCTTTACTGATATTGGTTGATCTTAGATGAGAGTTTCCTGGTCCTTCCTCAGTAGTAGCCAACCTCTGGTTGCTATAGGATCTTGAGCCCAAGATAGTTTTCTCCCCTTACCCCAGCGGCAGCAGATTTTTGCTTTCATATTTTCCCCAAGTTATAAGCCTTTGAGGGCAGAGACTGTGACTGGTCTTTGCATATCACATTGCATGACACACAATAGGTTCTCAGTTAGTGACTATTGAGTGATGAGTAATTTTATCAATCACCCATGCTTCTAGAATAATATTAAGAAGAAAAGAAGAAAATAAACTGAATAAATAGCCCCCTGATCTTAAGGAACGTATACTATGGATAGGCAGACAAAACTAACATTAAGAGTACATTAAACATTCCGACCAATTAATATAGTTAGCCTTGCAAAGTAAGATTTTCTTGATGTGTTAGGTCATTGTGATACTTTGATAAAATATCAGATGATTATTTCTCCAACGAGTATAATAGGTACAGATCTTTAAAACTGTGCTGGAGATAATGAGCAATGATATTTTACATACTACAAAGAGTTTCTGCTAGAATTTAGGTTTTTTAAAAATTAAGAATACATTACATTCTTGACTCAGATTTTCTCAACAATTGTTTCACATCCTCCAAAGGTTTTTTAAGTGGTACAAATTCATCTCGCCAAAAGGAATATATATATCTCTTCTTAAAGGAGCACATTTAAACAAATTAGTTCCATAAATAGCAGGGAAATTTATAATGCTTCTTTTTATAGATAACATTTTTTTCTACCACATAAAAAGATTTGCATTTCCATTCTCCTCACTTATCTTTGGCTATGTAACAAACCACTCCAAAACCTAGTGGCATAAAACAACAACAATCTGTTATTTATGATGACTCTGTGTTGATTGGGCAGTATTTTGCTCTATGCAGTGTTAGTTGGGCTCAGCCATCTGACTGCATTCAGCTGGTGCCTGTTTGACCTACAAGGCCCATGAAGGCTTCTCTCTCATATCTGGGACTTGATGCTTATTGTCACCTGGGGCACTTCAGTTTTACTCCATGTGGACTCTCTCTCCACATGGCAACTCATCTTCTAGGACCTTGCCACATGTCTTCTGTCTCCACCATGGCAAATGGGTTCCAATGAAACAAAAGTACAAGCTGCCCCCTGACACAATGGCATTTCTGCTATATTCTATCGGTTAAAGAAAGTCACCGATCAGCCCAGATTCAAGAGAAGGGAAGCTAGACCCTTCCTCTTTATGAGACAAATAGCATGCAAGCACAGGGTGAGCATATATTTTCATGGACATCTTTAGAGACCATCTACCATAATTCACTCTTCAACCACAACAATTCATATCCCTTACATATGCAAAATACACTCAACATCATCCTCAACAATGTCATACCACTGTAGCATTAGCACAAAGTCCAGGATCTTGTCATCTTAAACAAGTTCAGATGTGGATCCTCAGGTGCAATTTTGGAGTTTGTTTTGAGGTTTTGTTTGTTTGTTTGTTTGTTTGTGGGTTTTTTGTTTTTGTTTTTTTTTGGTGAGGCTGCTTAAGTATTATTTCCCCTCAAACAAGAAAACTGTGAATTAAAAATACAAGTTATCTGTCCCCCATATACTCATCATACAAAAGTGAGACAAGAATAAGAAAATCACGATGGACTCCTCCATCCAAAAAGAGGGGATGAAAGGTATAATACAGTCACTGGCCCATAGCAATTCTGGTCTGCCCAATGTGACCTCTTTCTGTATGGAAGCCCATCCTCCTCATCCTCTGGAGCCTCTCCACATGTCCTCTCTCTCCAACAGAATAGCCCAGACTTCCTTATAACACAACAGCTAGGTTCCAAGAAAGCAAACCTCTGAAGGGCTAGGCCTGGAAGTGGCAAAGTCAGCAGTCAGCCTACATTCAAGGGAAGGGAAAATAGACTCTATCTCTTCATGGGAGGAATGGGGGCAGCATGTTTGTATAAGCTGGGGAGACCTTGCTGGCAACCATATTTGGAGGCTATCTAAACACATTCCTTAGCATGTAGCCAACAAGGAAGAACGTGGGATTTTCAGCTTTCAAGTTCAACCTTCCAAAACCAACATATTGCTTCCAGATAGAAAGGGATTCATTACATGTACATAAATGCCTTTATGGAAATCTTATAATATGTCTGAAATTATTCTTTGAGATGGAGGTTTTAAATACACAAAGTAGGGAGGCATGAAAGTTGGACTTTGACCTTGGAATTCAGCCAATGTCTTGTTTTCAACTTGGCTTTTGGCTGTGGCCTTTGGGAAGCTAAATAGCCTCTTGCCTACTTTAACATTAACTGAAAGACTATTGGTTGCCATTATACATATTTAGTGTAATAACAGCAGTCATATAAATAATAATAGTGTCATGACAGTAAGCTAGATCCTCAGAATTTATTGTTAACTTCTTGATATTCACTTTCAAATATAGATACGCATTCTAGGTATAACATAGAGTTAAAATTTCCTTGAGTGTTTTATTTGTTGAAATTCTAACAGTCAATTGTAGTATTAATGTGTACTTATTATTGCAGAAGTAAAATGCTGTAATAATTAATGATGATTGTGTAAGCCATTAATATTTATGTACAAAACAGTTATTAAAAACTTTCAAAGAGTTAAATTAATAACAGAAAAGACTGACAGTTATTGTAAGTATTACGAAAGTGCATGAGGAAAATAACTTTAGAAAGAACAATTTTTTCCAATAATTATTTATACAATTTGAATAATAATAAACGACTGGATAATAGTGATTAGTTACATATTAATTCTAATTTCTGTAGAATTGTTTCATGTATGAACAATTATAACATCAAATATAATAACCTTTTAAGAACTTTATTTAAAATGTAGTTATTTACTTCCATTTAAGTAGAGTATTTCAAGAAAAAAAAAGTCCTATTGAGAATTCATCACACCTTACGAGGACGATTTAATACCTGAATGTCAATTTTGCCACCCCAAATTATCACAAGCGGAAAAAACTAAAAAATAAACTAAAAGTCAACTTAATAAATAACTTTTGATTCTGATAAAATAAAGAATATAAAGAATACAGAAAAAGAAAATGTTAGAGAAAAATGAGGTAGCCCAAACCTATTTTGTTCTCACCATCAAACTTTAAAATAACAGACTTTAAAAGAATATGCTTAAGAAGACAATCCCATATAGTTTTAAGTGTTCAGAGCCTAAAAATTTTAAACAAAAAGAATACTTAAATTATCTCTATAGAGTGCCAATCATTTTTATGAGTTGAAGAGACAGGATTTTTGAGTTCTTTGAATTTGGAGATTTAAAAAATCCCAGGTACAAAGTTTCATCTAGAAAACATATTACTGAGAGAAAAATTTCCTGAATTATATTCTGCTATCAACAAGTTTCATGGTATTATTGAATATGCATTCTCTGTATCTTGTACATCAGACAACTGGTAATTCAGAAATCAGCAGAAGCCTCTTTTAAGTTTAACAACTGGGTGAATCAATGATGATTTAAACTGTGCTTCTGCTTTATTGCTTTCCAAGGGATTTCTAGGTTTTACACCACAAACATAGCCCATTTGATTAAAAAACTATTTATAGGATAGAAAATCGGTGAATGGAATTATCATGTAGTTGTCTTTGAGAATTCAACAAATATAAAGAGAGTTATACATAATTTAGGATCCACAATCATACAATGTTTTTTCCACTTGGTTTAGTTGTGCGTTCAAAAAGGAATTATGGGACATCAGAAAAATAGTGAAACATTTTCATCATTCTTAAGCAAGGGAAAGATTTCTAGTCATAAGATTTTGGGATGGTATGTTATATAGAGATGCAAGCTATTTTGGATTTGCCGTGTCACATGTTTTACAAGATGTCCAAACATGATGGAAGGACCACTATTACATGTCTAAAAAGGCAGCTAGAATATAAGAAAGCCTTAATACCTTACTCTGTAAATAATAATAATAGAGCAATACTTGACAACTGATGGCTGCCTGTGGGCAAAGTCATTGTTACTGAAACCTGTTGAAGAAACAACACTGTGCCTTTGAGAATGAAAGTGTCTCTTATATGACAGCTGATGAAAAGACACTTCTATCATTCCTCTCTAGTCAAGATCCTGGGAGTGGTATCCAGGCAATGAAAGCTGAAATGCACATGAAAATTCAGGGAAGATTCTATCTTGAAAGTTACATAGCTCCAAAGTCAATTATTTTGCCCCATTCCAGATTTAAGGTTTAGAAATTTTTTTCTTCAAGTTATTGTTTCAACTAGCAAATGCATGAAAAATATTAAAATTAACAATATAACGGGGACTTCAATTATATCTTTGCTTCTGAAAGTATTTAGAAAGCTTCTTTGAGTAGTGCACAACATTTCCATTTGTGGGATTGCTTTAATGCATTAGCACCATCACCATCAGCCAATCATCATGACTAGGAGTTAAAAAGAAGGTAAGTCTTTACTGTAGCCATTTACTATTAAAGGAATAGAGCATAATAATTTGGTGGCAACATCACCATCAGTATCTTACATTGGCAAAGCTAGCCAAATATGGTCTTGTTCCTCTACCACTTCATTTGAAAGTGACAGACCATTTAGTATCATGGCAACAAACCAGTACTTAGCACATTATCATTCCTGCACTATGTTTTCAAACATTTAAAATCTAACCACTAGATTTTTCTTTTAATTTGGAGAGGGGGTATGGTTTACAGATGTCTGCCTAGAAGGGCAACATCACAGCTGGATTGTTTTTCCTAATTACAATAGTGAAACAATGTAAAAATCAGATTTTACACAGTATTTGAAAGCTTCTGTACATCCTCCCACCCAAAGATAACCACTATTTATAGTCTAGCGTTTATTTATTTTTGTTATGAGGTGCCTGCCATTGGATATAATCCAGTTGTTGCTCGACGCCAGTTCCCTGCCTAGTCCTTATTATCAAATGTGGGGTATGGGAGTGGAAGGGGATTTGGAAGTGACCACCTAGTTGGGACTTGCTCAGCTTAATGACAGCATTTTTTATTTTGCAAGGACTCAAAAAAAAGGAGCAGTGTGAAGCTTTCCAGTGGAAGGAAAGAGCCACTATGTCAGCATCAGTCTGTCCTGGGCCCATCCCCTGTACAGAACCTGGCTCATCTCCCTTTCCTCCCACTCCTACCTAGCTCTATGCCCACTCCTGCCTTGCAGTTGGTCCTGAGCATCTTGCTGCACAAGTTTCTCTCCCTCCTTCCTAGACTTGGCCAAGAAAGCTGAACAGCTTCCTGCCTAGGAACCCTGTTGGGGCAGTGCCACCTTTGGGTCCTGGATGCACGGGTTTGATCTGAGTCCTTGGAAGATTTTTTTTAAAAAAACTGGTTTTCATTAATTTTGCAGTAATGCAACCTTGCACTTTATGGGACTGAACCGTTTGGACCCTATTTATGACTTACGATAGGGTTTGGTGGAAGTCCAAAATTTACTAGGAAGTCATTCATTTCCTTCAGATTTTCAATTTTGATGCCATGAACTTGCATATCATCTCTAATTTTTTTCAATCTTATCCATTTTTTGTGGTTATTATATCTATTCCATTCCCAATAACGGCACTTTTGTTTTCTCTTTTCTGAATTGGACTTGCCAGATGTTGGCTTATTTGATTTTTCAAAGAAAACTTATTATCCTTCCCATTATTTTTTGTTAATTTTTATCTTCTTCTGTATTAAATCCCTCTTCCTACTTTCTCTTGGTTTATATTGTTGACTTCCTTAAATTGAATCATGTAGTTCACTTATTTTCAATCTTTTGTAAAAATAAAAGTATTTAAGACTATAAATTACCTGAACTTATAAATTATATAAATTATATAATAAAGTATAATTTTTATTACTTTCTAGATAATTTGTAATTTCCTCTTTGATCTAGGAGTCATTTAGGAAGAGATTTCTTGATTTCTAAGTAGGTTGTTCTGTCATTTTATGACTTTATTGAATGTTATTTGATTATGATCAAAAAATGTAGCCTGCAAAACCTACTATGGAAAATTTACTAAGGATTTCTCAGTGGCCAATAAATAATTTATTTTTGTAAATGTTCTATCATATGAAAAGTGAATGGTGACTTTATTTTTAAGTTCCTTATATTATTCAAATGCTGTGTCTTTGCTTTTGACAACTTTATTTGTCAAAATTCTGAAAGAAAATTAAAGCCTTCCATTATTGTTGTTTCTTATAAAGAACCTGTATTCCTGAGAGATTTTGTTTCATATATCTGGCTGCTGTGACATTTTGTACATATCTTCTCATGGAGTGAAATTTTATTGCTATAAAATATCCCCCTTTGTCCACGGTTTAATTTTTTTTCTAGTAAAGTATTTAAAGACGTTTATTAGTATTTAATTTTTTGTAACATTATTTTATAATTATCACTATTTTATAATTATCATTATTTTATAATCAAAGATGGAAATATATGATTCATGTCAGAGCTAAAGATGTTTTAATTTTTTCCCTTTCACAAGGCATCATCACAAACTGAAGTTTATACATTATCTGTATACACATATATCTTGCTACACTCAATATGGTACTAAGTTTGAGATAATCATTCTCCTTTAGCACTGATTATAAAACATATAGAGACTTAATACACCTGAACTAACACTTAACAGATAGCTATAGTATTTGTCTGTTTTTTGTTTTGCTTTTCTTTTTACCTTTTGATCCCCTTTACCCATTTCTCCCACCCCTCCACTCCCCACTCCAAAAAGCTACAAAATGTTAATGAAAGAAATTGAAGGAGACACAAATAAATGAAGAGATATTCTGTGTTCATAGATTGGAAGAATTAATATTGTTAAAATGTCCATACCACCCAAAACAATCTACAGATTCAGTGCAATCCCTATGAAAATTCCAATGGCATTTTTCAAAGAAATAGAACAAATAATCCTAAAATTTGTGTGGAACCACAAAAATCCTGAATAGCCAAAGCAATCTTGGGAAAGAAGAACAAAGCTGGAGGCATCATGCCCCCTGATTTCAAACTATATAACAAAGCTATAGTAATAGAAATAATACTGGCATAAAAACAGACACATAGATAAATGGAACAGAATAGAGACCCCAGAAAGAAACCCATGAATATATGATCAATTAATTTACAACAAAGGAATCAAGGATATACAACAGGGAAAGGACAAACTTTTCAATAAATGGTGTTGGGAAAACTGGACAGCCACATACCAAAGAATGAAACTTGACCACTATTTTACAGCATGCACAAAAATTAACTCAAAGTGTATTAAAGACTTGAACTTAAGACCTGAAACCATAAAATTCCTAGAAGAAAACATAGACAATAAGCTCCTTGAAACTACATTTTTAATGATAAAATTGTATAATTATAATAATTAACATCTATCCCAGAAAGTAATTCTATGATGGTGATATTCAGCTTTAGATAAATGTTGATTTTAGTTTTAGGCCACTTGACATTTTGCAAGATGTGTATTTAGGGTACCTCTAGCAAAAGCCTAAATCATGGAAATATAATGGGTTACTGGGCAGAGAACTTCGTCACTGGAACAGTGTGATAAGTCAAGGACCCAATCACTGAAAATTGGGATGTAAGCCAGAGGGAGATACCAGCAAAACTAATACAGGTATGTACTACACAATGTTGAGTACCTGATGAGAAGTTCCTTAGTCAACCCTCCTACAGGCCCACGTGGTCTCAGAGCTCAGATAGAACACAGAAAGTATTTGGGGGACTGTATCAGTTATCTATTGCTGTACAACAAACCACCCAAAACAAAATGGCTTAAATCAACAATCATCTGATTGACTTAACTCAAGATTATTGTAAGGAACTGGATACAAGGAGGGGTGAAGAATTGTGGCCATTTTCGTAATTGATCTACCACAGGTTCACTGGCTCCAAATGTGAGGGCTGGAGGGATTTGGAGACAGGGATGGCCCGGTTGTTCTCTATAAGACATCAATATTTAAATACATTGCTTCACGATGTAGCTGAAATGCTTTAATGCAATCCATTCATTTTGAGTGGAAAATTACTTCAAAATCATCATTTAGTTGATGCCTTCAATTGTGAAATCATCTTACTCACGCTTTTGAAGCTCCTCTCTGGTAATTAGTTTATTTGAACATCACAAGTGCTCTGCTGAGCATATGTTGTTATACTTATTTCCCTTTTGAGGAAACAGAACCCAGAGCAGTGGTTCTCAAAGTTTGCATTAGAATCACTTTGAAAGGCTGTTAAAAATAGAAGTTTTGGGGCTACACCCTGGACCTGTTGTATGAGTTAAGATTTTGAGTTGCAAGCAATAGAAATTGACCCTGGATGATTTAAGCAAATATCAAATGCATTGGTAAGTCAACAGTAGCTCACAGAATCACCAGGAAGACAGAAAAATAAGGCATAGAAAATGAGCATTGCCAAGGGAGGCTTAGGAGGTATCTGATGAAGACACTACTGTGGCCACTGCCAAACAATGTACTCATGAGCCTGCACCACTGCTGCTGGGAATTCTACACATTGGGCACCACCACTGACCCCCTCCCTCTTGCCACAGATGCTCTGGAGACTGGCTGCTGCCACCACTGCCAGCCAGTGTCACAAGATTTAGTGTTCCAGTACCCCGGATTCACTGTGCCATTTGCTCCAGATTCAATATCTCAAGCAACAGCATCTGATCAGTAGAGTCCTACCTGCAAGCAAGGCTTGGAAAACGCGTATCTTCCATTTTCAGCTTCCATGCTAGAAGGTAGGCTCTCTTCTTTCCCAAAACCCATGGGGTAGGGATTTCCTCAAACATAGGAAGGTGGTCTAGAACCTAGAGAGAGAGAGAGAAAAAAAAAAAAAGACTAATGTTCACTCTACAATTAGTATAAAAATCTTGGTTGGAAGATATAGCACACATTATGGTGCCTCACTCTTATCCCCTCAGCTCTCACCTTCACATGTTGTCAAAGGCTGCTTTACTGAAAAATTCATGACTCTACCCAAGGACTGTTGGTCTGGTCATAGAAGCACTTGGCCTGCCCAACAGCAAGCCAGAAGTGTCAGAGAGTTAATGGCCCCAGCAGTAGTCCTTGCACTGTGCATGGACAAGGAGTTAAGTAGATTAATACCTCAACTTCCTTGTACCTCAGCTGGCATAACTCTGAGGCACATTCTTATACTAGCCTGTAGAGTTCTTCAGGGGGATTGAGATAGTTTCCCACGGTGGTGACTGTTGTGATAACACACCCCCTGTTGGTTTTCTTCCCTTCCTGTCTCACTTGCTGGCTCCTCTACCAATGTTTCCTGGCATTTCCCCCCAAATATACCACTTGAACTTAAAATTTTGTCTTAGGGTCAGTTTCTGGGGGAACTCAAGCTAAAATGGGAGATACCTTGGTATTTGAAAGTTTTCAGAAGTGATTTATGTGATCCAAAATGTGTTTCCATACCAAAAGTTTAAGAACCATTTGTTCTGACAAATGGAAAGGCTTGCCCAAGTTCCCATTAATGGTTAGGGTTCTATGCCCACCCTTAAATCCAGGTCTCTTCTTTTGGTTCTTGGGCCAGTTCTCTCCTCACTAAGTTACATACATGGCAAAAAAGGACAGACTTTTATTTCCAGATGACTTTATGTAAGGAGAGATTTATGAAACAACCAACATAATCATGCCCAGATTTCAAAGAATAGATAATGTCACTAGTGACTTATTCATTTTAAAAATATAACAACAGTCTTTCCTTTTTGTTTCCTTTTATGAATGTTTCTACCTTTGCAAATGCTTTGCATAGAATTCACCTCCAATATTGTTGTTTTGATTGACAATTTTATTTCCATTTTAGAAAAGATGAAAGAGACAAATTCAAAACGAAATAGTCATCAAAGAATGGACTTTTATTTTAAAAAATAGAACACTTGCATTGTAATGTTCAGGAAGAGAAATGCACTTGCTATTGATGTAACCTAATGTTAACAGCTTGTCTGTATAAATGGTATTGTACAACAACATTTGTGAAGGGGGAAACAAAGGCAGAATGAAATGCACAGTGGTGGCCCGCAATAATTTACAGAATAATATAATGCAAGTAAACAAAAAACCCTTTATTAAATAAAATTGAGCCAGAGATAAATAATTAGAAACCAAATGTGAGAAGAAATAACTAATTTAGGATTTATCCTGAGAGTATCAACAGAATGTGTTTAGGGTTGTTCTTTTCTCACATTAGTGGAATAGGGAAAGTAAATTAAAATCTTCAGTAGGAATGAATGACTCAGTTGTTTGGCTTAGCTCTGTCTATTAGATTATTTTTTCTTCATATATTTTAACCAACTACCCAGAGATTTTCACTCATGTGAACTATGTCCTCAACGTGTGCACCAAAGGTTTTCTCAAATGTTCTAGTATGGCAGTGGGACATACATTTCCCATCTTCTGTGAGTTTGTAACTAGTACTAGGACTTACCAGTAATTTGATCTTGGGCTAGAATCCTATAACTTCTCGGAACTTTGGCATTTGCCTTTTATATGACCATATACATAATAGTTTTCATTTTGCAAAGATATTGTGTGGACCAAATGAGATAATATCTGTGCAAACACTTCATAAAGTAACATACACATATTAACATGTATTATTATTTGTATTATGATTAGTATTCTTCCCTGGTTGAGGTATCAAGTACATACTTAGAGCATGGACTATGGGATCTGACAGGCCTGGACAAAAATCTTGATTCTTCCCAATAATTTGGTAAAATTATTTAACATCCCTTAGCTTCAGTTTTCTCATTTGGAAAATGGAGATAATAATGTTATTCTCTGAACAGAGAATGTGTTCAAATAGAAGAGGATATCAATAATGTTGATGATGCTGCTGATGATTCTGATGATAATCTGCCACAATATGGGGGTTTTTTCCCTATTTTTCTACTCTCAGTCCCCACTATTTCTTGGATCAGTTTTCTTAAGTATATTCAAAATCTTATAACAGCAATATTCAGGGCCCAAAATATCCACCTAAAGACCTCCTATAGATTATTACCTTAATATGTTAGCACTGCACATCACTTTGTGCTTCTGAAAGGGTATAAAAAAATAGTGGTATCCCTATCTCAAAGTTCCCTATTAGTTCATCATTATCAAAAGTATCAGTCAGCTACAGCCACAACAGTGCTGCATAACAAATCATCCCAAAACTCAGAGATCCACGTTCACTGGAGGTGGCTCTGCTCTAATTGTCTCTCATCCTCTCTGGACCAGTGGGCTAGTTGGGGGTATGTACTTCTTATAGCAATAGTATAGGTGCAAGAAGTAAAGTGGAAATATGTGTGATTAAGGCCTAAGCTCAGAACTGGCACTCCATCATGTCTTCCCCATTACACTGGCCAAATCAAGTCACAAGGTTGAGTCTAAAGTCAAGTGGGAAAGGGAAGTATAACCTGTTCTTTTAATGTGAGGTGTGGTAACATCACACGGCAAAGAAATTGGATACAGGGAAGGCTGAGGTATCAAGGTAATAATGGCAATCAACCATAGCCATCAAAGACTAAACCGAAGTCCTAGAGAAAAGAGTCTAAGCCTCATTCATCAAAGAATCAGTGTTTCTAAACCAAAGCCTGACACATTGATTAACTGGTCATTCAACAAGTATTGTACTAGAGCTGAGAATACTAGAGCTCTTTCAGCAGCCTGAAACAAAGGCCCCTACCCCCATAGAAACAAAGGCCCCTCCCCCCATATAAACAGATTCAATGAAGAGTCATAAGAGACTGTAATCATAACCTATTTGTAGGAACACAAAAGAGGAAGTGGTAGGCACGTGTAATAGGTACCAAATAAGTGTCGAATGAATGAAGAAAGAAAAGAATGCCTATTCATGCTGCTAGGTTTTGAGAAAACAGTTGCGTAGGAATCAGACAAGCAGGAATACCCAGGCAATAGGGGAGAAATAATGGTAAAAACTATTTATCATCTTTTTACCTTTTCAGAAAGAACTTGAAATTCCTTGCTACAGACAGGAACTCCTTGCACATGAGGCCTACCACTGAGTTTCCCACAGCTATAGAAGCCCAAAATGCCAGATACTCACTTTTCAAGCCTCCTTTGCTGCTGGAATGTGGCCATATGCCACACTCTCTGGATTCGTACCCTCTCTAGATTCTGAAACTAATGGAAAGAGAAGCAAGGCCAATAGGGAATTCATTCCTGTGCAGACAATGCTGTATCTATTTTCCAGGAGTAGCTGTGGCCATAGGTCCAAGCAGTAGTGTAGTGTTCAGCATTAGTGCTGTGGGCTATGCAATCCATTGTGCCTGAGTCTAGTGACAGTAATAACTATATTTTCACAGGGTCAGTTCTAACATTTTATTTTGGGCATTGATCTTGACTCCAAACTTGGTTCTCTGGTGCTCATGGAAAATTCCAGTATCCTTTAAATAAATTCCTTCGATGGCTCAATTAGTCAGAATTTGTTTTCATTCTTGCAGCTAAGACAGACTTATCAGAGGGCTAGACCAGAAACTGAAGGAAAATTCAAAGTCGGTGATCAGGTGAAGTGAAATTATTGTAAATAAAGAAAGATGAGATGTTAAAACCTCTGGCAAGTGATGAGTGAGCTGGAAGAACCCTAATAATCAATGGCAGAAGTCTTGCAAGTCCTTAGCTTCTATCACAACCAATAACTTATATCAGTGTTTGGCAGCCCTGACTGCACTTGAAATTATTAGGGGATCTTTTAAAAATCCCAATGCTCAGGTCACATCCCTGATAACTTATATGAGAACCTCATTTTAAAAAGCTAACTTATATCAGAATCTCAGGTAACAGTATTGTTTAAAAAGCTCCCCAGATGACTAAATGTGCAGCCAATGTGCAGCCAATGCTGAGATAGGATTAGAGGAAGTTCGAACCACAGATGGAAAATAAAACAGGTGCACCTGGCTGGAGTGAGGAATGAAGGGAAGGAGTCAGAACTGATAATGACACAGAATGAACACACTGATCAGATGTACTGAATCATATATGGTGTCTAATACAAACTGCCGACCTCACCATGCTCCATCATTTAAAATTCTATAGTGTTTATCCAAACCACTCTTTTCTTCAAATCCATCTTCTGTCTTAGCTCAGGCCCTTATCAGCTCTCATGTGGCGTATTGCTACCACCTTCCAGTTGGCTTTCCCGCCTCCATTCATTCTTACCTCTAATCCATGCAATGCAATGCTATCAGACTGGAACAATCTTTCTAAAAGGCAAATCTGATTGTGTTACTATCCAGCTTAACCTAATCCAGTAGATCTCCCGAACACTACCAGATAAAACCCAAACTTTGTATATGGCTTAAAAAATTGTATGGTCTGTCCCTACTTA
The DNA here is from genome assembly GCF_028021215.1 of Eschrichtius robustus. Lineage (NCBI taxonomy): Eukaryota > Metazoa > Chordata > Mammalia > Artiodactyla > Eschrichtiidae > Eschrichtius > Eschrichtius robustus. The sequence goes on from NC_090845.1 coordinate 18,264,143, forward strand.
ACTTCCCAGCCTCTCTTCTGCCTCATCCTGGATCCTCAGCCACCCTCCAAGCACTCACCTGTTCCTCAACATGCCACCATCTTTCACATCTTTACGCCCCTTTGTTGATGCACTTGTTCTTTCTCTGAATCAGATGTAAATGTTTTTAAGATTATATTTAATGCATTTGTGGTTTACTACTTAGATATTTTGATCCACGTAACAGTATTCACTGAAAATATCAGAAGTTTCTAGAATGCAGAAACTCTGATTTCTGGACTACAAAATGCTTTCTGATAATTCTGATGTATTCGATAGTGATGAATTTGATGATGAATGAAAATGGTGCAATAGATGTTGCATGTTTAAAAAGGGTCAGGAAGAAGGGAAATTGCCTAATTTTTCGTGTCCCAGGGAAAGACTGAATGAGTCTTTAAGCAATTTGGAGAATGAGGTAATTTTTGAAGTTGTAATGATTACATTATTCAGTTATTGCCATAAAATGTCAGAATGGATTACCTTTTATGTCTCCTGAGACAGGTTATTTCACCAATGTGATTATCTCACCCATATTTTTCAATACTAAAATAATACTCCATCTAGCTCAAGTGTTTTATTTATGTTAAATCTGAAAAGATCAGGTTTAAATAGTCTATCCAGGAAGCAAGAGTGTTCATATATGGCATCTATAATAATTATCAGATTTGGCGTGATATTTTCCAGTTTAAAAGAAATCCAGAGTTTTATTTCTTGTAAATCACAAAAGATCCCTAGATTTAGCAAATTTTCCTCACTTCAAAATGTTTGTCTTTACCTATGCAACCTTCATTATCATTCTAATTTGGTTTCAAAGAAAATTTTTGAATAGATATATATGGTAATATTAATTCATGTATTAAAATAATTAAAACAGCTTATATAGGTATGGAACAGGACATTGCCATTCTTCATTATTAAAAGCATCTAATTTTTAATATTCGAATACCAGATTTGTAATCAGTTTTCTTGCCTATAACTCTAAACCCATGGCTGTGATTACCATGGAGGGTACGATGACACACGGTAACAAAAAGATACAGTGCCTCCACTGGTCTCTGATTTGCCAGCTCTCCTGTCCATGACTTGTAATTCCAAACTTCCAACACTTTTGTTTTAAAGGAGAGTTTTCTCATTTTATAGTGTTATTGTCAGGTGTCAGAATACCTAGCCAAAAGTTCAACTAAAACAGCAAATTAGCCTTTCCACCATGTGAGGATATAGCGAGAAGGCCCCAGTTATGAACCAGAAAGAGGGCCCTCACCAGAACTGAACCATGCGAATACCTTGATCTTGGCCTTCTCAGCCTCCAGAGCTGTGAGAGATAATTTTCTGTTCTTTATAAGCTATCCAGTCTGTAGCATTTTCTTATAGCAGCCAGAACGGACTAAGAAAGAAAATTGGTACCAAGAAGTGGGGGTGATGCTGTAACAAATGCCTAAAAATGTGGAAGAGGCTTTGGAACTGGGTATTGAGCAGAGGCATGAAGAATTTTGAGATTCATGCTAGAAAAAGCCTACTTTGCTCTTAATGGACGTTAAGGGTGATTCTCCTAAGGGCTCAGGAGAGGAGGAATGCTGTAGAGAAATCTTCAATCTTCTTAGAGAATACCTAAGTGTTCATGAACAATGTTGGTAGAAATATGGACAGTAAAGACCATTCTGATGAAGTCTCAGATGGAAATGAGGAACATGTTATTGGAAACTGGAGGAAAGGCAATCTTTGTTATGTGTCAAAGACCTTGGCTAAATTGTGTTTGTGTCCTAGTATTTTGTGGAAGGTAGAACTTGAGAACAATGAAAATGGATATTTGACTGAAGAAATTTCTAAGCAAAGTGCTGAAGGGGTGGCCTGGTTTCTCTTGAATGCTTACAGTAAAATGTGAGGAGAGAAATTATGTGAAGGTAGAATTGTTAATCAGAAAGTAAATAGACTGGTTGACAATTTGGAAAATTCTCAACTTATCCATACTGAAAGAAGTAAGAAGGCTTGTTCAGAGAGCACACAAAGGGTGTCCTGAATTTGATGAGGAGATTGGTATGGATTGACCATTTCAGTAGAAGCTAGGAGCTATTCATCAAGACAACGGGGAGATTGGCCATCTAAACAGAAGCCAGGACCTATTGTCCAAAAAATGGAAGAATGACCCCCAGCGCATTTTAGAGATGAGAGGCTACCCCTCCCTCCACAGGCCCATAGTGCAAGAGCCTGCAGGGCAGAATGATTTCAAAGAAGGTGCTGTCTCTGCCAGGTGGTTGCCCTCCCTGAATTCTGGCACCAGCTTCTCCACCATCCCAGGTGCAGCTTTCGCTGGGCCTAGCAAAGTCCGGGGGGTGGCGGTGGGGGGTTGCTGTCTCAACCTAGATTTCAAAGGATGGAGCCACACAGGGTTGCAGGCGCACAACGCTGGCAGAGGGCCACTGTGGGGGCAGGGCCACCACAGAGAGCCCTCACCAGGGCAATGACCAGTGGAGCTGTGTGGATGGGGCCACCCCCAGACCCCAAAACTTAAAGCCACCTGTGCGACTGCAACCTGGGACAGCCACAGGCACAGGACTACAACCCATGACTGGCATGTGTACCCAACAAAACGTGGGTGTGGGGCCACCTGGGAGCCTTGGAGGACCAACACCTACCTCAGTGTGTCTGGAAGATGGGACCATGGCCCCAGTGGGCCTTAAGGTTTTGGACTTGCTCAGGACCTATTACTCCTTTCCTCTTTCCTATTTCTCCCTTTTGTGTTTTTTTTTAATTGAAATATATTTGACATATACTTTTGTGTAAGTTTAAGGTGATGGGTGAAATTAAGCAGTTATTAATGCCAGAAAAGTTGGCGGGGGGTGAGGATTTGACATGGGAAGAGTTGTGTAAGAAAGGAAATATAATCATTGCACATTTTTTTGATTCAGGTGTAAACATTCTTTACAATATCATAATTTTTAAAATTTGGAACATAAACTTAACTAAAAATTGTGATACAACTATCATGCAAGCAGGAGAGGAGACAATGCATGATGTGAAAGAGCTAAAATCCTCATCTATTTTAGAAGGAAGTCAATACCTGTATGAGTTTTCTATTGTTGCTGTAACAAATTTATCACAAACTTAGTAGTTTAAACAACACAAATGTATTATCTTACAGTTCTGAGGTCAAAAGTCCAGTATGTGTCTCACTGAACTAAAATCCAGGTATTAGCAGACTGTATTTCTTTCTGGAGGCTCTAGGGAAGAATCCATTTTCTGCTCATTTGGGTGATTGGTAGAATTCAGTCTCTTCCAGTTGTAGAACCAAGGTCCCTGTTTTCTTACTAGTTATGAGTTTAAGGCTGTTCCCACCTTCTAGAGGTCACCACGTTCCTTGGCTCATAGCTCCCTTTCTTTACCTTCTTTGAAGCCAGCAATGGGTGATGCGGGGGAAGACAGTGGGGGATAGAAAGCAGGGAGGAGGTGGTCTTTCTCACATCCATAGCTCTGATACTCTCTTCTTTCCTCTTACACGTTTAAGGACTCATGTAATCAGACTGAGCTGCCCAGATAATTCAGGATAATCTCCCTATCTCAAAGTCCTTAACCTTAATCACATCTGCAAAGTTCCTTTTACCATGTAAGGTAACAAATCTACACGTTCTAGGAATTAGGACATGGACATCTTTGTGAGCCTATTATTTTGCCTGCCACTATATCGAATGTCTAACATGAATGAATTTTAAAATTATATATATGGTATTTCCAAAGGAGAAAAAACAGCCAGAAAAAGTGTAAAGATGTTGTTTCTAAGAAATATGACTGCCCTGTGTGCTTGTTGGTCAGGACAGGAGGTTTGAAATAAGGTAGTAGTCTTTTTTGCTAAAAGCCTCTAAATACTATTTGAATTTTTAAAACCATGTTCAAGTAACTACTTTGATAAAAAATTAACTGCAATTATAAAACAAAATAAAGGGAAGGTTTTCCAATTACTGTTTTAGAAAAAAGGAAATCAGATTTGCAAAGAAGGATGGAGTTGAGGAGGAAATACTCAGTGCTTCAGTTGTATGTGATGACCTAGCTGAAATTTAGGAAGGTACATGCTTCTATGTTTTTTACTATGGATTGTAGGGAAAATCTGTTTCCTAGCTGTCAGATCTTTTAAACTTAGTTAATCACACATATGAGTAAAATGGGGTGTTTGGGCCTAGATGCCATAACCTAATGTGATGGATTGCAAAAGGACACAATTCTTCACTCTTCTGGGGTCCTCCAAGTGAATCTGTGCAGGTCTTCCTATCAAAATATGCAATCTGGGGCTTCCCTGGTGGCGCAGTGGTTGAGAATCTGCCTGCCAATGCAGGGGACATGGGTTCGAGCCCTGGTCTGGGAAGATCCCACATACCGCGGAGCAGCTAAGCCCGTGTGCCACAACTACTGAGCTTGCCCATCTGGAGCCTGTGCTCCGCAACAAGAGAGGCCGTGACAGTGAGAGGCCCGCGCACCGTGATGAAGAGTGGCCCCCGCTCGCAGCAACTAGGGAAAGCCCTCACACAGAAACGAAGACCCAACACAGCCAAAAATAAATAAATAAATAAATAAATTTATTTAAAAAAAAATGCAATCTGTTTCCCCCCTTCTGAATCTGAGCTAGTCTTGGGATTACTTGCCACTAGGATGAAGCAGAAATGACACTGTGTCAGTTGTGAGCCTGGGCCACAAGTGGTCTTGCACTCCCTCTTGGACTTGAGCCTGCAACATAAGAGCAAACGTGGGCTACCCTGCTGGAGGATGAGAGACTACATGGAATAGAGACAAGCCATCGCAACACAGGCCATCCTAGAGCAGCCTTCCTCTGGCTACAGGGTAGCTGACTGCAGACATATGAGTAAGCCCAGCTGAGACTGGAAGCACTGCTCAGCTGAGCCCAGCCCAATTTGCCAATTGTAAGCTAAATAAATGGTGGTTTTTCCAAGTCATCTTGTTTTGTGGTGGTTTGTTACACAGCAATAGCTAAGTGATTTGCTAAAATACCACCATATTATAATTACAAGCCATGTACCTAAGTGAAAATAAAGAGCCTGTTTAGCTTCAGAACTCAAATTTATAAAGCAAAAATGTCATTTTTTCTCTTATGTTTTATTATCAATATTTTATTTCTGGTAGCATTCTATTCTTCTGTGAGTTTCTAGAGCAATTTTAATTAGTTTTATTACAGTGTTTTTTCTACCCTCTCAGAATCCAATTTAGCTTCCTAAATTGGAAAATCATATTCAAGAGACAGGGATTAAGAGGACCTTTTTCCTAGTGTAAATCACAGTATAATGAGGGCAGTAGAAATGTGAGAAATGTTTGATTATTTCTGTTAAAGTAGCAAGTCCTATAGCTGAAAGAGAAATGGACTTTTTCTTATGATGTGAGGAAGAGTTAAAGATAAAAAACAGAGGAGTTCTTCCAGGGATTTTAGTAGTACTTTGTGGATAATGAAATTATTACATTCCTAGAAAAATATAAAGAACAACATAATGGTCACTTATAATCCCATTTTCCAGAGATACTTAACATTTTAGCACATTTCTTTCCATGTTTTAGATATAATTTTGCATAGTTTTAAAATCTTTTATAATGCTTAATGTTCTTTTTTCCATAAAAATACACATTAAGCAGTTTCCCATCAAAATTTTTTTCTGCAAAATAATTTAAATAGCTATGTAATATTCCATTCTCTGCATAATTTTTATTGACCTTATAATTCAATAAAATGATGTATAATTTAGGTTCTCTTCCATTGCAAACTGATATAAACACTACATTGATGAACATTATTGTGCATATATCTCTGTACATATATTCATGTTTCTGGTTATTTTATTAGGATATATGCCTAGAATTAGAATTATCAGGAAAAAAGGAATTAATATTTTTAAGGCTCTTGAAACATATCAAATTGTCCTGCCCAAAATGTGGCATCAGTCTTTATTCCTGGCTGCAGTGAGTGAGAGAGGTTCTTTCTATGCGTCTTCACCAATATTATGTATCTGCTTGTTTAAAAATCTGAGCTATTTTGAAAGATATAAAAAAAACTTATTGCTTTATTTTGTATTTTTATTTCCAGTGGTGTTGACCAGTTTTTCAGGTATTTATTACTAATTTTTATTCTTGATATTGGAAGAATTGTCTAATCGTGTCATTTCCTTCGTTTATTGAAAGCGTTTTAATTTTCGCGAGCTCTTTGTAGATTAAGGATTTTAATCTTTGTCTCACATTTCTTGCATATACTAGTCCCAGCTTACTGTTTGATTTCTAATTTTGATAAGCAGAATTCTTACATTATTTATTTTATATATTTATTTTTGCTGTGTTGGGTCTTCGTTTATGTGATGGGCTTTCTCTAGTTGTGGCAAGCGGGGTCCACTCTTCATCGCGGTGCGCGGGCCTCTCACTATCGCAGGCTCTCTTGTTGCGGAGCACAGGCTCCAGACGCGCAGGCTCAGTAATTGTGGCTCACAGGCCCAGTTGCTCCGCGGCATGTGGGATCTTCCCAGACCAGGGCCCGAACCTGTGTCCCCTGCATTGGCAGGCAGATTCTCAACCACTGCGCCACCAGGGAAGCCCGAATTCTTACATTATTATGTAGACATACCTGTTGCAGTTGTTTTCTTACTTTCCAGTTTAGGATACTTTTCTTTACCCTGAGATCAGATAATTATTCAGCCATTTTCTTTGTGCTTTTATGCGTTGGACCCCAGGTGGACTGTGGTAGAGGAATCTTTCTTTCTCATCCTTTAGGGAATATACCCTTATGAAATTATGATGAAGTTAAAAGATATTTAGTTTAATTTTGACAGTTGAATTTTTTCTGTCATACTGTTGGGCTTTTTCTCTCTAATCCACAGAGATATAGCACTATCTCCAAGAGAGATGACTTGGATTCATTCTCTGTTTGACAAAAGCCAGTTGAGAGGAATGAGATCTGTTTCCATATCAGTGATCAATCTGACCATTGTGATGAAGAATGGGGAACACACATACATTCAAGAGAACAGATGGACAATATAGCATGTTGGAAGTAGGCCTCAATGTTTTTTTGTTTTAATAAAATCACTCTAAACTGTGCACACATTCCTCTTCTTAATTGCTTCTTGATGACACTTTTTGGCCAACCCAATAGTAGTTTTGTGAAGGTAGTGCTTGAGGAGTCAGTTGAGAAGGCAATATTGAGCAAAGGGAGGATTTAGAATGAGAATCTGTAGCATAGAAGGAGCTGCAAGTATTAGGGCTAGTTAAGTAGAATTAGGATTTATGAAATCAATCAATTCACTAGCACAGTTACATGTTACCTGAACATTATGGAAAGAGATAAAGCCAAGTTGGGGACTGGGGAGGATGAGAGAAAACTGTAGGAGGCTTACATTTTGGCTCCAGTGTCCACCATGTTCCTTCATGTTCTTTCAAGTCTGAATTCTTAATAACTACCTTTTCTACTCCTCACACTATAGAGGTAGGTTCCCCTTTTCTAGGCAGGGATCAGGATACAGAGTTGAACTGAACTTAGATGAAGAGAAGTGATTTATAAAAATGATCATCTTTTGATAGAGATGGAATTTTTACTGATAGTTCAGGACCCCCTCTTCTAATTTCCCTAGATGCCTATCTAAACTCACTTCTCTCCATTTCCCCCTTATTTTATGGCAAAATTAGATGCTGTTATTAAATATAGAGAAAATACAGTTTCATAATTACATGACTTAAATGCACTTCTGTATTCAATTTGGATAATATCTTCATATTGTAGGGGAGCAAAATTTGCCATCCCAAAATGTCTCTTTGGTATGAGGATTGTTTTGGGCTAGTTACCTTTGAGAAACAGAAGACTCAGGTAGTTTTTCTTTTTACCTCCTCCTAAACGACCTAAAAGAATTTAGATAGGGAGCCTGTACCTGGAAGAGAGCAATTACCAAAGACAACTTCTTTTTACATCAGAAAGACTTCTCTGCTTGGCATGGCAAACATTTGTTTACCAAACATTTGCTCTTCCCATCTCCCTGTGAACTGTCTTCCTCCCCTTTGAAGTCCCAGACCAATACCCTCTTCTCTTTAGCTCTGGATGGCCTGTCAGCCACAACTGCTTGAGTGCCTGGGGGCTTCATATTCTTATGGATATGTAATTTAATTCTGACACCAGCCAGAAGAACGTAGAAGGATATAAGAAAAATTTTCCTCCCCAACAAAACGAATTCCTTTCTGACTTTTTATTATGGAAAATTTCAAACGTATAGAAAGTAGAGAGAAGGGTATAATGAATCCATTAACTGTCCCCTTGCTGCACTAGTTAGTCACATTTTTGCCAATTTTATTTCAGCTCTCTCATTTTCCACTTTTTCTAACATTTTATTATAAAAATTTTCAAATATAAAGGAAAGGTGAAAAATTGTAAAATGAATCCTCATATGTCCACCATCTAGACTCTACAATTAATCTTCTTCCTATATTTGTTTTATAACATATCTATCCATCTCTTCATCTATCCACTCACCAAACTCTCTTATACTTTTATGCATTTCTAAGTAAGCTGCAGACATCAGAGTATTTCCCCAAAAAACTTCAGGTAGCATATTAGCAATAGACTTCAGGATTTGTTTATAGTCCCTTATTTTGAAGTAAATTTTATATACAGTGACATGCTAGAATGTGCTAAATATTTTACAGGCAGTCTAATTTACCCCTCACAACTCCTATATGAATTTATTATTACAGTTGTTATTTTACATCTTACAGACTTGAAGAAGATAAGTGTTCTGTGCAGGGCCAGACAGTCAGTGGCAGGGCCAGGTTTCGAACTCTAAAGCCTTTGTGTAACTGAGCAGGACCCTATGGGGCCTTCCCGGCACAGGCCTCCCCCCACCCCACCCCGTATCCTCTGCTTTAGCTCCTCTCTGAAGTACCTAGACGATAGTAATTGATGCAAATTTCCTGAGTTGTTTTGCAGATGTGAAAACCCCCCACCAAATGGAAGACATTAACTACTTGATGACCACGTGCACATCGCCCCAGGCCTCCTGGAGCCTAAGGACTAATAACTTGAACCCCTGTGACACCACCTATTCCCTCACCATCAGCCAGTCAGCGGACTGTGCACGATCTGATCACGTAGCCTGCGACCGCCGCCGCCCCCCCACCCCCCCATCCCGACCTGGTCTTTAAAAATGCTTTGCTGAAACCCTTCAGGGAACTTGAGGCTTTTTAGGGCATGAGCCACCTCGTCTCCTTGCACGGCCCTGCAAGAAACCTTTCTCTGCTCCAAACTCCAACGTTTCGGTTTGTTAGGCCTCACTGTGCGTCGGGCCCGCGAACGTAGAACATATCCACCACCCTAGAAAACTCCCTCATGCCCGTTCCCAGTCAATTCATGCCTTTACCCTGACTCCAAGAGACAACAACTTTTCTGATAGTTTTCCACCTTAAATTAGTTTTGCCTTTTTTAGAACTTCATATAAACGGGATCATATAGTAAATGTTCTTTTGTGTAACAGTGTTTTTGAGATTTATCTGTGTTGTTTGTATAAGTAACTTATTTCAATCCCACACTTTAAAAAATTTTTTTTGATGTGGTATTTTAAAGAAAATCCCAGCCATCATGTCCTTTTGCCCGTCAATGCTTCTATTTCATCTGTATTCTCATTTGTACCTAAGTGTAGTCTGACTCCAGTGTTTCCCATCATCACCTCTTTATTTCCTTCTGGTAAGCCACAGGTCACCCAATAGGTTTGTCTGCATGGACTCTATGCTACTGACACACGTAGGTCACCAGACACTTTCTGATAGTAGCATAAATGAGAGAAATTTAACACTTTCTCTTTGCAGTAAACATTTTTTGCTATATTATTCTTTAATTTTTTTTTCTAGAGAATCATTTTTTTTTTCCTCCCTAGATCTTCCAAGAAACTTTCTGCCCACTTCATTTTCCCACCCCCATCTCTGTTTGCAGCACATCCCAATCATAGCATTACTCCACTCCTCTGTGCTCTGTAAGAGGAACTATTTTACATGAATGATCCTATTTTCATGGATCCTTTGATTCTGTCATCAATAGGCGGAGAAAAACTACAGTAGACAGAGTAGGGAATCATGGTGGTTTGATGAGTACAATTTTTACTCTACGTGAAAGCCCTTCCTTTTCCTGAATATTTTGGTAAAAATATTAAAGAAGTTGTTTTATATTTTCTGTCAATTTGCAATTATTTTACTCTCAAGTTTCCAGAGAGAAGCTTTTGACTTGAACTACCAGCAGTTTAATTGTGGGACTGGGAATGAACAAGGTTAGTCTATGTTCTGCTTCACCACAGATGTCAAGTTAATTAGTAAAAAGCCCAGAAGGAGCAGTTTGGGGATTTGATTTTCATTCACCCACTGGAGGGAAAAACATCAGCTACTGAGAGAGTGTTCTCAGTATGTCTGCACCCTGTTATTCCTCCACTTAAAATTTGACATCCAGAATAAAATGCACCCTCCTTGCGGATCACATGTGGTGGTAAACACATTTAATTCCTCTTTTGTGAGAAGGAGAAAGATGCAAGTGACTTCCTTATTTCTAAAATATGTTGGCACCAAAATTTTAAGCAAAATATAATATAAAAATCAAGATTATATTTGAAATGTTTCTTTTATAATTATATACTGTATTACATAGTACAAGTAATATATTCTTTAAGCAAAAAGTAAGTAGTATAGTCTTTGAAAAATACAAGTTTGAACCAACTCACCATAAAATATGCTAAGATGTCTAATCTGGAGACATTTATAAAAATTAGCTTCCCAGGACTTGGTAAGTTTTCCCTTCCTCTATTTAGAAATGGCCACAACAGGGTATGTAACAGCATATAATCGTTATGATAAAGGCATTCCACTTTGGCATAAAAAGAAACGTCTATTGAAGATAAAGCTTCTCCACTCTTTTCCCATGTTTCTGTCCTCTTTTCCCACAAAGTTTTTGTTGTGAACCTTGAAACACTCTTGTTGAAACAATACGTGTAAACAAGTAAAAATTGTGCGGATTTAATAGTAGATGGCAATTATCATTTAGGGGTCGACAGGATATGTTTAGGTTCATTATCACTTTTGATGTGTTCAAAATTCATGAAGTATGCAGAATAGATGGGGCTCAGTAATGTTCGGTGATTTGTCCAAGGTCACACAGCTGTGAAAATCAGGACTTGAACCTTGGTCACCTAAGCTTACATCTAGTTTTCTTCCTCTTACATCAGACATCTTCATTAAAGACTGAAGACATATACATACACAAATGACTATAACATGAGACCACAGACAATGAATGATGTGTGTAACATAAGATTCCACCCATCATGTCCACGTGGGATTATCAGGAAACATTTTTGGATGATGTTGCATCAGACCTTTCTTACTGACAGAGAAGAGAGAGGCTGAATTTCTCTCCCATTCCAAACTACTTATGGCTTCTGCATTTGGATTCAAATGAAATATGCAAATATTTCAGGTTTGTGTGTCCTTTGTAAACACAACTTCCTGTTGGATTTTAGGAAGACTCTAAAATGACTTAAATGACTTCCTGAGTATTAAATAGCTCATGAAGAGCAAGATCTTGATGAATTATGTGTAATCAGAGACATAAATCCAAGACATGAATTTTAAAATTCCTGTCAAACACACGTGCTTCAAAGCAGCAGAAGGGAAGATAAGTTTACAGAAAAAAAATGTTTGGGGGTTTTTCCATTCCTTAAAGGGTCACAAATTCTGTGAAAGGTCAAAGGTCTAACAAACAATATTGCCTCTTTGTATATTTTGCCCTCAAGTCACTTTTGGACATTTTTAATCTTTTCAAATCTTTAAGGCAAAGAATAACTAGATCCATCCTAAAAATTATTCCTGAAATAGAGGCTGAGTCTCTGTATCAAGTCCTTCCTTCTAGCATCCATGATGTGATGGCTACTGTGGGACATTGGCCTACAGGAAGTGAGGTCATTGGGCTGCTTCAGCTGGTGTCCTGGTTTTATAGGTTTCTACATGTGAGGGCAAAGGAAACAAGAGAAGAACAACACTGACAGAGAAACAATGTGGCAAGCCTGGAATTGTAGTCAGAGGAGGTTTGCTTCAGTCACCTCTATCTCCTCCTCAAACACTGCTCATGGGCCATTTTTATTCTCTACATGCTCAGTGGGACCACTCAGAACCATGGGCAGTTCCCTTCCAGATCACAACCTTGGCTCAAATACCCCTGGAAAAAACCTTCCTTCCCCTACACACCAGTGCCGCAGGGACAACTCAGCTTTCTCAGCTCTCCACATCAATCCTATCAGATGTAGATCTGACTCTTCAGCTGTTTCAGTGGACCTCAGTGAAGCTTGTGAGTGCTGGCAGGCACTGTCTTCAAGCCCTTACTGCAAAGCTGGTACACAGAATAGGGAAAAGAAGATCAGATAGTTAGAAGAGAGAGAAATAGGAACTGTTAAAATGATGTAGAAATAGTGGTAAGATGAAGAGAAATGTCAAGACGTGAGTGAGAGGGAAGGAAAGAAAACAAAGAGATTTATGTGGTGAGAAGGAGGTGACATGCTGCCTCCTGGGAAAATGCTCCTCTCCATATGAGTTCCTCTGAGTCTTTGGGGATGGCCAGGAAATGCTTGTTGGAGCACATGCCTCAGTGGAAGAATTTTAGAATATTAATTCCACTTACAATAGGAAGAAAATAATTTTTCAGGATACCAAACTGATTGAGCTTCTTTTTTTTTATTTTTATTTTTATTTTTTTTAGTTGTTTTGTTTGTTGTTTTATACTGCAGGTTCTTATTAGGCATCAGTTTTATACACATCAGTGTATACATGTCAATCCCAATCGCCCAATTCAGCACACCACCATCCCCACCCCACCGCGGTTTTCCCCCCTTGGTGTCCATATGTCCATTCTCTACATCTGTGTCTCAACTTCTGCCCTGCAAACTGGCTCATCTGTACCATTTTTCTAGGTTCCACATACATGCATTAATATACGATATTTATTTTTCTCTTTCTGACTTACTTCACTCTGTATGACAGTCTCTAGATCCATCCACGTCTCAACAAATGACTCAATTCCGTTCCTTTTTATGGCTGAGTAATATTCCATTGTATATATGTACCATGACTTCTTTATCCATTCGTCTGTTGATGGGCATTTAGGTTGCTTCCATGACCTGGCTATTGTAAATAGTGCTGCAATGAACATTCGGGTGCGTGTGTCTTTTTGAATTACGGTTTTCTCTGGGTATATGCCCAGTAGTGGGATTGCTGGGTCATATGGTAATTCTATGTTTAGTTTTTTAAGGAACCTCCATATTGTTCTCCATAGTGGCTGTATCAATTTACATTCCCACCAACAGTGCAAGAGGGTTCCCTTTTCTCCACACCCTCTCCAGCATTTGTTGTTTGTAGATTTTCTGATGATGCCCATTCTAACAGGAGTGAGGTGATACCTCATTGTAGTTTTGATTTGCATTTCTCTAATAATTAGTGATGTTGAGCATCTTTTCATGTGCTTCGTGGCCGTCTGTATGTCTTCTTTGGAGAAATGTCTATTTAGGTCTTCTGCCCATTTTTGGATTGGGGTGTTTGTTTCTTTGATATTGAGCTGAATGAGCTGTTTATATATTTTGGAGATTAACCCTTTGTCCGTTGATTCGTTTGCAAATATTTTCTCCCATTCTGAGGGTTGTCTTTTCGTCTTGTTTATGGTTTCCTTTGCTGTGCAAAAGCTTTGAAGTTTCATTAGGTCCCACTTGTTTATTTTTGTTTTTATTTCCATTACTCTAGGAGGTGGATCAAAAAAGATCTTGCTGTGATTTATGTCAAAGAGTGTTCTTCCTATGTTTTCCTCTAAGAGTTTTATAGTGTCCAGTCTTAGATTTAGGTCTCGAATCCATTTTGAGTTTATTTTTGTGTATGGTGTTAGGGAGTATTCTAATTTCATTCTTTTACATGTAGCTGTCCAGTTTTCCCAGCACCACTTATTGAAGAGACTGTCTTTTCTCCATTGTATATCTTTGCCTCCTTTGTCATAGATTAGTTGACCATAGGTGCGTGGGTTAATCTCTGGGCTTTCTATCTTGTTCCATTGATCTATGTTTCTGTTTTTGTGCCAGTACCATATTGTCTTGATTACTGTAGCTTTGTAGTAGAGTCTGAAGTCAGGGAGTCTGATTCCTCCAGCTCCATTTTTTTGCCTCAAGACTGCTTTGGCTATTCGGGGTCTTTTGTGTCTCCATACAAATTTTAAGATGATTTGTTCTAGCTCTGTAAAAAATGCCATTGGTAATTTGATAGGGATTGCACTGAATCTGTAGATTGCTTTGGGTAGTATACTCATTTTCACAATGTTGATTCTTCCAATCCAAGAACATGGTATATCTCTCCATCTGTTGGTATCATCTTTAATTTCTTTCATCAGTGTCTTATAGTTTTCTGCATACAGGTCTTTGGTCTCCCTAGGTAGGTTTATTCCTAGGTATTTTATTCTTTTTGTTGCAATGGTAAATGGGAGTGTTTCCATAATTTCTCTTTCAGATTTTTCATCATTAGTGTATAGGAATGCGAGAGATTTCTGTGCATTAATTTTGTATCCTGCAACTTTACCATATTCATTAATTAGCTCTAGCAGTTTTCTGGTGGCAGTTTTAGGATTCTCTATGTATAGTATCATGTCATCTGCAAACAGTGACAGCTTTACTTCTTCTTTTCCAATTTGTATTCCTTTTATTTCTTTTTCTTCTCTGATTGCCGTGGCTAGGACTTCCAGAACTATGTTGAATAATAGTGGTGAGAGTGGACATCCTTGTCTCGTTCCTGATCTTAGAGGAAATGCTTTCAGTTTTTCACCATTGAGGACGATGTTTGCTGTGGGTTTGTCATATATGGCCTTTATTATGTTGAGGTAGGTTCCCTCTATGCCCACTTTCTGGAGAGTTTTTATCATGAATGGGTGTTGAATTTTGTCAAAAGCTTTTTCTGCAGCTATTGAGATGATCATATGGTTTTTATTCTTCAATTTGTTAATATGGTGTATCACATTGATTGATTTGCGTATATTGAAGAATCCTTGCATCCCTGGGATAAATCCCACTTGATCGTGGTGTATGATCCTTTTAATGTGTTGTTGGATTCTGTTTGCTAGTATTTTGTTGAGGATTTTTGCATCTATATTCATCAGTGATATTGGTCTGTAATTTTCTTTTTTTGTAGTGTCTTTGTCTGGTTTTGGTATCAGGGTGATGGTGGCCTCATAGAATGAGTTTGGGAGTGTTCCTTCCTCTGCAATTCTTTGGAAGAGTTTGAGAAGGATGGGTGTTAGCTCTTCTCTAAATGTTTGATAGAATTCACCTGTGAAGCCATCTGGTCCCGGACTTTTGTTTGTTGGAAGATTTTTAATCACAGTTTCAATTTCATTACTTGTGATTGGTCTGTTCATATTTTCTGTTTCTTCCTGGTTCAGTCTTGGAAGGTTATACCTTTCTAAGAATTTGTCCATTTTTTCCAGGTTGTCCATTTTATTGGCATAGAGTTGCTTGTAGTAGTCTCTTAGGATGCTTTGTATTTCTGCGGTGTCTGTTGTAACTTCTCCTTTTTCATTTCTGATTTTATTGATTTGAGTCCTCTCCCTCTTTTTCTTGATGAGTCTGGCTAATGGCTTATCAATTTTGTTTATCTTCTCAAAGAACCAACTTTTAGTTTTCTTGATCTTTGCTATTGTTTTCTTTGTTTCTATTTCATTTATTTCTGCTCTGATCTTTATGATTTCTTTCCTTCTGCTAACTTTGGGTTTTGTTTGTTCTTCTTTCTCTAGTTTCTTTAGGTGTAAGGTTAGATTGTTTACTTGAGATTTTTCTTGTTTCTTTAGGTAGGCTTGTATAGCTATAAACTTCCCTCTTAGAACCGCTTTCGCTGCATCCCATAGGTTTTGGGTCGTCGTGTTTTCATTGTCATTTGTCTCTAGGTATTTTTTGATTTCCTCTTTGATTTCTTCAGTGATCTCTTGGTTATTTAGTAACGTATTGTTTAGCCTCCATGTGTTTGTCTTTTTTACGTTTTTTTCCCTGTAATTCATTTCTAATCTCATAGTGTTGTGGTCAGAAAAGATGCTTGATATGATTTCAATTTTCTTAAATTTACTGAGGCTTGATTTGTGACCCAAGATGTGATCTATCCTGGAGAATGTTCCGTGCGCACTTGAGAAGAACGTGTAATCTGCTGTTTTTGGATGGAATTACCTATATATATCAATTAAATCTATCTGGTCTATTGTGTCATTTAAAGCTTCTGTTTCCTTATTTATTTTCATTTTGGATGATCTGTCCATTGGTGTAAGTGAGGTGTTAAAGTCCCCCACTATTATTGTGTTACTGTCTATTTCCTCTTTTATGGCTGTTAGCAGTTGCCTTATGTATTGAGGTGCTCCTATGTTGGGTGCATATATATTTATAATTGTTATATCTTCTTCTTGGATTGATCCCTGGATCATTATGTAGTGTCCTTCCTTGTCTCTTGTAACATTCTTAATTTTAAAGTCTATTTTATCTGATATGAGTATAGCTACTCCAGCTTTCTTTTGATTTCCATTTGCATGGAATATCTTTTTCCATCCCCTCACTTTCAGTCTGTATGTGTCCCTAGGTCTAAAGTGGGTCTCTTGTAGACAGCATATATATGGGTCTTGTTTTTGTATCTATTCAGCCAGTCTATGTCTCTTGGTTGGGGCATTTAATCCATTCACGTTTAAGGTAATTATCGATATGTATGTTCCTATGACCATTTTCTTAATTGTTTTGGGTTTGTTTTTGTAGGTCCTTTTCTTCTCTTGTGTTTCCCACTTAGAGAAGTTCCTTTAGCATTTGTTGTAGAGCTGGTTTGGTGGTGCTGAATTCTCTCAGCTTTTGCTTGTCTGTAAAGCTTTTGATTTCTCCATCAAATCTAAATGAGATCCTTGCCGGGTAGAGTAATCTTGGTTGTAGGTTCTTCCCTTTCATCACTTGAAGTATATCATGCCACTCCCTTCTGGCTTGCAGAGTTTCTGCTGAGAAATCAGCTGTTAACCTTATGGGAGTTCCCCTGTATGTTATTTGTCGTTTTTCCCTTGCTGCTTTCAATAATTTTTCTTTGTCTTTAATTTTTGCCACTTTGATTACTATGTGTCTCGGCGTGTTTCTCCTTGGGTTTATTCTGTATGGGACTCTCTGCGCTTCCTGGACTTGGGTGGCTATTTCCTTTCCCATGTTAGGGAAGTTTTCGACTATAATCTCTTCAAATATTTTCTCTGGTCCTTTCTCTCTCTCTTCTCCTTCTGGGACCCCTATAATGCGAATGTTGTTGCGTTTAATGTTGTCCCAGAGGTCTCTCAGGCTGTCTTCATTTCTTTTCATTCTTTTTTCTTTAGTCTGTTCCGCAGCAGTGAATTCCACCATTCTGTCTTCCAGGTCACTTATCCGTTCTTCTGCCTCAGTTATTCTGCTATTGATTCCTTCTAGTGTAGTTTTCATTTCAGTTATTGTATTGGTCATCTCTGTTTGTTTGTTCTTTAATTCTTCTAGGTCTTTGTTAATCATTTCTTGCACCTTCTCAATCTTTGCCTCCATTCTTATTCCGAGGTCCTGGATCATCTTCACTATCATTATTCTGAATTCTTTTTCTGGAAGGTTGCCTATCTCCACTTCATTTAGTTGTTTTTCTGGGGTTTTTTCTTGTTCCTTCATCTGGTACATAGCCCTCTGCCTTTTCATCTTGTCTATCTTTCTGTAACTGTGGTTTTGGTCCACAGGCTGCAGGATTGTAGTTTTTCTTGCTTCTGCTGTCTGCCGTCTGGTGGTTGAGGCTATCTAAGAGGCTTGATGGGAGGCTCTGATTGAGCTTCTTAAATCAACAGACCAGCTTTTTACAACAGGGAAGTATACATTGTATATAAGAATTCTAAAATGAACACTTTTATGATAACCAAACTCTAGAATTAGCCATCCACCTTTTCCTCCTGTATTAGAAAAAAATATAATGAGGTTGGCATTCTTCAGACTCTGTATTTTCCATATTTTAATCATTTTTATTAGGTATCAATCATCTTGTGGCCAATATCATTCTATAGCCATTCTAAAGCCAAAAAAAGAGTAAAACTGATATTATACATTTGCTGATCTTTATAATCAATGGATTTGGTAGGTATGAGGATGTGAGTATTTATGAATTAATTTTTTTATGTTGATGGCATCTCTCTATTTAATGGTTTGTATGACCTCCTGAACTATTACAGTAGAAATTGGTACATTCCTATTTTTTCTTCTATATTTGTTACAAAATTGATACATTCCTTAGGAAAACAGCTTTGAGCTTCTTGTAAACCCCACTTAAATCCAATGAAAATCATGTCACTAATGGTTGAAAGGACCAGAGAGGATTGAGTACTTACTCTGAGCCAGGTGCTTTTACAAACATTTCACTTAATTCTTACAGCAGTCTCTTCCAATTGGCTTTATCCTCCTTCTACACTCGAGAAAACAGAGCCCCACACTGCAATACAGTTGTAGAAGTAGTATCTAAAGTTGTATATTTCTAATTCTAAAACATGTGCCCCTTTCATTACACCCTATGACTTTGTTCTACAAAACAAAGTCCACTGTTTGTCTTGTTTAGAAGACAAAATTATACACTGTGCCAAAATATTCCTACTTTTGGATCTGTCCAGCAGAAGGGGGAGATGCAGCTAATGTGTGCTCTAGCCCTTACAGGTCAACTCCAGTTTGTGCTTCTACTCAAAGTTAAATGGCCATTTAAAGCCCTCAGGCATTAACTATTCCTTCTAAAAAGATTTTTCTTTTGTGCTGTTTAACACTCTTGGATAAAACTTCAACAATTATACCTTTATTCAGAGTTCACATTAAAAAGTGTATTTATATACAGTAAAGTATTGTGACTGACGATTCTTATTATTTTGATTTTTGTTTGTGGCTTGTTTTGGTCCCATGGGGTCTCCTTTAAGGAGAGCATATTTGTATTACATTTATTTGGTAGAAAATGACACATAATATTTGAGGGGTTACCCCGAAGTAAGGTTTCCGCTGAGATTTTATGGAAGAAGTAAGCTGCAAATAAACAGGAATGCTTGTAATCCTGAACACTGCAAACTTAGGTATGAATTAAGTTTCTACAAAAGATGACTATAATGAACAATTTAATAATGATAGTGTTGTACTTCAGCTAAAAGTCCAGAAATAGAAAATTAAGGAATACTGAGACTTAAGTAAAGGGATACATCTAGACTATTTAGAGCAGCGGCCCACTCTCTACCATTTTCCTCCTGCAATTGCCTTTATATACATAACAACTCGTAGATCCTTCTTCTTCTCCAGGGAAACCTACTTTTCTCTAACAACAAAGATATATGGTGCAGAGAAAGGTATTGATCTTGACAATCCCGAGAAAATTAAAGCACTGAAATTATTTTGTGGAGGACTATTTGTTTGGGTCAACTTTGTGTGGGAATGTTTAAAATATGATATACTAATATGATACACGTAGGTCAGCACTTCTGGACTGCTTAGTGTGTCAAATACTTTGAAATAGCCAGTTGCCCACCCTTCTGAGGTAAAAGACATAGTATGTCCTTTGCGAGAGAGAGGGTTATTCTACAAATAAGGAATAATTTCTCATGTTACAGGTAGACATATGGTTGCATTGATCTGAAAATGCTTAACTGACTTAGACATCCAGAAAGCAGGAAAATAATTATTCTGGTCAAAGGTTAATTTGTTGTACTGCAATACTTGGCACCGAGAGGTACATTCTAATCATTTTTTTGGTGCCACAGTTGTGTACCAAGCCCAGCAGTGGGTGTGCAGTTGATCATATGCCAGTGGCAGGCTGCTGAAATGCTGTTTTAGCTGGGGCCAGCTTGCAGTTATTATAATGATTTGAAACCACTGCCCAAATTTAGTGTCAGGAAAGTTGAAATCTCGTTTCTGAGGAAGAGTATCTGAGGTGTGGGGGTAGTACTTTCTGAATTATCATTTGTTAAATTTAATTTTAGAACAAAAGTGACACAGTTATCCTAGTTGTATCAAATTGATCCAAATGCTTATAAAGTGGTCATCATCACACACAAAGTTTCTGGAATTTTGTTGTTGTTATCGAGGATCTCCCTCTGGAAAGTGATGAGGAAAAGATTATATTAGTTTGTACAGAAAATAGATTCTATCACTGTTTGGTTATTTTGGGGGGGTGCCATTTCATGTTATTACATTTTCCCTCCTATTTATAAAATAGTGATAATCCACATTCATGAAACCCTATAAATTTTCTAAGACACTACCACCCTCTCAGAGTAATTTCAATAGTGTAAACTAGAACCTATCTTACTTGACAAAGCTCCTTTTTTTTGAATTCCTTTTTTGTGAGTTGTTTGACTGCAAAATTAAGATCACAATGTACCTGTCCTTTTTCTCCTCCTGGCCCCCCAGCAAGTACTCTTGCACTCCTCCCCCCATCCACTTTCCACTTACACTCAGGATATTCTGATAAAAATGCAAATCTGATTATGCTCACTTCCCAAGCACTAAAGTCTTCCTCCCAAGACAGAGGCTGGGGAGCCGGATGGCCTTTGTCTAATAGCTAATTGGAAAATTTCAAGAGGTCATTTTGAGCTTTAACCAGGTCTTTGTGCAGCTAACTGAGTGGTCATTAAGAGGTATATGGCTTAGTAACGGGCCATTTCTTATTCTCAGCAAGCTCAAGGAGGTACAATTTGAGAGAAGGGGATAATAGAAAGGAACTAACACCGCTTTGCATAATTATGTACTGTACTAACTCCATTGTGAGAGAGGTGACCTTGTAAATTATGAAACCTTAGGGAATTATTGCCTTTTCCTTCTTGTGAGACTTGTTTGTACTGTCTCTGCCAAATAGTGTTTGTCCTCTGAAGACAATGGGTGAGGATATGTGGGTACACGTGTTTGTTCCAACAGTTACCCACTGGGCAATCACAAAAATAGAGATTTGTATGCAAGTCATGCTGGTGGGAGGAGCTCACGTTAAAACATAAGAGTGGTGCCAATGAACACCTAGAGGTTTCTATGGGATACAGAAAGTCAAAGATTACTGTGGATTGTCCTGCTGGACCTAGGTCACAATTATTGATTGAACAACTCAGATTTAGGGAAATTGCTAGAAGCAGAGAGATATATCCTGGGCTGAGAAACAAGACCTATGTGCACTGGAAAGATGTACTGAAAGGCTGGTAAAGATCTGTGAGGTGGATGTTAGAAGATGGTTCTCTTGGAGAGGAAGTGGATCTGAGAACATGGGTGTGAAATTTGGCACCCCTCCCCACATACATACTGGGTCCTTTTCCTTTGGCTTAAGGCGGTAAACATATTTGCTATGTCCTTTTAGATTTTTTTTGTCTTCCCTGCTGCACTGTAATTCTCAACCATGTAGGGAATTCTAATATCCATACAGCTTTAAAGGGTGGAACTATTGGGATAAATGCACAGAACAAAAGAAGATGTGTCCTGCCTCATTCCTCCCTCACTAGGGCCATGCAGAGGTGCTGCAGCCCATTAGGGAACTCTGCTTAATGTCTAAGCTACAACTGCAGTGGAGTGAGCAGGAGTGGGGCAGCATGGAGAGGTGGGCAGCAATTTACAACACTGAGGAAACTTTTCTGTGGACAACTCAGGAACCAAATCAGACAAGCCCTCCTCCCTTCCCAAAATGTGGAGGAAGTGAAGCTTACTGAAGAAGTCAACTGCCATTTGCAGTGATGATCCTGTTACTGTCCTGATTAGAATCCTTCAATAGCTTCCTATTACCCTGAGGAAAATGGATGCAATATTTAGAGGTGTCTACAAGGCCTTAGGAGATGGTGCCCCTGCCTTCCTTTCTCTCCACCTCTTCTAGATACTCTAAGGCATCATTCTCTCCTCCGTTAGGGCCTTCACACTGGCACGCTTCATTCTTCCCCTTTTAGTAAACTCCTTCTTAGCCTTTAGACCTCAGACTAAAAGTAACCTCTTCAGAAAGGCCTTTTTTGGGTCCCTAGACTCTGTTAAATCCCCTAGTTCTGAACTCCTAGTTCTGCTTAGTTAAGATCAATCACAATTAGTCAATGTTTCTCATCTTTGCTAGACTATAATCTCCTTGAGACAGCTATTATGTCTGAGGGGGACCAGAATATGCCACCCTCAAATATGTCACTTTAGCATAAGTATTCTTTTGAGCTGAAGGCAATTAGCTCCCTGCCCCCCCACTCCTTTCTGTCTAAAAGCAGGACATAAATTTCTATTTGTAAAGGTATCTCCCTCTCTGTACCAGGAAGAGAACTACTCCTAGAAACAGCTCAACTCCTCAGATGATTCTTATCTGCATAACGAACCTTATTAAAGAAACTTTATCAATCATACATATCCTCTCCTTACCCTCCCATTAACTTACCATTCCCTCCCCCCAGGAATCCCCCAACCCATTTTTCTTTGTCTAGCCTAAGATGGTACATAAGCCTCAAATTCTAACCACCTCCTTGAGCCACATTTCTTTGTGAACTTCCATGCATACATATGTAATTAAATCTTCTTTTTTAATTTAGGTATTTTATTTATTTAGTTATTTTTGGCTCCATTGGGTCTTCATTGCTGCGTGCGGGCTTTCTCGCGGTTGCTGCGAGCGGGGGCTACTCTGTTGCGGTGCACAGGCTTCTCATTGCTGTGGCTCCTCTTGCTGTGGAGGACGGGCTCCAGGCACGTGGGCTCAGCAGTTGTGGCTTGCGGGCTCTAGAGCGCAGGCTCAGTAGTTGTGGCGCACGGGCTTAGTTGCTCCTCGGCATGTGGGATCTTCCCGGACCAGGTCTCGAACCCGTGTCCCCTGCATTGGCAAGCGGGTTCTTAACCACTGTGCCACCAGGGACGTCCCTTTTTTTTTTTTTTTTTTTTGCTCCTGTTAATCTGTCTTTTGTCAGTTTAATTTGTAGGGGCCAGCCTGAACCTAAGGTAGAGGAAAAAGTTTCTTCCTCCCATACGTTTCTGTCTTGTCCACTGATCCAACCCTCAGCATCTAGCCAAGTGCCTGAAATCCAGTAGGTACTCAAAATTATTTATTGAGCAATTGAATTCATTAGAGTGACAAACAAAAATGCATGTATAAGGTTATTGATTATACAGTTGACGTTTGAACAAGGCAGGGAAAATCCACATATAAACTTTACAGTTCCACATCCTCAAATTTAATCAACTACAGACTGTATAGTACTATAGTGCATATTTATTGAAAAAAAATCTGCATATAAGTGGACCCATGCAATTCAGACAGTGTTGTTCAAGGGTCAACTGTATTATTATTTAAAATAATAAAGACTTGGATATAATAAACATGTTTAACATTGTAACCAAGCAGGACTCTATGGGGCTTTTCCAGGACAGACCCCCTCCTCCATATTCTCTGCTTTAGCTCCTCTCTGAAGTACGTAGATAATATCTGATGCATATTTCCTGAGTTTTTAAGATGCTAAAACCACCACCAAATGGAAGAAATGAACTACTTGATGATCAGGAGCACTTAGCCCCCAGACCTTCTGGCACTTAAGGATTGATCACCAACAACCAATCAGAAAATTGTGCATGAGCTGATCACATAGTCTGGGATGCCCCTCCCTCATCTTGCCTTTAAAAATACTTTCCTGAAACCCTTTGAGGAGTTCAGGGTTTTTGAACATGAGCCACCCCTTCTCCTAGTATTGGTGCCTTACAATAAAGCTGCACTTCCCTTCCCCACAACCCGTGTCAGTAGATTTGTTAGGGGAACCATGACTGAAACCACCTGCCCTGGCCAGGCACCATAGTAACCACTTGCATGAGTTATCTTAAACAGGAGGTCCTGGTAAGGAATGCGGAACTAACAAGCTACCACCAACTGGAAGAATTCGGTAAAGGTTAAAAGGAGAGAGGAGACGCCAGTCCATATATCCAACCAACCTCCCAGAATCCTCCTTGGTGGAATCCATCTTGGCTAAGCAATGCGTGCGCCACCAGGAAGGACCCTGAGTCAGAGTGATTGGCCAGAGACAACCCAGAAACTAACCCCATTACCATAAAACCTGAGACTGCGAACCATGTGGCAGAGCAATTCTCCTGGGTTCCCTTACCCTGCTACTCTCCACCTGGGTGCCCCTTCACAATAAAGTCTCTTGCTTTGTCAGCACGTGTGTCTCCTTGGATAATTCATTTCCAAGTGTTAAACAAGAGCCCACTCCCGGGCCCTGGAAGGGGTCCCCCTTCCTGCAGCAGATTGGCCTTACTGCATATGGGCGAGCAGACCCGAGTTTGGTTCAGTAACAACATTGGAAAGTGACTAAATAAATTATATATACATGTTAGAATATTATTTGCTTATAAATCATTGTTCAGGCTATTGATGAAAAGCATTTTCAAAGTGTTTTATCTTCCCAAATACATTGAAAATGTCTCAAGTATTAGAAAGATAATTGCTTTTTTTTCTCCTTTTCACCATCAAGTATACTAGCAGTGTCAGGATTTTTTAAAGTTTCTGTTTCAGGACTTCCCTGGTGGTCCAGTGGGTAAGACTCTGCACTCCCAATGCAGGGGACCTGGGTTCAATCCCTGGTCAGGGAACTAGATTCCTGTATGCATGCCACAACTAAGAAGTCCTCACGCCACAACTATAGATCCCGCATGCAGCAAGAAGATCCAGCGCATGCTGCAACTAAGACCCGGCGCAAACAAAAAATAATAAAAATAAATAAATAAAATAATTTTTTTAAAAAAAGTTTCTGTTTCTTTTTCACTTCCCATTCATTTCAAGATTAACTTCAATTTGGAATCTGCCCCCATTACTTTTATCATCTGCAGTGTCCTCCTAAATATTTATTCTACTTGACCTCTGCCAAAGTTGACACTACTGAGCAGTTTCACTTTCAAAACTACTATTGTAGAAACTGCTGAGATAACTCTAGAGGTTGAGTGAGGGGGACTGAATGGACTGGAGCAGGAGGAAACTTTCTGTGGTGATAGAATACTCTTCATCTTGATATGAGTGATCAAGATTTGTACATTTTACTCTATGTTAATTATACATTAAAAAAAAAAAGTCTTGCTACCATTTAGAAAACACACTGTAACCACTGCTTCCCCAATCTTCATTTATTTAATTCCTTCTTTTTTACCCCATGATTTCTGTTTATCTCTCTGACAGCCTGGTGCTATTTTTTTTTAATCGAAGCTAAATTTACATACAGTAAATTGTACAAATCTTAAGTGTACAATTCAATGAGTTTTTTAAAATATACACATCTTTACTTTGTAGAGAAGGCATACATTTCTCTCTAAGCACTGCTTTAGCTACATCCCACACATTTTGATATGTTGTATTTTCATTATCATTCAGTTCAAAATATTTTCTAATTTCACTTGTGAATCCTTCTTTGATCCATAGGTTACTTAGAAAATAACCCCTCAGATATTTGAAGTATTTCAACATGTCTTATTATTATTTATGTCTAATTTAATTCCATTGAGATCAGAAAACAAATTGAACTCTGTATGATTTCAATCTTATGAAATGTATTGAAACTTATTTTATGCTCTAGACAATGGTTTGTCTTGGTCTTTTTCCCAGTTTTAAATTGGGCCATCTTTTATTTTTGAATTGAAAATGTTCTTTATATATTCTTTTTTTTTTTTTTTAATTTATTTATTTATCTATTTATGGCTGTGTTGGGTCTTCGTTTCTGTGCGAGGGCTTTCTCCAGTTGCGGCAAGTTGGGGCCATTCTTCATCGCGGTGCGCGGGCCTCTCACTATCGCGGCCTCTCCTGTTGCGGAGCTCAGGCTCCAGACGCGCAGGCTCAGTAACTGTGGCTCACGGGCCTAGTTGCTCCGCGGCATGTGGGATCTTCCCAGACCAGGGCTCGAACCCGTGTCTCACTGCATTGGCAGGCAGATTCTCAACCACTGTGCCACCAGGGAAGCCCTCTTTATATATTCTTGATACTAGATTCTAATTAGACATATATTTGAAAATATTTTATCACATTCTATAGGTTGTCTTTTCACTTTCTTAATAGCTTCCTTTGAAGCATGAAAGTTTTTATTTTGATAAAGTCCATTTTATCTATTTTTTTCTTTTCTTGCCTATGCTTTTTAATATCTAAGAATCCATTGCCTAACACAAGATTATAAAGATTTACCCCCTGTGTTTTCTTCTAAGAGTTTTATAGCTTTGGCTATTACCTTTAGGCCTTTGATCTATTTTGAGTTAATTTTTATGTATGGTGTGAGGTAAGGGACCAAATTCATTCTTTTGCATGTAGATATCCAGTTGCTCCAGCATCATTTGTTGAAAAGACTATTCCTTTCCCTATTAAATAATCTTGGCATCCTTGCTGAAAATCAGTTGACCATAAATGTGAGGGTTTATTTCTGGACTCTCAGTTCTCTTCCATTGATTTATGTCTATCCTCATGCTAGTATACATTTTCTTGATTACTGTTGCTTTGTAGTAAGTTTTGAAATCTGGAAATGTGAGTCATCCAACTTTGTTCTTTTTCAAGATTGTTTTGGCTATTTTTGGCCCCTTACATTTCCATACAGACTTTTGGTTCAGCCTGTCAATTTCTACAAAGAAGCCTGCTGGGATTCTAATAGAGACTGTGTTGAATCTGTAGATCAATTTGGAGAGCATTACCATCTTAACAATATTAAGTTTTATAATCCATGAACATAGGATTCCTTCTATTTGCTTCAATATTCTTTAATTTCTTTCAATAATGTTTTATAGTTTTATACTTTATTAAATTTATTCCCATTTTATTGTTTTTGTTGCTGTTGTAAATGAAATTGCTTTCTTAATTTCATTTTTGGCTTGTTCACTGCACATGTATAAAAATACAATTGATTTTTGTATATTGATCTTGTATCTTGCAACCTTGCTGAACCCATTTACTCGTTCTGATAGTTTTTTAGCGATTCTTTAGAAATTCCTATTTACAAGGTCATGCCATTTGTGAACAGAAGTAGTTTTACTTCTTCCTTTCCAATCTGGATGTCTTTTATTTCATTTTCTTTTCTAATTTCCCTACCTAGAACCTGCAGTACAATGTTGAGTAGAAGCGGCAAGAGTAGATATCCTTGTCTTATTGCTGATCTTAGGAGGAAAATATCAAATCTTTCATCATTATATATTTTGTTAGCTATGGGTTTTTGTGGATGTGCTTTATCAGATTGAGAAAGTTTCTTTCTATTCCTGGTTTGTTGAGTGTTTCATCATGAAGAGGTCTTGGATCTTATCAAATTCTTTTTCTGCATCTATTGAGATGATCATGTGGTTTTTGTTTTTTTATTCTATTGATATGGTGCAATACATTTTTGGATGTTAAACCAAGCTTGCATTGCTGAGATAAAACCCACTTGGTCATGGTGTATAATTCTTTTTACATGCTGCTCAATTTGGTTTGCTAGTATTTTGTTGAGGATTTTTGTGTTTATATGCATGAGAGATATTGGTCTGTACCTTTCTTTCTTATGATATCTTTACCTGCTTTTGGTATCAGGGTAATAATGGCCTCATAGAATGAATTGGGAAGTGTTTCCTGCTCTTCTGTTCTTTGGAGGAGTTTGAAAAGAATTGGTATTCATTTAAAAAAAAATATTTGGTAGAATTCACCTGTGAAGCCATCTGGGCTTGGACTTTTACTTGTAGGTAATTTTTTGATTACTAATGCAATTCCTTACATTTTTCAAATATTGTGTATTTTGCTGTTATTACATGTAGTGCTCTATAAATATCAGTGAGATCAAGTTAACTGAAAGTGTTGCTCAGATCTTCTGCATTCCTGTTGATTGGGGGGGGGGAGGGGATACTTATGCTGACAATTACTGAAAGAGGCATGTTAAAATTTCCAACTTTGATTATAGCTTTTTCTGTTCTTCCCTTTAGTTCTATAAGTTTTTATTTCATGTATAGTGAAGCTCTGTTATTAGATGGATGCACATTTGGGATTGTTATGGCTTCTCAATATATAGACTTTTTTCTTATCATAAAATTTCCTTTTTATCCCTGGTAATACTTGTCCTCTACTTTGTCCTGAAGAAGTCTACTTTGTCTGAGAGCAGTATAGCTACTGTTATACCAGTAGCTACCAGCTTTCCTATGCTTCCTTGTCACTTTTTGTTTATCTTTCTTTCTTTTAATGGCCAAAAGACCTAGAAGTGATGCTTAGCTTGCTCCATAAAATTTATTGAGCACTAACCCCAGTAGGTTTTATTTGATATGGTACTAGTCAGGTCTTCAGAACACCATGGAATTTTCTTTCCCCAACATGAGAATGAGCTTTCCAGGCAGTGTCTCTCTCAGGCTGTGCAGAGCCTTAAGATGGTGACTAGAGATATATACCTGATGGTACTTGAATGATGTTTCCTTTCAATAATATAATCTTCTTATCAAGACTCAAAGCAAATATATGTGAATAACATACAGATGGTTTGTGGTGAGATTCAGCACCACAAAATGAGGGGCCACAGAAGAGCCCTACTTATTCCTGGTTATCTTGAACAAACAGCTATTATCATGATTTGAGGAGGAGATTGGTGCCTGGAAAAGTAACTTCAAAAGGTCCTAGAAAAGGAAAGTTTCAATATGTATGCATGCTTTGAATAATGGAAAACAATGTTTTGGGTGTTAGGCCACAAACTTGAGAGTGGTTTCCTTCTGCTAGGCTAAGATAGCTTGAAGTCCGATCCGCTGCAGCATGACTAATGATGTAGAACTGTGCTATAGTTTGCCTGCAATTTATATACTTATTGATGTGTAGCCACAAAAGAAGGACTCTGATTGTAATGATTGCTTCATATCTGAAAAACCTCTCAAGCCTCTTCTGTCTTACTTGTCACTAGACTTACAGATTCAATTTGTGAATAGCCTCCAATTGGTGCTAAACATTCTTATTCACAAATTGAATCTGAAGTCTAGTGACAAGTAAGACAGAAGAGACTATAGAAGAAATTTTGAAATATGTCCACAGTTGTATGGATGCAAGAAGAATGGTTAGGAGCATGGACACTGGGTTAGAAATGGTTTCTGGTCTACTTGTGTGTCCTTAAGCAAGTTAGTTAATCTAAGATTTCCTGTCTGTAAAATAGAGATGATAATGGTATCTGACAGGTTTTTGGTGACGATTAAGAGATAATCCATTTCAAGCACTTAACACAGTTCCTGACACATGGTAAGCATGCAATAATTTGTAGTTATTACTTTTATTATCTTCATTATTGTTATTACTACTACTATGTTTTAGCGGTCTAATTACCAATGCCATCATTAAAGGAACTTATAGTGGATGTACTTCCAGGAAAAGGAAAATGAACACAAAAGGAATGTATGAGATGAAAGAAAGAATGCTGAGCATATATAATGGTCGACATGTAGGTTAAATTAAGCACATATTGAAGTCAATAGCATATAATTTACAGGGTTAGCACTCAAAATAGAATTATGTGGTCGTATGGTCAATAAAAGCATAGGAGTTGTGAGTAAGGAGTGATTAGCATTTATGTTTTAAGCCCCTTGTATGGTCCTTGTATTATTTGAGAAGAAGAAAATATTATTGATTTACTTTAGATTTGATAAATAAGTGTATGAAAAATTCCAGGGTAATCACAAAAAGCATAGAAATAGAGTATCTCTTCCAATCTACCAGAAGTGAAAAATTGGAATTTGAGGAAATAAAAGCAAAAATAAAACTCAGTCGATGCACACGGAGGTAAGAGAAGAGAACCCAAAGGCATTATGCCTATGTGTACTACTTCAGTCAAGTGGACAAGATACTCAATAAGAGTTACTTTTTTTTTGATAGAGTAGAAAATGTTGAGTAAGGAGGCTTGGTTATGAAGTTCAAGAATTAAATGTCTCATATAATCCAGACATGTGGTTCACTTGCAAATTAAAACACAGGCAATGATGTACTGCTCCACAAGCTCTCCTTCACTTGCCCCTCCCAATTCAACAGATCTTGCTCCAGCTTTGAGGGAATCAGGCTGATCTGAGTTGGATCCAACTGAACCTGAAGCAGCCCAGAAGGTCTGGCTAGCTTAGGTCCAAAGAATCCCATTTTCTTAGATCCTCCGTGTATTAAGGGTTACTTTTAAGATCCTGACTGGGACCAACTCTGCCATAGAGAGGATCTAAATTATTTCTTCAGGTCCAGATTTGTGGGTGTTTCCAAGGCAGCAGACAGGTGGTGAGCTAAGATCCCCTAGTCACCCACTAGAATGTAAGATCCATGAGAATGGGAATTTTTGTCTGTTTCATTCACTGTCATATTCCCAGTCTATAGAAGAGTGCCTGACACATAGTGGGTGCTCAATAACTACTCACCCAATCAATAATTTAATGAATAAGACAGGTAGCATTCTGTTCGCAAAAGGCAACACCACAGAATGCGAGAGCTAAAAGGATCATAGAGAACATCTTGTCCAACACCAGTAGTTTATCTGGACAAGAAGTTGGCCAACACAGTCTCCCTGGATGAGTTTAATCTACACCATGGTTCTGATGGCCACATGGACAATGAGGTCTCACTAATGTGCTTCTCCAGCCCAGGCCCATTTTGGAGTACCTGACTCATAGATGGAAATGTTATTGACATTTCTAGTTAGACATCTCACAGATACCTAAACACAACATTCCAAATGGTCTCATTAACTGATGCTTTTGACGGTAACGATGAGAAAACTGACCTATAGTACAGTTGATGAACACTATACCAAATCAATTTTTTCATTTTAGCTGTCAGGATAGCACCTGCTCAAGCCCAAAAAGGTTGGCCTATTTGTCTTATTTCTATTCCAGCTCATATTTCTTTATCTAATTTGTATTCCTCCTGGTCCTAGCGCTTTACTTTTTATTTATTTAACTATCCTGTGTATTTTCTGCAACCCACTTCAAGTTTTTTGCGGAATTAAGCAGAGCATACGTAAAGGAAGAACTTGTTATCTCTTTCTGCAAATTTGTTCCCCTTCTTGTATTCTATATCCTGGTTTTTCCAGCCCTCTCCTTTTCTGCTTTATCATAAGAGCTTCCCTACTGGTCTTCCTGTCTTTCTTGAGTCCTTCCCATACCTGGTTTATATTCCATAAAGCTGCCAGAAAAAGCATTCTAAAACACATCCTTGGTGATGCTCCTAGCCTGTTCTAACCCTTTTATTGGTGACCCTCCACTCTCTAGGTATGAAATCCAGATTCCATTGCATGAAAGTCAAAGCCAGCCTCTGAAGGTATGTCTCTGAATGCTTCTCCTCTCACATTCTTCAGTTGGATTAGATCAAATCTCTTGCACCTGCCTGGAATGCCCCATGCTGTTCTACATCCACATGCCTCCACATGAGCTATCCTCTTTGTGTGCAAGACTTGCTTTGACCAATCAAGTTCTATAGCCCTCAGAACTCAGTTCAAGTGTAACTAATATCTCTTGGGAAGCCTTCCCAGAACCAATTTTACCCTATTTTTATAGAAGCCCTGTACCTTCCATTTTCCTTTCATATAGCCCTTACCCCACAGCTGTGCAATTAATTATGTCCAGACATTTTTGTTCTATGAGTTCCTCAACCACACTGTTTTATATTCATAGTTCTCCCCAGAGCACCTAGGCACAAAGGAGGTGATCAATAAATTAATACTAACCACAATAGCCAATATTTATGAAAATGTGCTGTGCACCAAATACTATTTTCCTCATAATAACCCTAGGAGATTATTATTAAACCCATCTTGTAGATAAAGAAACTGAGGCTAAGATACATTAAGTATCTTACCCAAGGTCACACAGTTAATAATAGCTGGAGTCAGGATTCAAACCCTATGATGTGTGAGCCACTGTTCTTAAACCCAAAGAGACTCCCATATAGCAAAAGATTCAAAATGAAGAAAACAGAGTCCTACAGAATTTAAGGGCCATGTCCAACACCAATAATGAATCAGTAGTACATATTCCAAGACAGACAGATTAATTTTAAAGATCAGTGATGCTGCTGAATGGTGGTTGTGATTGTGGGTTCCAAGTTCTGACTCTGCCAGGGTATTTAGTATTTCTGATTGTTGGGTGATTAGAAGACTTCTAGAGGAACTCCATTCAAAGTGAAATAAATTTAATAGAATTTTAGGCTAGGTTTCAATGGAACCCCTAAAGGACAGCTGCAGGGAAAATGCTTTCTTCTGGTTCTAGGTCTGCACCTGAATTGTGGTAAGTGTGGTTATAAACACATCACTGAACCTTTAATCTCTTGGGCACATTATGAACTATTTGCGTTAGTTTGGGTCTTTTGAGAACCACATGCCAAGATAGCATTAAAGGTTCAAGAAATTTATTAGGGGACATGCCTGTGAGAGAAAATGGAGAGGCAGCTGGGAGAGGCTGGAAGAGCCATCAGACTGCAACGCAGGTCTGAACCCAAGTGAAGGACAGAGGGAAGGAAGGAAGCTTGGGTGGAAGCATCTTAGTCTACAATGCAGTTCTAGGAGAATCTGGAAATACTGTAGAGGAGTCCTTGAGCCTAAGCCATCCATCAGAGGAGTCCTGCATCTTCCAGGAACATGCTTGCTTTAGTACCCATGCTGCACTCAGTCAGTAGCTGGGAGCAGCCCTGTGAAGCTGTCATTGCTTTGGAGATATGGCTTTGGAGCAGAAAGCAGATGGACTTCATAGTGCAACATCTGGGGCTCCCCAGAGTAGAAGATCCAAGAGATGCAATCTCATGGCCACCACACAATTTTAAATAGCCTAACATCTCCGAAATCAGTGAAAGTTTTTGTTAAGCTTTGCTCTTGAGTTACAAAAATG
Organism: Eschrichtius robustus; assembly: GCF_028021215.1. Lineage (NCBI taxonomy): Eukaryota > Metazoa > Chordata > Mammalia > Artiodactyla > Eschrichtiidae > Eschrichtius > Eschrichtius robustus. The sequence continues at coordinate 18,297,004 of NC_090845.1, forward strand.
ACTGACCAGCTCTGTTCTTCCAAGCATCATGAGTTTGTTTGTTTGTTTGTTTGTTTGTTTTGAAAGGGGAAAATATAAGATTGCTTTTATTCATAACACATTAAAACCAAAGGAACTGACTTTACAAAGGACAAAAGAACTACTATTTCAGGAATTTATTTTGTGTGCCTTTGGGGAAGTTACTTAGTATATCTTTATACTACGCTGCTGGATTTCAATTTAAGTGAAACTATCAAATGAGAACTTGCCTCTAACAGTTCCTAAAGTGAAGGAGATAGGTGAGAGAATGGGTTGGGAACATTGAGAACGAAGTGCTTTCATCACACCAAGGAAAATGTCAGCACTCTTCTTTTAAACCAAACCACCTTCTGAGACTTATCATCATCTCCCACTCTCTGATTCCCTATTTTACTTCTTCACTCTCTTATTATGCAAGTACTAAATGTGGTGAACCTTTTTAGAAATAATGATTATCAAATCAAGCAATATTAAAACAATATGAAATTCCATGACCTCAAGATAATCAATGTTAAAACTTTGGTGTGATCTGCCTAATATTTCCCAATGAAAATGCATGCACATAAAAATTAGAATCATAATATAATTACCATTTGTAATATAATTTTTTACTTCTATATTATAAATATTTTTCCATTAAGTAAATATGGATATGAGTCATCATTTTTGATGGCTGCATGGTATTCATGCTTTCTGTGTATGTACTGAAATGTATTGGGAAAATTTCCTATTGTTAGACATTCAGATATTTAGATTGTTTCTGGTTCATTATTTATAAACAATGCAGTCATAAATATATTTATGTATGTGTCTTTTCTAACTTGTCTGATTAGTTCCTTAAGATTAACTCCTTGAAATAGAATTGCTGGATCACAGAGTATGAAATTGTTTAGGGAAACTTGTTATGATATAAAGCACACTGAAGTGATGCCATGAGTGGTGGTCAATATCAGCAAGAAACAGCTTAGTTTGAACTATATACACTTCCCATTTTTTGAGGAATCCAAAGGATTCAGGGCTCCCTCATTTCATTCCAAAAATGGTCTCCCCTTCCTTTTTCTGGCACCAGGAGAGGATTCTCAGAACCTCAAGTAGACATGCTTCTTCTTTAGGGTAGAGCTAGAATGCTGGGAAAGAACAGAGGTGTAGAAAGTACCAAAGTGACCATGGGAAACAGAGACAAAAGACTGGGGGAACAGAGAAAGAGAAAGAAAGTCTCCAAGATGCCTCTCAGGCAAATTCTATATATACTAAAAGATAATTCAAAGTACATGAACATTTTACACCTCCTGGACTCTGTGCATGTGTGACCATAAAATAAATAGGTTTTTATTTTTCTAGTGATTATTCCTGAATAAGTTGCCAGACATAAGAAGCATAACAAAAGTACTACAGATTGTAGAACACACACACCTACTACAGATTGTAGGCTATTTGTTCACCAATATCCATACTCTCTTCCTCCTCATCACATGAATAAACTACATTTCCCAGGATCCCTTCCAGTTGAATCATGACCAGTGAAATGTAAGCAGAAGTGATGTATTCATTGGTCAATTACACTCTCTGCAGTTGAAGATATGAAAGGTATATTTTCATAGCCACCACAAGAGTGAATGGGGACATTCTCAGTAATTTTACTAGGTCAGCAAATACAAGTGAAAACTGTTCTGGTCAGAGAAGAATGTAAGAACACTTTTCCCATGGCCCACACTTTAGAAACACAATGGTTAAGAGCATGAGCTTTGTAATCAGTAGATATGATATGGAAGCATATCACATGCTTTCAAACTAGCCTGACTAATTTAACTACACTGGTTCTTTGGGGGACCTGATTAACCTCACTAAACTTCAATTTACTCACTGATAAAATGGGAATATAACTAATATAACTGCATTGCCAACTTGTGTGGAGAAAAAAATTATATACATGAAGCTGTTAGTATAAAAATGGCTCAATCAATGATACTACTAGTATTTTTTTTTTTTTAGTTTATCTGGAGAGGCAGTGTACACTAAAAAATATTCCAGCTCCGAATTACACCATGCTACCAGCCCATGAGGTGTCAGTATTGCAGAGTTGAGAACTGAATGGTGGCAGATAGACCTCTTACTCAGAAATAACTGGCTGGAAGAGTTGAGATTTGAACAACAATGAGTAGAGCAACCTCACCTCTATGGGGATGGCATTGTTTAAGGGGCATGATCAGCTCTTTAACAAGACTGGCATTAATGGGTTCTCCAATTTAAGTTAGAATTATTTGCTGGCCTGATACAAAACCCACTAACTAGCTTTTAAATAAGACCCTCCCCTCCCTGCCCCAAGTTTGAGCACAAGAGACAACACTCTTTGAACCTTCAGAGTATAGAGAATGGCTTCAGATAGAAGGCATTTTTAATCCTCCTGCAACAATACACAAGAAACAGAATTAATGGAATTATCTGTAACTCTGTACATTAAGGATAGTGTTTAGAAACCAGTTAGATATGTCTGGGGGATTTTTTTTTTTTTTTGCTAATATGCATCAATTCAGAGAGAACACTTAAAACTCTTATTGCTTTTAATTTACAGAAGTTTACTTTTTGCAATAATGTTATAGTTAAGCTTACTCTGAAAACATATATCCACCATGCTACTAAACCTGACAGATTTTTACAATCTTGATTAGCTAAGGATGCACTTTTTGAACTTGGGTTAATTCCAGCTATTAATTTACCCCCTGAAGAGCAAATCTGCCAAACATTCTCATTACCTATTCCTGTGAACAAGCAATTCACCCACTGGCATCCTCAACACTCTTTCTGCTAGCTTTTGGCCTCTTCTTCCCTCCCAATGATTCAGATGTGTCTGATGATGGAGGAATTTTTTCTCTAAGCAAGTAGTTATTAGTATATGTTTTTAAACAGCTTTATTGAGATGTAATTCACATACCACACAGTTCACCCATTTAAAGTGTATGATAAATGGCTTTTAGTAACCCAAACACCTACGGTCAATTAATCTTTGACAAAAGAGGCAAGAATATAAAATGGAGAAAAGACAGTCTCTTCAGCAAGTGGTGTTGGGAAAGCTGGACAGCCGCATGTCAGTCAATGAGGTTAGAACACACCCTCACACCATACAAAAAAATAAACTCAAAATGGCTTAAAGACTTAAATACAAGACGTGACACCATAAAACTCCTAGAAGAGAACATAGGCAAAACATTCTCTGACATAAATCGTACCAATGTTTTCTTAGGTCAGTGTCCCAAGGCAATAGAAATAAAAGCAAAAATAAACAAATGAGACCTAATCATACTTATAAGCTTTTGCACAGCAAAAGAAACCATAAACAAAATGAAAAGACAACCTATGGACTAGGAGAAAATATTTGCAAATGATGCACCCAACAAGGGCTTAATTTCCAAAATATATAAACAGCTCATACAACTCAATAACAAGAAAAGAAATAGCCTAATCAAAAATGGGCAGAAAATCTAAATAGATGTTTCTCCAAAGAAGACATACAGATGGCCAAAAGGCACATGAAAAGATGCTCCACATCACTAATTATTAGAGAAATGCAAATCAAAACTACAGTGAGGTACCACCTCACACCAGTGAGAATGGCCATCATTTAAAAGTCTACAAACAACAAATGCTGGAGAGGGTGTGAAGAAAAGGGAAGCCTCCTACACTGTTGGTAGTAATGTAAGTTGGTGCAGCCACTATGGAGAACAGTATGGAGGTTCCTTAAAGAACTGAAAATAGAGTTACCACATGATCCAACAATCCCACTCCTGGGCATATATCCAGAAAAAACTCTAATTTGAAAAGTACATGCACCCCAATGTTCATTACAGCACTATTTACAATAACTAAGACATGGAAGCAACCTAAAGGTCCATCAACAGACGAATGGATAAAGAAGATGTAGTATACTACTCAGCCATAAAAAAGAATGAAGTAATGCCATGTACAGCAGCATGGATGGACCTAGAGATTATCATACTAAGTGAAATAACTCAGACAGAGAAAGACAAATATTATATGATATCACTTATATGTGGACTCTAAAATATTATACAAATGAACTTATTTACAAAACAGAAACAGACTCACAGACATAGAAAACAAACTTATGGTTACCAAAGGGGAAAGGGGGAGGGGGAGGGATAAATAAGGAGTTTGGGATTAGTAGATACAAACTACTATATATAAAATAGATAAACAACAAGGTCCTACTGTATAGCACAGGCAACTATATTCAATATCCTGTAATAAACCATAATGGAAAAGAATATGAAAAAGTATATATATATATATCCGAATCACTTTGCTGTACACCTGAAACTAACACAATATTGTAAATCAACTATACTCCAATTCTTTTTAAAATGGCTTTTATTCACAGAGTTGTGCATCCATTACCACAATCAATTTTAGAATATTTTTATCACTCCAAAAAGAAATCTTGTACCCCTTAGCTGTCACCCTCAATTCCCCCATCCCTCCTAGCCCTGGGCAACCACTAATCTATTCTATATTTTTAAGGATTTGCCTATTCTTGACATTTCATGTACATGGAATCACACAATATGCGGTCTTTTGTGACTGGCTTCTTTCACTTAGCATGTTTTCAAGGTTTATCCATATTGTAGCATGTCCCAGTACTTCATTTATTTTTATTGCTTAATAATATTCCAGTGTGTGGATATACCACATTTTATTTATCCATTCATTAGTTGATGGACATTTGGATTGTTTCCACTTTTTGGTTTTTTTTTTTTTTAATTTTTTTTTTTTAATGATATTCTTGTCTGCTTACATTCTTTTTATGTATGTATGTATGTATGTATGTATGGCTGTGTTGGGTCTTCGTTTCTGTGCAAGGGCTTTCTCTAGTTGTGGCAAGCGGGGGCCACTCTTCATCGCGGTGCAGGGGCCACTCTTCATCGCGGTGCGCGGGCCTCTCACTATCGCGGCCTCTCGTTGCCGAGCACAGGCTCCAGACGTGCAGGCTCAGTAATTGTGGCTCACGGGCCGAGTTGCTCCGCGGCATGTGGGATCTTCCCAGACCAGGGCTCGAACCCGCGTCCCCTGCATTGGCAGGCAGATTCTCAACCACTGCGCCACCAGGGAAGCCCCACTTTTTGGTTTTTATGAATAATGCTGCTATGAACATTTGGGTACAAGTTTTTGTGTGGACGTATGTTTTCACTTCTCTTGGGTATATAACTAGGACTAGAATTACTAAGTCATATGGAAAGTCTAAGTTTAACTATTTGAGGAACTGCCAGACTGTTTTCCAAAGTGGCTGAAACATTCTACATTCCAATTAGCAGTGTATGAGAGTTCCAATTTCTCTAGATCCTTGTCAACACTTGTTATTATCTGTCTTTTGGATTATAGCCAATCTAGTGGATGTGAAGTGATATCTCAATGTGTGTTTTTTTTTAACATCTTTATTGGAGTATAATTGCTCTACAATGGTGTTTGTTTCTGCTGTATGACAAAGTGCATCAGCTATATGTATACATATATCCCCATATCCCCTCCCTCTTGCGTCTCCCTCCCACCCTGCCTATCCCACCCCTCTAGGTGGTCACAAAGCACTGAGCTGATCTCCCCGTGAGACGCAGCTGCTTCCCACTAGCTAGCTATTTTACATTTGGTAGTGTATATATGTCAATGCTACTCTCTCACTTCGTCCCAGCTTACCCTTCCCCCTCCCTGTGTCCTCAAGTCCATTCTCTACGTCTGTGTCTTTATTCCTGTCCTGCCCCTAGGTTCATCAGAACCATTTTTTTTTTTAGATTCCATATATATGTGTTAGCATACGGTATTTATTTTTCTCTTTCTGACTTAACGAAATTGAGTTATTTGTAGTGAGGTGGATACAGAGTGAAGTAAGTCAATGTGGTTTTGAGTTGCATTTCTCTGATGACTAGTGATGTTGAGCATCTTTTCATGTGCTTATCAACCATTTGTTTACCTTCTTTGGAGAAATGTCTATTCAGATTCTTTGCCTATTTTTAGATTGGGTTGTTTGTCTTTTATTATTAAGTTGTAAGAGTTCTTGATATATTTGAGATAAGTTTTTTTAATCAGATATATGATTTGCAAAATTTTTCTCCCATCCTGCAGGTTCCTTTTTCACTTTCTTAATAGTGTCCTTTAAAGCACAAATTATTTGAATTTTGATGATGTCTAGGTGACCTATGTTTTTCTTTTGTCGCTTGCTTTTGATGTCATATCTTACTTAATCCAAAATAACAAATATTAATGCCTGTTTTCTTCTAAGAATGTTATAGTTTTAGCTTTTACTGTTAAGTGTTTGATCCATTTTGAGTTAACCTTCATGTATGGTGTGAAGTAGGAGTGCAACATCATTATTTTGCATATAGATATCCAGTTGTCTCAGCACCATTTATTGAAAAAGACTATTCTTTCCCCTATTGAATTGTGTTGGCACCCTTGTCGAAAATCAGTTAACTGTAAATGTGAGGATTTATTTCTGGGCTCTCAATTCTATTCCATTTATCTAGCAGTCTATCCTTATGCCAGTACCAGACTTCGTTGGTTATTGTTGCTTTGTAGTAAATTTTGAGATTGCGATATGTGAGTCATCCAACTTTGCTTTTCCTTTTCAAGATTGTTTTGATTATTTTGGGTCCCTTTCATTTCCACATGAATTTTAGGATGAGCTTGTCAAATGCTGCAAAGAAGTCAGCTAGGATTCTTATAGGGATTGCTTTGGATCTGTAGATCAATTTGTGGATTACTGCCATCTTACCAATATTAAGTTTTCCAATCCATGTGCATGAAATGTCTTTCCATTTGTTTAGGTCTTTTTTAATTCCTCTCAACAATGTTTTCTGGTTTTCAAAGTATATATTTTGTACTTATTTTGTTACATTTATTACTAATTTTGTTTTCTTTTTGATGCTACAGTAAATCTAACTATTTTCTTATAGAGGCTTTTGTTTTTAATTGAAAGTTTCACAAAAGGCTATTTCTTTGAATTTCAGGCTGAAAATTTAGAGGTCAAAAATTGTTACAAACATAAGAAAAATATCAATTCTAACTTACCCATTGCAGAGGGCTGCTCAGGCAGTGCAATGTCCTGTCACATCTAAAAGACTTGGCACACTGTCCCAGTTGCTAAGAGTGTCACTACCAATTACTGCGTTTGCAAAGCAGCTTCTCTTCGGACTCAGGAAGCAGGTGAGGTCTGTGTTGGCCTCCTCAACTCTTTGTTTAGAGCTTCAGTCACAGCTCCCCAGCCTTCTCTGAAGGCATACCAGCTTTCCTGATATTTCTTGGTGAACCAGAGGCCACCAGTGTGGTCTCCTACCTAGGCTTGCCTTTGCTGACAGAACACTGAATCCCTCACTCTCAGCCACCTACCTCCTACCTCAAGCTCTCTGTGTGATTATATTCTTCTTAGCACAGAAGTCAGCATATTAGAGGGTTAAGGTGTTGCCTTTGCAAAGACAGTGACAAACTATGGTGAGGGGGTAGCGGGGGCAGGAGATGTGGCCATAAATGCGTTATCATGGGCAGCAGGGATGCAGGAGGACTTCAGTGAGAGGTGCAGTCACACACACAGATGGAAGATACAGGAATAAGGTCAAAGAACAATGGCCACAAAAAGGAGTCAAGGCAACAACAGTCAGTAGAACAGACTGAGATGACATAAGGGGCAGGATCAAAAAATAAGATAGTTTGTGGCTTGAACAAAGGCCAGAAGTTAGTGATGGAGCCAGACCTTGATACAGTAGCAAGAGAACTGACATTCAGGTCTAAGCTGGTTCCCTTAGTCACTATCAGTTTAGCTCCTTCCCCTTGAGGTGGTCCTCCAAGTTCTTACAGAGTCCAGGCTTCTAGAATCAGTCAGGGTGTGATCAGAAGAGCAGAATCAGGGAGCTCCCTAGCGGCCTAGTGGTTAAGATTCTGGGCTTTCACTGCCATGGCCCGGGTTCAATCCCTGGTCCGGGGACTGAGATCCCGCAAGCCTCGCGGCGCAGTCAAATTTAAAAAAAGCAGAATCATTAGGAGATATCGGTCCCTATCTCTATTACCATCTCTTTCTCTATTACTATCTCTATCTTTAACTATACCAATTTATTAATATCTGTATCTATAGATAGCTATATTAAGGGATCTATTATAATAATTTTACCATATGCAATTGTGGAAGCTGATCAAATAGCCAATGTGAAACTGTTTCTTCTCAGTCTGGTACTGCAGCCCAAACTCTCAGGGCTTGCATTCAAAAAGGAAAGACAAACATGAAGCAGGGGAAACAAACATAAACTGGAACCTGCAAGGCTGAGCTGGCACCCACAAAGATGAAGTGGAACCATGTTGGCCCCTCATCATGAGCTTTAAGCCTCCAACTTTGATGATGAGGGTTCCCTACATAAGTTGGCACACTTCACCTCAAAGCTAAACACCCAATTGTCCCAGGAGTTGGAAAAGCTATGGTGAGGCAGGAGATAAGAAAGAACCTATGTGAGCTGCAACAGCACCTCGTGCCCTGCAATGATTTTTCAGGAGAAAGAAGATGGTTCTGCCTTGTTTGTATCTTCGTAATCTGATATACAATGTCTCTTGTGGCTCACTCTAACCCAAAACTGTGCAGGGAAGGGAATTCTGGAGAGATGTAGTTCCAGCTTAGCTAAGTCAACACTGAACAAACCTACAGTGCTTGTCAACACAGATCATGTTTTCTCAGTGAAGAACTCCTCCTTATTCTTCCAGGAGCACTTGATGTCCCATCTTCAGAAGAGAACAGTCACTCTGTAGGGTTCGTGTTCCCAATGGATAGGTAGGGACTACCTCAAAGCCTTCTGGGGTAAGAATCTTGATAACTGGGATTTCAACTGGAGCCCTAAGAAGCATTTTCCACTCCATGAGCTACTTTAAAAGACTAAAGAAATATAGCTAAAAGGATGGTTTCTCAGCTCAATGACATCAAATAGGTCTCTAACTCACAAAGCTAGCCCTTGGATTATGGTACAGTCTTACACACATGTTAACCACAGTCTGTCCTCCCATGAAATTTGCTCTTAAGTAATGGGGAATGGAGCAAGTTGCTTGATAGTTATAACTGGCCTTCTTTAATGGATTTGACCACAGCTCTCTAAACAGGACTAAGAGTGTCTTGCTGAAGAGCAAACAGATGTAGTGGGACTACTCATACTCTCCTTAAGGTAAATGAATTACTTTCCTTCAGGCACTGATTTAGGATCTCTTTACACTATAAAAATGAATGCACCCAGCATTACCCATTTAATTTCTTTCTTGTTTTGTTTGTGACCATTGTTAATGAATGGAAATAGAAAAGCACAACAAAAAGGAAAAAACTGGCTTTGGACAGTTATATAAAACTAGTTTAGAGTTTGAAGAGATTCCAAAAATGAAAAGAATTATAGGTTAGCCTTACAAATTGTCAGCTGCCCTGGGCCAAGCATGATTTATGTGTGCAGTAAAGCTTCAGTTTGTTTCTTGTTCTGCACTAGGATTCCGTCTCTCTTCCAGTAAAGATGACATCCCCCTCCATACACATAAACCCACCCCCATCACAAGTAACTCTGAAAAAGAAAAGCAGAGATTTGCAATGTTTGGATCCTGGTAAATTTTGTATGCTTATTTTCAACAAATGGCCTGGATGGCTTTTTCCAATAAACTACAAACCAAACATATTTTAGTTTCTTCAAGAGGGAAATATCTCTTCTTAAACACAAGTGAACAAGGTCATGATTTATTTATCAAGAATGGAAAATATATTCTTCATCAAAATCTATAACTTGTATGTTTCTCTGGACTAAGTAGTTATGATAACTGAATACCTGCTTTTTTTTTTTTTTTTACTTCTTTGCTACATAATCCTCCTCATTAGGAACCTCTTTGGAACTGGAATGCCCTATATTCTTAATGACTTAGAGAGCCAGATTTATCCCTCTAGTTTCATTCCTGTTGAAATCCCATTAGAAAAGATGGTCTATTGTTATATTTCCACTGCAAATTGCACACCTGATATTTCAGGACATTTAATAATTAAATGAGCAGCATGACTCCTGAGTAACTGTAAAATGATTTGATGGCAACTGACAAAGGGCTAAACTTTAGATCCAACAGTTTCCAGTCTAAGAGAAAAAGGTGCCAACACCCATTCAAAGAATTAGACAGAGGAAGTTACAACTGAAATTACTATGGACTGGAGAAAATCAGGCAATAGGAGCACAGGTCTTCTCTAAAGCTCTCTTATAATTGGGAACTGGGAATACTTTACACAGTGATTGGGGATGCCTCTTCTGTCTTTGTGACATGTGTTATGTATTTATATCTTAGCCCAATACCTCTTTTGATCCAGTTTGGGGTGGGGGCAGTGTTTGTTTGTTTTATTTTGGTTTGCTTTGCAAATGCAATGTCTAGTGAGAAATGGATGGTTCTTAACTTTAGAAAATACACAGTCTAAATACTGGGCTAATGGAAAGTCAAGGACGGTTAGAATTAGCAACTAGGCCACTAACCTTTCTTAGCTGTTGCTAAATCCATACTGACTTCCCCATAATAGTCCCTCCAGGCTGGTTTGCTTTCACTCTTCACTGGAAAACATACTTCTGACTTCATTTTCTTTAGATCTCAAATAAAGGAGCCTTGGCTGGTTTGTGGGATTTTGCCTAAAAAGGCAAACCTTGACCTTGTCTATATTTCAGTGATTAGTAGTTATCACAGTTGTAACCTTATCAGCTATAAATGTGATATACGTGAGGACATCACTCAGCTGAAATTCAAAACAATGAATAGATCATCTTTCCTAACTTCAGAGAAGCAAGCAGTTTTATTATACTCTAAATAATGTACTATGTATGGGAGTCAGAGTTTAGGGAAGTGACAAAGAGGGTTTGATCAAATTCCCTCCCAAGAACCATCACTGTCTTAATCCTATAGAATTCAGAAATTTTGCTTCTCAATTTCAAGAGTTTACTAGAATCAGATATAAAATTAACCTAATAATCACATTGCTCTAGAATAACATTCTTAACATCTATCCCTATAAATGCCACTTACCAGTGGCATTTGAATTTTGAATTGGTTTTGAATTTTCTTTTGCCAGCAAATCAATGTTTGTTAAAATGGCAATTAAAGAAATTTTCAGCTGATGAAGTGGGGATTCTTTAAAGGAACTCAAGGAATTAATACGGGTACCTCAGGGTCCTCTTCCTTCTTGATAACACAAAGAAAGAAAAATATACTAAAAAGAGTCTGGGCATAAAATTGAGTACTGGGTTGAAAGGTTTTCAAACTCAGTTGTACCACTAACTAGTCATAACATTGGATAATCCAAATTATGTCTGTGGGTATAAGTTTTCTCATCAAAAAAAGTGGGGATGGTGTTTGCTTGGCCTGCTTCTCTGTGTTTTGATGGCCTAATGAGGAAGGAGAAAGTACTTTGCCGGCTGCAGAGCATCATATAAAGCTAAGATGTTATAATGGGAAGCTGCCTGTGGATGACAAGGCCATTAGGAGTCAGAAACAACTCAAGATGGACAAATCTTCGCCCTTGTTTTTCTCTATATCAATGGTTCTTAACCCTAGCTGCATATTGGGAAACTCTAAAAAATACTAATGCCTGCACCCCACCACCAGTGACCCTGTTGTCGTTGGTCTGGGGTTTGGCCTGGGCATCAGGATTTCTTAAAACTCACAGTTAATTGTAATGTGTAGCCAAGGTCAAGAAACAATTGCAGAGTAAGAATTTGTGGATGCCTGACTTCTGCCTATACCTTGTGCTGCTAATCTAGCTTAAATGCAGACTTGCAGAGATATCCTCCCGAGGCTTCACGGACCCAGCCACAGGAGGTAAATCACCAGGATAGGGTCAGAAAACTTGTACGTGAGTCCTGGGTGTATCACCTTTAAGCTGTGTGACTTTGGGCAATTCACAACTCTGCCAATGATAATAATAATATGAGAGCTAGCATTTATTGGGCACTGACTGTAGACTGGTAATTAGACATGGTAAACATGTCTAGCCCCCAAAAACAACTCAAGGTAGACATTATTATCCCATTTTACAGCAGAGGAAGCTGAGGCTTATTCATATTCAGTGACTTACCCCTGTTTTTCCTTATTTGCAAAATGGATATAATAATAACCTGTCATACATAATGGTCAGATGCAATACATGAAAGTTCTTTCTAAACTAAATCAACTGTACATAAATTTGGCAAACATATAGCTGTGTTGAAAAAAGCATAATATTTAGCTTCATACAGACTTGGGTTTCTATCCCACTTCTGTCCAATTAATAGCATTGCAACCTTAGCAGTTTACTTAGCATCCTTTTGATTGTGTTTTCAAAGCCATATAATGGAGATAATGATACTTTCGTAAGATTGCTGTGGATTACAGATAATGTACTTAAAGAACAAAGCATAGTGCGTGGAACTACAGCTCAATAAAAGCAGCTATTGTCATTTCTAACAGTTTGCATCTCTGCAAGATCAGGTAGTTCCTGCTCCCAAACTTCAGATTAATAGCTATTGAATCTATAACTCAGTTTTTTTTGTCTTTGTTGTGTTATTAGAGTTTTTCCTATATTCCATCCAGGATTTTGAATCATTAGGGTGGGGCTTTTAGTTTTGAATATACTCCATTTTTTGGTCTATCTCTAGAGTTAAACAGAGCTTACTGTGGCTGGCCCTGGAAAGTCAGCTCATCTTGGCCACCATAATCCTCATCGTACTGGTCAGAGTATCCACTAGGAGCTTCTAGGTTTACACATATATTTGCAGACCCCAAGTCTCAGCCCCATTCTGCATAGGAGAATCCAAACTATGTCTAACAGTCATTACATGGAAATGTGAGCCCTTTTCCCATTCCTTTCTCCTTAAAAACAACAACAACAACAACAACTTTTAAACCATTTCAACCAACTGAGGTAAATTACTTTGCAAAAAGATGAAAAAGTTTTGGAAGCCAAAGGGTCAACACTAGAGGGTAAACCATCCATTGGATAAGTAAACATCCCCGTAGGTGTGTTATGAGGTGGCGGCTCACCTTAACACTCCTGGGTGATTACGTAAATATTTTCTAGTGCATATGTCAAAAGAGAAGAACAGGGAATATGGTGTGTTCTTAATCCTGCTTAAAGAATCACCAGGAGATGCTGTTACTAGCAAGTGTGTCGTGACATTTACACAATTCACATGCTCCTTTGGTTCCATTTCATCACCAAATACCTGTTTTAATACTTACTATAAACATGACATGTAAGGGATACAGATGCCATGTACAATGTAATCCCTGTGTTCAAGGAGTATATAATTTATTCAGAAAGACAAGATTCCACATAGATTACAATTCAAAATCAATATATAATTAAACGATTGCTTTTGTAGTACAAGTGAGGTAGAAGTGCTATTTGGGTTTTTATGAATGTGGGCTCAATGTGGGACAGGGTGATTTGGGAAGTCTTTGTGGAGGTGATAAAATGTGAGGTGGATCTTGAAAGAATGTAGATATGGAAATATTTTGGTAACAGGGAGAGCAAAAGCATTTTAGATGACAGGACCATGGAGTGTTCCAAGTCAGTATCCCCTCTCTCACTCTCTCATTCTCTCTCTCTCTCTTTACTCCATCTTATTGTCCTTTCTCTTTTCCTCTATCACAGGACAAGACCAGTTGCTAAACCAAGTAGAACCCCGGGGAGAATCAAAACATTGTTAACTACTGGCTTCTATAGGGACCTGCCCTGCTCTGAAAAGATGTACTAGCCTTCTAGCACATACCTGCCTCTACCATGAAGATATTACCAAGGCAGAGGATAGATAGCTCCCATGCTAGGGGTCAAACTTCCCTGGTCATGGTGTTGTATGAAACTACTCATGATGCAGGGTCTCTTAATGTCATACCTTCATATCTTGATTGTTCCTCTGTATGTGAGATGATCTGCTACTCACTGTGCTCTCCCAAATACTCAGACCACACTTTGAACTGTTCCTACATCAACAGTATGGAAGCCTTTAGAGTGACCGTAGGCCTCTGCCTCATCTGAGTTCCACTCTGGCTTTGGACAGTCAGTGTAGTCCACTGACTGCATGTCCATCTGTTCGTTCCATCTTGGCCTGAGCACATTGCCTGTGACTCTGGCTTTGCCTCTGTGTCCAAAATACGTACATTCTCCCTTCTTTCTACATTAATTGACTTCCCTGAGCCCCAGCTGTGACTCCTTTCTTGGCCATCCACTTTTCACTGATAATCGCACCCGTGGCTTTTACTGCTACCTCCAGACTGGCCATTCTAAAGTTTCCGTCTCCATCCAAAACCTCTCTCCTAGTTCCAGACCTGTAGAGCTGACTGCTGGCTTGATATCTCTATCTGGAAGTTCTATACACAATTCAACATCAACCTATCCAAATTTATATTCTTCCCCTCTCCCAAATTTATTCTTCCTTTAATTCACCTTCTCAATGCATGGTCTCACCATCTGTTTGGTTGTCTGTGTTAAGATTTGTTGTGGCTGTGAGTGACAGAAACCCAAAAGAACAGTGGCTTAGACAAAATAGAAGTTTATTATTCTTGCATGTAAATGAGAGTACTTCAGGGCTGATTTGGCAGCTCTGCAATCATTAGGGACCCAAGTCCTTTCAATCTTGCTTCTCTGCCCTCCTCTATATGCAGTTTCTACCCCATAATTCTACAGCCATTATGGCTGCATTCCGGTCACCAAAAAGGAAGAGAACGGCATGCTCCTGCCCATTAAGGACTCATCTTGGGAGTCTCACATACCACTTTCACTTACAGCCACTGGCCAGAACTGAGTTACTTGGCTGCAAAGAAGGCTGGGAAATATGGGTTTTTTTCCATTCCCATGAAAATTCAAGGGCTTCTATTACTAGGAAAGAAGGGCATAATGTAACGTGGGGAAACAATTAGCTAGAAATATGGGAGTCATTCTCATCTCCTGCATTTTCCTCACCTTCTGCCTCCAAGATCAACATTTCTCATAACTCTATCCCCTAAATTACTCGCAAGTTTACTCAGGGCCCATCTCTCACATGGACTATTATGGAAACCTTCTGAAGAAGTTCTCTGAGTTCAATCCCACAGTCCCCTATGTATTCGGTCCATTCACCATGGGTCCCTAAAGTTTTCTGCCAAACATGCAAATTTAATTGTCACTTTTGTTTGATTCTGTATTGTCTTCAGGACATAGTCTAAACTCCTGGGAGTGGTACGTAAGCCCAACAATTCTTGAACTTACTCTATTCTCTAGTTATAGAAAACCTGTACTTCCTGGAAGGCATGACCCTCTTCCAAGCCCCTTAACTTTTCCATGATGCTCCCTTTGCCTAGAATGTCCTTCTTTCTTTGTCTTGATAAATAAACACCTATTTGCCCTCCCAGCCCCAGCACAGCCTTCACCTGCTCTGTGAGGTCTCCTCTGATTCTCCCAGGCTGGATTGCGTGGCCCCATAGCACCTGCACCAACCTCCATACAAGCATATTGCCTTGGAATTTTAGGTTTACAATTCTAAAATGTGAGTTCCAAGGCTGTGCCTTATTTATCTTTGAACACTTCACCTCCAAGAACAGTGCCTGGTCTGGAGCACGGGTTCAATGGATGATTATTAAACAAGTGAAGGAATAAAATCAAATACCTAAACTTGTTAGAATTGTGTGCAAAGTAAGAGTAAATAGACTTTGCAGGAAGGTTTGAGGACATTTCCTCTATTCAGAGTAAAGAAACTTAGTACATAAACTCAAGCACATTTATTTGGAGTATCTGATCTTTTTCAACTGCTTTCTGATTCTTAACTGTGTGTTGTGAGTAGTTAATATCATTATATAGGTGACTTTTCAATATGGAGTATTATTTTAGTATGTTCAAAATTCAGCACAAGGTATGCAGCATAAAAAAGACTAAAAAATATAATTCTCACTTTGAAGTGTATTGATAAACATCCTGGACAGGAGTCAGACACACTCCCTCCTACTATTGGCCCCACAACTAGCTTGGACAAGTCGACTAACTTTTCTGGGTTTCAGTTGCCCAAAAATGAGAGATTTGAAAAATGATGTCTAAGTTCTCCTGCAGCTCAAACATGCTATAATTGTGTAAAGCCATGCCCTGAAAAGAAGGTTGATGTGTTTTGCATTATGGAGCATTTTCTGCCTTGGGTGTTTTATTCTGATCTGGGAAAATAAACTCAGGATCTCTTAAAAGAAGGATCAGGAATGCAGGGGAGTAAGGTCCAGGTAAAGATGATTTTAAAACAAAAGAGCAAGGGTTGAGGTAGAAAATGAGGTTTGTGACCCAGCCTCTCTTTTCCTCCTCTATCCTCACACTGTCCTATTTATTTTTTAGGGCAAGAGATGAAAGTAGGTTGGACTGGGTGGGGGATGGGCAAAGGGGCATCCTGCAGCTGCAGTGTCCTTTCATGTCCCCCTTAAACCTGGTGACAGGATGGAGGAAAAGCTAATTGAGGTGGCATGACTTCCGATGTGCCTGAGGGTCCTAAGTTCTTTCATCTCCCCTCTCCCTCTGAACATTTCAAATATGCGTAATAACAAACACCAAGACTGCAATCCTGACAGGGCAGGGCTGAGCATTTTCTGCTGAAAATATGTGCTTTCTAGACTCTGGGGCCTGCGGGGTTTTGTGACGGGAGACTGAGGACTTTGGCTGCCTTTCTCTCTTCCAGATGAAAAGGTGGCTGCCTTTGGAATTCCTGTGTTTGTGGTTTGACAGACATGAAGGGGGAAATACCTGTGATTGAGAAAGCAAATGAGAGGCTGATTTCTCCTAAAAGAGATGGGAATTGCACTCTCTGAGGTATGCAGTGTGACGTGGGAGTGTGTGAACTAGTCCCCAGAAGGTTCTAATGGGATTCTCTCCTTCAATAACTTCTTTAAGCCCTGAGGCTCTGTCATACAAGGCTCCATTCTGCTAACTGAGTGTGCTCCTGAGGTGGTTAACAAGTAGCTCTGTTCTTGGCTCTTAGCTGGCAGGAATTTTCAGTTGTTCTAGCACTGACTCATGCCTTAGCCTCTCTTGAGGACGTTCGGATTCTTGGTTGCATTTTGTTTTGTTTTTGATAGTTTATGTGGCAAATGGATGGGGTGGTCTTTGAAAAAGACCTCCCAAGCTTCCAGTTACCTCATTATGTTGGGAAACTAGTCAAAGGAGGAGCCATTAGCTCTACCAAGTAAGCAGCTGTGGTCCTTTGTAATGGCCTTCACTGCGAATAATTAGCCTTGACCTCTTCACCCAAGACTGGATCTGCGCCATATTGTTTGCAAGGTACTTCTTTTTCAAGCCCTAATTTCCCTGCACTTTGAAACCTGGCATCTGGACAAATGCTGTAGTAAGTAGGGGGCCATTCTCACCTCCTCCAGTACCAGTTTTCTCTGTGGAGCTTCCAAGAGGGGTGGGTTATCTTCCACATGCCTTTTACATTTGCCTGGCCATTTTCTCTCTAATTTTACATTTTATTTTCTTTATTTTTCAAATTCACATGGCACAGAATGGAAAAGGTACAAGAGTATTTGGTGGAAAGTCTTGCTCTTACTCCTGTCCCCTAGCCTACCTGTCTTCCCCTCCGGAGGCAACCAATGTTACTGGCTTCTTTGAATCCTCCCAAAGATATTCCACACTTAACACAAGCAACTATGTATATATGCTATTTTTATTCCTTTATAAACCCAAATGGTAGCATACTATCCACAGCTGGCCCCTTGCTTGACTGACTTATGTCTTTTTTTTTTATCATTATTATTTTTTTGGCTGCATTGGGTCTTCGTTGCTGCACGTGGGCTTTCTCTAGTTGCGGAGAGCAGGGGCTACTCTTCGTTGCGATGCGTGGGCTTCTCATTGCGGTGGCTTCTCTTGTTGCGGAGCATGGGCTCTAGGCGCATGGGCTTCAGCAGTTGTGGTGTGCGGGCTTCAGTAGTTGTGGCTCGCGGGCTCTAGAGTGCAGGCTCAGTAGTTGTGGCGCATGGGCTTAGTTGCTCCGCGACATGTGGGATCTTCCCAGACCAGCGCTCGAACCTGTGTCCCATGCACTGGCAGGCGGATTCTTAACCACTGCACCACCAGGGAAGCCCAACTTATGTGTCTTGAAGCTTTTTCCATCATCAGTCCATATACATCTACCTAACTCTTTTTTTATGGCTACACAGTATTACACGGCATGGACGTGCCATCATGTATTTAACCAACTCTGAGACCATTTTTATCTTTTAGACAGATGTGTACAGAAGACATTGCTACAGGGAACAGCATCATCGCACAGTTTCCTCCTCCCTATTATGGTAAGTTATGTGGTGTCTGTGCCTCCTCCCAGGGGCACTAAGTTTGATGATGAACTTCCCCATAGCCTGCAGTATGCACAGCCCCTCACCTCTCTGCCACCCGACCTCTGATACATGGGAATCATTTTCTTTGCTCCAGTGAGAAAGCTGGATTTCTACCCTCTCAACCTATATAATTTTATTAGCAATACTACTTTTATATACTTTCTATTATTATGCTCTGGGCATGGGAAGGATTGGTTTCATATTTCCAGACCACTTAAGACTGTGACATGTCACTGGGATGTCACAGCAACTAAGTGCCATGTTACCCTATTCCCTAGTGTCATACACGTGTTGTCAGGCAACTCTACTGTACCTAGACACACATCACAGGTTGCAGAGAAATCACTAGAGCACCCAGGTGTGTTCTAGGAGTTGGATAATAGCATTCTTTGTATTTAACAGTGCTACTGTTAACTGAGCTACTTTACATAGCTCAGCAATATATATGGAGACCAGACTGAGCTTCCCAGGGCAGGAATCAACTATCTTATTCATCTTGTTTCCTTTAGTGCCTACCAAAGTACTTGGCATCTAGTAAGTATTTACTATAGGCTAAAGGATTTAGGTATTTGGAAAAAATATTAGAAAAGATAAATAATGTTGAGTTTTGCATAAGGTCCTTGTATTTGTCAGGGTTGGATCAGAGAAGCAAAACCATAAGCAATTATGTTAAATAAGGGATTTATTACAGATATTTGACCTTACATAATCAAGGAAGCTGATTAAATAGTTTTTGTATGGTTGTTGCTTCTGCACCAGGCACAAGGTCTAAAGTCAGCAGGACAGGCAGCCAGGAAGAAAACTGGACGTTGAGGACAAACTAGAACTTGTGTGAGTCTCTAACTGCCCCCAAGCCTCTAGTCAGTGATGTGTTGACATGAAGGAGAACCTGACACCCTTCACAAAGCTGAACATGGACTTGATGCAGGAATCAGAGAAGCTGAAGAGGTAGTTAGAGCTAGAGGAATCAGACCTTACTGTTGTTCCAGAAGCTGCATACACTGTCCCAGGACTGAAGACGCTATAGAGGGTCTGGCAGGAGTTGGAGGACCTGTGAATCCAGCTGCTGCCCCACACCAACAGGGTGAGCTAGCAGATCAGTGACAACATGTGGGCATTGCAAGAGCACCTGTGACCCTGCACTATCCTTCAAAGTATAAAAAATAATATGTATGTTGCTTCACTTCCACCATCCAAATCTTACCTAAAATGTCTCTTGTGACCCATATTAACAAAAACTATGCAGAGAAGGGAATTCTGGGAAATGTAGTTCTAGGTTAGCTAAGTTGACAGTACAAATCTACCACAGTTCCATCAATAGTGTTTGCTTTCTTCTTATATTATCCAAAAGCAGATTCTCTAAAAAGAAACAGTCACATCCCACCAGTCAGAATGGCCATCATCAAAAAGTCTACAAACAATAAATGCTGGAGAGGGTGTGGAGAAAAGGGAACCCTCTTGCACTGTTGGTGGGAATGTAAATCGGTACAGTCACTATGGAGAACAGTATGGAAGTTCCTTAAAAAACTAAAAATAGAGCTACCATATGACCCTGCAATCCCACTCCTGGGCATATATCTAGGGAAAACCATAATTTGAAAAGATACATGCACCCCAATGTTCACTGAAGCACTATTTACAATACCCAACACATGGAAACAACCTAAATGTCCACTGACAGAGGAATAGGTAAAGAAGATGTGGTACACGTATACAATGGAATATTACTCAGCCATGAAAAAGAACAAAATAATGCCATTTGCAGCAACATGGATGGACCTAGAGATTATCATACTCAGTGAAGAAAGTCAGAGAAAGACAAATATAATATGATATCATTTATATGTAGAGTCTGAAAAAATGATACAAATGAACTTATTCACAAAACGGAAACACACTCACAGACTTCAAAAACAAACTTATAGTTACCAAAGGGAAAAGGTGCAGGGGAAGGATACATTAGGAGTTTGGGGTTAACATAAACACACTACTACATATAAAATAGATAATCAATAAGGACCTACTGTATAGCACAGGGAACTCTACTCAGTATTCTGTAATGACCTATATGGGAAAAGAATCTGAAAAAGAATGGATATATGCATATGTAAAACTGAATCAGTTTGCTGTACACCTGAAACTGACACAGCATTGTAAATCAACTATACTCCAAACTAAAATAAAAATTAAATTAAAAAAAAGAGGGGCTTCCCTGGTAGTGAAGTGCTTAAGAATCCGCCTGCCCTAAAGACAAAGAAAACTTATTGAAAGCAGCAAGGGAAAAATGACAAATAACATATAAGGGAACTCCCATAAGTTTAGCAGCTGATTTCTCAGCAGAAATTCGGCAAGCCAGAAGGGAGTGGCATGATATACTTAAAGTGATGAAAGGGAAGAACCTACAGCCAAGATTACTCTACCCAGCAAGGATCTCATTCAGATTCGATGGAGAAATCAAAAGCTTTATAGACAAGCAAAAGCTAAGAGAATTCAGCACCACCAAACCAGCTCTACAACAAATGCTAAAGGAACTTCTCTAAGTGGGAAACACAAGAGAAGAAAAGGACCTACAAAAACAAACCCAAAACAATTAAGAAAATGGTATTAGGAACATACATATCGATAATTACCTTAAACGTGAATGGATTAAATGCTCCAACCAAAAGACACAGGCTTGCTGAATGGATACAAAACAAGACCCATATATATGCTGTCTACAAGAGACCCATTTCAGACCTAGCGACACATAGAGACTGAAAGTGAAGGGGTGGAAAAAGATATTCCATGCAAATGGAAATCAAAAGAAAGCTGGAGTAGCTATACTCATAACAGATAAAATAGACTTTAAAATAAAGAATGTTACAAGAGACAAGGAAGGACATTACGTAATGATCAAGGGATCAATCCAAGAAGAAGATATAACAATTATAAATATATATGCACTCAACAAAGGAGCGCCTCAATACATAAGGCAACTGCTAACAGCTCTAAAAGAGGAAATCGACAGTAACACAATAATAGTGGGGGAATTTAACACCTCACACCAATGGACAGATCACCCAAAATGAAAATAAATAAGGAAACACAAGCTTTAAATCACACAATAGACCAGATAGATTTAATTGATATTTATAGGACATTCCATCCAAAAACAGCAGATTACACTTTCTTCTCAAGTGCGCACGGAACATTCTCCAGGATAGATCATGTCTTGGGTCACAAATGAAGCCTCAGTAAATTTAAGAAAATTGAAATCATATCAAGCATCTTTTCTGACCACAACGCTATGACATTAGAAATCAATCACAGGGGAAAAAACCCATAAAAAACACAAACACATGGAGGCTAAACAATACGTTACCAAATAACCAAGAGGTCACTGAAGAACTCAAAGAGAAAATCAAAAAATACCTAGAGACAAATGACAATGAAAACACGACGATCCAGAACCTATGGGATGCAGCAAAAGCAGTTCTAAGACGGAAGTTTATAACTATACAAGCCTACCTCAAGAAACAAGAAAAATCTCAAATAAACAATCGAACCTTACACCTAAAGGAACTAGAGAAAGAAGAACAAACAAAACCCAAAGTTAGCAGAAGGAAAAAAATCATAAAGATCAGAGCAGAAATAAATGAAATAGAAACAAAGAAAACAATAGCAAAGATCAAGAAAACTAAAAGCTGGTTCTTTGAGAAGATAAACAAAATTGATAAACCATTAGCCAGGCTCATCAAGAAAAAGAGGGAGAGGACTCAAATCAATAAAATTAGAAATGAAAAAGGAGAACTTACAACAGACACCACAGAAGTACAAAGCATCCTAAGTGACTACTACAAGCAACTCTATGCCAATAAAATGGACAACCTGGAAGAAATGGACAAATTCTTAGAAAGGTATAATCTTCCAACACTGAACCAGGAAGAAATAGAAAATATGAACAGAACAATCACAAGTAATGAAATAGAAACTTTGATTAATAATCTTCCAACAAACAAAAGTCCAGGACCAGATGGCTTCACAGGTGAATTTTATCAAACATTAAGAGAAGAGCTAACACCCATCCTTCTCAGACTCTTCCAAAAACTTGCAGAGGAAGGAATACTCCCAAACTCATTCTATGAGGCCACCATCACCCTGATACCAAAACCAGACAAAGATACTACAAAAAAAGGAAATTACAGACCAATATCACTGATGAATATAGATGCAAAAATCCTCAACAAAATACTAGCAAACAGAATCCAACAAAACATTAAAAGGATCATGCACCATGATCAAGTGGGATTTATCCCAGAGATGCAAGTATTCTTCAGTATATGCAAATCAATCAATGTGATACCATATTAACAAATTGAAGAATAAAAACGATATGATCATCTCAATGAATGCAGAAAAAGCTTCTGACAAAATTCAACACCGATTTATTATAAAAACTCCCCAGAAAGTGGGCATAGAGGGAACCTACTTCAACGTAATAAAGGCCATATACTACACACCCACAGCAAACATCATTCTCTATGGTGAAAAACTGAAAGCATTTCCTCTAAGATCAGGAACGAGACAAGGATGTCCACTCTCACCACTACTATTCAACATAGTTTTGGAAGTCCTAGCCACGGCAATCAGAGAAGAAAAAGAAATAAAAGGAATACAAATTGGAAAAGAAGAAGTAAAACTGTCACTGTTTGCAGATGACATGATACTATACATAGAGAATCCTAAAGATGCCACCAGAAAACTACTAAAGCTAATCAATGAATTTGGTAAAGTTGGATACAAGATTAATGCACAGAAATCTCTTGCATTCCTATACACTAATGATGAAAAATCTGAAAGAGAAATTAAGGAAACACTCCCATTTACCATTGCAATAAAAAGAACAAAATACCTACGAATAAACCTCCCTAAGGAGACAAAGGACCTGTATGCAGAAAACTATAAGACACTGATGAAAGAAATTAAAGATGATACCAACAGATGGAGAGATATACCTTGTTCTTGGATTGGAAGAATCAATATTGTGAAAATGACTGTACTACCCAAAGCAATCTACAGATTCAATGCAATCCTTATCAAATTACCAATGGCATTTTTTACAGAACTAGAACAAAAAATGTTAAAATTTGTATGGAGACACAAAAGACCCTGAATAGCCAAAGCAGTCTTGAGGGAAAAAACTGGAGCTGGAGGAATCAGACTCCCTGACTTCAGATTATACTACAAAGCTACAGTAATCAAGACAATATGGTACTGGCACAAAAACAGAAATAGAGATCAATGGAACAGAATAGAAAGCCCAGAGATAAACCCACGCACCTATGGTCAACTAATCTATGACAAAGGAGGCAAGGATATACAATGGAGAAAAGACAGTCTCTTCAATAAGTGGTGCTGGGAAAACTGGAGAGCTACATGTAAAAGAATGAAATTAGAACACTCCCTAACACCATACACAAAAATAAACTCACAATGGATTAGAGACCTAAATGTAAGACCGGGCACTATAAAACTCTTAGAGGAAAAACATAGGAAGAACACTCTTTGACATAAATCACAGCAAGATGTTTTTTGATCCACCTCCTAGAGTAATGGAAATAAAAACGAAAATAAAGAAATGGGACCTAATGAAACTTCAAAGCTTTTGCACAGCAAAGTTAACCATAAACAAGACGAAAAGACAACCCTCAGAATGGGAGAAAATATTTGCAAATGAATCAACGGACAAAGGATTAATCTCCAAAATATATAAACAGCTCATGCAGCTCAATATTAAAAAAACAAACAACCCAATCCAAAAATGGGCAGAAGACCTAAATAGACATTTCTCCAAAGAAGACATACAGATGGCCAAGAAGCACATGAAAAGATGCTCAACATCACTAATTATTAGAGAAATGCAAATCAAAACTACAATGAGGTATCACCTCACACCAGTTAGAATGGGCATCATCAGAAAATCTATAAACAACAAATGCTGGAGAGGGTGTGGAGAAAAGGGAACCCTCTTGCACTGTTGGTGGGAACGTAAATTGATACAGCCACTATGGAGAACAGTATGGAGGTTCCTTAAAGAACTAAAAATAGAATTACTATATGACCCAGCAATCCCACCACTGGGCATATACCCAGAGAAAACCATAATTCAAAAAGACACATGCACCCGAATGTTCATTGCAGCACTATTTACAATAGCCAGGACATGGAAGCAACCTAAATGCCCATCGACAGACAGATGGATAAAGAAGATGTGGTACATATATACAATGGAATATTACTCAGTCATAAAAAGGAACGAAATTGGGCCATTTGTAGAGATGTGGATGCATCTAGAGACTGTCATACAGAGTGAAGCAAGTCAGAAAGAGAAAAACAAATATCGTATATTAACGCATATATGTGGAACCTAGAAAATGGTACAGATGAACCGGTTTGCAGGGCAGAAATGAGACACAGATGTAAAGAACAAACGTATGGACACCAAGGGGGGAAAGCGGCAGGGGGGTGGGGGTGGGATGAATTGGGAGATTGGGATTGACATGTATACACTGATGTGTATAAACTGGATGACTAATAAGAAAAATAAATAAATAAATAAAAATAAATAAAAAGTGAAAAAAGAGTCCACCTGCCAGTGCAGGGGACATGGGTTTGAGCCCTGGTCCTGGAAGATCCCACATGCTGCGGAACAACTAAGCCCGTGCACCACAACTACTGAGCCTGTGCTCTAGAGCCCGTGTGCCACAACTACTGAAGCCAGCGCGCCTAGAGCCCGTGCTCTGCAACAAGAGAAGCCACCACAACGAGAAGCCC
The DNA here is from genome assembly GCF_028021215.1 of Eschrichtius robustus. Lineage (NCBI taxonomy): Eukaryota > Metazoa > Chordata > Mammalia > Artiodactyla > Eschrichtiidae > Eschrichtius > Eschrichtius robustus. Next base: position 18,322,192 of record NC_090845.1, read on the forward strand.
GCGCACCGCAACAAAGAGTAGCCCCTGCTCACCGCAACTAGAGAAAGCCACACGCAGCAACAAAGACCCAATGCAGCCAAAAATAAATTAATTAATTTTAAAAAAAAGAAACATTCACAGACTATAAATTAGCTTCCCAATTTAATCTTCAATAGCTATAGAAAGGCAAAGAAGAGTAATATATCTTTCTGCTGCTCCCCAAAGATAGTATTTTTATCCTCATGGGAAACCCATGATTTTACTGGGAATACAATAAACACTTCCCTTGAAAGAATCTGCTTTACAGAGGCAAAAAGTATTCATTTCCAGATTATATCGTACAGTGCAGTTTAGGCAGGAAAAAAAGACAATCGTGTTTTTCTAGTAGCTGTTTCTTCTTAGTTAAGTATTTTTCTCAGCCCGCTCAAGGTTAAAAAAAAAATGCTGTACATATGAACTCTTTTTTTCCTTCTTCTTGAATTTAATTTTATTCTTAAGTTTTCTAAAATCGGTAAAACATCCTGATAGTTGATCTCAGAGAATCTATTAATGCTTTAAAAAGGAGATATTTTCAGCCAGTTCAAAGTTGCTCAGTACTATTCACTGTGGTAAATTCCACAATTGGTCCCAATTTTTCACTCCTTCTTGTTTCCCACCTTTGTTGTTTGACTTCGCAGCTCCTCTGATTACAGGGACAAAGCATATTTCCTCACTGTTGGCCTTGGGGCTTGGCCATGTGACTTGCTTTGGCCAATGGTATGTTGGCAGTAGCAACAGTGGCCAGTCCTGAGCCTGGGCCTTGTGTCTTTCCCTTCCCTGTTGGATCTCTGCCATCCCATGAGAAGAATTTGCCCCAGGGAGTGCAACCCCTCAGACTGGTCCCCAGAATGAGTGAACATGGAGTAGAGCTGCTCTAGGTGACCTGAAGATCTGCGAGAATAAATGATTGCTATTTAAAGCCAATGAGTTGAGGGTGGTTTGTTATATGGCATTTTTGTAGAAATACCTGTTCCAGTTATCTTTTGCTATTTAATCCCCCTACCACTACCAAAAAACAAAACAAAACAAAATTTAGTGGCCTGCAGCAGCAATAACCATTTATTTGCCCACAGATCAGCAATTTGGGCAGAGCTGTACAGGGAAGGCTTATCTCTCCTCCACATGGGGCAGCTTGAGCGGACTTGGAAGACCCACTTCCAAGAGGCTCACTCATGTGACTGGCAAGTTGGTGCTGGCTGCCAGCTGCAGGTCACTGAGGCCTCTCCTTGGGTTGCTGGCTTTCTCACACATGGTAGCTGTGTTTCAAGGATGACCATCTCAAGGGACAGAAAATGAAAGCTACCCATTTCTTAACGCCTGGGCCCAGAAATTGGCCCAACCTCACCTCTGCCATACTCTAGCAGTCAGGCATTCACAGAGCTCATATTCAAGGGCTGGGGATATAGACTTTGCTTCTTGAGGAGTATTAAAGAATTCTGGACCATGTTCTAAAGCTGTCGCAATACATAACTGATAGACACCTTCAGGCATAAACCCTTCTACCAGCATAGGAAAACGTATCTTTGAGGGTAAGAAATGAAAAGGAAGGAGTAAGGGAAAATACAGAAGAGGTACGTGAGAAATATCACCCATCTCTTACCCTTCTTCTTAGAAGTTTCCTAGTTTCTAATCTAGCAACCTAACAAAAGAAGAGACCAATATTTGTGTGGCCCACTTGGCAATCAGAAACATTAAAAGAACTCTGGACTTGAGGAGTCAGAGAGGGAATTTGACAAAACAAAATTTGGGCCACTGTAATGTTAAGGATAGAAAAAGAACTTTAATCAGGTGATCTGGCTCTGTCTCTATTCTGTACTACTTGAGTGTGACCTCTGGAACATTACTTAACAGCTCTGGGTCTCAGGTCTTGTATGTGTAAAATGAAGTGAACAGGGTGGTTTTTGAGATTTCTTCCTGTTCTGACACTCTATGAATCATTGTCATTTTCTTTATGACTCTGACATCTAGATGATGGCCTGGACTTTCTATATTTAACTCGTCAGAATCTATTTTTGATACACGCCCTCAATAATGAATGGGATTCCTCAGTAAAACCAAACCTTACAAGGTCTGAGCAATAATGAGCTTCAGAATAATGATGGCTGAGCTGAGTGGGACAGCCACACTAGTGGCTGAGCACTCACTTCTCCCTGTAATTGGAATAAAATGAAAACATCTTTTCTTCTTCCACTTCAGCATAGAAGAGGCAGACTAATATTTTCAAAGGGAAGTTTACTAACAAACTAGGGAAACAAAATAGAAACAACTGTCCCCCAAATAAAAGTAGTACAAAAACATTCATTTCTAAATACAGGAAATAAAAGCAATAGAGTTTTTCTGAACTGAAATCTTATGTTAAATAGTGACCTCCTATCTCTGTGGTGCTATGGATTAATCCTGTTAAGACCTGGGTTCAAATCCTAGATCTGCTGTTTAAATCTTTTACCTGGGCTAACTTACCAAAGCATATTGATCCTTAATTTCTTCATCTCTAAAATGAGAATAATCACACTTGCTGTGGTCTGAATGTTTGTGCCCCCCCCAAATTCATATGCTGACATCCTAACCCCTAAGGTAATGATATTTGGAGGTAGGACCTTTGGGAGGTGCTTAGGTCATGAGGGCAGAGCACTCATGAATGGAATTAGTGCTCTTATAAAAACGATCCCTCAGAGCTCCCTGGTCCTTTCCACCATGTGAGGACAGAATGAGAAGCTGGAAGTCTGCAACCCAGAAGAGGGCTTTCACCAGAACCAGACCATACTGGCACTCTGGTCTCAGATCTGTCCTCTAGAACTGTGAGGAAAAAAATTTCTATCATTTATAAGTCACCCAGTCTGTGGTATTTTGTCACAGCAGCTTGAACTGACTAAGACGATAACTATTGCTCCCAGTTGTTGTTAGGATTAAGCTTGATAATATAGGCAAAGCAACAGGCTCATAGATGGTTGACTTGGCTTGGGGTCTCTAAAAAGCAGACCCAAAGACAAGGATTCTGGTGTACATGGCTTATTATTGGAGAGATGCGGGAAATACAGCCAGGGAAGTGGGGAAGTGAGAGAGGAAAAGGAAGCCAACAAAGGGCACCAGAGTGGCTGGCCAAATCCCACTGGGGAAATGCTAGGAACTGGTATAAAACACATGCTTCAGATAATCCCTCTCAGGAATCAAGGCAGCCAGGGCATTTATACACCCACTTCTGTCAGTCATTGGTTGAGGGCTGCTCCTGGGGTTGAGAATTCCCCAGCACTAAGGGCTTCCTGTGAGAGGGTAGAGTGGTCCTCTGGAGAAAGCCCTCAGGTGGAGATGGAAATACTGGCACATGAAAGTTGTCCAGAGCACACTGATATGTAAAGTCCAACGAGCATGGGCAGTGTCTGGATAGCATCTGCTGCAGAAGTCCTCACCGACTGTTCATTCCTCTTTTTCCCCAGTCCCTAATACACATTGGTGCACCAAGCTCAATTTCCCTTCCTCTAGATTCTTAATTTTACTTTCTGATCAGAGAGACATTCCTGTCTCACAACCTAAAAGACAACAGTGACGAACATCAATTCACTGAACTTGGGTGTAGAAGCTACCATCATAGAGTCCTTTCCCTTCTTTCCCACTTCCCCAGTCCCAGAACTATAAGCCAGAGGCAACTGAACTTCCATCTGAAGACTGACACCTATAACTTCCCACAGAGCACTGTTAAGGGAGAGCCCTGAGGAATGTCATTTACTTGGCCCCAAAGCTCCATTTTCAATGCCAAGGCTATGAAGTCCACCATGCCTCTTCTACTGTCCACCTTAGCACCCAAATGCAAATCTCTCTGGCCCTCCATTCTCACTGTACTCCATTAGGCACACTGTCCTGCTCTTTCCCTCCTACTCTAGCTGCAACTCTCCTTCCAAATCAGTTAGCTGCACCCTGTAGAGGTGCCCAGTAGCCTCTAACTTGTCACCAGATAGTCTCTCTACCTCCTTGTTTTACTAGAAACTTCACTCTTCTTGTCCTATAATTGGGAACATTGCAAAATTCCATTTCTGAATCTCTTGCCCAGAATCCTTTAAGCCTGAACTGCATCACTGAACTTATCTTGAAACCATGCAGATTGGCACCACTGTAAATTCCCAGTCATCAATATTAAAATATCAAATAGACTCTTAGCTCAGGCCTTCCACCTTGCTGGGTTTTCCTGGTCCATGGCAACTATTTCCAACACTGTCCATTCTGCTCATACTCCTGACTTTCTCCTGGGCCATCATTCTCAACAAATGATTTTGTTTCCTACTTCACAGAGAAATTAGAGGCCATTAGTCAAGACTTCCTTTTATGCCCTGTCATCAAATCAGTCCTCATCCTTTCATCTTTCCCTGCTGTTACATGGGAGGAGGTTAATGCCTTTGTTCCCTGGTTGTCTGAATCCATCCCTTCCTACCTTCTCAAGAATCTTGCTGCCTTAACTCTGCCCTCTATCTCTAATCTTGAAGCTCTCAATTACTAATCTGCATTTAAACATGCCCAAGCCTAATTCATTCAAGCAAGACTAAATAAATACAAACCCAAAAATCCTTACTCAATTCCACTGTATAGCAAAGACTTTGGCCTTCTCAAAAAGAAGTATGGCCTTCATCCCTGGCTCCTGGGAAGAAAACTCTGAACTCTTGGAATTTCTCAAGTGATAAGAGTGTCTTTACCATTCAAAGTGGGCCCCTAGGACCATGTGAAATCAGCTCAATATCCTGGGAGTGAGGAGCTGCAGACAGAGTTCAGCCACACGGACAACCAATCAATCAGTCATATCTATGGAGTGAAGCTCCAGTAAAAATTCTGGGCACCGCTGCTGGGTGAGCTTCACAGGTTGGCAATACTCTGTGCATATTTTCACACATTAATACTGGGAAGGTAATGCATCCTAAGAACAACGGAAGCTTCACCTTTGACCCTCCCAAATTCTGTCCTGTATATCACTTACTTTATTTAGCTGGTTCTAATTTGTATCTTTTCCCTGTAATAAACCATAACTGTGAGTATAATAGGTTTCAATGAGTTCTGTGCATCCTTCTGGTAAATTATTGAAACCTAGGGTTATTTGGGGCAACCCCCAAAGTTATAGTTGGTGTCAGAAGTGAGGGTGATCTTGTGTGGACTCTACCCTCTAACTTTGTAGTTGAACCCCAACTCCTTGTAGTTGGGACCAGACATCTTAGAGAGACTTGAGAGTCTAAAGGACTGTGTCCCCCCCGCCAAAAAAAAGGTTTAAAAGGGACTACCCTGGTGGTCCAGTGGTTAAGACTCCACACTTCCACCGCAGGGGACGTGGGTTCAATCCCTGGTTGGGGAACTAAGATCCCACATGTCGAGTGGTGTGGCCAAAACAAAATAGTTAAAGGACTGTGTCCTCAACATTGCAGTTTGCCGAACTCTGGGCACCCACATTCCTCTTCCAGCTATTATTGATGTTACTTTCCCCTTTTATAGCTAAAATTTTTGAAAAAATTATCTACAAAGCCCATCTCCATTTCCTTTCCTATTCATTCCTAAATGCACAGCAATTGGTTTCTGCCCATACCATTCCAATGATAGTCCCACATAGCTCACCAATGAGCACCTTGTCACTAAATCCAATGGACAGTGACTTTCTCCTCTGAGCTGTCAGAAACATTCACCACTCCATCCTTGAATGACTTTTATCTCTTGGCTACTGTGATACCACATTTCCTGATTTCCCTCCTATCTCTGGCCACTACTTCTCAGCTTTCTTTTTGGTAACTCTTCCTCAACCTGCCCCATATATTGACATTTTCTAGAGACTCCCCGTATGATTTCATGCACTGGTGATTCCCAATCCTATAACTTAGCTTTAAACTCTGTCCTTAGCTTCATTCAAATATCGACATGTCTACTTGAATTTAAGCTAGACTGTATTAATTGCTCTAGTCCCAGAACATAGCATAGTGCCTGGCATGTAGTAGGTACTTAGCAAATATTTGTTGAGTGAATGAATAAATGAATTAGTGTACTATGCCTCACAGGAACTCAAGCTCAATTTGTCCATAATTAAACCCATCAATAGAGCCCAAACATACTCATCTCCTGGAGTTTCCTGTCTCAAATAAATGATGCCACCATCCTCTCAGTTGCCTAAGCTAGAAACCTTGGGAGTTATTCTTTAACCTTCTCTCTCCTTCACCTCCACATCCCATCCATCAACAAGCCCTGTCAATTCTTACTTCCTAAAAATCTTTCAAATCCATCTACTTCTCTCCACCTCACAGGCAATACATTAATCCAGTCACTATCATCCATTACTAGGACTACTCCAGCAGCCTCCACACTTTTCTCCCTGTCTTAGGTCTAACCCCTCCTACCCATTCTTCATACTTTAGCCAGAGTGATGCTTCCAAACAAAATGCTGATCATGATGTTCCCTAAGCCCTTACAAATTTCCTTCTATCCTTGAAACAAAGCCGAAAGCCATTAATGTAGCTTACAAGGGACCACCCAGCTACCACCATGGCCTTATTTTTAACCCTTCCTCTTACCTCTCCCCTCAATTTATGTTCCAGCCCTACTGAAGTTATTCAAACCCATCACACTCTCTCCACCTCTCACTCCAGGTCTTTGCATATAGTGTTCTCTCTCTGGAACACTCTGCATTTTTAGGAATGAACATCTTTATCTTCCTGACCCCACTGACAGACTTACTTCTGATACATCTTTCCTTCTTCCCATCCAATTTTTGGTGATGAGAGTCTCCCTTTCCATTCCAAGTCAGTGTCTCCATACCTACTCTTGATTTTACTTCTTCTATTTACTTAAATATCTTGTTTAATCAGTTATTTCTTTTGTCCTATATCTTCAATTTCTCCCTCTCTAGTAGCTCTTTCTCTCCTACCTATATAGAAGCTTGGGTTCCTCCTAACCTAAAATATTCCATTAACCCTAGCTTCCCTCTCTGACAACAGTGTTAGTTCTTTCTGTCCTTTTGAGCTAAGCTTCTTGAAAGATCATTATACACTCACTGTGTACATTTCTTCACCTTCAACTAACTCCTTAACCTACTGCTTCTTCACTGCTTCTCTGAAATGCTCATGCAAAAGCCATCAGTGACACCCATGTTGCCAAAATCAATAGACATTCCTCTACTGTGTTCCCCTGGACCTCTCTTCTACAGTTAATCTGTTGAGTACTGATTCTTTGCAATTCTTATTATCTTGATTTTTATGCAGTATTTTCTCTCCATTAGCCCCCACATTCAATCATTTATCAACTCCTGCCAAATTGACATCCAGCATAATTTTGAGGCTTTCCTTTCCCCTCCATTCCTCCATACTGCCACTGCCCTGATTTAAGCTTTTACCATTCCTCAGTTGGATATCACAAAGGCCTCCTAACAGATCTCTTTGCTTCCGGCTTGCCTCATTAAAAATTTATCCATTCTTCCACCACAGTCAGAAATGTTATTTATCATGACATCTGACTGCATCACTCTCTCTAAAACCTCAAACATTTCTCCATTGCTTATAAAATAAAGTTTAAGCTTCTCAGTATGGCATATAAAGCCCTCTGTGACCTAGCTTCTGACTATCCTACAAGCTTACACCATCTCCCACTTAATACTTTATCCTTTAATAAAACTTAATGGCTTGTAGACACACACACACACATAGAGCATATAATCCATGTTTTTCGCTTCATACCTTTGATAATGGTGTTTCCTTTGTCTACAATGTTTTTCCCACCTTTCTTTGCTTAAGGACTGCTCTTCTGAGATCCCATAATACCCTGGAAATGTCTCAGGTATTATCATTTACCACTATATTGAAATTAACTATTTAATATCTACCACTCCACTAGACTATAAGCTCTTTAAGGACAGGGACCGTATCCTCAGCAGCTAGCATTGTGCCTTAAGTGAGCTGAGATTCCAGTGACTCTTGTAGTTGGCAGGTACCTTTTGGGTCATTCAGTCCCACCTCCCCTCATAGGAGACTCCTGTACAATAGGGGTCAAGATAATTCAGTTAAATGTGATAGAGCATTTCAATCTCAGACAGCTCTTATTTCTATAATATGGTCCCTTCTGGTGAAAGTGAAAATTGATAACACTTTCTTAGGAAGCAATTAGTAGCACATATGAATGCTTATGTGTGTTTATATTTTTGCTATGTTTGTTTATATTTTTATTCCTTAAATTTTTATATCTTTGTTCCTAGTGTTGTCTCTTTCAGAAATCTCTTCTCAGAAAATTATCCAAAAATATGGAGAAAATTTATCACATAATAATGTTCATCGTGGATGAATGAATAAAGAAGATGTGGTGTATACACACACACACACACACTGGAATGTTACTCGGCCATTAAAAAGAATGAAATTTTGCCGTTTGCAACAACATGGATGGACCTGGAGGGTATTATGCTAAGTGAAGTTAAGTCAGACAGAGAAAGACAAATACTATATGTCTTCAGTTATATGTAGAATAAAAAAATAAAATAAACAAATGAGCATAACAAAACAGAAACAGACTCACAGATACAGAGAAAAAGCTAGTGGTTACCAGTGGGGAGAGGGGTGGGAGGAGAGGCAAGATTGGGGAAGGGGATTAAGAGGTACAAACTACTAGATGTAAAATAAATAAGATACAAGAATGTAATGTACAGCACAGGGAATATAGCCAATATTTTATAATAACTTTAAAGGGAGTATAATCTATAAAAAATATCGAATGTCTATGTTGTACACCTAAACCTAATATAATATTGTAAATCAACTATACTTCAATAAAATAAATAAATAAATAAATAAATAATAACATTCATCATGGAAATACTCATAATAGAGAGAAATTATAAATAGGGGAAAGTAGGGGAATTGTTAAGTAAATTATAGCAGGGGTCCCCAACCCCCGAGCTGTGGACCAGTGCTGGTCCATGGCCTGTTAGGAACCAGGTCGCACAGCAGGAGCTGAGTGGCGGGTGAGCAAGTGAAGCTTCATCTACCACTCCCCATCGCTCCCGTTACTGCTTGAATTACCCCCTGAACCATCCCCCCGCCACCCCCCGCCCGTGGAAAAACTGTCTTCCACGAAACTGGTCCCTGGTGCCAAAAAGGCTGAAGACTGCTGAATTATGGTATATTCATAAAGTAGAATTTAAATTATGTCATTTTAAGTGAAAAGTCAAGATATAAAATTGCTTACTCAATATAACATTAGGTATACAAAAGGATGTTTAGAAGAAGACACTGAAAAGAAATGGTTGTTTACTATAGTTGATAGTCTCTTCATTTTACCTCCCAAATTTTCTACAGTAAGCATGGATTATTTTTATAATAAGAAAAATTGCAGGTTTTGTTTTGTTTTGTTTTTCGTTTTAGGTTTTGTTGTTATTGTTGTTTTAAGGAACTGTTACTCGTCTCTTAAGAAACAAGTCTCTGATCTCTGAATTCTCTGACTTCTGCTGACTCACCTCCCTCTTGCTACTGTGTTTCCACAATTTATCTCCTAAACACAGCCCAGCATACCCAAAACAGTAGAGTACTTATTTGTGTTCCCTTCCTTATTCCTTTTTTGCTCATTCCCTTGTTGCTCTTGCCTCACAGCAATTCAGAGTACACCAGCCTCATCCCTTCTTCCATAAACACGGCTGTGGTTTTATGTTCTCTCTATGTCCCCAACAGAGTTGAGTAAATTACAGTTCCTGACTGGAAAGGTCTCATATCCCTGGTAAGAGAGCCATGCATGATAAATAGAGAAATAAGGGTATGCACAAGATTTAAAAAAAAGGAAGAGATTGGTGCTCTCTGAAGGTATCAGAAAGGCTTCTCTGTATAAATGGATGTAGGAAGCCTCTGGGATAAGATTTTCTCCCTTAGAATCACAGCTTTCCAGCTAAAACAGAGCTATTGAGAATTTAAGAGAATACTCTCCAGCCCAACATCTTATTTTACAGATGGGAATGCCAATGTACTCTGAATTCAAATTCAAGTGATGTGGTCAAGGTTTCATAATGAATTAGTAACAGACCCAGGACTGGAACTCAGGCTTTATGACTACCATGACCATGTTTTCCAGTGTTCTACAACTCAGCTTGCTAAAGGGAGGACAGCTGCTTTCTCAAGTTTTTCAGGATAAGAGCCCATAACCCAAAGCAAAACAAAAAAACAAAACAAACAAAAACAGCAACAAAAACAAAGTAGGATCTGTAGAAACTAATGAAAACAGAACACACTAGTTTCTGTTTTGGGGAAAGATTAGGGACTCTGAGAGCTACTTTGACCCTGAGGTTATTCCCAGAGGGCATATTAGAAAAACAAACAAGACTCAATTACTATTTTGACTCCAATTATCTGGGAAAAAAATTTGAAACCATTGCCTCTTTTCATCTCTTGAATGCTGTTGACTAAAGGAGTTGCTGATTAAAGCTGTTAGTCAGGAATGCTGAGCAGCTCTGGGCAAGGAACCTGCATTCCAGGCAGACCCTGCCCAACCAGGAACAACAGGGTGAAAAGCGGCACTGAGCACACATTCCCAACTCTTTGCTACCCTCTGGCAAACAGACTGTGTTTACTAAGATTGCTATAAAAGGTATTTATCTAATTAGAGAGTGTTTCCCCCCTTCTATTAGTAAGCAATTAGACCACACTTTAGTACATTAAGGAGGTTTTGTAAATCCAACTGCAAGCATATAAATTCTGTAATTGTGTAATTGTATATTGGGCACAAAACCACGGATTTTCTTCTATTTTGGCTTGACCATTTTTTAAAGCAATTTAGGGTTTTCTAGGCTAATGCTTATGTGGTGAGGGTTTTTTAAAGCCTAGGCTAATACATGTAATTTAGCCATTCTTTGGTCTTAAACCCAAACCAGAAAATGACACAAATTCCACACAAACTTATATCAACTATTTGTCTTCCTTCTTCTTCATCTTAAAGCTTGGGGATAATTGTTTCACAATGTTTTAAAGTACAATGGTAACACAGTATCGTTCTTTAGCAACGAAACCATAAAATTCTTATAGCCAAATCATTCCATGAATTCTCATTTAAACAACCTCTGTAGCTAATATGTATGTGATTGAATTTATCTTAATTAGATGATGTTTGTAAGCCAGGAGTGGGAAAGAAAAGTAAATATCACATCAATTTGAATATTTGCTTTGTTAGGTTAAATATATTAGGTTGAACTATATAATATTGCTAATACTTGGCCATTCTTTATTTACAACAATGGTAATTTTCTATGTTTCAACTTCTATTATATATGTTGTCCCCAGTTTCCACAAGGACATCATAAATACCAAAAGTGAAAACCATCACTGGTTCATACCTTTAATAAACAATTCATCCATTTATGAAAGGTGTCAAAAGACTTTATAAGAAACATTGATAACGTATACTACTACCATTTTACTACCAGAGGCCTGTGGGACCTTGGGCAAAATACTAGGCTTTTGGGACCCTCTGTTTCCTTCTCTGACAAATGAATGGATTATACTAGAACTCAAAAAACTTTTTTTAATTTCCATAAAAGGCATATCACTAATCAAAATTAGGACAAGCTGTAGATAAGGCTATGATGTTAATCAAGTTGAGATCTATGTCATTATGGAAACAGATCATAGTACTGAATTTTTATATGCTCTAAGAAATCTTGTAGTGCATTGAATTAGACAATAATCAACTGATTCACTGATTGACTGAATGGTAACAGTACTAATGAGAAAACTATCATTTATTAAGTACATCTTATGAGCCACATACTTTAGCACCTTTTATATATTATTTCATATTTATTCTTATATCACATACATGAGCAGTGGTGTGCAGGGAAATGCTTAAGAGACAACTATCCCAGGGGACAAGAAGCCTTGATTTGTAGTGTTTGCTGATTTCCATGGTGTAAATATTTCCACCTGGTTGATTTCCAGCTACCAACCTGACTCCACTAAACATGGGCTGGTGCAGGAAGAGATGTGCAGTAGCACACTATATAGTACTTACACTATACTGATACAGTAGACAACTTGAAAAGCACAGATAATGATAAAATGTAGTAAGATAATTAGGAAGTGATGAGTTTTGAGTATTTATTATTTTTGCCTTAATATAACTTTTAAGCATAAATTTATATAATTTAAGTTTTAACAATAACTGGGTTTAATAACCAGCGCACAAAATTCTTGAACATTTAGCAGTTTTTGTGAACCAAGGGCACCACTGTATGTGAGGTTGATTTTACTACCCAATTTCACTGAGAATAGGAAACAGTAATATATAAAGGATTAAGTGCTAAGGTTATCCACTAGTAAGTTCAAATCCTGATTTGCCAGACTATAAACCTTAATTTCTTAATTCTGAGGAAGCTTATACAATGGATTTTAAGAATGTAACTTTTATATAATCCAAGAAATGTGGCTTTGATAACAGATGAAGAGGCACTAAGCAAGGCAAAAGTGAAAGAAGTAAGCAAGATGAGAATTTAAAGGAATGTCTTCCAGAAGAGGGTCTGTTAAGAGAAAAGATGCAGGTTACTGGTGACAAGTTTCTTTTTCATGACATTCTCTAAGGTTAGTCAGAAAGAACTAGTAATTGAAAAAAGGGAAGTCAGAATAGTGAACAAGCCAATCTATTCTAAGACATCACTAAGGGGTACTGAGGTGTGAAGTCCCCGTGGGAGGGGCTCACCAGTCTGAAATGCTTCAAAGACTGCTGTCTCCTTTATTTGCCTGCACTGCGGTCCCTATAGACTATGACAGACACTGCCACACTTTTCCCCAATTATCTGAGCCTATTTTCTCCAGATAAGAAAAGGAAAACGCTACATTCCTGTTGATAACTTTTCGATCCCTAAGTAATTTCCAGAATAGTTTATAAAATAATTTAAACAAATTGTGTTGCATATAGCATTCCATCTATTCAGAAGTTTTAAGTATTTTGATTAGGCAGTGCTTTGATGGTAGCATTGGCTAAGTACTCTGTGCTATGTGTGAATGGGCCAAACTTTCATGCCTTTTATGACGACTCAGGCTTATTCTAACACCAGACACTAAGATCAGTGTCTGGCCCAAAGTAAGTGCTATATAATCATTAGCTGTTATTATTACTATTTAGAATTGCTAGGTTTTTGGTGAATCTCAGGCTGTGGACAGGGTTTTCTCAGAATGTTGTCACCCAGATGGTAGAATTCTCTCCATAAGCAATATATTAGCCATGGATTTGCTCTTTCCTAGGGCTGGTGTGGCCAATGTTTTACAGTTGGGTCTTTGGTGCACTTGGATGTTTGGTGCTAGAAACAGTTCATTTAATCACTTTTGGGGGCCTTTTGTAAAAGCAACTTTTTCTCCCAAAAGAGGTTGAGCTCTGGTTGTCTTATGATGTGGGGTCATAAGGTGTTTGGGTTGATGTTGGCTGATACGCGCTGATGTGAAAACTGTGCTCTTGATAGTGCAGCCAGTGTGTCTTTTTGCCAGGGCTGAGATCAAAGTAACTTCTTCATGAGAGCTAGGAAGTGATTTCTTTGAGGATCAACTCCTGCTTCTCAGTGGGTTTCTAAAACTTATTAAAGGGCTATGTGAACAAATTCAAAGTAATACATCTTTTAGGGTTTACAGCAAATTGTAGGTTAAACTTATGGGCTTCATTAGCATCAATAAATGGAAATTGTTTTTTGTATAATGGACAGTGAGAACAGTGAGCAGTCTAAGAAAATTCTCCTTCTTAGACTTTCTGCCTCAAAGCATGACCCGTCAGATTTAGCTTTACTATTATGTCTTACTATTGTTCCCTGTGATAATATTGAATTCATGTTTATTACTAAATTTTTAACAGCCTTATCAGAAATGTCAGCCATCTTCATAACTTTATTTCTTTGAACATACATAATTTTTTCACCATCATAGCAGCTATTTCAAATCACATTCTTTGAGAGCTAGTAAAGGGCTTCAGGTTCATTTAGTATAAACACCTTATTTTACAGTTGAAGAATCAAAGGTCCAGGGAGGTTAAATGCCTTCCCCCAAACCGAGCACATCAGTATCTTACTAGTTTTGAACTTACATTTTTAAAATAAATTATAAGTGATGTGTGGAATACCATCCATTTGTAAGATGAATAAACTTTTCTTTAGCAATTTTAACTTCCTGGAAGGAATTTTTCAAGAGGCCATAATTTGATATCATCAAAATCAATATATGGTTTTGATAGATAATAGAACCTTGGGTGGCGACCATTGAAAACACAGGATGAGAGAGATGGGGGGGGGGGAAGGGGCCTAAATTGTGCTGTCCAACTCAGTAGCCACTAGCCACATGTGGATATTTTAAATTTTAAATTCATTAAAACTACGTAAAATTAAAAATTTATTTCCTCATTCCTACTAGTCACAGTTCAAGTGTTTAAGAGCCACATGCAGCTATGGTATTGGACAGCACAGAAGAGAACTTTTCTATCATCCCAGAAAGTCTTGTTGGACAGCACTGGAAGGTTGGTTTGGACCTCCACTGAGCTTTTAATTTTGTTGGGGGCTTCCCAACTGGGAAAGTCCTTCCTTCTTGAGGTAGATGTCAATCCCAGCTCCAGATCAAACTCTCAGGAAGCAGACAAAGGCTTTCTGGAGTGACAATCTACTCAGCTCCTAAACTGCACCACCACTCTCTAACAAAAGAATGAGACTCCATATGCCATACTCCTGGCACATCTCAGCCTTGCCCTGTGATGGGAATGAGGGTGCAGGGAAGAGCATGAAGAAGAGAGGGGTGACATTTAGCATTTTGGAGGAATATCCCAAACTTTCTGAACCTTGTTTAATTTTAAACTTCCCTACCCTCTTTTTACCACTAATACCCAATTCTTCCATCCTCAGTAGATGACAGAAGTGTGGCTTTGATGAGATCCAGCTACTTTCTTCCCTTTCAGGGCTAGAGGAGGTGCTTAGAGAGATTCAGGGGAAAGAGATAAGTGAAGCCAAGAGCTTCAATCAATCCCTCTCTGAGTTTGCTGAGGCCCTCAGCATGCTCAGCCCAGTCAGCTCCACTGAGGATACAAAGACGGCAAAAATCACTTTATAAGGACTCCTTTTCCCAGCTTTACATTTTCAGCTCCCCCAGCCTGAAGGCCTGAGACTGGGCTTCACTGTCAAGATCCCTCCCTGCCCACCTTGGCAGTGCCTTGGTCCACAACAGACAGTAGATCCTTCCCCTACCCTATACTGGAAATACCAGAGTAGTTAACAATAAGGGGTTAAGGACTAATAGGTCTGCCTACTCAGAAGAATTTACATTTCAGAATCCACCTCCACACTCTTGCTCCTCCCCTCCTGGCACTCCCTACTTACTGCCCAATAAAATGGGGAGTTAGAACTAATTGATTTCTAAATCCCGTCTAAGCAGGGAAGTTGTCAGAGCTGCTGTTTCTGGGGATTCTCAGCCTTGGCCCAAGTAACACTGGCCCCTGGGGCAAGAGATACTTCCTGGCAATGAAAGTGCCTTCTAACCTCCATCCACATTTTTCCTCAAACTGCACTTTTATTTATTCTCTCTTCCTCCATGTTAAGGTAGATTCCTAAGTCAGCAGAGGAAAAAGCCCCCCAAATACTCTCATGTTTTGGGTTGTTAAAACTGGGATCCTTAAAGCACGTGACAGAAGTCATAAAAGATAGAGAGGTTGTCTCCTTGGCCATCACCACGCCCAAAGTAAACCATAGTGTTGAACAACGCAATTCTTCAGAAACCCCCAGCACAGAGTTCCTTGGGGGGAGCAGAGGAGCAACAGTTCAAACTTAAGTGTTTCCCCTAGATAATAACAGTAGCTGCCATTTACTGAGCAACTATTATATGCCAGGCATGCCGACTTAGCTCTTTATAAGTAATATCTTGTTTACTCCAATTCTAGCTTCATCTCCATTCCACAGATGCAAAAAAAGTTCAGAGAGTTCTGGTAATTTGCACTGATTCATACAGCTTATATTTTGGAGCCAGAATTAGAATAAGACTTCATCAATTGCTTCAGTCCATCTGTTTTACACTCTGCCATTAATTTTCAAATTATGTTTCAAGAAATCCTAAGTATCCTCTCAAGATGTTCAAGACTGTCGAGGGGCTTGGGGATTGGTGGGGGAAGAGAAGAGAGAGAGGCCACAAGGTCACCTCTATCCCTGTCCATGTCTTCTCTGTCCCACTCATAACCCCCCTTAATCCCCACTCCCGCTGCCCCCGGCCCGAATATAACCCCAGCAGACACTCTTAACTGTTTTAAGTACTGGGATTCCACATACTATTTCTTGGCTTTATAAAAAAAGTTCAAAAACCATTGTGCTAGGGTCTGCTTTTTCCTCTGACACCATCCCAGCAATAGCCTTTGTCCATTTATAACCAATTGACATTTACATGTAATTTATCCCACAATTGAAGAATGATTAATTTAAAAAAATCATTGTACATCTTTAACTACATTGTCTTAATTACAGATTCAGAAATGCTCTGGCAGAAATGGATTATTCATAGGCATGTGAGGTCGATTCATCAGAAAGTGAAAGAAGGTGTCTGGGCCACTGCTGCTTACTTTCTCACAAAAAATGGATTAGGTTTTGACAAGATGATCATTTGATGATTTGATGATCATTTGATGGCCCTTGGCCAAACAAAATATATTCACTTTCACTTTCTTCCAAAAGGATCATTTTCTTAATCAGAGGTAATAGGAATGACTTTCAAAGAAGAGTTTGTTCACTCTTTTTTCTAATTTTTTAACCACCCAGAGGATTTATAGCCTCATATTTTTTCTATTAGGTATAACTGCTTGGAAGCCTGAACAGAGATAAGTTTCAATTCATTTTTTACTTCCCATAGTGTTCTTTTATATATATATATATATATATATATATAAAGTGGGAAGATGTTTCCCCCAAAGGTTTCCTGTTTTATTCATGGTATTCTTGGAGGTTCACCTTTGTTTGTTTGTTTGTATATGCATGCATACTCACACACAGGCCAAGAGGTTCCTGTGCGTAAGGGGGTCACAGGGATAGTATTCTCCAGGTATCACAGACTGTAATATAGCGGAACAAAGAACAGTGCAAGTCACTTGGTACAAGAGGAAGCTGCCCTTGGACAACATATTAGTTCAGTCAGTCCACTCACCAAACAGCAATCGACAATATTAATCAAATGTCTCTTATGAGTAACCAGAGAAGGGAATAAGAGATGTTCAAATAGGGGTTGAATAATCGCTTGGCAAAGAGATTATTGTGACTTATAGATCTGGATTCAAAGGAAAGATGAGGCATTTAGCTCACAGTGATGATTGGATGTCTCTGTTTGCCAGGAATGACTCTGGTTCTTGTATAGAGGAACACATCTTTATCTAGAGTAAAAAGTTGCCATAGGGGTTGAGGGGGACTGTGAGATGCTTGGTCATAAAATGAAACTGAGAAAATACACTCTGGGGGAGACAAGGATATAATTTTACTTTCCTGGAAGAAGTGGCATGTTTGTTCACAGTGAAGTGGGTATATTTTTTTCTTGGTTATTTTCATTGATCTTCAGGGGAAAGAGGAAAGGAAAATGGTGATGCCCTGTGAAGGAAAGGAAGGTTCGCTGGGGAAGGGTACCTCCAACGCCTGGAAGAATCATAACAGGGATCCCTCTAAGAGGCAGCCCAGCAGTACCTATGTTAGTGAGCAGAGAGCAGTACCTATGTTAGTGAGCAGAGGACCTATGTTAGGAAGCAGCAAGCACAGCATCCAGAAGAGGGTGATACCAAAGAACTGAGAGACAATGAAGATGGGAAAAGATATTGTCTTCTGTGAATTGCACTTTTGTATATGATATATTTTCTACAATGTGTCAAATCTGTTTGCAAGTGTGGAGCAACGGGCCAACTAAAGGCTACGCTTTTCCACGTGCAGGGGTAGGAAGCACTCAACACCAAGAGAAGGATGACAGTCCCTCAAAATAACCAGGGAAAGCCTTATCACTTAGCTCTTCACTAGAAGCCTTACTCCATAATTAAAATATTAGTTACCAATACCCATGAATGAGTTCACACTAATGAGGTATCTAGTGGGCACAGCACACAAGTTCTCTCCTTTCACCATGGACAGCCATACTGTCTCATTTGAGCCTTAATACAACCTCATGAGGAAGACGACATTAAGGTTCCTAGGGGTACAGTAACTTGCTCAAGGCCACACAGGTGGTGGTGCTACGACTGAGCCCATATATGTCTGGGTTCAAACCTAATCCTCTTCAAATGTTTTCTCATTACCTCTCTGATAGGAAGTTAGGAAGATGTAGGAAAGTTTATGGTGATAACCAAATTCATGGTGGAAACAAAACTATGTTACAGGATTTCCTTCCCTTTGCTATTACAAAGATGTTTTTTCTCAGTTCTAAGAAAGCATTGTCTCATTTAGCCTGGGGAAAGGAAAATAGGTTATGTTCTTTGGTAATTTATTTAATTTATTTAAAAATTTATTTAAAAATAAGATCAATAAGCACAATTTATAATGAATATTTGACTTTCAGATAATTTTTCTTTGCTTAACCCTGGACAAAGAATCAATTTTTTCCCAGAGAAAAGGTGAAAAAAGCCAAATTAATCAAGAACCAACAGCAACTTAATTTAGTGTGGCTTCCCTTAGAGTATAAAACAATCAAATTGCCCACATTTAAATTCAAGTGCAGAGAACAGAACATTTTTTCATAAGAACAAATAATATTAAACACTTCAGTTCCTTATGAAGGCTGGACAAGTATATAATGTGAAGGAAAAATATGTAAAGAAGGGCAGAAGTGTCTAAGAGACTGTCTTTGACTAGCTCTCAGTGGGCTGTGCTCTAATCTCAGTTCTGAATTGTTTAGCTGCATGAATCTGGGAAAACTATAGAGAGTTAGAAACCACAGAAAATAGAGGTTTTCTAATCTGAGAGCATCATATTGTAGATGAGGACATGAAGTTTCATCCATAGTAAATGACTTGCCAATGATCAAACAAATAATGGAGAACTAGGACTGTACTGTACTTCATTCATTTAACTTCTAGGTGCCTCAGTTTCCTACTTGGTAAAATAAAGGAATAGGAAGCAACTTGATATCACAGAAGAGACGCTTCACTTGGAGATGACAGCCTGGGTTTGAGCTTCCATCTCTAATGCCCACCCATTGATCTCAGGCAAGTTCATATCTCTTGTTCAGTTTTCACAAATTCTAAATTTAAAATTAAAATTCCTGCCAAAGCTATATCACAGAGGTGTTGAGAGAAACTAAGATGATAATGTATAGGCAAGTACTTTGAAAACAGTGAAGCACTTCAGAGGAGCAAAGGAATTACAATAATGGTGATGATGATTAAGTCCTCTTGCTCTCAATTCTAGTTGGAAGGGAGAGCTTGCATTTGGAAAGAGTGAATTCTCTTGGTGGAATGGGGGCCAAATTATGGAGACTCATAAATGACAAGATGTGAGTTTAGATGGCTTTTTAAAAACAGAGTGCAATTGGTAGAACTGCCAAATAAAATACAGGATGTCCAGTCGAATTTGAATTTCAGATAAACAACAGATAATTTGTCAGTATAAATATGTCCCAAATATTGCACAAGACATACTTAAACTAACAAATTATCTGTTGTTTATGTGAAATTTAAATTTTATTGGGTACTTTTGTTTTTTTTCTTTTACTAAATCAGGCAACCCTAATAATTGAGGGGTTTCTGTGTAGGATAGCAAGTGACATCTGAAAGTAATGGTTCAAGACTATTGTGGATATATGGGGATCATGAAGGAGTGGAAGCAAGGAGACCACTCTGGTTTGGGTTCCCCTAAAAAGAGAGCCTAAAAGGAGATTTAAGGGCAGTAATTTATATGGGAGGTGAGGGAGGAAATTTGGTGAGGAATAGAGGAAAGTGAGAGCCACTCTAAGGGTGCATAAGTCATTGTTGTAGGCAGTGGGGTCTGGATTTCACTGGTTTCAATGAAAAGCCTATACAATTCCTCTTAGGAGGGAGGCTAGGGTATTTACTCACTAGCTCCCAGACCCCTATTGATTAAGGGTTTCCCCTGGAGGATGAGAGGGATCAGAATATATCACCCCAAAATATTCCACTTTGGCATAAGGATTATTTTGAGTGAAGGCAATTGAAAATCAGCAGACACAGAAAAAAGCTCTCTACCCTAAAAGCAGGGCATAAATTTCCCTTTGTGAAGGAGTTCACCCCTTCTCTCATAACAAGAGGGGCAGAACTACTCTTAATCACTGGAGATGACGCGAGACTCTTATAATCTCAGAAACAACACCAAGAGGAATCTGTATAATAAACCTTCCATTAGTTTCCCCCATATATTTATCTTCCCACAATTTACTACCCCTAGAAGTTCACCCCACCCTTTTTTTTGTCTTACCACTTTTTCAAAAATATATTGCCCTTTGTTAAAATGGTATATAAGCCTCCAGGACCGAGTGTCTCTTTGGGGTTTTCACTTCATTTTCTGTGAGACCCCCATACTATGTAAAAATATTAACATCAAATAAAATTTATATGTCTTTTCTCCTATCAATCTGTCTTTTGTCAATTTAGTTTGCAGGCCCCAGACACTAAACTAAGAGGGTAGAGGAAAAAGTTTTTTCTACCCCTACCGAGGTCTTAACTCCCCTACACATCTGGGATGCATACCCCCTTGGGATGAGCAGTTTCCAAAAGCTTCAGAGAAAGTTGGATGTAGTAAGGCTTGGAGCAGTTTAGGGCACCTGTGGTGGGATGTGTCAGCAGTAGTCTGATCCTACACTAACTGTCTAGAACAGCTGCAGCTGAAATAAGAGGAGAATGGAGGGAATGTGATGTGGGACACCCAAAACATCTACAGAGACTACAAAGAGGCCACTAATGCAGAAATGAAGTCTTGGATGAGTTATACATTTGTTCCAAAAACACTTATTTAGTACCTATTATATGGTATAAACCAAGAAGAAAAAAGAGCATTGTTCACCACCCAATTCTACAAGGATTAAGTCATTAGCCACTGCAGTTGTTGACCAACAGGATGAAATTCAGGATGAAAAACAGGATGAGGCACTCTGTGCTTTAGAAAAATAGGCCCCTTAGTGAGTTAGATATATATATCTCAAGAAGAATTTTAATGACCCCAGATTCTTGCATCTTCCAATGCATAGAAAACACTAAAATCATTAACTTGAGATACCTGTTCTTTGTGACTAGCAGTAATCTTTTACTGAGATGTATGCCTGACTGAACATATTCTGTGGCCAAATATCATTTATAAGCAGGTTTTGCCCCTACTTCTTTGGAGGAGTTCTCTCAGAGCAACTGAGAGGCTGTCTCCCAGACTATAGTCCTCAGTTAGGCCCCTGAATAAAACCTAAACTCACAACTCTTACGTTGTGCATTTTTCTTTATATCAACAATGGTAAGCATGTTCTAAACACGGGGAATTCAAAGAATGATACAGTTTTTGCTTTCTAGGAACTTTCAATCTATTAGAGAAAGAAAGTAAAAAATAAATACAGTAATTAAAATGCAGTTTGCTAACTATTATCACAGAGGTAATATTTAGAATGTTATCAAAAAAAAGCAAGCACCTAAAAAAGAGAGCAAAAAACAAAAGCGATTTTAAAGACTAACCAGTCAAATTAGGTGAATTAATATCTCTCCCATCCCTCACATTCAGCATCCAAATGTGACTCTAAAATTTTGAATGAGGGTGACTGAGAAATGATAGAATTTATAGACCCAGGAAGTTGGGAAGATGAGCTTGTTTCACAATGAATGAAAACTACTTATTTCTAGATTATATTAAGTTGGAAGTGGTTAGGACCTGCAAAGGTGTCTAGGAGGTCTGTGAAGACAAAGGGCTGGTGTTTGGTCTAAAGATCAGGGCTGGAACTCATCTGAGAATTTGGAAGCCTTGGAGGAGAATGAGAGTCAGGAGCAGGGCACGTTCAATAAGTAAAATACTGATGAAAGAATCAAGTTGGTGCCAAGAATGATGCCTCAGAGAGCATCTGTGACTAAAGATCAAGAGGAGAAAAAGATGACATAGTAGGAATAAAACTACCTAAGGAGGCAAAAGACCTGTACTCCAAAAACTACAAGATGTTGATGAAAGAAATTGAAGATGACACAAATAGATGGAGAGATATACCATGTTCTTGGATTGGAAGAATCAACATTGTGAAAATGACTCTACTACCCAAAGCAATCTACAGATTCAATGCAATCCGTATCAAACTACCACTGGCATTTTTCACAGAACTAGAACAAAAAATTTCACAATTTGTATGGAAACACAAAAAACCCCGAATAGCCAAAGCAATCTTGAGAAAGAAAAACGGAGCTGGAGGAATCAGGCTCCCTGACTTCAGACTATACTACAAAGCTCCAGTAATCAAGACAGTATGGTACTGGCACAAAAACAGAAATATAGATCAATGGAACAGGATAGAAAGCCCAGAGATAAGCCCACACACACATGGTCACCTTCCCTTTGATAAAGGAGGCAAGAATATACAATGGAGAAAAGACAATCTCTTCAACAAGTGGTGCTAGGAAAACTGCACAACTACATGTAAAAGAATGAAATTAGAACGTTCTCTAACATCATATACAAAAATAAACTCAAAGTGGATTAAAGACCTAAATGTAAGACAAGATACTACAAAACTCCTAGAGTAAAACATAGGTAGAACACTCTTTGACATAAACTGCAGCAATATTGTTTTGGATCCATCTCCTAGAATAATGGAAACAAAAGTAAAAATAAACAAATGGGACCTAATCAAACTTATAAGCTTTTTCCCAGCAAAGGAACCCATAAACAAAATGAAATGGGAGAAAATATTTGTAAATGATGAAACTGACAAGGGATTAATCTCCAAAACATACAAACAGCTCATACAGCTCAATATCAAAAAAACAAACAACCCAATTAAAAAATGGGCAGATTTAAAAAGCCATTTCTCCAAAGAAAACATACAGATGGCCAACAGGAACATAAAAAGATGCTCAACATTGCTAATTATTAGAGAAATGCAAAGCAAAACTACAATGAGGTACCACCTCACACTGGTCAGAATGGCCATCATTAAAAAGTCTACAAATAAGAAATGTTGGAGAGGGTGTGGAGAAAAGGGAACCCTCCTACACTGTTGGTGGGAATGTAAATTGGTACAACCATTATGGAGAACAGTATGGAGGTTCCTTAAAAAACTAAAAATAGAGTTACCATATGATCCAGCAATCCCACTCCTGGGCGTATATCCAGGAAAGACAAAAACTCTAATTCGAAAAGATACACGTACCCCAGTGTTCACTGCAGCACTATTTACAATAGTGAAGCCATGGAAGCAACCTAAACGTCCATCGACAGATGAATGGATAAAGATGTGGTGTGTGTGTGTATATATATATATATATATATATATATATATATATATATATATATAGAGAGAGAGAGAGAGAGAGAGAGAGAGAGAGAGGGGGGGGGGGGGGAGAGAGAGAATGTTACTCAGCCAAAAAATAAAGGAATGAAATAATGCCATTTGCAGCAACATGGATGGACCTAGAGATTATCATTCTTCAATGAAGAATTTGTTGCCCCAGATGGTGAGAGTGCAATTCGCCTTCAATTGCCCCCTCAGGGATTGCCTTAGTTGCTGAGAGCCTCTAGGTCCCAGCTCACGGCCTTCTGAGGAGGGATGCATTTCAATGACTAATGGAGATAGGGGTATAAGGCCTGGCTATCTAAGCCCAAGTAGAACCTCTCGATGAGGTCACCCATGGCTGTCATTGCCTACCTCACAGCTTCACGTTGCCTGCCTAGTTCTGCTTTTTTTCACTCCCTTCCATAAGACACTGCTTAAGAAATCTCCTGCAAAGTAAACTCCATCTCAGAATCTGCTTCCAAGGGAAACCACTCTGTGGCATCATGTGATCTATCTTTATCAGTTAAGTGTCTGCAAGTAATAGACAACTCCATCTCAACTGGCTTAAACAATAAGGAAATAATGCTTTCTCACATTACCTGAAGTCCTGAGGTGGGGCTGTTCCAGGGTTAGTTAATCCAGTGGCTCACAAAAACCATCCAGTCCCCTAGGTTTCTTTATTTCTGCTCTGCCATCCTCAGCATGGTAGCTTGGTACCTCAGCCTTGCATTCTTCACACTTACAAAATGGATCACATACAGGTGTGAAAATGTCCTGCAAAAGGAAAAGAACTGCTATTTCCTGGGTGAATATTTTTTAAGAGCAAGACACCCTTTCCTAGAAGCCCTCTGGCTGACCTCCCTTCAGTCACTGGCCAGAACTGGGGCTCACACCTCCCTCCAGACCAATCACTGGCAGGGGAATGGGATGGCCTCAATTTGTAGAAAACACTCAAAATTTGCTCATGAGTCTTTTGCAGTATGGACATACCCCTGAAAAAAAACAGGGTAACAACATTGTCACACCCTAGAATGAGCTTATTGAGCTCTTTTCTTCCAAGTAACTAATTTTACATAATTTAAAATCTAGGTTAGGTAGCTGGAGGGAACTGTTATTTTTATATAAATCACCTGGATGGGCCTTCTGTGAATCTTCTTGCAAGGACAATGAAATGACTTTTTTTTGCCAGGAGGTGAAATATGTGGTGTTGTTTTCTAGACATCAGTGATCCTTCTATGCATTAGATATACATGCACTTTCACCAGAGTTTGAGTTCAGCAGAAAGCAGCAGCACCTGACACCCTGCACCAATTTTACTGAATTTAGAAGGAAAAGTTAAGAAGTACATATTCAAATAAGCCAGTCACAAAAGGACAAATACTGTATGATTCTACTTATATGAGGTACCTAGAAAACTCAAGCTCATAGAGACAGAAAGGAGAATGGTAGTTCCCAGGGGCTGGGGGAGGGTGATGGGCAGTTACTGTTTAAGGGGTACAGAGTTTCTGTTTTGCAAGATGGAAAGAGTTCTTTGGATGGATGGTGTTGATGGCTGCAAAACAGTGTGAATGTACTTAAAGTCACTGAAGTATACACTTAAAAATGGTTAAAATGATAAATTTTATCTTACGTATATTTTACCATAATTTTTTTTCCACTTTCCATTCTATTTTTTTTTAACATCCCTATTGGAGTATAATTGCTTTACAATGGTGTGTTAGTCTCTGCTTTATAACAAAGTGAATCAGTTATACATATACATGTGTCCCCATATCTCTACCCTCTTGCGTCTCCCTCCCTATCCCACCCCTCTAGGTGGTCACAAAGCAACGAGCTTATCTCCCTGTGCTATGCGGCTGCTTCCCACTAGCTATCTATTTTAAGTTTGGTAGTGTATATATGTCCATGCCACTCTCTCACTTTGTCCCAGCTTACCCTTCCCCCTCCCCGTATGCTCAAGACCATTCTCTAGTAAGTCTGTGTCTTTATTTTTGTCTGGCCCCTAGGTTCATCATGACCTTTTTTTTTTTTTTTTAGATTCTATATATATGTGTTAACATACGGTATTTGTTTTTCTCTTTCTGACTTACCTCACTCTGTATGACAGACTCTAGGTCCATACACCTCACTACAAATGACTCAATTTCATTTCTTTTTAAGGCTGAGTAATATTCCATTGTATATATGTGCCACATCTTCTTTATCCATTCATCTGTAGATGGACACTTAGGTTGCTTCCATGTCCTGGCTATTGTGAATAGAGCTGCAATGAACATTGTGGTACATGACTCTTTTTGAATTATGGTTTTCTCAGGGTATATGCCCAGTAGTGGTATTGCTGGTTCATAGGGTAGTTCTAGTTTTAGTTTTTTAAGGAACCTTCATACTGTTCTCCATAGTGGCTGTACCAATTTACATTCCCACCAACAGTGCAAGAGGGTTCCATTTTCCCACACCCTCTCCAGCATTTATTGTTTGTAGATTTTTTGATGATGGCCATTCTGACCAGTGTGAGATGATATCTCATTGTAGTTTTGATTTTCATTTCTCTAATGATTAATGATGTTGAGCATACTTTCATGTGTTTGTTGGCAACCTGTATATCTTCTTTGGAGAAATGTCTATTTAGGCCTTCTGCCCATTTTTGGATTGGGTTGTTTGGTTTTTTGATATTGAGCTGTATGAGCTGCTTGCAAACTTTGGAGATAAATCCTTTGTCAGTTGCTTCATTTGCAAGTATTTTCTCCCATTCTGAGGGTTGTCTTTTCGTCTGGTTTATGGTTTCCTTTGCTGTGCAAAAGGTTTTAAGTTTCATTAGGTCCCATTTGTTTATTTTTGTTTTTATTTCCATTTCTCTAGGAGGTGGGTCAAAAAGGATCTTGCTGTGATATATGTCATAGAGTGTTCTGCTTATGCTTTCCTCTAAGAATTTGACAGTGTCTGGCCTTACATTTAGGTCTTTAATCCATTTGGAGTTTATTTTTGTATATGGTGTTAGGGAGTGTTCTAAGCTCATTCTTTTACATGTAGCTGTCCAGTTTTCCCAGCACCACTTATTGAAGAGGCTGTCTTTTCTCCACTGTATATTCTTGCCTCCTTTATCAAAGATAAGATGACCATATGTGTGTGGGCTTATCTCTGGGCTTTCTATCCTGTTCCATTGATCTATATTTCTGTTTTTGTGCCAGTACCATACTGTCTTGATTACTGGAGCTTTGTAGTATAGTCTGAAGTCAGGGAGCCTGATTCCTCCAGCTCCGTTTTTCTTTCTCAAGATTGCTTTGGCTATTCTGGGTTTTTTGTGTTTCCATACAAATTGTGAAATTTTTTTGTTCTAGTTCTGTGAAAAATGCCAGTGGTAGTTTGATACGGATTGCATTGAATCTGTAGATTGCTTTGGGTAGTAGAGTCATTTTCACAATGTTGATTCTTCCAATCCAAGAACATGGTACATCTCTCCATCTGTTGGTATCATCTTTAATTTCTTTCATCAGTGTCTTATAATTTTCTGCATACAGGTCTTTTGTCTCCTTAGGTAGGTTTATTCCTAGATATTTTATTCTTTTTGTTGCAGTGGTAAATGGGAGTGTTTTCTTAATTTCACTTTCAGATTTTTCATCATTAGTGTATAGGAATGCAAGAGATTGCTGTGCATTAATTTTGTATTCTGGTACTTTACCAAATTCATTGATTCGCTCTAGTAGTTTTCTGGTAGCATCTTTAGGATTCTCTATGTATAGTATCATGTCATCTGCAAACAGTGACAGCTTTACTTCTTCTTTTCTGATTGGGATTCCTTTTAGTTCTTTTTCTTCTCTGATTGCTGTGGCTAAAACTTCCAAAACTATGTTGAATAATAGTGGTGAGAGTGGGCAACCTTGTCTTGTTCCTGATCTTAGTGGAAATGGTTTCAGTTTTTCACCATTGAGGACAATGTTGGCTGTGGGTTTGTCATATATGGCCTTTATTATGTTGAGGAAATTTCCCTGTATGCCTACTTTCTGGAGGGTTTTTATCATAAATGGGTGTTGAATTTTGTCAAAAGCTTTCTCTGCATCTATTGAGATGATCATATGGTTTTTCTCTTTAAATTTGTTAATATGGTGTATCACATTGATTGATTTGCATATATTGAAGAATCCTTGCATTCCTGGGATAAACCCCACTTGATCATGGTGTATGATGCTTTTAATGTTCTGTTGGATTCTGTTAACTAGTATTTTGTTGAGGATTTTTGCATCTATGTTCATCAGTGATATTGGTCTGTAGTTTTCTTTTTTTGTGACATCTTTGTCTGGCTTTGGTATCAGGGTGATGGTGGCCTCGTAGAATGAGTTTGGGAGTGTCCCTCCCTCTGCTATATTTTGGAAGAGTTTGAGAAGGATAGGTGTTAGCTCTTCTCTAAATTTTTGATAGAATTCACCTGTGAAGCCATCTGGTCCTGGGCTTTTGTTTGTTGGAAGATTTTTAATCACAGTTTCAATTTCAGTGCCTGTGATTGGTCTGTTCATATTTTCTCTTTCTTCCCGGTTCAGTCTCAGAAGGTTGTGCATTTCTAAGAATTTGTCCATTTCTTCCAGGTTGTCCATTTTATTGGCATATAATTGCTTGTAGTAATCTCTCATGATCCTTTGTATTTCTGCAGTGTCACTTGTTACTTCTCCTTTTTCATTTCTAATTCTATTGATTTGAGTCTTCTCCCTTTTTTTCTTGATGAGTCTGGCTAATGGTTTACCAATTTTGTTTATCTTCTCAAAGAACCAGCTTTTAGTTTTATTGACCTGTGCTATCGTTTCCTTCATTTCTTTTTCATTTATTTCTGATCTGATTTTTACGTTTTCTTTCCTTCTGCTAACTTTGGGGTTTTTTTGTTCTTCCTTCTCTAATTGCTTTAGGTGTAAGGTTAGATTCTTTATTTGAGTTGTTTCTTGTTTCTTAAGGTAGGATTGTTTTGCTATAAACTTCCCTCTTAGAACTGCTTTTGCTGCATACCATAGGTTTTGGGTGGTTGTGTTTTCATTGTCATTTGTTTCTAGGTATTTTGTGATTTTGTCTTTGATTTCTTCAGTGATTTCTTGGTTATTAAGTAGTGTATTGTTTAGCCTCAATATATTTGTATTTTAAACAGATTTTTTCCTGTAATTGATATCTAGTCTCACAGTGTTGTGGTCAGAAAAGATACTTGATATGATTTCAATTTTCTTAAATATACCGAGGATTGATTTGTGACCCAAGATATAATCTATCCTGGAGAATGTTCCATGAGCACTTGAGAAGAATGTGTATTCTGTTGTTTTTGGATAGAATGTCCTATATATATCAATTAAGTCCATCTTGTTTAATGTATCATTTAAAGCTTGTGTTTCCTTATTTATTTTCATTTTGGATCATCTGTCCGTTGGTGAAAGTGGGGTGTTGAAGTCCCCTACTATGATTGTGTTACTGTCGATTTCCCCTTTTATGGCTGTTAGTATTTGCCTTATGTATTGAGGTGCACCTATGTTGGGTGCATAAATATTTACAACTGTTATATCTTCTTCTTGGATTGATCCCTTGATCATTATGTAGTGTCCTTCCTTGTCTCTTGTAACATTCTTTATTTTAAAGTCTATTTTATCTGATATGAGTATAGCTACTCCAGCTTTCTTTTGATTTCCATTTGCATGGAATATCTTTTTCCATCCCCTCACTTTCAGTCTGTATGTGTCCCTAGGTCTGAAGTGGGTCTCTTGTAGACAGCATATATACGGGTCTTGTTTTTGTATCCATTCAGCCAGTCTATGTCTTTTGGTTGGAGCATTTAATCCATTTACATTTAAGGTAATTAACAATATGTATGTTCCTATTACCATTTTCTTAATTGTTTGGGGTTTGTTATTGTAGGTGTTTTCCTTCTCTTGTGTTTCCTGCCTAGAGAAGTTCCTTTAGCATTTGTTGTAAAGCTGGTCTGGTGGTGCTGAATTCTCTTAGCTTTTGCTTGTCTGTAAAGGTTTTAATTTCTCCATCAAATCTGAATGAGATCCTTGCTGGGTACAGTAATCTTGGTTGTAGGTTTTTCTCCATCACTTTAAATATGTCCTGCCACTCCCTTCTGGCTTGCAAAGTTTCTGCTGAAAGATCAGCTGTTAACCTTATGGGGATTCCCTTGTGTGTTATTTGTTGTTTTTCCCTTGCTGCTTTTAACATTTTTTCTTTGTATTTAATTTTTGATAGTTTGATTAATATGTGTCTTGGCGTGTTTTCCTTGGATTTATCCTGTATGGGACTCTCTGTGCTTCCTGGACTTGATTAACTATTTCCTTTCCCATATTAGGGAAGTTTTCAACTATAATCTCTTCAAATATTTTCTCAGTCCCTTTCTTTTTCTCTTCTTCTACTGGGACCCCTATAATTCGAATGTTGGTGCGTTTAATGTTGTCCCAGAGGTCTCTGAGACTGTCCTCAATTCTTTTCATTCTGTTTTCTTTATTCTGCTCTGCAGTAGTTATTTCCACTATTTTATCTTCCAGGTCACTTATTCATTCTTCTGCCTCAGTTATTCTGCTATTGATCCCTTCTAGAGAATTTTAAATTTCATTTATTGTGTTGTTCATCACTGTTTGTTTGCTCTTTCGTTCTTCTAGGTCCTTGTTAAACATTTCTTTTATTTTCTCCATTCTATTTCCAAGATATTGGATCACCTTTACTCTCATTATTCTGAATTCTTTTTCAGGTAGACTGCCTATTTCCTCTTCATTTGTTTGGTCTGGTGGGTTTTTACCTTGCTCCTTCATGTGCTGTGTGTTTCTCTGTCTTCTCATTTTGCTTAACTTACTGTGTTTGTGGTCTCCTTTTTGCAGGCTGAAGGTTCGTAGTTCCTGTTGTTTTTGGTGTCTGTCCCCAGTGGCTAAGGTTGGTTCAGTGGGTTGTTTAGGCTTCCTGGTGGAGGGGACTAGTGCCTGTGTTCTGGTGGATGAGGCTGGATCTTGTCTTTCTGGTGGGCAGGTCCACATCTGGTGGTGTGTTTTGGGGTGCCTGTGGCCTTATTATGATTTTAGGCAGCCTCTCTGCTAATGGATGGGGTTGTGTTCCTGTCTTGCTAGTTGTTTGGCATAGGGTGTCCAGCACTGTAGCTTGCTGGTCGTTGAGTGGAGCTGGGTCTTGGTGTTGAGACGGAGATCTCTGGGAGATTTTCGCCATTTGATATTACGTGGAGCTGGGAGGTCTCTTGTGGACCAGTGTCCTGAACTTGGCTCTCCCACCTCAGAGGCACAGCCCTGACCCCTGGCTGGAGCACCAAGGGCCTGTCATCCACACGGCTCAGAATAAAAGGGAGAAAAAAAGAAAGAAGAAGATAAAATAAAGTAAAATAAAATAAAATTAAAAGTTATTAAAATAAAAAATAATTATTAAAAAAAATTTTTTTTATGTAATAAGAAAAAAGAAAGAAAGAAGAGAGCAACCAAACCAAAAAACAAAACCACCAATGATAACAAGTGCTAAAAACTATACAAAAAAAAAAAAACAACACCAGAAAATGGACAGACAGAACCCTAGGACAAATGGTAAAAGCAAAGCTGCAGACAAAATCACACACAGAAGGATACACATACACACTCACAAAAAGAGAAAAAGGGGAAAAAATATGTATATCGTTGCTCCCAAAGTCCACCTCCTCAATTTGGGATGATTCGTTGTCTATTCAGGTATTCCACAGATGCAGGGTACATCAAGTTGACTGTGGAGATTTAATCCGCTGCTCCTGAGGCTGCTGGGAGAGATTTCCCTTTGTCTTCTTTGTTCGCACAGCTCCCGGGGTTCAGCTTCGGATCTGGCCCCGCCTCTGTGTGTAGGTCGCCTGAGGCGTCTGTTCTTCGCTCAGACAGGACGGGGTTAAAGGAGCAGCTGCTTCGGGGGCTCTGGCTCGCTCAGGCCGGGGGGAGGGAGGGGTACGGATTGCGGGGCGAGCCTGCGGCAGCAGAGGCCAGGGTGACGTTGCACTAGCCTGAGGCGCGCCGTGTGTTTTCCCAGGGAAGTTGTCCCTGGATCACGGGACCCTGGCAGTGGCGGGCTGCACCGGCTCCCGGGAGGGGCAGTGTGGATAGTGACCTGTGCTTGCACACAGGCTTCTTGGTGGTGGCAGCAGCAGCCTTAGCGTCTCATGCCCGTCTCTGGGGTCCGCGCTGAGAGCCACGGCTCGCGCTCGTCTCTGGAGCTCCTTTAAGCAGCGCTCTGAATCCCCTCTCCTCGCGCACCCAGAAACAAAGAGGCAAGAAAAAGTCTCTTGCCTCTTCGGCAGCTCCAGACCTTTTCCCGGACTCCCTCCTGGCTAGCCGTGGCGCACTAGCCCGCTTCAGGCTGTGTTCACGCCGCCAACCCCAGTCCTCTCCCTGCGATCCGACCGAAGCCCGAGCCTCAGCTCCCAGCCCCCGCCCGCCCCGGCGGGTGAGCAGACAAGCCTCTCGGGCTGGTGAGTGCTGGTTAGCACTGACCCCTGTGCGGGGATCTCTCCGCTTTGCCCTCCGCACCCCTGTGGCTGCGCTCTCCTCCGTGGCTCCGAAGCATCCCCCCTCCGCCACCTGCAGTCTCTGCCCGCGAAGGGCCTTCCTAGTGTGTGGAAACCTTTCCTCCTTCACAGCTCCCTCCCACTGGTGCAGGTCCCGTCCCTATTCTTTTGTCTCTGTTTTTTCTTTTGCCCTACCCAGGTACATGGGGAGTTTCTTGCCTTTTGGGAGGTCTGAGGTCTTCTGCCAGCGTTCAGTAGGTGTTCTGTAGGAGTTGTTCCACACATAGATGTATTTCTGATGTATTTGTGGGGAGGAAGGTGATCTCCACGTCCTACTCTTCCGCCATCTTGAAGCTCCTCTTACCGTAATTTTTTTAAAAAGGAGAACCATATTTTCAGTGAACACCTGCGGGAAGAAAACCCAACAGCTGGGATTCAGGAAAAACGTTTGTTTTTTTTTTTTACTTGAAAAGCCTTAATCAGTCACTGGAACTGCTTTAGCTTATAAACACCTACTGCAAGCATATTTTATTGTGTTATATTGGTAAAATGGCTTTGTGTATTTTAAATGGTTGTAGCTGTTAGCTCATCATGTAGCAAAATTAATTCTAAAGAGAGTTTTGATTTTAAATGGTTAATTATTCCTAAAGTTCCATTATTTTAATAATAGATTTCAACCATCCTATTCAGAAGACAAGTGGCTACTTATTTAAATCATATTTATGTCCACATTCATGTTATTTTCTGAATTAGGTGAAAATAATAAACTATGTTGGGGCCAAAAAATGATCAAAATTGGATGAACATATTAATGCATTTTAATAGCTTGACTTGGAGTTTCATAAATCTCATCCCTAACCAAAGTATGTCACTTGAAATAAATTCCAACTTATCTCCTGCTCAGAAAAGAATACTCCACTGAAATATTTTTAGCTACTTAAAGCCAAAAAGGGATGTCCATCTATTGATGTAAAACATATTTTTGCACTAGGCAGAGGCTGCACTAGATAATTCCTAAGAGCTTTTTCAACTCCATGATTCTGTGATATGCTGAATTTTTGAAAAGGACTCTCAGAGAGAGAGGGAGTGATGAATTTCTAGTGCGTATCCCCTCCCAGAAACAACAATTAGAAAAACATCCAGATAGGAAAATACCTTCACAAGAGCTAAGGATTCCAGGTGAGTGTTTACAGCACCTGGGTGAAACTAGAAATAAGAAAAGACGCACTGAAGAAGAAAGGAGAGATATATTCACATTACCCCATCACCCCTCCCCCAAGCCCAGGCAGTCCAGCATGGAGAGAGACAACCTCCCCATGAGAGAAGGAAAGTCAAGTGAGTGCCCAATTTCACCATAGACGCCAGCACCAGCCCATCTCAGCAACAGGCCAATTCCCATGATGTTAGGTGGCTCCCTGTGAACTCCCAGGAACTTAGGTCCTTGACCCACCCAGGTGCCTGCTGGCTCCAGCAAACCCAGGCAGCTCCTATGATACCAGACTCCCAGAGGTCTCCCACAAACCCAGACTCCCAGTCCACCCTAGCATCAGCCATCTCTTATGGCACCAGGTTCCCAGAGAGCTCCCATGAACCAAGGCTCTGGGCACATCCCAGTGCCAGCTGGCTCCCAAGGCCCAGGTGGCTCCTTTGGCCCCAGACTCCCAATCAACCCCCATAAACACAGGCTCCAGGTGGACACCCACACACTCGGTCTCCCAGCTAGGCTCAGCATCAGGCCGACTACCACAGATCCAGGCTTTCATCCAACCCCAGCACCAGGCTGGACTCTGCACCAGTCCAGACTGTCTCCTGTGGACCCAGGTTTCCAGCTGGCCCCTGTGGTCCCAGCCTCCAGGCCAGCTACTGTGAAACCAGGCTCCGAGACCAATTCAGTATCAGACTGACCGCCAGAGACCAAGATTCTTGGCCTGCCCCAGTGGTCCTCAGTGCCTGGTTGGCCCCTGTAGACCCAGGATCCAGGTTCACCCACATCGACCCAAGTCCCAGGCTCATCCATCAGAGACTCAAGTGTCAGGCCCACACCAGTGAATCGAACTCCAGGCCCCTCACCCACTGACCCAGGTACCAGGATGGCCTCTATGTATCCAAGCACTAGGTCTTCCCACCCAAGGCACCAGATCTGCCCACCCAAAGACTCCAGCAGCAAGCCTGCCCATGGACACCACCAGAGAACCCATATAGAATCTCTGGACTGGCTAACGGGTGAAAGGATTGCCTGCCGAAGCCAGTCTATAAAGATTGGAAGAAGTGACTACTTCAAATGTGTGGACACCAACACAAGGCCTCAGTGATCATGAATAATCAAGGAAACATGACCCCACCAAAGGAAACTAATAAACTCCAATGACTAACCCTAAAAACCTGGAGATCTATGAACTATCTGACAAAGAATTCAGAAAAATCCTCTTAAAGAAATTCAGTGAACTACAAAAATACACAGATAAAAAACTAAATGAAATTAGGAAAACAATGCATGAACAAAATGAGAAGTTTAACAAAGAAATAGAAATCTTAAAACAAATCAAACAGAAACCCTAGAGTTGAAGAATACAATGACCCCTATCTTACACCACTCACAAAAATTAAGTTGAAATGGATTAAAGCATTAAATGTAAGACCTGAAACTGTAAAAGCACTAGAAGAAAACAGGGAAAAAGCTCCTTGACATTGATTGGCAATGATTTTTTTCTATATGGCACCAAAAGTACAGGCAACAATAGCAAAAATCAATGAGTGGGACTACATCAAAATTAAAAGCTACTTCACAGTGAAAGGAACAATCAACGAAATGATAAGGCAACCTATGGAATGGGAGAAAATACTTGCAAACCATCTATCTAATAAGGGGCTAATATCCAAAATATACAAGGAACTCAATAGCAAAAAACAAATAATCTGATTAAAAAATGAGAAGAGGACTTGAATAGACATTTTTCCAAAGAAGACATACACATGGCTCACAGGTACACAAAAAGGTGTTCAACCTCACTCATCATCAGGGAAATGCAAATCGAAACCACAATGAGATATCACCTTATACCTGTTAGATGGCTATTATCAAAAAGTCAAGAGATAACAAGCACTGGTGAGAAAGAAGAGAAAAGGGAACCCTTGTGCACTCTTGGTAGGAATGTACATTGGTGTAGCCACTATGGAAAACAGTATGGAGGCTCCTCAAAAAACTAAAAAAAAGAACTACCAAATAATCCAGCAATCCCAATTCTGGGAATATATCTAAAGGAATTGAAAACACTATGTTGAAAAGATATCTGTACCCACATGTTCATAGCAGCGTTATCTACAGTAGCCAAGACATGGAAACAAATTAAGTGCCCACTGACGAATGAATGGATAAAGAAGTTGTACTGTGTGTGTGTGTGTATACACACTACAATGGAATATTATTCAGCCAAAAAAAAAAAGGAAGTCCTGCCATTTGCAATAATGTGGATATACCTTGAGGGCATTATGCTAAGTGAAATAAGATAAAGACAAATACTCTATGATCTTACTTATACATGGAATCTAAAAAATTTAAAAAAATTTTTTTCTAACTCACAGAAAAAGAGATCAGATTTGGAGTTACCAGAGACAGAAGGTGGAGGGATGGGGAATTGGATGAAGGTGGTGAAAATGTACAATCTTCCAGTTGTGAAATAAATAAGTACTAGGGCTGTAATGTACAATATGATGACTATAGTTAACACTGCCACATGGTGTATTTGAAAGTTGTTAAGAGAGTAAATCCCAAGAGTTCTCATCACAAGGAACAAACATTTTTTTTCTTTTTTTCTTCTTTTGTATCTATATGAAATGGTTGAAGTTAAGTAAATTTATTGTGGTAATCATTTCACAATATATGTAAGTCAAACCATTATGCTGTACACCTTAAATTTATATTGTGCTGCATGTCAATTATATCTCAATAAAACTGGAAAAAATAGAGCTACCATATGATCCAGCAATCCCATTTTTGGATATATATTCAATGGAAATGAAATTACTATCCTGAAGAAATATCTGCACCTCTATGTTCAAACAACCTAAGTTTCCATTGATGGATAAATGGATAAAGAAAATGTGGTTATACTGCTATATTTAAAATGGGTAACCAACAAGGACCTACTGTATAGCACAGGGAACTCTGCTCAATATTATGTAACAAGCTAAATGGGAAAAGAATTTGAAAAAGAATAGATAAATGTATACGTATAACTGAATCACTTTGCTCTACACCTGAAACTATCACAACATTGCTAATCAACTATACTCCAATATAAAATAAAAAGGTTAAAAAAAAAAGAAAATGTGGTTATATGTATATACAATGGAATATTATTCAGCCATAAAAAAGAAGGAAATCCTGCCTTTTGTGACAATGTGTATGGATCTTGAGGGCATTATGCTAAATGAAATAAATCAGATAGAAAAAGACAAATACTGTATGTTCTCACTTATATGTGGAATCTAAAAAAGTGAAACTCTTAAAAACAGAGAGTAGAATGGTGGTTGCTAGGGGCTGGTCAAATGATATAAACTTTCAGCTAAGAGATGAGGAAGTTCTGGGGACCTAATGTGCAGTATGGTAATTACAGTCAACAGTAGTTTATTATCTACTTGAATGTTATTAATAGAGTAGACCTTAAATGTTATCACTACAAAAGTGGTAATTATGTGAGATGATGGACGTGTTAACTAAGCTTACTGTGCTAATCATTTCACAATATATATGTGTAGCAAATAATGATATTGTACCCCTTAAACTTACATGTTATATATGAATAATATCTGAACAAAGCTAGAGAAAAAAAAAAAGAAAGAAAAGGAAAGAGAAAGGAAAACCAGTGGTAGGCTGGTAAATTTTTAACCAGCCATTAGAAAAAAAAGATGCCTGACTCATAGTGTTTTTCTAATTCCCATGGTGTAAATGCTCCCACTATGGTCAATTGTATGCTACTAACATGATGTAACTGAACACAGAGTGGGGGAAAGATGTGCAAAATTGGATCTCAAAGCACTGGCTCCAGCACATTGCCAATAAACTCATGCATAGAGTTAACCATCTCTTGTTATACACCAAGATTTCTTCTAAGCCACGTTGGCAGATAGCAGGGTAGGAAGGTAGGTGGAACATTTCTATATAATAAAGTGTGCTGTGGTTCAGTTGATTCTATAACAGTGAATGTTGTATAGAATTCCTATTAACACTGATGAGGAAATCTGTTATGGTATGCTAAAGAAAAATGAAAGGCTGAATAAAGGCAGGCCTCAATAATGGAAAATTTTTGCCATCTGACCCCAAGGGCGGAATTTAGTGGTCCAGTGTTAGGTTTGCAGCTTAACTGATCATAATCTGCGACCCCCGTTGTGTATCTAAATCTCCATTTTTTCTTAACATTTTTTTAGTTACAAACAATAATGTAATGTCAGGTAGTCCATTTTCTACTATTATTTGTAGACAGATTTCACCGAGTGTTTGAGAAAAAACATTCTAGAATAGGGTGTTTAAAACAGAACGAAAATTATTCTCATCAGCACTGAATAAATAGAGATATATATTTAAAGGATAAACATCACTATTGTTCATCCTAATAAATCAGTATTTTTCACATATTGTACAAACTAAGAGGCCACTATTGTGGGGTCAAATATCCCTACAAAGTGATCTGTACTACTTATTTCCGTTATCCCAATTAAACTCATAAAATCTAACAGTATGGCAGATACTGCTCAGTTCATATTTTGGAAGTACAAGAATAAAATAAATAAATGATTGGAAACTGTCTTAGGCAATTTCTGTAGTGATAAACAGAAACACATTCAGACTACCTGAAACATTGGTACTCAGTGTTCCCATTAATGGTTCTTATTTCAAGCATGTGGGATTATCTGCCTGAGAGTTTCCTCTGGCCACAGGAGCATGCCCAGCCCATGCAAGGAGCACGCCAGAAGTGCCAAGGAATTACCAGTCCTGGGAGTAGCCATCCACCAATGATGATTGAGTGTGGTGAATAAATATCTTTGCTTCATTTCCCCTTGAGCGAACAACCGAATTGTCCTTTATGCTATCTTCTGGGAGCCCCCAGCATGAATAAGTCCCAGTTGTCTACAGCAGTAATATGCTCATGAAAATGCCTATATTGGCTTTCTTCCCTTCTCTGTCTCAGTTCCGCATCCCACTACCAGTGCTTCGTGGGACCACTTCCCAAATAAATCACCTTCACTGAAATTCTTGTCCTAAGGTCTGCTTCCAGGGGAAACTTAAACTAAGATAATCAGTAAGGAAGAAATGACCTTATAGGAATCCAAGAACTGGCACTGAAATGAGACTCAGTCTCATGGAAAATGGGTTTGGCATTGGGAACTCATGAGTATTCACTATAAGGTTCCATCATTACATAAAACATGTTGGTTTTCTTTGTGAGTCTCTTCTCCTCTCCCCTCCAAACTAATTTCTCACCCTCCCTTCTGTAGATCTTTCCTCAACTTCAGAGTTCCTACTTATTCATAAACTTGAATTACTCATAATGTTGACTCACTCATGGCCTATCATGACCCTCCCACTTCTCTCTACTTCATGAATTTTCAGTTTCAGGCTTCACTGTTAATCATAGGAATCGAATTTCATTTTTCAGTTCAAATGGTGGAGAGTGAAAATCTAATATAACCAATCTTTGAGCAGAGCTAATTACAATAGATTAGTTATGCACAGTTAGGCATCATCCAATCCAGGACACTTATATGAGAGTGAAACAGGCACTGTTAATAATTAAGCCAAGACAACAGGTACTGTTCTGGGCAAATTGGGATGTATGGTCACCTTGGCATATGACACTAATTAATTAATACTGGTTGCCCAGTGATTGTTAAATTAGCCATGACTGTTATGTGTGTGCAAGGAGTGGGGGGGGGGTGGTAGCTGGCACATGACTGTCCCTTAAAGAGACCAATGATTTTCTAAGGAAATAAAAACATGGTCATTGTTAATTTATAGAACATTCATACTATAGGACTATAAGGACCATTATGGATCACCAGTGATCCTCATACCAAATTTGGGTAACTCCAAAACAATCCACTCTTTGATGCATTATCAGAACACATTCTAAGGCTGAAGATAAGTCATGAATTCAACTATGGCCTATTTAGTAAAGATGCAAGGTCATTTGATAAAACATCATTCCTCAACAGAACATTTCAAATCAGTATTGATGAAGTTGGGGTATGGAAGCCCATTGTATCCAGTCAGTATTAGGATTGTCTAAAATAAATAATCTTGGGAGCCAGTGATGTCTCAGATTGACAATACTGGTTGGGATGGAATTGAAATTAAAACATTCAGAAGTATATTCATGGCTGTCTGAGATAAAATGACTAGGAAGGGAAGTCCTTGATATTACCAAGGGAGCAAATGACTTTTAGTGTCTCACATCTCTAAAAATTAATTGTCTAACCATTGTTCTGTGTCAATGTATTATAAAAGATTTATTTTTCTAGGTTGATCTTGTAAATCCAGTTTCTACAATTATTTCAGTAAGACTGTAGAGAATGTATATTTCTTTCTATGCAGTTTCAGATAGACAAGGTACCTAAGCTTTTTCTCTACTACAGGATAACAAAAGATATAAGCTTTCAGTAACTCTCTGGGTATACTGAGCAGTGACTGGGTGAGGTAGCAGTCAGGAGTCCTAGGCTCAAGTATCATCTCAGTTTCTTCTGTCTCTAAATCTGTTTGTCCATCTGAGAAATGGAAAGATTGCACTAGATCAGACTTTCCAACTGGGCTCTGCTGGCCTACAGAGTTCCATGTATCCAAATGAGTCATTTGGAAGAGGAAAGAGAAGAGGAAGGAAGAAAGATTCCCTTTCATGTTTCAAGTAATCAAAAATTTCAGGTTTCCGACACATTTCAACCAGATGATTGGTCTGATGTCCTCGATGCCCATGACTTCAGTAACCCTCTCTAGGCAGAAAACTTCTCAATTTATATCTCCAGGTGAGATGCCTCCTCTGAGCATCCAGTTGCCTATTCAACATCTCCAACTGGATGTTGTTCCAAAGCCTCTTT
The DNA here is from genome assembly GCF_028021215.1 of Eschrichtius robustus. Lineage (NCBI taxonomy): Eukaryota > Metazoa > Chordata > Mammalia > Artiodactyla > Eschrichtiidae > Eschrichtius > Eschrichtius robustus. The sequence goes on from NC_090845.1 coordinate 18,362,203, forward strand.
AAACTCAACATGCCTAAGACAAAATTCTTGATCTCCCACAATGAAATGGCTTCTTGCTATGTTCCTTATCTCAGTGAGTGGCATCATTATCCTTCCAGTTGTGCACTCCTCAAAACTAGGTGTTCCCCTAGACACCTTCTATTTCCTTACTTCAACTCATCCTTACTCTCATATTCTATGAATTTGACTTTTTAATATTCTTTGAATGGTTTCACTTCTCTCCATTTACCCTGCAACCAACCTAGTCCAAACTGCTGTCATCTCTTGCCTGCATCATGGCAACAGTTTTCTAACTGGTCCCTCTGTTTCTTTTCTGAACCCTCACCCCCTTTCAATCCATTCTCCATATTTAAAGAAGACTGATCTTTCTAAAAGCTAAATCTGACCCTGTTACTCCCTTTATTAAAATCTTTCAGTAGGTCACCACTGACTTTAGGATAAAGACCAAACTCCTTTACATGGCCTGCAAAGCCCTATATATCTGGTCTTTTTCTACCTCTTTCTCTAGCCCCATCTCTTCTCATATTCTCTCCTTTGTGCTTCAGATACCTGAAACATCTTGCCTGGTTAATTCCTACTCATCATTTAGATAGTTGTTCAAGGGTTGGTTCCTCAGGGAAACTGCACAATCCTTATTTTGTGTCAGATTCTTGTTATTTGTATTTTTATAACTGCGTTCCCCTCCTTCTTCACATTCAGTCCACTCATTTGTGTGATTATTCTATTAATAAATGATTCTCCAGTAGTTCTAACTCTGTAAGAAAGAGTCCATGGTAGAGTAGATTGTATTTTCGAAAGATGGTTGCAATAATATCTCCTGTCCAACATAGTTTTCTACAATGTGACTTTGTGACTTCCCCATCAAGAGGTGGGGTTTAAGTCCTCTCCCTTTGAGTTGGGGTAACCCTATGACTGCTTTGGCCAATAGAGTACATCAAAAGTGACACTACGTGACGTCTGGGGCTAAGTCATAAAAGGCAATGCAACTTCCTCCTTGTTCACTGCAACACTTACACTCTGAATCCTAAAGCATCATGTAAGAAGTCCAACTACCCTGAAGCTACTGTGATATGAAGAAGCCAAGCCACATGGAAAGATCACATACAGGTGTTCCAGCTGGCAGTTTTAGTCTTCATCATTCCAGCTGGATGCCAGACATAATGATAATTCTAATCTTCAGCCATCAATTTGCCTCTAGCCATTGAGACTTCCCAGCTGAGGTCCCAGACATCATTAAGTAAAGACAAGCTACCCCCTCTGTGCTCCTGTCAGAATTCCTGACCCACAGAATCCCTGGGCATAATAAAATGGTTGCCTTAAGCTGCTAAATTTTAAGTGATTTGTTACTCAACAAGAGTAAATAGAACAGAGGGTCATGTCTGTCTTGCAGAGTTGTACCAATTGCCTAACACAATGTCTGTGATACTTAGTAGGTGCTCAGTATATATTTATGGAAAGAATAAATAAAAGCTCATGACTTTGCTTAAGTTACTCTCCCTACACCTGGCAGAAGTTCTTTTCCCTCCTCTCTTGGGAAAGCATATATAGCATTCACTGGCCAATCATGGAACTTCTGGTCAATACTTTTAGTGAGTTCTCTATAAATCTGTATATAATATAAAATCTCATGAAAAGCAATGAGCCATCAAACTGCAACATTTTCACAAATTCTTCATTTAACTGAAGCTCTCTTCAAGTTTATTACAGTAATTGTTGCATCTTTATTTACTAATCAGATTCTTTATCTGTCTATTCATCTCTTTAACCCCATCAAGGACTTAGTGGTTTTAAAGTGATGGTGGCAAGATCACTACCTTCATGTGCTGAAAGCATTGAAAATTTGACTTCAGGAGTTGACTATATCAGAAAGAAATTAAGTAGCAGAAACCTGGAAATCATTACTGCCAAACTATTAAAGGCCAGGTCCAGTGAAGACGCAGAAGGGAGCATCTGAGAAAAAGTAGAAAGAGACTTTGCCATGTGGGCAGATAGTCTTTTAAGCTGCTAGAAGGTGACACATTTACGGAATTACTGGTAGCCATGTCTGTACATTATTATATTTCTTTAAAAGTAAAATCTGTCAGTTCTGTCTATTCTGATTAAATGATGATACTGTGTGGAAAGGAAGTGAAGCCAAGGGAAGCTCTGGGGCCAAAAAAAGAGGCAACTCAACAGTGGTTCATCCCCAAAATGCCCAGTTTGCAGAAAGAAGAGAGGAAAAGTTGAGCTAAACAGACCTCTGAGAAGTTGTTTGGAGGAGAGCAGCCGAACACTAACCAAAAATCTTGGTGAAAATCATCAGCTCTCACCTGTAAGAAAGGTGCAAAAGAGGTCTTTGTATTTCTGGGTGCCATGTAATATAATTGTGGAGCTACCATACATGGAGAAAGTATGTAAGAAAGTCTAATCCATTACCAACGAAATTAAGGGCAGTTCTATAAATTAAAGTCCAGTTTCTGCTCTTTAGTCCTGCTCTTTTCTTTCTAGATTGTACCTTCCTTTCTTAGGTGAGACACAAGAGTGGTGAATTAGTTCTTGTAATTCAGCAGCCACACTCAGCATTTATGACCTAATTGTGTTTGTATGTGAGTTTCATACATATGTGAATGTACGTACATATACACATACATATATATAACATAAATATGAATCAATATATAACATGTATTGTGTGATTATACACACACAGCACATATTTCCTCCCTCCTCATTTTGGCAAAATATTCTCAAAAACATAAATTCACAAATGCACAGATACCACTAGGGAAACTGACAGTAGGATTTGCAAAACATAGAAGGAAGGTAAATATCCAGGTCATTTCCAAAGGGCTGCACACGGGCACGCGTGCGAGTGAGTGTGTGTGTGTGTGTGTGTGTGTGTAGGATGCCATGCCAGTTATTTGCCTGTTTACTCTCAGATCCATTTCCTGCCCTTTTCTGCCTTTCTCTGTAGGTCAAGGAACCACATATTCCAGACTCCTTTGCCAACTGGCTTCCAGGCATGATAAACCAATTGGAGGCACTGGTGGAGAACTGTATACTGGAAGGAGAGGAGAAGCAAAAGAATGACCCTCTCTTTCTCTGTTTTGGTCAGTGTCTCCAGCAGTAGCTTTATCTCTTCCATGGCTCTAAGTCCTGACAGCCTCTCTCTCCCTGGTCCCAGCTTCCCTTGGTCAGGCATGCTTCCACTGGGTTTCCCTGATTCCTGGGCTCTGGGAGTACTACCTCCTCTGTTCTCCCTCCAAACCTTGGGTTGGTAGTGGTATTATACTGTGCCTAATCTCTGGGTTAGCTCCCTCTCTCCTCTTTAGTTCCTTAGATCTTTGATCATCTCTGTGACAAACTGCCTGTAATAAGTTCCTCCTGTTTGAAACATCTAGCAAGGTTTCCGTCTTCTGACAGTTCTCTACGTGATACAACTCTTGGTATAAGGGGAGTCCCACAAAACTGACCCTCAAAATGAAACTCCGTTTGGGGTTAAACACAATTATGACTTCCCTGGTGTGAAAAACGGGCTATTAATAAGCCATGATCCTGGTAGATCATGACCTCATCCTTAACTTGAATGAAGGAAAATCTATTGCCAGTTGAAGTGATATAGTTCAGGCATGTTTATGATGATACAAACTGATATAGATATCTTGTGTTAGATGTTTCAAATGAGCCTTTAGCTTGTGCTACATTAAAACAATTCACAGCTGCTTGCTTTTTTCTTTTTTAACTTTGCAGCAAAATGCTTCAGGGAACAGATGATGACATAGGGAAGGACAAATTGTTATTTCCTTAAGAACATTTAAGGGCTTCTTTTTTAAGGGTTTATCTCTGTTCCCACTCTAACAGAAGACCAGGCCTCTATATCAGAAGCATGAGCTGCAGAAGTGCATAGGAGTAGGAAAAATATATACTACAGAATCATGAAAGTCCTTGTTTAAAACCCCAAATTTTGGAATCAGAGAGTATTGAAGGAATCTTTTTAACATATATATATACATACATATATATATGTGTATATATATATATATATATATATATATAGACAGGAATGTAGAGTTAAAAGAAGATTCTCAATCTGAATGCTGTGGAACAACCACTTTTAAGAACTATATCTTATATGCGGTCCTAGAAAGACAAGATAGTTACAAAATGTTCCCCAAGTAACAAGACACACTTATCCAGTGGATATAATTGTTGAAATGGAAGAGTTAAATATTTGGACATTCCCAAAGTCAGTTTTCTTGAGCATCTGGGAAAACTACATCCTTTATATCAGGAATGGGGTGTTTCTATTCATCATTGGGCCTTAGAAACCAGCAATTCTGAGGCATGATAAATGACTTCACTCTTAACTGCAAAATGACTCATAAACAACTTAGAGCCCAAGAGATTGTTCTGCAAACTATATTAAATTTATTTGGTTATCTTCCTTATTTAAAAATCAATATCCATATGAACCTTTAGATAAATTCCCTTTCAGAACAGGTAATATCAGCAAGTAGTCCATGAAATTGAAACATTTGCAAGGTACTTTGGTATTACACAGAATATTTTGTTGTACCTCAATTTTTGTTAAATTGTAACTGACTGTAGTTTCCTTATTCCCCTTTGACAACCAGACATTGACAGGTGTGCTGGGTTAGAAGAACCACATAAAAAGTCCCACAAGAACATTTTTAGATTATTCACTAATTTAATTTAATAGAGACTGAGGGTGCAGTATAGAATTTTATATTGTGTGCTGTAATATTAAAAATTTATGTGTGCAGGACCCTTCCATCTGAGATAAGGAAAGCAGCAGGAATTCCCTATTAATCCACTGTCTTCAAGGTTAATAAGGAAGGAAAAATAAAGGAAACACTGTCTCTAGGTTTGCCAAAAGGTGAAGAAACATTTAGAGTCTAAACTCACATGATCAGATTTATGAATATGAAGAAGACTAACAAGACCCAATGTTGCCAAGAGTGAGGGGGAACGGACAACTGTCCTTCCAGAAGACAGTATGATAAAGCAAACCAATTTTAGGATATTATCTTAAGGAAATGATCACATAGGTATAATAGTCCCACGGATATTAAAAACAACAGAAGGGGGAAGGAAACAAAGTCAATATTCATCAATAGGGCTCCAGTCAAGTAAAATATGGTTGTTTTTGTCTTAGTTTGGTTTCTCCAGATTTGTGCTATCTAAAATGTTAGCCACTAGCCACATGTAACTAATGAACACTTGAAATGTGGCTAGCTACACATACCTGATTTCAAAGCTACAATATGAAAAAAAGATGTAAAATATTTCATTAACAATTTTTACTTTGATTTTCTGTTGAAATGATAATTTTTTATATATTAGGCTAAATAAAACATTAAAATTAATTTCATTTGTTTCTTTTTACTTTTTAATGTGGCTACTAAAAAATTTTAAACACATATATGATTCACATTTGTGGCTTGCATTATACTTCTAGGGATAGTACTACTCTAGAAGCAAAGCTTTAGGTGAACTTATATGCAACTAATTTATTAACGAAGTGCTCCTAGGAGAAACTGATAAAAGAGCAGGAAAAGCAGGATAGGGAATCAGAGGAAACTGAACAAGTGTGTGATTCAGATGAAGCCTCAGTCTCAGCCTGATCCTGCAGGGAGATCTGGAGCATAAATTACATCTCTGAGTTCGTCCCACCTTGAGGCAAAGGAGCTGGGCTTTCATACCCTTGCATTAGTCAGTCCTTGGCTATGGGGCCACTATGAGGGCATGTAAACACTCAGGCATTTCTGGCTCTTCATTGCATTGAAGCAGTCCCAGCAGCACAAGGGATGCTCTCTTAAAGATCACAGGTGAAAGCCATTGGAAGCAAGGCCTATGGGAACTGGGGATGGGCACATAGAATAAATTACAGGAACCTAAAGGGATTAGAGTAGTCCACTGACAGTATCAGCTACAGTTTATACAATGAAATGCTAGGCAATAATTTTGTATATCTAGATTTTTAGACATAGAAAATGCCAGTAACATAGAGTGGTATATTAAAAACATGTTATTAAACATCATATATTGCGTGATCCCACATATACAAAATTGTATACATATCCATAACTGTATATAAAAATGTTTGGAAGGATCTTCCACCAAAACATTAATATATTCTAAGTCTGAGTTTTGATATTTCACTGTTATTTTATTTTTTCTCTTATTTGATTATTTTTAAATGATATGTTTCATGCATTAGAAAAACAATAAAGCCATTGAATGCATTAATAAAGTGAAAGGGATAAGTAAAACCTAAGATCTCAGATATGAAAACGTGTGAAATATTATTGAATTCATGTCTTGGTTATCCATGAAATTTTTATGATACCTGGAATGCATTTGGTGATGTGATCGCGGCTGACATTCATCTAGTGTGTACTTGTATGGTCAAATGGCCAGCATCTGTTCTGGTTGGCCAATGTGTGCTGTATTGGTTAGTAACTTGATGAAAAGAACCATTAAGACATAAGTGTGTATGGTCAAAACGGCCCTGAGTTAACTAGAGGATAAAAGAGGGTGCTGGATCAGAAGACCAAATGTTCAATACAATCTAAATAATACCAACAAACATCCTGAGAGATTACAGAACAAAATATCAACACTTTGAATAAATATACGATGAATAACAGTGTCTTAAAGAGCCATATTGATGCCTAAGGCAAAAAAAAATCAGTAATATTGATCCTATCTTTGCTAAAAATGTTTATTTTGTTCATGACGAATTTTTGCATTAATTTTAAGAAATTGCATTAAAATATTACTTATTTTGATTGCTGAGATTTTTGGTGCCCCCATAAATTTTGCACCCTAGGTAAGTGCCTCACTTGCCTCACTCACTCACTTCCTATACTTCTCCTAGCACAGCCCTGACTTGGAGGTGTGTCATGAAACAACCTTAGTCTAACTAATCATTTAGTGCAGAAAACCATTGTCTGCATATTACTTTTGGAGGTTGGCTGCTAGGGTAACATCTGAAAAACCTTGCTGTAAATGCTTCCCTTCATTAATAGCAATCTAACACTGTCTTTACCTAAATTGCAAGAAGAAGAAAAGACAAAAATATATTTTATTTTCTTAATATAAAGCTCATTTATTCCTTCTCCAACTCTTCCTTTCTTTTTTTTTTTTAACATCTTCATTGGAGTATAATTGCTTTAAAATTGTGTGTTAGTTTCTGCTGTACAACAAAGTGAATCAGCCATACGCATAGATATATCCCCATATCCCCTCCCTCTTGCGTCTCCCTCCCACCCTCCCTAACCCACCCCTCTAGGTGGTCACAAAGCACCGAGCTGATCTCCCTGTGCTATGCAGCTACTTTCAACTAGCTATCTATTTTACATTTGGTAGTGTATATATGTCAATGCTACACTTTCACTTTGTCCCACTTTACCCTTCGCTCTCCCCGTGTCCTCAAGTCCACTCTCTACATCTGTGTCTTTATTCCTGTCCTGCCCCTAGGTTCATCAGAACCCTTTTTTTTTTTAGATTCCATATATATGTGTTAGCATACCATATTTGTTTTTCTCTTTCTGACTTACTTCACTCTGTATGACAGACTCTAGGTCCATCTACATCACTGCAAATAACTCAATTTCATTTCTTTTATTTTTTTAACATCTTTATTGGAGTATAGTTGCTTTACATTGGTGTGTTAGTTTCTGCCGTATAACAAAGTGAATCAACTATATGTATACTTATATCCACATATCCCCTCCCTCTTGCGTCTCCCTCCCACACTCCCTATCCCACGCCTCTAGGTGGTCACAAAGCACGGAGCTGATCACCCTGTGCTATGCAGCTGCTTCCCACTAGCTATCTATCTTACATTTGGTAGTGTATATATGTCCATGCCACTCTCTAACTTTGTCTCAGCTTACCTTTCCCCCTCCTCGTGTCCTCAAGTCCATTTCCTATGTCTGCGTCTTTATTCCTGTCCTGCCCCTAGGTTCTTCAGAACCATTTTTTTTTAAGATTCCATATATATGTGTTAGCATATGATATTTGCTTTCCTCTTTCTGACTTACTTCACTCTGTATGACAGACTCTAGGTCCATACACCTCACTACAAATAACTCAATTTCATTTCCTTTTAAGGCTGAGTGATATTCCACTGTATATATGTGCCACATCTTCTTTATCCATTCATCTGTCGATGGACACTTAGGTTGCTTCCATGTCCTGGCTTTTGTAAATACTGCTGCAATGAACATTCTGATACATGTCTCTTTTTAAATTATGGTTTTCGCAGGGTATATGCCCAGTAGTGGGAATGCTAGGTCATATGGTAGTTCTATTTTTAGTTTTTTAAGGAACCTCCGTACTGTTCTCCATAGCGGGTATATCAATTTACATTCCCACCAACAGTGCAAGAGGGTTCCCTTTTCTCCACACCCTCTCCAGCATTTATTGTTTGTAGATTTTTTGATGATGGACATTCTGACTGGTGTGAGGTGATAGTTCATTGTAGTTTTGCATTTCTCTAATGATTAGTGATGTTGAGCATCCTTTCATGTGTTTGTTGGCAATCTGTATATCTTCTTCGGAGAAACGTCTATTTAGGTCTTCTGCCCATTTTTGGATTGGGTTGTTTGTTTTTTTGATATCCAGCTGCATGAGCTGCTTGTATATTTTGCATATTAATCCTTTGTCAGTTGCTTCATTTGCAAATATTTTCTCCCATTCTGAGGGTTGTCTTTTCGTCTTGATTATGGTTTCCTTTGCTATGCAAAAGCTTTTAAGTTTCATTAGGTCCCATTTGTTTATTTTTGTTTTTATTTCCATTTCTCTAGGAGGTGGGTCAAAAAGGATCTTCTTGTGATTTATGTCAAAGAGTGTTCTGCCTATGTTTTCCTCTAAGAGTTTTATAGTGTCTGGCCTTACATTTAGGACTTTAATACATTTTGAGGAAGTATTCTAATTTCATTCTTTTACATGTAGCTGTCCAGTTTTCCCAGCACCACTTATTGAAGAGGCTGTCTTTTCTCCATTGTATATTCTTGCCTCCTTTATCAAAAATAAGGTGACCATATGTGCGTAGGTTTATCTCTGGGCTTTCGATCCTGTTCCATGGATCTATATTTCTGTTTTGGTGCCAGGACCATATTGTCTTGATTACTGTAGCTTTGTAGTATAGTCTGATCCAGGAGCCTGATTCCTCCAGCTCTGTTTTTCTTTCTCAAGATTGCTTTGGCTATTCAGGGTCTTTTGTGTTTCCATACAAATTTTGAGATTTTTTGTTCTAGTTCTTTGAAAAATGCCATTGGTAGTTTGATAGTGATTGCACTGAATCTGTAGATTGCTTTGGGTAGTATACTCATTTTCACAATGTTGATTCTTCCAATCCAAGAACATGGTATATCTCTCCATCTGTTTGTATCATCTTTGATTTCTTTCATCAGTGTCTTATAGTTTTCTGCATACAGGTCTTTTGTCTCCCTAGATAGGTTTATTCCTAGGTATTTTATTCTTTTTGTTGCAGTGGTAAATGGGAGTGTTTCCTTAATTTCTCTTTCAGGTTTTTCATCATTAGTGTATAGGAATGCAAGAGATTTCTGTGCATTAATTTTGAATCCTGCTACTTCACCAAATTCATTGATTAATTCTAGTAGTTTTCTGGTAGCCTCTTTAGGATTCTCTATGTATAGTATCATGTCATCTGCAAACAGTGACAGCTTTACTTCTTCTTTTCCGATTTGGATTCCTTTTATTTCTTTTTCTTCTCTGGTTGCTGTGGCTAAAACTTCCAAAACCATGTTGAATAATAGCGGTGAGAGTGCTCAACCTTGTCTTATTCCTGATCTTAGAGGAAATGGTTTCAGTTTTTTACCATTGAGAATGATGTAGGCTGTGGGTTTGTCATATATGGCCTTTAGTATGTTGAGGTAGATTCCCTCTATGCCCACTTTCTGGAGAGTTTGTAGCAAAAATGGGTGTTGAATTTTGTCAAAAGCTTTTTCTGCATCTATTGAGATGATCATATGGTTTTTATCCTTCAGTTTGTTAATATGGTGTATCACATTGATAGATTTGTGTATATTGAAGAATCCTTGCATTCCTGGGATAAACCCTACTTGATCATGGTGTATGACCCTTTTAATGTGCTGTTGGATTCTGTTTGCTAGTATTTTGTTGAGGATTTTTGCATCTACGTTCATCAGTGATATTGGTCTGTAGTTTTCTTTTTTTGTAGTATCTTTGTCTGGTTTTGGTATCAGGGTGATGGTGGCCTCGTAGAATGAGTTTGGGAGTGTTCCTCCCTCTGCTATATTTTGGAAGAGTTTGAGAAGGATAGGTGTTACCTCTTCTCTAAATGTTTTGATAGAATTTGCCTGTGAAGCCATCTGGTCCTGGGCTTTTGTTTGTTGGAAGATTTTTAATCACAGTTTCCATTTCAGTGCCTGTGACTGGTCTGTTCATATTTTCTATTTGTTCCTGGTTCGATCTTGGAAGGTTGTACTTGTCTACGAATTTGACCATTTCTTCCAGGTTCTCCATTTTATTGGCATATAATTGCTTGTAGTAGTCTCTTATGATCCTTTGTATTTCTGCAGTGTCACAGTTGTTACTTATCCTTTTTCATTTCTAATTCTGTTGATTTGAGTCTTCTCCCTTTTTTTTCTTGATGAGTCTGGCTAATGGTTTATCAATTTTATCTTCTCAAAGAACCACGTTTTACTTTTACTGATCTTTGCTATTGTTTCCTTCACTTCTTTTTCATTTATCTGATCTGATCTTTATTTCTTTCCTTCTGCTAACTTTGAGGGTTTTTTTTGTTCTTCTTACTCTAATTGCTTTAGGTGTAAGGTTAGGTTGTTTATTTGAGATTTTTCTTGTTTCTTGAGGCAGGATTGTATAGCTATAAACTTCTTTCTTAAAACTGCTTTTGGTACATCCCATCAGTTTTGGGTCATTGTGTTTTCCTTGTCATTTGTTTCTAGGTATTTTCTGATTTCCTCTTTGATTTCTTCAGTGATTTCTTGGTTATTTAGTACCGTATTGTTTAGCCTCCATGTGTTTCTATTTTTTACAGTTTTTTTCCTGTAATTGATATCTAGTCTCATAGCATTGTGGTCAGAAAAGATACTTGATACGATTTCAATTTCTTAAATTTACTGAGGCTTGATTTGTGACCCAAGATATGATCTATCCTGGAGAGTGTTCCATGAGCACTTGAGAAGAAAGTGTATTCTGTTGTTTTTGGATAGAATGTCCTATAAATATCAATTAAGTCCATCTGGTCTAATGTGACTTTTAAAGCTTGTGTTTCCTTATTTATTTTTATTTTGGATGACCTCTCCATTGGTGAAAGTGGGGTGTTAAAGTCCCTTACTCTTATTGTGATACTGTCGACTTTCCCTTTTATGGCTGTTAGCATTTGCCTTATGTATTGAGGTGCACCTATGTTGGGTGCATAAATATTTACAACTGTTATATCTTCTTCTTGGATTGATCCCTTGATCATTACGTATGTAGTGTCCTTCTCCGTCTCTTGTAATAGTTATTTTAAAGTCTATTTTGTCTGATATGAGAATTGCTACTCCAGCTTTCTTTTGATTTCCATTTGCATGGAATATCTTTTTCCATCCCCTCACTTTCAGTCTGTATGAGTCCCTAGGCCTGAAGTGGTTCTCTTGTAGACAGCATATATACAGGTCTTGTTTTTGTATCCATTAAGCCAGTCTATATCTTTTGGTTGGAGCATTTAATCCATTTACATTTAAGGTAATTATCGATATGTATGTTCCTATTACCATTTTTTTAATTGTTTTGGGTTTTTATTGTAGGTCTTTTCCTTCTCTTGTGTTTCCTGCCTAGCGAAGTTCCTTTAGCATTTGTTGTAAAGCTGGTTTGGTGGTGCTGAATTCTCTTAAATTTTGCTTGTCTGTAAAGGTTTTAGTTTATCCATCGAATCTGAATGAGATGGTTGCTGGGTAGAGTAACCTTGGTTGTAGGTTTTTCCCTTTCATCACTTTAAATATGTCCTGCCACTCCCTTCTGGCTTGCAAAGTTTCTGCTGAAAGATCAGCTGTTAACCTTACGGGATTTCCCTTGTATGTTACTTTTTGTTTTTCCCTTGCTGCTTTTAATATTTTTTCTTTGAATTTAATTTTTGATAGTTTGATTAATATGTGTCTTGGTGAGTTTCTCCTTGGATTTATCCTGTGTAGGACTCTCTGCACTTCCTGGACTTGATTGACTATTTCCATTCCCATGTTAGGGAAGTTTTCAACTATCATCTCCTCAAATATTTTCTCACACCCTTTCTTTTTCTCTTCTTCTTCTTGGACCCCTAGAATTTGAATGTTGGTGCATTTAACATTGTCCCAGAGGTATCTGAGACTGTCCTCAATTCTTTTCATTTTTTTTTGTTTATTCTGCTCTGTGGTAGTTATTTCCACTATTTTATCTTCCAGGTCACGTACCCGTTCTTCTGCCTCAGTTATTCTGCTATTGATTCCTTCTAGAGAATTTTTAATTTCATCATTGTTTGTTTGCTCATTAGTTCTTCTAGGTCCTTGTTAAATGTTTCTTGTATTTTCTCCATTCTATTTCCAAGATTTTGGATCATCTTTACTATCATTACTCTGAATTCTTTTTCAGGTAGACTGCCTATTTCCTCTTCATTTGTTTGGTCTGGCGGGTTTTAACCTTGCTCCTTCATCTGCTGCATATTTCTCTGTCTTCTCATTTTGTTTAACTTACTGTGTTTGGGGTCTTCTTTTCACAGGCTGCAGGTTCGTAGTTCCCATTATTTTTGGTGCCTTTCCCCAGTGGGTGACGTTTGTTCAGTGGCTTGTTTAGGCTTCCTGGTGGAGGGGACTGGTGACTGTGTTCTGGTGGGTAGGGCTGTATCTTGTCCTTCTGGTGGGCAGGGCCGCATCCGTTGGTGTGTTTTGGAGTGTCTGTGAACTTAGTATGACTTTAGGTAGCCTCTGTGCTAATGTGTGGGTTTGTGTTCCTGTCTTGCTAGTTGTTTGACATGCAGCGCCAGGCACTGGAGCTTGCTGGCCATTGGGTGGAGCTGGGTCTTAGTGTTGAGACGAGGATCTCTGGGAGAGCTCTCGCTGATTGATATTACGTGGGGCCAGGAGGTTTCTGGTGGCCCAATGTCCTGGACTTGGCCCTCCCACCTCGGAGGCTCAGGTCCGACACCCGGCCGGAGCACCAAGACCCTGCCAGCCACACGGCTCAGAAGAAAAGGAAGAAAGAAAATAAAAACGAACAGACAGAACCCTGGGACAAATGGTAAAAGCAAACCTATACAGAGAAAATCACACGAAGAAGCATACCCATACACACTCACAAAAGGAGAAAAAGGAGAAAAAAAATATATATATATATAAAGGAAGAGAGCACCCAAACCAATAAACAAATCCACCAATGATAATAAGCACTAAATACTAAACTAAGATAAACATAAAACCAGAAACAAATTAGACACAGAAAGCAAACCCCAAGTCTACAGTTGTTCCCAAAGTCCACCGTTTCAATTTTGGGAACATTCATTGTCTATTCAGGTATCTTCAGATGCAGGGTTTATCAAGTTGATTGTGGAGATTTAATCTGCTGCTCCTGAGGCTGCTGGGAGAAATTTCCCTTTCTCTTCTTTGTTCACACAGCTCCTGGTGTTCAGCTTTGGTTTTGGCCCTGCCTCTGCATGTAGGCCACCCTCAGGCGTCTTTTACCCACCCAGACAGGAGGGGCTTAAAGCAGCAACTGATTAGGGCTCTCTTGCTCACTCAGGCCGGGGGGAGGGAGGTGTACGGTAGTCACAATTGGAATGCAGGGTGAGCCTGAGGCAGCAGAGGCCGGGGTGACGTTGCAACATCCTGAAGTGCGCCTTGTCTTCTCCCAGGGAAGTTGTACCTGAATTACGGGACCGTGGCAGTGGTGTGCTGCACAGGCCCCTGGGGGTGTGTAGATAGTGACCTGTGCTTGCACACAGGATTCTTGGTGGCGGCAGCAGCAGCATTAGCAGTTCATGCTCGTCCCTGGGGTCTGAGCTGATAGCCGCGGCTTGTGCCCATCTGTGGAGCTCGTTTAGGTGGTGCTCTGCCTTCTGTGGGCACACTAGGAAGGAATCCCCACTCCTTGCGCACCCCAAAACAAGGGTCTCTTGCCTCTCTGGCAGGTCCAGACTTTTTTCCCGACTCCCTCCTGGCTGGCGCACTAGTCCCCTTCAGGCTGTCTTCATGCAGCCAAACCCAGTCCTCTCCCTGGGGTCTGACCTCTGAAGTCCGAGCTTTAGCTCCCAGCCCCCAGCGGGTGAGCAGACAAGCCTCTCAGGTTGGTGAGTGCTGGTCGGCACTGATCCTCTGTGCGGGACTCTCTCCACTTTGCCCTCTGCACCCCCTTTGCTGAGCTCTCCTTCGTGGCTCTGAAGCTTCCCCCCTGCCCACCCCCCGTCCCCACCAGTGAAGGGGCTCCCTAGTGCGTGGAAACTTTTCCTCTTTCACAGCTCCCTCCCAGAGGTGCGGGTCCCTTCCCTATTCTTCTGTCTCTGTTTTTTCTTTTTTCTTTTGCCCTACTCAGGTATGTGGGGAGTTTCTTGCCTTTTGGGAAGTCTGAGGTCTTCTGCCAGTGTTCAGTAGGTGTTCTGTAGGAGTTGTTTCACATGTAGATGTATTTTTGATGTATTTGTGGGGAGGAAGGTGATCTCCACCTCTTACTCCTCCATCATCTTGAAGGTCAGCCCCCAAAATATTTTAAATTAAGACTTTTCTGCAGGCATTTGAACAATGCCATGGATGTTGTTATGATGTTGAGACACAAAGATTTCCAGATGTATTTGCGAACTGCTGACAGAGCAGTAAATAATTTGACTGTGCTGAAGATGTGCTAACATTTATATGTAGTTAATACAAAGAAAACAAAAGTGAAAACACTAAGGGGAAAAATGATTCATACAGGCACAAAAGTGATTATTAAAAGGAAAACTCATCAGTCAGGATTACAGAGAAATAACCTCCAGCAAAGGAGCTTTGGCAGAAATTCCAACATTCATTCTTGGTTTCATGGGATCTTACATTAAGGTGGATAGAAAGATATGTGCACGATGATGCTGCAGTACATTTTTTTAATGTAAATTTATTTATTTTTGGCTGCACTGGGTCTTTGTTGCTGCGCACAGGCTTTCTCTAGTTGCGGCGAGTGGGGGGCTACTCTTCACTGTGGTGGCTTCTCTTGCTGCGGAGCACGGGCTCTAGGTGTGTGGGCTTCAGTAGTTGTGGCTCACGGGCTCTAGAGTGCAGGCTCAGTAGTTGTGGCTCACTGGCTTAGCTGCTCCGCGGCATGTGGGATCTTCCAGGACCAGGGCTCGAACCCATATCCCTTGCCTTGGCAGGTAGATTCTTAACCACTGCACCACCAGGGAAGCCCAGTACATTTTGATATTATTTACCAATTTGTTTGCTTCCATATATTTAGGCTCCCTGAGTATAGAGTATGTTGAGAGCGTGGATATATTGCAAATTGCCGACCTCTCTCTTTCTCATTAACTCTCACAAACACCTCTTTCATAAAACCCTGCCCATAAATAGTTGGCACTATGAGTGGTAAAAATAGAAAGTTTGAGATTGAACATTGTTTCTTGGTGGTGGTTTTCTTCTGAAAGCTTTGTGTTAAATTGTGTATGTGATAACATATTTATTATTGTCCCAATGTATTTATGTGACTGTGGTGTTTAATTTTTCCTCCAAACCTTACTGCGTATTTTCAAATTGCATTTCTGATGTTGATCTAGACCTTACAAAGTATCCTTTTGTTTAAAAAAATAGTGATTTAAACTCTTGTTTGAAAATAAAATCTCAAATAAAGCTGATTAGTCAGCTATGAAGCGGTTCAGAATTAATGCTTGAATAATTTTCTTTTTTTTTTTTTGAGGCAAGGAATATGACTTTATTCGGAAAGCTGGCAGACCGAGAAGATGGCAGACTAAAGTCCCAAAATAACCATCTTCTTGAATAATTTTCTTAAACCATACTATATAGTTTCTCCACAGGGGGAAACATGATATATGAAATGTTTGGTTACTTTTGGGATACTTGTTTTGTATTGTGAAAATCAAAGCTTGAAGGAAATCCTTTAGAATTAAGTAGCACTCAAAACCAAAAATTATTATATGCCTATTTAGCAAGATCTATATAATGAGTGGTGGGTGATGCCTGAGAAAAACTATGTGTGATAAAATGTATAGGGTGACAGACTCTTTTACATGATTGCATGAAATGAGTTGAAATGAAAAACAACTTGGGCAGCAGAAAATTGAGCTCTGTAGCAGATGCTGTTGGTGTTCAAATCATATCTCCTTGACACACACTGTTCCAGAGCATGTTGAGGGCATTGGATGGAAAATAAATGCCCCTGCATCTTGTCCTACATTGTCTCCCATAGCTCCTCAGTGCAACTAAGTCCTGCTTGCTCCCAGTGACAGCATGTTTGATAAAGCACTCTGCATTGGCTTCCTTCCCTTCCCTGTTTCAATCCCTGTTTTCTTACCAGGGCTTCCCGGGATCACCTTCCAAACAAACAATTTGCACTTGAACCCTTGATGCAGGGTCTGCTTCAGGAAGGATCCCAAACTAAAATAATCTCCTTGGATTAAGTCAATGAAGAAATGAATCTAGTAATTAATTCAGATTGCTCATTCTATCCGATCCACAAATCCTTGAGTTTGATGCAGCTTTCCTAGGACTGTTAGAGGCTTTAAGCTCTGCTGTCTTTTACAAAATAAAAATAAAAATGAGAACTATCTCATTTGATAGACCTCCTTCCTCTCTTCCCAAAGTGTATAATACTTGAAAACAAACTCTCATGGCCGGGAGTGTACAATCTTGATGCAAAAAAATTAGGCACAGAATTTAAAAAATGAAGAATTTTGAACTAACATTCTCAAAGACTCTACATAATGACAGCTTTTATGGTTCAGTGTTGACAAATGAAAAGGATACCCCACAGGCCAACTGTGTACATCCACAAAATAAACTACTGAACAGCCTGGGGGGAAATTGTTTTTTACAAATGAAACAGACCCACTTGAGCAGGGTTTGTTCAAAAGTCATTAGTAACCTTTGGCATTTCATTTGGACTTCTATATGCTTGCCACTGGGGCTACATTAATATTTGAACGTCACACTAGCAAAACGTAGAGGGGTAGAAGGGAGATCAGTAAAGGGAGGGGGAAGTATAGAGTACAGGAAAACAAAAGCACATTGACCCACATCAGAATTCTGCCTGCAGACAAACAACACTATTTCTGTATCATCACCCTACTTGGCCATGCCTAGGGGTAACATTTTGTGGGGGGGGGAGGGCAGTGAGGAGGGGCAAAGGTGTTAAAACAGGTGGTGTCTTGAGATCCAAAATTTAGAGATATATTTTGGTGTGAAGGTGACCTAGATTAATGTTTCTCAAACTTTAGTGAACATCAGAATAATATGCAGAGCTAGTCAACATGCAGATGCCTGGGCCCCACCACAGAGATCCTAATGCAGTAGGTCTGAAGTGGGGCTGAGATTCTGCATTTTTTCAAGCTTCTGGGTGATGTTGATGCTGCTGGTCAAAGGACCACACTTTGAGTAGGCCTGATCTAAAGCTCTAGAGGGATTCCAAAGTAAGGATAGACTTTCACACTTAATTATTGCTAAAAATTGTTCTGTTTTCATGGCCAGGACATGTAGGTTCAGAAGTTTTATAGTACAGAGGACTTATTCAAAAGAGCTCTGAATTTGTCCCTTGCTCTAAACTTGATCAGTTTTCAACGAGCGTTCCTTGGGATTTGTTGATGAGACGAGGTGAATGAGCTTTTGAAAATTGTTCCTGGCTGCTTACCTTTTCTTTCTTAGAAAATTCCGAGTGTCTTCTGTAGGCGTGTGCAGGGTCCTCTTGTCCTGCAGTCAGAATGTGAGAGCTGATTGTCTGAACCCTCTGAGATAGAAGTTAATGGTTTTGTGGTCCCCAGAATATGCAATTAATGAGTTTCACTGTACTGACATTTTTAATGTCAACATTACCAACAGCAGATGGGAGATGTCTGTTTTGGGTGTCTGTTTCCAATTAAGATCTTTAATTTATGATAAATGAATATATTTCAATCATGTCTGCCTTGCATTCAATGTATGCTTGGTTGATCAACAATAAAAGCTGCTGGGGATGTTTTGGCACACAATGAGAGACTGGGTCAGCCCACAGGAAGAAGGCTCACTATTTTAATGGTTCCTTAAATACTTACATTAAACCAGAAAAACTCAGAAAAAGGTAACAAATGAGCTTTGCCATTCCTTTTTCCATATATGTAAGTGAAAATTGGGAAAACAGAAAGGGGAAAATCACATTTGTAGATATCACCACCCTAACACAAACCCTGTTAGCATTTAGGTATTTTCTTCCAGTCTTAGGATCATGCATAGAATCATTTAGATAGGCATAATTATATTGATTTGTGACTTTTTTCACCTAATACACCCTAGGCTTTATTTTCCTTGTTTTTATATAGTCTGTTCTGATTACCTATTGCTGCATAAAAAATCATACTAAAACTTAGTGGCTTAAAATAAGAAGACTAATTTGGATCAAGAATCTGCAATTCGGGCAGGGCTTGGCAGGACAGCTCCACTTTGGTCCTCTCAGCATTAACTGGGGCATTTCAAAGGCTGGGCGCTGGAGTCATCTAATGACTAGCTCACTTGCATGTCTCTCAGTTCATGCTGACTGTTGCCAGGGACCTTAGTTTGGGCTGTAGGTAGAAACACCACTTGTGATCTCTCCATGTTGCTTGGACTTCCTTTAAATGTGGTAGCTGGATTCCAAGGGTAAGCTCCCCATGAAACTGAGCCAGGTGGAAGTGGTATTGTCTTTCATGATATAGCTTCAGAAGTCACAAAGCACAACTTCCATCACTTTCTATTCATTAGAAATGAGTCACTAAGACTAGTCCATATTCAAGTGGAGGGAAATTAGACTTCATCTTTTTAGGGCAGGAGTGTCAAAGAATTTGCTGATACATTTTATAAAATGATGGCATAATATTCTATGTAGTAAATATAGCAAGCTTAACCATTTCACCTACAGTTACACATTTAGGTTGTTTCTATTCTTAGACTGTCATTAACATATTTAGCAGGTCTTCTAGAAGTAATTATATATTGCATTATACCAACTCGTTTCCAAAAGAGATTTTATATTATACATGTGAGCACTTAGTAAAGGTAGTTTGATTTTGAAATAATGTCCTTTTAAGAGCTAGGACTGCTTTAATTGGTGATAACCTCAGAAAGAGATGGGGAAGCAGGTGGATGCTCCTACCATAGAAGTCCCAAGAAAGCTGAATGCATCCCAAACTGTAAATTCGCACTGTGAGTAATAACATTTTCCAATTTAAGATAGACTGTCAAGGCGAATATTCCAAGCTTATTTGGCATTGGCAGTTGTAGGAACTGGAAAGCCAATATGCTCCATGGGGTGGGGGTGGGAGGTATGGTTGATGAGAAACACAGTTAGGGTCTTCCCTAGGGTATGTGGGACCCAAGCAAATATTTTTTGCAGGTTTCTGTCTATATAAACAATTTGATTTTAAAATGTATGACAAAATTCATGGGCCCATTTGATTTCATTTTGAATATTTAGAGTTATGGGTAGAGAAGAGGCACTTAGATATCTCTTTACTGTCCAAAGCACATAAAGATTCTTTGTGGTATCTAGGTGCTATCTCTTCTTGTTCACATCCCGGAAATGTATCTTCATGCTCTTATTTTCAAATGTGTTATTCCTTGATAATTTCATATCTCCCAACAGGAGAAAAAGGTATTAACACTGTCGTTATTCACAACACCATGATTCTTCAGAACCTCTTTGTATTGAAATAATGTAGATTTTCCTGACATTGTAACTTCCTAATACCTTTTATTTAATGGTGATTGCATCATTACTAATGACTCTGCATCTCATGATCTCTATCACGCTGCCTATGAATACAGACTTCCAGTGACTCTCTCAAAGGTTGTTACTGTGCTTCACTGACAATGAGCACACATGCAGTCTTACCCAGAATATGCAGGAAAATGTGAACAATAATTCATTTTCTGAAATATTAAATCACTATGCTGTACACCTGAAACTAATATAATACTGTAGTCAACTATACTTCAATAAAAATAAATATTTTAAAAAAATAATAATTCATTTTCTGGTCATAATAAACTTACATTTCAGAATTTTATAGAGTAAACATTCCAACCGCATCTTTTCTTAAACCCATTATTCCACAATCACTGCATTTCTAGAATATCATCTTCTCAATCCTGACTGTACCCCTTCTTACCACACACCACCACCGACAGGAAGGATAGGCAAGGGATACTTGAGGAGAGTGAGAAGAGCAGAAAGAATATCTGTCTTTGGTCTGGTCTAGGAGTGGCCCTCCCAGAAGAGACTGCTGGCCCCAGAAGGCCTCTTAGAAATTTTCAAGGAAAGTGTTCTAAAGCACTGGGCCCCTTGTGTGGCCTGGGCCTGGGGGCCTCGGGGAGGGGCTCAGTTT
Organism: Eschrichtius robustus; assembly: GCF_028021215.1. Lineage (NCBI taxonomy): Eukaryota > Metazoa > Chordata > Mammalia > Artiodactyla > Eschrichtiidae > Eschrichtius > Eschrichtius robustus. Next base: position 18,382,760 of record NC_090845.1, read on the forward strand.
GCCCAGGTTTAAAAGCCATATTGAACACAGCCACAGATGATAGAAGGAAGTTAATTGTTGCAGATACATGCCTTAGGGGAGATTATGGTAGCAGGTGATATACTGTAGGATAGAAGGGTAGCCAGGAGGCTAACAAAGATGAGAGGCAATGCCCTGGCAGTAAAAAAAAATCCTCATGATGAGTCACATGGAAGTGGATTCCCCGAAAAGACTCAGACCAGAAAAGAGTCATTGGATTTTAGTTCCGTAGTTTTAAAATAGTGCTCCAAGCTCCAGGCTTTGTGGAATTTTCTTGCTGATCCATTCTCAGTCCTCATCTTTCCTGACCTAGAAGTAGCATTTGACACTTCATTATTTCTACCTGAAACATTTTGTTTACTTTGCTTCCAGGACATCAAACTCATGCAGTGTTTCTCCTAACTCTCTGGCTGTTCTTTCTCTGTCTCCCCTGATTTCTCTTCACCTTATGTACCTCTGATCAGATTTCCCAGAGCTCAGTCCTTGGACTATATCTCTTCTATATTTACAGTCACTCTTTTGGTGCTTCATCCATTTACATGATTTTAAATACCATTTACACACTCTTGATTTTCATAGTCATAGTATTCATATATCCATCCCCAATGCCTTCTCAGAACTTCAGAATCATGTATCCTGTTACCTACTTGATGTCTGCACTTGGATGTCTAAGAGACATGCCTGACTAATATGTGGAAAGCTGAACTCCTGGTATGCAACGCCCCCAACTTGATCCACCCATAGTGTACCCCATCTTATTTGATGACCACATCATCCCCTCTGTTGCTCAGGACAAAAAACTTGGACTCATCCTTCACTCCTCTTTTTCTCTTATACCCAGTGGTGCCCTGGAGCCTGCTTGAACTGACACATAAGAGCCAATTGTGCACATTTTTCCCCAATTCTGTGTTCAGTATCTTAGGCACCTACAAGAGTTCCTGACACATAGTACTCAATAAAAATTGTTAAAATTAATGTATAAATAGCACATATGGAGACAAGGGGAGATCAAGTGGGCAGTGTTCTGTGTTCAGTGATCACCACTGAACAATTTAGCTCTATATGTTACATTTAGCTCCATCTGTTTTACATATTGGGTTGCGCATACAATTTCACTTGTTAAAAGAAGTTTGTTGGACTTCCCTGGTGGTGCAGTGGTTAAGAATCTGCCTGCCAATGTAGGGGACATGGGTTCGAGCCCTGGTCCGGGAAGATCCCACATGACGCGGAGCAGCTAAGCCCATGCACCACAACTACTGAGCTTGCGCTCTAGAGCCTCCAAGCCACAACTACTGAGCCCACGTGCCACAACTACTGAAGCCCACGCGCCTAGAGCCTGTGCTCCACAACAAGAGAAGCCACCGCAATGAGAAGCCCGTGCACTGCAATAAAGAGTAGCCCCTGCTCGCCCAACTAGAGAAAGCCCATGTGCAGCAACGAAGACCCAATGCAGCCAAAAATAAATAATATTAAAAAAATGTTAAAAGAAGTTTGTTGTATAAACAATAATAATAGTAATAATGATAAGCTTTGAAATACACTTTCTAGTTCAATACTCTCATTTTTCCTATAGCAGAAACTGAGAATAACAGAGGTAAAATGGCTTGCCTAAGGTCAAACAATCCTACCCTTGCCTCCTAAGCCTAATCTTCTATGAAGCCTAAATGGAGTGGAGGGAGGGACCACATAAGGCTGTGAGTTTTTCATTTTACCTGAGTGGGGTGAAGAAGGATGTATGGAATGAACATCTTCAAGAGGAATGTGGATGCAATTTACAAATTACATTAATTACATGATTAGGAACACAGAAGTACACCTATGGCTCATTGTGAATTAGGTGAAGATACCTGAGTCTTCTAATTAAGAAAACAATGGCAATAGGATATGTAGGGAAAACAGAAAACTTTATAAGAAAGTCAAGATTTAACTACGAAGTATACTAAAATGTAGTATAATTTAAAACAAATAGAGATAATAAATAGTATACAACAAAGCTACACCTTCACCAATCAGATAATTCAGGAAGGAGGAGACAGCCAACTGATTCTATGATCTACATAATCGCTTTGGGGTTACAATAAATTATAGCTCTAGCTGTTTATGTATGATGTGCTTGTTTATCCCTGGAATTTATTTTTCATCTTATGGTGCATTTTGCTTATAAATCCGTTCTCCAAAATTATGTCTTAAAAAGATCATTTTAAAAGTAGGTTTTGGTGAATCAGTCCTTAAAAAATTGTTATTATTCGGTTTGATTTGGTATCATCCTGCTTTCTGTCAGTGGTGTTTTTTAAATTTTTATAAGATAGATGGTTTTTTAATTCTTGTAAACTTAAACTCATGCCTATTCATATTCAGATTCATGAAATGTTTTTCCAAAATTTAATACTAATCCATTTCTTCCTATTGTTCACAGTTTTTATTACTTTAAAGAAATCACTTCAGATATTGCCTATTTTACACTAACAACAAAAGATCAGAAAAGGAAATAAAGGAAACAATCCCATTTACTATCGCATCAAAAAGAATAAAATACCTAGGAATAAACCTACCTAAGAAGGCAAAAGACCTGTACTTAGAAAACTATAAGACACTGATGAAAGAAATCAAAGATGACACAAAAGATGGAGCGATATAACCATGTTCTTGGATTGGAAGAATCAATATTATCAAAATGGCTATAATACCCAAAGCAATGTACAGATTTAATGCAATCCCTACCAAATTACCAATGGCATTTTTCACAGAATTAGAAAAAAAAAACTTACAATTTGTATGGAAACACAAAAGACCCTGAGTAGCCAAAGCAATCTTGAGAAATAAAAACAGAGCTGGAGGAATCAGGCTCCCTGACTTCAGATTATACTACAAAGCTATAGTAATCAAAACAGTATGGTACTGATACAAAAACAGACATATAGATCAATGGAACAGGATAGAAAGTCCAGAGATAAACCCACACACCTATGGTCAACTTATCTATGACAAAAGAGGCAAGAATATACAATGGAGAAAAGACAGTCTCTTCAATAAGTGGTGCTGGGAAAACTGGACAGCTACACATAAAAGAATGAAATTAGAACACTCCTTAACACCATACACAAAAATAAACTCAAAATGGGTTAAAGACCTAAATGTAAGGCCAGATACTATAAAACTCTTAGAGGGAAACATAGGCAGAACACTTTGACATAAATAGCAGCAAGATCTTTTTTGACCCACCTCCTAGAGTAATGAAAATAAAAACAAAAATAAACAAATGGGACCTAATTAAACTTAAAAGCTTTTGCACAGCAAAGGAAACCATAAACAAAACAAAAAGACAACCCACAGAATGGGAGAAAATATTTGCAAATAAAGTGACTGACAAGGGATTAATCTCCAAAATATATAAACAGCTTGTGCAGCTCAATAAGAAAAAAATACCCAATCAAAAAATGGGCAGAAGATCTAAATAGACATTTCTCCAAAGAAGACATACAGATGGCCAAAAGGCACATGAAAAGATGCTCAACACTGCTAATTATTAGAGAAATGCAAATCAAAACTACAGTGAGGTACCACCTCACACTGGTCAGAATGGCCATCATTAAAAAGTCTACAAATATTAAATGCTGGAGAGGGTATGGAGAAAAGGGAACCCTCCTACATTGTTGGTGGAATTGTACATTGGTAACAGGCCCTATGGAAAACAGTAGGGAGGTTCCTTAAGAAAGTAAAAATAGAGCTACCATAGGATCCAGAAATCCCACTACTGGGTATATATCCAGAGAAAACCATAATTCAAAAAGATACATCTATCCCAATGTTCATTGCAGCACTATTTACAATAGCTAGGACATGGAAGCAACCTAAGTGTCCATCAACAGAGGAATGGATAAAGAAGATGTGGTACATACATACAGTGGAATATTACTCAGCCATAAAAAAGAATGAAATAATGCCATTTGTAGCAACATGGATGACCTAGGGATTGTCATACTGAGTGAAGTAAGTCAGAGAGAGGAAGAAGAATATCATATGATATTGCTTATATGTGGAATCTTAAAAAATGGTACAAATGAACTTATTTACGAAACAGAAATAGAGTTACAGATGTAGACAACAATCTTATGGTTATCAGGGGGGAAGGTGGGGGAGGGATAAATTGGGAAATTGGGATTGACATATACAAACTACTATATATAAAATAGATAACTAATAAGGACCTACTGTAGAGCACAGGGAACTCTACTCAATACTATGTAATGACCTATATGGGAAAAGAATCTAAAAAAGAGTGGATATATGGATATTTCATATGAGATATATGAGAGTGAGGTGTTACAGAAAAACCTGAACGAACTTTTTGGCCAACCCAATATATATATATCTGATTCACTGTGCTGTTCAGCAGAAAGTAACACAACATTGTAAATCAACTATACTCCAATAAAAAAAGAGATATTGCCTATTTGATTCCTTCATTTTCACTATAGTTGATTTTTTCCTGGTTATAATAAATTAAAATTAAAGTTCACAATTTCTATTTAAAATATCAGCAGTGATAGTGTTGGATGGTAGAATTGGGGGTTTTTTAAAATACTTTTTTCCTCTCCCCATATTTCTTTCTAATGAACACCTATTAATTTTATAATTAGACATTATAATTTTTATAATTTTAAGTAATATAATTTTACATAACAAAAAAGCTGATTTGATTAAATCAAATATATACATACATATCAGTAAGAAATCAAGCTTTAATTTGTTTATCCCTCCAGGTTTTATCTAACAAAGAAGCTCTTCTTTCTTTTCTTTTTTTTGTTTTTGTTTTTTCATTTTTGTTTTTTAATTTATTTTTTATACAGCAGGTTCTTATTAGTTATCTATTTTATACATATTAGTGTATATATGTCAATCACAATCTCCCAATTTATCCCACCCCACCCCCAATTTCCCCCCTTGGTGTCCATATATTTGTTCTCTGCATCTGTGTCTCTATTTCTGCCTTGCAAACTGGTTCATCTGTACCATTTTTCTAGATTCCACATATATGCGTTAATATACGATATTTGTTTTCCTCTTTCTGACTTACTTCACTCTGTATGACAGTCTCTAGGTCCATCCACGTCTCTACAAATGACCCAATTTCATTCCTTTTTATGGCTGAGTAATACTCCATTGTATATATGTGCCACACCTTCTTTATCCATTCGTCTGTTGATGGGCATTAGGTTGCTTCCATGACCTGGCTATTGTAAATAGTGCTGCAATGAACATTGGGGTGCATGTGTCTTTTTGAATTATGGTTTTCTCAGGGTATATGCCCAGTAGTGGGATTGCTGGGTCGTATGGTAATTCTATTTTTAGTTTTTTAAGGAACCTCCATACTGTTCTCCATAGTGGCTGTATCAATTTACATTCCCACCAACAGTGCAAGAGAGTTCCCTTTTCTCCACACAAAAAGGCTCTTCTTTTAACCATGAGCTTTACTTCATTTAAGGACAGATAGTAACAGAAAGGGTGGTTCTTGGTACAAAAGCCTAGAACTCTCCTTTCTTTCCACTGGAGCTAATAAGAGCCGTAAACTGCTTTGATGAGCTCATTTACCTTAACATTGGCCAGATGGGGAGGAATTTGGGGGCAGCATGCAACAACAGCAACAGCTGCTACTGTTCCCAGTAATACTGGAAGGAAAAGGAGTCTTTCTTTTGGCCCCTCCCATCTCTCCTTCCAGTTGTTTTTAAGGCCTCAGACTCTGCCCTACTTGAGGTGAAATTCTCAGGGCCTTGAACTTAGCAAATCAAGGCTAAAGTGCTACAATGTTATGAGTCCCAGAGGTATTTTCTTCTTAACATTCTCTTCTTTCTTTCTTTCTTTATAATTTATAGCCTGCTGACTCCAGAAAGAGGACTTAAGATGCAGTATTTCATAGACCAGAAACTCCAGAAGCTTAAAGGAATGCACTTCCAATGTGGAAATTTCTGGCCTTGTCATGAGGGAGGTATTTGGGGGTAAGTCATACCACATAGGTAGTTGTTGGCCTTCCCAGTCAGCAAAACTGACCCTGGGAATATTTTATAAAAATATAAAAGGTACTTGGAAAGTTACTGCAGGAAAACAGCAAAATCCACAGAGCAATCATGTACAATGCTTGCTCTCCAATATGCCCACACACAGCCCTACCCCACTCTTTTTTTTAATGTCTGGGAGAACAATTTCTCTTGGCCATTGCTCTTTTATTTTTTTTTAATAATTCTTTATTTTATTTATTTATTTTTGGCTGTGTTGGGTCTTCATTTCTGTGCGAGGGCTTTCTCCAGTTGCGGCGAGCGGGGGCCACTCTTCATCACGGTGCGCGGGCCTCTCACTATCGCGGCCTTTCTTGTTGCGGAGCACAGGCTCCAGACGCGCAGGCTCAGTAGTTGTGGCTTACGGGCCTAGTTGCTCCGCGGCATATGGGATCTTCCCAGACCAGGGCTCGAACCCGTGTCCCCTGCATTAGCAGGCAGATTCTCAACCACTGCACCACCAGGGAAGCCCCCCCTACCCCACTCTTGATCTTCTACTCTTTGCTTCCATGTTTGGTTTTGACACAAAATGCTTTAGGAATGAATCTTCTCTTTCTCTTTTTTTGCTCTACTTCTAATCTGGATCCGTTGCACTTATCTTTAAGGATCACGCAGGTCCATGTCTGACCACTATGGTTATAAACATTCTCCCTGAGGTGTTGGAGACTGATAGGCAGAGGTAACATGCAGATGTATGAGTCTGCAGGCCAATAGGAAGCAAAAGCTTCTTAGTGCCTTGGAAAAAACATTTGTCTTGCAAAAAGGTTTTATTTACCATTTGGAGCATGCAGGACCTCAAAATTAGTTCTTATTGCTGTTATTTTTGTTGTTTTCTCTCCCACAAATAGCTTAGCATTGAGAAAAAAATCTGTTTTGTTCTAAAATTTAACCTGAAATTAGTTCGGCTCTCTTAACTAGGACTGACAAAATGGTGGGTTGTGGTAGGAGAGGAGAAGCCAGTATAAATTAGCAGGGCCCAGTGGTCCAGAAGAGAGCCTAGGCCTGACTATGTAGCATACGAATGCAAGCCCTGGGTAAAGATTTATTAGCTGGTCCAGACGTGAAGAAGGCCTGAACCTGCTTCACACCAACTCTCATAAACACAGAAAAGATGAGATATTAGCTTATAAAAAATATTCCACTGGGTTTAATCAAAGAAGTATTTTGAAAAATGAACATATCAAATGACAATCTGAATACTAAGTTCAAGTTTTTAGAAATCTCTCAACACTTAATCTTATATTTAATGTTCATAAATGATTTAATGTTCTAGTTAGCATAATTTCCCTTGAATTACGAAAAAAAAAGCAAAGGGTTTTTCTTTTATCCAGAGTTCTACAGACAAGAAATTTATATGAATTGGCAATTGTTCATTTCACAGTAAGAAATGCTTTTATGAAGATGGTCCTGAGAGGCTACAAGATTCTGAATCTAAAATAAAGTTAAACTGTGTTCAGTGTGATGTTAGTGTTATTATTGTTGGATACTTCTAATTGTTGGAAGGGTTTTTTTCCTGTAATTTAATTCTAATCCATACACTGTTTATATATCAGATACACAGTAACTTAGAGAGAACCAAAACATCCCCAAATTCTATAATTTTGTCATTTAAAGAATGCTATATAAATGGCATCATATAGTGTTAACCTTTTGGGATCGGCTTTTTCCACTCAGCCTAATTCCCAGGAAATTTATCCAGGTTGTTACATATAGCTATAGTTTGTTCTTTTTTATTGCTAACTAGTATTCCATGGTATGGATGTGCCACAGTTTGCTTTTGCTTAACTGTTCACCTAGTGAAGGGCATCTGCATTGTTTCCAGTTTGGGCTATTATGAATGAAGCTGTTATGAATATTTATTTACAGCTTTTTGTGTAAACATCATTTTTTTGTTTCTCGGGGATAAATGCACAAGTCTGTAATTGCTGAGTCATACGGTAAGTGCATGTTCAGTTTTGTAAGAAACCACCATACTTATTTTTAGAGACACTGTACCATTTTACGTTCCCACCAGCAGTATATGATTGATCTAGTTTCTCAACATCCTTACAGCATTTGATGTTATCATTATTTATTATTTTCACAATTCTTAAAGGAACATAATGATATCTCATTATGCTTTGAACTTGCATTTTTCTAATGGTTAATAATGTTGAAAATCATTTCATGTGCTTATTTTCCATTGGTATATCTTCAATGAAATGCCTATTCATGTCTTTTGCCCATTTTCTACTTGAATTGTTTTTTTCACTTTTTAGTTTTGAGAGTTCTCTCTATGTTCCAGATACCAGTCCTTTGTTGGGCATAGGGTTTGAAAATATTTTCTCCCAGCTTCTGGCTTACCTTTTCATCCTCTTCTTTTGCAGAGAAAAGGTTTTCTGTTTGGATGAGGTCCAAATTATCAATTTTTCCTTTTATGAATTATGCTTTTGGTATCAAGTCTAAAAACTCTTTGCCTAACTCAAGGTCCCAAAGATTTTCCATGTTTATTTCTTAAAGTTTATAGATTTATGTTTACATGTAAACAATTTGTCCATGATCCATTTTGAGCTAATTTTTGTATAAAGCATGAGGTTTAGGCTGAGTTTTTATTTGTTTGGTTTGTTTTATTGCCTATGGCTGCCCAACTGTACCAGTGCCATCTGTTGAAAAGGCTATCCTTCCGCCATTGAATTGCTTTTGTATCTTTGTCAAAAACCAGTAAGGCATATTTATGTGTCCATTTCTTGGTTCTCTATTCTGTTCCATTAATCTTTGTGCCTATCATTCTGTTAATGCCACACTGTTTTGATTACTGTAGCTATATAGTAAGCTTTAACGTCAGGTAGAGTGATTCTTTCCACTATTCTTCTTTTTCAAACTTGTTTTAGCTATTCTAGGTCCAGTGCCTTCCCATATAAATTTTAGAATAAACTTGTTTATGTTTACAAAAAAACCTTGCTGGGATTTTGATAGGAATTGTATTAAACCTGCATATCAGTTAAGGAAAATTGGCATCTTTACTATGTTGAATTTTTCAATCCACAAACACAATATATCCCTCCATTTATTTATGTCCTCTTTAAATGATTTCATCAGCATTTTGTAATTTTCAGGATACAGATCCTATACTGATTTTGTTAAATTTATACCTAAATATTTTCTTTTTATTGAGCAATTGTAAATGATATTGTTTTTAATTTATTTCCAATATTTATTGTTAATGTATAAAAGCGTGGTTGATTTTTATGTATTAATCTTTCATCCTGAAATCTTGCTTGAACTTACTTAATAGTTCTAGGGGTTGGGCTTTTTTGTTTCTTGTTTTGGGGTTTGTTTTTTTTTTTCTGGTAGATTCCTTGAGATTTTCTATATAGATACTCTTGCCATCTATGTACATGGACAATTATAGTTCTTTCTGCCCATTTTATTTATGCCTTTTAGTTCATTTTCTTGCCTGAATGCAGTATCTAGAATGTTTTTCAAATGTAGGTTTTATTATTATTCATGTATGAAGGCCAGGAGATGATTGCCATTGAAAAGACTGCTCTCTATACTCACAGATCCTAAGAGGAGGAGGCACACTGTGCCACAGGAGAAGGGGCATACAGGGAAGCACCAGAGTTGGTCAAGAGGTATAAGAGTAGGGAGAAAAATGTGGTCAAGAGCCTCAACTCTGGTTTCTGTAGAAAAGAACAGGTGAGGCAAGGTAAGCGGGCTTAGAATTGACTAATTTGAATAATTTCAGTGGGCTCTGGGGTACAGGGGTTGTCCTTAGTTGTCTGGTACATGGCCCTGAGGGAATAGCAGCCCTGAGTGTGAGCCCTCAATAAAGAAGGTGGTTGGGTATGGGCTCCTGATTGGTTGCTTTGCATATAAAAGGCACATTTGCAGGCAAGCCCTTTACTATCTCTGGGAATTAGCTAACCTTGGAGCTGGGTGGGGGGGGGGGGGGACAAGCCCTCCAAGGTTATGAAGGCCCCAAGATCAAAGCAAAAACTAGAAAATGTGGTTATTGCAAGAATTTCCACTATTATACTGAATAAGAGTGGTGAGAATGGACATTCTTGCCTTGTTCCTGATCTAGAAAGAAAGTATTAGGTTTCTTGGTAGATGTTCTTTATCAACATAAGGAATTTCCCCTCCATTTTTACTTTGATGAAAGTTTTTTACCACGAATGAGTGTCGGAGTTTGTCAAATACTTTTTCTGCAACAACTAATAAGATCACATGATTTTTCTTCTTGAGTCTGCTGATATGATGGATTACACTGATTGATTTTTGAATGCTGAAAGAGACTTGCATATCTGGAATAAATCTTTTTTAAAAAAACTGAAGAATGATTGGCCTACAACACTATGCTAGTTTTAGGCGCACAACATAGCAATTTGATATTTCTATACATTACAAAATGATCACCACAATAAGTCTAGTTATCATCTGTCACCATACAAAGTTATTACAATATTATTAACTATATTCCCTATGCCACACATTTCATCCACATGACTCATTTATTTTGTAACTGAAAGTTTGTACCTCTTAATCTCCCTCACCTATTTCACTCATCCCCCCACCTCCCTCCCCTCTGGCAACCACCTGTTTGTTCTCTTTATCTATGACTCTATTTGTTTTGTTATGCTTGTTCATTTGTTTTGTGTTTTAGATTTCACATATAAGTAAAATCATACAGTATTTGTGTTTCTTGGTCTGACTTCTTTCACTTAGCATAATACCCTCTAGGTCCATCCATGTTGTCACAAATGGCAAGACTTCATTCTTTTTTATTGGCTGAGTAGTATTCCAGTGTGTGTGTGTGTGTGTGTGTGTGTGTGTGTGTGTGTGTGTGATCTTATCTTTTCATCTATCAATAAACATTTAGGTTGCTTCCACATCTTGGCTATTGTAAATAATGCTGCAATGAACATTGGGATGCATATATCTTTTTGAATTAATGTTTTTGTTTTCTTCAGATAAATACTCAGAGGTGGAATTGCTGGATCGTATGGTAGTTCTATTTTTAACCTTTTGAAGAACCTCCATACTGTTTTCAATAGTGGCTATACCAATTTACATTCCCACCAACAGTGCATGAGGGATCCCTTTACTCCACACCTCACCAACGCTTGTTATTTGTTGTCTTTTTGGTAATAACCATTCTGACAGGTGTAAGGTGATATTTCATTGTGGTTTTGATTTGCATTTGCCTGATGGTTAGTGACATTGAGCATCTTTTCATGTGCCTGTCAGCCATCTGTATGTCTTCTATGGAAAAAATGCCTATTCAGGTCCTCTCCACATTTTTATTTTTATTTTTTGAATTTTAGAATTCTCTCCACATTTTTATATCACATTTTTAAAAATATTGAGTTGTTTGAGTTCTTTACATATTTTGGATATTAACCCCTTATCAGATACAGCATTTGCAAATATCTTCTCCCATCAGTAGGCAGCCTCTTTGTTTTGTTGATAGTTTCCCTTCACTGTGCAAAAGCTTTTCAGTTTGATGTAGTCCCATTTATTTATTTTTGCTTTCGTTGCCCTTGCCTGAGGAAACATATCCAAAACAATATTGCTATGACCAATGTCAAAGAACATATTGCCTGTTTCCTTCTAGGATTTTTTGGTTTCAGGTCTTACATTTAAGTCTTTAATCAGTTTTGAGTTTATTTTTGTATATGGTGTGAGAAAGTAGTCCAGTTTGATTCTTTTGCATGTAATTGTCCAGTTTTCCAAGCACCATTGTGTATTCTTGCCTCCTTTGAAATAAATCCTTTTTAAATACATTTCTGGATTTGATTTGCTGATGTTTTCTTGAAGATTTTTGCATCTAAGTTCATGGAAGATATCTGTCTATAGTCTTCTTTTTCGTTCTTTCTCCTTCCTTCCTTCCTTTCTTCCTTTCTTTCTTCTTTCTCTCTCTCTTTCTCTTTCCTTCCTTCCTTCCATCCATCCATTCATCCTTTCTTTTTGTTGCACTGCTTTTGTCTGGTTTTGATATGAGGATAATGCTAACCTCACAAAATGAACTGTAAAGTGTTCCCTTCTCCTTTATTTTTTAGAAGAGATTGTATAAATTGGTGCCAATTCTTTAAGTGTTTGATAGGATTCTCCAATGAAACCATCTGGGCCTGGAGATTTCTTTTCTTGGGAGATTTTTAATTATGAATTCATTTCTTTAATGACTATACGACAATTAAGATTATTTAATCTTGGTTTAATTTGGTAATTTGTAGTTTTTTAGGAATTGGTCTATGTTTTCCTAAGTTTTAGAATTTGTTTATGAGCACAAACTTCTTTGTAGTATTCTCTGCTGGATCTCCAGTGATATCCCCTGTTTCATTCCTGATATTGGTGATTTTTGTCTTCTCTCTTTGAGTCATTGTCAGTCTTGCTAGAGGTTTATCAATTTTATTGATTTTTCACCCTAAAAACCAGCTTTTTGTTTCATTAATTTTCTCTATTGTTTTCCTGTTTTCAATTTCATTGATTTCTGTTCTTACAATTATTATTTACTTCCTTCTACTTGCTTTGGGTTTATTTTGCTCTTTTTTAGTAGCTTCTTGAGGTAGGAAGTTATTGATTTGAGACATCCTCTTTTCTAATAGAAGCATTCAGTAATATAAATTTCTCTCTCAGCACTGCTTTAGCTGTGTCCCACATATTTTTGATCCATTACATTTTCATTTGCATTGCGTTCTATGTATTTTTAAAATTTCCTTTGAGACTTCCTTTTTAATTCGTGGATTACTTAGAAGTATGAACTTACACTGTCTCATGGCAAATGGTTGAACTGGAAGTTCAGCTGCCCACTTGGCCCTGCTGACACTTTCCTGGCAAAAATGGGGCACCAACTCTTACTGCCTTGTTGTCTTTGAGTGGAGGTGTAATTGCAGCTCCCCCTGAACCTTACTGAGTCCAGGGAGAGGAGAAGCAAAGGGCTGACTTACAATGATTTGTTGTTGCAGGATGAGGACAATAGCTCACCTTCGAGCTGGACTCCACTGAAACTGTCAGTTGGAGTGGTGTGATTCCTCCATTGGTGTTTAGCTGGAGTAGGGCAGGTACTGCTAAAAATGTTTTCTGTTGTTAGGTCACCCCTTTTCCCAATACTTTGGAAAAGGGTAATAGGTTTTTCTTGGAGCTTTTCTGTCTGTGCCTGTTGGTGGTTCAGGTTGGAGGCTTCTGTATCATCTGAGACATGGGAGACAATAAGAAAACCCAGGGAACTTCACCACTGTGTCTTACTTGCAGCCCCAAGGTCCTTAGGCAGTCCGTCTTCTTTTTTCCACCTTTCAGTCTTCCTATGCTTGTTTGTTATGTTACGTCCAGGGATTTTTAGGTATAAAAGAGAGGACCTGGGAGGAATGGGACTATTCCATCTTGACTACGACCAGAAATCTATGATGAGTTTTTGATAAGGGTTCTCATACATGAAAAGTTGGGAGCCATTACTGTAGTATATTGCCAGATATTTTCCTGTGTATAGATTTTTGTGTATTTTTCTTTAAAAATGGTTTGATTAGACTACATATACGACTTTTATAAGTCCTTTTCCTCTTAATAATATAACAAGTACTTTTCAATTCTATCATAATCTCATAAGCATAATCTTAATGGTTGATTGAACTATCCTTCTAGTGTTAGCTACATAGGTTGTTTCTAGTTTTTCACCATTACAAATAATGTTATAACAAATGTATATGAGCATAAAGCTTTTCTTTAGTTCAGGTTATTTTCTTGGTTTGTATGCCTATAAATGAAATTATTATGTCAAGACATAAACATTAAAGTCAATTGGCATAATATATCCTAATTTTTATTGTATTATGACAAGGGAGGGCACCTTTTTCACCTAAAACCCAGCCTTATCTAAAGACCAATTGCAATGGTCCTGCTGAACTGAGAAAAAAAGTATTTTATATCAACTACCTTGGAAAAGCTGATGTGAAATGTAGAAAATTGCCCTAATCCAAGGGAATCATTATGTAGCTCAAAAAAACCCAGAGTGTGGCTACTTTAAAATCCTCAGGAAATATGCCTGAGACGCTCTTTGAAGTAATCCAGAGCCTGCAACATGTAAAATGATAGCTGGCTGTGTTATTCATGGTGGCTGATACCGAGGAAACAGAGGCAATGTCTTGTGAAATCTGTGTTTGCTAGGACAAAGGGGTTGTCTGGTGCCTTTTCAGAGTCTCCCTCTCTCTGTGTGTGTCTCTGTCTCTCTCTCACTCTCTCTAAGGTGGCATGACTTTCTAGAAAATCTTAGGCTTTAAAACCACACAAACCTAAGTTCAAATCCCATCAATTCCAATTCCTCTCAGGGAATTTGCTCATCTGTAAGGTTGTGATAATGATACCCATTTTATAAAGTCACCTTAATGATTTACTTAACTGAAACAGGTATGTAAATATTACAGCATAGTGTCCAGCATGTTTTACAAAGGAATATTTCAGAGCAAACCTCCTACACTGAATGCCAGTGAGAGCAGGTGTAAAACCAGCTAAAACCCAAGGATTGGCTGGATCATTCGACCTAATTATTGTGTTAGTATCTTCCATTTGCCTCTCCAAATCCCTTTTACCCCTTCTCCACCCAGCTCTGTGCCCCAAGGGAACAGAAACTGAAGCAATGCCCTGGAGAACAGCTAAAGACCTCTTGGGTTAGGGGTCATTCTGCCTTCTCTCATTGGTGTCTTCTCTCTTCTCATGCAGTAGAACCCATAACTCTATGGAAGACATCAACACTGAGGAAAAATTCTAGATTGAGATTCAAGGGACAGCTCCCCAAATCCCCACAGGACTGGGCTACCAAAGGAGCTGCTGCAGAATCAGGAAATCACAGCTGTCAGTTCCAGAATCCTATAGCCCATGTCACAATCCACAGGGATGCCTTACATGCTGCCTCTCTTCCCACTTAAGTCATTTCCCAATTCAGGTTTCACACAAGAGTATTTAATTGGTGGAGTGCAAATCCCATTCAGAATCCTAGCTGCAAGGGAGTTTTACAGTCTTTGAAGTACAAAAAGGCACACTAGAAAAAGGTTGGAATGGAAGAGTGAGCCACTCCTCAGCATCTGCTACAGTATGCCATCAAACTCAAGCAGTTGGTGATGGCCTTTCTTTGGCATCTGAAAAGTCTGGGAGAATCACAACTACAGATTGAAGCTTATAATTAATGAAAGAGTCCATAAACTAAAGGAAAGGGGTAGATTGCAAACCTCAGAAGAAGTCACATGAAAATCATCTTCTTAAAGATATCAAGTGTAAGGATCTTCATGAATGCAATCTTTCTAAACAGTTTAGTCTCTGCCTTCATTTCTGATGCTAGAAAGGATCCTAAAGCAAAATACCTTAGCACACCCACTAACAGGGAGACAGTTTCAGGACCTGGATCTGGACTATGCACTCACGCAGGTCTGTGCAGCATAGGAGACAGACTTAACTACTTTGCATGAAGATATCTCCCCCAGTTATGCTACATGTGACCAGCATAGCTCTGATTCTGCTGCTAATACTTTGGAAAAGAAAATAAGCACACATTTTTTTTTCAGTTTAAGACTTTTTTGTTCTTGGCTTACAAAAATAAGCAAGGAACTATTGGAGTTACCCCAGGAAAACATTGGCAATTAGTAAAGTAAGATAACTAAATTAAAGAACACTTGTAATTCCAGTGAATGTGACCTAGGACCACAATGTGATTATAAAATGAAATTAAACAATCACATGTATTGATATGTACTCTATTGGGGGAATAGCTTTTTTAGGGGGGAACAGTCACTCAGCCTAGAATGACATTTCCCAAAGTGGGTTTCCTGGAATTCCAGTAGTGTTTTTTGGTGTGGTCAGTTTTTTTAACGGTCACAAAATTCTCCCATTGCAGTATGCCTGCCCCTTTGCGATGTGACTTTGCCCTTCCTCCCACACAGAGATTCGGTATATTTATCTACCCCTTTAAATCTGAGCTGGACTTGGGACTTGCTTTGACCAATGGAATGTGGCAGAAGTGATTTTTTTATGAGTTCCAAAGCCTCAGCTTTAAGAGGCCATGCAACTTGCACCTTCCCCATCTTGAACACTGCCCTGAGGCTTCCGAAGGAAACCAGTTTAGCCTACTAGAGGATGAGAACCCACGTGGACGGTAACAGGCCAGCACCAACTGCCAGGCATATAACTGAGGCCATCTCAGACCTTCCTGTCCAGCCAACCTTACAACAGAATGCCACTTCAGAAGTGAGTCCAGCAGAACAGCCCAATCAACCCACAGAATCGTGAGAAATAATAGATCAATATTTTAAGCCAAAAATAAAAAAAGACTTCCATTATTTGCCCTCTTACTGTTACTTTTAGGATAAGATCCAGGTTCATTAATTTGGTTACTAAGGTCCATCATAACATGGTTCCTTATAATACAGACCCTGAAAATCTCCACTAAGAGCCTAGATTCTATGCATGATTCTATGTAACAGGAAATGCTCACCCGTTTTCCTTAAGGAAGAACTGGAAAACATGGGAAGCTGTTTGGGCTGCTGTCATCATTTGTATAATTACAAAACTCAACAACACAGCTGCCAATGTGCAGAGTCTGACAAAGGGAGCCTATCACACACAGAGTGTTTTCGGGAGAATTCACAGAGAGCCGTGCTGGGGGGTGTAGGGCAGTTTGCAGAGTTATATGCCACACCCTATTGCCAACAGCTGCCTCTGCTGGAATCTATGCCTGCTATCCCTCTCTCTTTCTCCCTCTCTCTCTGTCACACACGCACACACACACACACACAGATGGTTTCTTTATCTTTCCACAGAGAGAGGTCTTCTCTTGAATTGATTTTTGTTTAAAGATTGTCTTACAAAATGTCCCCAAAGTAACTTCTTGAAAAATAGATAACAAGGTAGAAATTCTACAAACGCCACTCTCCACACCCATAAAACTCTGTTAGCACCCATTTGGACAATACATTTCCTTGCTGGGCTTTCCTTTTCTTACTATATAAAAATATGTCTCACCTGAAAAGGGAGAGGAGAGATGTCCCAGAGAACAGCTAAAGACCTCACGGGTTACTGGGTGATACTGCTTTCTCCTACCATTGCTTTGCTCTTCTCACATAGTTAAGCCCATAGCCACTTCTTGCTTTGGGACTATGGGTGGGGATAATTTATTGAATGATGAGGGAGTGGTAAATCCATCATAAAACTTGGGGGTTATCAAAAGACTGATTCATATGAAAAGTCTGGGGGATAAATGAAATGTTTTGTCTCCCTTGGAGGTATCCTTATCTCCCCAGCTTTATCTCTAGCCACTCCTTCTTTCCCAAATCACTAAACTTCTAGTCCAACTACTGCATTGCACTCTTGCTTCTTATGTGGCCTTAAGAGAAATAACACGAATTGGACCAGGACAGCTTATAGTCATAGACAAAACCTCAACTTTGGTTTAAATCCATCTTGCTGCCTATAGTGTGCCTGCACTTCAGTTTCTGAACATGATTGGTAAAAGGTATGCAGGGGGGCTCATTTTAGATTTATGACCATGAGCCACACATGGATCTTCTGTGCTGCTGGCAGTCTTATTATACTTACCAAAGGTCAAATCATTCTCCCATTATCTAAGATGCTATGTCATGCTATTGTCTCCTGCCTTAAAACTGCAATAACTTTTCCCCACTCCTCACTTTTAGCTGATGACTTTGTTTCCTGTTTCACTAAAAACTCAATCAGAAAGAGTTCTAACTTCCACATCCTTCACCACCGCATCTTCCAATCTTATTGTGTAAGCAGGCAGGGTAGGGGGTCCTGAGAGAAAAAGAACTAGGCATGGCTTTCTTGACAGGAGAGAAGCCGTTTTTTGGCTTACGCCATTTTGGGATCTAAGCCAGGCCAGATGCTTGTCCTTAAACAGGTTTCAGTGATTAATGATCTTAAGGAGACAAAAGAATGCAGAAACAAAGGACAAACAAATGGTTGTAAGGCAAGAGCAGTAACAATAGGAAAGATAATATATCAGTTGTAAAGACCCCCAGTTCTGTTTCAATGGTAAAGACTAGCCTGAAGCACTCAACCACCAGATCAACTGGCACCTAAGGGATGATGTTGTTGACCTTTTCTGACCCTCGTGACCTCAATCAACTAAAGCTTGGACTCTGTGAACCACACAAGCCCCTTCATGAATATGCATGTACCCTTAGCTTAAAACTTCCCCAGTTTTGCTGTTTGGGAGACACTGGCTTTGGGAAAGATCTCCAGTGTTCTCCTTACTTGCTGCAAGTAATAGATCCTTCCTCCTCCCACTCTTTGGCTTCGTTGTCTCTTTTGGCTCAACACCCACCAAGAGGCAAACCTAGTTTTTTGGGTAACAATTGCATTTGCACCCATATACTCTGCCTTCTCTCCAGTTATAACAGATAAACTGTCTAGCTCCTATCTTGATGTATTGTCACCCATATCCTTCTCAACACTTCAAGAACAATAGCTCTGTAACTGTCCCTCTTTTCTCCTGCAGCATCTATTCTTCTGTCATTTTCATCAGCACACAAACATGCTGTAGTAAGTCCAGTCATAAAAATCTCCATTGTTTCACAATCAGGCACCACCTCACACCAGACAGAATGGCCATTATTAAAAAGTCTACAAATAACAAACGCTGGAGAGGGTGTGGAGAAAAGGGAACCCTCTTACACTGTTGGTGGGAATGTAAATTGGTGCAGCCACTATGGAAAACAGTATGGAGGTTCCTCAAAAAACTAAAAATAGAGTTGCCATATGATCCCGCAATCCCACTCCTGGGCATAGACCCAGACAAAACTCTAATTCGAAAAGATACATGCACCCCTGTGTTCATAGCAGCACTATTTACAATAGCCAAGACATGGAAACAACCTAAATGCCCATCAACAGATGAATAGATAAAGAAGACCTGGTGTATATATATATATAGTCCAATACAATGGACTATTACTCAGCCATTAAAAAGAATGAAATAATGCCATTTGCTATAACATGAATGGACCTAGAGAGTATCATACTAGGTTAATTAAGTCAGAAAGAGAAAGACAAATAGCACATGATATCACTTATATGTGGAATCTAAAATATGACACAAATGAACCTATCTACAAAGCAAAAACAGACTCACAGACATAGAGAACAGACTTGTGGTTGCCATGGGGTAGGGGGGGTAGGGGAGGGAAGAATGGGGAGTTAGGGATTAGCAGATGCAAACTATTATATATAGAATGGATAAACAACAAGGTCCTACTGTATAGCACAGGGAACTATATTTAATATCCTGTGATAAACCATAATGGAAAAGAATATGAAAAAGAATATATGTATATATGTATAACTGAGTCACTTTGCTATACAGTAGAAACTAAACACAACATTGTAAATCAACGATAATAAAAATTTTAAAAATCTCCATTGTTCCAACATTCCCTCACCATTTCATTACTCCATTTTACAGCCAAAATCTTTCAAAATGTTGCTCATACAGCCTTCACTTCTTTCTTCCAACTGTTCCTTGAATCCAGTACAACATGGTTTTTGTTATCAACACGTCAATGAAATCTGCCTCTTTAAGTCCCTTCCACATTGCCAAATCCAATGTCAATCCTCAATTATCATGTTCCTTGAGTTCTTAGCATCATTTGTCAAAGTTGATTGTTCTCTCCTTCATGAAACACTTTCTTCGCTTGGCTTCCAGAACTGATTTTGCTTCCCTGATGACTGCCTCTTCTGAGTCTCTTTATTATTTTCTTGTTCCATATTTCTATATATCATAATGCCCCAGACTTAATCCTCATACACCTTGTCTCAATCTATATGCTCTCTCTAAATGATTTCATTGCTTTAAATACAAACTATAAACTGATACTTCCCAAATGTCTCCAGCTCCAACTTTCCCCTGAATTCCAGTCTCATATCTATTGCCTGCTCTTGGATTTCTACTAGAGATCTCAAAATTAACATGCTAAAAAATGAACCCTAGATTTCCCCTCCCCCAAATCTGCCCCTTCTCCAGTGTTTCCCATCTCAGCAAATGTTTCCCATCTCTGTAAATGGCACGGCTATAGGCTGAATATTTGTGTCTCCCCCAACACTCATATATTAAAATTCTAACCCCTAATATGATGGTATTAGGAGATGGCGCCTTTGGGAGGTGATTAGGCCATGAGAGTGGAACCTTCATAAATGGGATTAGTATACTTATGAAAGAGACCCGGGAGAGGTCCCTCACCCCTTCTGTCATGTGAGGACACAGCAAGAAGACAGCTGTTTATGAACCAGGAAGTGGGCCCTCACCAGATACTGAATCTGCCAACACTTTGATCTTGGACTTCCCAGCCTCCAGAACTGTGAGAAATAAATTTTTGTTGTTTATAAACCACCAGTCTGTGGTATTCTGTTACAGCAGCCCAAACAAACTGAGACAGGCACCATTATTCATGCATTTGCTCAAGTCACAAAAGTTGCAGTCATCTTTAACTCTCTTTCTCTTATACACTACATCTAATCCACTAGCAAATCCTGTAGCTTCTACCACCATTCATCTCACCACTTCCACCAGTATACTCCAGGTCCTGGCCACCATGATCTCTCATCTAGATTACTGCAGTAGCCTTCCACCTTGTACTCTTATCTCTCTACATTTCATTCTCCTATAGTTTCCAGGATGACCCTTATAAAAATATATGTCAGTGTATGCCTTTCCCATGTTCAAAACCTTCCAGTGGTTTTCCAACACACTTAGAATAAAATCTAAAGTCTTTATTGTAGCCTACAAAGCCTTTCACTTTATGGCCTCTGAATATTTCTCTGTCCTCATTTCCTGACACTAGCTCTCTTTTTCACTAAGCTCAAACCAGACACTGGCCTCCTGTTCTTCTTCTATCACAACAAACATGTTCCCAACTCAGGGCCCTGACATTGTCTCCTCTCAGAGGCTGTCTTTCTCAATATATTCACATGACTAACTCTCTCACTTCATTCAGGTCTCTGCTCAAATGTCACTCCATCTTAAATGGCATCACCCATAATTATATTCTCATGCACTGATTAATTTCTTTTTCATAACACTTACCACTAACTAACATTAAACTACACAACTTTTTGTTCACTGTTGTATCTCCAGTGTCTAGAACAATGATTTAACCTAATAGGTCCTCACTAAATACTGTTGTATTAATTAATCAATAACTTTCTAAAAAACCTTGTGAAAGAGATTGTCTGTTCTTGTCTTAATAGGGTCTGGTCAGTCTGTGGAGGAAGGATAGACGGGAACATCTACTTTCTTTCAGTAGCAGATTCATCTCAAGTCCTAATGGGAAGGTCTAGGCATCAGCAAGGCTTCATGTACAAGGATCTTTGTAAATTAATTAAAATATATACACAACAAAATCTAGAATGCTTGGGCAGTCCTACTTTAAGGAGCAGTTTTTATGATTCCCACTTGATACAGATCACTATCTGAATGTGCTCTGTGCATATATCATTTCAAACTTAGGTCAGATGATGTGAGTATTGCAAACAGCTTCTGATTTGAATTTTAAAACAGTACTTCTAAATTTAAATGAAGGAATGTCTGACCTAGTATCTGATAATAAAGACTAATAAGCCAGAAACCTTTTAAAGAAAGATTTGTCATGTTGGTTAAACTGATAGGAGTCTTTGAAGATGTTTTCATTCTGCTGGGTGGAGCCACTAGGCCTTCCTCTTCAATGTTCTGTTTGCTTTGCATCCCAGGGATTTTTTTCCCATAAGAATAATTAAAGGTTTTTCAACTAAACTCCAATACTGGTGCTCTTTCCTCAATGCATGGGGCAGGGTGGGGGGGGGCGGCAGTTAGACTAACAGATGGGAATTTTTCAATCTTATAATTCCGTCCATAAATTTTTCTCATACTGGCTGCCGGGAGCACTAGCAGATGACAAAATTATTGATGTGGCAGCAAATGCAGACTAGTGCAGTAATTTAGAAACTTTTTATTTACATGTGTGGTTGTGGTCATATACTGCAAACATATGCCACGTTTACTTTGAGTAAAACTTCTCCTACTTCACAAGATCGAGTTATATATGTCAGAGTTTCGTGGTGTTTCTCAAAGGGCACTATGATTCCCAGATGCTTCACTTTCTGAACCAGATTGACAATCTCCTCTTATAGAGAAACAAACTAAAATTTACTGAGAGCATAATTTATCTTCTTATTTTAAACTTTTTAGAAATTTTAAATTGCTTATGACAACCACATTTCATAAATGCGGAAAACTGAGGGTTTAGGAGTATCAATTACCTACTTCAAGTCACATAGGAGTAAAGCATAGAGAATACAGTGTGTAAACGCACATAGATAGGAATCCATACCAAATTATCAATTATTGGTGTGAGACTGGCTTGTAGACACCAGTGCAATGCCAAAGTTGTATACTCAGCACCCTTTTCCTAAACTTAATATTTCAGAAATACTAAAAAAAAAAATGAGAAAAGAACATAATGAATACCTGTGTATCAACTACCTAGGTTAAGAAATATTGTAAAATAATGTCCTTTCTCACATTTCCCCCACCCCCAAATTTGGGTTTATTATTCCCATGAATGTCTTCTGATTGGGATTGCACTGAATTCTCAGATTGATTTGGGGACAATTAACATATTTATGATTATGGAGTCTTCTCCATAAACATGGTATTTCTCACCATTTCCTTGGGTTTTCCTTAAAGTCTTATAATAACAGTTTATAATTTTTCTCCATAGAGGTCATGTATATCCTTTGTTAGATCTATTACTGGTTTTCTTTTTAAACTGCTGTTGAAAATGGCACCTTTTAAAAAAAATCACATTTCTGTCTAACTTTGTTACTAATGGATAGAAATAAAATCAATTTTCACATATTGATCTTATCTTTAGTGAATTTGCTAAACTTTCTTATCAACTCTAATAATTTTTCTATACGTTTTCTTGGATCTTCTGTATAGACAATTGCATATTCAATATATAGTGGTAGTTTTATTCCTTTCTTATTCTAATAAATTTTTTTCTCTTTTTAAAAAATTCTTGTCTTACCATGCTGGATAGAATCTCCAGTGAAATGCTGAAATGAAGTAAAGATAATGGTATCTTTGTCTTGATCCTTATTTTAAAAATAAGGCTCCTAGCATTAAACCATTAAGTATGGTGTTTACTATGGAAGTTTTTGATAGATACTCTTAATCAGGTTAAGAAATTCTTTTGGGGAATTCCCTGGTGGTCCAGTGGTTAGGACTCTGTGCTTCCACTGCAGGGGGCATGGGTTCGATCCCTGGTTCGAGAACAAAGATCCTGCAAGCTGCGCAGCCAAAAAAAAAATAGTAATTCTTTTGTATTGCTAGTTTGTAAGCGATTTCTAAGTCATAAATAAATACTAAATTCTATCAAATGATTCTTCTGCTTCTATTGAAATAATAATATATTTTTCTCCTTTATTTGTTTATTGTGTTGAATTACATTAATGGATTTTCCTAATGGTATACCAATATTGTGAAACAAGATCTTAAAATGAAACAATTTCAGTCTCATTTTTGGCTGAGGCCCCAACAATAAACAACACATTCCAATGTGAGGTGTGAGACCACCATGCTGGTCTTGTAAAGGAGGTAGTTGCAAACTGGTTTTGTGACCCTTAGCTGACTGCCAATCCCTACATGTAAAAGAAGGTGGAGAGGCCAAGAAAGGGCTTGGAAATTAGGAGAGGAATCGGAAGAAAGCTGTAGACATTCTGTGCCTCTAAAGTTCTCCCACTGGAAGGGTGTGGGAGCCGGGCTCACATTCACCTTAAGCCTAGGGAAAGGAGCTTCAGTGGAACTACTTGCAGGTTTGATATATGTCAACCAGATCTGAGAAGACACAGTACAGTTGTCAACTTCACTTGAGAAATATGAAGGATAGGGAGGTCTCAGAAAAGCCCATAGGAGTACCCCATAAGAAAATACATTGGTTTTAAACACCAGCTAGGCTCTAATAATATTGATTCTGGTTCATGGAAGAATTAATCAAGAAAGAACTTATTCTTCTTCCTCTTCTCACCTATCTCCTTCTATGGTACAGTTCTAGAAGGATCACAAACCCACATAAGCAATATAGCAGAGAAAGGTTAGAAGCACTCTATGGAGAAAGTAAGAAGGTACTGGCCACATCTCCTTTCTCATTTCAACTACCCAGACCACAGTAGGCCTAGGTGAGAGACGGAAGAAAATACAACTTTAAAGAAATACTAAAGCTTTAATTATAACCAATACTTTAATTAAACTGAGACTCTTCTGTGATAAAACATGACCAAAATACACAAGAATCATGGAACTGTCTTACTTTTGATCCAAGAGAAAAGATCTAATCCCACAGAGTAGACTTACATTGGCAGTAGGGAAATCAAAGTTATTTTCTGATTATAATCCCATGAGTCCTACTTATTCAATTTACTAGTTACACTTTTATGCCTGAGTTAAACCCAACCTAGTTGTGTCGCATATTTTAAGACATTAAAATGCAAACATCCTAAGTAAGATATTCTTGATAATATTTTATAATTAATGAAATAGTATTGATAATATTTTATTTAGGATGTTTGCATTTGTATTAATTAGTGAGATTGGCCAACAATTTCCCTTTCTTAAAATGCCCATGTCTGTTTTTTGTATGAAGATTATATTAGCCTAAATAAAATAATTGAGTGTTCCCTCATTTTCTATTGCCTGGGGAGTCTACAGAAGATTGGAATTCTATGTTTCTTGAATGTTTGGTAGAATTCATCCATAAAATCAGTTAGGCCTAGTGTTTTGTGCTTGTGTGGGAGGGACTCTTTAGCTACTGACTCAGATTCTTTAATGACTATGTTTATTCAAGTTTTCTGTTTTCTGTTTAGTCAGTTTTAATGTTATATTTTCTGGGAAATTATCTGTTTTATCTAAGTTTTCAAATATATGAGCATAAAGTTGATCATAAAATCTCTTACCATTTTTAATCTCTGATGTGTTTGATCTCTGATGTTTTGTCCCATTTTTGTTTCTAACATTGTTTAATCTACCCAATCTCTTCTTTATTTTTTAACATTTTGTTCAAATAAAGTTATAAGAAATAATATAGAAAGATTCCATATACTCTTCTCACAGTTTCCCCCAATAGCAACGTCTTGCATAACTATAGTACCATATCACAACCAGGATCTTGATATTCATAGAATCTTTCTGTTTTGTTTAGATTTTATTAGTTTTACATGCACTCATTTGTGAGTATATCTATATATAGAGATATATATGTATATATTTACCTCTATGCAATATCACATGTGTAGAATCATGGGTTCATCACCACAGTCAAGATACATAATAGTTTGATCACCACAAGGATACCCTTTTATAACTGTACCTACTTCCCTCCCATTCTCTGCCCCAGTCTCTAACAGCTGGCAACCACTAATCTGTTCTTTATTCCTTTGTCATTTCAAGAATGTTACCTAAATGGAATGATGCAGTATGCATGTAACCTTTTGAGACTGGCTTTTTTTCACTCAGCAGAACTGTCTGGAGATCCATCCAGGACGTATCAGTAGTTCATTTCTTTTTATTGTTGAGTAGTATTCCACGGTATGGGTGTACCATAGTTGGTTTAACCATTCACCCATTGAAGGACATCAAGGTTGTTTTCAGTTTGGGGCTATTACAAATAAGGCTATTGTGAACATTTGTGTACAGGTTTTTGTGTAAAAACAAATTTCCATTTCTCTGGGATAAATGCCCAAGAGTACAATTGCTGGGTTGTATGCTATATATATGTTTAGTTTTTTTATAGAACTGCTGAACTGTTTTCCAGATTGGCTGAACAATTTCATATTTCTACCAGCAATTTATGACTGATCCAGTTTCTACTCCTATCTGCCACCGTTTGGTGTTGTCACTATTTTTTTATTTTAGCCATTCTAATATGATGTAGTAATATCTCATTGTGGTTTTAATTTAAATTTCTCTAATGGCTAATGAAGTTGGACATCTTTCATACATTTATATGCTATCTATATATCTTCTTTGGTGAAATGTCTGTTCATGTCATTTGCTCATTTTCTAATTGGATGGTTTTTTACTATTGTGTTTTTGATAGTTCTTTATACATTCTGGATACAAGTCCTTTTCCAAATGTGTGGTTTTCAAAATTTTTCTCCCACTCCTTAGCATATCTTTTCATCCTCTTCACATGGCTTTTCACAGAGAAAAGTTTTTTATTTTGATTAGGTTCAATTTATCAATTTTTCCTTTTATGGGTCATATTTTTGGTGTCAAGTCTAAGAAGACTTTGCCTAGCCTTAGATGCCAAAGATTTTTTCCTATGTTTATTTCTAAAAGATATCTAGTTTTACATTTTACATTTAAGAAGTCTGTGATCCATTTGGAGTTAATTTCTGTGTAAAGTATGAAGTTTGGGTCAAGGTTCTTTCCCCCCCACCACCACCATGGATGTCTAAATGTTCCAGCACTGTTTGTTGAAAAGGCTATTCTTCCTCCTTTGAATTGCTTTTGAACCTTTGTCAAAAATCCGTAGGGCATATATGTGGTGCTCTATTTCTGGGATCTGTATTCTGTTCCACTGACCTATGTGTCTATCCCTCCACCAATACTACACTTCTTTATTACTCTAGCTATATAATAAACCTTAAATTAGGTAGAGTGATTCTTTCCACTTAATTCTTCTTTTTCAAGACTGTTTTAGCTATTCCATAACTTGTCCTTTCCATATAAATTTTAAAATATGCTTGCTTATTTCTACAAAAATCCTCACTGTGAATTGCATTAAACCTACATATCAATTTAAGGAGAACTGACAGTTGCTATGGTGAGTCTTTTGATAAATAAACACAGTATGTCTCTCCATTTATTTAGGTCTTCTTTGATTTCTTTCATAAACATTTTATAATTTTTCAGAATACATGTCCTTTACATCTTTTATTTAGTTTAGACTTAAGTATTTCATTTTCACTGAGGAATTATAAATGGTATTTTGTTTTTAGTTTTGGTTTCTACAAGTTTATTCTTAATCTATAGAAATGTGGTTGATTCTTGTACCCTATAACATTACTGAATTAACTTGTTAGTTCTCTGAGTGCTTTTGTAGATTCCTTGGTATATCCTACATAGAAAATCATCTCCAAATAGAGATAGCTGTATTTCTTTCTGCCTAATCTGAATGCCTTTTATTTTGTTTTCTTGCCTAATTGCAGTGGCCAGAACATTTAGTATTATGTTGAATGAGAATGGTGAGAGTGGTCTTCTTTGCCACATTCCTGATCTTAGGGGGAAAGCAGCCATTCACTCACCATAAAGTATGAAGTTAGCTGTAGACTTTTTGTGGATTCTCTTTATCAATTTAAGGTAGTTCCCCTTTATTCCTAACTTGCTGAAAGGTTTCTTTTTCATGTATGGGTATTGGTTTTCTTCAAAAGCGTTTTCTGCATCAATTGATATGATAATATTTTTGTTCATTAGCCTTTTGATATGGTGGATTACATTGATTGATTTTCAGGCATTGAACCAGCCTTCCATACCTGGACTATTTTCGATACCTCATATAAGTGGAATTGTGCAGTATTTTTCCTTCTGCGACTGGACTATTACACTTAGCACAATGTCCTCAAGGTCCATCCATGTTGTCACATATGACAAGATTTCCTTCTTTTTTAAGCCTGAAAAATATTTCATTGTATGTATACACCACATTACCCATTCATCTGGTGATGGACATCTAGGTTGCTTCTACATTATGGCTATTGTGAATAATGCTGCAATGAATATAGAAGTCCAAATATCTCTTCAAGATTCTGTTTTCAATTCTTTTGGATAAATACCCAGAAATGGGGTAACTGGATCATATGGTATTTCCATTTTTAATTTTTTAAGGAACCTCCATACTGTTTTCTATAGTGGCTGCACCATTTTTACATTCCCACCAACAGTGTACAAGTGTTCCCACATTCTCGATAACACTTCTTACTTTTGGTTGTTTTTTTATTTTGTTTTGTTTTAGATAATGGCCATCCTAAAAGTTATGAAGTGATACCTCACTGTGATTTTGATTTGCATTTCCCTGATGATTAGTGATGTTGAGCATCTTTACATATACCTGTTAGCCATTTGTATGTCTTCTTTGGAGAAATGTCTAATCAAGTCCTTTGCTCATTTTTAATCAGGTTATTTGGTATTCTTTGCTATTGAGTTGTAGGAATTCCTTATATTTTTTGGATATTAACCCTCTATCATATATATTTTGGTTTGCATCATTTTCTCCCATTCCATAGGTTGCCTTTTCGCTTTGTTGATTATTTCCTTTGCTGCAAAGAAGCCTTTTAGTTTGATGTAGTCCCACTTGTCTATTTTTGCTTTCATTGTCTGTGCTTTTGGTGTTGTATTCAAGAAATCATTGCCAATTCCAATTTCATGAAGCTAATTCCCTATGTTTTCTTCTATGGGTTTTACAGTTTCAGTTTCAGGTCTTACATTTAAGTCTTTAATTCATTTTAAGTTGATTTTCATGCATGGTGTAAGATAAGGGTCCAATTTCATTCTTTTCCATGTGGATATCTAGTTCCCCCAACACCATTTGTTGAACAAATGATCTTTTCCCCATTGTGTAGTCTTGGTACCCTTGTCAAAGATCAATTCACCTTATATGCACAGGTTTATTTCTGAGCTCTCTATTTTGTTCCATTGGTCTATATATGTCTGTCTTTATGCCAGTACCATATTGTTTGGATTACTGTAGCTTTATAATATGTTTTGAAATCAGAATGTGTGATGTCTCCAGCTTTGTTCTTTCTCAAGATTGTCTTGGCTATTTGGGATCCTTTGAGGTTCCATATGAATGTAAGGATTGTTTTGTTTTGTTTTGTTTTTTCTATTTCTGTACAAAAATGCCATTGAGTTTTTGACATAGATTGTGTTTAATCTGTAGATAAGTTTAGGTGGTATGGACATTTAACAATATTAAGTCTTCCAATCCATGAACATGGGATGTCTTTCCATTTATTTGTGTCTTCTTTCATTTCTTTCAGCAATGTTTTATAGTTTTCATTGTAAAGTGTTTCACCTTATGGTTAAGTTTAATCTTAATTATTTTCTTTCTTTCTTCCTGTTTGCTATTGTAAATACAATTGTTCTTTTAATTTCCTTTTCTGATTGTTCATTGTTAATAAATAAAAATGCTATTGATTTTTGTATGTTGATTTTGTAAACTGTAACATTACTGAATTAGTTTATTACTTCTAACAGTTTTTTTGTAGTGTTTTTAGAGTTTTATACATATAAGATCACATCATCTGTGAACAGAGATAATTTTACTTCTTTTTTTCTAATTTGGACACAATTTATTTCTTTTCTTATATATTTGCTCTGGCTAGGACTTCCAGTACTATGTTGAATAGACGAGGTAAGAGTGCATTGTTCCTTATCTTAGAGGATAATATTTTCAGTTTTCTACTAATGAGCATGATATTAGCTATGGGCTTTTCATATATGGCCTTTATTATGTTGAGGTAATTTCTATTCTTTTTTCTATTCTATTCCTACTTTGTTGGGAGGTTTTGTTTTGTTTTTTTTAATCATGAAAGGGTGTTAAAGTTTTCAAATGGTTTTACTGCATCTATTGAGATATGTGATTTTTATCCTTCATTCTGTTCATGTGGGTTATCACATTGACTGATTTCAAATTTTTGAACTATCATTGAATTCAAGGGATAAATCCCTCTTGGAGGAATTAATAGGAAAGGGGCTTATTGGATTTTAATAGATAGGAAGCACATAATGGACTAGAAGAGATGTTTGAGTAAAGGTTTCTGAAAGAATAAAAAATGCTTAGAGATAGAAATAAGTTTTAGAGTTAAGAAAAAGCTGACCAAGTTCTTGTTTTTCCATCCTCACTGTGATAGTCAATTTTATGTGTCAACTTGGCTAGGTATAGTACCCAGTTATTCAATCAAACACTAGTCTAGGTGCTGCTGTGCAGGTATTTTGTAGATATGGTTAACATCTACAATCAGTTGACTTTAAGTAAAGGAGATTACTTTTGATAATGTGGGTGGGCCTCATCTAATCAGTTGAAGGTCTTAGAGCAAAAACAGGTTTCTCAGAGAAGAAATTCTGTCTCAAGACTGGAGCATCAACTCCTGCCTGAGTTTCCAGCTTGCCAGCCTGCCTTACAGATTTAGGACTTGCCAGACTCTACAATCACATGAGCCAATTCCAAAAAAAGAAATCTGGAGAACCATAACTCTCTGTTCCCTCATTTTACAATTCATGTCATCATCGTTCTCCTTTCATAAAACCATCTCTTCCTCATCATCACTGCTAACAAGTGATTTTTTGAGTATTACTTCCCATATATTAAAGACTTTGACATCTGGCTCAGTCTTTCTTTCCCAAATCATATCATCCTCTTGGGTGGCCCCAGAGTCCTTGTGGATGATCCATTTAAAAGCCTATCCTATACATTTCTTGACATCTTCTATACTAGTGACTTCTGTACTTGACACCCACACCCACAGTCACAACCTGAACTATTAGTATCCTGACTTCAGGGAATCTGGGTCACCGTAGTAGCCAACTCCACTGCAGTATTGTCAAGTATGAATAGGGTGGAGATACCTGGCACAATGCCAGAGTCAGTATGGGAGGGAGCAGTAGTCTCCTTTAGCGTTTTGGTACTCTTCAACTTACATCATAGATGTGGATAGATGTTTACACCTGAGGAGGATCATTTATACCAGGCACCTTGGAGACCCAACATTTTGGGTGGCATAAAACATTTATTTTATCTTCCTTCCCCATCTAAAAGATTTACTCTCTCTGTCCCCTCACTTCTGAAACTAATTCTTTTCATGTACACATTTTTCTCATTCTTTTCTTCTAGAGGCTTTCCCTTTCATCTAATTGTAAATTCCTAAGTGAGACCTCATTTCCTCCTTTCTGCAAGATTTGCAATTTACATGACAAAGTACCCAATTCAACATCATAAAATTACAAATATCACAAAAATTACATTGAAAATGGAGGAAAGTGCATTTTTTAAAGTAAGAAAATGCAAGGATATCAACCATTCAGGGAGATTATGTTGAAATTAATACTCTCTCTTCTATTATAGTTGACAACTAAGAAAGAAAAGGAGAAAATAATTTGTTTCTTAGAAGGATAGGAAGAAGCAGTGGAGCTTAGGGCTTGTGACAAATCCTAAAGGACAGGAAAAATAAAGAGATAGCACATCACTTCTAAAAAGGGTCTAGGATAGTGTGAGTAGTCGAATGAAACTAGGCAAACTCAAACTCATCTAGTTTTAAGCAGACACAAATAAAAGTAACTACTTCTTCTCTTTTCCTCTGTGTCCCCAGAAAGTTATAGAATTGGCAAAGATAAACTAATTCCTCCTCTTTGTAAGAAGTGAAAGGGAACATGTGGTTCTAGAAATTTCACAATGAGCATTCTTCTCATCACCACTTTCAGAAAGTACAGTGAAATGGATTATGATTTGGACACCAAGGAACTTAGCTCCTGAGATCGATCTATCATTCTCCGAATGTTCTAATCATTCAAAGCATTTTGTAAGAATACCCTGAATAGAAAAACGAGAGCACAGGTCTCTTGTGGCTGTAGACCAGAACATTGCGCATGCCTCCAAAGCTTGTTTACTTTAATGTTAGAATTCAGAAGAATTAAGTTTACTTGTCAATTTCTCCACCCATTAAAAAAACATCATAATGGTAAGTTAACCTGTTAAGCTGTCACTCCTCAGGGTTGTTTTTGGGGAGAAGGGGGAAATGGAAGGATGGTTCCCCAGGCTCTAAACTTCAAAGCCATCTTTGATACCCTCCTCTCATCAGGCTCTCCCCAACAAGTCCTTTTACTAGTTCTTCCTTCACATTATCTCTTATATCTTGCCCCTCTTTTCCATGTTCACTACCAAGCTAGGAACATTGTAATAATACTTCAGCAGTGGTATTCCTACATTTATTCTCTTGTATCACTTCCGATTTATTATTCCCACAGAACAGAGATTCACATTTCTAGAACCTATCATGGCAGTCCCATATTTATAAAACTTCAGTGATTGCCCTTTGGATATAAGATGAAGCTCAAAATATTGTAAATAGCTTCTTGGCCATGTAATTTACAGTAATTTACAGGCAGTATCATATTTTAATTCTCCTTAGCCATGCCAGCAGTCCTCTTTGATATCAGGTACTAAAAAGAAGGAGGGAGGACTATATACTGGATGTGCAGACCAGATGGAAAAAGAGAAATGGCACCAAATCCCAGAGCCCTGGTTCCAAGGTTGAAGATTCACTTAGGTTCTGGCATTGTTCCTCTTGGAGATGGATGTGCCTTATAGCTATCAAGGTGATAGTAACACATATGCCCCCATCCTTCTCATCCTATGGAGAGCCAGAGGTTAGTTTTAAGACTCAAAGCATGAGCCTAAGTGAAAGGCTACAAAACTCACTATTGCACCCCAGTTTATGATAAGGACTCGGACCTCTTAGTGTACAGAACTGCCAAAACCCTGTTCATTAGTGCAAAGCTAGCTTTTCCCTGGTTCCTTTTCCACAAGGCTATTGAAAACTAGGAAGACTCAACTCTCTTAGCTCAGTTTATCCTAAGACCCAGTAAGAGAAATGTGGGAAGAGGGGATCTCAACTGCTTACTCTATCTTACTTGGGGGCTACATTTAAGAAATCAAACATATTTTTCAAACTAAGCACTGATCAGAATTATCTTTGATGCATAATACATTTTTGAGCCAAAGCATATCTACCATCTAAAACCTAAACATTAGTATGGCCTTTGCTGTAAATATTGGTATTACCCTTTGGCTGTAAGATAAAGTTCAAACATATTGCAAAATGGCTTCTTGGCTAACCTCAGTAATTTACAGGCAACCTATTATTTCAATTCTCCCTAGCCATACCAGCTACCTTTCAAAAGGAAAATAACTCTGATAACATTCTGCCAAGGAAAATTCTAATTCACACACAGATAATGGCATTATCTGATTTTCCAATTTTAGGAAACTCAGAAAACTGTTTTAAAAAATCTGTCTTCAAATATCCCTTTATAATCTGGCCCTAACACACTTCAATTTATTTTTTTCATCCAGCGTTCCCTCAGTATAGTTTAAATGAGCTAACACATGCACAGAGCTTAGAA
This sequence comes from Eschrichtius robustus, assembly GCF_028021215.1. Classification (NCBI taxonomy): domain Eukaryota; kingdom Metazoa; phylum Chordata; class Mammalia; order Artiodactyla; family Eschrichtiidae; genus Eschrichtius; species Eschrichtius robustus. The sequence goes on from NC_090845.1 coordinate 18,416,018, forward strand.
CTGTGCCTAGCACACAGCAAGCCCTATTCAAGTATTTACTATGATTACTATACAATTACTAATGGAAAGTGTGCAATCTTTGGATGAAGACAGACCTGGATCTGGGATTCTGTATCTGGACTAACTAGCTTGGTGATCATGGGTGATCTTCTGAGCCTTGGTTTCTTCTTTCTCAAAATAAGAGATAGTAATAACTACTATGAAGAAGTGTAGAATAAAAGATAATGAAGCCAAAACGCCTAGTACAAGACCTGGTGCATAGCAAGTGTTCCATAAGGGAAAGATTTTACTATTATTATTCATTGCTGTACTTTGTTCTCTATGCTCCCCAGACTGAAGTACCCCCCACCCTTACTTCTCTCTCCTCACTTGAAGCCCATTCATCTTTTACTGAGAAACCAGACAAAGGGAAATTCATCCTTCCTGTTCCCACCTTCTCATTTACCTGTACAGCTCATTTGGCTCATATATGGCAAGTATACTGTATAGTAAGGACTCGATTCCAAATTTGCCAGATATTTTCTCAAACAGTTTTAATGATATATAATTCACATGCCACATAATTCATCCATTTAAAGTATGCAAGTCAATGGATTTTAACATATTCATAGAGTTGTCCATCCATTGCCACAACCTTTAGAACATTTTCATTACCCCTAAAAGAAATCCCATTCCCTATAGTCATCAACCCCCAGATCACCCTTCCCCCATAAAGCCCTAGGCAACAACCTACTTTCTATCTGTATAGATTTCCTTATTCTGGACATTTCATATAAATGAAATCATAATATGTGATCTTCTGTGACTGGCTTCTTTCATTTAGCATAAGGTTTATCCAAGTTGTAGCATTATTTGTACTACATTTCTTTTCATTGCTGAATAATATTCCAGTGTATGAATATAACATTGAAGCCTTTTTAATTGTGCTTTTCAATCCTGTGTGCTGCCTCTCAGAATACACTCTCCAGACCCAAAAGTTTCAATGTGAATGCCTAACAGCAGGTGGATGTTGAGTACATGCCACATATATGAAGGTATTCAAATATTGCCACCCAGCAAAACACATCTTCAGGCAAAATTTATCCACAGCCAACTAGTTTGCTGCCTACCCCAATAAGCATGAAAGGTAGTATGAGAATATAATCATTAATTAATTTGAACATTTATTGAACACTTCCTATCTTAGTTTGGGTTCCCCTAGGAATAGCCCTTGAGACAAGAATTTGAGCACAAATAGTTTATTTGGGAGATGATCTTAGGAAACACTAACAGGGGAGTGAGGGATGGGAAGTGAGCCATGGAAGGGAAGGCAGCTAATACAAGATATGTGTTTCAAGCAGGTGGCACTGTGGGCCACTAACGCTTAACTGCACTGAGGAACTCTGGGAGTTAGTATAGAACATGCATCTCAGAGTTATACGAACTAAGGGGGGAGCATGCTGGGGTTTTAATTCGTCAACTCTGTCAATCAGCCAGTAGTTGAGGGCTCCTCATAGAGATTGCTAATTCTCTGCCCTTCTGGCCTATCATGTGCTGCAGAGCAGAACAGGTTTTGATGACCAAAGAAATCCCTTAGGCAAAGAGATGATGCAAGTGCTGGTAGGTGGAGGTCAGGCTGGTGTGCTGGGAGGGGGTGGGGGCCGAGGGGATGGGAGATGTGGACAGCGTCTGCTGCACCTTCTACCTGGACTTCCATACAAAATGAAACAAATACAACAAAAATGAATTGAATTTTTCCTATGTGCCAGATAGCGTTCTAGGCACTAAGGATACAATTGTGAACAAAACAGGAAAATCCCTATCCTCCCGTAATTTATATTCAGGTGAGAGAGAAACAGGAAACAACATAAATAAACTATAGGGTCTATTGGAAGAGAATGAGTACTAGAGTAGAGAGTGAGAAAAGGAATCTGGGGAGTGCCCTGCTAAACAAAGTGGTCACTGGAAAAGTGACATGTGAGCAGAGCTCAAGGGTCTTGTTTTACCCTCCAGTCTCCCCTTAAAGATGCTTTAAGATAATCAACAAGTTTGAAGGTTTTTGAAATCAATTCCAGATCCAACATTCCAGAAGAAGAGGCTTTTGTTAATGCTCAAGGACTCTCAGCAATGTTTCCCACTAATTAAGCTATGAGATGAAGAGAGCTAGGAAAACACTAGAAAGGGAAAAGGGAAGCCAATTGTGGCTGGAGTCGTGAGGCTAGGAAGCAACCCCCCTCCCCAATCCCTGCCATCTTCCTATGTAGCTAAAAGTGCATCTTCACTGCAGCCTCCCTGCAGATATGGCACTCATTCCAGAGTTTCTCCTGGCACCAGCAGCAGGCACCCACTGAGAAAATAGCAAGCAAGCTCCTCCGAGGAAAGCCTCAGTAAGTGGAGAAATCCTTACCGCGTGCAGAACCCATAGCAAAGCAGCCTCTCTTCCTCTCCAAAGAACTCTTGCCAGCTAAGGTCACGTCAGGTTTCAAATAGTGCGTTTGTTCCTGGTCCTGGGAGACATATTCTCACGGTTCTTAAACCTACTGTGCTGCAATGTATAAATGTGTACAAGGAAACAGACTCCAGGGGCCCCGTCCTGCCTCCAGCACCTAATGCAAATTCCTTAGCACTCTCTTCTGTCTAATTTTTCAGTCTCATCTCTTGCTGCCCCCCAAGCAACTGCTTTATTGGAGATGGGGATGGGGGTGGGGGAATGCTGCTGACAGACTGGACCATCCTCAGCTTTTGGAATGTACCGCCTCTGTAAAATCTTCCATTATTATCCTCCCCTCCTCCTCTTGCATCTTCTCACACACTTCTCCAGCAGAATTAGCCTCTTCCATTCTTTGAAAGCATCTTTATAATAGCATTTAGCTCACTGTGTTGAAATTAATTTTACACCTCTCCTACAGCAGCTAGGCTGTGAACATTCCCATCCATATTTTGGCAACCAAGGCCTTCTGCAGTCTACCCCTTCCTTCTTATCCCAGCTCATAACTTACTTTTTGCTGCCCCAAGCCCTCTGGCTAGCCAGTCTTTTCATTGTCTCCTTCACTTCTACCCACCTTGAACTTGCTATGTTCATTACTGCCTTATACTGTGGTCCACAACTGATAATTATTCATACTCTATCCTTCTGAATTTTGAACCAATTGATGAATGGATATAGGATTGTAATAGGGATCAAAATACCAGCTTTATTTCTACTAAAGCTGCCTTGGAAAGTGTAGCTCAGGTCTGAAGCCCGAATGGACTTGCTACTTCTTTACCCCAAGTCCAGACCTTGCAACTCACACAAGGGGAACTGGATCTGCAGAGACCCTTAGCTAGACACATAGGGGAACCTGGCCTTCCTCACAAATGGGCCAACAGAAAAATGTCAGTGATCTTTAGCCCATCAGTGTAGTACTGTAGATTAGAATGGGCTCAAGGGTGTCATAGTCTAACCATTCCACCACTCAGGTAAATAATTTCTCTTTCCACAGAGAACACTGTGTGACAGGAGTAAACAAGAATTGAAACCTTCTCTTCAATACTCCCAACAGAGTAGATGTTATTATTCTATAGGCTGAGGCAAGCATGTGAAGAGAGAGACAAAATGTTCCCCCCTCAACTGTACATTTCCTTACCCATTACTTCCCTTAACCAGAAAACCCTCCTTCTTGCCCCCCATTTTTACAAAACGTCTTCATCCCTCAAGTATGAGTTCAAGGCCATCTTTTCCCTGAAGCCATTTCTGATCACCTGAGCCTCCATTTCCCTTCTCTTAAATACTGAATGTGTGTTCACAGTAGGTCACTTAGTTGCATGTGGTTTTATGTTATTTACTATTCGTTTCATATGTATGGGCTGGTCTCCCCAATGGGATTCTAAGTTGTTACAAAACCTAATTCACCTTCCATCTCAGAGCACCCAACAATTCTTTGCACAGAGTAGATATTCGTTGGTTGTGGAAAGCAGTGGAATGAAATGGGATTGGATTGAATGAAAAGGAATAGAATATGATAGGATGGGATAGCATGGCATGAAATCACATGAAGACTGGGGATGGGAAGCTGGATTAAAACATAAAAAGCCTAGAAGTCAATCAAGTACATATTGAGTGTTTTACTATGGCAATGTAATCACATAGTCATTGAAAACTGTGATTTCACAGAGTCCTTTAGGAGCCCAAACATCACGTCTTCACCAGCATTCGTCCAGAGGTTGCAGAAACAGAATGGCGACTTGAGGTTCACCAAGCCCATTTCCTTACATTTGGGGAAAGCTGTACCCTGTCCTCCTAGGACAAAAATCTCTTCATCCTGATGTCAAAGGTGTTTGGGTATTGAGAATCTCCTTCCTGTCCTATTGTGCTTTATTTCCAGAGAACTCAAGACATCTCACAAACAATGCATTATTCTCCAAATAAGTTTAAAGGCAAGTTTTTATGTCCTTTCCTCACAATCCCTGAAAATGATTCCAGTCAAAATTGAAAAACTGAAAAATCTTATCTTTGAGGTGTCTCCATTGCTCCAAAAAAGGTTTCTTCCTTTCTCCCAAATACTATCTCCCCTTCAAGAACCCAGTTGATGAGATATTTCGGGTGAATGAGGCTTTTCTTGGTATCCTTCTTAACACCCCACAAAGGCCTGAGTTAGAGCTCACAAGAAAATAGAAGTGAGTTGACTTAACTGAAGTAACAAGAGCTACAGAGACAAGCCTAGAATACGATTCAAAGCATTACGTAAATGCCATCAGCCTCAACCTGACAAAACACACAATTTTGCTCTAAGATTATCATACCCACACAGTCTCTGTTTTTAAAAATATATATTGTTTTCAGGTCAGTAACTATTTTGCAGTTTCCTTCTGTTCTTACAAAAAAGTACAATGCAATTCCAAATAGCAAGTATATAGCTCTAGATTAAAAAAAAAGTTCAGAACAAATTTATGGCTCAAGTGCTGTATTGGCAACATCAGAGTATCAGCAAAGGCTAGTATGAGGTATAAAATAACAGTAATGGGAGACCTCCTAGGGAGAGAGAGGCAAACAACTATATTTATGACCCAGACAAACTTTGCTCTTTGGCTTTTCTGTAAAAGACATTGACTTACTGAGCACAACATATATTTATAGCTCCAATGCTGAATCTCTTTCCCAATTAGGAATTCGATTTTCAAGCTCTTTTCAAACTACATGTAAACAAAATATGTTATAAAATGTTACCAAGTTAGATTTTAATAAAGAAACAACCTAACGTTGCAACACTCACTTGAACCCTGTACATAATATTAAGAGGAAGTACCACAGGTAGCTTAGAATCCAAATTTTTGTCTGCAAAAGAATGCTGGTCTTCATTGTGTGACTACTGTGAATTAATGGTGCGTGTCCTTCCAGGATTTTTCTCCACCAACAGAGTGGTAGTAAATAGAGAACTATCTTGTCACCTAACATGGACATCTGGATATATAGGCAGTAGCTACTTTTCATTGCCAGCTGTTGTGTGGCTCTGTTAATGTGCTGCTGCTTATTAAATGTCTCTGCTTCACTTCTTACTGCCTTTACCTGCTCATTCAACAGTGTCTACCAAAGCTAATTTAAAAAAAAAAAATTAGAATGGCAGGAGCTGCATATACCGGCACATACCCAGTCTACTATAGAGCAATTTTTTCATCATGTTTTCCCAGGAGCCCACTGTCCAGTGAAAGTCAGTACTACCAATGTAAATCAAGGAACACCAAATGTATAAATAGATCAGCAGGAGGAAAAGAACTAGGAAGGGGCTTAGGAATCATTCTTAACTAACTGTAGTGAAACAGAGAGGCTGTGAATTGCTATTGGACCTAAAGAAATTATTTCCATTTAAGGTTTTTGCCAGTGTTTTTTCCTGAGTTATCCATGTGAACAGTGCTGCCTCCTCATGGCCAACAGTTGTTTAGTCAGTGGGCTATAGAAACCCAGGCCTGGAGGTATTCACCCCTACAACCTCCTGTCCCTCTACACGCAGTCTCCCTAAAAAGTGCTGTAGTCTTCTACTCATTCAACAACATATAAAGTCCAGTTGGGGACAGCCATCCAGGCAGGGTTGTAGTGGGCATTAAAATACCTTTTTTTTTGCCATGACTATGGTGAGAATTTCTCTTTTCTCTTCCTTACCTTTTACTCTAGACCAGGAATAGGCAAACTTTTTCTGAAAAAGGCTGTATAGTATGTATTTTAGGCTTTGCAGGCCCTAGAAGATCTTTGTTGCATATTCTTCTTATTTTTTTTAACTACCTTTTAAAAATATAAAAATCATTCTTAGCTCATGAGCCATACAAAAATAGGCCATGGGCCAGAACTGGCCCACTGGCCATAGTTTGCCAACCTCTGCTCTAGACTATCAGCTACCTAGTGTATGAGCGAGTTATTGACACATAATGGTATATAACAAACCACCCCAAAATTCAGTGGTATACAACAAGAAGCATTTCTTTTCCTACTCACAGGTCTGTAGATCAACTAGAGTAGCTTTGCTCACTTCTCAGCCTGACATAATACATGTGCGCCTAGTATTACTGTACCCATAGTTCCTGTTTTTAAAGGGATTTTGACATGAGAGAATATTGCTGTTTTGGAAAAATGCATCCTTATTTACAAAGGAAAGTCACTAAAGTTAAGAGTTTTCAGTATTGGAAAGGAGATACCATGCTAGTTGAATTTCTTCCATACTTGCCATCTGATTTCTTTTAAATGATAAAGTAGCTAACATTTATTAGCCTGTGCCAGGCACTATGTATGGTAAGCCCAATAAACATATTAATTTATTTAATCCTCATAACTATTATTCCCAAAGGAAGGCCATTGCCCAAGGTCATACTTCAAGGAAATGGAAGAGTCTATGAATCACCAGATTGTACTGCCTCCCAAGATTTCATTAAGGCCTTTGATAATCTTCATTGCACTTCTGATGTGTAGAATAATAAGATAAATAAAAACAGGAGTCTATATGCAGATTTTAAGAATTAAAATTCAAATTTTTAAATAAAACTAACCCTCCTGGGATGCAAGATAAAGTGTGCTTATGAATAAGACTTACCGTGTTCGTAACATCCACATTGTGAGATCAATTTATAAAGGCTTTGAGCTACTTGAACAAAAGAATGACTGTATAATCACCAGCCATTTTTGTTATGCCAACCAATGAGGTATGCCGAAGGGTGTTATTTTAGACACACACATGTGTTGAACATTGAAACATCTAGCCTTAGCCATTTCAATGTAAATAGCTTAAGGAAAATTGCTTCTATGTTTTTGTAACAGTCTATGTTGGAGTTAATTTTCTTTGAGATATAATATATATAGCATAAACTATGTAAATGTTCTAATCTTAAGTGTGCAGCTTGGTAATTTTTACTACATAAGTAAACCCTCCTCCCAACCTTCCTTCTCACCTTCCTGTAACCATCATTCACATAGATATAGAATATTTCCAGTACCATCCAAAGCTCCCTCCTTCCTCATTCCACTCTGCAGTCCCATCCACACACACCCTCAGGTAACCAGTATTCGGTCTCCTATCTTCCTCAGCTAGTTTGCCTCTTTTTAAATTTGATATAAATGGAATCATACATATGTACTCCTTTGTGTCTGGTTTCTTTCACTCAACATAATACATGTGGGATGCATGCATGGTGTTATGTGCACCAGTAGCTTGTTCTTTTTATTGCTGTGTAGTTTTCCATTGTATGAGTATACTACCATTTGTTTATCCATTTTCCTTTTGATAAGCATTTGGCTTATTTGCAGCTTTGACTATTATGGATAAAGCTCTTATGAATATTCTTACATATGTCTTTTTGTGGACGTACGCACTCATTTTTCCTGGGTATGCTAAAGAGTGGAATTACTAGGTCATAGGATAGGTGTGTATTTAGCTTCAGTAGAGTTTCCCAAAGTGATTTTGTGGAGTTAAATGTTAAAATACTTAAGCAAGATCTGTAACACTTCTTAATGGTAGTGCTCTGTTTAATGTTTCATTCGTAAATAAAGTTTTTACATTACATACACACACAATCATGTTAAAATGCAATTTTTGATGCAATAAAATTTTGAGTTTTGGTGTGATTACTGTTTGGTGAACATGCTTCGTTATTCCATATAACATGTCTTCGTCTTCTAATTACATGCCTGATTTGAAATGAATCTCTCAAAAAATTGTATTTATTTATTGATTCGAGCTATAATTGCATAACAATCAGTTTTCTGAGCCCAAGAGCTAAATTCCACTGGAACTTTTCTATGTGGTCTATCAGTCAGAGAAGGCAAATCTCTGTGCTCTAGAGCCACTGTCGAAATGTAAGAGAGAAGACACCAGGAAGAGGGTGTTCCATTTAGATGGAGAGCAAAATTCCCTGCTCTTGCTGAGCTAGATCTGGAGATCCCAAATTGAGGTAAGTTGTAAGATCTAGGCTTTCACCCTGTTGTTCTTCAGGACAAGCTGTCTGGCTTTATGGCATACTGGCTTAGGAGATAGCAAGAGGTGGGCAAAAGTCAGGAACTGGAAGGAGATTCATGCTAGAGAGGGAAGTGAAGGCTGTGGGTGGCAGAGCAACCAGGAAGGCCTGACATGGTATAAAAACTTGTGCCTAGGGGCTTCCCTGGTGGCGCAGTGGTTGAGAATCTGCCTGCCAATGCAGGGGACACGGGTTTGAGCCCTGGTCTGGGAAGATCCCACATGCCGCGGAGCAACTAAGCCCGTGCGCCACAACTACTGAGCCTGCGCGTCTGGAGCCTGTGCTCCGCAACAAGAGAGGCCGCGATAGCGAGAGGCCCGCGCACCGCGATGAAGAGTGGCCCCCGCTCGCCGCAACTAGAGAAAGCCCTCGTACAGAAATGAAGACCCAACACAGCCAAAAATAAATTTTAAAAAACCCAAAAAAACCCAAAAACAAACAAACAAAAAAAACAAAACAAAAAAAAACAAAAAAAAACAAACTTGTGCCTAACTCAGTGGTAAGGACTGCTGTCACTTAGGCTGTCAGTCTCTACTGGAGATCACCTTTACACATAAGTCATTTGGTTCAGCCTTGGTCCTACTCTTCTCTCATCATCTTTCTGTGACTGAAGTCCCAGCCGGCTTTGGAGTTAAGCCCACATAGGTCACTGGAAGCCACACATCAGTTCTTCCTGAGAGAACCACATTCTAGGCTCAACTGAGGGTTAGGATCCTTCAGAAACAATGTGGAATCCCAGTTCTCTTTTCTCTTTCAGGTCTGGCTTACTAGATGGCTTTAATCCAAGCTCTGTCACTATTATGACTATTACTTCTCCACTTGATGCTATGATTGACACTACCTGTATAGCTAAAATTTGCTCAAAAATAGAATGTAATGATTATGGAGTTGCGGGGCACCAGTTAATTCACTCTGAGAAGCCTGGGAAGGCTGAAGCTGAAGAATAGAACAAAGGATAACACTGAGGGTTATAGAGCAAAGGGATATATTCATGGTCTACAAACTAGGAAAACATGCAGATCAGGTGAGGACATATTTCAGGAGAGCAGCTATTAGGAGAAAACACCTTAGCTCAGGCCAGACTGAAGCTGAATAAATCAGTGGCCCTATCCAGTTAAATTTATAATAGTGAAAGCAAGGCTGGGAATTTCCACAAACAATAATGCCTCCAAAAATATATTGTATAATGGCAAAGGGTACTAAAATGTCAATGCCAAAAGAAAGCAAGGCACTGCAGAAGTATCAGTGAAGTTGAAATAAATGTCAAAGCCAAATATTTAGCATGATAAATATTCATAGCAGGGAAGAACAATGACCAGTCTCTCTTGAATGTGTTTGTTTATACTTCCCCATGAATTACCTAAAAGCAATTCATGAAAAAACCAAGCTTCCTAGTGAGAAGTAAAGACTCATGCAAGAGAATAATACTTCCTAAATACAAACATTAAGTTTTTTGCCAAGAAGAAATGTTATTTAAACTAGGTAGAAACTAACACAACATTGTAAAGCAACTATACTCCAATAAAACTTAATTAAAAAAATAAAGTAGGTAAATAATTAACTCTAGGAAATAGAATGTAAAAGTACACAAAGTTTATATATTTGCTGTTTGTTCTTTAATTCAAAGGTGAGATATCTTTATCTGTCATATCTATATATCCTAGATCAGTGACCCTAGATCTCAACCCTGGCTGCATATTAGAATTCTGGGTGGTTGAGCTTTTAAAAAATGATGCCTAGGCCCCAGTGCTGACCAAGTGAATCAAACTGGGGATGAAGCCTCATCAGAATCCAATCCAACTATACGTTTACATATGGTCTGATTTTTTCCTTAAAGGGTTTGAAGTGCTTCACAATCCTTAGGATGGAACTTAGCCTAATATGAATTCACCTTACTTGGCTTAGTTACTACCACAATTTAGGCTATATATGGCAGGTACTAAAGTTGAAGCTTCAAAGCATTGATCGAATACAATAAGGAATACAAAAATGATTTAGATCTTCTTCCTGTTCTCATGAACCTCATGATCTAGTAGAAGGAGAAGAAAAGTACATAATAATCATAATATAATAGTGAATACAACACACTACAGGATTTTAGGTCTACTCTCCTGGCTGCTTTATCAATCAGAGCTCTCTCTTCAGTCAGAGATCTACTTGCCTAGACCCCTGATAGCTGCAGCAAACATAGGCTGGCCAACATGAGTAGTGGTAGTGGCAGGAGCAGCTGCTGCAGGTGCTTTCCAGGAAATCTGACAAAGAATCAACGTCGACTATTGGGAAAGTTGAAGGGACATTAAAGCATGACTCAGCCAAGGTTATATGTAACATCTGAGTTTTCTGTCTGAGGAAATCTTTTGTGCTAATAAAGTGTGCATTTCAGAGGCTAAAATTTCAGTAAGAAATTATCAAATGCAAACAGAACACGAGACTATTTGAGGCTTCCTGATTCTTTAAAATTTGTCCTTAGAGGAACAAGTCATTTGGTCAAGAAAGATTTACAGTTTAGTAATTCCTTAACCTTAACAGATTTATTTCAATTCAACAAGGCTTCACTGAAAGCCTAGTTTGAGTTCAGCCCTGCGCTAGGCAGTTGGCATGAACATACAAGAAAGAACAGTTCTCTGCTTTTAAGAAGCTCAAACTTGGTCTTGAATCTAGCTAAGACCTACTAAATTGAGGTACAAATAGGGTTCTTTGTGAGCAAAAAGGGTGGGGTTATCAATGCTGACTGGGGGACCAGGGGATATGTGACAAAGGAGGTAACATTTGAACTATATCATGTAGGATGAGTAAGATCAATAGGGAAGAATGGAACCCAGATGGTTTGATTTGAGTGGTGCAAAAAGACATCCCTGGAATGACAATAGAACTGCAATTAGGTTATATGGTTTTTATGACTTCATCTTTGGAAGTTAGATAAACAATGAGACTCATTTCCCCATCTTCCTTTCCCTTGACTTGCCAGCTGTTAGGATTTCTCCCATCTTTGACTATTGTTCAGCTCCTCAGTCTAAGAGCTGCAATTTCAATCTTAATGTCTGCTCTTTGTGTGACAGTTCTTGCATAAAATGCATTCTCAGTCCCTTCCATGGTACTTATTCTTGATGCAGGGAACAGTTGGCAGAAGCCAAAGTCCTTTCTCTTTATGGACCATTCAAGATGTAAGTGAGGGACATAGATGCTGTGACATATGACTGCTATAGAACTTTTACACTGTTTTTACTTCAATCATTTGATGGTTTTTAAGAAATACTTGGCCATTTTCCTCATATAGATTTGAACAAGGAAACAGAAGTGACCATCTATTCTCAGTCTTTTCCTAATCAGCTTTTACAGATTTTAAATATGATGGCATGATTGAACTTTTTACTATGGACTTAATGGCTGTACTGTATTGTTCTTTGGCATTTGCCCAGTCCCACCCCCACATATCCTGGTCTCCTCAACATATAATATACACATTAGGCACTACTGTTTGTTTGGCCTAGGAAATGCAAAAATGACTATATGGAGAGATAGGTCATTAAACAAATACACCTGAGCAACATCATGATGATGAGCATTGGTCTAGATAAGACATAAGTTTGGGTTCAAATTTGAGATCCACTACTTGATAGCAGTGTGGTCTTGCATAAGTCATTGCAACTCTCTATACCTTAATATCATGTTTAAAACAGGGATATCCATACTTAGTCCCTAAAATTACTATACAGATTGCCTAAAATAATATATGTAAAGGACTTAGCACAGTGTGAAGCACAAAATAAATGGTTACTATACTCATTATATACAGGGTGCTACGCTGGGAACATGGCCTGGGAAAGTCAAGAAAAGCCTCATAGAAGAGATATTAGCTGCATTCAGACTAGAAGAATAAATAGGGCTGCCTAGAGGACAGAGACATAAAGGGTCTTCTGGACAAAAGGAGCAGCATGTAAAAAGGTATGGGGACAAAAAAAAAAAAAATGACTTCAGGTCGTTTGAGGAACTGAAAGTATTTTGGTATAAACGAAACCCAGGGTGAATGTGAAAGAATAGGAGTCAGGACAGGGGAGTAGGTAGATGAGGCCAAAGAAATAGGTTGAGGCCAAAACACAAAATCTTTTGTATGCCATTATAAGACATTCATACTTTAACCTGTGGCTGATCAAGACTAATAGAAGAGTTTTAAGTAGGAGAGTGACGTGGATCATATTTTCATTTGGGGTCAAGTTGGTTAATGTGTGTGTGTGGAGGTGATTATCAGAGAGGATGACACTAGAAACAGAGCAGCCATTAAGATCTGGCTATTGCAATAATCCAGTCAAGAAACTACAAGGGACTGAACTGAGGTAGTCAATGGGATCTACAAGAGGAGGGGGTGGTATCAGCAAGGTGATCAAAGGTAGAATCAGTAGGAGCTTATGACCAATAGCAAAGACCAGGGGTTGATAAGAACAGAGAAACATCTAGGATATCTGTCATCTTTCTAACTTGGAAAACTAGGTAGATTGAGAGGTCATTAACTTACCTTGTAAAAAGAGCTCAGTTTTGAACATGTTGAGCTTGAGGGCTCTGTCAGACATCCAAGTAGAAAGATCAATTTGGCAATTCTATAATTCAGAACAGACAAATGGACTGAAGTTGTGGATTGTGTAGTGGTCAAATCTAAATTAACTACGAATTAATTATGATGGAGATTTGTAATAAAGAGTCTAACTCCATTTTTGATTTTTGACTGCTGATAGCTTTCAAGCTCTGCCACTCTGTCTTCCCCTGTATCTGCACAAGCTGATGAGAAGGCCTAGATGCTCCCTACTTTGGTGCCAGGGGGAGGCTCAAACTACGGAAGCCCTAGCCCATACAAGGGAACCCTCACCCCAGCCCCACAACCTAGCCACAATAAAATCCAAAGCCAGCTGCCCCTCCTCGCTCTCTCAATCCACTTTTTGACCTGCTTGGGAACTCACATTTCTCTCTTCAGAAAGTCTCATTATATGAATAATAAATCTCATTCCTACCCTCTTGATGCATATGTGGTATCATCAGTCTCAATATCCAAACCAATTTTGAGGGAGGGTCCATTTCACCTCTTCTGTATGACAGCAATAGGGCCATTATGTAAAAGTCCAATGTTGTGAGTCTTTCTCATGATAATATGTAGCTTTTGAATACTTAAGTGATTAAGATAATAGCTATGGAATCACTTAGATATGATACGTATAATGTATAATATGTATGTATAGAGTCAAAAGGGAAGTGGTCAGGGTGTGTAGAACCCTGAGAGAAAACCATCATTTAAACATTAGGTAGAAGAAGAGGAGTACATGAAGGAACCTGAAAAAGACTTGGCAGAAAACTAAGAGAGAAGGAATTCAAGCAAGGAGAGCATTTTAAGAAGTAAAAAGAATTCATTAGGATCAAATGTATAACAGGGTTCAAATTAGATTTGAAAAATGTTATTAGTTTAATAATTAGGAGGTGACTGGTATAAAGAAAGTACTGTTTAGATTTACAAAGCATCTCCATGTGGGAAGAAAAAACTGTCCCTTGAAGTTTTGCCCATTATTGCCCTTGGTCCACTTTCCTTCAGAGCATTAGGTAACTTTCACTGAGACTATCACGTGAGCTGCTCTCAGTTTAACACCCTAGATAAACATGAATAAAAAAAATCATAGAATAATTGAACAAGCTCTTTAAATCATATTTCACTTAAAGCTCAAGGATAACAAAGGACAAATAAACACAAAGAATAACTGGCTGAAAATGTATAGCCCGTTGGCCAGAAATCACAGAATTCTTTCCTGCCCTAAATTCTAGTCTTACTCCCAGTATTCGACACCAGCTTAGGATCCACCTAGATATCTGTACGCCTAAAATCCTAGAATCAATAAAGTCAGCACAGCCTTGCACCAGCATTAAGATTTGCTATATGAGCAGAGTCTTATGGCCTATGTGGGTCCATGAGATCCAGTTTGATATTATCTGCCAAACTCAATTAGTGTCAGTGTTTTAGGTTGAAGAGGAGTCTAATGTCACAATGGGGTTTGGTGTGTTTTCCGACTTTGATTTTTCCACAGTGAATAGAGATTTGTTCTGTAGTCTGTTGATTGACCATGACCACATCTTACAGTGCCTGTTGGCTCATAGCTCTGCCTTTAGACCTCACAAGCTGATCTGTTCCTCCTCCAGTTTCACAGCTACAGGATCTGTCTATCTCAGTTATATCCCAAAGCCAGTATGTGGTTTATGGTTTTTACACAAAGTTCTTTTTTATACATTCTTGAACTACCTAAGAGTAGGCCAAATTAGCAAGCACTCCCCACACTATGGATTAATTGTGATGTGGGTCAAAGTACAGGTTCAAAGTTACTGTCTTTCTTATTGCAACATATAGAGGTTGTTTGGTTTTATAGATTAGAATCATTGTCTATGGAATCAGACAGACTTTTGTTCAAACTGAAGACTGACTACACACAAGCCATGTGACCCTGAGTGAGATATATAACTTATCTGAGCCTCAGTCTCTACATCTATAAAACGGGAATTAAAATAACTATCTCATAGAGTTTTAAGGGTATGGAGTGTGTGTATGTGCGCACACGCACGTGTGTGTTATGTGTAGTGTAGCACATGGCACAGAGAAATACTTTAAAAATGACAAATATTATTACAATATGAAAAACTTAGGTGATAGTAGTTAACATTTTTTAGACACATTTTATATATCAGGAATCTAAGGTTTGGAGAAGATAAGTAAACATCCCAAGACCATACAGCTAGGAAGTAGTAGAATTGAGATTCCCAACTGGATCATTTGATTCCATGGCACTTCTGTGTGCTGCTGGCTCATTGCAACACACTGTTGCCTTCACTGTCTTCACAGACCTAAACTGAGCTAACAGCATTACAGAAATCATACATTCACTTCTTGTGGACATAACTGATCCATTATGAGTGAGGTATTCTGGTTTATTTACCAGATCCACTCATTCTTTCATCAATGTTGAAGTAGTGTTAAAAAAACCAAAAAGGTCAAACTCCCTCTTTTAATCATCAGGTTGAAAGAAAGGCCTGTATAGACTTAAGTCTGGCCTTCTATTTCAATTGCTTCAAAAGACATCTTGGCAACTTTTTGGATTCTTGGGTTTCTTTTTTTTTTTTTTATATTTACACTTTGAAATCCATCTTCTTAGGATGGTTGTGTATTGTCTCTCTTGGAAAGGCAACATTAACATTTCTTTATTTTTAGGTATAGCAACTAGTTTCTGAAATGTGTCCACTGAGAGTTATTCCTTTAGTAATGGGACAAAATAAAAAATATTAAAAATCACCAGTCAGTATAGTATTTTCAGAAATGCAGTATTTATCAAATAAATATTCATTTCTTTAAGAACACTGTGACTCCAATGGTTATATCTTATATCCATATATCATGTATATCAACTATTATATGAAGGTAATATTTGATTAAAGTTGAAATAAGCACCAGAAAATTTTAATAAAGACTGAAACTTTTAGAGGAGTTCCAAATTGTTTTACAAATCATTTCTCTCAATGAAATTGTTACATTCTAAAACCTCATGCTTGGGGTTTCCCAGTTACTTATTTTTTTTTTTTTTAGTGATTCCTCATGAGGTTCCACATTCTGATTTTCCATTTTATTCCATATTATATACATGTCATTATTCTGCTTCTTTTTCACTTAGTATGAGAGCATTTATGTCATAAAATTACATGAATGATGCATACTCTAGACACCAGGATTTATCTTGAGGCTTGCTGATGACCTTAGATCATCTTTTAATTATTCACAAACCAATTAGTAGATGGATTGCTACGAGCTTTGCCACTGGAATAATTTAAAATTCTGACCACCAAACAAACTTTCCTGAAAAGCTCCTCTTACTTTTGATTGGTTACTAAATAAATAAATCTCCAAAGGTGTAGGCCCCTGTGGAATCGTGGATCAATCTTCAACTGCGGAGATGCTTGAGTGGTATTCACATCTGTGTAAATCAGGGCAATCTTGGTTGCAAATAACAGAATACCCAAACCAAACTAATTTAGGCAAAAAAAGAATTAAAGGAATTTGATTTACATAAATGAAATCCAGAGGCAGCCTGAACCAGAGGCAGGGCTGGCTACAGGCACTCTTGCAGTCAATGCTCAAATGTGTCATCAGACTTTGTTTCCCTAGAAATGGACCCACAGTTACATGGGCAATTAATCTACAACAAAGGAGGCAAGAATATACAATGAGGAAAAGACAGCCTCTTCAATAAGTGGTGCTGGGAAAACTGGACAGCTAAATGTAAAAGAATGAAATTAGAACACTCCCTAACACCATACACAAAAATAAACTCAAAATGGATTAAAGACTTAAATGTGAGATGTAAAACCATAAAACTTCCAGGAGAAAACATAGGCAGTACACTCTTTGACATTGGTCTTAGCAATATTTTTTTGGATATGTCTCCTTAGGCAAGGAAAACAGAAGCAAAAATAAATAAATGGGACTACATCTAACTAAAAAGCTTTCGTACAGCAATGAAAACCATCAACAAAAAGGCCAGTTACTGAATGGGAGAGGATATTTGCAAACAATATATCCAATAAGGAGTTAATATCCAAAATATACAAAGAACTCATACAACTCAACACCAAAAAAACCCAAACCTGATTAAAAAATGGGCAGAGGACCTGAATAGACATTTTCCCAAAGAAGATATACAGATGGCCAATAGGAACATGAAAAGATGCTCAGCATCACTAACCATCAGGGTCATGCAAATCAAAACCACAATGAGATATCACCTCCTACCTGTCAGAATGGCTATTATCAAAAAGACAACAAATAACAAGTGTTGGTGAGGATGTGGAGAAAAGTGAACCCTCGTGCACTATTGCTGGGAATGTAAATTGGTGCAGCCACTATGGAAAATAGTATGGAGGTTCCTAAAAAAATTAAAAATAGAACTACCGGGGCTTCCCTGGTGGCGCAGTGGTTAAGAATCCGCCTGCCGCTGTGTGAGCCCCAGCCTTTCCGAGGGAGCGGTGGTGTGTTCGCCATCTTAGGGAGAAAATGTTCTCGTCCATGGCGCACTTGGCGCGGGTGAACCCCTTCAACGTGCCCCACCTGCAGCTGGTGCAAGATGGTCTCGCGGGCCCCCGCAGCAACCCCGCCGGGCCCCCGGGCCCACCCCGCCGCTCCCGCAAGCTGGCAGCCGCCGCTGTGGAAGAGTACAGTTGTGAATATGGCTCCGCGAAGTTTTACACACTGTGTGGCTTTGGTGGGGTCTTAGGTTGTGGTCTGACACACACTGCTGTTGTTCCTCTGGATTTAGTGAAATGCCGTATGCAGATGGACCCACAAAAGTACAAGGGCATATTTAATGGATTCTCAATTACATTCAAAGAAGATGGTGTTCATGGTTTGGCCAAAGGATGGGCTCTGACTTTCATTGGCTACTCTATGCAAGGGCTCTGCAAATTTGTCTTTTATGAAGTCTTCAAAGTTTTGTATAGCAACATGCTTGGAGAGGAGAATGCCTATCTCTGGCGCACATCACTATATTTGGCTGCCTCTGCCAGTGCTGAATTCTTTGCTGACATTGCTCTGGCTCCTATGGAAGCTGCTAAGGTTCGAATTCAAACCCAACCAGGATATGCTAACACTTTGAGGGATGCAGCTCCCAAAATGTATAAGGAAGAAGGCTTAAAGGCATTCTACAAGGGGGTTGCTCCTCTCTGGATGAGACAGATACCATACACCATGATGAAGTTCGCCTGCTTTGAACGTACTGTTGAAGCATTGTACAAGTTTGTGGTTCCCAAGCCCCGAAGTGAATGTTCAAAGCCAGAGCAGCTGGTTGTCACATTTGTGGCAGGTTACATAGCTGGAGTCTTCTGTGCCATTGTTTCTCACCCTGCTGATTCTGTGGTGTCTGTGTTGAATAAAGAGAAGGGTAGCAGTGCATCTCTGGTCCTCCAGAGACTTGGATTTAGAGGTGTATGGAAGGGACTGTTTGCCCGTATCATCATGATCGGCACTCTGCACTGCAGTGGTTCATCTATGACTCCGTGAAGGTCTACTTCAGGCTCCCTCGCCCTCCTCCACCTGAGATGCCAGAATCTCTGAAGAAGAAGCTTGGGTACACTCAGTAGATGAAAGCAAATGTGGACTGAATCTGCTTGTTGATCAGTGTTGAGGAAAATGCAGAAGGAACTTTTATATATTTGACAGTGTAGGAAATTGTCTATTCCTAATATAATTACTGTAGTACTCTTGCCAGAAGCAAGAGTTTCAAACTTACTGTTGAAATAAACCCAACTGTTCATGAAAAAAAAAAAAAAAAAAAAAAGAATCCGCCTGCCAATGGAGGGGACACGGGTTCGAGCCCTGGTCCGGGAAGATCCCACATGCCGTGGAGCAACTAAGCCCATGTGCCACAACTACTGAGCCTGCACTCTAGAGCCCGCAAGCCACAACTACTGAAGCTCGTGTGCCCTAGAACCCATGCTCCGCAACAAGAGAAGCGACCGCAATGAGAAGCCCGTGCACTGCAACGAAGACCCAATGCAGCCAAAAAAAAAAAAAAAATAGAACTACCATATGATCCAGCAATTCCACTTCTGGATATTTATCCGAAGAAAACCAAAACTCTAACTTGAAAAGATATATGCACCCCTATGCTCATTGCAACATTATTTATAATAGCCATGATATGGAAGCAACCTAAGTATCCATCGATAGATGAACACATATATACACAATGGAATATTACACAGCTATAACAAAGAATGAAATCTCGCTATCTGTGACAACATGAATAGACCTAGAGGGTATTATGCTAAGTGAAATAACTCTGACAAAGAAAGACAAATGCTGTATGATTTCACTTATATGTGGAATCTAAAAAACAAAGCAAATGAACAAACATAACCAAACACAAACAGAGTCATAGATATAGAGAAAAAACAGGTGGTTGCCAGAGGGAGAAGGGTGGGGGAGTAGAGAAATAGGTGAGGGAGATTAAGAGGTACAAACTTTCAGTTACAAAACAAATGAGTCATGGGTATGAAATGTACAGTGTGGGGAATATAGTCAATAATTATGTAATATCTTTGGTGACAGAAGGTAAATAGACTTATCATGATGATCATTTTGAACTGTATAGAAATATCAAATTACTATGTTACATACAAGGAACTAACATAGGATTGTAGGTCAATTATACTTCAAAAACAAACAAACAAACAAACTCATAAAAAAAGAGATCAGATTTGTGGTTACCAGAGGCGGGGGTGAGAGGGAATTGGATGAAGGTGGTTAAAAGGTACAAATTTCCCGTTATAAGATCAATAAGTACTAGGGATGTAATGTACAACATAATAAATATAATTAACACTGCTGTATGCTATATCTGAAAGTTGTTAAGAGGGTACATCCTAAGAGTTCTTATTGCAAGGGAAAACATTCTTTTCTATTTCTTTAATTTTGTACCTACGTGAGATGATGGGTGTTCACTAAACTTACTGTGGTCATCATTTCATGATGGATGTAGGTCAAATCATCATGCTGTACACCTTAAATTTACACAGTGCTGTATGTCAATTATATCTCAATAAAACTGGAAGGAAAAAAGAACTTATTTTCTCTCCATCTCATTATCTCTGACCCCCTATTTTATTTTCTTCAGTCTCAGGCTCCATGTTGTAGCAGTATGAGAGCAGTAATACAGCCATTACAGCCCCTTATGTTCAAGTAAAGCAGGAAAGAATGTGTCTTTTTTCCCAGAAGCCCTAGGAAAGCTTCAGTGTTCATAGACTCTTGTAGGATCATGGGACCATTACTGAACCAACCATTGCATCCTGGGGAATGCAATATGCTGATTGGCTTTGTCTTATTCAGCTTGGGCTGCTATAACAAAATGCCACAGACTGGGTAGCTTATAAACAAAAGACATTTATTTCTCACAGTTCTGGAGGCTGGGAAGTCCAAGATCAAGGTACCAGCATGGTTGAGTTCTGGCAGGGGTTGGGGGAGGGGGTTCTTCCTGGTTCATAGCCAGTGCCTTCTCACAGTGTCCTCACATGGTGGAAAGGGCAAGGGATCTCTATGGGGTCTCTCTTTAAGAACACTAATCCCACTCATGAGGCCTCCACCCTCATGATCTAAGGACCTTCCAAAGGCCTCACCTCCTAATACCATCACACTGGGCATTAGTATTTTAACATGTGAATTTTGAGAGGACACAAACATTCAGACTCTAGAGGCTTAATCTTGGCCATATTTTGCATCCTGGTGTCCCCCTCAAATTCATGGCCTATAAAAAGGAGACAAGTGAATCCCCTGGGCATCTATTTATCCTATCCCTGTACAGATAGGATGAATAGATGCCCAGCCACCAAAAAGTAACACCTGTACCCTCATTTCTTTATGCCTTCCCTTGAGTATCTCCAATGCACCCCTCCCCCTATATGGAGGTCATGAGGTAAAGAATATTATTTCTATATTTAATTTCTGCTAACAGGTACTTTTTATGGGGGAAAAAAATGCTCAAGTAGCAGCGCCCAGAATATATATTGTAGGAGTTGGCTAATAAGACTCCTCAGTATTCTTCTGCCACCTGTCATTTGGGATCTCTCACCATTCATTATCTGGTAGCAGGCCTGCAGTGTACAGATGGAAAAGTCACCCCAGAGGGAAGAGAGCTGTTACACTCTACCCCCCTTCTGGTTCCACTTCTGTGCAATGCTAATTTAATCGGGCACATGATTCACTCACTCACCTTAAGCTCAAGCCAGACCTCATTCTATTTTTAATGTTTTAATTTTATTATTCACCCACAAATGTATCCATCCTAGTTTAGGTATATTTTTGAATAGTCAGAAGTACAAGCTGAAAGGAAAGGTCTTCTCACTCCTATTCCAGTCCTCCCCAGATCATTCCAAATACTTTGTTCTAAGCCATATATAGCATTAGAAGTTACCTTGAAGCCAGTATTGGAGTGAGTAAATAGCATACTGACTGGAAATCCAAGTCAACATCCAAAATGGCCCTTTCTAGCAACTCCACTGGAAACGAGTGCCAAACCAGTGGGGAAACCTGAGCCGATTCACATGGGGCCAGGTTGGCATGTTTGCGTTATCATGCAGAAACTGAAAGCCTTTGGTCCCATTATCAGATTCGTTATGATCAATCTCAGAGTTTCCAAAGGGTAATTGTAGGTAGAGAAGTGGGAGGAAGAGAAATGAAGGTGGTAAGATCCCAAGGAAGCCGTAATCTCTACCTTTGGATAATAGAAATTCCAAAGCAAGAACCTAGGAGGAGAGCTTTGAAAAATGAGAGCTGGCGTGCAGGTGTATTTGACTAAGGTCTCACACAACTAATTAAAATTCCTTTAGCCGCAATAGTGACTGTGAGTGGGTAGGGGTTATAATGCACTGCTGCTAATTAACCATTAGAACTTGGTCAATAGCTCATGAGTCACCCCATCTCATTTAATAATACCAAATTATATTTGATTCAGTTACAAAGAAATGCTTAGATGCATCAGTGAAATCCACACTATATAGATAAATGCTTCAATTTGATTTTCAACTTGAAGATAGAGATAATGGAAAAAAACCTCATAATATTATTTTCTGTCACATATATGCATGGTAAAGTGTGTTCTGATTATCTTTCCAATATTCTGATTTATGGGAGGAAGGGAAGAAGGGAGGTGGTGAAATATACAAGATAATAGTCACATCTAGCAGCAAAATTTACATGAGACACCGCCATGTAAACAACATTCTGAAAAGATCACTCTTGAAGGATAG
The DNA here is from genome assembly GCF_028021215.1 of Eschrichtius robustus. NCBI lineage: Eukaryota > Metazoa > Chordata > Mammalia > Artiodactyla > Eschrichtiidae > Eschrichtius > Eschrichtius robustus. The sequence goes on from NC_090845.1 coordinate 18,438,284, forward strand.
TCTCCTGCATGATAAATAGTTCTATGCCGAATCAGTAATTATTTGAAACACTAAAAATTATTTTAGACATATTCTAAAGTTCCATCAGAGCCTGTGAAATATCCAATAAATGAAAGTTGTATTTTAAAGTCTTTTAGTGTGTGCATGATAAATTAGCTAATTGAGAAAGTTATTTCAGGAAGAAAAATAGAACACTGTGGATTTTTAAGTAACTAATAAATTTTAAACGTCTCATTGTAAATTTTCACATCTGATAACAGCAGTTTTCAAATATTGCTATCGATTGACAATGAAGATATTAAACTGTCCTTTCTGTGAAGCAGTTAATAGTCATGGAAAATATGACTGAAAAGTTTTAGCATCTAAAGCTGCTTTCCATATATCTTCAATTTAATGAGAAACATTATCGTACAACATTTTTGTCTCATTCAATTACACCAACCGTTATTGAATGCCTACTATTTGGAAAGCAAATTACTAGTGCCTGTGGGAGATACAAGAGCATTTTGGATGCTTAGAAATTGGTGTGAGAAAATAGACAATTGCATAAATAACACTTAAAGCAAGGCAATGCTATAATAGAAATACCATTATTTTAAAATTAAAGCAGAGCAAATAATATTTTGTATTTGAAGTAAAAATAATTTTAAATGTTTATTTTTCAAGTTGGTCACTAATACTGTCAGACATTTCTCTAGATGATGGATAATATTGATGGCCAACTAGAAAAATACTCTCGAAGCCCTTAAATGAAAGGTAGTACAGTATGGTGCAATGGTTCTCAAACGTGAGTATGAGTCAGTCAGAGAGGGCTTGTTAAAACACATTACTGGGCCCCACCTCAGAGTTTCTGATTTCGTAGGTCTGGGGTGAGGTCAATTAATGTGCATTTCTCACAAGTTCTCAGGTGATGCTGATGCTGCTGGCCTGGGAGCCACACATTAAGAGGCACTGGGAGCACAGCAGTGCCAGATCACCCAAGTGTGAATCCTGGCTAACTATTTATACCTGCGTGATCTTTGGAGCATGCCATCCTCACCTCATCCAAAAATTGTGCATAATGAGAGCACTGTGGCAGAAACTGCTACCCAATGACTAAACCTTTGTTTTCGTCTTCCTGGGCCTACAGCTAGGCAATTGTTGGTGTTAGATGTGGACCTGTGACTGAGATCTAGTGAAGGAATATGAGCAGAATTGATGTGCATCACTTCCAGGACTGACTCCTAACGACTCCCACACACATCCTTCATGCCCTTTCACTTCTGGCTTGCAGCAAATGAGCATGGGAAACTTGGAAGCATTAAGTTGAACACACCAGAGCCACAAGATGGAAGGAGGCTGGATCCATAAAACAAGACTTGGAAGAGAGCGGCCCGCAGAACAGCAACACCCATTTAGGCTTTACATGACAGAGAAGTTGATTTATTCTTCTTCTTGGTATTCTGACAGCTAGCATGCCATCTGAGACACAGTTGCTCAATAAATGATTGCTTAACTGACAGAGAAAAACTTAAGGAATAGATCAGTCTAAGAGCAGACCTGATTGGAGATAAGCTCCACAACACTGGAGATATTTAAGCAAAACTAGAGGGATGCCAATGAAGGGTTCTATAGAAGGTAAACCTAGGGTAGGGGGAGAGGGAATAGGATGAAGGCAGTCAAAAGGTACAAACATCCAGTTTTAAGATAAATAAGTATCGGGGATGGACTATACAACATGTTAAATATAATTAACATTGCTGTATGTTATATATGAAAGTTAGAGTAAATACTGAGAGTTCTCATCACAAGGAAAACATTTTTTTCTGTTTCTTTAATGTTGTAACTATATGAGATGATGGACGTTTACTAAACCTATTATGGTAATAATTTCACAATGTATGTAAGTCAAACCATTATGCTGTACACCTTAAACTTATACAGTGCTGTACGACAATTATATCTCAATAAAACTGGAAGAAAATAAAAGAAGATACTCCTCAATAGGTAGAAGGTTAGGTAAGATCATCTCCGGGGACCCTTCCAAATATAATATTTTGTGATATTATGCCCTAAATTTAAATGACTAGGATGTAACTTTTGAGAGCTGTGTCTTTCTCCCCAGCTCCGTTATGTTCCACTCCTTTTTTCCCTTCTTTTCCAAATGTTTCATCTTTCCTTGGTAATTATTCAATCAGCATTCACTGAGCACATAAAATATGCCCAGGCCTGTCCACAAGATACTTGGCACCTAGTTGGGGAAAGTGCTTGTGAAACAACAACACATTTGAATCAACTGATAAGCAATACCAAAGAGATCATTAACTGCTACTATAAAATGTGAGCAAGTTGCTTCAAATGTATTACTGTGCATGATAAAGCACATCAGCCCACTGGACAGGCAATCAAAAAGCTCAAATTCAACTTTCTTTTCTGTAGATAAGCTGTGCAAATGTGGGTAAATCATTTAACCTCCCTTCTCCTGTCTATAAAATAAAAATAACAATTCTGTCCAATTTACTAAGGAGCAAAACAGAAAAAAAAATTGATTCACGAGTTAGAGAGCATGATCCTTTGGAATAGAGTGCTCTATTTTGGAACCTATTGTTTCAATTCAGCCTTACTTGTATTGCTTGTTATTCTTTCTACATGTAATCTGAATTTTTGTTGTTAGTGATGGTTCATCTAAGAGTCCTTCATTCCACCTGCCTGCAGTACCCAAAAAACTGCCTGTTTGTGATCATGCTGGAAAAGCACAATAGGCCTCTGGTCCTCCACAGCAAGGAATGTGATCTCTTCATCTTGGACTTATGCCCCCTTCAGTAGCCAGTTGTCACCACTGCTGCCGACCTGCCACCTGCTTGAGTTCAGGGTGCAGGCAGGAGATTCAAATGTTTCAGCAGGACTGGTTAGGCCAGCAGCTGATGACCAACTTGGTGATTATATTTCGTGAGCATTATTTCATGTTCTGGTAGATATACTAAATATCCTTTCATATCTAAAGAGACGGCAAAGAAAAGTTACAAAGAGGAACATTTAATGTTTTTCTAAATGAACGTAATGTAATAATAATTGATGTAAAATTGGGCCGGTTCACCCTGACTAGCTGAGCTTCTTCCCTGCCAGCTGTAAATGCTGCCTCCAGCTGTATTCTTTTCATGGGGAAACAGTTCAAGTTTCTTACATTTTTATCAGAGTCGTTTTAAAACCATTTCCAGAATGTTTTCCTCTGGTTCTGTTTTAAAGATTTTTGCATATGTAATATATTTCTTAGATATTTCCCCCCAGTTAAACCATTTTGAAAAAAATGAATGAAAAGTTCTATTTCAGCTTTTCCAAAAGTTTGACTCCATTTCAGATGGCCCCTTGGATCTCTGTGAGCTGTATTTATGAAAGGTCTTTTGTCTGATAATTCTTTTGTATTCCAAACTTGTTACAATGTTATTAAAAACAGTGAACAGAGACTCCGGAAAGAAAATTAAGTATTTCACTGTTCTGTGTTTTTAACTCAGCTATAGAGGAAGAACTTTTCCACAAATGCTGTAAATCAGTGCCTCCTAGACTTTAACGTGCATAGGATTCACCTTAGGAGCTTGTTAAAATGCAGATTATGACTCAAGAGTTCTGGGGTGGGGCCTGAGAGTCTGCATTTCTAACAAGTTCCCAGATGATGCTGATGCTGCTGGTCCAAAACTCTAAAGTTTAAGTCAACTTTCAGCTTCCACCTGTGTCTCAACAGATCTTGAGGTGAGAATCAGTTGAACCAGTTTTTCACAACTCTTTACAAAGGTAAGGAGATTTACTTTAAAATAACTTTTTAAATTCAATAAAGATAAAGTGGGGTAAACACCAAGTAGAAAGATGTCCTGGTAAGAATGGGTCAAAGATACATGAGATTCAATTAAAGAAAGAAGCAAATTTATTCTGTACGGCATTCAGAAGTGGAGTAAATAAAATACTATTAGAGGCTGTTTTGTAAAGACCTATTCTGTTTTGGTTGGTACAACCTCTGGGTGAAATCTTCTCCCTAGGATTCTAAGAAATATTCTTCACTCTAGATGTCTTGCTTCCTATTGAATTTAGTTGCTTGCTCAAGAATGTAAACATAAACAGACAATGGTGTCCTTAATCTCTTTAATCCAAGAAGCTGTCTGACCTCTGTCTTCCAATTTAGGAACCTCTTTCAGCAAAATTCTCAGATTGCTAAGGAGTACTTAGTCTTTCCAAGTTGTTATATCCACACTGAAAGAAGGGATATACTTTTCTCCAATCTCTGCTTCTCACGTCTTTAGATGCCCATTTTCACAGTTATCCAGTGCATTAATAACCATTAGTCATTTTACAGGCAGATTTGAACTTATTAATTATGGAAGTTCATTCCACAAACAATGGAAGAACCTCGTGAAGTCTATTAACCCCAGAGAAGGATGGTCACCTAAAAAAGGTAACCAAAAAGACAGAAGGAATGTAATAAAGAATTGATTAAAAAAATGAACTTGATGGTTGTGTTGCCAAAGTTGCTCCAGGTCTTTGCTCAAAACCCATCAACCTCCCCCCCAACCTTTAGCAGGACTGCTTTGCTCAAAACCTGCCAACCCCCGCAACCTTTAGCAGGAGTTAACGTAAATCTTTAAGTTAAAGTGTCCAGAGATAAGAAAGGAAGCTACAAACAAACAAACAAAAAAAACAGATGGAACCAGCTGGGACCAAGATGGCTATGAATCTGACTTCCAGCAGACCCTGAGTCTCATTATTCGCTGATTTTACCACATTAGCACATTAAATGACACACCTACCAGCAGCCATGACCAGATATTAAGGACCCGGAGAGAATACAAAGGGGGTGGCACCCCACTCCCTCGGAAAAAGCCCTGCCCCTTCCCTGGTAGAATAATGCATATACCTTCCCATCATTAGCCTCACTCCTCCTCCCTTTGTCTTCACTCTTTAAAATCAAGTCCCTCTCGCCAGGTGGGGAAGAAGATGATCTGTGAACTTAGTTCCCCTCCCCCATTCTTTGGCCACTGAATAAAGTGCTGTGCCGATCTCAGCTTTGGTTTCGTTATTTGCCTACTAGAACCCAAACGGAGGCAGAAGCCTTGGCCAGGCTAAGGCCCGTGCTGGGTCCATACAACTTAATTTGGTAACGGTTGTTTTTCTCATTTACCCTTACCTGCTGAGACTGCTCATGCCCATCTCTTCTTTACCAAATGGCAGGTAGAAAAGGACAATTGGAAGAAGCAAATGCTTCTTCCTACCTGTGTTTTCTACCCACCTCTATTCCTCCTGCTACTCTTTATTATTTCAGAGTTTGTCTGACATAGTTATTCAGTCAGGTTCTATGTTATTACTAATTTTACAGAGCCAGTGGCTAGTGTGGTGCTGTGACATATAATGGATGCTCAATAAATATTTGCTAAATGAATGAATGAGTATATTACCCATATGGTAATTCATTATTTAAATCTTCTTGCACCTTTTCCTGACTCACTAAGAGAACGGAAAAAATACACATTGACATTTAAACACATATGTACACTGTAAAACTGGAATGAGTAATCTATTTGGTTTTTATTCAGAATAAGGGATAAAAATGCATTTCTTTTTATTAATTTTCTGAATACCAAGACCAGTGAAATGCCTTTTCATACTTAGCAGAATCACTTAAATATTGGGCTGGCCAAAAAGTTCGTTCGGGTTTTTCCATGTTACAGAAAAATCCGAACGAACTTTTTGGCCAATACAATATCTGCCCCAGGAAGTGGTTTATGGCTCAGAAATCTTCTCTTAATTTAAAAGTAAAGATCAAATCTCACTTATCTGACTTTGGAGCTCTTGGTACTTTGAAATCACTACTATCTATGGTAGACACTGATGTGCTACCCTGATTTCCCTTCAGTGAAGGGTTTGTTGCCTCAGCTGCTGGCAGTGCTGTTGGCAGGCAGCCTTCAGCTGTCAGCCCCTTCATGGTTGCCTCAGCTGCAAAGAGCCATCTGGCCCAATTCCCCTTACCCAATGACCCGCATCCAATGAACAATCAATGCAAGAGTAAAAAGATGTGGCCGTCTTGACCCAACTTGGAACAACTCTGAAGAGCCATTCTAGTTTCAGAGCTCTCTGTAAGGTAGGCCATGGCTGTTGTCAGGCCTACCTTGTACCTCAACTTCTCCCTCTTTCCAAGCCCTGCTCCCTTCCCCTATGCCCCAAGGGCACTCCCTAATAAATATTTTGCATGTCAAACTTCATCTCAAAGTCGGCTTCCTGGGGAGCTCTACCTATGATAATATTATTTCCATGCTCTCCTTATACAAAATACTGAAAATGTAAGTATCCACTGAAGACAAAGTGCTGCATTTTGTGGAGTCTACTCTCTGAGAGGACACTTGTTCTGGGTCAGAGCTGCTTGACAAAAATCCACATTGCCAAGGTTACTGTTCCCTAGTACATTTTGATTTCATCATTATGTTGATGACACAGGGGAGTTGACCAGGAGTCATATTGACATAGTGATTCCCTTGTAGTAGAAAGAGCCTCATTTGAGGTTCTTTCCTTGTACTACAGGGTTAGAGTTGGTACTAGTTTCTAAGTTGACCTTCCTCCAGTCATCCCATGCTGACATGAACTAAGCTCTGGAAATTTCTCTTCTTCCCTGAAGAAACTACGTAGCACCCAGAAACATGTGACTTTGGAAGACCAACCTTAGAAATTTTCTCTGGATTGTTAATTCACCCCATCACCAGTCCTTCTGGGGCTCTAGTCTGCTTGCTTTGTAGTCTTCCCTCCCAAATTTATTTATGATGTTTATATGATGTACTGATCATTTCAGGCAGAGAGGGGTAGGGAGAGATCTCCATGGTGAGAGTTCTTTCGGTTGTCTCCATGGTGATCTCTGCATAGCTAATAAATCTACAACTTAATTTTATTTCTTATCTTGAAATCACCAATGGCTTCAGCTTTGGAATATGTGTGGGTGAAGCCATCAGGGCTCATAGTGCAACTTGCAAAGCAAGTAGTGCCAAGCTTCATTAGAGACTCAGTCTATCTTTTCCATTTCTTTTTTCCCCTTCTTTAGGAACTGAAGGTCTCATATGTTTTGTACTTTGTTTCCTCCCTACACCTTCATTATAAAAAAGAGACTAAGGTATAAATAAATGATAAAGCAGTGTATTACCTTCATCTAGGGGATTGCTTTTTAAATGGAAACAAGGGAACGAATCTCTAAGGAATTTCAGGAATCGAGAAAATATGTGAACGGGGAAGAGCAAGAAGAGGCTGGGGAAAACAAAACCTATCCATTGATTACTCTGTACTCCATTTTCCCCATCTGTAAAAGGGGATAGTAATATTATCTACCTCTGAGGGTTGTTGAGTGAATTAAATAAGATATGACATGTAAAGTGCTTAGAACAATATTTGGCTTGTTCAGTTACTGCTATTTTTATATTAATATTTATTTTTATTCATAAGGACAAATTAGGAAAAGTTCCCTTCTTCACCTTTAATCTGAAGTATTAAATTACCAAAAGTCTGGTCTTTCCCTTTTTGGGGAAGTTGTGAAGCCTTGTTATTCAAACAGTGGTCCAAGGACCAGAAGTATCAACCACAGCAGGGCGCTTGTTAGAAGTCCAGAATATCAAGCCCCACTCCAGATGTACTAAAGCAAAATCTGCATTTTAACAAGATTCTCTGGTGATTCTTACACATATTAAAGTTCGAGGAGCCTTGAAGTAGGTATTGATGTCCCAAATTGGGGCTTTGGAATCAAAGAGACCCAAGCTCAATTTACTAGCTGTGGGACCTTGGGCAAGTTACTTAGTATCTCGTAGTCTTAGGTCCCTCATGTGTAAAATATGGGATAATCACATCTATTTAGTAGGGTTGTTGTGAGGATTAAATGTGAAACTACGTAAAGTACTTATTGATGTGAGTGCTGAGCAAATACCAAGTGCTTTATGAATTATGGCTATAACTACTCTCAAAACAATCTCCAGGTTTTTGAAACATGTAGTTTCAAGCTCCCAAGGGCAAAGAACTTGACTTCATCCAGCACAGGATTGTTCATACATTCATATGACTTTAAAGATACACAAGGAATGTTAGGGATCATCTTAGATAAATCAAAAGAAAAAATGGTTAGGTCTGTTTTGTATTGGAAAGCTTGGTTGGTGGGGGAAAGATTTTCCTTTGTATCTCTCTGAGTCTTCCACTGCCCTTCTGGGTAAGATACATTCAGGTTAGACACAGAGGTGATCAGCTGGCCATGACAGGTAGAGGAGTACCAACAGGTATAGCCAAGCATTTGAATCTTTTAGACATGATTCTCCCTGCCAGTGAAGGTGACCAGCTTGCTCAGGTCTATGAACCGAAAATATAACACTCCCAGAAACTCTTTGAAGACTGGAACCAGAAGTTGTTGAACTCGGATTGGCAAGCACAGGTTCTACATTCTCAAATGTATTTCACTTTCATCTCATGGTTAAGAGCTGGGGCTCAGGCATCAAATCACTAGGGTTCAAATTTCATCATATGTAAAATAGGGATTGTTATAGCTCCTCTCTCTAAAGATGTCCAGGAGAATTCAGTGAGATAATCTATGTAAAGCTGTTAGCACAGTACCTGGCTTAGAGTGAGCTCTCAATGTTGTTGTAATTATCATACTTGCTGCTTCTGCTTTCCCTAGAATCTTACATTTGGTATGTCTGGGTCCAGCCTATTTTCTTGAACTCAATACTGATTTGGGGGTTACATCCAGCCTCTAACTAGATCTATCATAACAGTTTGGTTAGAAGAATTAGAGTTAAAATTATGACACACCAATGGAAAGGTGAGACTACTTAGTAGGAGATTTCTACATAATGCTCAGTCATCTAGGAAGTGCCCTTGGGAGAACAAATTTCATTGTTGTTAAAGTGCTAGTGCAGCCAGGCTCTCAGAGACTGTTAGCCATTTTCAGGCTTTTAATGAGTTCCCCAAGGAGAAGCAGAAGCTACCACACCAGCAAGCCTTTCCTCACACCTGAATTGTTTATCATTCAGTTGCTGGTGCTCTGGAGACTAACATACTGGTACTCTTTGCTACAGAATACTGAAACAACAAACTTGACAAATTCTTGATCGACAAGTGCTGGCAATGCAGATACACTTAGAAATGGAATGGAGTGGATAACGTGAAAACTTGGACTATTTTCCATGGGACTTCTGGAAACAGAATATAGTAAGGATTTGGGATACTTCAGTTACCTGAACTAGTCAATCTACACTGGGACAAATGACAAGGTTTTGAATGTACTTCCACAGCCTGATTGAAATATTACTTTGAGTGTAATCAGTACTAGATATCAAAGGAACCTCATCACAGGATCTTCTGTGTTTAAGAAAGAAAGCTCCCCTGTTTCCCACATTGTAATTCATTAACATCCCACCATCTCTCCACAGAATGGTCTGTGTTTTCTACCCAACAAGAGAACCAACCTGCTCTCTGAGGTAGGATTGAGTCACAAAGAGAAGAAAAAAGGGGGGTGTTGGGGGAGAAGGCAAAACATGGAGCAGAATTCTAACAAGCTTGCTCAGTCTGACAGGACTGGTTCTAATGAATTTTACAAGATTTTTAAAGTATTCATAAGTTTAATTTAAATAACATTTTTGGTGACAAAAATAATATATGTTCCTTGCTGAAAACAGAAGAGTATTAAAAAAATAAAATCAGGGCTTCCCTGGTGGCACAGTGGTTGAGAATCTGCCTGCCAATGCAGGGGACACGGGTTCGAGCCCTGGTCTGGGAATATCCCACGTGCCGCGGAGCAACTGGGCCCGTGACCCACAACTACTGAGCCTGCGCATCTGGAGCCTGTGCTCCGCAACAAGAGAGGCCGCGACAGCGAGAGGCCCGCGCACCGCGATGAAGAATGGCCCCCGCTCGCCGCAACTAGAGAAAGCCCTCGCACAGAAACGAAGACCCAACACAGCCAAATAAATAAATAAATAAATAAATAAATAAATAAATAAATAAATAAAATAAATTTAAAGAGCCAACATGTTTCTTTAAAAAAAAAAAAATCACTCATAATTAAACCACCAGAAGTTAACATTTTGATATCTTAAATTCTGGGCAATTTTCTCTGTTTATATTAGTTCTAATTAACATAACTGGGATTATTTATAAACATGACTATTAATGGCTATGTAATAATCCATAATGTGTCACAATTTCAACATCCTTGGGCATTTAAGATATTTCCCAAATTTGTGCTATTATAAATAATATTGCAACAAATCTTTTTTTAAATTGAAGAATAGCTGATTTACAATATTGTGTTAGTTTCAGATGTACAGCAAAGTCATTTGGTTATACAAGTATATGTATATACCTATATTCTTTTTTTCGATTCTTTTCCATTATAGTTTATTGCAAGATATTGAATATAGTTCCCAGTGCTATACAATAAATTCTTGTTGTTTATCTATTTTATATACGGTATATGCATCTGTTAATCACATGCTCCCAATTTATCCCTCCTCCCCCCCTTCCCCTTTGGTAACCATAAGTTTGTTTTCTAAGTCTGTAAGTCTGTTTCTGTTTTGTAAATAAATTCATTTGTGCTATTTTTTAGATTCCACATGTAAGTGATATCATATTTGTCTTTGTCTGACTTACTTCACTTAGTATGATAATCTCTAGGTTCATCCATGTTGCTACAAATGGCATTATTTCATTCTTTTTTATGGCTGAGTAGTATTCCATTGTATATATACATACCACATCTTCTTTATCCATTCATCTGTTCATGTATACTTAGGTTGCTTCCATGTCTTGGCTATTGCAAATAGTGGTTTGAACATTGGGGTGCGTATATCTTTTCAAATTAGAGCTTTCGTCTTTTCCAGATATATGCCCAGGAGTGGGATTGCTCGATCATATGGTAACTCTATTTTTAGTTTTTTAAGGAACCTCCATACTGTTTTCCATAGTGGCTGCACCAATTTACATTCCCACCAACAGTGTAAGAGGGTTCCCTTTTCTCTACACCCTTTCCAGCACTTCTTATTTGTAGACTTTTTGATGATGGCCATTCTGACCAATGTGAGGTGATACCTCGTTGTAGTTTTGATTTGCATTTCTCTAATAATTGGTAATGTTCAGCATCTTTTCACATGCCTTTGGCCATCTGTATGTCTTCTTTAAAGAAATATCTACTTAGGTCTTTTGCCCATTTTTTGATTGTTTTCTGTTTGTTTTGTTTTGTTTTGTTATTGAGTAGTATGGGCTGTTTGTATATTTTGGAAATTAAGCCGTTGTCAGTCACATCATTTGCAAATATTTTCTCCCAGTCCATAGGTTGTCTTTTCGTTATTTTTTTAATTAATTAATTAATTAATTAATTAATTAATTTTTGGCTGTGCTGGGTCTTTGTTGCTGCGCGTGGGCTTTCTCTAGTGGCGAGTGGGCGCTATTCTTTGCTGTGGTGCACAGGCTTCTCACTGCGGTGGCTTCCCTTGTTGCAGAGCACGAGCTCTAGGCACGTGGGCTTCAGTAGTTGTGGTTTGCAGGCTCTAGAGCGCAGGCTCATGTGGCGCATGGGCTTATTTGCTCCACAGCATGTGGGATCATCCCAGGCCAGGGCTCGAACTCATGTCCTCTGCATTGCAAGGCGGATTCTTAACCACTGTGCCACCAGGGAAGCCCTGTCTTTTCGTTTTGTTTATGGTTTACTCTGCTGTGCAAAAGCCTGTAAGTTTGACTAGGTCCCATTTGTTTATTTTTCCTTTCATTTCTATTGCCTTGGGAGACTGACCTAAGAAAACACTGCTATGATTTATGTCAGAATATTTTCCCTATGTTCTCTTCTAGGAGTTTTACGGTGTCATGTCTTATATTTAAGTCTTTAAGCCATTTTGAGTTTATTTTTGTGTATGGTGTGAGGGAATTTTCTAACTTCATTGACTGACATGTGGCTGCCCAGCTTTCCCAACACCACTTGCTGAAGAGACTATCTTTTCTCCATTGTATATTCTTGCCTCCTTTGTGGAAGTACAAATGTGGACAAATCTTCTTTTGTAAAACTTTGCCTGGCTATCCAATTGTTTCCTTAGGATAGATTCTCAGAAGTTAAATGCCTCAATGAAAGGGTAGGAACATATTTAAGATTCTTAGTACAGTTGCCAAGTTGTTTCACAAAATGATTGTCCCAATATATCTTCCCATGAGCAATGTATAAACATGCCCTTCCAAGAGCACTAGTGACTACATGGAGTGTTATCTTGGATCATTCTTTTCTAATTTCATGGTCAAAACCATTATCTCATTACCTTACCATTCTTTTTTTTTTAATGCAATTTATCATTTCACACATAAATATATTGACCATTTGTGGGTTATTTCTTTTTCTTTTGTGATTTGTTCATGACCATAGCCCATATCTTCTACTGGGCAGTTAGTTTTTTCTCAGTGTTTTATTAGCATCTCTATATATTAAAACACATTAGTTCTTTATTATATTTTTTGCACTTATATTTTACCATTAATTTTAATTTATGGTGGATTTTCATTGTTATCATTGCACAGAAATTTGGAATTCTCATGCAGTCAAATCTGTTTACTTTTTCCTTTATGATTTTTTCACATTGCTTTTATTCTTGTAAATCTTCCCCCATTTGAAGAACAAGTGAATATTTACCCATACTTTCTCTTAACCAGCAAAACCAGTTTCATTAACTATAAAAATGCTTATTTGAAGGTAGAATGTGGTCAGAATGATTTCACTTTACTCACTATAACTAAACTAGTCGTAAAGCACATGAATTTGGTGAGACTCATGAATTGACTATAGATATTACCATCTCAGGTCTTCAATGAAATTACCTTTAAGATGATTGTATAGAGTACTTGAGAAAAAAAGGATCAAAAACATGTCAGATATAAGTGAAAACATACCATATTTGTCTTTCTCTGTCTGACTTATTTCACTAAGTGTGGAATCTAAAATATAAAATGAACAAACATCCCAAACCAGAAACAGACTCACAGATACAGAGAACAAACTAGTGGTTATCAGAGGGGTAGGGATAGGGGCAGAATAGGCAAAGGGGATTAAGGGGTACAAACTACTAGATATTAAAAAAAAATAAGTTACAAGAATGTATTGTACAACACAAGGAATATAGTCATACCTTTGTATGGAGTGTAATCTGTAAAAATATTGAATTACTATGTTGTACACCTGAAACTAATAATATTGTAAGTCAACTATACTTCAATTAAAAAAAAAACATGTCAGAAAAGAATAGTAACTGTTATAAAAGTGAAATTGAAACTAAACCCTTCAAAGAAGTTCCATACTTCTGATTCACTGAATGGAACAACTTTATATTATCCTTGTCTTCATTCAGTTAGCTTCATTTGCAACAAATATTTAACAAATATCAAGTACTCAGATAACATCATATTATATTACCAAAACTGTCTAATACTGATTGACTTTGCAAAGGCCTTTCTTGCAATGCAACAAACACACTTCAAAATAATTGAAGACACTACAATTGTAAATTTGTTAACAAATTTTAACCCAATAATCCATGTTTCCATAATGAATACACAAACAGAAAAATGTATGAACTCACATAAAGTAAACACATGAAAAGAAAACAGGGATGGAGAGAAGAGGGGTGGTAAAAAGACAGCTGAATTCATTAGTTCCTATAAAAGTCTAAAAATATTTCCACCCAGTCAAATTTATTCTCTGAAAAATGAAAGAGATGTGTAAGACTGCGCCCACGTCAGAGAAAACAGAATCTACATTGAGAAGGAGGAGGGGAAAGCACTGGTTGTCAGGAAGTCACCACAGTCTCTGCCAACACCATTATCAGTGACAGCTGGTTTCCAAAAGGGTACCTTCAAGGAACCATTAATCAGAGAATAATGGGGACAACAAAAGGCAATGCTTCTCAACTAGTTAGCATACTATTAGCAATAGATTCCCGTGGCATATATACTATGTGCAGGAATAGTGTGCTGGACCGCATGTTCTCAATAAATATATGGTAGATTGGGGGAGACTGATTGCACTAATAGTCCCAGTTTTTAATGTATCCTTGTATCCATGCCCTTTTATAGTGCCCTCTCATACTGCCTTTGGGCCTGACCATGTGACATGCTTTGACCAAATGAATAGTTACAAACTTGATGCAAGCAGAGGCTTGAAAAGGCACTCCTGTGGTTCTGATTTCAGTAGGCCTGGAATGGGCAGGGTGCAAGCATGTGCATTTTGAAAAAACTCCTTAGGTGATTCAGATATGCACTCTTCTTTAAAAATCTCTGACTTCGGGGCTTCCCTGGTGGCGCAGTGGTTGAGAGTCTGCCTGCTAGTGCAGGGGACACGGGTTCGAGCCCTGGTCTGGGAGGATCCCACATGCCGGGGAGCAACTAGGCCCGTAAGCCACAACTACTGAGCCTGCGCGTCTGGAGCCTGTGCTCCACAGCAAGAGAGGCCGCGATAGTGAGAGGCCTGCGCACTGCGATGAAGAGTGGCCCCTGCTTGCCGCAACTAGAGAAAGCCCTCGCACAGAAACGAAGACCCAACACAGCCAAAAAAAAATAAAATTAATTAATTAATTAATTAAAGTTAATAAAACAAAAATCTCTGACTTAGAATGTTCCACAAGTCCTAGAGACTGTGAACACAGTATCACAGGAATGTTATATAGTCCTAAGACATTAATACCTGAGAGAAGCTTTCATGGAAATGGATTTTCAGATTCTGAAACCACTGAAAACACTTGATGTTATCCAGTCTGTAGCACTAAGAAATAATATAAATTGTTTAATAAAGTAACTTTAGAGCTGAAAATGTACTTAGAAATCTAACCCACTTATTTTGAAAAAGAAGAAACTGAGTCCACCTTAAGGAACAGTGGTAGCACCAGGGCCAAATCCCACACCTCTTGGTTTTCACTTCACCATAGAAAATCTAAAAAGTACACTTTCAAATGTTAGTTTTAATTTCCTCTACTACTACTTTTTTCTCATCAGCCCTATTAATTTCACTGAAATGAATTAATTTAAGACTTATCTCCTTTTATTTTTTCCACTCAGTAGTAGAGATGCTAATAAATGTGAAACAGTAAAAAATAAGCTTCTTCTAATGTCAGGAAGGAAGAACAACAACAGGAATTGGCAGGCATAAAAGATCTGGGAGAAGAGAGTTCTAGACAGAAGAAATAGCAAGTATGTATGAGGAAGAATAAGAGGTTCATATGACTTGAGTGAGAAAGGAGAGGCAGAAAATTGTAGGAGATGATGGCAGAAAGATTAGCAGTCCCTGTCCTATACTTACTTGGGTTCACCTCTGTCTCTCACTGCAATTATTTGCAAGGTCTTTGATAACTACAATATATTTGAGCGAGATTTCTAATTTCCAGTAATGGGAGACTCAGTTATTCTGACCAAACCTCCAGAGGAAACCAATTAAAAATATTGAGGGAAGGACTTTTGTTTTTTGTTTTGTTTGTTTTTTTTTTCTTTTACAAATCTCTTACAAAGCAAAAGATCTAACAACAAAAGCAAAATAAATCAGGAATCCAGAAAGTGCACAAGGAAGCCACTTTTACCCTGAGGACATTGGATATTTCTTTTTTTTTTTAACATCTTTATTGGAGTATAATTGCTTTACAATGTTGTGTTAGTTTCTGCTGTATAACAAAGTGAATCACCTATACATATACATATATTCCCATAGCCCCTCCCTCTTGCGTCTCCCCCACCCTCCCTATCCCACCCCTCTAGGTGGTCACAAAGCACCGAGCTGATCTCCCTGTGCTATGCAGCTGCTTCCCACTAGCTATCTATTTTACATTTGGTCGTGTATATATGTCAATGCAACTCTCTCACTTCGTCCCATCTTACACTTCCCCCTCTCTGTGTCCTCAAGTCCATTCTCTACGTCTGCATCTTTATTCCTGTCCTGCCCCTAGGTTCATCAGAACCATTTTTGGTTTTAGATTCCATATATATGTGTTAGCATACAATATTTGTTTTTCTCTTTCTGACTTACTTCACACTGTATGACAGACTCTAGGTCCATCCACCTCACTACAAATAACTCAATTTTGTTTCTTTTTATGGTTGAGTAATATTCCACTGTATATATGTGCCACATCTTCTTTATCCATCATCTGTTGATGGACACTTAGGTTGCTACCATATCCTGGCTATTGTAAAGAGTGCTGCAATAAACATTGTGGTACATGTCTCTTTTTGAATTGTAGTTTTCTCAAGGTATATGCCCAGTAGTGGGATTGCTGGGTCATATGGTAGTTCTATTTTTAGTTTTTTAAGGAACCTCCATACTGTTCTCCATAGTGGCCGTATCAATTTACATTCCCAACAACAGTGCAAGAGGGTTCCCTTTTCTCTACACCCTCTCCAGCATTTATAGTTTGTAGATTTTTTGATGATGGCCATTCTGACCAGTGTGAGGTGATACCTCATTGTAGTTCTGATTTGCATTTCTCTACTGATTAGTGATGCTGAGCATCCTTTCATGGGTTTGTTGGCAATCTGTATGTGTTCTTTGGAGAAATGTCTATTTAGGTCTTCTGCCCATTTTTGGATTGGGTTGTTTGTTTTTTTGTTATTGAGCTGCATGAGCTTCTTGTATATTTTGGATATTAATCCTTTGTCAGTTGCTCTGTTTGCAAATATTTTCTCCCATTCTGAGGCTTGTCTTTTCGTCTTGTTTATGGTTTCTTTGCTATACAAAAGCTTTTAAGTTTCATTAAGTCCCATATGTTTATTTTTGTTTATATTTCCATTTCTCTAGGAGGTGGGTCAAAAAGGATCTTGCTGTGATTTTGGTCAAAGAGTGTTCTTCCTATGTTTTCCTCTAAGAGTTTTATAGTGTCTGGCCTTACATTTAGGTCTTTAATCCATTTTGAGTTTATTTTTGTGTATGGTGTTAAAGAGCGTTCTAATTTCATTCTTTTACGTGCAGCTGTCCAGTTTTCCCAGCACCAGTTACTGAAGAGGCTGTCTTTTCTTACTCCTTTATCAAAGATAAGGTGACCATATGTGCGTGGGTTTATCACTGGGCTTTCTATCCTGTTCCCTTGATCTATATTTCTGTTTTTGTGCCAGTATCATACTGTATTGATTACTGTAGCTTTGTAGTATAGTCTGAAGTCTGGGAGCCTGATTCCTCCAGCTCCGTTTTTCTTTCTCAAGAAAAACTTTGGCTCTTCGGGGTCTTTTGTGTTTCCATATAAATTGTTAAACTTTTTGTTCTCGTCTGTGAAAAATGCCAGTGGTGGTTTGATAGGGATTGCATTGAATCCGTAGATTGCTTTGGGTAGTAGAGTCATTTTCACAATGTTGTTTCTTCCAATCCAAGAACATGGTATATCTCTCCATCTTTTTGTATCATCTTTAATTTCTTTCATCAGTGTCTTATAGTTTTCTGCATACAGGTCCTTTGTCTCCTTAGGGAGGTTTATTCGTAGGTATTTTGTTCTTTTTATTGCAGTGGTAAATGGGAGTGTTTCCTTAATTTCTCTTTCAGATTTTTCATCATTAGTGTATAGGAATGCAAGAGATTTCTGTGCATTAATTTTGTATCCTGCTACTTTACCAAATTCATTGATTAGCTCTAGAGGTTTTCTGGTAGCACCTTAAGGATTCTCTATGTACAGTATCATGTCATCTACAAACAGTGACAGTTTTACTTCTTTTCTAACTTGGATTCCTTTTATTTCTTTTTCTTCTCTGATTGCTGTGGCTAAAACTTCCAAAACCATGTTCAATAATAGTGGTTACAGTGGGCAACCTCGTCTTGTTCCTGATTTTAGAGGAAATGGTTCCAGTTTTTCACCATTGAGAATGATGTTGTCTGTGGGTTTGTCATATATGGCCTTTATTATGTTGAGGTAGGTTCCGTCTATGCCCACTTTCTGGAGAGTTTTTATCATAAATGGGTGTTGAATTTTGTTGAAAGCTTTTTCTGCATCTATTGAGATGATCATATGGTTTTTATCCTTCAGTTTGTTAATATGGTGTATCACATTGATTGATTTGCATATATTGAAGAATCCTTGCATTCCTGGGATAAACCCCATTTGATCATGGTGTATGACCCTTTTAATGTGCTGTTGGATTCTGTTTGCTAGTATTTTGTTGAGGATTTTTGCATCTATGTTCATCAGTGATACTGGTCTGTAGTTTTCTTTTTCTGTGACATCTTTGTCTGGTTTTGGCATCAGGGTGATGGTGGCCTCGTAAAATGAGTTTGGGAGTGTTCCTCCCTCGGCTATATTTTAGAAGAGTTTGAGAAGGAAAGGTGTTAGCTCTTCTCTAAATATTTGATAGAATTTGCCTGTGAAGCCATCTAGTCCTGGGCTTTTGTTTACTGGAAGATTTTTAATCACAGTTTCAATTTCAGTGCTTGTGATTGGTCTGTTCATATTTTCTATTTCTTCCTGGTTCAGTCTTGGAAGGTTGTGCTTTTCTAATAACTTGTCCATTTCTTCCAGGTTGTCCATTTTACTGGCATATAATTGCTTGTAGTAGTCTCTTGTGATCCTTTGTATTTCTGCAGTGTCAGTTGTTACTTCTTTTTTCATTTCTAATTCTGTTGATTTGAGTCTTCTTCCTTTTTTTCTTGATGAGTCTGGCTAATGGTTTATCAATTTTGTTTATCTTCTCAAAGAACCACGTTTTAGTTTTATTGATCTTTGCTATTGTTTCCTTCATTTCTTTTCATTTATTTCTGACCTGATCTTTATGATTTCTTTCTTTCTGCTAACTTTGGGGTTTTTTTGTTCTTCTTTCTCTAATTGCTTTAGGTGTAAGCTTAGGTTGTTTATTTGAGATTTTTCTTGTTTCTTGAGGCAGGATTGTATAGCTATAAACTTCCCTCTTAGAACTGCTTTTACTGCATCCCATAGGTTTTGGGTCATCGTGTTCTCATTGTCATTTGTCTCTAGGTATTTTTTTATTTCCTCTTTGATTTCTACAGTGATCTCTTGGTTATTTAGTAGCGTGTTGCTTAGCCTCCATGTGTTTGTATTTTTTACAGTTTTTCCCTGTAATTGATATCTAGTGTCATAGCATTGTGGTTGGAAAAGATACTTGATATGATTTCAATTTTCTTAAATTTACCGAGGATTGATTTGTGACACAAGGTATGATCTATCCTGGAGAATGTTCCATAAGCACTTGAGAAGAAATTGTATTCTGTTGTTTTTGGATGGAATGTCCTATAAATATCAATTAAGTCCATCTGGTCTAATGTGTCTTTTAAAGTTTGTGTTTCCTTATTTATTTTCATTTTGGATGATCTGTCCATGGGTGAAAGTGGGGTGTTAAAATCCCCTACTATTATTGTGTTACTGTCGATTTCCCCTTTGTTTGCTGTTAGCATTTGCCTTATGTATTGAGGTGCTCCTATGTTGGGTGCATAAATATTTACAAGTGTTATATCTTCTTCTTGGATTGATCCCTTGATCATTATGTAGTGTCCTTCCTTGTCTCTTGTAATAGTCTTTAAAGTCTATTTTGTCTGATAAGAGTATTGCTATTCCAGCTTTTTTTTGATTTCCATTAGCATGGAATACCTTTTTCAAATTGCATGGAATATCTTTTCCCATCCCCTCACTTTCAGTCTGTATGAGTCCCTAGGTCTGAAGTGGGTCTCTTGTAGACAGCATATGTATGGGTCTTGTTTTGCTATCCATTCAGCCAGTCTGTGTCTTTTGGTTGGAGCATTTAATCCATTTACATTTAAGGTAATATTGATATGTATGTTCCTATTACCATTTTCTTAATTGTTTTGGGTTTGTTATTGCAGGTATTTTCCTTCTCTTGTGTTTCCTGCCTAGAGAAGTTTCTTTAGCATTTGTTGTAAAGCTGGTTTGGTGGTGCTGAATTCTCTTAGCTTTTGCTTGTCTGTAAAGGTTTTAATTTCTGCGTCGAATCTGAATGAAATTCTTGCTGGGTAGAGTAACCTAGGTTTTATGTTTTTCCCTTTCATCACTTTAAATATGTCCTGCCACTCCCTTCTGTCTTGCAAAGTTTCTGCTGAAAGGTCAGCTGTTAACCTTATGGGATTTCCCTTGTATGTTATTTGTTGGTTTTCCCTTGCTGCTTTTAATATTTTTTCTTTGAATTTAATTTTTGATAGCTTGATTAATATGTGTCTTGGCGTGTTTCTCCTTGGATTTATCCTGTGTGGGACCTCTGCGCTTCCCGGACTTGACTGACTATTTCCTTTCCCATGTTATGGAAGTTTTCAACTGTAATCTTTTCAACTATCTTCTCAAACCCTTTCTTTTTCTCTTCTTCTTCTGGGACCCCTAGAATTCGAGTGTTGGTGCGTTTAATGCTGTCCCAGAGGTCTCTGAGACTGTCGTCAACTCTTTTCATTCTTTTTTCTTTATTCTGCTCTGTGGCTGTTATTTCCACTATTTTATCTTTCAGGTCACTTATCTGTTCTTCGCCTCAGTTATTCTGCTATTGATTCCTTCTAGAGTATTTTTAATTTCATTTATTGTGTTGTTCATCATTGTTTGCTCTTTAGTTCTTCTAGGTCCTTGTTAAACGTTACTTTTATTTTTTCCATTCTATTTCCAAGATTTTGGATCATCTTTACTATCATTACTCTGAATTCTTTTTCAGGTAGACTGCCTATTTCCTCTTCATTTGTTTGGTCTGGTGGGTTTTTACCTTGCTCCTTCATCTGCTGCATATTTCTCTGTCTTCTCATTTTGTTTAACTTACTATGTTTGGGGTCTTCTTTTCACAGGCTGCAGGTTTGTAGTTCCCATTATTTTTGGTGTCTTCCCCCAGTGGGTGAGGTTTGTTCAGTGGCTTGTGTAGGCTTCCTGATGGAGGGGACTGGTGCCTGTGTTCTGGTGGATGAGGCTGGATCTTGTCCTTCTGGTGGGCAAGGCCACGTCTGTTGGTGTGTTTTGGAGTGTCTGTGAACTTAGTATGACTTTAGGCAGCCTCTCTGCTAATGGGTGGGGCTGTGTTCCTGTCTTGCTAGTTGTTTGGCATGGGGTGTCCAGCACTGGAGCTTGCTGGCCGTTGGGTAGAGCTGGGTTTTAGTGTTGGGACGAAGATCTCTGGGAGAGCTCTCGCCGATTGATATTACATGGGGCCAGCAGGTTTCTGGTGGTCCATTGTCCTGGACTCGGCCCTCCCACCTCGGAGGCTCAGGCCCGACACCCGGCCAGAGTACCAAGACCCTGCCAGCCACACGGCTGAGAAGAAAAGGAAGAAAGAAAGAAAGAAAAAGAACAGACAGAACCCTAGGACAAATGGTAAAAGCAAACTTATACAGACAAAAATCACACAAAGAAGCATACACATACACACTCACAAAAAGAGAAAAAGGAGACAAAAGAAAATATATATATATTTAAAAAAAGGAAGAGAGCAACCAAACCAATAAACAAATCCACCAATGATAATAAGCACTAAATACTAAACTAAGATAAACATAAAACCAGAAACAAATTAGACACAGAAAGCAAACCCCAAGTCTACAGTTGTTCCCAAAGTCCACCGCTTCAATTTTGGGAACATTCATTGTCTATTCAGGTATCTTCAGATGCAGGGTTTATCAAGTCGATTGTGGGGACTTAATCTGCTGCTCCTGAGGTTGCAGGGAGAAATTTCCCTTTCTCTTCTTTGTTCGCACAGCTCCTGGGGTTCAGTTTTGGTTTTGGCCCCGCCTCTGTGTGTAGGCTACCCTCAGGCGTCTTTTACCCACCCAGACAGGAGGGGCTTAAAACAGCAGCTGATTAGGCTCTCTTGCTCACTCAGGCTGGGGGGAGGGAGGGGTAGGTAGTCATAATTGGAATGAGGGGTGAGCCTGAGGTGGCAGAGGCTGGCATGACTTTGCAACAGCCCGAGGTGTGCTGTGTGTTCTCCCGGGGAAGCTGTCCCTGGATCACGGGACCCTGGCAGTGGTGTCATGCACAGGCTCCCAGGTGGGTGTGGATAGTGACCTGTGCTTGCACACAGGATTCTTTGTGGCAGTGATGAAGGAAACTGAAGAAAACACAAATGGGATGATATCCTGTCTTCATGGACTGGAAGAATTCATATTGTTAAAATGTTCATACTTTGCAAAGCTATCTATAGATTGAATGCAATCCCTATCAAGAGTCCAATGGCATTTTTTTTTTACAGAAATAGAAAAAACAATCCTAAAATTCATTTAGAACAACAAAAGACTCTGAATAGCCAAAGCAATCCTGAGAAAGAAGAACAAAGCTGGAGGCATCACACTTCTTGATTTCAAACTACATTACAATGCTATAATAATCAAAATAGTATACTACTGGCATAAAAAAAGATATATATCAATGGAACAGAATTGAGAGCCCAGAAATAAACCTTCGCATATGCAGATAACCAATATTTGACATGGGAGCCAAGAATACTCAATGGAGGAAAGACAGTCTCTTCAATAAATAATGCTGGGAAAATTGGATATTCACATGCAAAAGAATGAACCTAGATCCCTACCTTACACCACTCACAAAAATTAACTGGAAATAGATTAAAGACTTAAATGTAAGACCAGAAACCATAAAACTCCTAGAAGAAAACACAGGGGAAAAGCTCCTTAACACTGGTCATTTCTTAGATAAGCACAAGCATGCAAAATAAGAAATAAACAAGTGGGACCACATCAAATTAAAAAGCTTCTGCACAACAAAGGAAACAATCAACAAAATGAAAAGGCAACTTACAGAATGGGAGAAAATATTTGCGAACCACACATGTGATAAGGGGTTAATATCCAAAATATATAAGGAACTTATATAACTCAGTAGCAAAAACAAAATAATTCAATTAAAAATTGAGTGAAGGACCCAAACATACATTTTTCCGAAGGAGACATACAGATGGCCAACATGCACAGGAAAAGGTGCTCAACATTACTAATCATCAGAGAAATGCAATTTAAAAGCACAAAGAGATATCACCTCACATACATTAGACTGGCTATTATCAAAAAGATAAGAGATAACAAATGTTGGCAAGGAAGTGGAGGAATGGGAACCCTTCCACACTGTTGGTAGAAATCTAAATTGATGCAGCGCTATGGAAAACAGTATAGAAGTTCCTCAAAAAATTAAAAAATAGGACTACCAACATTTTCCAATAACTGACAAGGTGGCAGAAGTGGAGCAAAAGAGGCAGACCTTCTGTAAGTCCACCTACCTCAGGCGTGGACCTCAACCAGCTGCTGGACAAGTCCTACAAGCCGCTCATGCAGTTGTACTGCGCCCAGCAGCAACCGCGGCTGAATCCGGCCTGCGGAGGAAGCAGCACTCACTGCTTAAGTGCCTGAGCAAGGCCAAGAACAAGGTGCCACCCATGGAGAAGCCTAAGGTTGTTAAGATGCACCTGTGGGACATGATCATCGTTCCCAAGAATAGTGGGTGGCTACAAGGGCAAGATCCTCAACCAGGTGGAAATCAAGCCTGGGATGATTGGCCACTGTATGGGCAAGTTCTCAATCACCTACAAGCCTGTGAAGCACGAGCTGCTCAGACATCAGGGTCACCCACTTCTCCAGCTTCATCCCCTTCAAGAAGCCTGCTTGGCCAATAAAGGCACAGACTGCTCTAAAAAATAAATAACTTTTAAAAATAAATAAAAATAGGACTACCTTATGATCCAGCAATTCCACTTCTGGGTATATATCCAAAGGAAATAAAATCACTGTCTCAAAAAGATATCTGCACCCCTGTGTTCACTGCAGCATTATTTACAGGACAAGAAAACGCCTAAGTGCCCATCCACATTAATGGATAAAGATGTCTTAAGATATATATGTATGAATATTATTCAGCCATTAAAAAAGGAAATCTTGCCATTTGGAACAGCAGGGATGAGGGCATTATGCTAAGTAAAATAAGTCAAATAGAAAAAGACAAATACTGTATCATCTCACCTATACATAGAACCTAATAAAACTGATCTCATAGAAACAGAGAACAGATTGGTGGTTGCCAGAGGTGGGGAGTTGGGGAGGTGGAAGGGGGCCTGGGTGAAGGTGGTAAAAAGTACAAACTTTCACTTATAAAATATATTTGTTCTGGGGATGTAATGTACAGCATGGTGACTATAGTTAAAAATACTGTATTGCATATTTGAAAACTGCTAAGAGAGTAGATCTTAAAAGTTCTTACTACAAGAAAACTGTAACTATGTGAGGTGATGGATATTAACTAAACTTATTGTGGTAATCATTTCACAGTATATACATATATCAAATCATTATGTTATACATCTTAAACTTATACAACGCTATATGTCAATTATATCTCAATAAAGCTAGAAGAAAAAAATTACAGTAAACCAGTCCTAGGTGCTGCCAGGGGAGTTTCAAACTTTAAATAGCATGTTACACATCATTAGTTAGCCCACTGCCCTTATCTTGGCGAAGAGTCAGTGTCAGTCAGTGTCCCAGTCTAGCTGTAAAATAATTTTATTCTTTGCAGCGAGAAAATGCTGCTTAAGCCAAGTCTTGAATAAATAGGCATTTATGCTCATTGTGAATTTAGTAGTGCCAGATATTTACCTGATAGTCAATAAATATTAAATACTTGTTAGTTGCTATATGAAGAAAGAAAAATAATTTGACTAAATTCTATAGTAGTTTAAAATTTTCTTTCTTTAGCATTTGTATTACCTGTAAAGTCTTTTGGCAGCATGTAAGATTTTAATATCTTACTATTTTGGGAATGAGCTCATTTTAGATCTAAGAAGCAAGATTTATTCTTATCATAACAAAAGCTACCTTTTTTAGATCATTCTGTTAAGTGCTTTAAGTTTGTTATTTTACTGAATTTCGACAATCACCCTGTGTGGTATCTATGTCACCTCTGACTTGTTGATAAGGAATAGATCCAGAGAGGCTACATAAGTTGTCTAAAGCCATACAGCTAATAAGAAGGAGAGGTAAGCACCAAAACAAGATCAGCCTAACTCCATAGCCAATGCTCTACAACTATAGCAGATTCTGTCATGCCCCAGTCACATCCCTTTGGCACTTGTCAGCTACTCCATGCTTGCCCACGGCATTCCACGGCAAGGACCCATGATTTTCCACCTGCACAGGGCAGACCAGGAGTACAGGGGATTTAATGTCCCAGAGAGCAGTGCCCAGCCAGGAGGGATGGAAATGGAGGATAGATGCCCCTGCTTACTTACCCCTTGAGTAGGACAATTCTGAAATGTGTTCCAGAAGTCCCCAGTAAGACTCACATTCCTACCCTCCTACTGATAACTTCCTGGGATCACCTCCTCAATAAACCACTTGCGTTCTAATCCTTCCCTGAGAGTCTACTTCTGGTGCAATCCAGCCTAAGATAATACCACATTCCCTTGCCTTCCCTTCCAGCTTTAGTTCAGAAGTAACCTGAAAGGTCCCCCAGTTCAGTCTCCCACCCACTGCAGTTTTCTACAATATCACTGACAGACAACCATCAGACTCTGCTTATAGAATTCCAGGAAAATAGAGCTGAATATCACCACTGACAATCTATTCTACTTAATTTCTTACTTGGATTGAGTAGAGCTACCCTTTTGTGTAACTTAAAACCTTTTTAGAGCCAGGGCAAAGTATTTCCTCTTCTACTTGCCAGCCTTTTGCATATCTGAAGACAGCTATCCAGTCCTCCCCAAGTCTTCCTTACTCCATTATTTTTCAATGTTTACTTATGTAAAGCACCTGATTAAGAGAGAACCAGAACTCTGGAAACAACTTTTAAGAGTTATCTGACACAGTCCCAGTTCCTGAAGCAAGACTAGATCTAAGTCATTGAAGACAGATGGTAAAACTATGTAAATCTGTGCTCAATATAATTTTTTACACTTTTTTTCCTGGCCACTGCCCAGAATTATGCCCCCCTTCCCCCCATCCTCAGCTCTATTTCCTAATTATAAAGTAGAAAAAGAAGGCTAATTGGAATTCATCTATGGCATGACAATTTGCAGTAAAATATTAAAATTCATTTGTATGGAATTTTCAGTTTTAGGGTTTGGCAATGATGAAAAGCACCCAGATCTTGGGAAAAAAAGGAACATGACTGCTGTCTAATTCTGTGATCTTTCTAAGAGTAGAAAGTATGTCTTTTTCCTTTGAAAAAAACTGTCCAAATTTGAAGAACTCAAAATTAACATGAAACTACTTCTTTCATGAGTGCTGGCATTATCAGCTTTCAAAGAAATGAACTACTCTCCATCATTATGTACAAATTTACATCATTATGTAAATGTCATCTATCCATCTCTAAGCCTTTTACAATGAATTCATCTTTTATTCATCTTGCGGTTGTGCACTGGGCATTATTTGTGCCATATCCATGATAGTCATTTTGGAGAGGGACATCTTAAGAATTTTGCTTTCCTGGCTTTCTGTTAAGGTCTTAGAAAATTGTTGGACTTAACTCACCTAACAGCAAAGTCCTTACTGTTAACTTTTCCAAGTATGTGTCCCTTAGGCTTATTCTAACATACCTCTTCTATTTAAAAATAGATAAACTGGGACTTCCCTGGTGGCGCAGTGGTTAAGAATCCGCCTGCCAATGCAGGGGACACGGGTTCGAGCCCTGGTCCGGGAAGATCCCACATGCCGCGGAGCAACTAAGCCCGTGCGCACAACTACTGAGCCTGCACTCTAGAGCCCAAGAGGCACAACTACTGAAGCCCGCGCGCCACAACTACTGAAGCCCGCGTGCCTAGAGCCCGTGCTCCGTAACAAGAGAAGACACCTCAATAAGAAGCCCATGCACCGCACGAAGAGCAGCCCTCGCTCGCCGCAACTAGAGAAAGCCTGCACGCAGCAACAAAGACCCAACGCGGCCATAAATAAATAAACAAACAAACAAATAAATAAAATAATCTTATTAAAAAATAAAAATAAAAATAAACTATTGGGTTTCAAGTAAGCTCAACCCTTACCAAGGCTGTGAAGAGTGTACCGAAATCTGCCCATTCCCTCTGGGAGATGATGCCCCCTTTCTCCATCATTGTACATCAGGTGCCTTCTTACTCTCCCCCCACTCACCTGTTCTTATTAAATTATCTTGTATGAATCATTTACACCTTAGACATGTTAAAAGAAAAAAGAAAGAAATTTCTTTACCCTGATGTGAATTGAAAGGTCTTGTCCACTGCCAAATGCATTTTAAAAATCAACCCAAAGATATGTGAGATACTGGGAGGCAGGAGTGCTCTTCCCCCACCCTTAAAATCACCTATGATTACTCAGCAACCTACACAGAAAGCAGGTCCTGTTTTGAAACCTCTAAGGTGTTCACAAAACCAGTGCTGGGCTGATGGCATCAGGATTACAGGAGTGTTTACAAAATCCAAATCCGTGGGATGCACCACTGGAGATTCTGAATCTGTAGGTTTGAGGAAGGAATCAAGGGAGGGAGGGAGGGAGGGAAGAAGAAAGTCAACAAATAATTGTGATAAACGCCAGGTCCAATTTTTAGTAATGATATATGGGCCAAGCTTATGAGATTTCCTCCTCCAAAGCCTGCTCTGAAAGTTCATCTGCCTACATATAAGGCTGTGCAGAAATGCCAGAAGTCTCCTCAATGTAACAAGCATGCCTATTTGGGGGTCAGGGGAGGTAAAGGTAAGAGGGGATATGATAATCATCCTGCTTCATAGAAAGCAAAGTACAGTGTTTCCCCAAGTCAGTTATCATTATGAGTCCAGTGGTTTCATATTTAAAACCTAGAATTCATAAAATTAACATAATGTTTAATTAAGACCCTGAGCATAGTTTTTAATCTTCAATTCTCTCCCAAATGGACATTTGTTGAGGTTTCTCTGGAGCCTCATATCAAATGGATTAGTTACAGTGCTCTTGCTATAGTATTTCCCAGACACTCTTGGAAAATGGAGCAATATTTTAGAGGCTTGTCAAAAATTCTTCAATGGGGATCAAGAAAACTCTGCCAGGGCTTCCCTGGTGGCTCAGTGGATAAGAATCTGCCTGCCAATGCAGGCGACACAGGTTCGATCCCTGGTCTGGGAAGATCCCACATGCCGTGGAGTAACTAAGCCCATGTGCCACAACTACTGAGCCTGTGCTCTAGAGCCCGTGAGCCACAACTACTGAGCCCACATGCCACAACTATTGAAGCCTGCGTGCCTAGAGCCTGTGCTCCAGAACAAGAGAAGCCACTGCAATGAGAAGCCCGTGCACCGCAACAAAGAGTAGCCCCCGCTCTCCACAACTAGAGAAAGCCCATGTGTAGCAATGAAGACCCAACACAGCCAAAAATAAATAAATAAATGAAAACTAAAAAAAAAAAGAAAAGAAAACTCTCCCATAACAGAGCTGAGGCTTCAGGCCTGGTGGTCTTCAGTTCCCTTCTGCTCCTTAGCTCATTCCAGCCCTGCCTGACAGTCCCATCCAGGTGTACACGGAGATATCCAACTAGAACTTTCTAAGTAGAGACCTGCCATGACCCAAGGCTTATTTGTGTGTGTGAAGGACATGCTACCTTGTCTCTGACCCCGCAGAGAATGTTCCCCTGTACTGATGATGAAAATGGCTTTATATTCACAACTTTAGTCTGTGGGTAAGTTTCATCATTACCTCCTCCTTCTACTCACCCACCTCTTCCCTTGGTGCCTTCCTCTTCACGCTTCTCTTTTTCTCTTCGCCCACTTGTGACTCCACCGTGTCTTGTTTTCCTGATGTTCCCGCAGCCTAATACTGTCTCCTTGTTCTTCATAGACCTTTCATCCCCCACCCCCACAAACATATCTCACATCTTCATATAACTCATGTTTTCCCCTTGGCCTTCCAAATTCTCCAAAAGGAAGCACTTTCACAGCTGGGCGTCTGGCTGTTCTCTAGTCTCCAGTTTTCTCTGTGAACATCTCACAGAGGAGTCTGTTGTAACAATTCTGTTCTATGTTATTTAGTCCTACTGCATTTTCTTAGGAAAAAAAGCTCAAAACTCCATTATTCTATCTTGTTTCCTTTCTTTTTCGCCCACTTCTTTCATTAAATCATAATGTATTTTAGAGCTTCTTTTCATTTTCTAATAGTACAAACACAGGGGCAAAAAAAAATGCAGTGAGTTTTTTCCCTTCCTCCAAAAAGAACCCAGAGCTGATAGCATGAGAGATTCAGTCCAATTTAAGCTCTACTGAAAGTACAGTGTAGGCTTGTGGTGTTCTATAAATAACAACCACATTTCCCAAAGCTGTCTGTGGTTTATACAGAGGACCCCAATTAAACTCAAAACAGCTGAAGGAATAAACCTGTCAAAGAAAATGCATTTATAGTGTACCAGGCAGGTTAGACTACGGAATAAGTCAAATTCTAATTTCCTTAAAGTCATTGAGCTTCCATGTTTTGGTGAGATCAAATCCTAAATAATAAACCCATTTGATTTTACATACTCCCACAAACAAGCTTTTTATTTTACAGGTTCTTGGTAGCAATTTTTTGATGAGATCACATTTAGGGCAATCAAATGTAAATAAAATCTCATCTCTCTAACCCTGAAAGTACAAATCTACCCTTTCTATCACCTCTTCTTTGATAACTAATACATGGACCTCAACTCTGTAGGTAAACCTTTGTTTCTATGTTTCAAAACATTATATTAGGACCCAGGTCAAACATGGTGTGCTAACCCTAATCCCCTGGTATGTCTATGTTAGAGTGTGGGAAAGAGTGTGGGAGATGACAGTGATGAGCACACAGTGACTCTTGACTTTCATGAGCAGGTTTGTATCCCGATTTACCAAGAGTAGGTGGGCACAAATAATGGAGAAGAAACGTGGTGGCAGTGACCGGTTCATCTGTCGATGAAATCCAGCTAAAGCCAACATTTGCCTTAGCAGGCTGGGGTATTTCTACCTGATGAAATGTCTTAATTTGACATGTTGATTTCCAAATTAGTAACCCATCTTTATTAAAATTGTCCCTTTCTCTAGTTCTGGTGTAAAGAGTTAAGAAATTATTTTGCCTCTCAGCAGGGTTTGGATAAGAAAACTCTGTCTTCTAATAAACAGGACAAGTTCCCTGAGCAATGCCCTACACAATACACTACTTGAATCATTCTTAGACTTCTGAGTATGAGTCCAGGCTTTACTATTAAGCATTCACGCAAGAACTTTCCCCTTCCCTTCCAATACAATCACTTCTTCCTCCATTTGCTTCCCCAGGTTTATCACCTAAGAATATTCGCAATAAAGAGCTGGAAATAGTAAAATCAAATCGTTTTCTTCCCTGTGTATGTTAGCATCATGCCATCCAGACTTCCCCTATTTGTATGCCATCTTTTAAACCAACACTATTCTTTCAGGGAAGGACGATGGACAACCTTCTACGTCTGGTCTTGGGTTTAAGAGCAAGTTTTCCAAAATGACCTCAGAGATGAGGTTGCCAATTCTTCCTACCCATTAGTATTTGTGTTCAGCGTCCAGAAAAAAATGTCCATTTTGCCAGTTAGTTCACACTCATTTGGACACGTATCAGGTGGGGAGAAAGATGTCTTCTAATGCACTAGAACTGAAGGACGAAAAAAAAAAATGGAGATGCAGTACCAAGTTGTGAATATTTTGGGACCCACTGTGCAAATTATTTCTAAGTATTCACCATAGCAGTTTTCCCCAACATATTTAGTGGGCAAATAGTACAGTCAGTGACACCTGGCCCTCTACGCTCATTCACATGATTTCATTAATTTGTTTCATCTAACTGTGCTTATTCCTTTCATTTTGCTTCTATTAGACTACTGAGGTTTTTCCTGCATTTTACCTAGCTTCCAAACAATCAGCATCCATCCTTCATTCATTCAATTACCTTACTAGGTACTGCCACAATACCTCTGCCTTCAACTTCCTTTTGAAACATTCATTACCTTTCTCGCTGTTTAAAATTGTGAAATATTCTTGATATGCACATTTATCCTGAGGTAGATGAATACAGTTCTATAAAATGAAACAACAGGATGTGACAGTTCTTCGAAAAAAAGAAAGTCCTTTGAAATTAGCTCTCCTAGGAGTCTATTAACCCCTTATTCATCTCTTTTGAATATTCTATGTAAAACACACTGCTAATATAATCTCTGGACTGTTTTATTCTTTAATGAACAAAAACTAAAACTGAAGGAGAAGACAGATTATCCCACAGGGGCGATACTTGAGAGCATAGTTAATATTTTAATTTCTTTCTGAGCACTGACAAGTTGCCTGTATATGGGGCATATGGTTTTTAACTCATTCATTTATTCAGAATGTTATTATGCCCCAATCCAAGCCAAGTACTGTGCTAGGTACTGAGGTATACAGTTATTAAAGACAACCCTTCACTCAAGTAGTATCTAAGCTAGTGCATAGAGAGACAAAAAAATAATTATAAAACCGCATGTTGTTACAAGTTACGAACAAGCTAAGGACCAGGCGCCAGTTTAGGGGTTGAGGAAAGGCTTCCTCAAGACTGAAGGAGCAAGAGTAGGACACGTTAGAAAGCGTGAGTGGTATTCCAGGCAAGGGGAACAGCATATGCAAAGGCACAGACACTGGAGGATAAACTGTATGTATGTGTGGGAATGTTAAATTTTAGGAAGGCTTCCATCCTCCAGGATGCTCAAAATTGCAACTGGTGTGCTTGCCTCGAGTTTCCCAAATAATTTATTTGTGATATGGACCAGTGTTAGAATAATGTATAACAAAACAGTAAGTTGGCTTTCTACTGTCTGCTTATAAGGATCACTTTAATCTTCATGCGCTTGACTACTCCCAAGTGGTACTTGTTTGTAGATGCGTTTGATAGGAATAGACAAGAAGGTTATTTACCTTCTTGTCTATTGAAGGTGAGACAAGAAGGTAAATAAATTTGAAATTGGTAAGCCAGAAAGAAAAGATATATTCTTTAGGAAAATTACTCGGCTAAGACCATTGTCCTAGACCAGTAGTTCTCAAAGTTTAGCATTCATAAGAATCCCCTGGAAGCCTCGTTAAAACACAGATGGCCAGGCCCCATCTTCAGAGTTTTGATTCATCAGGTCTGGGTAGGGGTGAGAATTTGCATTTCTAACAAGTTCCCAGGTGATGCTTATGCTGCTGATCTGGGACCATACTTGGAGAAGCTGGTCTACAGACTTCTTTCAAGTCATTGCAATCATAGAACTGAAAATATCAAGTCACATGGACTCTTACATGTTAACCATAAATAAGAGTTTAATGCTCTCAAAATAACAGACTGCACCCAAGATGTTTTCTAACTGAAGCCTAGAGACCTTAAATCTCATTCACTCCCCAGGCCCCCACTTCCTTAGCTTTGTCCTCTGAGCTTCGAAAAGCAACGTGATTTAAATAATTTATTTCCATACTAAAAGCCTTGTTTTTGACAAGCGCACTCTCTCCTGTACTCTGGTGCTTTCTGAAATATTCTGTTACGTAAGGAACAAATTACTCCCGAATTTAAACAGACTTCAACAGCTATTACCCTTGTGAAAGCTGCTCGTGAAAATGTGGAGAGTGATCTTTAATGTTTTCTCTTTCTGGTGAAGGGGAAATCAGGCAAAATAAATATCACTCTGAGGGTCCAGATACTTGCAGCTGAATTTAAATAATGAAATAAAATATCATTATTTTCAGGGAACATTTGTCTTTAAAAAAAAAAGGCTTTCTTTGCTTTCCAAACATATATGGCATTTTGACGAAATGAGCTTTTGCTACTATTTCCACTGAGAACGTTCACAGAAACCTTCAAGCGAACCAAGCCTCAAAGTAGCCTCAGGTTTTTTAAAATGACAAAATGGCTGTGGTTAAACAAAACATAAGCAGGGAACCTTCATTTTCACCCAGAAGAGCTCCCCACTTGCCTTGTTATGGAACTCTGCTGGCTGAGGGAGCCTCCTGTACTATGACTCTGCAGTTATTTTAAGTATCCGCGTGGGAGGGATGGGGGATGGGATGGACACAAGGTTGATAAATTCCCTTACCTACCTCTGGAGGAGAGGGACTCTGGGCACGACGCTGTCTTATTTACACAGCGAAAAGTGGAATCCATTAGATTTGGCCTTGGGGTTAGGAGGGAAGGAGGAAAAAGAAAAAGAGAACATTAAATTTAAAATATTTCCATTTGTCCATAATTTTTGAAGCAAAACCACTCAGCAAGCAGTAGGATATTTTTAAAAAACATTTTAATGAATATATCACCATTCATTCATCTCTTTCCTGTCCCAGTGCTCTTGATAAATTGAGCTGAAATACCTGTGTAGCTCTTATCATCTGTGTGCAATTGGGGCTGTCAGAGGCATGATGGAGAGCAACCTAAGTCAATCCAAGTTAGAAGCAACAGATTTCACTCTGGGCAACATTTTGTTTTTACCTAAAAAACACTACATATACTATTTGTGGATCTCTTGGTGAGGTGATTTCTCCTACGAAACTTGCCCACGCCAGAACTTCCCTGTGTCTAGCCACTTGTACAGAGACTCCCCTCTTCATGACTGCCCGCCCCCCATACCAGGTCGGGAGTCATAAGCCCTACGCTTTTTTCCCAAGCCCCTTCCAGAACATCAGATAAGACAGCAGGAAGAAACAAAAACAAGTGAAAAGCCACCTTCTCAAACGTCAGGATCCTGACATCCAAATCATGTAATTTAAATGCAGCCTCATAAGTTTTAGACCCAAGCCATATACCTAAAGAATACCATAATATGGTAAATACCATAATACTTAAAGAAAATATCCCTGACAACAGAGAATACGTTTGTCAAATGCATAAGCATCAAAAATAAATGAAGCATAAGTGGATTAGTGTAAGTATCCATGCTATGGGCTTTTGAGAGACTGTAACCCAAAATATTATTTCTGTTTTTTAGTATACTGCAAATTATCCATAACTAATGGCTTTGTAGAATATATTAAACCACAATAACTACTGTATTTCATAAATTCTAAGGTGCAAATTTTTTATACATTTTTACATCTAAAAATCAGGATGCATCTTACAGTCAATGATGTATCATATTGTGGTTTCATTGGCAATTTTTAAAATTTAGTTATTTTATTTAGCAGATAAAACAACAATGTGGCTTACACTCAATCGTGTCTGATTTGGTGATATGCATAATTATCTACAACAAGAAAGAGCTTTAGCATGAAGCATTTCAACTAACAAATCATAATTTGAGTGACTTACTAAGTACAAGGCATTAGGTTTAGGTGATGGGGAGGCAAAGATAAATAGAATGTATCTCTGATTTCAGAGTTAACAGCATAGTAAGGTAGAGTCACATATAAGCAACTAAATAAGTGCAAAATTTAGTGCTGTGGGAACACAAAGGAAAGAGAAAGTCATCCTGATTAAAGGATCAGAGAAGGCCCATGGAGGAGGTGATTTTTGAGATGAGTCTTAAGAAATGAGAAAGCTTCATCATGCACATTTGGTACAAGTAAATATAAATGTAGAAGGTTGAAGGAGTAGGATCTAACCTGAAGAAGAAGAAAAGCAAATCCACAGATTCTGAAAATTGCTCAAGAAATATCAGAGCTGTGGTATCATTGACTGAATAAGAAAACCAATTGGCAAGCCCAGTTTGAGCAAGGGGTGGGAGGAGTGAAGGTGGAGTGGAATACCGATTGGTCGGGGTATGTTAAGTTTGAGGTATTTATAGGGCATTGTAATAGGCATTTGCCATTTTTGAGTGCCCATCCCACACCAGGGAATATCCTCACTGTGTAAGTCTTGTTAGAAGGTAGAGCCCACTTCCCACTACAGAAGTTTAAAAAGCCAAATATTTGCTTTCCAGCTCCTCTTGCAGCTAGGGTACAGCTGAAACTAGCTTTCGCTAAACAGACATGCCCGTCTTGGGGTTTGAATCTGGAGTCAGTGATGCAAAAATGTAAGGCTAGGGGAGACTTCTTTTGGAGGTGAGGACAGTGGCAGGATCCAATGTCCATTAGAGGCTGCAGTATCCAGCATTCAGCAGTGCTGTCTTTACCACTCTAGCTTTGCTGAGTAATTTTGGCCAGAGTCCCAGGTATGAAACCTCTCTACAATCTTGCCTGTTTTCCACCCTGGCTTTCCAGCTTTCCCAGGGATGCTGGGAGATAGGCAACATCTTTTCAATAGGTTGTTTTTCTGCTTAAATCCATAAGAGTCAATTTCTATGGTTTGCAAAGTAAGAACCCTGGGTGCTAAAGACATGTATCAGAAGATGCCTGACAAAGACTTGGAAAAGGAGCATACAGCATAGGAGGACAGTTTACCTAGAGAACAAAATAGGGGAATCATTTGATTAGGACTGAAAATTAAAACAAAGAAAGAAAATACAGATAAAGATAGAGAAAAGAGGGAGGAAGGAAATGGCATTGTTTTGGAGGGAGGATGGAACAAGAACACTCAGCACATCTGAGAGAAGGGAAGGAGGAATCAGAGAGCCATAGAAAGCACATGTCCTGAGGGCCTACGTGTGCCAAGTATCTTGCATAAGCTAACTCATTTAATTTTTACAAATATTAAGTATTGCTATCCTAACTTTACAGTTGAGAAAAATGAGATGCATAAACATTAATTAAATAACTTTCTGAAAGTTACATAAATAATAAGTGGTGTGACCAGGATTCAAAGTCAGATTTGTCTGATTCCAACATCCCACTGCCTCCCTGCCACCAGCTTTAGGTAAGGATTTTGACACAGAAGCCAAAGATAAGGCTTAGTGCAGGAGTTCTCGACTCCAGCGGCACACTGGAAACATAAATGGAGATATGGAAACTTCTAATGCCTGGATCCCACCCCCAGAGTTTTCAATGTAATTGGTTTGAGGTGCAGCCTGGGGATCAGGACTTTTAAAAGCTTCCCAGGTGGTTCCAATATGCAGCCAAGGTTGAGAACCACTGTGGTAGGTGCTATTTCAGCAGAGGAGTGAAATGGTTTGAAGAAAGAGAGGGAAATTAGGCTACAGAGGCAGCAAGTGGTGAAGTGAGGTATTGATAGGGGAACAGTGCAGTGAGGAGGAACAGGTTTGAGTGACACGAGTTTCAAGTGGGTCGAAAAGTAAATTGGAAGTGGACACAGGGAAAGTGAATGTAGACCATTCTTACAGTAATAACCATGGAGGTGAAGGGAGGTCGATAGCCACTCTCAGCTGTAGGTTGAGAAAATGCTTTGGAAGGATAAAAACAATGAGAACATCTGTAAGCTGAGAGAAAGGGGGCCCTAGCAAGTGAGAATTGCAGATAAAAGTGAGAGGGTTGGGGTCCTGGAAAAGATGGAGTCTGTATTCAAAAGGAGAGAAAGGTTAACTTTTCTGGAAAGGAAAAGGACATTTTTCCTTTAATAAAGGAAGAAAATATATATTTTTTTTGCTCAGAGAGGCTGAGATAGGTAGTGTGAAAGTAATGGAGGGAGCTTGAGGAAAGTGAAAGGGTGGGATTGGAAAAATGAATATAAGGAAGGGAATAAAGGAGTCAAAACAAAGGAATTAAATAGCTTTAACCTGATATCATATAAAAGGAATGTCAAGTGTAACTAATCATTAGGGTTACATGACTTTCTTAAACAATACTTGGGAGTTTCGAGAAGGTGAGAAAATGGATGAGGAAGTTTACCCAGAGCTGGGGATTGCCCAGACTGAGTGGGTGGTAGGTCAAGGGAGTCAGGAACTTTGGGGTGCTACTGAGATCACATACAGATACACATCTGAAATCTAAGCAAGGCTATTTACTTTGGCATGAAATTTAATATATTAAAATTTACACTAGCCTCCATCCCTGACTTGGCACATAAAATATGTGAAATCCACACGTTCATGTTGAAATCCAAATGCATTCAAAGATAGATAATGATGACTCGAATAGAGCAAGAAGTTGTGGTTTCACATCAAGAAATGGTTAGAAGAGATTAGAATAGTGACCAGAGCCCTAAATAATTAATTTGGTAATTCATCTTTCCTGCTTTCAGACAGGCCACATTTCAGGCACTGGCTAAAACATATAGATTTAAATATAGATAAAAATCAGCCCAATAAATACAGAGTGCTACTTCCATCGATTATGCCTTTTCTAATTTAACAGGCAAGGAAGTTTCTGAAATATTGCTCACGCTGATGCATCTGTTCCCTTCTCCTAATTCAGATCTCTGAAGGCTCAAACGTCCCAGTTTCTCAAGCCTCATTCTAGCCACAAACCAGTTCGTAGTAAGTTTTATTTGTGACACAATTTTTAAGAAATGTTCCTCCAGACAAACATGGCATTGTGCTTAGTACTTTCTGCTCTTTGAAATGCTCTCTTTCAATTCTGAAATTTGGCACAAAAGGTCCCCTCTGCTTAGAATGCTCTCCTTCCATCCTCATCCCTCACCCCCCACCCTGCCCCCTTCCTTTGCTCTTTTGTTTAGACAACTCCTTCAGGACTCCATTGAAGTATTCCGATAGGCTTTCTCTAGACATATGACCCCATAATACCGTGATCTTACTTCCTATTTCATACCGTGCATCCCAGTTTTAATTATTTGTCTAGAGTCTGTCTGTCCTGCTAAACTATAAGATTCACCAGGCAAGGACCATGCCTGGCAGGTCATAAGTATTCAATAAATATTTGTTGAGTATTTCAATGAACAACTGTGACTGGAAAATGGGTTGTAT
This sequence comes from Eschrichtius robustus, assembly GCF_028021215.1. Taxonomy (NCBI): domain Eukaryota; kingdom Metazoa; phylum Chordata; class Mammalia; order Artiodactyla; family Eschrichtiidae; genus Eschrichtius; species Eschrichtius robustus. The sequence goes on from NC_090845.1 coordinate 18,475,912, forward strand.
GGGAGAGAAACCAAGGCAGGAAGGCTCACTTAGGAAGCTATCACAGTCAACAGATAGAGCAGACTCCACCTATACCCACTTCACTCTTTTACCATTTTCATGCACACTGGCCCCCAGTGTGCTTTCCCTCCCAACAGCCAGCACCTGCATCTCTTGGTCTGAGGACTGCCCCCAGGCTGCCAGAGCCCTCCTGTTGCCTGCTTCCAGAGCAGGCAGGGCCTGGAAATTGATGTCCCTTAGGGGCAGCCCTTAAGTAACGACTGACAAATACAAAACTATAAATACTCCAGCTCTCATGCCTTTTTCAAAAATAGGCAAAACTAAACAATAGATTGTTTAGGGATATATAGGTGGCCAAAATTAGAGAAACGGGAGGGAATGATCAGCACAAAATTCAGGATAGCAGTTATCTCTGTGAGGAGGAGAAGGAGGATGTGATTAGGGAGGAGCTCTAAGATACTACTAATATTTTATTTCTTGAGCTGGGTAATGGGTGTATAATGTTCATTGTATTATTTTTTGTTATATATATATACATGTGAACAACAATAGCAACAACAACAATGGTCCAGTAGGTTGAAGAGAAAATAGAGTAATAGGAAGATTTTTTTTCATACTGGAGGAGCATTGCAGTGATTGTGGACAGAAGGCAAGGAAGAATAAGGAGTATGGAGAGAAAGTGTCGAGAGAAGTGAAGCAGACTGTGCTAGCCTTGGGGAAATGTTGGACTATATGACCCAGCAATCCCATTCCTAGGTGGAACCCAACAGAAATGAATGCATGTGTTCACCAAAAGATGTGTACAAGAATGCTTAGGAATGGAGTTCTGACACATGCTACCACATGAATGAACCTTTAAAAAGATCTAAGTAAAAGAACCCAGTCACAAAAGGACAAATATTATATGATTCCACTTATCTGAGGTACCTAGAGTAGGCAAATTCATAGAGACGGAAAGTAGAGTAAAGGTTATAAGAGGCTGGGAGGAGGAAGGAATGGAGAGTTATTGTTTAATGAGTACAGGCATACCTCAGAGATACTGTGAGTTCATTTCCAATAAAGCGAATATCATAATAACGTGAGTCACATGAATTTTTTGATTTCCCAGTGCATATAAAAGTTGTGTTTAAACTATAGTCTATTAAGTGTGCAATAGCATTATGTCTAAAAAAATGTACATACCTTAATTTAAAAATAATGCTGTTGGAAAAATGGCACCAATAGACTTGCCTAGCGCAGGGTTGCTACAAACCTTTAATTTATAAAAAAAAAAAAAAGCCAATGTCTGCGAAGTGCAATAAAGTTAAGTGCAATAAAACAATGTATGCCTGTACAGAGTTTCTGTTTGGGATGATGAGAAATTTCTGGACATGGATAGTGGTGATACTTGTGCAACACTGTGAAGAAAATACACGTAAAAATGGCTAAAATGATAAATTTTATGTCTATTTTACCACAATAAAATTAGTTTAAAAAGAGAAAAAAGTATGCTTATAATAACACTAGTCTTAATATCCTCAACTAGAAACAACCCTAATGTCCATCATCAGTATAACAGATACATACATTCACACAGTGGGGTATATTCACACAATGAAATACTATACAGCTTTGAAAATGAGCAAACTAAAACTACACACAGCCACATGGGTGACTCTCAACAACGTAATACTGAGTGAAGGAAGCCAGAGGCAAAAGAGGACATACTGTATGATTACATGTATATAGTTTATAGACAGGTAAAACTAATTCATTATAGGTGAGGGGGAAATGTTTTAACTGGAAGGGAGAAGGGCCTTCTGTGGTGCAGGTAATGTAATGCCTGTGTTCACTCTGAGAATTCATTCAACTGTACACTTATGGCCTTGTGATTTGTGCACATTTCTGTATGTAATTATACTTTAAAGTTTACTAAAAAATAAAATAAAAGCAACATAGGGATTCTTCTACCTCTGAGAGATATACAAAAGTGTGGGAGAAGTTTGACATCTATATAGCTTTTCTTGAATTCCATTTATATTGTACTGTTGCAGAACTGGAAGTCTCTAATTGTTGAAAATATGTTAAAACTATTCTTATTCCTTAGTTCTCCTCAAAATTTTTAGTATTTCCCTCAAGATAATTTATGTGAACCTAAGTTTCCTTGATGTTTCAACTTCATTTTTCACTTTTTATTTTCAGCAATCTAAAAAATATGTTAAAATTTAGCCAATTTCATATTATGTTCTATGGAGATAAATGGATAATAAAAAATTTAAGTAAAAAGTACAAACCAATCTTTTTGATATTGCTTTGAAAATAGTTTTTAATTGGCAAAAAAAATCTATTCATTGTTAATCGGAGGATGCTATGTGGCATTAAATGATTACAAGTCTCATTATGTAATATAATTCAACTAGTATAAAAACTGTTGGAGTTGGAAGGAATCTTAGGGTCATCAAGTCCAACCCTCAAACTAGATATAAAAGTCTTCTCTCCAACAGCTTGTGGTTCTCTGCCCAAATACTTCCAGAGACCCTCACCCAAGGTTCCCAAATTCACTGTTGAATCACTGTTATTGTTATAAAGTTCTTCCTTAGATGAATTAAAATCAGTCTTCCTGTAACTTCCACCACTGATAACAGTTCCATCCTCCAAAATACAGTGGAATAAGTTAAACTGTTTTTCCATATGATGTGATAGTAGAAAGTAGCATATAGTGGAACAGCCATGGGTTCAAGTTCTATCTCTATCTCTTACTAACTAGCTGACCTTATTTTTCTCATACACAAAATGAAGTGAGAAGATCATCTTGCTAAGTTGTTGAGACAATTACAAAGATTATACATTAAGCACCAGGAACAGATCCAGTTCCTCATAGTAGAAGACCAATAAACTGTACCTTTCAAAAATTATATGTGAAGATAATATATTTCCCCTTTGTCATCTTTTCTCTAAAACCTTCCAATTACTTCCAACTATTCTTTATATGACATGCTCTCCAGGCTTTTCATAGTCTTGGATCTTGTCTTTTTGATACATGCCACTTAGCTACCATGTCACATGATACAGAATACATTACACCAAATATTATCTTTTTTTAAAAAAACTTTTTTGAAATATAGTTGATTTACAATGCTGTGTTAGTTTCAGGTGTACAGTAAAGTGACTCAGTTATACATATATATATATAAATAAATATATATATTCTTTTTTTTTACATTCTCTTCCATTATAGGTTATTATAAGATATTGAGTATAGTTCCCTATGCTATACAGTAGGTCCCTGTTGGTTATCTATTTTATATATAGTAGTGTGTAGGTTAATCCCTAACTTCTAATTTATCCCACTCCCTCTCTCCCCTTTGGTAACCATAAGTTTGTTTTCTATGTCTGTGAGTCTATTTCAGTTTTGTAAATAAGTTCATGTGTATCATATCATAGATTCCACATATAAGCAATATCATATAATATTTGTCTCTCTCTGTCTGCCTTACTTCACTTAGTATGATAATCTCTAATTTCATCCATGTTGCTACAAATGGCATTATTTCATTCTTTTTTGTGGCTGAGTAATATTCCATCACATATATATACCACATCTTCTTTATCCATTCATCTGTTAATGGATATTTAGGTTGCTTCCATGTCTTGGCTGTTGTAAACAGTGCTGCAATAAACATTGGGGTGCACGTATCTTTTCAAATTATGGTTTTCTCCGGATATATGCCCAGGAGTGGGATTGCTGGATCATATGACAACTCTATTTTTAGTTTTTTAAGGAACCTCTATACTGTTCTCCGTAGTGACTGTACCAATTTACATTCCCACCAACAGTGCAAGAGGGTTCCTTTTTCTCCACAGCCTCTCCAGCATTTTTTATCTGTAGACTTTTTAATGATGGCCATTCTGACTGGTGTGAGGTGATACCTCACTGTAGTTTTGATTTGCATTTCTCTAATAATTAGTGATGTTGAGCATCTTTTCATGTGCCTTTTGGCCATCTGTATGTCTTCTTTGGAGAAATGTCTTTTTAGATCTTCTGCCCAATTTTTGACTGAGTTGTTTGTGTATTTGATATTGAGCCATATGAGCTGTTTGTATATTTTGGGGATTAATCCCTTGTCAGCTGCATCATTTGCAAATATTTTCTCCCATTCTATAGATTGTCTTTTTGTTTTGTTTATGGTTTCCTTTGCTGTGCAAAAGCTTTTAGGTTTAATTAGGTTCAATTTGTTTATTTTTGTTTTTTATTTCCATTACTAGGAGACAGATCCAAAAAGATATTGCTGTGATTTATGTCAAAGAGTATTCTGCCTATGTTTTCCTCTAGGAGTTTTATAGTATCCTATCTTACATTTAGGTCTTTAATCCATTTTGAGTTTATTTTTGTGTATGGTGTTAGAGAATGTTCTAATTTCATTCTTTTACATGTAGCACACCAAATATTATCTTAGTACTCACTGGACAGTACTTTGATTTAATGCTGCCCAATAGAACTTTCTGTGATGAGAGAAATGGTCTATGCCTGCACTATCTAGTATGGTAGCCACTAGCCACACGTGGTCATTGAGCACTTGAAATGTGGCTGGTGTTTCTGAGGACCTGAAAGTTTAATTTAACTTATTTTAATTTAATTAGCCACATGAGGTTAGTGGCTACCATTTTTGGACAGTGTAGATCTAGACATTATACTGCCATTAACACAACCTAAACTTGGATAACTATCTTAGAGTCCATTTCATACTGAGAGTTTGTGATTAGCTATTTTAGTTTTTACTTCATAAAAACTAACTTTTACTTCATAACAACTACTATTGATATTGATCCAGTTTTCCTGCACCCCGTAATTATGGAAACTGTTTTCTGATATTCTGAATCACATTGGAACCTAACTTTAGGGTACCTCAATTTCCTCATCTGTATAATAATGATTGCTTGTACTACATACCTCACACAGTTGACTTAGTGTCAGAAAGTTAATGTATGTGAAAAAGTTTGGAATGCCATAAAGTGCTTTACAAAGTCACAATTTCAGCATCATCACCACTGTTAAATGTTATCTTTCAGGCTATCAAGATATTTATTAATCTGGATGCTATCTTTTAAGATTACCTTTCTCAGTCCATGCTTCAGCTACATTGAGCCATATGCCCTCTCTTGCCTCTAGGTCTTCACACATGCTCTCCCTCCCTCTGTGCTCCCTACCCCCTCCTCAACTGGGAGAATGATGTAGTTCTTCTACTCTTGGGGGACTGGCTCAGGGGCTGTATTAGTCTGCTAGGGCTACCATAAAAAAGTACCACAGTCTTTGTGTTTTAACAACAAAAAGTTATTTTTTCACAGTTCTGGAGGCTAGAAGTCTGAGATCAAGGTGTCAGCAGGGTTGGTTTCTTCTAAGATCTCTCTCCATGCTTGTAGATGGCCATCTTCTCCCTGTGTCTTCACATGATTTTCTCTATGTGTGTGTGTGTCCTAATCTCTTTAGGACACACACACACATAGGATACCAGACATGTTGGATTATGGCTCACCCATATCATTTCTTTTTACATTAATTACATCTTTAATAGCCCTATCTCCAAACACAGTCACATTCTGAGGTACTGGAGATGAGAATGCCAACATATGAATTTGAAGGAGACAGAATTCAGCCCATAACAGGAGCTTTTATATCTACCACCAAGCAACTAAAAATTTGAGATTACATCTGTACTGGTCAGTTGAGATGTGTGGATAAAATTCAGGGGTTTTGTGAACATAAATGGGAAAAAAAATCACATCTTTATTTTCACAAACATCTAAATGAAATTTAGGATTTCCTTCAAATATGAATGTTAAGCAATAAACCACACTAGCCTTAGCTGTACCTGTGACTTCATCATCAATAAAAATCACAGATATTTTCATATCATATTACAGTTGTTGGAGATGTCTCAAATATTGTTTATGCTCATCACTACGTTGAAATTATGACAGTTTGCATATTCACTACTGGATCTTGGTTTTTAATGGATTGGTAAAGAAATACTATCTCACTATATCACAGACTTGTTTCATAAGTATTTTGATAACAATATTTCAGTATAGTTGGTTTCCTTTGCAAGTCTGCATAATTTATTTTACACATTTAAAAACATTCTGAGAAGGGGGTTCAACTCATAGGTGTCATCATATGTCAAAGGGGCTCATGGCACAAAAAAAAGGGTGAGAACTCCTGACTGATGGACCTGACCATAGATGGCAGCCCTGTCAGATGTGAAAACAAGGCAATTCAGCCAAGGCAAGATAGGTAACCCATCATGTTGGGTTTAAAGTCTTTAATACAATGTCTAATTTATTCATAATTTGAGATAACGGGTCCTTGTTCTGTGTATTGTGCCTGCCAAAACTTATAAACAGCAAGATCCATTTTCTTTTACATCAGCTCAATCTGGCCTCAACTGTACCCTCTCTATGAGGTCATCAGCTTAGGAAGTGCCTCCCTTCTTCCCAGGTCCTGGGTCCTGATTTGATGCTTTGGATACATCAGCTAAGCTTTGTCCCTGAGAAGGCCAATGACCCAGGATTTTTCTGAAGAAAATGAGTCTGTTGCCTGAGAGAGGGGGTTACTGAGAGAGATGTGTGTGGGGCCCCTTAAAGATCAGTTTCACAGCCCACACTCTAGCAAGTTTTCCCTCTCTGGCCCAAACTGGAAGTTTCTAACTACTTTCTCCTACCCCAGAACCCCTGGAAGCTATATTTATGCTCTTAGTGTCCTACTATCTGTGGAGTAGAGGTGGATCCAGGTTTTGTGGATCCCTGAAGCTTATACACTTTGGGGGCCCTTTTTGAGAAAAAGGCTGCAAAACTACAAATACAAAGTTAAGTGCAGGGCCTTCAAAAGGACCTATGCAACTGAGGGGCCTGGAAGCTTAAGTTCTTTTCAGTACACCTGCCTTTGTAATAGGGACCTTGGTACAACAGAAAGAATAACAGAAAGAGTATTATATTTGGAGTTAGATTTTGAGCCCCTAATCTATTTTTTAAATTTTATTGGGGTATAATTGATTTACAATGTTGTGTTAGTTTCAGGTGTACACCAAAGTGGATCTGTTATTCAAATACATGTATCCACTCTTTTTTAGATTCTTTTCCCATACAGGCCATTACAGAGTATTGAGTAGAGTTCCCTGTGCTATACAATAGGTCCTTATTAGTTATCTGTTTTATATATATATTAATAGTAGTGTGTATGTGTCAATCCCGATCTTCCAGTTTATCCCTCTTCCCATCCTTACCCCCCCAGTAACCATAAGTTTATTTTCTACATCTGTAACTCTATTTCGGTTTTGTAGATAAGTTCACTTGTAGCCTCTTTTTAGATTCCACATATAAGTGATATCGTATGATATTTGTCTTTCTCTGTCTGACTTACTTCACTCAGTATGAGAATCTCTAGGTCCATCCATGTTGCTGCAAATGGCATTATTTTGTTCTTTTTTATGGCTGAGTAATACTCCATTGTATATATGTACCACATCTTCTTTATCCATTCCTCTGCTGATGGACATTTAGGTTGCTTCCATGTCCTGGCTATTGTGAATAGTGCTGCAATGAACATTGGGGTGCATGTATATTTTTGACTTATGGTTTTCTCTGGATATATGCCCAGGAGTGGGATTGCTGGATCATATGGTAGCTCTATTTTCAGTTTTTTAAGGAACCTCCATACTGTTCTCCATAGTGGCTGTACCAGTTTGCATTCCCACCAACAGTGTAGGAGGGTTCCCTTTTCTCACACCCTCTCCAGCATTTATTGTTTGTAGACTTTTTGATGATGGCCATCGAGCCCCTAATCTATTACTTCCAGCCTAGAATACTTCCATGGTCAGAGAGGCTAGGGAAAATGGAGGACCCTAGCAACCCAGGAGCATAGGGACCCATGTATCTCCGTAAGAACACCATCCTTAGAAGGGTTGTTTGAGAATCTATGACAATTGATGTGAAAGGACAATAAGCTAAATAGTGCTAATAAAACGTGAATTGTGGTTTTATTACAAGAAGTCTTCCTACAGAAGGTCTCTCTTTGCAGCTCCTTGGCCGCCAAACAAGAACTCAGAGAAGATGGCAGTGGAAGCCATGGGCACTGTCTTTCACCCATAGTTGGACCATGATAAGAGTCAAAGTCACCACTCCTACTCTTTTCTTCTTCATTTGCATCCAAAATGGTCTCTATACTAGCCAAATTTTAATTAAAAGGAAGTGGAATAGTAAGATATAATTTTCCACCTATAAAATTAGCATATAGGTGGGAGTATTACAGCTTTCTTGGAAAGCAATCTGAGAGACTGTTAAGAACTTACTTAAAAGATGAACATGTATACCTATCCTAAGGAAATAATTAGAGACCAATGAATATTTCGATAGGATTATTTATCATTCTGAATAATTGGAAACCTAAATGTACAATGTCCAATATTATGTGAATGAATAAATAAAATAGCATAATAATTACAGTGTATTCAGATAATGGGCTAATATGCATTCATTAAAATAATGCTTTAAAATATTCCTTTAAATGAATATGTTTGTGATATAATGTTATAAAAAATTATGTGCAGAGTAAAATCTCAAGTGTGAAAGAAAACATGTTTAAAAGTTAACACTGGTTATCTGCAGGTATTGGCTTTTGAGTAATGTTACTTCCTTCCCTATTCTTTTATGTATTTTCCAAACTTTCCACCATAGACACATGTCATGATTACAATCAGGTAAAAAATTAATCTAAAAAATGAAAGAATTTGATCTGAAAATGGAGATACCTATTGCTCATACGAAGCTTGGTTTCAGATGCACTTCATTACCAGTATCAGTTAACAAGACTAAGACTTTGCTGGCAAGTACCTGGGATCAGGTTTGCTAGAATTTTAAAAAGGCCTCTGTCTGTGAGCAGTAGACGGGAACAGCTTAGTTTTATAACATGGTAAAAGAATGGGCAAATGGAGCCTGATTCTACCAGCCTGTCTGGCTTTGAAATTGTGTGCTATTTGTGTAACTGCTCATGCTTGGTCGACATATCAAGGGGCACCCTGCAGATCCTCACATGGCAAGAACTTAGATGGTAATTTCAGGCCACAACAGATGGGAACTGTAAGTGCAGAAGGTCACTCAAAATATTAGTTGCTTTATCTCTGTAGAGCTTTGAAGAGAGGGAAGAAGTTACAGACCTGCCATAAGATAGTGCATTTGGTTCATTCCAGAACACTCCTATCAGTATGCTTGAAGGGCAGAGCACATACAAGGGCAGAATTTGAGGTAAGTCATTCACCAAAGTCCACCGAGAACAAGGGCAGAGAATGACAGCCTGGCCAAAAGACTGTCAATGACAGCGTGGCCAATAAACATTGAATTAGGGGTTTCCATATACGTATAATGTCACAAGGCCCTACAAATACAAAACCTATTTTGGAAAAAAGCATGCTATACTGTTGTTCTACTTAGTAATTCAGGGCCTTAAATGATTCAGAATGCAATTTAAATGAAAAAAAGTTTAAAATATTGGTAACATAATACTTAAAGTGGTCAAATTTGCCACTGAAATGTTCTTTAGAGAGGAATTTTCCTTTTTAGGACTGAGATGGTGCCAGTTTTTATAGGCAAAAAGAAAGTGTTTCAGTAGTGGAATTAAAGTATGAAAAATGTTTTTCAGATCTTAATAAGATGATTGAGTCTATGAATAGGATACTTTTAAATGAGTAAAAAGTGATGAAGTCATGGGATGTGAATTAAATTTAGAATACATGAAACCAAGTGGGCTTTGAGGATCATGGCTCATATTTTTTTCCCCTGCCTTTAGCTAGATTTAATGAAGACCTCTGAAATTTTCATACCTCCATCATTCAAAGGGCCTCTCAAAATATGCTTCATTATAGAAGGGTGACACCATCACAGACATATAATTAGATAAAGGAGAATAACAAGTGACATATAGAATTGAGATTAAAAAAGAAGTAAAAATAAACCATTTAAAAGATGCTTGCTTTTAATTTAGAATATATTTGAAGGAGTTATTAAAGAAAAATAGGCAAGCCTTTTATAAGTAAAAATATTTATTTATTGTATTTTTTGAAACATTATGTCTGATGTCTTGACATCTGCTATTTGATCTTCTAAATGGACTTTTCTTAACTGATTCATAAGCTATTTCTGTAATAGGCAAATTGTCAGAAGAGTGAAAACTTTATGGATTAAGAAATGATCAAACTAAATGATTTTATGCTTAAGCAAATGAGACTCTTCTTAAGCCTTAATGCAATTATATAGAAAATCTTGACTGTGGATACACTTTTAGGACTATACTTCACAAAGAATTTGAAAGTTGGAACTTACAAACTATATGGACCACTCCTTTGAAGAAAGTAATTGTAAAGCACTTGTAGACTTGGCATGGGCTTTCTTATTCACTCAAGCAGTTTGTGACACTGTTTTGAGTGTGACACCAATGGAGAGGCTCTGTGTACATATGCTGTGAAGTTGAGTAAGGAGATGGAGAATTTCTAAATACATTCCTTCTTTTTGAGTGTCTGTTCAATGTAGTAAACATTGGGTTAGGTGATTACCATGTGCTGGGAGACCATGATGAATAAGACAAAGTCTCTACCCAAGTTGTTCATAGCTCATGCTGGCCTGCCTCAGCCCCCAACCCACATATGTAAGCAAAATGATGTCTACTTTGCTAATCATTGCCTTACTTCTTAACTTCCTCAACTTAATATGCCCCATGACTCAAACCCCTGGCCACAGATGATTAGACCACAGATGGACACACGGCCAAGGCTGGGCCAACCAGTCAAATTCTCTTCTGGGCATGGGAATTAAGACTCTTGAGTGTTGAATTCAATTAGGGATGGTGGACACTTAAACAGAAAGAACATGTGAAGTCAGAATTAGAGTCAGCAGTTGGTAATTAAGCCTCTAGAATCAAGTCTAAAATTAATGACTTAACATTGCTTCCCACCAAGACATCTGACTTCTCTAATCTGGCTACCACCAAGAACAGCTATATCCGTTTATATCTATGGGTTTTTACTCATTTTTCTACCATTACCTTCTCCTTTCCACCAAAATCAAAATTTTCCCACCTTTCAAGGACAACCTCAAGCCCTACTTCTTTTTTTAAAAAATTTTAAAATTGAAGTATAGTTGATTTACAGTGTTGCCTTAGCTTCTGGCATACAGCAAAGTGATTCACTTACACATATATATGTATATTCTTTTTCATATTTTTTCCATTATGGTTTATTACAGGATATTGAATATAGTTCCCTGTGCTATACAGTAGGACCTTGTTGTTTACCTATTTATATATAGTAGTTTGTATCTGCTAACCCCAAACTCCTAATTTATCCCTCCCAACCCCCTTTCCCCTTTGGTAACCATAAGTTTGTTTTCTTTGTCTGTGAGACTGTTTCTGTTTTGTAAATAAGTTCATTTGTATCATATTTTAGATTCCACATATAAGTGATATCATATATTTGTCTTTCTCTGTTTGTTACTTCACTTAGTATGATCATCTCTAGGTCTATCCGTGTTGCTGCAAATGGCGTTATTTCATTAATTTTTATGGCTGAGTAATATTCCACTGTATATATGTACCACATCTTCTTTATCCATTCATCTGTCGATGGACATGTAGTTTGCTTCCATGTCTTGGCTACTGTAAACAATGCTTCTATGAACACTGGGGTGCGTGTATCTTTTTGAATTATGGTTTTCTCTGGATACATGCCCAGGAGTGGGATTGCTAGATCATATTGTAACTCTATTTTTAGTTTTTTAAGGAACCTTCATACTGTTCTCCATAGTGGCTACACCCACTTTCCACCAAAAGTGTAGGAGGGTTTCCTTTTCTCCACACCCTCTCCAGCATTTGTTATTTGTAGACTTTTTAAAAAAAATCTTAATTGGAGTATAGTTGATTTACAATGTTGTGTTAGTTTCTGCTGTACAGCAAAGTGAATCAGTTATACATATACATATATCCACTCTTTTTTAGATTCTTTTCCCATATAGGTCATTACAGAGTACTGAGTAGAGTTCTCTGTGCTATACAGTAGGTCCTTATTAGATTATTCACCCATTTTTTTTAATTGGAGTATAGTTGCTTCGCAATGTGTTAGTTTTTGCTGTACAGCAAAGTGAATCAGCTCTATGTGTGTGTGTGCGTGTGTATATATATATATACATATATATATGTATATATATATATATGTGTATATATATATATATCCCCTCCATTTTGGATTTCCTTCCCATTTAGGTCACCACAGAGCATTGAGTAGAGTTCCTTGTGCTATACAGTAGGTTCTCACTAGTTATCTATTTTATACATAGTAGTGTATATATGTCAATCCCAATCTCCCAATTCAGCCCACCTCCCCCCTTCCTCCCCTGGTGTCCATACGTTTGTTCTCTACGTCTGTGTCTCTATTTCTGCTTTGCAAATAGGTTCATCTGTACCATTCTTCTAGATTCCACATATACACATTAATATATGATATTTGTTTTTCTCTTTCTGACTTACTTCACTCTGTATGACACATCTCTGCAAATGGCACAATTTCGTTCCTTCTTATGGCTGAGTAATATTCCATTGTATATATGTACCACATCTTTATCCATTCCTCTGTTGATGGACATTTAGGTTGCTTCCATGTCTTGGCTATTGTAAATAATGCTGCAATGACCACTTGGGTGCATGTATCTTTTGGAACTATGGTTTTCTCTGGGTATATGCTCAGGAGTGGGATTGCTGGGTCATATGGTAGTTCTATTTTTAGGTATTTAAGGAACCTCCATACTGTTCTCCATAGTGGCTGTATCAATTTACATTCCCACCAACAGTGTAAGAGGGTTCCCTTTCTCCACACCCTCTCCAGAATTTATTGTTTCTAGATTTTTTGATGATGGCCATTCTGACCAGTGTGAGGTGATACCTCATTGTAGTTCTGATTTGCATTTCTCTAATAATTAGTGATGTTGAGCATCTTTTCATGTGCCTGTTGGCCATCTGTATGTCTTCTTTGGAGAAATGTCTATTTAGGTCTCCTGCCCATTTTTTGATTGGGTTGGGTTTTGTTGTTGTTGTTGTTTCTGAGTTGTATGAGCTGTTTGTATATTTTGGAAATTAAGCCCTTGTTGGTTGCATCATCTTAAAATATTTTCTCCAATTCTGTAGGTTGTCTTTTTGTTTTGTTTATGGTTTCCTTTGCTGTGCAAAAGCTTATAAGTTTGACTTGGTACCATTTGTTTATTTTTGCTTTTATTTCTATTGCCTTGGGAGACTGACCTAAGAAAACATTGCTACAATTTATGTCAGAGAATGTTTTGCTTATGTTCTCTTCTAGGAGTTTTATGGTGTCATGTCTTATATTTAAGTCTTTAAGCCATTTGGAGTTTATTATTGTGTATGGCATGAGGCAGTGTTCTAACTTCATTGATTTACATGTATCAAGTCCTACTTTTTGATCATTTTGGACAACTTATTTCTCAGAAACTCCAGTAGTAGTGGTAATGATAATTATAATAACAATGGCAATAATTATGGCCAGCCCTTATTGAGCACATACTATATTTGAGGCACTGTTTTTGTTTTGTTTTGTTTTTAATTAATTAATTAATTTTATTTATTATTTTAATTTATTTATTTATTAGTTTTCGCTGTGTTGGGTCTTCATTGCTGTGCGCGGGCTTTCTCTAGTTGCCGCGAGCAGGGGCTACTCTACGTTGCGGTGCGCGGGCTTCTCAATGTGGTGGCTTCTCTTGTTGCAGAGCACGGGCTCTAGAGTGCGTGGGATTCAGTAGATGTGGCGCGTGGACTCAGTAGTTGTGGCTCGCGGGCTCTAGAGTGCAGGCTCAGTAGTTGTGGCACACGGGCTTAGTTGCTCCGTGGCATGTGGGATCTTCCCGGACCAGGGCTTGAACCCATGTCCCCTGCATTGGCAGGCGGATTCTTAACCACTGCACCACCAGGGAAGCGCTGAGGCACTGTTTTAAGCACTATACATATATTACTTAATTTATAATAACCTTGTGTAGCTGGTACAATTATTATCACCATTTTATAGACAAGGAAACTGAGGCAGAAGAGGTGAAGTAATCTGCCAGCTAAGAGATGAAGCAGTACCTAAAGGCCATTTTATTTATTTATTTATTTTTAACATCTTTATTGGAGTATAATTGCTTTACAATGGTGTGTTAGTTTCTGCTTTATAACAAAGTGAATCAGTTATACATATACATATGTTCCCATATCTCTTCCCTCTTGCGTCTCCCTCCCTCCCACCCTCCCTATCCCACCCCTCTAGGTGGTCACAAAGCACCGAGCTGATCTCCCTGTGCTATGCAGCTGCTTCCCACTAGCTATCTATTACTCAGCCATAAAAAGAAACCAAATTGAGTTATTTGCAGTGAGGTGGATGGACCTAGAGCCTGTCATACAGAGTGAAGTAAGTCAGAAAGAGAAAAACAAATACCGTGTGCTAACACATATATATGGAATCTAAGGAAAAAAAAAAAAGGTCATGAAGAACCTAGGGGTAAGACGGGAATAAAGACACAGACCTACTGGAGAATGGACTTGAGGTAATGGGGAGGGGGAAGGGTAAGCTGTGACAAAGTGAGAGAGTGGCATGGACATATATACACTACCAAACGTAAAATAGATAGCTAAAGGCCATTTTAGATTTCACATACTGTCTCATCTTTACATACACTATCTCCCTTAATCCTTATACCAACCCTATTAAGAAGGTATTATTATCCCCATGTTGAAGATGAGAAAACTGAAGCCCAGAGAAATAAAGGACATTGTGCAAGGTTACACAGAGAGTACGTGGCATTTTCAGATTGAAACCTAAATTGTATGCCTACAATGTCTTGATTCCTAAGCACTAGACTACTCGTAAGGTCCTGAGACACAGGGCTACATCTATCCTTTTGGATAAAAGAAAATAATTCAATAAACAGAAACTAAGATACTCTAAAAACATTTGTTCCAATATGGGGTATAAAAAGAAATATTGGAATAAGTTAGCCAAAACAATAACTAATTTTTTTGCTTATGATGAAAATGAAAATTACACCTTCCTCTGAAACCATAAAGCTTCTAAAACTTAATTAGCTTTGTGTTAATATTTTGATGCATCTCTGCACTTCCTAATCTAACTGCAAATTATTATTACATCAGCCATACTGTCTGTGGCAAAATTAGGAAGGATAACACAGCCCCCAAGGTTGCTTATCCTTGAAAGATTTTCAGCTTGATATTTTGCTCTTTGTCTCTTGGCTTATTTCAGCCAGGATAGAAAGAGAGGAATGATTATTGTGTGGGTGTTTTTGCTTCACTTCCTTAGAAGTAGAACCATATTTCATCTACCTATCGAGGGTTGAGAAACCTCAGCTTAGAAAAGGAAGTAAATACAACCTATTTTCAATAGAAAGGAAACAGATCAAGTTACACCTGACATTCAAGGAGCCCAAGGGAGTGTATTCTCCACCAATTAGAACAAAATTGAGTCTAGTTCTTTCTGCAGTTATTCTAAAGGAAGGTTTGGGGGTGAAGTTTTCTGAACCTTCTGTTCTGTTGATGAATGATGGAGAAGCCATTCTTGATATCAAGGGATTAGTGGAAATGAGAATAAAGCATTGACTCTCAGAGTTGGAAGAGAACTCGGAGGTCATTTATGTTTAAATATCTTCTGCAATGTTCCCACCAACTAGTCATTGCCTATACTTAAAAGCATTCCAGAGAATGCTTGGATTCCAAATTGATTCATTCCATCTTTGGGTGGCTCGTCATCATATTAGAGCAAAACATTTCTTCCTTTCCAGTCTCTTCATAGTAATAAAGTATTACTATAAGATTGCCATAACTAGATTTTATCATTATATTTATTACTGTTTTATACTTATACAAAATAATACCACAGTGTGTATCTACTGTACTAACAAGATATTTGACAAGTATTTCCCCCACATATAAAATCATGATAATAGATACTGTTTATTGAGCCATTATAATAAGAGTTCATAAACATTAGTTATTTTATTATTACTGAGCACTTAGGGGATCTTTGAGGCATAATATTAAGCACATTACAGATACTTACTCATAAAATCCTCACAATCATATTATGAGGTAGATGTCATGATTTTTGTATTGCAGATCAGAAAACTGAGACTCAAAGAAATCCATAGTCATGTTCAGAGTCATACAGCTAAGTGGTAAAGCCAGGTTTCCCTAGGTCCTAAGTTGGTGCTCAAAAAAACTAGTCTGTACCACTTCCCAAATCAAGATAGTAACTCTATGCAAACTCTATGTAAACATTTCCATTCATTGAGTCAGGTAGGTCCACTCACAAGGCTTTACGTAGTATTGCAAAGATTAGCTATGTGTGTGTGTTAGCTTTTGTGTGTATGTCTGTTTAACAGTAGCAAAAAAAAACAAAACAAAACCTAACTTCACAAAAGCATATATTTTGCCAATGTTACTAGAATCACTAGGGAAGAGTGTCCTCAGTTCTTGCCATATTGGCAGACAAGAAAATGTCACAACATTTATGGCCCTAGTGACTATCCTTTGTTTCAGCTCAAGTACACCCTGAATCACTCTTTTCCACTTTCTCTGTGCCAGAGGGCAGATAAACATTGATTTGACATGAAGTCAACCCAATATATCCACCCAGGGTGGCATGCACTCTCAGCATTACAAACAGAGTATAATATCTAAAGGTAAAAGAAAATAAGAGAAAGCTCATGTTCCACCTGATATCACACAAACATACTTTAAAATTTTGCTACATTTTGAAACCCTATTAAATATGTAATGGATCATTTTGATGTTGTTTCAGGTATTCTTCCAGCCACTATTATCATAAACTTGTCTCTATAGAAATTGTGTTTTAGGTGCCAATTCCACATACCTCTAACTATAGTGTCTTAAGTCAATTTTTAAAATTTGATTGCTTATTGTGTTACTATACTGGACCTCATCTGTAAAGCTTGTTTAATTGTCTGTTGTGATTGTTTGCCTGAAAATACATGTAACCTACCGAAAACCTTACAAATTAAGGCAACTTCTTGGCAATTAAATTACTCTCCAAGAATCTTGTAAACACAGGAAGACTGTCTTTTTTGTCTAGAGATTATAGTAAAATTATACCAACAGTCCCTTTAGAGCTAAGGATTGAGCACAGTATCCAAAAGTGTGGTCCATCTCCATTATCTAGTATCTTGGTCACATATCACATTCATGAGGAATCCTGGATGAGAAAGCTGCTGCTGAACCACTTCACACCCATGATGATGGCTATAATTTTAAAAAATAAAATAAAATAACAAGTGTTGGAGAAGTGGAGAAATTGGAACACTTGTGCATTGCTGGTAGAAATGTAAAATGGTGCAGATGCTATGGAAAACAATTTGGTGGTTCCTCAAAAGCTAAACACAGAATTACCATATGACCCAGCAATTCCACTCCTAGGTATATATACCCAAAGGAATTGAAAGCAGAGACTCAAAGAGATACTTATATGATAATGTTCATTGCAGCATTATCAACAAGAGCCAAAAGGTGAAACAACCTAAATGTCCATCAACAGATGAATGAATAAACAAAATGTAGTATATCCATACAATGGAATCTTATACAGTCTTTAAAAGGAATAAAGTACTTGGAATTAACAGATACACACTACTATATAAAATAGATAAACAACAAAGTCCTACTGTATAGCACAGGGAACTATATTCAATACCTTGTAATAACCTATAATGGAAAAGAATCTGAAAAAGAATACATATATATGTATAAGTGAATCACTTTGCTGTACACCAGAAACTAACACAACATTGTGAATCAACTATACTTCAATTTAAAAAAAAAAGGAATGAAGTACTGACATACGCTACGACATGGATGAACCTTGAAAACACTATGCTAAGTGAAATAAGCCAGATACAAAAAGACAAATACTGCATGAGTCCACTTACACGAGGCATCTAGAATAGTAAAATTCATAGAGGCAGAGAGTAGATTAAGGTTAACAGGATATGGGGGAGGGGGAGAACAGAGAGTTATTGCTTAATGGTTTCAGAGTTTCTGTTTGGAGTGATGAAAAAGTTTTGGAAACAGTGGCGAAGGTTGCAAAACATAGTAAATGTAATTAATTATACTGAATTCTGTACACTTAGAAATGAAAATGTAAAATTTTATGTTAAATATATTTTTACCACAGTTTAAAAATATTAATAATGTAAAATACCAAAACCATTGAACGGGTGAGTTGTACAGTGTGTGAATTATATCTCAAAAAACCTGTTATAAAAGAAAAAAAAGTTGCTGCTGAATTAGCAATGGTAACTGTGATGATGATGATGAAAGACGATAATTCTAACGAGAGCAACAACTACCATTTGGCAAGCACCATCCTAGGAGCTTTACACAACTTTACCTCACAATAGTTTCTTAAGTTAAACACAACAGTATTGTCTCACTTTTCCATGAGGTGCAAGGAGCTCAGGTAGCTGGTACAATTTGTGTAGGGTCACAGAGCTAATAAGTTGTGAAGCTGGAATTTAAATTGAAGTCTGTCTGAATTGAAAACTCCTGCTCAAACTACCTCACCAGACCTACATCCCTTGAAATTTGGAGCATTTGCTGAAATATGGTCCTATAACTCCATTTGGGGGAAAGGGAAAAAGAAGGAGTCCTACTCTTTCACTCTAATAAGGGAAGTCTAATGCCTTCATGTGGGCATCTCAAGTTCCAGAACGATGCTGGTCTTGAGCCACATACACCTCTGTGAGATAAAATCTGAGTTGGGATAAAAGATATGGGGATGACTACAAGTATGGCAGCCTGATAGAGACTAATTAGGGAGACAGAATGTTGTTGAAGTTAAGAACTTGGGCTCTGTTGACAGATCGACTTGAAGTTCAGTCAGCTGTCTGCCACTTTCTCTCTGTGTCATTTTGTGCAAGTCACTAAACCTCTCTAAGACCCACTTATCTCATCTATAAGATGAAACTAATACCTTTACTAAATAAGGCTGATGTGAGGATTAAGGGCAATAATGCTTGTGAAGCATCTGGAACGGCTCCTGGCATAGAATCAACACAACACATGGCACCTCTTATTGCTACAGTGTAGGACGGGATGGTAACTATAGTAAAATGGAGTAAAGAAGCAGAAACTGCATTAGTGAGGTAACACATAGAAATTACAAGATGAGGCAAGGTCAGTATCAGAGGAAAAAAAAACAAACAAACAACTGTGTTTGTCTTGTGTTTTGCTCTAAACAACAGAAAGAAATTAAAGTTCTTCTCCAGAGATATACAGGACTAGATGGATCTGAGGGGACTTGGGGGAGGAGAAAAGGGGCAGAAGCCATAAAAGTAAGGGTAACTTTGTGTGAACTCTTAGGACTTTATGGAATCAGTACAAAATTATTTTATCCCAGCCACTATACTCAGTGTATATTGAAGATAATTTTATAACTTTCCTTCTCACTTTCTCTCTCTTTTATTTTTTATTTTTAGCAATGAACTGTGTGTGCATACCATCCCAAACATTACACATAACTAAGAGATAACTAAGGGGTTACAAATATTATTATCATTAACAGTAGGGAGCACCCAGATTCCACAGATGACTCAGAGTCAGAACTGAAGAACATATACTGGGTCCTCCTCAAGTGGTTCCCATGTCTCCTAATAATCTGAGGATGAGATGAAGGGGTTCAGTAAAGATGCCCATCCTGCCTCACTTTTTAAAATTATAAATATAATATTTACATATGGGAATAAAAATTAAAGCCATACAGAGATAAATAAAAGGAAAGCTTAAAATGTTTCTCCTTTCCACCTTTGTGCCACCCCTAATCCTAATCTCCAATTGTAACGGGCAGTTTTTATGTTTAATTTTTCTGGTGGTTACTTCCATTACTCTAAATTAGTGGTTCTCAAATTTCTGTGTACACAATAATTACCTGAACAGCTTGTTGCTTGCTTAAAAAGGAGATTCCTGGGCATCACTCCAAAAACATGTGGGATGTAGCCAAGGAATCTGAATTTTTAAAAACTACTGTGGGTAATTTTGATTCAGGTAGTTTATGGGGTGAACTTTGAAAAATGCTATTATAAATTATACATTTATATCTCTATATTTTAGCCAATCAACTTATTAGCAGTATTTTATAATGCAACGTTCACTTATTGATACTTTACATGGTATATATTGACTTTCACTGTATGGGGTAAGAAATTTAACCTCTGTTACTGTTGTCTACCTCTCATCCTTTCTCCACCTCCCAGCCCTCTGTCAGCTTTACTTTTACTATAATCAAATTTACTATGAAATGATTCTGCAACCAAAAGCCAATAAACATATCTCTATTCTTATGATTAATGTAAATCTTATTTCCTTGTGACTCAAGGTGCATGATTGTACAATGAAGACATTTAAATATATGTCACAAAACCTTCGGCACTATAAGAACCTGTGCCACTGCTCCAACTGCTGAGATTAAATTGGTTTTCTTTTCTTATACTGTATGAATTGCTTAAAATCAAATCATGCGTTAGTTTGCTCTATATTTGAGTTGTGACTTCCTTGTACACATTTTTCTTTCTGGAGAATTTCTTTTATCTTAATGAGCAGAAAATATGTACCTTTATTACTATGTCACTAAGATCATACAATTTCCTAGTCATACTACTACTTTCTGGGTCTGCTGCATTCTGGGAGCTTCTTTTTAGTATAACCCTATATTATTCTATTGCTTCTTAGAAGCACCCTCTTCTCAACTTCATGTTACTTCAAAGCAAACTCAAATAAGTATTTCCAGAATGGAAAATTATCTGAACCTTTGCAAATCTGAAAATGTCTTTATTTTGCCTTCATAAATGATTGCTATTTTAGGTGTATATAGAATTCTAGGTTGAAAATAATTTTCCAGTGCTACTTGAAAATTTAAAACTTCTGTGCATCGAAGGACACAATCAGCCAAGTGTAAAGGCAACCTACAGAATGGGAGAAAATATTTTCAAATCATATATCTGATAGGGAGTTGATATCTAGATATATAAAGAGCTCCTACAACTCAACAACAGCAACAAAATAACCCAATTAAAAGATGAGTGGGGAGTTCCCTGGTGGTCTAGTGGTTAGAATTTGGTACTTTCACTGCCGTGGCCCGGGTTCAATCCCTGGTCAGGGAACTGAGGTCTCGCAAGTCACGTGGTGCGGCCAAAATGAAAAAAAAAAAAAAAAAAGATGAGCAAAGAACTTGAATAGACATTTCTCCAAAGAAGATACACAAATGGTCTGCAAGCATATGAAAAGATGTTCAACACCACTAGTCATCAGGGAAATACAAATCAAAACCACAATGAGAAATCACCATGTACCTGTTAGAATGACTAATATAAAAAACAAGAAAGAAAGAAAAGAAAAAGTGTTGGTGAGGATGTAGATAAATTGCAACCTTTGTACACTGTTGGTGGGAATGTAATAAAATGGAGCAGCCACCATGGAAAACAGTATGGTGGTTCCTCAAAAAGTTAAAAATAAAACTGCCATATGATCTAGTAATTTCATTTCTGGATATATCTCCAAAAGAATTGAAAGCAAGTTCTCAAAACGATATCTGTACACCCATGTTCACAACAGCATTACTCACAATAGCCAAAAGGTGAAAGCAACCCACCTGTTCATCAATGGACAAATGGGTAAACAAAATGGAGAATGTACGTACAATGGAATATTATTCAGCCTTTAAAAGGAAGGAAATTCTGAGACAGGCTTCAACATGGATGAAACTTGAGGACATTTTATTAAGTGAAATAATCCAGTAATAAAAAGATAAACGCTGAATGATTCCTTTTATATGAAGTGCCTAGATTAGTTGAATTCATAGAGACAGAAAGTAGAACGGTACTTGCCAGGAGCTGTGGTAGGGAGAAATGGGGAGTTATTGTTTAATGGGTATAGAGTTTCAGTTTTTCAAGATTAAAAAGTCCCGGAATTTGGTTGGACAATAATGTGAATGTACTTAACATCACTGATCCATACACTTAAAAATGGTTATGATGGTAAATTTTGTGTTATGTGCATTTTACACAATTTAAAATTTTTTAAGGCTAATAATAATAGTAATAATAATTTTCCATTAGAAATCTGAAGGTGTTTCTCTATTGCCTCCTAATAATTGACTAATACAATTTTATTGGATTCTTTTGTAGCTAACATGTTTTTTTCCTCTCTAAAATATTTTATGTTCTTTTCTTTATCTTTGACATTCTGAAATTGCATAAGAATACGTCTACTTTATCTTGCTGGACATTAGAGGGGTTTCTTTGAATCTGAACATTAAATTTTTCTTCAGCTCTTAAAAATATTATTATATTATTTTTCCCATAATTTTATCCCCTCATTACCTCTGTCTTATTTCTAGGAATTTAGCATGGATCAATCTTCTTTTCCTTTTTCTCATATTTTTACATTCTTCGTCTTTCTCCTCTGTTACAGAAGATTTCTTTGATTATTTTATTCCTGTCTTTTTATTCATTTTATAATTTTGACAATAATATTTCAAACTTCTATGTTGCTCTTATTTGTACTCTGATAACTTTTTTCTTAGATGAATTTTGTTTTGTATAAAACCTCTTCTCAAATGTCTCTGATGATACTCATTAAATTTTTTTAAACTTCTCTTCTGTGAAATATCTGATTCCACTGTAGACTTATTTGCTCTGTTTATTCACTTTTGTGCTGTTGGCTTTTCTCAAATATAGGATGGTCCTTGGTTGCACATTTATTGTGCTCTAAAGCCACTTCTCTGAATAATCAAAGAGCTAACAACTTTTAGTTGTGAGTAGGACACCATTAAATGGCAGCCCTCACTTGAGGATACAGAAGCAAGGTAGCACTCAGGCAGGCTGGCTGTCGACACACTTTCCCTTACCAAACCTCCTTATACATACTATACATTCCCAGCTACCATTAGTATCTTGAGGCACACAATATAGGTAAGTCATACTTCATCATCAGGGTGCATGTACCTAAATCCATATTTCAAATAGTCTATCAAATAATTTTAGGGGTTGACTTCGGCCGAAACTGATTAAATTATCATTGTATTTAATTCTTTTCTTTTCCTTTTTTTTTTTTGGCCACGCCCCTCGGCATGCGGGATCTTAGTTCCCCAACGAAGGATTGAACCTGTGCCCCCTGCGGTCGAAGCATGGAGTCCTAACCACTGGACCGCCAGGGAATTCCCTGTATTTAATTCTTAAAGAACACTTCCATTTTCTTTTTATTCATTTGTGCCTGAATTATCGTTGTTGTTGTTGTTATTCTTCATAGAAATCTTTTAAGCTATTTGTCAATTTTGTGAGGGTCATCTGGACTATGATTAGATTAATATAATAGCGATTATAATTAGAGCACATTTAAAGTACAAGATATCACAATATATTGAAAATGAACAGATGAGTGAAAGCCTGTCTTAGTTTGGGTTCCCTAAGAAGCAGAGTCTGAGTGGAGGATTTGAGTGCAGGTAGTTTATTTGAGAAGTGACTCCAGGAAGCTCCAGGGGAGACAGGAAAGGGAAGAAGGCCAATAAAGAGTACATTATTGAGCAAATGACCACGATGGGTAACTGGGACAGAATCCTGCTGGGAATTTCTGGGAGACCACGTTGGTTATCCTGTAGAGTTATATACTATATACTTTAGAGTGCCCACCCACCGGTTTTCCACTTCTTCATTTTTGATGTCTAAAGGTTTCCCTCACTTACTCGCAAGCTCAGCTATGACTCTAGTAATGTTTATAATAGTTTACCTGTATTTTCTAACTATTACGCTGTAGGAGAGTTTTCAGTTTAATTTACCGTATTATCCAGTTCCCCACAAAAATAAATATTAGAATT
Source organism: Eschrichtius robustus (assembly GCF_028021215.1). NCBI lineage: Eukaryota > Metazoa > Chordata > Mammalia > Artiodactyla > Eschrichtiidae > Eschrichtius > Eschrichtius robustus. Next base: position 18,499,863 of record NC_090845.1, read on the forward strand.
AAAGGAAGACCCAAAAAAAATCAATAAATATATAAGATGTAAATGTCTTAGAAAAATGCCTAGCACACTATGAGAGCTCATTAAATGTTGTCAATTGCTAATACTTAGATGGTAGTAATAGTAGCCATAGAAGTAGATGTAGTATCGGAAGAAAAAGAGTGAAAAATTGACGGGGCTGCTCTTGGTGTTCCTGAGAGGAAGAACAACAAGAGTGTTTGTCCCAACAGTGTTCTATTTCTATTACTCCCACTAAAATCCCATTCTCTGAACACGTCTCAGTTTGCATCCTTGAACTTGAACGACATATATGAATTATGTGAGAAAACATTTCATTTTTTTAGCAGGTGGTATAAGAACATTTTGTAGGGAAAGAACAGTTTTATTAAAAGGGGCTTTGATAAGCTCACCATGGGGTAGAAATAATTCTCAGATTGCTCAAGTTTCATCAGCAATGAGAGAGGGTCACTGCATATTAAATAAGAACAAGTTTGGGAATTTCCTGGGGGAAGGATCAAGGAGATGAGGCCCCTGACTGCTAGAGTGCCTGAAGAAAGATTTGGAGCAAGAATCAAAGCATCGAATAGAGACTTATTTCAATGACTGCTATGTGTTGTGAACTAAAACTTCTCTCCTATAAGTCCCCTTTGAAATACTTGATACAACTTTCATTATTCACTAATCAGTTTATGTGAATGGAGTTTCAGTTTGGAGGAGCTCAAAAAGACCTGAGTGATGGAATTCCCTGCAGGTCCAGTGGTTAGGACACTGCTCTTTCACTGCTGAGGATGCAGGTTCAGTCCCTGGTTGGGCAACTAAGATCCCACAGTGCTCTTGGCGCAGCCAAATAAAAAAAGACCTGAGTGACAATAGCAATACTCCTCCTCCTTGGAAGTGAAAGCAGTGAGATATTCTATGAACTGCCCCTCCACACCAAAGGACTGAACAGAGAGAAGAAGGGCATTCAGGGGAGATGGAGCAGAATAAGCATCTTCTTGGAACTGGAAGCAGATCAGTGAAGATAGATCCCAGGGTACAGGGTGGTAATGAGGCAAGAGGTATGACCAGAAGAGAAGGCAGGGGACAATGAAGAGCCTTTAGTGCTGAGCCAAGGGCATAGAATTTGTAATATAGATGATGAGGACCATTGAACAGTTTTCAAGCTGGGAATGTATTCCCATTTAATAGGTAATTATTGACAGTTTGAGATAACGCTTTGTAGAGAAGTAAGGACAAAGGCAGGCCAGAAAACTAATTCAGGACTATTGTAGAGTCTCAGCCTAAGGAGAGTGAGAACACAGGTAAAAGAAAGGACAGCTGGACTGGAGGTGATGGGAAGAATTCAAGAGCTATCTACAAGACAGAATTGACGAACTTAGGAATAGCAGCGTATTAGTTAGGAAGGCTAAGTTGCAGTAAAAATAAATAGACCCAAATATATACAATGGTGCAAACAATATAAAAGTTTATTTCTTGCTAACTCTCTAAGAAAGATGTTCCTTGTCAGCTGGAGGTTCTCCTTCATTTGATGATTCAAGAATCCAGTCTCCTTCCATGTTATGGTTCCAATATCCATTAGAACTTCGTGATAGTCAGCAAAAGGCGAGGGAGAATGTGAAAGGGGCACACCCTCATTTGAAAAGCTTTGGCTAGGAAATGGCTCATAACACTTCCACACATATTCCACTCACTAGTACTTAGCACCATGGCCATATCTTACTGAAGTCTGGGAAATATAGTCTAACTCCATGCCCAGGAAGAAAAAGAAATGGACTTTGGAAAACACCTAGAAGTCTCAGCATAATCAGTGAGGGAAAGAAAAGATCTTAGAGTAATTCCCAATATTCAGATTAGCTAACTGGATGATTGGTGGTAGCATTAAGGAATATAGGTTTGCTTGGAGGGAGGTGGGGTAATGAGTTCAGTTTGAAATATGTTGAGTTAAAGATGCTCATGAAATACCTGTGGGGAAATATCCACTATATCTGTCTATGCACATCTTTAAGGATTAGAGACATACAACTTTGGCCATATGCTAATTTACTAAGTCTTATATAAGCTTTAAATGTGTACCCAACTATAGAAGATTTATGTGAATCAAATCTCTGAAAACTTTTCCATTGAATCCTTCATTGGTCTGTACTCACAGGCACAGATGGGAAAAACACAACTTAATATTATTCCAAAGCAGGAAGCAAACTGATTCCCCATGAAAGCTAAACGATACGTTCTATTCACAACTGAATTATTACACAGTGCACAGCCATCCTCAATGAAAAGAAAAGAGATTGGGAGCATTATCCTGGTATGGCTGTGCTCGATTTCAAATCATGGGACTGGCAGAGGTGGGATTCTTTGCTTGTTTATTTTTCAGAGGTCTCCTTTTAAAAATATGCTCTATGCACTTGAGAAAGGTGAAAAGGAGGTATTAAAGTATCTGATGCTTTGAGAGTAGGCTCACTTCAGTTCTGATTCTCTCAAAGTAAATAACCTCAACATGAAATCAACTCTCAGATTCTAAGGTACCATCTTCTCGCTGTCTGTAAATCAACCATTAAGACAAATCTGAGTGTTCTTGGGTTCACTTGGTAAATCACCAAGATTTCAGCGTCTTTGATGATTATCTTGTGGTCTGAAAGTGTCTTGTCACCTCTAAACAGAGGTTTTTCACTTAATGATCCAGGTGACTGGATGAATTTAAATATTTCCATCTTTTTCACTTTTAAGAAAATAATAAAGTATGTATATTATTAATAATTAATATAATTAATATTATTATTACTAATAATTAATAAACTGGGATAACAGTATTTAAATTAAGATTTTCTGTACCTTTTATATGTCAAACTTTGTTTCATTATTAATTGTGTGATAATGGCACAGGATGGGGGTGAGATGGAGGCATTAAATGCCTCACTTGGTATCATCACAAAACAGTTTGGTGAGTCTACATATTTCAGCACATTCAGTCAAGGTCAGCTGGAATAATATAATTCAATAAAACATGCTTAAGAATTGTCCAAAATGTTGTCATGTGAAATATAGGACAATAGGACAAAAAAACTGAACTATAAAATAAAAAGACTATGGAAACCTGTATATCACAAATACACCCAAGCAGTTCAAGAGAGAGAGAGAGGGAGAGAGAGAGAGAGACAGAGAGAATGTGTACACAATGCTTTTTGCCCTTGGAGGAAAAAAAAAAACTCTGGCAGTATAATAGTTTGAGTGTTAGAAAAGATCTCAGAACAAAATGCCAAAATGATATAAATGAAAAAGGCTCTCTTGCTTTTCTTCAGAGAACAAATATTTTTCTACTCATACCAATGAAAACCCCAGATACTACATCCAGCCAATCTGTGTTTACTTCTCCCTGTTATGTAACCTGTCTTTCCCCTAACTCTCATGCTCTACAGGGAAGTCAGAGTTCTACAAACAGCCTGAGATGAAATCATCATTATTATGGCTTTTGCATGCCGAGTTATGGCTTGGTCCCATAATTCAAAGGGCTAAACCCATAGAGACAAAAGAGATTAGCAAAGGCTCTTTGCCACTCTAGCTGTGGGAGTCCACTTGGAGGGCTTCTCCACTGACTAACCCCCATGGAAACCCAGTGCCAGATTCTGTATCACTGCAAAACAAAAGGTTGCATTACATACCTCTTTACGTGGATGCCAAACGGAGCTGCCAGTAGGGGAAAATGACTAGGTCTTGAATCTACTTCTTCTAGGGGTCCAGGAAAAAAGGAAAACCCATCACATGTCAATTGATAGCATGCTCTCAGTCCTTGTCCTTCTCCCTCAATGGGAGTACATTGCTTCAATTAATTTCCACCTCAATTAATATTCATCAAGTGTCCACAGTGAGCTAGGCCCAGCTGGGGGTAGGGGACCAAATAAGGACAATAACTCTATCTGCCCATATTACTAGTGTGGAATGTATTCATCAATATGGAAATTTCCAGCACCCCCACTGACCTTGAATTGCTGGTCTGCATGAACCCTTCAGAAGTAATTATTAAGCCATCTGCCTTATGTAGACATATATGACCCTAGAGGAATTCCAGTGCGAATAAGAGGTACATCTGTCTGATAGATCTGCCTTTGCCTGTGCCAAAGACCTTCTTATAGAGCTCTCTGCAATAAGATGTTTAGAGAATGTCAACAAACCACAATCCCCACTATAGAAAAAATATGCACATTTAATTTTCCTCTGCAAAAAAATTAAGAGCAATAATGTTGACACTTAGAATGTATTCGGCAGTTTCAGATGAATCTGATTACAAAAAGGAAGGCATAAAGAGATAACCCAGTGTCCTCTCAGATCTCTATGGAACAAAGCTGAATTAAAGGATTTCCAAATGCAAAGTGATGACAATTTTCTAAGTTTCCTTTGCTCTGAAATTTATTGCTTAATATTTCTCAGTGGCAGGCACAGTCAGTGGTAGTCCCATGTACACTTTTCAGGATAAAAGAGCAAACCTGAATTAGCACTAGCCTATTAGCTTTAGAGCTACCTATATATGGAAATAAACTTTTACCTGTATTTTCTATATTTGAAAACTTGCACATTGATAGGTAGACATGAATATTGCTATATAAGTCCACACCAAGTTTGAGGTATTTTTAAGGCTCTTCTGAACCATTCTAAATTATTAATTCTGGCTTAAGGGAAGTAATAAAAATTATTCAGTCTCCACAGGAAATTAATTATGTTACCTTTCTTAGTAATAAAGGCAAAGCTCTTTGGATCCAGTGTTTTGCTAGTACCTTCCAAAATGTCCATTGTTTATTCTGCTTGTTTCAAATTGAAGGTAAAATGTTTGCATTACCAACAGCTCTTCTTCACAATTAATGGGCACCTCAATTTGTCTTAACTGGCATGCAACAGTATTCTGCACTGCAGTAGTGCCCACCTTTGCATAATATTCCAGCTTTCACAGCTGGGCTATAACTAATTCATTTACTGATATCTGGGGCTTAGAAAGTCAAATGTCCTTTTCTAGCAATTTAGCTTGTAGAGAGCATAATACAGTGAAAGGTCAATGATCTGACATAATCTTATAGTCCACTATGGTGTGGTGTCCCAGGTTCCTACACTCAAACTGGGTAATGGAGGAGAATTTAAGGACTGGACCATTTACAAAGGTGTGGGAATCTGAAGCCTGAAGAAACAAGGGGAGGGAGTCATTACTAGAAGCTGGGGAGAGTATCTATATGGAGACAGCTATGGCCTGCAGTTAGAGGGAAGCAGTGAGCTCCTGGTGACTAGTCAGAGAAGGAGCCAGGGGATAAATACTCTCTTTTTTATTCCTCCCACTTTCCTATTTCTTACAGGTGCCTCCTGTTGGCCAAATGGGAAGCCAAAGGGCAAGGGAACTTACTGAGGCAGTCTGCAGAGGTCAGCCTTCCTGGGCACAGAGTAGCAGGCAGAGTAATACAAGGATATGGGATATAAAAGGGCACAAGTAAGACATTCAGCCGAGAAGCCCTGCCTCACCATTGGATGTTTCTGGACATTACTCTAATGATAATGCCAAGACATCTTCATGTCATAATGTGAAAGGCAAGATTAATACAGCATGTACTCTACCATGAATATAGTAATTTAAGTAAACTGTATAATAAATAGTATACTGTATTGTAAATACAGTAGTCTATAGTTATGATGCACTGCTAAACTATTATCAGAAAATTCAGCATCCCAGAACTATACTGGTTTAATAGATCACAGGTATTTACCAACAACACATTAGAGATGCATGAAGTAAAATAATCTGTTTTAGGAGATTAATGTGCAGTTCAGAGTCTACATTAATACATTTTGAAAAACTTAAATATATTTGTAACTTAATCTTTAATTTCTTATTATGTTTCCCAAAATGTCACTATGTAAATAGTAATTATAACTTTAATTTAATGCATTGTTCATATTAACACAACTGGTTTAGTCTTGACTACAAAAAGTCAATAATCTGACAAAAATGTTCACTTAACTCTAGATCATGAAGTTACCTGAATAATCAAATCAATACTCCATCGGATACTGTACATAGAGAATCCTAAAGATGCTACCAGAAACCTACTAGAGCTAATCAATGAACTTGGTAAAATAACAGGATACAAAATTAATGCACAGAAATCTCTTGCATTCCTATACACTAATGATGAAAAATCTAAAAGAGAAATTAAGCAAGCACTCCCATTTACCACTGAAACAAAAAGAATAAAATACCTAGGAATAAACCTACCTAAGGAGACAAAAGACCTGTATGCAGAAAATTATAAGACACTGATGAATGAAATTAAAGATGATACAAACAGATGGAGAGATAAACCATGTTCTTGGATTGGAAGAATCAACATTGTGAAAATGACTCTACTCCCCAAAGCAATCTACAGATTCAATGCAATCCCTATCAAACGACCACTGGCATTTTTCACAGAACTAGAACCAAAAATTTCACAATTTGTATGGAAACACAAAAGACCCCAAATAGCTAAAGCAATCTTGAGAAAGAAAAACAGAGCTGGAGAGAGCCGCCCATCAAGCCTCTTAGATAGCCTCAACCACCAGAGGGCAGACAGCAGAAGCAAGAAAAACTACAATCCTGCAGCCTGTGGACCAAAAACCACAGTTACAGAAAGATAGAGAAGATGAAAAGGCAGAGGGCTATGTACCAGATGAAGGAACAAGAAAAAACCCCAGAAAAACAACTAAATGAAGTGGAGATAGGCAACCTTCCAGAAAAAGAATTCAGAATAATGATAGTGAAGATGATCCAGGACCTCGGAACAAGAATGGAGGCAAAGATTGAGAAGATGCAAGAAATGATTAACAAAGACCTAGAAGAATTAAAGAACAAACAAACAGAGATGACCAATACAATAACTGAAATGAAAACTACACTAGAAGGAATCAATAGCAGAATAACTGAGGCAGAAGAACGGATAACTGACCTGGAAGACAGAATGGTGGAATTCACTGCTGCGGAACAGACTAAAGAAAAAAGAATGAAAAGAAATGAAGACAGCCTAAGAGACCTCTGGGACAACATTAAACGCAACAACATTTGCATTATAGGGGTCCCAGAAGGAGAAGAGAGAGAGAAAGGACCAGAGAAAATATTTGAAGAGATTATAGTCGAAAACTTCCCTAACATGGGAAAGGAAATAGCCACCCAAGTCCAGGAAGCGCAGAGAGTCCCATACAGAATAAACCCAAGGAGAAACATGCCGAGACACATAGTAATCAAAGTGGCAAAAATTAAAGACAAAGAAAAATTATTGAAAGCAGCAAGGGAAAAACGACAAATAACATACAAGGGAACTCCCATAAGGTTAACAGCTGATTTCTCAGCAGAAACTCTGCAAGCCAGAAGGGAGTGGCATGATATACTTCAAGTGATGAAAGGGAAGAACCTACAACCAAGATTACTCTACCCGGCAAGGATCTCATTTAGATTTGATGGAGAAATCAAAAGCTTTACAGACAAGCAAAAGCTAAGAGAATTCAGCACCACCAAACCAGCTCTACAACAAATGCTAAAGGAACTTCCCTAAGCGGGAAACACAAGAGAAGAAAAGGACCTACAAAAACAAACCCAAAACAATTAAGAAAATGGTCATAGGAACATACATATCGATAATTACCTTAAACGTGAATGGATTAAATGCCCCAACCAAAAGACATAGACTGGCTGAATGGATACAAAAACAAGACCCATATATATGCTGTCTACAAGAGACCCACTTTAGACCTAGGGACACATACAGACTGAAAGTGAGGGCATGGAAAAAGATATTCCATGCAAATGGAAATCAAAAGAAAGCTGGAGTAGCTATACTCATATCAGATAAAATAGACTTTAAAATTAAGAATGTTACAAGAGACAAGGAAGGACACTACATAATGATCCAGGGATCAATCCAAGAAGAAGATATAACAATTATAAATATATATGCACCCAACATAGGAGCACCTCAATACATAAGGCAACTGCTAACAGCTATAAAAGAGGAAATCGACAGTAACACAATAGTAGTGGGGGACTTTAACACCTCACTTACACCAATGGACAGATCATCCAAAATGAAAATAAATAAGGAAACAGAAGCTTTAAATGACACAATAGACCAGATAGATTTAATTGATATATATAGGACATTCCATCCAAAACCAGCAGATTACACGTTCTTCTCAAGTGCACACGGAACATTCTCCAGGATAGATCACATCTTGGGTCACAGATCAAGCCTCAGTAAATTTAAGAAAATTGAAATCATATCAAGCATCTTTTCTGACCACAACGCTATGAGATTAGAAATGAATTACAGGGAAAAAAACGTATAAAAGACAAACACATGGAGGCTAAACAATACGTTACTAAATAAGCAAGAGATCACTGAAGAAATCAAAGAGGAAATCAAAAAATACCTAGAGACAAATGACAATGAAAACACGACGACCCAAAACCTATGGGATGCAGCAAAAGCAGTTCTAAGAGGGAAGTTTATAGCTATACAAGCCTACCTCAAGAAACAAGAAAAATCTCAAGTAAACAATCTAACCTTACACCTAAAGAAACTAGAGAAAGAAGAACAAACAAAACCCAAAGTTAGCAGAAGGAAAGAAATCATAAAGATCAGAGCAGAAATAAATGAAATAGAAACAAAGAAAACAATAGCAAAGATCAATAAAACTAAAAGTTGGTTCTTTGAGAAGATAAACAAAATTGATAAGCCATTAGCCAGACTCATCAAGAAAAAGAGGGAGAGGACTCAAATCAATAAAATCAGAAATGAAAAAGGAGAAGTTACAACAGACACCGCAGAAATACAAAGCATCCTAAGAGACTACTACAAGCAACTCTATGCCAATAAAATGGACAACCTGGAAGAATTGGACAAATTCTTAGAAAGGTATAACCTTCCAAGACTGAACCAGGAAGAAACAGAAAATATGAAAAGACTAATCACAAGTACTGAAATTGAAACTGTGATTAAAAATCTTCCAACAAACAAAAGTCCAGGACCAGATGGCTTCACAGGTGAATTCTATCAAACATGTAGAGAAGAGCTAACACCCATCCTTCTCAAACTCTTCCAAAATTGCAGAGGAAGGAACACTCCCAAACTCATTCTATGAGGCCACCATCACCCTGATACCAAAACCAGACAAAGACACTACAAAAAAAGAAAATTACAGACCAATATCACTGATGAATATAGATGCAAAAATCCTCAACAAAATACTAGCAAACAGAATCCAACAACACATTAAAAGGATCATACACCACGATCAAGTGGGATTTATCCCAGGGATGCAAGGATTCTTCAATATACGCAAATCAATCAATGTGATACACCATATTAACAAATTGAAGAATAAAAACCATATGATCATCTCAATAGATGCAGAAAAAGCTTTTGACAAAATTCAACACCCATTCATGATAAAAACTCTCCAGAAAGTGGGCATAGAGGGAACCTACCTCAACATAATAAAGGCCATATATGACAAACCCACGGCAAACATCATTCTCAATGGTGAAAAACTGAAAGCATTTCCTCTAAGATCAGGAACGAGACAAGGATGTCCACTCTCACCACTATTATTCAACATAGTTCTGGAAGTCCTAGCCACGGCAATCAGAGAAGAAAAAGAAATAAAAGGAATACAAATTGGAAAAGAAGAAGTAAAACTGTCACTGTTTGCGGATGACGTGATACTATACATAGAGAATCCTAAAACTGCCACCAGAAAACTGCTAGAGCTAATTAATGAATATGGTAAAGTTGCAGGATACAAAATTAATACACAGAAATCTCTTGCATTCCTATACACTAATGATGAAAAATCTGAAAGAGAAATTATGGAAACACTCCCATTTACCATTGCAACAAAAAGAATAAAAAAAAAAAAAAAAAAAAAAAAAAGAAAAACAGAGCTGGAGGAATCAGGCTCCCTGACTTCCGACTATGTTACAAAGCTACAGTAATCAAGACAGTATGGTATTGGCACAAATACAGAAATATAGATCAATGGAACAGGATAGAAAGCCCAGAGATAAACCCACGCACATATGGTCACCTTATCTTTGATAAAGGAGGCAAGAATATACAATGGAGAAAAGACAGCCTCTTCAATAAGCAGTGCTGGGAAAACTGGACAGCTACATGTAAAAGAATGAAACTAGAACACTCCCTAACACTATACACAAAAATAAACTCAAAATGGATTAAAGACCTAAATGTAAGGCCAGACACTATGAAACTCTTAGAGGAAAACATAGGCAGAACACTCTATGGCATAAATCACAGCAAGTTCCTTTTTGACCCACCTCCTAGAGAAATGGAAATAAAAACAAAAATAAACAAATGGGACCTAATGAAACTTAAAAGCTTTTGCACAGCAAAGGAAAGCTTAAACAAGACGAAAAGACAACCCTCAGAATGGGAGAAAATATTTGCAAATGAAGCAACTGACAAAGGATTAATCTCCAAAATTTACAAGCAGCTCATGCAGCTCAATATCAAAAAAACAAACAGCCCAATCCAAAAATGGTCAGAAGACCTAAATAGATATTTCTCTAAAGAAGATATACAGATTGCCAACAAACACATGAAAGGATGCTCAACATCACTGATCATTAGAGAAATGCAAATCAAAACTACAATGAGGTATCACCTCACACCAGTCAGAATGGCCATCATCAAAATATCTACAAACAATAAATGCTGGAGAGGGTGTGGAGAAATGGGAACCCTCTTGCACTGTTGGTGGGAATGTAAATTGATATACCCGCTATGGAGAACAGTATGGAGGTTCCTTAAAAAACTAAAAATAGAACTACCATATGACCCAGCAATTCCACTATTGGGCATATACCCTGAGAAAACCATAATGCAAAAAGAGTCATGTACCACAATGTTCATTGCAGCTCTATTTACAATAGCCAGGACATAGAAGCAACCTAAGTGTCCATCGACAGATGAATGGATAAAGAAGATGTGGCACATACATACAATGGAATATTACTCAGCCATAAAAAGAAACGAAATTGAATTATTTGTAGTGAGGTGGATGGACCTAGAGTCTGTCATACAGAGTGAAGTGAGTCAGAAAGAGAAAAACAAATACTGTATGCTAACACATATATATGGAATCTAAAAAAAAAAAAAAAGGTTCTGATCAACCTAGGGGCAGGACAGGAATAAAGACGCAGACGTAGAGAATGGACTTGAGGACATGGGGAGGGGGAAGGGTAAGCTGGGACGATGTGAGAGATTGGCATGGACATATATACACTACAAAATGTAAAATAGAAAGCTCTGGGAAGCAGCCACATAGCACAGGGAGATCAGCTCAGTGCTTTGTGACTACCTAGAGGGGTGGGCTAGGGAGAGTGGGAGGGAGATGCAAGAGGGAGGAAGGATTTCTGCTTCCTTCCACCTATAGGAAGCAGAAATTACACATCATTGTAAAGCAATTATACTCCAATAAAGATGTTTTAAAATAAAAAAAAAATTAACTGGTGCATTTACAGAAAACAAAAAAAAAAAAGCAAGAAAAAACCCAAAAAAACTCCATTGGAGACTTTCAGATAGAAATGCTTCCAGACACTATTCAGATGCATTATTTCTGCTGCATTAATGACTTTTGGACTCAACACATTCAACGAAGTCATGATGTTTGGGTTAATTTACTTCTAGGCTTTTGTCTCTCTCTTCCATTTCTTGAAGCATCTTTGGATGAATAACGTTTTGACTAACTCATTTACCAGTTGGCTATTCCGCTATTCTAATGTTTCCAGTTGATTCCCATTTCCTCTTGTAGACATGAATTAGGGAACTCCATCTATAAAAGCCCAGCCATCCTTTGAAATCCTGTTCATTGTATTAAATCCTTCAGGCTCCTCCGAAGAGTGCTAACTCTTCAAGTACTCCTCAAACAGAACACTTGGCTGCTTGGCTGCTAATGTGTTGCTGCCCAAGGAGTCTTCAATGGCCAGCCAGGGAGCCGGCCCTCCTGACTGACTCACTCTGCCAATCCACCAGTGTAACTCCTCATAATCCGTTTGTGCACTGAGACAAAGCCTAGGTGCTAGGTGGCCAGGACTTTGTAGCGTCCTTAAAAGTGTTCCTCAACCTTTTTTTGATTATCACTCCCCACCTAAGGAGACTTTTTTAGACATATTTGCCCAAATAACCTCCCCACACCATGAAATTTTAATACTGGAGTCACTGTGTATCTGTTTATGTACTATGTGGCCCATTGGATGGCCACAAATCATTATAATATCTAAGATTTTTTGGCCCTACCAAGAACAAGTTTGTGCCCCCTTGGAGGTGATATCACCTCCATTGAGAAGGCATGGTTTACTTGGAGGACTTGGAGGACTTGAAGGACTACTTGGAGGCCTCCAAATTACAAGATACTGGTTCACTTGATTTCCATTTTATCTGGAGAAGGACGAAGAGTAAATGGTAATGGCAGAAAGGAGATGAAAATAAGACTACCATACTTTGACCTGAGGACTTAATCAATCAATCAATCAATCAATAAGTGACTTACTGAGTTCTGATCGTGCTGTGTAGGTATGCAGATACAAAAGATATAGGGTACAGTGTTTAAAATAAAAAAGGTTCTATTCTTTAAATATCAATTCCATATGCACAGGTCCTCTTCTGATGTGCCCCATATATTTGCCATAAATTTCAAACGTAATTACATTAAGACTTCATTCTGTGGAAGGCACTCCTGAAAAATACTTTCCTATGTACAGGTATGCTTACAAAGATGTGAAAAATCACAAAAATGCAGTGGTAACTCAGGCTTAGTCATTTTGCTATAGAGTCAGGGGAAGGAATGCATGATCTGCTTTCTAAACAGGAGCTTCTAGGTTTGATGCCAGCCCAGGAAAGAGTAATTGCTATGCCAGTGATACAATTCCCTTCATTTCCAATTTAGTAATATAAATATTCCTATTAACGCCTGCTCTGTCACCATAGTAACAATGAAGTCTTCCTGGACCTGAATTTAAAATGAGTACCTAAGAGCCCTTGGGTACAGAGCTATGTCCTGGGAAAGTGATTCCCAGACACAGGTCAGTTGACCTCTCACAACAGAATCACCTGCGGAGCTTGTCAAAAGTACAGACCCAAAGGTTACAGCCAGACTTCATGGAGAAGAATTACTAGAAGTGAGGCCTAGGGATCAGCAATGTATCGAATATTTTTTCAAAAGCTTTTCAGTGATTCTGATTCACAGCCAGATTTGGAAGGCACTGTGGGATAGTCGAAGGCATTTGTTTGTTACAGAAACAGAAAGAAATATGGCTAAATAGTATTCTGATTCAGATTTTGCTAGTCACTAAGTTTGTGACCTTGGGCCAAGCACTTAGAATTACATTGACTTCACTCTCTTCTCTGTATGTTTTCTAGTTCCTCCTTATTCCTACCTTCCTCTCATCCATGAGTCCCTCACAGTCCAAGTTGCCTTGGGCCTCTCTTACCAGCCTTCTCTTTGCATTTCTTTCAGATTCTGCTGCCACTAACAATTTCCTTGTTCTTTCCTTTTGTTTCTTATTCCAAGTAACTGAAGGAGATTAAATTGATTCAATCCATCACTATCATCCCTGATAGACAATGTTCTCACAGGCCACTGGGACTATTAGCAGCTCTAGGCCAGTAAACCACTAGATAGCCTATAGTTTGGCTGCTTTAGAGTTGGATGCTCTCCCCAGTCCAGGCAGCTGAGGCCAGGCGTATGGGAATCACATGGTACACAACAAGGTCATCTGAGCATCTGAAACTGCCTAGGCCATTTTCCTTAATAAACCTTATGATGGTCATAGTTGTCTAAAATAGTCCCTTTCTTTTTTAAAATTGTATACTTTTATTAATAACTAATATCCCAGCCAAGCACATGGATAATGACAAGTGTATGCTTGATGCAGTATTATAATCCTAAATAAGTCACCTACTTCTTAAATGAGCTTAAGGAACCATGAGGCAGCCATATTGTTTCTTATTAGCTTAAGGCCGTCCTTGCTGTGTGGTAGTCTTTCTTACTTATTCCTTAATAAATAAGAGGTTATTGTGGTATCATTCATGAATATTTAAAACAATTATATTTCCCTCTTTTTATTTTGCTTCTGAAGAGGGGGATCACTATCCAAACCTAACTCCTACATGTGCGCCATGGATTCCATTGCCTCCTATCAGCTTCAGGACCAGAACTTATCGATTATCCTTAACTGTCTTTATCTTCAACTTTTCTTTTCCCCTAGCTCCTTCCTTTCAGTCTATACCCATGTTCACTTCATTCCCATTTTCAAAAGCAAACTTTCCTCAGACCAAAATCTCAGTACAAGTGATGAGCCCATATTTTCTCCCTCCACAATACTGAAAAAAATAAAAGTGATTTGCTCTCATATTTCTTCCCAATTTTACACTCACACTTTAATCCACTGCAATCTGACTTTTGCCCCAACCATTCATCTGAAATGATTTTGTCCAAAGTGACCACTACCAGCCTACTTTCTGAGCCCTTTAATTTGGGGGTGGGGGGAGGTTCTTACTTGAAATTTGATACTGCTGAACACACTTTCCTTCTTAAAACTATCTTTTACCTTGGCTTTCATGACATGATTCTTCTGTGGTTCTCCTCTTCCATTTCTAATGGATTTCCTTTACAGACCATTCGTATACGAGGCACCACCCTTTGACTACCATCTCTACTCATCTCATGGTCTGAATACTGGTGTTTCCCTCAGATATCTCAAACTGTTTCCTCTAATATTTTTTCAACTTACAGCTATATCTTGAGAAGCATTTAAAGATTCCACTTTGAGAGAATGTAGTCAGGGGCAGCAACTGCTTTCCTTGCTTCCCCTTTCCTCCCAAGCACTTGTTCTCAAGCCAAATGCATCAACCAGATTTGGCACAAGCTTGAAGATGTGTCCTCGGATCCATTCTGAGTATGGTAGGTACTGTGTTGTGCCATCTAGATCCCTCTTCATTCCCTCAGCTTCTGGTAATGCAGCCAAGGGACAGTCCTCAGCTGTCAGCCCTCTCCAAAAATTGTAGTTGGAAAGAGCTGCTCCGCTTAAGGTCATGTGTCTTTCCCGGGGGCAACCTGCATCCCGTGAGCATAATGGGGAAGTATAAACACATAGCCCCTTTATTGTAACGTGGGGCAGCCCTTCAGGGTTCAGTACTCCCTGTGGTGTTGGTTGAAGTCTCTTTTAAGACTGTATTAACACCCAAATTCTCCCTCTGCCAGGTACACTTCCTTCCCTTACCCTCCAGGTTTTGATGTGTAGAACACTCCCCAATAAACCTCCTGCAAGCTAATGTCTCTCTTAGAGTCTGCTTCCCAGTGAGCCCAACATGTAACTCTGAGTCACATAGGCAGTCAACCTGATTGTTCACTATGTCCAGCTTATCACCACCACATGTATGTACACACTTTGTATTTCAACATTCTCTATGTTGCCAGGCCTCATAGAAGCCCACCTCTCACTTGGTTCCCAGCAATTAAAAAGGTGGCTAATAATATTCAGTGCAGGGGGTAATGCATGTGGAACACTTTGAACAGGCATAAAAGAAACTTGAAAATGCTCTTTTAAGTGAATCAGGAAAGCAAACACATCAAAGAGAAGAACGGCATAGTGGCATAAAGCTCTGAATTAAGTGAAGTTTTAGAAAGAAACAGTCCTCTACAGTGTCCCAGAATTAGGATAAGCACACAGTGAACTTCCTGAGACAGTTCCCCAGACTGACAAACCATGAGATGGAAAAGTGTGGACAGAAGAATCAACCTGATTACTCATTCTACCTCAAACAAACTTTTAAGTGTGTGAAATCTACCATTGGATGAACTCAAAGAAAGCCTAGCGTGGCTCTGGGAGCCAGGAGATCATGACTTGCCCTTTAAGAATTAATCCCTAGCCTTACAAAAGACTTAGTGCCAAATTTAAGGATGAAGAGATGGACAAATGTTCAAGTAGTTTCCAAATTGCCCTTGTTTGTTTTCTCTCTGTAGTCTGTGACCCAACCTTATACACTCTCCAGATCTACTTTCCCAGCTCTCAGTTGTTGCCCTTGATTTCATAGACTCTGAGGCTCCTCCTTATAGCCTACTGTCACTGAAAACTGGTATTCCTGTGACATACCCTTTGTGACCCAGTTTCCAGAATCTCCCTCATACTTGTATGATCCTTCAAGAACAGTGTTGACTCATTTTAGGCTGTGCTCTTTGTTTAATCGGTTAAAAAGAAAAAGTGTGGATAAGTTTATGCAGAGCACCACTCTACTAATGAAATGTGCCTGATGGAATGTTAACATTCAAAATATTGGTTTGAACCAATGATAGCTGTCTCCTCATGCTCATATGCATGAGTGTTGAAAAAAATGACCATCATATGGCCAAAATCCAAATGTGAAATGGCTCTTTGATTTGCAGCTGTGACCACTGTTTGCAGAGTCACTTGGTTCTCTACCCTGCCTCTCAGAGACACTGCTGTCCTCGAGCTATCGTTCAAACTGGGCTCTCCTGCACCTTTCAGATTTTTGCCAGCCCTGTCCAGCAGCTGCTAGTGTTTTCTAGCCATGCCCAGCAATGTTGTCCTCTCTTACAGCTGTGATTAACAGTGTTTTTTAAAAGGTCCCTTTGCCTTCTCAGTTTGTGGTTACTTCAGTTCTCCATTCGATAGGGGTTGGAGCGTCTGTTGCCTACCATTGTATAGTAGGACTGGATTAGCACAAGCATTTCATCAGTGCAGGCAAACTGATAATATTTTATGGCCCCCTTTTTAATTTATTTGTTCATGTAAGTTCTGGCTGCCCATTACTGCATAACAACCACTCCACACTTAGTGGTGTAAACCAGCAAGGATCATCTTTTATTATTACTATTATTACTTCACATTTCTGAGGTTGACTGGACTCAGCTGAGCACTTCTTGCTCAGAGTTTCTTGTTCAGCTGCATGCAGGTAGTTGGACTCATCTCAAAGTCTTCCTCACTCACATGGCTGGTGGTGATGCTGGCAGTTGACTGGGACCTCAGCTGGAACTGTTGGCCAGAACGTGAACATATGACCCCTCTATATTGCCTAGAGTCCCTCAAAGCATGGCAGTTAGGTTCCAAGGGCAAGTATCCCAGAGAGAAAGAGCCAGATGAAAGCTCTATCACCTCTTATAACCTAGTCTTGGAAGTAATATGGCTTCACTTCTGCTATATTCTACTGGTCTATATAGCCATAGAAGTCCGCCTGGCTTCAGGAGGAGGGAACACAGACTTCACCTCTCAATGAGGGAGTGGCAAAGTACATTTTAAGAAGAGAATGTAGAATGGGAGATATTGTTATGGCCATCATTGGAAAATACAGTATCTGACAATATATAACTTTTAAAAATTATACAAATGATAATGTATTCATTGTAGAAAAAATTTAAATACATATAGGTAATAATTACTTTTTAACATTAAACAGGACTTATAATCTGCTAAGGAAAATAGAAGCACAGTCAACTTTGGGCTGTTTCATGCTTATATGAAAATCATATTTTCTAATCCCCATTTTAAAATCCACTGGTGTTTGTGCTGCTTCCAGATGCAAAGAGCAGTCTGAGAGATAGTTTGAGTGCTTAAATATTGAGAATTTTGGACATTTGATGGTTAGTGGGTGGTCAACAAGACAGAATATACAAAGCCAAAATCATCTCAGAAAATTCAGTGTATGCTTATTCCACTTACAGGATATTATACAGAACTATTCCTTTTTAAAACTTCACTTGAGTCAGAGCTTTATTCCACTTTGCCTTTCTTACCTTTGATATGTTTACTTTCCTGATTCACTTACAACATTTTCAGAATTGCTTTCATGCCTTTTCAGAGTGTTCCATGTGTATTACCCCCATTTGATCCTCTGTAGTACTGTCAGTCATTTGTAATGCCAACTAGAACAATTAAGTAACTTTGTATTGTCATTTAAAATACTCATTTGCACAGCAGAATCTGAGAAAATAAAAGATGGTAAGTCAATGTCAAGGCAAATCACAAGGCCACCAAAATGGTATCTAAGAATATGTATTATAAGGGGAAATGTGCATAATATATTAATTTTAAAAATCAAAACTCTATGTATATACAGTGTGATATCTTTTGTTTCAATTACATACATGTATATAAAGAAAATGACAAGAGGATAGTGAGATTATAGATGATTTCATTTGCTTCTTTGTGCTATTCTGTATTTTCCAAGTTTTCGACAGTGAACATATATTAGAATTTTAACTCAAAAATAAAAGTTTATACATTTAAAAGCCAAGGTCAAAAGAAAATAGTAAAAGAAGAAATCCTCAACACTATCCATGATGAGGCTTGTACACATCCTTAGTTTACCTAATTTTCATTATATTGCTGTGCATCCAACCATTTAACCAACCCTGAAAAGTACAGTAACTTCCACTTCATATCTTTTTAGGGGTACATTTCAATTGACACAGATATACCACCTGGATAGATCTCATTGAAACATAATGATGCTTACAAGAGAAGCACAAAGCAAAGTGTCACCAAAAATAAAAAAATTCAACTTGTAAAATTATGATGGTGGAAATGTATTACCAGTCCAAACCACTAAGAGTTGTGAATTTACACTTCATTCTGCAGTTACATTTGTCATCAATATAAAAGAGTGGAATGCAGTTCTTTTTGAGATGGCTTAACCTGTTAAATTCATATTCCCACTTCAAATGACTCATTTGATGAGAGCAACAATGTCACGTGCCAATTTGAATGGAGAAGAGGGAGCAAATATAAGAATGGAGGAGATAGAAGTGGTACTTTATAATTTATCAATACAGTCTATGAAAGCTTACAATTAGTTTTTATTTAAAAAATAAGTAGTGGAAGAATAAGTGGATGCTGTGAATATGTGGTTACTTGTGGTAACAGACAGTATAGGATGGGCACATGGACTGTAAGGATGAAGCAACCATTTGAGCTGTGAGTCAAAGTGTAGCACATATACCTCTATGTGTGAGTAGAAAAACAACGCTTGTGTTTCATTCCTGTCTTGCATTGGACTCATTTAATATGTCTACCAAGTATTATAAAGGCAAATTTATATATTTTTAACCAAATAAATGCAAATAATTATAAATTCCAAAGGATACTTTCCAAGGATTTATGGGGGACATTTATTCAGTCAACAGATGTATGCATTTGATATAACTCATAGAGAGAGCACCTCTTGGTGCTTCTACTTATCTGGCAACTCTTTCCTTCTACTTATCTGGCAACTCTTCAATCTCCTTTACGAGTACCTCCTCCTCTCCCCTCCCCTTTAGCTTTTGCTGTTGCCACAAATCCACACTCTGTCCTCTTTTCTTTTCACTCTGGATAATCTTTTGGGGAGGTTCTACCTTCAGCCATGGCTTCAACCAATACTAATGACTAACATCTATGTCACAAGCCCAGATATCTCTCCTGTGTTTCAGACCCATGAATCCAACAGCCTCTAGACATCTCATCTGAAAGTACCAGAAGGACTTCAAACTCACAGAGTCTAAAACTGAGCTCATGATTTCCCAATCAAACATGCTGTAACTTCAGCTTCAGGCCTTCGTTTTTTCTTGCCCCGATTATAGAAAAAAACATCCAAACTACTCTCTCCACTTCCCATCTTTCAACTTTCAAATATTCAATTCAGCATTCGGGAATTTGGAGGGAAGCATTCCTTCATTTAAAATTCTTCATTATCTACCTATTATCTTCAAGATAGTTATTCTAACTGCCTAGGTCTCCAGTCATACTTCTTGCCTCTTATTTCAGCCCCTTACTGAACTACTTGCAATTCCTTGGACACAGGTGATGTTAGACTCTTTAGATTACAGGAAACAGAGACTAATTCTATCCATCTAAGGTATTCAGGGTTTATTGTAAAACTTTATGAGTTAATGTAGCAGAAAAGAATCTCACACAAAACTAGGAATAGCTGCCACTCAGGACGTAAGGCATCAAGCCATTTGGTCAACCCTTAAGCAGCAAGATTCTATGGAACTTTGCAATAGTGTTCCACCACTATTCTTTTCACTCCCTGCTTTCTTTATCTTTCTATATATCTTTTCTCTCTTTCTACTAGAAATTGTCTGATACTTTCCATTATTCCAGCTCAGATGCCAAAGGTACAACCTATGACTGACCCACTTAATTGTCATTACTTTTCTAGGTACAGTTTTTGGCCACAAATCTCCTCATATATTACTAGCCAGCAAACCAGGGTTGGCAGCTCTTGAGCCATATGTCCATTTCCAGCCCAAGATGCTCTTCACCAAGATGCCTTCCCTCAGTCTGGAGATTTGAGTCAGGTGATTCTCCTCAAAAAGAGATAACAGGCTTGTCAGTGACAACTAGCATGTACAGTGGATAAGATAGTTACAGACTACAAATTGAGGTAGGCTTGTTGAGAAACAGAGAAATAACTTCTATTTCTCTATAACTGAATTCTTATTTTGAAACTTTATTCTGCTGATAGCAAAAAGTTAGGCTTTGTTAATTTAAGGTAAGTCACTCAATTCAGGGTTTTCTCAGTCAAATAAGAGTTCTTCCCTTACTGCTTTTCCACACGTCTTAGTTTGGGTGACCCTAAAAGCAGCATCTTAGATGAGGAATCGGATTCTGGTAGTTTATATGAGGTGTATCTTTGGAAACTAACAATGAGAGAGCAAAGAGAGTGAGACATGGGAGAAGAAAAAACAGTAAAGAGTTTGTTATTGAGCTGTTGGCAACTGGGTCTCTATCCCACTGCAACCCCTTAATCGCTGGTTAGAATGCAATCCATAATTGCCTCTGAAAAATAGGGTGTTGGAACACTTATCCTCCAACTCTCACTCCACGTTGGTTGAGAATTTCCCCTGGAGGCATTCACTGCCCTGTACTTCTGCACTACCCTGTGTATGCAGGTTGAGAAAACCCCCACATCTTCAGAAAACATCCTAAGACAGTAAAGTGGGGTAGCCTGCTGACTGTATAAGAACCATCCACCGGAATTGCAGTTAATATCTGAGGATAGACAAGAGAATGTGGTATGGGACACCAAAATTTTCTACCCCACTCCAGGAGAAAAGCCATGGTGTACCACTGTGTGGGTGATATTCAGGTGTCATAATCTATCCAAGCTGGAATCTACTGAGACAATTAAGGCTCCACTTATCTAGTCTTTATCTTCTAGCTCTGCTAGTAGATTCTGAGGCATCCTCATTCCCCTCTAGTCTCCAACTGTCAAGGATATGCAGGGAAATCTGTGCCCTCCTTCCCATGACCATACAGCCCCACACATTCTTTACCCTCTCTCCACTCAGCTCCTTCTTCATTCCTCTCAGGGAGAGGCCTGGGATGGGGGTTTGAGGAGCAGTTCTCAGAAATGAGACCCGAGGTCCCATTCTCAGGGACACGCACCAAAATCTATCTCAATATTTGTATCTCCTGATCCTCCACTCCTCTACACCAGTCTGTGAGAACCCTATCTAATTTAAGCAGGTGGGAAAAACTGACTTGACTCACTTTGTATTTTTTCATGTCTTCTATTTATGTCATAAACTTTGTCTCCTGAATCCTTTGAGGCTCTGACTTTTGATACTATTCAATTCAAAAGTTTTTACTCTCAACATTATCATCTATTCTGGGAGCTGTTTTGAGCCTAAAAAGCTGAGCATTGACTCCTTTCTTTCCCCTTTGTATTTCTTTTGAAGTAACTGTACCCTGATAGCAGTAAGTAGAGAATATTCTCTCATGTTGGGTTTCCAGAAGCAGACCTTGAGATGAGGATTTGTGTGAAAGTAATTTATTAGGATATGTTCCCCTAAAAAAACAGTAGAGGAATAAGAAATTAGAATACGAAAAGGAAGGAGGCCAAGCAAGGGTGTAATGTTAAGCTAAGTCCCGTAAGAGGGTATCTGTGGCTCTATTCCAGACTCTATCCCTGGAGACAATGGAGGTCACTCCTCACAGTTTTCCCCCTCAAGGGAGGGACAAGGGAGTTGGAATACTTATCCTCTCATGCCATCAGTCATTGGTTAAGAGCTGCCTACTAGGAGAGGAGGGAAGAAGGAGAGAATGTGGGGGCTGTGGCATAAAATCCCAGTCACTTCTGCAAATTATGTTCTGTCAGCATCTGTTAGGAATACCTTTACCATTATCTGAATGAGTGATCGGTTTGAGCAGCAGGAAATAGTAGGGAAAGAAACACAGGATAATGTTTCAGAATATAATCTTGCCATGCATAGGTAGTAGGTTTAACTCCCGTGCCCTCTTGCACCACCATGAATTTCATAGGAGGATATTAAGTTTTGTGTACTCTCCTTTTCTTCCAGGTCAATTGCTCTTTCTGCAAAACTTAGTCTCCCCAGTCACAAGCTCTTTTTCTCTCTGCTCTCATAATATCCTCAGAGAATAAGTCTATCAAAGTTGGGTTTCCCCTATTAGAACTGGGAGTCCGTAAGAGCAGAGACCAGCTTGCTCTTTTCAGTATACCCAGGCCTAAGTGCTCTGTAATGCTTATGAAGGAATAGTTGCAGGTGTACAGTTTACTCAGGGACTTGGAAATGTGAAGGCAACCCCTGCCTTGTGCCTCCATGCATTTTTGTTCTGATCAAATCAGTTTACAATGAACATTAAGGGAAATCATTAAGGGGACAACATGTCAAAAATGGTGACAAGTGGTTTCAGGGATGTGTATGAAAGGGGAAAAGCTGGTTTAGCCCACTTTCCTTTGATGATGAAAAGGCTGGCTGATTGAGGGTGGTTTGTTTATGAACACAAGGGTGGTTTTTAGCACTGACCAGGAAGGCCACCGCCTTAAGCTATCTTGACAAATGTGGGATTCACCCTAAAAGGGTCAAGGTGTTCTCCTAGATTTGCTACAGCCTGAGGATAGCTCTCCATGCTATCTCATGTGTAAAGATTAATAATGACATGAATAGATGAGTTGATGAGTAGATGGGTGGATGATGTGTAAGTACATTTGACTAGACTACCAAACTCTAATAGAAATAAGGCATTATTAACTAGGAAGAGGGTTACTTTTAGGACAGAAACTTAAAATCATGTAAAAATAAGATTTTTAGAGCTTAAAAAGTATTCATAGATTATGATAAGGCACTTATAAGAGGAAAAATGAGAAAGCTGAGCATGAAGTGAGCAATCTGGTTTATTTAATAAATAGAGGGTAATTATTGCAACCGAATGATTTTCAAAGCAAACAAATCCTATAGTTGTCTCTATTAAACCAGACAAGAACATAATAATATGTTGTTATTCTAGTGGACTGTAAATAAAACTACCTAGCTGGACCCTTCATCTAATTCTTAGGATTGATGACATCTATGCCAACTTAATGGAGGAAGACATTCAGTGAGTGTTTCCCACACACCAAAATGTAGAACTGATGGATTTTTTAATATCCTGTAATCCACATAGAATTTTGCTGTCTGGTCAACTTTCTTTAAGGGAATTTACTGACCTGTGTCATATTCTGGACCACACAAAGAGATTTTTGTACAGGAATTTTGTTTGTAGACATGAAAGTTGAGATGCACTCCCCTCTACATGCATTCCTCCAGGTCAGACTATATCTCTACATCTCAGTCCTTTCATTGCACTCTGTGCTTCTAGAACAGTAGGACTGCATCATATTACAGTTTACATCTATGTCTGTTTCTTTTGTTAGATTAAGACTTCCCCCAAAGTATCTAGAATTGTGTCTAGCACATAGTCTCTGTCTCTTCTTTTCTGTGTAGGGATCCCTTACTGATCTTTAAAGACTTAGCTCAAAAGTCAACCCTCATGCTCCTCCAGAACAGTTAGTTGCTCCCTATGCTGAGCTCCCACCACACTTCATTCATAATGCTGTTAAGGAGCTTATCTCATTATACTATCATTTATATAGATATATGACTCCCCTATTGAACCATGAACCCCTGAAGGGAAAAATGTTGCATTTTCACCATTTTTCCCTTAGTGCCTAACATATTGCCTGTCACACAGTAGATACTAAATAAATATCTGTTGAATTAAAATGGAGTGAATAGTTTATCTAACAGTACATAACAAACTAAAAACAAAACTCCCTGAAATAGAATTCCAGTTCAAATTAGGAACTGTGAATAAATTCCAACTCTCAGGATAATGATTAGGGCTGAAGAAGAAATGCTCTTGGGCTTGATAAAAGGTAAAGGTAAAAAATTGCACTAGAAAATTATTGTGTGTGCTTTCATTTCTGGTCCTTTGCTAGGAGGTGGTCACTATGTTAGCATCATTTTGTAATATATATATTGTAGGAATAAACTCTTAATCAGGGGTCTCCAGAAAATTAAATCACTTAGCACATGTAAAAATCTAAAAACTAAATCTAAAAAAAAAAAAAATCCATTTTGCTCCTCTTTATTCTCTAAAACTAACATGTCAATGAGAATAATTCAAGTAACCTAGGAGTACTCACTCTTGTTTAATTAGACATCTACAGAAGATTTGGATTTTTATATAATTCAAGAAGGAATTTAGAGGACCCTTTGTTAGAAATATTTCACATATAAAATTTAAAACTTGGAAGAAGAGAATTTAAAAAAGAAAGGAGCTAACTTTAATCTAATCATGATGAGATAGTTGGCAAATTCAAAGTAAGGAATAGTTTACAAACCAATTGACCTCTACTCTTCAAAAAAATCAACATTGTGAAGGTAAAATTCAGTCTGAAAAATTGTTCTTAATTAAAGGAGACTAAAAAGACTTGACAAATAAACGCAACAAGTGCCCCTGGATCAGAAAAATAAAATACATTAAAGGACATCAGTAAAACAATTCAAGAAATTTGAATGACTATGGTATATAAGATAATGCTATTGTATCAATGATAAATGTCCAAAATTGGATAATTGTATCATGGTTATGTGAAAGAATGTATTATTCCTGGGAGACACAAGCTGAAGTATTTTTAGGTCAAGAGATATCATGTCTATAATTTCTTTGCAAATGATTCTGTAAGCAATAACAATTATGAATATAGATTAATTTATTCTTGCAATTTCCCCATAGGTTTGAAATTTTTCAACATAAAAAATTAAAAATTATAAAAGTAAATAAAGGGACTAATCTAGAGAAACTCTTGTACATGTATACCAGGAGACATGTATAAGTTTATAGCAGCAAATGTGCTCTCATATCATCAAAAAGTTAAACAACCCAGAAGTTCTTCACTAATAAAATGGATAAATAAATTATGGTGTATGTATACAATGGAATACTACAGAGCAGTAAAAATGAATCAGCTAGAGTTAAACATCACAACATGGATGAATTTCTAAAACATAAAAATCAGAGAATGAAGGAAGTTGGAAAAGACATCATGCCGTATGATTCCATTTATTTAAAGTTCAAAAACAGGCAAAAGTAAACGTAACTATAAGGCAAAACTCTAAGAAAAGCAAGGGTAAAAAGGTCATTCGTATAAAACAATTCTCTATCATTTGAAAAAAAGAATAGCTTCATTTGGACTAAATACCTTGCTGCCCCTTACTAGTTGTTATCTCCCCCCCCCCTTCCCCTCCCCCTTCTGGTCTTGTTAACTCTTTATGGGACTGTGCTCAGGAAGCTTCAGAAATTATGGTCTCCTCATCACCTGTGTTAGCTCAGTTGAGGGTTTTTGTTTATTTGTTTCATATTTACAGTCATTCTAATGAGCGTTATAATTCATGAAAGAGGCTGGTGACAGGAAGAAAAACCATAAACTATCCTGCTGACATCCCTACCATATATCTATATCTATATCTATATCTATCTATCTATCTCTCTGTATATACACACATCTAGATAGATACATACATACATAGATACATAGATAGATGTGTGTGTGTGTATATATATATACATATATACATATATATATGTATATATATATATTTTGTTTGTTTGTTTTCAATCTCAGCACTGGAAACAGGATATACAAGGTTGTATTAGCAATTTGTTCCTAGGATCCATAATTCTTTCTCCACTCATATTCTCCATTCAGTGCCACGGCCTTTTCTTCTAGCATTGTGAAGTTACAGTGTTAAATATCTACATTCACTCTCAAAACAGCACCTCCCCTAGCAAAGGACAGAAATAGCAGCCTACTCATAGCCACAGCTAACACAGCCACTAATAAGTGCTTGGAGACACATTTTGAGCTTGGGGATAGAGATAAACAGACTGGAGGTTAAGATACCCAAAACCATATGACATGGTAAACATTTTAAAGAATTTGGCTATTGAGCTCTGGAGAACATGGGGGCAAGGGAAACACATTTGATAACACATATTTAACTGAATTCAAATATCTAAATAAGTGTCACACGGAAGCTGGATTTGACTTGTTCTTTATGACCCCAAGGGACGGAGCTTGGGCCAATGGGTGAAAGCTTCAGGAAGACAGATCTGAATCAACGTAAGGGAGAGCCACACAGAAATATAATAGCATCACTGGGAAGTGAATTGCGTATTTCAAGAAGCATTGTAAAACAAGTTAGCCAAGCAATGGGATGGGACTGAAGGGTAAAATGATTGCTTTCTCAGGGTTCTAAGTGTCTGGGTTCTGTGCAGGTTCTAGGTATGAAAGAGGATGCTGAGCTAGCAGTTAGGAGCCCTGAGTCATTGCCCTTGCTCACCAACTAACTAGCTGTATAACCACCATTTGGGGACTTAATTTCTTCTCTTCTAATGAGGTAAGAGTATGAGGAGACACTGATGTCACTGTCTTGATAGACAACAACCCCATATCAGGTTAGTTTGACACTGATGTCAGCGTTATGACAGGAAATCTGTTTCATTGAGGACAACCTAATTTACTAACACTGGGAATCTCATGTAGATCAACAAGTTTTAGAGGATTTCCTCTCTGAGGAAACAAGAGTGAAAGCAGAATGTTCATATCACCACCATGGAGTTAAAAAACCGATTTAATCAAAGGGAAAGATTACATGGGAGCTATGCTTGATGCTCAAGAAGAATCAATTTGCCTTTGAGAGGAATTACCCTCCAAGAGTAGTTTTATCTTTGGCGTCTATGAAATATCAGTATATTACCTGGAACAAAGTATCACAAACATTTTCTTTTTTATTATTTTATTGTGTTACTAAGTAGTACATAATGAGCAAAATTAATTGGTCACATATTGCTCACATTATAAGTCTTGATAAGAGTATGCATGAAGAGCTTACAGTATCCTTGATATCCCAGGAACCAGAAAGTCAGCTGTGTTTGTGTTATATTATAAATTTTACAGAGGAGGAAAAACTCTTTTTCTTGGCATTAAGATTTAGGACTATGGACAGGAAAGAAGCCTCATTTCCTGTCATACTGTTCCCATCCCTATATAAAGAATACAGTTTATTCATAACTTTTCAACTGCATGGTAGTTTTAGCTACCATTTCTAATAAAGAAGTGTATCAGTCAGGGTTCTGGCAGGAAATAGAATTCTATTCAGGTGATTCAATGAGGAGATTTTCATAAAGGACTACTTTCAGATATGTGAGTGGAGTTAAGGGAAACAACAAGGAAAGCTGAGGTATCCAGAGATGGGTCATGGCTGGAAGCCATTACCAACCTTAGGATTGAAGGGGAAAGGGGAGGAAATAGTATTACAGAAACCACTGAGAGTTGGAACCATGGAAGAGGAGACACCCAGAAGAAGCTGTAGTCATGTAGAGACTCAACCACAGTCAGAACCAAGGCACAAAGCTGGGTGGAACAGGGAAGAGATATCCTAACCTATCTCACTCTTCATGTTCTGTGGTCTCATACTGGTGCCTCCCTTTAGCTGAGTCAATGAAGCAAACTCAGAAACTCAGTACATGTTCATAATTGCTTGTCGAATGACTATCTCCTAACTCCCATTTCAGGTTTCTTCCCATGGTGGCATATTCTCATGGGGAAATGGTCTAGAA
Source organism: Eschrichtius robustus (assembly GCF_028021215.1). Classification (NCBI taxonomy): domain Eukaryota; kingdom Metazoa; phylum Chordata; class Mammalia; order Artiodactyla; family Eschrichtiidae; genus Eschrichtius; species Eschrichtius robustus. The sequence continues at coordinate 18,527,851 of NC_090845.1, forward strand.
ATATTTGGTGATGATACCCAACCTGTAATTCAGTCCATATGTCACTTGGAGAGAAAAATGATGCATGGGGTCACATTTATTGAAATTTCATCTTCATCTAAAAATTAATTCATTCTCTATTATATGGTGCTAGAGACAGAAATGATTTCAGACCTCATGGATCTTGTGCAAATATAAAAATATCTGGAGGCATTCTCAGCAAAATGAAGAGGGGATATAGACACTATATGCAGATATAAAAGTTTGGCTATACAGATGTATCTGGGATATGTGTGTATGGATGTCTGTGTGTGCTTTTAGTGAGTATGCATATATATGTATATGTATACTGGATATCCTCCATTTCCCTTCTCCATATCCCTCCCTAGATCCACTCTCCACTCTTCTCTACCTGCTTTGTATTCTGAGAGACTGAACTATATAAATTATGTCAATAGGTTTCCTCACCCTCTGGCTTCCTGTTCAGGCCACAGAAGGAGCACCAGCAGAAGATCAGAGGGCAGTAAAAAAGAAAGGTCCGAACTCTTAGAGGAAAACATAGGCAGAACACTCTATGACATAAATCACAGCAAGATCCTTTTTGACTCCCCTCCTAGAGAAATGGAAATAAAAACAAAAATAAACAAATGGGACCTAATGAAACTTAAAAGCTTTTGCACAGCAAAGGAAAACATAAACAAGATGAAAAGACAACCCTCAGAATGGGAGAAAAGATTTGCAAACGAAGCAACTGACAAAGGATTAATCTCCAAACTTTATAAGCAGCTCATGTAGCTCAATATTAAAAAAACAAACAACCCAATCCAAAAATGGGCAGAAGACCTAAACAGACATTTCTCCAAAGAAGGTATACAGATTGCCAACAAACACATGAAAGGATGCTCAACACCACTAATCATTAGAGAAATGCAAATCAAAACTACAATGAGGTATCACCTCACACCAGTCAGAATGGCCACCATCAAAAAATCTACAAACAATAAATGCTGGAGAGGGTTTGGAGAAAAGGGAACCCTCTTGCACTGTTGGTGGGAATGCAAATTGATACAGCCACTATGGAGAACAGTATGGACGTTCCTTAAAAAACTAAAAATAGAACTACCATACAACCCAGCAATCCCACTACTGGGCATATACCCTGAGAAAACCATAATTCAAAAAGAGTCATGCACCACAATGTTCATTGCAGCTCTATTTACAATAGCCAGATCATAGAAGCAACCTAAGTGTCCATTGACAGATGAATGGATAAAGAAGGTGTGACACATGTATACAATGGAATATTACTCAGCCATAAAAAGAAACAAAATTGAGTTATTTGTAGTGAGGTGGTTGGACCTAGAGTCTGCCATACAGAGTGAAGTGAGTCAGAAAGAGAAAAACAAATACAGTATGCTAACACATATATATGGAATCTAAAAAAAAAAAAAAAAAGATTGGTTCTGAAGAACCTAGGGGCAGGACAGGAATAAAGACACAGATGTAGAGAATGGACTTGAGGACACGGGGAGGGGGAAGGGTAAAATGGGACGAAGTGAGAGAGTGGCGTGGACATACATACACTACCAAATGTAAAATAGATAGCTAGTGGGAAGCAGCAGCATAGCACAGGGAGACCAGCTCAGTGCTTTGTGACCACCTAGAGGGGTGGGATGAGGAGGATGGGAGGGAGGATCAAGAGGGAGGAGATATGGGGATATATGTATATGTATGGCTGATTCGCTTTGTTATAAAGCAGAAGCTAACACACCATTGTGAAGCAATTACACTCCAATAAAGAAGTTAAAAAAAAAAATGTCCGGATATTTACTCCTCTGACTCTCTTTATTCCTCTCTTTATAGGGTCACTATGGCTGGCCACCTCAACTGAAAATCACAATTTCTATCATGCAGTCTATCTTTCTCTCCAGGTTCCCTTGTCTCTTCTTCCCTTGTCCCTTCAGTGTTGATGGTACCTTGCTGTGACCATCTCCTGTAACTCTGTGGTTTCCCTGTACCCTGCCCACATCTTGTAAATAGTACCTTTATTAAACTCTTCTCAGATTACCCAATTTGTGTGTGCCATCTGTTTTCAGCAGAGACCCTGACTAATAAAACATGCCCTGACAACTCACAAGGATTAATAGTGTTTTTCCAGTCTGCTGCAACATTCCATGTTTTAAAAAATCATATTTGCTTGGTAACAATCTGGGTGTGTTAGACTGTAAGGTCTTCAAGAGCAGGGATCATATCATACACACGGTTGTAACATTTGCAGGTCTAAATAGCTCCTGCCCCACAGTTGGCACTCAGCAAATATTCTGAGGAATTGAATTGAACTAAAACACAACAGCTATTCCTAGGCTATGATCTTGAATGAACAAGATAAATATTATCTTAATCATGACATAAAAATCATGTGATCCTAAAGAATTTGGGGATGTTAACTTGCTGAACATAATACCCATTTTAATGTCTTCTTCATGCAGAAATAAATGGTGTTTAAGGGTATTATAGAGCTTGCTGTGTAATTACATTAATCAGAGAGTGCCTCTTCTGCTGGTTCCTTTGCTGTTGCCATGGTAGCGACTACATGTTTGCAAGTAGAGAGCACATGTAGAACCCATTCTTAATTACACGCGTAGCACTACATTTCAGAGAACACAATAAATACGGAGGTCATGGAGTGCATAGAAAAGAGATATGATGAAAAAAGATTTGTTCTCCAGCTTTTCTATCTCTTGGTTATTCCCAAACCCTTTATTAATATGTTCTGACTCCCTATTACCCTTTTTCTTTCACCACAGTAAAAAGGCCTCTGCAGCCACCACCAAATTATAATCCTCTGTACCTGAAATGATCTAGAACTGTTCCTGGGAAAAAAATGTCAGTAGGAAATTAAGTCCTCTCATAACAAAAATACAGTGGAAAGTAATTGTCCAGTGACAATTTTCTAAGAAAACTGACACTACATTCCATCTTTTCTCATATCATGGCAAAGCATCAAGGCCTTCCTTTCTAAGCAGTCTTTTTTTTTTTAACATCTTTATTGGAGTATAATTGCTTTACGATGGTGTGTTAGTTTCTGCTTTATAACAAAGTGAATCAGTTATACATATATATATGTTCCCGTATCTCTTCCCTCTCGCATCTCCCTCCCTCCCACCCTCCCTATCCCACCCCTCTAGGTGGTTACAAAGCACAGAGCTGATCTCCCTGTGCTATGCGGTTGCTTCCCACTAGCTATCTATTTTACTTTTGGTAGTGTATATATGTGCATGCCACTCTCTCACTTTGTCACATCTTACCCTTCCCCCTCCCCATATCCTCAAGTCCATTCTCTAGTAGGTCTGTGTCTTTATTCCCGTCTTGCCACTAGGTTCTTCATGACCTTTTTTTTCCCCCTTAGATTCCATATATATGTGTTAGCACACTGTATTTGTTTTTTTCTTTCTGACTTCACTCTGTATGACAGACTCTAACTCCATCCACCTCACTACAAATAACTCCATTTCGTTTCTTTTTATGGCTGAGTAATATTCCATTGTATACATGTGCCACATCTTCTTTATCCATTCATCCGATGATGGACATTTAGGTTGCTTCCATGTCCTGGCTATTGTAAATAGAGCTGCAATGAACATTTTGGTACATGACTCTTTTTGAATTATGGTTTTCTCAGGGTATATGCCCAGTAGTGGGATTGCTGGGTCGTATGGTAGTTCTATTTCTAGTTTTTTAATGAACCTCCATACTGTTCTCCATAGTGGCTGTATCAATTTATATTCCCACCAACAGTGCAAGAGTGTTCCATTTTCTCCACACCCTCTCCAGCATTTATTGTTTCTGGATTTTTTGATGATGGCCATTCTGACCGGTGTGAGATGATATCTCATTGTAGTTTTGATTTGCATTTCTCTAATGATTAATGATGTTGAGCATTCTTTCATGTGTTTGTTGGCAATCTGTATATCTTCTTTGGAGAAATGTCTATTTAGGTCTTCTGCCCATTTTTGGATTGGGTTATTTGTTTTTTTGTTACTGAGCTGCATGAACTGCTTGTAAATCTTGGAGGTTAATCCTTTGTCAGTTGCTTCATTTGCAAATATTTTCTCCCATTCTGAGGGTTGTCTTTTGGAGGAATCAGGCTCCCTGACTTCAGACTATACTACAAAGCTACAGTAATCAAGACAGTATGGTATTGGCACAAAAACTGAAACATAGATCAATGGAACAGGATAGAAAGCCCAGAGATAAACCCATGCACATATGGTCACCTTATCTTTGATAAAGGAGGCAAGCATATACAGTGGAGAAAAGACAGCCTCTTCAATAAGTGGTGCTGGGAAAACTGGACAGGTACATGTAAAAGTATGAAATTAGAACACTCCCTAACACCATACACAAAAATAAACTCAAAATGGATTAAAGACCTAAATGTAAGGCCAGACACTACCAAACTCTTAGAGGAAAACATAGGCAGAACACTGTATGACATAAATCACAGCAAGATCCTTTTTGACCCAGCTCCTAGAGAAATGGAAATAAAAACAAAAATAAACAAATGGGACCTAATGAAACTTAAAAGCTTTTGCACAGCAAAGGAAACCATAAACAAGATCTAAGTAGTCTTTGTATTACTAAGAGTTCTTATTTGTGTTTAAATACGTTGCTTGGCTGTGCAATGTGGGTAATAGCTCTTGCCATTCACAAGGATGTTGCCAAGATTAGCTAATTACTGCAAATTTAAAAAATAAACAAATCAAAAGGCATAGTAGCAAGGCTAAAAAGAATTTTCCAAACAAAGGTTTTTCATTAAATCAGGGCTAAATAATACTTTTTCCTTCTCTCCTTCTACTTTTCAGATATTATTTAAGGAAGATAACACATTCTTTGGAGAAATAAAGAGATGGTCTTTCCTTAATTCTAATTAAGTTCTCCAAAGAAGAACCATATGCCAACTCAATCTAGTTGAAAAACTTTCATTTATTTTAAATAGTCTCACAGTTTAATCACATAATTTAGCATTTCTTTTTTCCAATAAAAATTAATCTTATATTTGCAATAAATTATTATGCAACAACATATTTGTTTTGCCTCTTCTTGGTCTTCAACTCATCAATGTTGATCATTTGTTTATTTATCCTTTCTATTAGCATTCTGCCAACTACTTATGTACCTGACATTTTCCCAGACTCAAAGGATACTGAAATGAACAGTTCCAACTCTCCAAAAGCTCATATCTACTGATGAGATGGACATGAAGTCAACTTGCAAGCCAGCTATTTATGGTCTATGAAAGTCTTAGTGGGAACCACTTATCTCTGCTCCTTGTGCTTGCTCATCCTCCAGCAGCCTAGCCCAAGACAGTTCTCATGGAAAGGGGCAGAGAAAAAAAGAAGTGCATAAGGGATCCTGAGGCCTAAGCTTGCAACTGGACCACTGTCACTCCCACTGTATCCTTTTCGCCAAGGAAAGTCACAAGGCCAACCCAGATTTATGGGGTAATTATATGGGCTCTAACTCCTGATACAAGGGGCAGCAAAGTGTCAGTGCAAAAAGAGTGGATGCAGGGAGGAGTGAAGGATTGGGGCCATTTTTGCAATCACTATAGAACCAAATGCATAGTAAGACAAGTCCAACCGAGTGGGAATCAGAAAAGGCGGAATATAGTCTTGAAAGATGAGTAGAATTTTCTATAATGAAATACATTAAAAGAAAAACAAATACTTAGATTGACAGTGTAAAACAAAGAGTCCAAAACATATAATTGAGTAACACCTTTGAGGCAAGCATTCCCTTGTTACATTTCTCACTTAGCTATACCTCTGAAAAGTAAAGTAAGACCTTTTTTTCTGAGCTTTAGCTAAATTTAAACTCTGATTAAAATTAATTAAGATCTTACATTCCCACAACCTCTTCAAATGTGGGATTGTAATTCTTAAGAATACTTAAGAATTCTTATCTGTCAACAACTGGAGAATCACAAAAATTCCAGAGACTAGCCTATAGTGAGTGCCCCATAAGTATTTCTTTACTGAATAAATGAATAAATGAAACGATGAGTAAAGTAACTTTAAAAGACTTTAAAGACTTTATTAGGCCAGCCAGGCAGTACCAAGAGAGATGCTGCCACAAAAAGCAGCCGATCTGGGAAGCCTCTTTATCCCTACAAGCTTGAGATAGAGTCTCCTCTCCCATCAAAAGAAACTGGACATCCCAACCTGGAGAAACTCTTTCCACCTCCTCAGGCACCACCAGCTGAGACCAGTGGGAACCCCAGTGGCACCAGATAAACCGAGCAGACCGAATTACTGTAAAAGCTCTGAAAATTGAACTGTCATTGGAACTAGAGCCCACAAAAGTAGAACAAAGCCTTCTTGCTAAACCTAAAGAGGGTGACAGCCTACTAAAATAAAAGATTTAAATAAGACTCTGAGTCTCCTAACACAATAGCAAAATATACAGTACACAATTTAAAAATCACCCATAATTCCAAGAAGCAAGAAAATCACAACTTGATTGAGAAAAAACAATCACCTGATACCAACAACAGGATGAGTCAGATGTTGGAATTATCAGAGAAGGATTTTTAAGCAGCCATCATAAAAAAAAAATGTTTCAGCAATCAATTACAAATTCTCTTTTAACAAATGAAAAACTAGAAAATCTCAGCAAAGAACCAAAGTTATAAAAGAACCAAATGAACCAAATGGAAATACAAAACTAAAAAATACAATAAGAGATTAACAAAATACCTTGCTGGATGGGCTCAATAGTAAAGTTGAGATGATATAAAATAGAATCAGTGAACTTGAAGACAGATCAATAGATTTACCTAATCTGAAAACCAGAGAGAAAAATAGACTGAAAAGAAAAACAAACCGAACCTCAGAGACTTGTGAGACAATGGCAAAGGATTCAAGTTTCCTATCATCAAAGTTATAAAAAGGGAGGAAGAAAAGAATGGGGCTGAAAAGTATAAGAAGAAATAATGGCTGAAAACTTCCCAAATTTGGCAAGACACAAACCTACAGACATCAGAAACTGAGTAATACTCAAGTAGGATAAATCCAAAGATATCCACACAAAGACACATCATATTTAAACTTCTGGAAACCAAAGACAAAGAAAAAGTCTCTTGAAAACTCACCAAGAGAAACACCAAATTACCTATAGAGGAACACCAATTAAAATGATATCTGAAACTATGAAGGCCAGAAGGAAGTGGAAAACTTTTTCAAGCACCAAAGGAAAGAACTGTGAACTTCAAATTCTATATCTGGTGAAAGTATCCTTCAAGAATGAAGGGGAAACAAAAATATTTTCAGATGAAAGAAAACTACAAGGATTTGTCACTAGCAAATATACCATTAAAGATTGGCTCCTTTAGCCAATCCGAATTTTATCTGAATTTCTTCAGATAAAAAGGAAATAATAAAAGAAGGAATCTCAGAGCATCAGGAAGAAAGAAAGAACAATGGAAAGAACAAAAATATTGGTATATAAAATAGATTATCATCTGCATGGGTGTTATAAATAATACTTGATAATCAAAACAAAAATTATAATACTACCTGATACTCAACACAATGATATTTAAAAGGGGGGAGTGTAAATGAAATGGTAAATGGAATAATAGTGGTAATAGAAAATGGTAAATGGAAGTATGCTTTCATATTTCACTAGAAGTGGTAAAATGTTAATATCAGTAGATATCATATATATATAATGATTTAGATATCATATATATAATGATACACAGATAAATTGCTATAAAAACTATTACAGATATACATTCAAAAACACTATAAATAAATCAAGATAGAATCCTAAGAAATAGTCAAGTAACATGCAGGAAAGCATAAAAGAGAAACAAATGAATGAGAACCAGTGAAAACAAACAGAAAACAAATAATAAAATGCCATACTTAAGCTCTAAAATATCAATAATTACTTTAAATGTAAGTGGGCTAAATAAAACAATCAAAAGACAGGGATTGGCAGAATCACTCCAAAAGCATGACCCAACTATATGCTGTCTACAAGAAACTTACTCCAAATTCAACAATATACATGGGTTGAAAGCAAAAAGATGGAAAAAAAATATACCATGAAAGCATCAAAAACAGGCAGAAGTGGCTATATGAATATAAGACAAAGAAGACTTCAAAGCAAATAAAACCACAAAAGATAAAGAGGGAAATTACATAATGACAAAAGGATCACTATACCAGGAAGACAAAATGATCCTAAATGTATACATACCACACCAAAGGGCCTCATAATATATAAAGCAAAAACTGATAGAGCTGAATGGAAAAATAAACAAATCCAAAATTATAGTTAGGTACATCAAAACACCCCTCTCAACAACAGATTAAACTAGTAGAGGGAATTCCCTGGCAGTCCAGTGGTTAGGACCCTGAGCTTTCACTGCTGAGGGTCCAGGTTCAATCTCTGGCTGGGGAACTAAGATCCCACAAGCCAGCATGGCCAAAACAAACAAACAAACAAACAAACAAAAACTAATAGAAAATCAACAAGGATATAGAAAATCTGTACAACACATTCAACCAATAGGTTCTAATTGACATATATGGAACATTCCACCCAAAAACAGCAGAATACACAAATTTTTCAACATCCAACATTCACCAGCTAGACTATATCCTAGGCCATATAACAACCCTCAACAAATTTAGAAGTGAAATCATACACACTGTGTTCTCCTACCATACCAGAATCAAATTAGGTATCAATAACTGAAAGACAATAGGAAAATACCTAAAGCACATGGAAATTAAATAATGCACTTTTAAATAATCCATTTCCAAGAGGAAGTCTAAAAGGAAATTTAAAGATAGATTAAAATTAAAATACAACATGTCATGAAAAGAGGCTTAACATCACTAATTATTAGAGAAATGCAAATCAAAACTACAATGACGTACCACTTCCCACTGGCCAGAATGGCCACTATCAAAAAGTCTATAAATAACAAATGCTGGAGAGGGTGTGGGGAAAAGGGAACCCTCCTGCACTGTTGGTGGGAATGTAAGTTGGTGCAGCCACCATGGAGAACGGTGTGGAGATTCCTCAAAAAACTAAAATTAGAGTTGTCATATGACCCAGAAATCCCACTCCTGGGCATATACCCAGACAAAACAATAATTTAAAAAGATACATGGACCCCTATGTTCATAGCAGCACTATTCACTATAGCCAAGACATGGAAACCACCTAAATGCCCATCGACAGATGAATTGATAAAGGAGATGTGGTACTTATATACAATAGAATACTACTCAGCCATAAAAAAGAATGAAATAATGCCATTTGCTGCAACATGGATGGGCTTAGAGATTATCATACTAAGTGAAGTAAGTCAGAAAGATAAACACAAATACCATACAATATCACTTATATGTGGAATCTAAAATATGACACTAATGAACCTATCTATGAAACAGAAACAGACTCACAGACATAGAGAACAGACCTGTGGTTGCTAGGGGGGAGGGGGGTGGGGGAGGGATGGATTGGGAGTTTGGGGTTAGCAGATGCAAACCATTATATATAGAATGGATAAACAACAAGGTCCTACTGTATAGCACAGGGAATTATATTCAATAGCCTGTGATAAACCATAATGGAAAAGAATTTTTAAAAGAATGTATACATAACTGCATCACTTTGCTGTACAGCAGAAATTAACACAACATTGTAAATCAACTATACTTCAATAAAAAAATAAAATACAACATGTCAAAATATGTGGGATACAGCTAAAGGTATTGAGAGAGAAATTTATAGTATGAAATGCTTATATTAGAAATGAGGAAAAGGGACAAATCAATTAATCTAAGTTCCCACTGCAAGAAACTAGAAAAAGAAGAGCAAAGTAAACCCAATGCAAGCAGAAGGAAGTAAATAATAAAGATAAGAGCAGAAATTAATGAAATTGAAAATTGGAAACAAAAGAAAATCAATGAAACAAAAAGGTGGTTCCTTGAAAAAAGTCAATAAAATTGACAAACCTCTAGCAAGACTGACAAAAATTAAAAAGAGAGAGAGGACACAATCATCAATATCAGGAATGAAACAGAGGCTATCACGAGAGATAATGAGCCACCAGAATGATAATAAGGGAATAATACTGTTATGGTTGAATTATGCTCCCTCCCCCAAAAGATATGTTGAAGTCCTAACCCCTAGTACCTCAGAATGGGACCTTTTTTGGAAATAGGATCTTCACAGAGGTAATCAAGTTTAAATGGGGTCATTAGGGTGGGCTCTAATCCAATGTCACTGGTGTCTTTTTTAAAAGGAGAAATTTGGACACAGAGATAGACGGGTACAGAGGGAGAATGATGTGAAAAGATACAGGGAGAACACCATGGAAAGATGGAAGCAGAGATTGGATTTATGCTCCCACAAGCCAAGGAACAACTTGGGGTTACTAGAAGCTGGAAGAGTCAAAGAAGGATCCTTCCCCCACAGGTCTCAGAGGGAGCATGGCCCTGACAACATCTTGAGCCTCCAATAAGAGAGAATATATTTCTATTGTTTGTGGTACTTTGTTATGGCAGCCCTTAGGAAATCAATACAAATATGAACAACTTTATGCTCATAAATATGACAACTTAAAAGAAACAGACCAATTCCTACCAAACTCAACCAATATGAAATAGATCATCTGAATTGCCCTATTCAGGAAATTGAATCTATAATTTAGAAGCTACTGAAAAAGAAATCTCCAGACAGTTGCACAACAGAATTCTGCAAAATATTAAGGAAGAATTAACATCAATTTTATATAAACTATTCCAGGTAAAAGAAGAGGAGGGAACACTTCCCAACTCATTCTATGACAACCAGTATTACTCTTATAGCAAAACTGGTCAAATATAGTACAGAAAAAGTTACAGAAAAACTTCTCTTATGAACTTATATACAAAATTCTCAAAAATAAATATTAGCGAACCAAATCCAGACGTGTGTAAAACATGACCATGACCAAGTACGATTTATTACAGTTATGAAAGCCTGATTTAACATTTGAAAATCAGGAGAAAAGACAGTCTCTTCAATAAGTGGTGCTGGGAAAACTGGACGGCTACATGTAAAAAAATGAAATTAGAATACTCCCTAACACCATACACAAAAATAAACTCAAAATGGATTAGAGACCTAAATATAAGACTGGACACTATAAAACTCTTAGAGGAAAACATAGGAAGAACACTCTTTGACATAAATCACAGCAAGATCATTTTTGATCCACCTCCTAGAGTAATGGAAATAAAAACAAAAATAAACAAATGGGACCTAATGAAACTTCAAAGCTTTTGCACAGCAAAGGAAACCATAAACAAGACGAAAAGACAACCCTCAGAATGGGAGAAAATATTTGCAAACGAATCAACGGACAAAGGATTAATCTCCAAAATATATAAACAGCTCATTCAGCTCAATATTAAAGAAACAAACACCCCAATCCAAAAATGGGCAGAAGACCTAAATAGACATTTCTCCAAAGAAGACATACAGACGGCCACGAAGCACATGAAAAGATGCTCAACATCACTAATTATTAGAGAAATGCAAATCAAAACTACAATGAGGTATCACCTCACTCCTGTTAGAATGGGCATCATCAGAAAATCTACAAACAACAAATGCTGGAGAGGGTGTGGAGAAAAGGGAACCCTCTTGCACTGTTGGTGGGAATGTAAATTGATACAGCCACTATGGAGAACAATATGGAGGTTCCTTAGAAAACTAAACATAGAATTACCATATGACCCAGCAATCCCACTACTGGGCATATACCCAGAGAAAACCGTAATTCAAAAAGACACACGCACCCGAATGTTCATTGCAGCACTATTTGCAATAGCCAGGTCATGGAAGCAACCTAAATGCCCATCGACAGACGAATGGATAAAGAAGTCATGGTACATATATACAATGGAATATCACTCAGCCATAAAAAGGAACGAAATTGAGTCATTTGTTGAGAAGTGGATGGATCTAGAGACTGTCATACAGAGTGAAGTAAGTCAGAAAGAGAAAAACAAATATCGTATATTAATGCATGTATGTGGAACCTAGAAAAATGGTACAGATGAGCCGGTTTGCAGGGCAGAAGTTGAGACACAGATGTAGAGAATGGACATATGGACACCAAGGGGGGAAAACTGCGGTGGGGTGGGGATGGTGGTGTGCTGAATTGGGGGATTGGGATTGACATGTATACACTGATGTGTATAAAAGTGATGCCTAATAAGAACCTGCAGTATAAAAAAACAAACAAAAAAAAAAAAAAAAAAAGAAAAGAAAATCAATGTAATCCACCATATAAACAGACTAAAGAAGAAAGGTAATATAATCATATCAAATGATATAGAAAAATCACTTGACAAAATCAAATATTCATTTATGATAAAAACTCTCAGCAACTTAGGAATAGAGGGGAATTACCTCAACTTGAAAAAGAGTATCTACACAATACCAAAAGCTAACATCATATTTTATGGAGAAAGATTGAATGTCTTCTCCCTATTATTGGTAACAAGGGAAGGATGACCATTCTCATCACTCTTTTTCAAAATAGTACTTGAAGTTATATCCACTGCAATAATGCAAGAAAAAGAAATAAAAGGGTACAGTTTGGAAAGAAGAAAATAAAACCATCCCTATTTGTGGATGAAATGATTACCTATGTAGGAAATCCCAATGAATCTCCAAAAAAATCCTAGAACTAATAAGTGAGTGGGCAAGGTCATAAAGTACAATATTAAGAAACAAAAATTGGGCTTCCCTGGTGGCGCAGTGGTTAAGAATCTGCCTGCCAATGCAGGGGACAGGGGTTCGAGCCCTGGTCCAGGAAGATCCCACATACCGCAGAGCAGCTAAGCCCATGCACCACAACTGCTGAGCCTGCACACTAGAGCCCGCGAGCCACAACTACTGAGCCCACGTGCTACAACTACTGAAGCCTGTGCGCCTAGAGCCCATGCTCCACAACAAGAGAAGCCACTGCAATGAGAAGCCCACGCACTGCAACAAAGAGTAGCCCCCGCTCACCACAACTAGAGAAAGCATGCATGCAGCAACGAAGACTCAATGCAGCCAAAAATAAATAAATAAATTTTTAAAAAATAAGAAACAAAAATCAATTGCATTTTATATACTAACAAAGAAATGCAGAATTAAAAACATGATATAATTTACAATCACTCCAAAGAAAAGTAAATAGTTATACATTTACTAAAATGCATACAGGTTTTGTATGCTGAAGATTCAAAATGCTGATAAAAAAATATCAAAGATGATCTAAATAAATGGAGAGACATATCATGTTTATGTATTAGAGGAGACAACAAAGATGCCAATTCTCCTAAAATTGATTTATATATTTAATATAATTTCTATCAGAATTCCATCAATACTTTTGTAGATATGAGATTATTCTAAAATTGATATGAAAAGGCACAGGCCCTAGAATACTTAAAACAATCTTGAAAAAGAAGAATAAAGTGGGAAGAATCAGTCTACCCAATATTAATACTTACTATGTAGCTACATAATCAAAACTATATGGTATCCACATTCAATATTCTGTAATAAACCATAATGGAAAAGAATATGAAAAAGAATATATATATATATAACTGAATATATTATATAATATATATATTATATATATATAACTGAGTCTATTAATATAATATATATATATTATATATATATAACTGAATCACTTTGCTGTACACCAGAAACTAACACAACATCGTAAATCAGCTATACTTCAACAACAACAACAAAAAACCCTGCACACCCCAAAAAACTGTGGTATGAGCAAAGGGATAGACAAATAGATCAATGTAATTGAACAGAGAACCTAGAAGAAGACCCAAATCAATATACCCAATTAATTTTTGACAAAGGTACATAAGCAAAGCAATTCAAAGGAGGAGAGATAGCCTTTCCAACAAACGGTACTACAGCAATTGGATAGAAATGGGGAAAGAAAAATCTTGAATAACCCTCACACATTATATAAAACTTAACTCAAAATGGATGATGTACTTAAATGCAAAATATAAAACTGTTAGGAAAAAACAGGAGAAAATCTTCAGGATCTAGAGCTAGGCAAACAGTTCTTACACTTGACATCAAAAGCACAATCCATAAAGGAAGAAACTTGATAAATGTATCCCAAAAATCACATCATGTCAAGTACATGAAAAGATGTTCAACATCATAGACCATCAGGGAAATGCAAAATAAAACCATAATGAGATATCAATATATACCCATCAGAATGGCTAAAATAAAAAATAGCAACAATACCAAATGCTAGTGAGGATATGGAGAAAGTGAATTACTCACACATTGCTGGTGGGAATGTAAAATGGTACAACCACTCTGGAAAATAGTTTTGGAAGTTTCTTTAAAAACTAAACATGTGATTACAGCACAAGCCAGCAATTTCACTCTTGGGTATTTATCTCAGAGAAATGAAAACTTTTGTTCACACAAAAACCTATACCCAAATGTTCATAGCAGTTTTATTTATAATAGCCGACAACTGGAAACAACCCAGATGTCTTTCAACAGGTAAGAAACAAACTATTGTATATCCATACAATGGAATACTACTCAGCAATAAAAAGGAACAAACTATTGACACACAAAACAACTTGGATGAATTTCCAGGGAATTATGGTGAATAAAAACAGCTAATCCTAAAAGGTTACAAGGTGAATAATTTCATTAATATAATATTTTGAAATGACAAAATTATAGAAATGGAGAACAGATTAGGTATCTGGATGCAGGCTGGGTAGGGGGAAATGGCTGGGCAATACAAGGGATCCTTGTAGTGACAGAACTATTTTTTATCCTTGACCATAATAGTGAGCACACGTGATAAAATTATATAGAACTAAATACACACACACACACACACACACACACACACACACACACACACAAGAATAAAGGTAAAACTGGAAATCTGAATTAGATTGGTGGATTATATCAATGTCAATGTCCTTTGTGATACTGAACTATAGTTTTGCAAGATGCTACCATTTGGAGAAATTGGGATTTCTGGATATCCTGTGCTACTCTTATGACTGTATGTGATCTACAATTATCTCAAAGTTTTCAATTAAAAAAAAAAAGTTTACACAGAATCACTGAGAACAAGTGGGATGTAATCCAGGCATTCTGTTTCTTCCCTTAAACAGAGACCTACTTTTTTGTTGGGATATGTCCTCAGGACTTTAAAGACCACTCATGTTGCCACCTGTTTTGCCAGCTCCTCCTCTCTGAAGTGAAATTTACATAAGGCTTTGAAGTACTACAATTTCCAAGTAACAGTAGCAGAAAGAAAAATGTCTTCAAATACCTTGTCAGAGTAGAAAGTAAAGCAGCTAAGGGTCTAAACCAATCACCCATACTCTCTCAGCATAATATCAAACCTTCAAGAAACAGATTAGGTAGCAAATCTAAGAGAATTTTTTTCTTCTTCTCTTCATTTCCTGGGATAATTCGATTCTATGATTAAAATTTAGAATAAACAAGACAAAGAAGGAAAGATGAAAAGAGGCAGTAGACTCAGGATCCTGGACTCTAGTGCCAAATTTGTTCCTCTCTGTGTGAGTTTAGGCAGAACTACTCAATTTTTTTGAAGCTCAATTTCCTGGTAAAAATAAAATCATGAGCCCAAACCCCAAGATGCCTTCCAGCTTGAAAATATTCTATGATCCCATGAAATTTAAAATGTTGATGAAAATATAGTTGATGATGTTTTACCCCATTCCATCATTAGACTTAATTTAATAAGGTTCTCCACAGCAACTTCAATTGGCAATCTAAGCATTCCCTTCAGCTGTGTAAATGATGCCCCTCATTCCAGCATAACTGTTCAGGTTTCATTACCAAGTCTCTAAGTGCTAATTAACTTTGAAGCAGCTCTCCAATATGGGATCCATTACAATTCATACCAAACTGCTTTTCTCTGCTTCAGATTTTTCTGCTCAAATTTTTTTCAGACAATTGGAGTGTCATTTTACTGCTATTCCTAACCACTTCCTTTGCAGTTCCTCTTTTTCATTCATTCCAGTGAATGAAATAATTTTAAAGTACGAAGAGGACATCAATTACATAGCATCTTTGATACTTCTAATGCTTTGGGAGGAATCTTGCCCAATAGGCTTCTGGGAATCAGATATCACCATTCTCAAGATAAGAGCTACCCTTGATACAGTGCAAATTTTTCTTTTTTCATTTGACTATTGCTTTATTAGACTGCCCAGTCTCTCGAGAAAATCTAAGCTAGGAAAACTCTCAGTGGTACTCATCTCTTCTTACTACCTGATCCTCACTCCCTGGCAAAAACCTAAGTACCTTACTGAATCTCCAAGTCAGAGCCTCTTTTTCAAGGGGCAAACCTGGCTGTTGACCACAACAATGTGTAGTGTCTTCCTTCATGATGTTGTGAGGGGCCTACTATGAAACTAGCCTGCTGTATTACTCAGGTTTTTTACATTAATGCTGCTTAACGAAGACTTCTCCCTCCCCTCCCCTCTCCAATTCTCAGTGGCTTACAACCACAAATATGTATTTCTCTAGTACAGTTCTACAGTAAGGTCAGCTGTTAGTCAAATGGACTTGACTGAGCTTACCTGGCTTGGCTCCTGGCTAAGAATGACTGCCTGACTATTTTGCACATCTCTTCATTCTAGAACCAGCAGCTTTTCAAAAGTTCAAGTTCTTTTCATGACAAAGGATAGGTTTGCAAGGGGGCTGACAGAAACTTTCCATGTTTCTTTGAGGCCTGTAACTGAAAACTGTCATACTCTCAATTCTGCCCACGTTAAATCGGCTAAAGCAAATCACATGACTAAGCCAAACATTAGTGGATTGAGGAAGTACAATCTATACGTGGAGAATCCATGGCAAGGCAGGGAGGGAAAGAATCATAAACAAATAATACCATCTATCACTTCTGCTTTCTACTATAAAGAGAAAAAAGGACATGCAACTAGCACTACTCTGATATAAGTTGAAGGCATTTTACTTTTTCACCTTCCTATTGGAGGGTGAGAATCTGGGTTTTGGAAATGTGCTCTCAATTCTAATGATGTCTTCATTATTTCTCTCTGACTAGACCCAGAGGGCCTGATCAAAGAGCCTGTGCTGACATCACAGTGCTTCCAAGGCGTAAGGTGGGAAACAGGCTCTGACTTGGAGGTCCAGTAAGAATTCTTAAGGTTTGGGGTAGGGTTTGGGAATCAGGTAGTGTGAGGAGAGTACCAGTGAGAGTTTTCCTAGTCTTGATTTTCTCAAAAGACTGGGTGGTCTAATAAAGCAAGAGTCAACAACAACAATGAAAAATTTTAACTATATCAAGGGTAACTTTTATCTTGAGAACAGTGAGGTCTGAGCCCAAAAGAATGTTGCACAAGATCCCCCAAAAGCGCTAGCAGTTAAGAATCTTGAAACTGCTATATGGTTGGAGAGAGTCTCTCTCCACCTTAAAATGCAGAATAGCCTTTCTGCACCCCTAGTTTTATTCCCATCCTTCGCCCTGTTCTCTCAACTGAGATTCAAAAAGATGTACTGACTTGCCCAAGGGCTGAGAATGCTAGTGTCAGAGGTAAAACAAACCATTGGCTGAAGTATATGGCTGATCCCCAACAATCATCAGGGCAAGAACTGCCAATAATGAGCATTTTGGTAACTTGAAGGGGAATTTTTAATTTTCCCAATGATCTGGGGATGGTACTGGCATTCGGTGGGCTAGGGATGATAGATATTGATTATCTTACAATGAGCACGACACTGACATATAACAAACAACTGTTCTAAACCCCACATGAGTTTCTAATGTCTTGTCAGATAGTCATGTAGATGAAAATTCCATTTATAAGTATTTACACTTAGAACCTAACTCACACAAAGTGTTTTTTGCAAAGTGTTAATTTGCACTGAATTTTCTAGAAATGCAACCACTGCATAAATCAAAGGAAGACTGCATTTTGTTTCATGAGTTTTCTTTGGAACTTTACCAAGAGTTGTTTACATTTCAGGAAAATCATATCCCTAAGGCAATGCTGTGTATGTATTTGAGTTACCAGTACAACACACCTGGATCTGTCTACAGCTGTAGCTGTTGTACTCACACTGATTATAATAATAGATAGATGCAAGCAATGGACATTGTCTTAAAGTGCAGTCATGCCTAAACACATACTGAAATATATTATAAACTACATATTTCTGTGCAATGAATTATATGTAATAAAATACATTGTTGAAACACATTACACATTATAAAACACATAACTGAAACACATTTACTATAAATTACTTTCCTTTTATTTCTCTTTATATTACAATTTGGATATCTTACTGCTTTTTAAAAACTTATTTGTGTGAAGACAGGATTAAGATAGCAGACTAGGAGGACACGGGGTTCACCTCCCCCCCCCCCCATGAACACATCAAAAAAATCTATGCATGGAGCAATTCTCACTGAAAACAAACTGAATACTAGCAGAAAGACTCTTATGTCAATACAACAAAGGCTGTAGGAAAGATCCACATAGGAGCAGGTAGGAAGGGAAGAAAAGCAATCAGGTAGAGACCTGTGCCCCCAGGAGGGGACACAGAAGAGGAGAGGGATTACACAGGCGTAGAGATCCTCCCTGGGGAGTGAGCCCTGGGGTCTGACATCAGGAGGACATGCCCCCTTAGCTGGTTAGAAAACCACCGAGATTGACAGTGGGGCTGTAAAAAACCTAAACACCACTCATGAAGAGCGTACACATGCTGCTTGCTCCAGAAACCAGGTTGAGGAAGCAAACTGAAACTGCCTGAGACTCTGGCTGGTTTCCTGTGACTTCCCTGGAGCATGCCCCAGCCTGAACTGAGCAACCAACCCCAGCTCCAACCTCGCTTGCTACGTTATGCAGCTCGACACTAGGGTGAGTGCTGCCGTGGTTGAGGGGAGTGCGTGGCTGTGACAGAGCCACCTTGAACCTGGACCAGCATCCAGGACTCTGACTATGCTGGGACTGCCACATCCTGCACCTCGACCCATGCTTAGTGCCTGCTCCAGCCCCTCTTGCACCACCACCGCTCTGGGGTGAGGGTACCTGTGCTGGGAGGGGGGAGAACACACACTTAGAGGGAATGGAGCCAGCTCAGACCTGATCCTCAGGGATTCTGCTCCAGCAACTTGGGACCCGCCCCCACCCCAATAGGGTGGTGTTGGCCACTGAGCAGAGGAGAAGGCTAGGCTCACACTTGGCTCTGGCTCTAGCCCCTCCATCTCCAGCCCCATCTCCTACCAAGGTGATAGCTGCCAGCACACCCTAAGGGAAGATGTTACTTATGCTCATGTGAGATCCACCTCTCTCACCAAAGCCACTGGGCACACAAAGAATGTATAGTAACACTCTTACACAAAGATGCTTTCAAGACCAGAATAGGTAACTGTTTCACCTAATCTCACAGAGACAGAGAAAGTTAAGCAAAATGAGAAGACGTGGGAATTTATTTCAAATGAAAGAATAAGAGAAAATCCCTTAAAAAGCAATTAATAAAACAGAAATAAATAATTAATGAGATAAAGACTTCAAAGCATTAGTAATAAGAATGCTAAATAAATTAGGGAAAAGAACAGATGAACACAGTGAGAATCTTAACAAGGAAATAGAAAATGTAAAAAGGAACCAGTCAGACTAAAGAATACAATAACGGAAATGAAAAATACACTTAGGAGGAATTAACAGCAGACTAGGTGATAAGAAAAACACATAACTAATCTGGAAGATAGAATAATGGAAATCAAATGATCAGAACAGCAAACAGAAAAACAAATTGTAAAATATGAGAACAGTTTAAGGGACCTCTGGGACAACATCAAGTGTACCAACATTTGCATTATAGGGGTCTCAGAAGGAGAGGACAGAGAGAAAGTGGTCAAAAATGTATTTGATGAAATTATGGCTGAAAACTTTCCAAACGTGAAGAAGGAAACAGATATCCAAGTATAGGAAACAAAGGGAATCCCAAACAAGATGAACCAAAACAGACCCATACCAAGACATAACACAATTAAAATGGCAAAAGTTAAACATAAAGAGAGAATTCTAAAGGCAGCAAGAGAAAAACAAAGAGTCACATACAAGCGAACCCCCATATAGCTATCAGCTGATTTTTCTGCAGAACTTCTGCAGGCCAGAAGGGAGCGGCATGTTATATTTAAAGTACTGAAAAACAGAAACCTGCAATCTAGGATATGCTACCCAACAAGATTATAGTTTAGAATTGGAGAGATAAAGAACTTCTCAGACAAACAAAAACTAAAAGAGCTCATCAATACTAAACCTACCCAGACAGAAATGTTAAAGGTTCTTCTCTAAATTGAAAATAAAAGGGTACAAAAGAAGTAAGAATCTATAAGAAAAGGAAAAATCCCATTAGTAAAGGCTGTGGATCAACCATTTAAATAAGCTAGGATAGAGATTAAAAGACAAAAAATTATAATATCAAGTATAACTATAATAAGAAGTGAAGGGACAAACATGAAGATGTAAAATATAACATCAAAACACAAAATGAGGGGGAGGGGAGAAAAAAATGTAGATCCTTCAGAATGTGTTTGAACTTAAATGACTACCAGATGTAGTAAAGGTCAACATATATAAACCCTATGGTAACCACAAATCAAAAACCTACAATAGATACACAAAAAAACTAGAGAGAAAGGAACACAAGCATACCACTAAAGAAAATCATTAAACAAGGGAAGAATCTAAAAGAAGAAGAAAAATACAGAGAAGAAGTACAAAAACAATCAAAAACAAGTAACAAAATGGCAATAAGTACATACCTATCAATAATGACTTTAAATGTGAATGGGGAGCTTCCAAGTTGGTGAACGTGTGCAGGTGCTGGCCGTGTGGCTGACAGGGTCTTGGTGCTCAGGCCGGGAGTAAGGCCTGTGCTTCTGAGGTGGGAGAGCCGAGTTCAGGACACTGGTCCATCAGAGACGTCCTGGCTCCACGTAATATCAAATGGCAAAAGCTCTCCCAGAGAACTCCATCTCAATGCAAAGACCCAGCTCCACTCAAATCAGCAAGCTATAGTGCTGGACACCCTATACCAAACAAATAGCAAGACAGGAACACAAACCCACCCATTAGCAGAGAGGCTGCCTAAAATCATAATAAGGTCACAGACACCCCAAAACACACCAGCAGAATCGGTCCTGCCCACCAGAAAGACAAGATCCAGCCTCATCCACCAGAACACAGGCACCAGTCCCCTCCACCAGGAAGCCTACATAACCCACTGAACCAACCTTAGCCACTGGGGGCAGACACCAAAAACAACGGGAACTACGAACCTGCAGCCTGCAAAAAGGAGACCCCAAACACAGTAAGTTAAGCAAAATGAGAAGACAGAGAAACACACAGAAGATGAGGGGGCAAGGTAAAAACCCACCAGACCAAATAAATGAAGAGGAAATAGGCAGTCTACCTGAAAAAAGAATTCAGAGTAATGATAGTAAAGATGACCCAAAACGTGGAAATACAATGGAGAAAATACAAGAAACGTTTAACAAGGACCTAGAAGAACTAAAGAGCAAACAAACAATGATGAGCAACACAATAAATGAATTTAAAAATTCTCTAGAAGGAGTCAATAGCAGAATAACTGAGGCAGAAGGACAGAGAAGTGACCTGGAAAATAAAATAGCGGGAATAACTACCACAGAGCAGAATAAAGAAAAAAGAATGAAAAGAATTGAAGACAGTCTCAGAGACCTCTGGGAAAACATTAAATGCACCAACATTTGAATTACAGGGGTCCCAGAAGAAGAAGAGAAAAAGAAAGGGACTGAGGAAATATTTGAAGAGATTATAGTTGAAAACTTCCTTAATATGGGAAAGGAAATAGTCAATCAACTCCAGGAAGCACAGAGAGTTCCATACAGGATAAATCCAAGGAGAAACATGCCAAGACACATATTAATCAAACTATCAAAAATTAAATACAAAGGAAAAATATTAAAAGCAGCAAGGGAAAAACAACAAATAACATACAAGGGAATCCCCATAAGGATAACAGCTGATCTTTCAGCAGAAACTCTGCAAGCCAGAAGGGAGTGGCAGAACATATTTAAAGTGATGAAAGGGAAAAACCTACAAACAAGATTACTCTACCCAGCAGGGATCTCATTCAGATTCAACGGAGAAATTAAAACCTTTACAGACAAGCAAAAGCTAAAAGAATTTAGCACCACCAAACCAGCTTTACAACAAATGCTAAAGGAACTTCTCTAGGCAGGAAACACATGAGAAGGAAAAGACCTACAATAACAAACCCAAAACAATTAAGAAAATGGTAATAGGAACATACATATTGATAACTACCTTAAATGTAAATGGATTAAATGCTCTAACCAAAAGACATAGACTGGCTGAATGCACACAAAACCAAGACCCATATATATGCTGTCTACAAGAGACCCACTTCAGACCTTGGGACACATACAGACTGAAAGTGAGGGTATGGAAAAAGATATTTGATGCAGATGGAAAAAAATATTCCATGTTAATGGGAAAAGATATTCCATGCTAATGGAAATCAAAAGAAAGCTGGAGTAGCAATTCTCATATCAGACAAAATAGACTTTAAAACAAAGACTATTACAAGAGACAAAGAAGGACACTATATAATGATCAAGGGATCAATCCAAGAAGAAGATATAACAATTGTAAATATTTATGCACCCAACAGAGGAGCACCTCAATACATAAGGCAAATACTAACAGCCATAAAAGGGGAAATCGACAGTAACACAATCATAGTAGGGGACTTTAACCCCCCACTTTCACCAATGAACAGATCATCCAAAATGAAAATAAATAAGGAAACAAAAGCTTTAAATGATACCTTAAACAAGATGGACTTAATTGATATTTATAGGACATTCCATCCGAAAACAACAGAATACACATTCTTCTAAAGTACTCATGGAATATTCTCCAGGATAGATCATATCTTGGGTCACAAATCAAGCCTTGGGAAATTTAAGAAAATTGAAATCGTATCAAGTATCTTTTCCGACCACAATGCTATGAGACTAGATATCAATTACAGGAAACAATCTGTAAGAAATACAAACACATGGAGGTTAAACAACACACTACTTAATAACCAAGAGATAACTGAAGAAATCAAAGAGGAAATCAAAAAATACCTGGAGACAAATGACAATGAAAACACGACGACCCAAAACCTATGGGAAGCAGTAAAAGCAGTTCTAAGAGGGAAGTTTATAACAACACAATCCTACCTTAAGAAACAAGAAATACCTCAAATAAACAACCAAACCTTACACCTAAAGCAATTAGAGAAAGAAGAACAAAAAACCCCAAAGTTAGCAGAAGGAAAGAAATCATAAAGATCAGATCAGAAATAAACGAAAAAGAAATGAAGGAAACGATAGCAAAGATCAAGAAAACTAAAAGCTGGTTCTTTGAGAAGACAAACAAAATTGATAAACCATTAGCCAGACTTATCAAGAAAAAAAAGGGAGAAGACTCAAATCAATAGAATTAGAAATGAAAAAGGAGAAGTAACCACTGACACTGCAGAAATACAAACGATCATGAGAGATTACTACAAGCAACTATATGCCAATAAAATGGACAACCTAGAAGAAATGGGAAAAATTCTTAGAAACACACAACCTTCCAAGACTGAACCAGGAAGAAACAGAAAATATGAACAGACCAATCACAAGCACTGAAATTGAAACTGTGATTAAAAATCTTCCAACAAACAAAAGCCCAGGACCAGATGGCTTCACAGGCGAATTCTATCAAACATTTAGAGAAGAGCTAACACCTATCCTTCTCAAACTCTTGCAAAATATTGCAGAGGGAGGAACACTCCCAAACTCATTCTACGAGGCCACCATCACTCTGATACCAAAACCAGACAAAGATGTCATAAAGAGAGAAAACTACAGGCCAATATCACTGATGAACATAGATGCAAAAGTCCTCAACAAAATACTAGCAAACAGAATCCAACAGCACATTAAAAGGATCATACACTATGATCAAGTGGGGTTTATCCCAGGAATGCAAGGCTTCTTCAATATATGCAAATCAATCAATGTGATACACCATATTAACAAACTGAAGGAGGAAAACCATACAATCATCTCAATAAATGCAGAGAAAGCTTTCAACAAAACTCAACACCCATTTATGATAAAAACCCTCCAGAAAGTAGGCATACAGGGAACTTTCCTCAACATAATAAAGGCCATATATGAAAAACCCACAGCCAACATCATCCTCAGTGGTGAAAAACTGAAACTATTTCCACTAAGATCAGGAACAAGACAAGGTTGTCCACTCTCACCACTATTATTCAACATAGATTTGGAAGTTTTAGCCACAGCAATCACAGAATAAAAAGAACTAAAAGGAATCCAAATCGGAAAAGAAGAAGTAAAGCTGTCACTGTTTGCAGATGACATGATACAATACATAGAGAATCCTAAAGACAATACCAGAAAACTACTAGAGCTAATAAATGAATTTGGTAAAGTAGCAGGATACAAAATTAATGCACAGAAATCTCCTGCATTCCTATACACTAATGATGAAAAATCTGAAAGTGAAATTAAGAAAACACTCCCATTTACCATTGCAACAAAAAGAATAAAATACCTAGGAATAAACCTACCTAAGGAGACAAAAGACCTGTATGCAGAAAATTATAAGACACTGATGAAAGAAATTAAAGATGATACAAATAGATGGAGAGATATACCATGTTCTTGGATTGGAAGAATCAACATTGTGAAAATGACTCTACTCCCCAAAGCAATCTACAGATTCAATGCAATCCTTATCAAACTACCACTGGCATTTTTCACAGAACTAGAACAAAAAAATTTCACAATTTGTATGGAAACACAAAAGACTCCGAATAGCCAAAGCAATCTTGAGAAAGAAAAACGGAGCTGGAGTAATCAGGCTCCCTGACTTCCGACTATACTACAAAGCTACAGTAATCAAGACAGTATGGTATTGGCACAAAAAGAGAAATACAGATCAATGGAACAGGATAGAAAACCCAGAGATAAACCCACGTACATATGGTCACCTTATCTTTGATAAAGGAGGCAAGAATATTCAATGGAGAAAAGACAGCCTCTTCAATAAGTGGTGCTGGGGGGGCTTCCCTGGTGGCGCAGCGGTTGAGAATCTGCCTGCCAATGCAGGGAACACGGGTTCGAGCCCTGGTCTGGGAAGATCCCACATGCCACGGAGCAACTAGGCCCGTGAGCCACAATTACTGAGCCTGCGCGTCTGGAGCCTGTGCTCCGCAACAAGAGAGGCCGCGATAGTGAGAGGCCTGCGCACCGCGATGAAGAATGGCCCCCGCTTGCCGCAACTGGAGAAAGCCCTCGCACAGAAACGAAGACCCAACACAGCCATAAGTAAGTAAATAAATAAATAAATAAATAAAATTAAAAAAAAATAATAAGTGGTGCTGGGAAAACTGGACAGCTACATGTAAAAGAATGAAATTAGAACACTCCCTAACACCATACACAAGAATAAACTCAAAATGGATTAAAGACCTAAATGTAAGGCCAGACACCATCAAACTCATAGAGGAAAACCTAGGCAGAACACTCTATGACAAATCACAGGAAGATCCTTTTTGACCCACCTCCTAGAGAAATGGAAATAAAAACAAAAATAAACAAATGGGACCTAATGAAAATTAAAAGCTTTTGCACAGCATAGGAAACCACAAACAAGATGAAAAGACAACCCTCAGAATGGGAGAAAATATTTGCAAATGAAGCAACTGACAAAGGATTAATCTCCAAAATTTACAAGCAGCTCATGCAGCTCAATATCAAAAAAAACAAACAACCCAGTCCAAAAATGGGCAGAAGACCTAAATAGACATTTCTCCAAAGAAGATATACAGACTGCCAACAAACACATGAAAGAATGCTCAACATCATTAATCATTAGAGAAATGCAAATCAAAACTACAATGAGATATCATCTCACACCGGTCAGAATGGCCATCATCAAAAAAATCTACAAACAATAAATGCTGGAGAGGGTGTGGAGAAAAGGGAACCCTCTTGCACTGTTGGTGGGAATGTAAATTGATATACCCGCTATGGAGAACAGTACGGAGGTTCCTTAAAAAACTAAAAATAGAACTACCATACAACCCAGCAATCCCACTACTGGGCATATACCCTGAGAAAACCATAATTCAAAAAGAGTCATGTACCAAAATGTTCATTGCAGCTCTATTTACAATAGCCAGGACATGGAAGCAACCTAAATGTCCATCATCAGATGAATGGATAAAGAAGATGTGGCACATATATACAATGGAATATTACTCAGCCATAAAAAGGAACGAAACTGAGTTATTTGTAGTGAGGTGGATGGACCTAGAGACAGTCATACAGAGTGAAGTAAGTCAGAAAGAGAAAAACAAATACTGTACGCTAACACATATATATGGAATCTTACAAAAAAAAATGGTCATGAAGAACCTAGGGGCAAGATGGGAATAAAGATGCAGACCTACTAGAGAATGGACTTGAGGATATGGGGAGGGGGAAGGGTAAGCTGGGACAAAGTGAGAGAGTGGCATGGACATATATACACTACCAAACGTAAAATAGATAGCTAGTGGGAAGCAGCCGCATAGCACAGGGAGATCGGCTCAGTGCTTTGTGACCACCTAGAGGGGTGGGATAGGGAGGGTGGGAGGGAGGGAAATTCAAGAGGGAAGAGATATGGGCACATATGTATATGTATAGCTGATTCACTTTGTTATAAAGCAGAAACTAACACACCATTGTAAAGCAATTATACTCCAATAAAGATGTTAAAAAAAAAAAGAACACAAATAACAAATGTTGGTGAGGATGTGGAGAAAGGAGAACCCTCCTACACTGTTGCTGGGAATGTAAATTGGTGCAGCCACTGTGGATAATAGTATGGAGGTTTCTCAAAAAACTGAAAATAGAGCTACCGTATGACCCAGCAATACCACTCCTGGGTATATATCCCTTGTTTCATTGCTCCTTTAAAATCCATGCCTTTAGGTACTCACCATTCACACACAAAGTAGGTTATCAAATTTTCTGTGAAACAAGTTAACTATCCACTCCCCAGATAAATTATACCTATACCTGTCCCTTAGAGGCACTACTGTCTTAATTAGTGCAGGTTTTAAATATAAATTATTTTGCATTTTTATACACACATCCCCCCTTCCCCTTCCCAAACACTTCCCAGTTATATCTGAACATCCATAAGGAATGCTTACAATCAGTTCATTTTAGGAAACCACTTGTCACCTTTGCCAACTTACTCAACTCTAAACTACTGCTGTTCTGGCATTTTTGTAAACCTTCACAGCCTCTTAGCACTGGCCTGTTCTAGGCTGCTTTCGCTCCCCAGGCTTGTCTGCAAGAGAGAATACATTCTCCTTCAGAGTTACTGGTAGTATTTACTCTCAGGATTCATGGACAGTCAATGACATTATAGAGTCTCTGCAGGCAGACTCCTAAATGGGCAAGAAAAGGGACAACTCAACCCACTTCACTGGGAGAATACTGAGACCTCATTATACACAGAAGTCACTCAGTCCTTTCTGATGTAGAATTTATATTCTTAAAAGAATACTTAGCATTACGGACTTAAGTATTTGGGTAACTTCAGTCATAGCTGGACGCACCAAAGAAAAATGAATGACTGGTTAAATGTGTCATTTGGGTTGTCATCCAATATGCTCTTAAGTCTCCACCATAGTAATCTGACACCACCTTTTAAATGTAATTTGATTATGAAAGAGACCAGGAAAAAAAGTAAGTCACTTGAAGAACTTTAGGAATCATTGTTGGAATTAATAACCCTTTATGTGCAAGTGCTGCATAATCTGGAAAACACAATATAAGTAATATAAATAAACATCATCTTATCCTAGAAGGAGTATGGGTTTTGGAAGTAAATGTATCTCCATCTTAAAGCTACTTTTTTGTTTACTTTCTGTATGACCTTGAGGGGATTACTTAAATTTCTTAAATTTTATTTCATCATATAAAATGGGAAGAAAGATAACTGCTTGATATGGAGTTGTGCAAGGATTAAATGGGATTTGGTATGATAAGTACATTGCATAACAAGTCCATTTTAGCTTTCTAATGTAAGCTAACAAAATTAATATTAAAAAATTTTATAAAAGAAAAAAAGATGAATGCATAAAGAAGATGTGTGTGTGTGTGTGTGTATATATATGAAATGTATATATATAGTATTCCATTGTGTATATATATATATATATATATATATATATATACACACACACAATGGAATACTCTTCAGCCATAAAAAAGAATGAAATGTTGCCATTTGCAACAACATGGATGGACCTAGAGGGTATTACAATTAGTGAAATAAGTCAGACAGAGAAAGACAAATACTATACGTTATCACTTATATGTGGAATCTAAAAAAAATAAAACAAATTAATGAATATAACAAAACAGAAACAGACTCACAGACATAGAAAACTAACCAGTGGTTACTACAGGGGAAAGAAAGGGGGGAGTTCAAATTAGGGATATGGGATTAAGAGATACAAACTACTATGTATAAAAAAATAAGTGACAAGGATATATTGTATAGCACAGGGAATATAGTCAATATTTTATAAGTACTTTAATTGGAGTATAATCTACAAAAACATTAAATCACTATGTTGTATACCTGAGACTAATATAATATTGTAGATCAACTATACTTCATTAAAAACAAAAAGAATCATATTCTTTCTCTGTCACAACTGATTATTTATTGTAGTCTTTTGTCTGAATTAGTGTTGAAATAACTAATATAAACTTTTAATTCTTATAAAAAACTTATCTGTATAAGTGGGTTATATTATATATGACTTTTATCTCAGGGTAATAAAGAGAACCTACAAAACTATGTTATAAAAAGGGAACACTGGCTTTGATAAGTTTGATAGCCCCCTCTCTATGTCATCCTGCTGTTTCTCTTCCCCCTACCTCCTTAATTCTTGATAAATAATTTAGAATTTTGAATTAGTGAAATCAGATTCAATGAAGCAACCCTGATAAATGTCTAGTTTATCCTCAAATTCACAAATTCACGTGTCAAGAATTTTTTCTTTTAAAAATGTTTTTTACAAATGCTTTTTTGACCCCATTCCTTTTCTCCATGCTTTCCCTTCTCTATCCCATTCCATTATTATCTTACTCTCTTCTTAGCCCTAATCATGTGTTATAAGATCTTTCAGAAAAACCAAGAACTAACCTGTGTTTGGACCAATAGAGAACTCATTCTATAACAATATGAGTGTTTAACAGACTCAGACTTTCTGATTTCTTATTTCATTCCTTCTATTCATCTGTTATTGAACATTATATCTGATTTATTTTCCCTATCTCTGAAGAGATCCTATTCCTTTCTTACTAAATGTTTAAGTTTTGTGATCCTCTGAATTAAGATAATTGCTTTGGAAATAAAGCATTCTTATTCTATCTGATTCACCTATATGGGTCTCTACCCAAATTATGTTCCTCTACATTAGTCAAATTTATTACTATGTGCTAGGTCAAATGGTAAGCCCTGGGTGGGAGGGGAGTGAAAAATTAATAATCTCCATTTGTGATTTTAGGAGCTTACCCTCCAGGTTATACCAAACTGCTCCTCCATTTCTTAACCAGAAATAAAAAGAAGACAACAATATATGTACACATAGCAATGTCATTAAAAGTCCACATATCAACACATCAGCTTCTCACACATTTTTTCAGTTCTTAGTACCATGGTATGACATTTTCAGAAACTAAGTAGAACCTTTGAAAAATATATAAGACTAAATAGTGTCTATAAGTGTCTAAGCCCAGCACTTATATTTTTTTTTAACATCTTTATTGGAGTATAATTGCTTTACAATGTTGTGTTAGTTTCTGCTGTATAACAAAGTGAATCAGCTATACGTATACATATATCCCCATATCTCTTCCCTCTTGCGTCTCCCTCCCTCCCACCCCTCTAGGTGGACACAAAGCACCGAGCTGATCTCCCTGTGCTATGTGCAAGCCCAGCACTTTTAAATGGAACTACATGCCATAAAGATACTGTCAAATAGAATGAGTTGAACTGCTTTCATATGTCATTCAAATTACAATTGCTTTGTTTTTCCGCTTATTTGCTGTTCTATGATTATATGTGAACCCAGGCCAAAGACATACGGTTCAAATAATAATTATTTCCTAAAGGGTCTCAGTTCTGTCATACAATAAACAATGGGTTTATAAAGATTACCCATGTATTTGTATGTCTTTGTCTGGAATTTCTGCCTTAGTCCAATTTATAAGCAAGAATTATGCCATTTTAACAGATGGTCCTACATGTAAATAAGCAAAAGAACAGGAAGAATTGGAGGAGTGTGATAATGGCATGCTCAGAAAGAGAGAATAAGGAACAACTAGGTAAATTCAGAGAATGAGAAAAGCAGCACTACCCTGTCTGTACGTTAGAATCACCTGTCTGTGTATTAGAATCATTAAAAAATCTACACAGTGATTCAAATTTAGCTAATCTGGGGAATGGCTTGAGTATTGGGATTTTTTGAAAGCTCCCCAGGTGATTCTAAGATATAGCCAAGGTTGAGACCTACTGCACTAAACAAAACCTACAACTCAGCTCTATTACCAATCATATTTAACTGGATATTTAAAGTAATTATTTGAAAGATAGTTTTCTCAAAGCAAAAAGCAATTCTATCAGCATAATAAAATATTCTTCACAGCTGTAGATGATAATATATATATTTTCTTCTTGACCATCAATAATAATTCATTTTACCAAGATAATTTAGGTCAAAAAACTATGATGTATAATATATTTCTTTCTATCCTGGTTTTCAAAATATCTGAAATGGACACATTTAATTAAATGCAATAAAAACAGGTACTTAAAATTGTCAGTGAGTTGCTAAAACTCCATTATTATGCAATAACTCTAAGTATGCATGTTTCTAACTGCTAAAAATTTTATGGACATATTTCATGCTGAGAGCTTAGGAGAAATTAGACAGGACAGCAGATGGTATCATGGCTTTCCTCAAACTGTTTAGATTACTGACACAATAATAAAGCAATTTTTTGCTTTTCTCTCATTACCCAAATCTGCATCAGTTTAAAGATTAGTCATGTTAATAGCTAAGCAAAATATTCTTTATACAGGAAATCTTAAACAAAGGTCAGTGCAGTTGAGAGAGTGAAATAGGTGTGATGTATGCAATTCTAATTCAGTTCACCCAGTAACAACTCACTGAAGGCTAATTCCCTATAAATCTATGTTACGCATAATGTGGTCTGAAGCAAGCAACATAGGCATCACTTGGGTGCTTGCTAGAAATGCAGACTCTCAGGCTCCACCCAGACCTACAAACTCAGAATCTGCTTTTTAACAAGATCCCCAAATGATGCACACTAAGGTTCACATGACCACCTCACCAAATTTGCTAAATTTATCAAGTTACCAAAGCAAGTTTTAAGGAATAGGCTTGAATTTATCAGTTAATATATTCAGTAATTATATGCTTCCTAGTAGCATTTTAAGGAATGTTCAGTTGGTCAAAAGCTAAGGGCCATACGGACTTCCCTGGTGGCGCAGTGGTTAAGAATCTGCCTGCCAACGCAAGGGACACAGGTTCGAGCCCTGGCCCCGGAAGATCCCACATGCCGCGGAGCAACTAAGCCCGTGTGCCACAACTACTGAGCCTGCGCTCTAGAGCCCGTGAGCCACAACTACTGAAGCCTGCACGCCTAGAGCCCCTGCTCCGCAACAAGAGAAGCCACCACAATGAGAAGCCTGTGCACCTCAATGAAGAGTAGCCCCCGCTCGCCGCAACTAGAGAAAGCCCACGTGCAGCAACGAAGACCCAACGGAGCCAAAAAATAAATTAATTTTTAAAAAAAGCTAAGGGTCATAGAATAGCATAGTCTTCAATGAATCTATCCTTTTTTTATCAACATATTTATAAGGAAGATAATTGTGAATAATATGGAGTAATTTTTTAAAATTCTCAAATGTAAATATATTAATAAAGGATATATTAGTACACTCATTTAATGTATATTCTTAGTCTTTGAATACAAATCATATTTTTTTTTAAGTTTCTAAATTTGGTATATTTGGCAAATTGGCCATTTGGGGAAATAGTCATTTGACAAATTAGCTTCTGGTCAAATGGCATTTGGTAAATTGATTCTCAGGGATCAGCCTGCTTCCAATGGGTAATACCCAGCATGGCAAATCTATCCACATTTTGGCTATACTTCACTTTTTTCACTGTGGTTTTAAAACCTCAAAAGTAGGCTGATTAATATCCAGGCAATATTAAGTAGGATTAAAAGCAGACATGGGTTTGTGTACTACACCCACTCCCTGTATGATCTTCATTAAATTATTTAACTCTCTAAGACTGTTTCCCTAGTTCACAGGGCTATTGTGATAATAATACACAAGTCCCTAGTACATATTAATTATGCACTAATCCTTGTTTTAGTCATTCTATCATGATTTTTATTTGTTTTCAGATGAAGAAAATAAAATGAGCAAAAGTCATGCTGCTACTCTTCATTTTATTTCCCAACATGGCGAAATGATTTAATCCACTTCTTCAGAAAAAAAAAAAATACTGGCAAAGATGATTGATGACCTGTGTCTTTTATCTTGTTTTTAATTTCCTTGGTTTGTATCTATGAATCCCTGCTCCAGATACAACATCTTTTCTAGGAGATTGTCAGTCATTCTAGGATGCAGAAGACAGTGCTGTTTGCTTTCAGCACTCTCAGCACCCAATGACAGAATTTTCTACAGAATCTTAGCAAACAGGAGAATGGGCCAAGTGGATAAATGGGTTTAAGGCCAATGGTGTGACTTAGGATTGGAGTACCAAAAAAAATCTCAACATTTCAAAGTGTCTAACCCTAATGAGAGATAACTTTGCCACCTCTCATGTATTTTAATAAGGAAGATTTCAAGTAGGTAAGACAACTCAAGTTATCCATAACAATCTATACTATAACCAGTTCATTATCTGTGTTTTCTTAGATGGTGTTGGGCTGCACCCAGAAGGCCTACAAGCCTTGTAACTGCCCAGCCTCAAGACCGAAGAAAGAGCCCACAGACAGTGACAAAGACATCAGTGGTTTATGGGATAGGAAATCTTACAAGTCTGAAACAAAAGGTCCTGGAGCAACACCCCCACTGTGTAACACAGCAGGCAAGACATGGCAGCACTCTTTACTACTAGGGGAGAAAGAGGCTACCATTTATAGGGAGAATTGATGTCAGGTTGGCTCATTAATTACCAGGCAAACCAGCAGCTGGGGCAGGGAGCAAGCATGGAGGCAGTTACAGATTAAGCCCTATAATTAAGAGGATTGGATAGTCATGTGAGTGAAGCAGGGACTAGTTGAGCAGGAGATGTACAGAGAGCAAGAGAACAGCCATCTTGAATGGCCTGACCATACAGATGGGAAGACAGTGAAATGAAATTTCCTATCATGGAAAATAAAATTCTTACCTTCAGATAGCCAATGATATGGTAAGATCACCTCTGGCGTTAGTTTTAAATTAAAAGTAAATTATGTAGGCTCTGAACTGATACCCTCTGTTCACATAAATCTTTTACAATATGCTACATCGAAGGCAGAGGAGGGAATTACCAATTCATGTTTACTCTTTGCCAGCAGAGTACATTACACAAGTCACATCATTTACAATGGCCCTGTGAGACAGATGTCATGACATTGATGAGAAATTAAGGTCAGGTTAAATGACTTGCCAAGGAATACACAGCTGGAAAATGCAAACTGAGCTCCAAACCCAGGTTTCTCTGCCTCTCAAGCCCATGCTCTTTGTAATGCCCTACACAGCTCTCAGGGCCTAAGGTATATTGGAGAAAGCCCATCTGATTTGTCATGGAAAGAAGGGAAATCATTAAGAGTTTTGTACTATCATCAACTAAAATTGTGGTCAAGCAAATTATTTTACCTCTATTTCCTCACCTACAAAATTAAGAGCTAGATTATAACTTCTTTAAGGTTTTCTGGCACTTCTAAAAGAGTGTTACATTATGTAACCTGGTGCATGGAACACAGTTCAATATACGTGCCTTGCTCATTCATTTAATCATTGATTCATTCATTCATTTAAAAAGTCATCATTAATTTATTTAAAAATGAATTTAACAATTATGTTTATCAAATACCCAGCTTTTTTCCCTTCACTGTACATACAGATAACATTTCTGCTCAAAGGATGTTTTTTAAACGTTTAGGAAAATGCCAACATAGATGGAATCTGTCCTGACTTAGTCTCCAGCTACCAAGTACACAAAGAGCTAGTTATGGGAAGTTGGGTTGCTTATTAATCCTATGGTACTAATGAAGCTGAGATTTCTGCTCAGAATAATAATAGTAATAATAATAATATCAATAACTAACATTTATTCAAGGTCCCTTTGGGGAAAATGCTTTGTGTTCATCATGTCATTTTAATGGCTTACACATCAAATGCTTTTTGTACTATTTTATAGGTATTGGTTCAGCACAGGAATTTGAAAAAGGTAATAAGATACAGAAAGTAGAAAATATTACAGTCTTAAAATGTGCAGCAAATTGTGTCTTGTTCACTGCCAAGTCAAGGCATAAGTATTAGCTGTATTATGATGACAAATGATATATCTCTTCAGCAACGCTTTACCTCCATTGACAATTCTCTTCTGATTCAACCGTAAAATTTTCATGCATTTAATATATGCATTTTGCCAGTGATATATAAAAAACATTAATAATTGACTTAATCCCTGTTCAGCTGAACCCCCAAAATCATAGCCTTGAGTAAATTAATTTCTAAGGAACAGACAGCCTTGGAGTCAAGTAAAGAAAGTCACTCTTGTATTATGTCAAAATATTTTAAGCTTGAAGCTGCCACCGCATTCCCTTGATGAAACAACAGTTAGCCAGTTCCTGCCAAAAAGGAAAAAAAGTAGTTGCAGGCAGCAACCAATGTAGCATTAAACACCACACGTCGTAGGACATAGATTTGCTACTCATGGAGTCAGCAGGATGAGCTGTGTACCTGGATTAACAAATTTCAGGTTTTCATAGTAATGATTAGAGTTGATTGAGTGCAACAAAAATGGATACTTTGGTTGTGAAACTGAAGGCAGCTGGAACAGATTTTTCCTTTATTTCCATTGGAAAAAACAATTCTTGAAAAGGTAGACATAATGTAGAAAAGTTTCTTTTAACAAAACCATATATTTCTCTTCAACAGAAGATGTCCATAGTGTGCACTTTCAGATCTTAAACATGCTTATCCTTTGTTGTTTACCAAAATAATGGCCATATGTACAGGGCCAGCTTAATACCTAAACAAAGCAGGCAAGCTCTCCATTAAAGACCTTGGCCTCCCTCTCCAAAACATTGCTCCCACCAACCTAGTGAAGGGCTTGAAATTGCACCAGTTCTCCCTTTAAGTTAAAAAATTTCATCCTCCACAGAGTGCCTGTTAACATAACTCCAAGAGGTTAAAATATTAAATCATCAACAGTCTTTAGTCCATAAACTCAAATAAATTAATATGTCAAATCGTTACAGTAAGACACAGGGCATAAAACAGGTAAATTTTGACAAGAGAAGGGCAAACAAGGTATGAGGCCGAGTCTAAAGGCTGTAAGCTAAAACAGTATACGTAATTTAATGGAGAGACTCTGGCAGACAAGGGAAAGCATGATGACCTATGTTCCCAATGGCAAAAGAGAGGCATGAAAAGGGAGAAAGAAGGAAGATGGAGATGAACTGTGCCTATATTTCAATTTTGCCTTAGGGAAGCACTGGCAATTCTGTTTGGATGCATCCATATCACTATATTCTGCTTTACATATTTTTAAAAAATTTAAACTGCCTCATTTGAAAACTCTGGCCTTTCTAATTTTTAAGTATGAGATGCAGAATGAATAACCCATCCTTATATTACAATATGGTTATGAAGGTACCTAGGGGAGCTGTTGGTTCAGAAGAGAGATGGCATGTAAAATGGCATAGCTGTTGTTTTGGGAGAAGAGATGCGAATGTCCTTTGGCAGTAGAAGGCTATTTTCTGCTGTCATTCAAGGGCACAAATGTGAATGTTTCTTGCTCTTGAGAGAGCCTTGGGGCTCTCTGTAAGCAGATTTTAGGGGTGCACCAATGGAAACCATGAAAGGGACATCAGATTCAGTCCTTGCCCTTAAAAAGTTCTTCCCGCAGAAGACTTTGATACATCATTAAAGACACAGAGTATCTGTCAGTTGATTACAGCTATTTAAAATTCATCTAAAGGGTCATGTTTGATTCTTACAGAAAGCTTTGTTTTGTGTGCTTGGTTTGAGCGGTGTTCTACTATAAGTGAAACATAAAGTGACCTGTTTTAGCCATGGCTGCTTTTACCAGGGCACACTGGCAAGACAACACAAGAAGTTGTCCTGGGGAAAAGTATGTATTATGGGGAAAAGTATGAAGGGTGACAAGCTAGGGGCAGTCAGAAATGTACCAAGTTTAGATGTGACCCTCTTTTCTCAAAAACAGAAAATCCATAGGTCATGAAAATATGAGTTTTGCAGAATATCTCCTGAATTTGGGAGCAGGTCAACAATTGTTAAAGCATTAATTTAAAAGGCACCCACTGAAAGTGAGTGAGGACCTAGTAGCTCAACAGTCAGTAGCACAGAGCCTCTGGCCTCCAGAACAGAATGTCCTCCACAGTGACCACCTCCCGTTTGATTTTCTTTCCAAAAATGTGGGTTTTGTCAGGTGTATATGAACTAAGGGTAAAGAATTTGTGAAACATATGGAATTGGTAGCTCTATATTTTTTCTGTTAATTGTTTTTCAATCTTCTTGAACTAAGAATGCCAGTAAGAGATTTTGACCATTTCTTTGTTCCATGTAGAGTAGGAATTCAATATTTGCCACTAAGGGGGATATTGGCCTAGAGAGCTTTGTGAGAAGGGCATTCCAAGTACACTTTTTACCATATACCATTTTTATCCACGTTTTAATTTAGATACCTTAAATCTTTTCTGGAGCAACCCAGAGAAGGAAGGAAAGGAGGACGGGAGTGAAGGAAGAAGGGAGAAAAAGAGGAAGGGAGGAAAGGGGGAAGGGAGGAAGGAAGGAAAGAAGAAAGGAAGGAAGGAAGGGAGGTTTGTTCAAAGGAAGGAGGAAGGCTAGGGTATTACAGGTTAACCATTTTACCTATTTTTCAATCCTATAATTTTAGATGGGAGGAAGAAGTTCCACACAAGGGGATAATTCCAATGATAAACAGCTCCCTAAACCAAAAAAGGAAACTAGGATCTTACTCTCTAATGTTAAAAAGAACTGCCCTAGTGAAGTAAGTCACAAAGAGAAAAACAAATATCGTATATTAACGCATATACGTGGAACCTAGAAAAATGGTACAGATGAACCGGTTTGCAGGGCAGAAATAGAGACACAGATGTAGAGAACAAACGTATGGACACCAAGGGGGGAAAGGGGGGGTGACATGAATTGGGAGATTGGGATTGACATAGATACACTATTGATACTATGTATAAAATAGATAACTAATGAGAACCTACTGTATAGCTCAGGGAACTCTACTCAGTGCTCTGTGGTGACCTAAATGAGAAGGAAATCCAAAAAAGAGGGGATATATGTATATGTATAGCTGATTCACTTTGCTGTACAGTAGAAACGAATGCAACATTGTAAAGCAACTATACTCTAATAAAATTTTTTTTAAAAGATGAATAAATCAATCAATGAAAAAAAAAAGAACTGCCCAGTCCCCCATTTGATTTCCAGTTGACCCATGTCTTAGATCAGGTTCGCAGAAGCAGAGCCTGAGATAGAAATTCCTGTGCAAGTGATTTATAGAGGGAGTGCTCTCAGAAGGATCCTGTAAAGGAGTGAAGGAATCAAGATAGGGCAGGGGAAGAGCTAACCAAAGATGTGGTGTCAGCAGGAGATTAGCTTCATTTTTAACCCCTGGGCAGTTCCAAGGTTTGAATTTCACCTCAAGACAAGAATGGTCAGGCTTTGATACCTCAGTTTCAGTCAGTCATTGCCCTCGGGTTGTCCCCTGCCACACAGGGAAGTGTGCTAGTCTCCCAGGCAAGGCAGTTTTCCTCTGCCAAGGTCAATTCCTTCCAGAGAAGGGTACAGCTGTGAGCCTTTAGCAGGCAACATTCACAGCAGCTGGCAAATGGATGCATCAGTTCAGTAAAGAGGATCTGAGTGAGGCAGCATCTACTACAACCCCTTTAGCTCTAAAAACAGACAGCTAGATGGGGCTGAGGGTTTAGAGCAGTAAGGACAGCCTCATCGCAGGAATGCTTTTGGACTAGTGCTGTTGCCTAATTTCCAGGACTCTTATTCGAGTCCTTATATGGAAAAATTTCTGACCAAATTATAGGAGCTATGGTATAATATGGCATTTTCCTATTAACCATACCTCTGCAGCTCATGCTATAGAAGAGGTACCTAACTGTAATCCCACAGGCATAATCTTAAAAATTATAATATAGTTTTGAACCACTCTCCATAAGCCCTATCAGAGGAAAGCTCAATAAGGATATGAGATTATGCTTTGAGATCCCTTTTACACCAAGTTGTAAAAGCAAAAGCTTATTGGCTTTGTTTTTGTTTTTTTCTAACAGACTTTATTTCTGGAATGAGGGCTATGTATTTACCATCCCTTGTTTGTATTGTTTCTTCAAAGTCTTTTAACAAGATGTTGAAACTAAGATTGTGATTTGATTTCTCACCCTCAGGCCCCATACTCCCAATTCTGTGTCTTTCAATGAGAGACCTATTTCCCCCATTCTTCTCAATGGGCAGCTGTCATTAATCTTGCATCATCTCTACCTTTGCTTTTTCTTATTTGCCATGTAAAATTTTAAAAAGAAAATTTTACATAACTGGGAAGAAGGCATGAGGAAGACTATCTTTGTTTATTTAGTTGATCCCCCTTCTCAATTCTTAATAGTCTCAGACACTTGTTGCCATGTTTCACTTAATCTTTAATATATTTTAATAAAAAAAAAATGTCAACAGTACATTTTGGCCTGAAGTGGTCTCTCTGCTGAAATGCCAGGTGCTATTATTCTGGCTTTAAAAACAAAACCTTGAATATTTAATAAATCATAACTAGAACCAGTTGCCATTCTACTCCAAACCAGCTAGCCTAGGGGAATAAGCCTTTCTATAAAAGAAGTGTAGTAAGCAACTTCTAAGATGGGCCCAAATCATCCCTGCCTCCTCATATCCACAACTTTATGTAATCCTCTCCCCCTCTAGAGTGGGCTAGACCTAGTAACTCACTTCTAATGAACAGAATACAGCAAAAGCAATGGTATGTCACTTTTGAGATCAAATTTCATAAAGATTCTTGCTCTCCCTTTCTCATTCTCTCACTTGCTTTGAGAGAAGACTGCTGCCATGTTGTGAAATGCTCTATTGAGAAGCTCATGTGACCAGGAACTGAGGAAAGGCCCTGGCCAACAGCCAGTGAGGGACTAAGCCTTCAATCCAATAGCCAGTGAGAAACTGAATCCTGCCAACAACTAGAGTGAACTTAGAAACAGGTAATTCCCCCAGTTGAGCCTTGTGATGACTGCAGCCCCTGCCAACACCTTGATTACAGCCTTATGAGAGGCCCTGAGCCAGAAAACCAAACTAAGTCATGTTTGGATTCCTGACCCATAGAAACTGTGATATAATAAATGTTGTTTTAAGGCATCAATTTTTGGAGTAATTTGCTATGAAGCAAAATATAACTAATACTCAAGGCTTTGGTAATTTTTTTTTCTGTTTAAATTTGTCCCAAATCCCTCTTCTATTCTTAAAATGAAGAAAATAGATACATCACAAGTATTTTCGGCAGGTGGTGACAAATGCTGACAGTGATTGACTATCTGGATTTAAATTACCATCACTATTTTCATAGGAAATATAAGAGTTTTATGTAAATGTATGAAGAAAGAGCCTAAATTTGATACAGAAAATTTCTAAAACATGAATTGAAGCTCTTTTGCCTAAAATACAGATAAAAGCAGTGTTCTTTTATGCCACCTTAAATTTCAGTGACTTGTTTGTATTATTACAACTTTTGAGCATCAGTAATGATATATTCATTTTTTCTCAAAGACATCCTGATGAAGCAGTAAGCATTTTCACAACGGCAAAGAAAAAAAATCAAATATTGCTGGAAAAAAAAGGAAACCAAAAGAAATATAAGAGGCTAAAAAGCAGACTAGTAAGTAGAATATTTGCAAGTCTTACATACCAACTATCTTTATGTTGTCTATCACCATTTGGCAAAAAGATATGAGTTCTTGTGATATTTTGAAAATTCTTTTTTGAGGGACTTTTAAATGCATGGTTCTTGAAAGTTAGCTTGATCCTTAACAATAATGAGAAAAGGCTTGTTGAATAACTTTGGAATTTCTCTAATCCTGGTTTCAGCCACTCAAAAGTCAGATGTGGATATAGTCAGTAAAAGCCTCTAGCTACAGAACTCAGACCTGGCTACTAGATTATCTTTTCCCATTCCTACACAGTCATTCCAAAATCGAACAAAAGAAAATGGCTAACCTTTAAGAAAAGGATTCCAGAAATGAAAGTGTTCATGCATAGGCTATTTCATCCTGGTCCCTTAGGCAATATATTCACTAGATGTCAACAAAGTAGAGGTAACTTAAAATTGTATGTATAATAGAAAGAAACAAAAGCATGAAAAATTATCCATGCATTCATTCATTCAACAAATACTTCTTGAGCATTTCTATGTGTCCGCACTGTATTCAGTGAAGATATAAAATACAAAATGTATACACCACAGATTTCAAGATCCCAAGGAATTTACAGTGAGGACTAGGGGTAGGGCAAATAAATGTACAAATAAACATTAAAAAGGCAAAAAAGAGAGGCATATACCATTTTAGTGGTTTCAAATGGCAAGAAATAGGTTTTATTTAGTAATTTTATGATTGATTCTGACAAAATGTTCTACCATAAAATGAAATGATTAAATAGGTCTAGTACCATGTTGGAAATTTTCTACAAATAAGGTGGGTGCATTCTGTTGAAGACTATTATGTCTATGTACTAGAATTACAAAGATGAATTAGATATTTAAACAGATACATACAATTTAAGTATGGCCATGTATGCACAAGTACTTATACAACACTGAAGAGGAAGTCTTATTGAATGAGAAGTAATTATCCACGTAAATGTTTGTGTTGGTTAGGGTGGCAGCGTTGGGAGCCTTCCAGAAAGAGTTGACAGCATAAACTAAGGTTCAAAAGCAATAAACAGTATGCTACATTACAGGAATCTATGCCAGACCAAAAACCACAAAATTCTCTAGTAACCCTGGCAAATGATTTTCACCAGTTAACAAAGAGGAGCTAAAATTTTATACTAAAACTTCCCCTTTTAGCCCCATATAGCTGTTAAGAGTTTATTGTTTATGTTTATGTTGAAATTTATCATAGTGAAGAACTATACATAAATTTCATGTAATTCTGAGGGGTTCAATCATTTTCAACAACTCTTTTGTTATATCCATAAGGTCTTGAATTACAAAACAACTCCAAAATTATAGATCACTATCTAGATTGGGTCAACCCTGTTTGAATCTTAGAGGAGGCAAACCAGGTAAACACCACCCACTGGAGAATACTTCTTCAGCAAGGGTTGTTTAAATTTCTGGATGTGTTGCAAGTTATCCAGGATTTCTGCAAGCATTTTCCTTATCCTATTCCAAAATATTGTGATTCTACTCTAGTGCTGTGCTTTTCTAAGGCAAAGACTGCCAATTCTACCCAAAATGTATTTCCTTAGCTGCTTATTTCTCTGGCACGATTTATTATATCACGGCCTTTCAACTTTTACATCACACTTGGCAATGCCGTGATGGAGATTGACTCTCCTTGGGCTTGCATTTGGCCCAGAGAATAATTTCATGCTGAGAAATAGAAGACATCAGTGAAAGATATAAATGGAGTATAATTAAAATCCCCCAAATTTAGTGTTTGTTTATAGAAATTTCCCTTATTGTTTATCTATTTATTTTTGTCACTGCTCAAAAACATTATTTCTAACCAATTTAGTGAAAAAATGGTTGAACACATTTTTTTATTATTCATGAGCTTTCTAGTAATTCATTTTTCTGCTGTAGAAAGATTTCTTCGTTAGTTTAAAGCATTTTACCTGTAGATGGCAACTCTGTAGTATTTCAAATGTACTTTCATTAAAAGTAGTGTTGTAATTTAGAGATTTTAGTACTTCTCCACATTTTTAATAAAAAAAGAGGTCCATGTGTACTTTAATGAATTATGGCTAACTTAATTACTAGTATATTTCATGGAATAAAAAAATGAAATAAAAACAGTGCTGGGTTTCTTTTTCAAGACTCACAATATTTATTTCCCTTTAAATTGAAGGTGCCATATGAATATTACTGATCTTTTCA
Organism: Eschrichtius robustus; assembly: GCF_028021215.1. Classification (NCBI taxonomy): domain Eukaryota; kingdom Metazoa; phylum Chordata; class Mammalia; order Artiodactyla; family Eschrichtiidae; genus Eschrichtius; species Eschrichtius robustus. Next base: position 18,570,550 of record NC_090845.1, read on the forward strand.
TTAATCTATGAGGCTTACGTTTGTAGAAAACAACCATTGCTAGCCCTACGTTTATTTTCCCTTTTGACTCTCAAGAAATGTGGAATAGAAATTTTATGAAATTTATGGGAGTTCAATTTATGAAAGCTTTGGATCTAACCAGGTGGGAATCAAAGTAATAATAATAAAGGTAATGTATTTTAAATGGGATATTTTTTTCCTTCCTGGGATGTAATACTAAAACTAGCAACAAAATGCTACAATAAACTATAGTAATATTTAATCAAGTATTACTCTTAGATTTAATTTTGCATTATAATCTCATTACTATTAGGTAGATGAGAATCATTTAGATGAGAAGTAAAATTTTATTCTTTTTTCCATTTGAATTTTTTTTAAAAAGAAGACTTACAGATTTACTAGAAATCAGGGTAAAAAAAATGTTAACAGGATAAGAATGTTTTCTATTATATTTAATTGCAAATTATTTTACTATGTATATGACAGAGTATACAGACCAAATATATCTTGGAACTAATTATGGCCTTAACACATAAAAAAGGTAAAAATAGCCTGAGATCTGTCCCCTGATATCAGTTTTATAAGGGGTTTCTACTGTATTTGATGGGGACTTTACTTGCAACGGAAATTATAGTTCATCCTTAAGACAAGTAGCATTGATCTTATTGGTCTCAGGTGAAGGTTTTAACTTATACTATTTGTTTCTATGACTAAAACTTTCAAAGGAAGCAGAAATGACCATATATTTCTTGGAAGGTCAACTGCACTATTGAATTACTGGGGACTATAGCCAAGTGATTGCACATTTGCATAATTCCTATCTCAAAAATCCATATAAATGAATAAACTGAAAAAGAGAAGAAAATTCCATGTGAAGTAAAGCAATGGAAACCACCCCACGCCCATGCCACAGCACATGACAGATACTTGGAGAAATATCTGTCATATACAATAAAATCTGGATCAAACTAAAGAAGAATTCCAAGACTGATGCACAGTGTAGGGTGACATTATCAGGTAATAAGTGAAAAACTACTGAATAGTCATACCAAAATCCCTAAACCTGGAAATGAAGTTTGAGGAATATTGGCAGGCCATAGTGGAAGCATTCCAGTGGGAGCAAGTTTCTGCACAGCAGTATCACAGGGGAGACGGGGCTAAAGGAAAGTCCACCGTGCAGTTACATGACTTTTACTTTTCCGTATTCCGCCTTTGAGCCAATCAGAACAGCACGAAGATGAGGTGGGAGAGAAAAAGACTAGGAAATAGCAATGTACCACACAAGTGAAATATGGTTAAGGCAAAAGGAGGCAACAATAACCTTGTAGTCAAAATATATAGCTGCTTAATAAAGTTCACTGAGCAGAGGTAAATAACACCAAACAAACAATGGCAAAAGAAAGTCTTTGAGCATAAAGTCCTTACATAAAAATCAAGAGAAACAAAATTCTCTTTTCCATCCCTCCCCCTCCCAAATACTGAATAATCATCTGGAGCAGAGAGTAGAAGATTCCAAAAGTATGGTGAGGAACCATTTAAATTACTGCAGTCAACTTTCTGTTGCCTCAGCTCACCAGCCCTGTTTTTCAAACAACTGAAAGACTATATAAAAAAACACATATCTCCCAGTACAATTCTAACAGAATGATTCAAGTAGTGACCAGGAAAAGATGGTAGGATTAAGCAGAAGACTCCATATATTATTTAGTGGCTAAAAAAGCCTGGATACTATTGCACCATTATTAGACACATATTCAAAAGTACTACAAAATACAAATCATACACTTACTAGAGGAAGAATTATTCAAGGAAACTGGGGAAAAAATAGCCAGAAAATAGTTTGCACTGTTATACAAATTAAAAAATTAATCCTTTGAAATAAGAAATCCAAAGGAATGTACAACTTAAGAAATTAAGACAATGAAACTTAATTTTTAAAAAGAAGCTGGTATGCTTAAGGGAAGAAAGTGAAGAGAGAAATATAACCTTTAATAAATGAAAATCATATTACAAATAACTAATGTACAAAAAAGATAATAAATCATGGACAAATGAATTTATCATAGAAATGAAAGATTGGCTGACCATTAGAAAATTGATTAGGGGACTGAGAGATTTAAATATACATTTTCATCTTAACTGATGTAGAAAACATGCATTTTCATACTCAATATCCATTCAGAACAAAATCGCTCAGCCAAAAGTTAAGAATTCTAAAAATAGAAAATTTAATATGATTTTTTAAAAACCCTACTGCAAATATCATTCTAAATGGTAAAACAGTAAATCACTTTACACATAGGTAGAAAGTGAAGGGATAATATAAAAGAATATCAAAGTGAATTGAGACAAACAACTTTCACACATCAGATGACTCAAAACTAAAAATGTTAATTCTCTTTATATTGATGATCCATAAGCTCAATAAAAGTCTAATCAAAACTAAAATTAGGCATGTTTTTTGCAGAACTTGACAAGTTTATTCTACAATTTATATGGGGAGACCTTCAAGATGGCGGAGGAGTAAGACGTGGAGATCATCTTCCTCCCCACAAATACATCAGAAATACATCTTCATGTGGAACAACTCCTACAGAACACCTACTGAACGCTGGCAGAAGACCTCAGACTTCCCAAAAGGCAAGAAACTCCCCACGTACCTGGGTAGGGCAGAAGAAAAAACAGAGACAAAAGAATAGGGACAGGACCTGCACCTCTAGGAGGGAGCTATGAAGGAGAAAAAGTTTCCACACACTAGGAAGCCCCTTTACTGGCGGAGACGGGGGCAGGGGGTGATGGGGGGGAAGCTTCGGAGCCACGGAGGAGAGCACAGCAACAGGGGTGCGGAGGGCAAAGTGGAGAGATTCCCGCACGGAGGATCGGTGCCGACCAGCACGCACCAGCCCGAGAGGCTTGTCTGCTCATCCGCCGGGGCAGGCGGGGGCTGGGAGCTGAGGCTCGGGCTTTGGAGGTCAGACCCCAGGGAGAGGACTGGGGTTGGCAGCGTGAATACAGCCTGAAGGGGGCTAGTGTGCCACAGCTAGCCGGGAAGGAGTCCGGGGAAAAAGTCTGGAACTGCCTAAGAGGCAAGAGACCATTGTTTTGGGGTAGCAAGGAGAGGGGATTCAGAGCGCCGCCTAAACAAGCTCCAAAGGTGGGCGCGAGCTGCGGCTGTCAGTGCAGACACCAGAGACGGGCATGAAACGCTAAGACTGCTGTTGCAGCCACCAAGAAGCTTGTGTGCAAGCACAGGTCACTATCCACACCTCCCCTCCCGGGAGCCTGTGCAGCCCACCACTGCCAGGGTCCCGTGATCCAGGGACAACTTACCTGGGAGTACACACAGTACGCCTTGGGCTGTTGCAATGTCACGCTGGCCTCTGCCGCCGCAGGCTCGCCCCGCATTCTGTACCCCTCCCTCCCCCCTGGCCTGAGTGAGCCAGAACCCCCTAATCAGCTGCTCCTTTAACCCCGTCCTGTCTGGGTGGGAACAGATGCCCTCAGGCGACCTACACGCAGAGGCGGGTCCAAATCCAAAGCTGAACCCCAGGAGATGTGCGGACAAAGAAGAGAAAGGGAAATCTCTCCCAGCAGCCTCAGGAGCAGTGGATTAAATCTCCACAATCAACTTGATATACCCTGCATCTGTGGAATACATGAAGAGACAATGAATCATCCCAAAATTGAGGTGGTGGACTTGGGAGCAACTGTACACTTGGGGTTTGCTTTCTGCATCTAATTTGTTTCTGGTTTTATGTTTATCTTAGTTTAGTATTTAGAGTTTATTATCATTGGTAGATTTGTTTATTGATTTGGTTGCTCTCTTCCTCCTTTTTAAAAAAATATATAGATATATATATATTTTTTCCTTTTTCTCTTTTTGTGAGTGTGTATGTGTATGCTTCTTTGTGTGATTTTGTTTGTATAGCTTTGCTTTTACCATTTGTCCTAGGGTTCTGTCTGTCTGGGTTTTTTTGTTTTGTTTTTTTGGGGGTTTTTTTGTTTGCTTTTTTTAGTATAGTTTTTAGCGCTCATTATCACTGGTGGATTTGTTTTTTGGTTTGCTTGTTCTTTCTTTCTTTTCTCTTTTTTTAATTTTTAATAATTATTTTTTATTTTAATACTTTATTTTATTTATTTATTTATTTTTCTTTCTTTTCTCTCCCTTTTCTTCTGAGCCATGTGGCTGACAGGGTCTTGGTGCTCCAGCCGAGTGTCAGGCCTGTGCCTCTGAGGTGGGAGAGCTCAGTTCAGGACACTGGTCCACCAGAGACCTCCTGGCTCCACGTAATATCAAACAGTGAAAGCTCTCCCAGATATCTCCATCTCAATGGTAAGACCCAGCTCCACTCAATGACCAGCAAGCTACAGTGCTGGACACCCTATGCCAAACAACTAGCAAGACAGGAACACAACCCCACCCATTAGCAGAGAGGCTGCCTAAAATCATAATAAGGTCACAGACACCCCAAAACACACCACCGGACATGGTCCTGCCCACCAGAAAGACAAGATCCAGCCTCATCCACCAGAACACAGGCACTCGTCCCCTCCACCAGGAAGCCTACACAACCCACTGAACCAAGCTTAGCCACCTATCCTTCTGAAACTCTTCCAAAATATAGCAGAGGGAGGAACACTCACAAACTCATTCTATGAGGCCACCATCACCCTGATACCAAAACCAGACAAAGATGTCACAAAGAAAGAAAACTATAGGCCAATATCACTGATGAACATAGATACAAAAACCCTCAACAAAATAATAGCAAACAGAATCCAACAGTACATTAAAAGGATCATACACCATGATCAAGTGGGGTTTATCCAAGGAATGCAAGGATTCTACAATATACACAAATCAATCGCTGCAATAAACCATACTAACAACTTGAAGGAGAAAGACCATATAATCATCTCAATAGATGCAGAAAAAGCTTTTGACAAAATTCAACACCCATTTATGATAAAACCCCTCCAGAAAGTAGACATAGAGGGAACTTACCTCAACATAATAAAGGCCATATATGACAAACCCACAGCCAACATGATTCTCAATGGTGAAAAACTGAAACCATTTCCACTAAGATCAGGAACAAGACAAGGTTGTCCACTCTCACCACTATTATTCAACATAGTTTTGGAAGTGTTAGCCACAGCAATCAGAGAAGAAAAAGAACTAAAAGGACTCCAAATCGGAAAAGAAGAAGTAAAGCTGTCACTGTTTGCAGATGACATGATACTATACATAGAGAATCCTAAATATGCTACCAGAAAACTACTAATCAATGAATTTGGTAAAGTAGCAGGATACAAAATTAATGCACAGCAATCTCTTGCATTCCTATACACTAATGATGAAAAATCTGAAACAGAAATTAAGAAAACACTCCCATTTACCACTGCAACAAAAAGAATAAAATACCTAGGAATAAACCTACCTAAGGAGACAAAAGACCTGTATGCAGAAAATTATAAGACACTGATGAAAGAAATTAAAGATGATACAAATAGATGGAGAGATATACCATGTTCTTGGATTGGAAGAATCAACACTGTGAAAATGACTATACTACCCAAAGCAATCTACAGATTCAATGCAATCCGTATCAAACTACCACTGGCATTTTTCACAGAACTAGAACAAAAAAATTTCACAATTTGTATGGAAACACAAAAAACCCAGAATAGCCAAAGCAATCTTGAGAAAGAAAAACGGAGCTGGAGTAATCAGGCTCCCTGACTTCAGACTATACTACAAAGCTCCAGTAATCAAGACAGTATGGTACTGGCACAAAAACAGAAATATAGATCAATGGAACAGGATAGAAAGCCCAGAGATAAGCCCACACACATATGGTCACCTTATCTTTGATAAAGGAGGCAAGAATATACAGTGGAGAAAAGACAGCCTCTTCAATAAGTGGTGCTGGGAAAACTGGACAGCTACATGTAAAAGGATGAATTTAGAACACTCCCTAACACCATATACAAAAATAAACTACCAATGGATTAAAGACCTAAATGTAAGGCCAGACACTATCAAATTCTTAGAGGAAAACATAGGCAGAACACTCTATGACATAAATCACAGCAAGATCCTTTTTGACCCACCTCCTAGAGAAATGGAAATAAAAACAAAAATAAACAAATGGGACCTAATGAAACTTAAAAGCTTTTGAGAAGATCAAATACAGCATAGAGAATGGACTTGAGGACACGGGGAGGGGGAAGGGTAAGCTGGGACGAAGTGAGAGTGTGGCATGGACTTATATACACTACCAAACGTAAAATAGATAGCTAGTGGGAAGCAGCCGCATAGCACAGGGAGATCAGCTCGGTGCTTTGTGACCACCTAGAGGGGTGGGATAGGGAGGGTGGGAGGGAGACGCAAGAGGGACAAGATATGGGGATATATGTATACGTATAGCTGATTCACTCTGTTATAGAGCAGAAACTAACATACCATTGTAAAGCAATTATACTCCAATAAAGATGTTAAAGAATTAAAAATTAAAAAATTAAAAATTAAAAAACAACAACAACAACAAAAAACTCCTTGATATTGGTTTTGGCAATAACTTTTTGGATATGACACAACAGCACAGGCAACAAAAATTAAAATAAACAAGTGAGATTACATCCAACTAAAAATCTTCTGCACAAAAAAGGAAACTATTAACTACATGAAAAGGCAACCTACATAATGGGAGAAAATATTTCAAACTATGTATCTGATAAGGGGTTAATATTCAAAATATATAAGGAACTCATACAACTCAATAACAAAATAACAAATAACCTGATTAACAATGAACAAAGGACCTGAATAGACATTTCTCCAAAAAACACATACAAACAGCAAACAAGTATATGAAAAGGTGTTCAACAACACTAATCATCAGGAAAATGATGCAAATCAAAGCCACGATGAGGTATTACCTCACATGTATTAGGATAGCTATTATTAAAAAAACAAACAAGTATTGGCAAGAATGTGGAGAAAAGGGGACACTGGTACACTGTTGGTGGGAATGTAAATTGGAACGTAAATTGGTACAGCCTTTATGGAAAACAGCATGGAGCTTCCTCAAAATATTAAAAATAGAATTACCATATGATCTAGCAATCCCACCTCTAGGTATTTATCCAAAGGAATTGAAATCAGGTTCTTGTAGAAATAACCGCACTCCCCCATGTTCACTGACACGTTATTTACCATGGCCAAGATATGGAAACAACCTAAATGTCCATCAACAGGTGAATGAATAAAGAAAATGTGGAATGTACATGTACCGGACTAGTATTCAGCCTTAAAAAATAAGGAAATCCTGCCATTTGTGACAACAAGGATGGACCTGGAGGACATTATGCTGACACAGAAAGACAAATATTGTACAATTTTATGTGGAATCTAAAACAGTCAAACTCATAGAAGCAGAGAGTAGAATGGTGATTGCCAGGGGCTGTGGGGAGGTGATGATTAAAGGGGTACAAAGTTTCAGCTATGTAAGATAAATAAGCTCTGTAGATCTACTAAAATGCGTAGCACCTATAGCTAACAATACTGTATTGGACACTTCAAATTTGCTAAGAGGGTAGATCTTTTTTTAAAATTAATTAATTAATTTATTTTATTTATTTCTGGCTGCATTGGGTCTTCGTTGCTGTGCGTGGGCTTTCTCTAGTTGTGGCGAGCAGGGGCTACTCTTCATTGCAGCGCACAGGCTTCTTATTGCAGTGGCTTCTCTTGTTGCGGCGCGCGGGCCCTAGAGTGCGCAGGCTCAGTAGTTGTGGCTCACGGGCTCTAGAGCACAGGCTCAGTAGTTGTGGCACACAGGCTTCATTGCTCCGTGGCATGTGGGATCATCCTGGATCAGGGATCGAACCCGTGTCCCCTGCATTGGCAGGAGGATTCTTAACCACTGTGCCACAAGGGAAATCCCTAGAGTAGATCTTATGTTAAGTGTTCTTAACAAGCACAAAAACATGATAACAATAATAATATTAATAAATGGAGTGGGAGGAAACTTTGGGAGAAGATGGATATGCCTACAGCCTTGATGGTGACGATGGTTTCAGAAGTTTATATTTATCTACAATTTCATCAAGTTGTATACATTAAATATGTACAGTTCTTAACACGTCAATTTTACCTCAATAGGTTAAAAAAATAGGCTATAAAAAAATACAGCCCCATCTTGTTTTATTGCGCTTCATTGTATTGTGCTTTGCAGATATTGCATTTTTTACAAATTGAAGGTTTGTGGCAACCCTGCATCGAGCAAATCTATCAGCACCATTTTTCCAACAGCATTTGCTCACCTTGTGTCTCTGTATCATGTTTCGGTAATTCTTACAATATTTCAAACTTTTTCATTATTATATTTGTTATGGTGATCTGTGATCACTGATCTTTGATGCTACCATTGTAATTGTTTTGGGGTGCCATGAACCTCACCCATATAAGACCACAAACTTAATCGATATATGTGTGTGTGTTCCGACTGCTCCACTGAACAGCTGTTCCCCATCTCTCTCCCTCCCCTCAGGCCTCTCTATTCCCTGAGACACAACAATATCGAAATTAGGCCAATTAATAATCCTACAATGGCCTCTAAGCATTTAAGTGAAAGAAAGGGCTGTACACCTCTCACTTTAAATCAAAAGCTAGGAATGGTTAAGTTTAGTGAGGAAGGCATGTTGAAAGCTGAGATAAGCCAAAAGGTAGGCCTCTTGAGCCAGTTAGCCAAGTTGTGAATGCAAAGGAAAAGTTCTTGAAGGAAATTAAAAGTGCTGCCCCAGTGAACATATGAGTAATAAGAAAGCAAAACAGCCTTACTGCTGATATGGAGAAAGTTTTAGCGGTCTCGTTAGAAGATCAAACCAGCCACAACATTCCTGTATAACGAAGCCTAATCCAGAACAAGGCCCTAACTCTCTTCAGTTCTATGAAGGCTGAGAGAGGTGAGGTGCCTGTAGAGGAAAAGTATGAAGCTAGCAGAGACTGGTTCATGAGGTTTAAGGAAAAAAGCTGTCTCCATAACATAAAAGTGTAAGATGAAGCAGCAAGTGCTGATGTAGAAGCTGCAGCAAGTTATCCAGAAGGTCTAGCTAAGATAATTCATGAAGGTGGCTACGATAAACAACATATTTTCAATGTAGACAAAACAGTCTTATATTGGAAGAAGATACCATCTAGGACTTTAATAGCTAGAGAGAGGTCACTGCCTGGCTTCAAAGCTTCAAAGGACAGGCTGACTCTTTTCTTAGGGGCTAATGCAGTTGGTGACTTTAAACTGAAGCCAAAGCTCATTTACCATTCTGAAAATCCTAGGGCCCTTAAGAATTATGCTATATCTACTGTGCCTGTGCTCTTTAAATGAAACAACAAAGCCTGGATGACAGCATATCTGTTTACAACTTGGTTTACTAAATAATTTAAGCCAGCTGTTGAGATCTACTGCTCAGAAAAAGATTCCTTTCAAAATATTACTGCTCAGTGACAATGTACCTTGCCACCCAAGAGCTCTGGTGGAGATGTACAATGAGATTAATGTTGTTTTCGTGCCTGCTAACGCAACATTCATTCTGCCATCCATGGAACAAGGAGTAATTTTGACTTTCAAGTCTTATTATTTAAGAAATAAATTTCATGAGGTTATAGCTGCCATCGATAGCGATGCTTCTGATGGATCTGGGCAAAGTAATTGAAAACATTCTGAAAAAGATTCACCATTCTAGATTCCATCAAGAACACTCATGATTCATGGAAAGAGCTCAAAATATAAACATTAACAGGAGTTTGGAAGAAGTTGATTCCAGCCCTCATGGATGACTTTGAGGGGTTCAAGACTTTAGTGGAGGAAGTAATTGGAAATGTGGTGGAAATAGCAAAAGGACTAGAATTAGAAGTAGAGCCTTAAGATGTGACTGAACTGCTGCAATCTCATGATAAAACTTTAATGGTTGAGGAGTTGCTTCCTATGGATGAGTGAAGAAAGTGCTTTCTTGAAATGGAAACTACTCCTGGTGAAGATGCTGTGAAGACTGTTGAAATGACAACAAAGGATTTATAATATTATATAAATTTAGCTGATAGAGAAGTGGCAGGGTTTGACAGGATTGACTCCAATTCCAAAAGAAGTTCTACCATAGGTAAAATGGAATCAAACAGCATTGCACGCTACTGGAAATAGTTCATGAAAGGAAGAGTCAGTTGATGCAGCATACTTCATTGTTGTATTATTTTAAGAAATTGCCACGGCCACCCCAACCTTCAGCAACCACCACTCTGCTCAGTCAGCAGCCATCAACATCAAGGCAAGACACTCCACCAGCAAAAAAATTATGACTCGCTGAAGGCTCAGATGATAGTTAGCATTTTTAGCAATAAAATATTTTAAAATTAAGGTATGTACATTGCTTTCTTAGACATAATGCTATTGCACACTTAATAGACTACAGTACAGTGTAAACATATCTTTTATATGCACTGGGAAACAAAAAAATTTGTGTTACTCGCTTTACTGTGATATTCACTTTATTGCAATGGTCCGGAAACATACCTGCAATATCTCTGAAGTACACCTGTATATATAAATGACCCTTTAAAACTCAACAACCCAATATAAAAGGCAAAAGTCATAAAGAGACATTTCACCATAAGAATAAATATGAAAAACATGTGAAAAACAGCTTCTCCTCAAGAAAATACAAATATAAGCCACATGTCATTGAATGAAGAAACGCAAGATGCAAAAGAACACAAAGTTATTATTTATTCAAAGTTCCAAAACCAGTAAAAGTAAACACATATTTTTCAGGAGTTCATATACATATGGTAAAACTATAAAGAAAAGTAGAGGACTGAGAAACTCAGAATTTCTGGTAGTGATTACTTCTGGTTGGGGAGGTGGGGCAGATAGGGGTTGTGTTCAGAACAGGGCACAGATAGGGCTCTAAGTACAGGTAAAGATATTTCTTAAGTTGGGAGATTAATACATTGGTGTTCATTTTATTATAAGTCTTTAGGACTTATATATAAATTATACATATTCTTTTATTATTATGTTTTATGATAAAGGTGTATTTTAAAAATCTACTGAGTTATTTAGAAATAAATTTAGTAAGGACTGTGAAGGATCTATATAAGAAAACTATAAAAGTACAGAGGGACATAGGACTCAACAAATAGAAAGTCAGACTTTGTCCTAGGTAGAAAGTTTCAATAATAAAAAATATTTATTTTGACCACGAAAATATAAGCATTTAATGAAACCCAGTCCCAAACCCCAAACCATTATAAAGTACATCTAGAAAAAGAAACTTGTGAAAATAACCAGGAATTTTCTAATTTTAAGAATAACAATAAAATACATAATGATGCACTTATCCTGTCAAAATGTACAATATAATATATACCTTGGTAATTAAAATAGTAAGTTACTGATTTAGGAAGACACCAAGAGATAAAATGAATAAATTGGTTAAGTCTAATATCTATAAGAATTTAGCACATAAGAATGGTGAAATTTCAAGCCTAGAGGGAAAACATGAATTGTTCAATAAATGGAGTTGGGAACTGGCCAGCCAAGTAAAAAAGAAAACTACATGTTAAAAACAGTGCTTGCATTGAAATAAACTTAACATAAATATAATATTTAGATGTAAAATATAAAACATAAAAATACTAGAAAAAATTATAGAAGAGTTTTTTAATCTTGAGGTGATGCTAATTTGACACAAAAGCCAGAAACACTTTTAAAAAAACACTGATTGTGTGACTACACAAAAATGTGATTATGGATTTAAAAGAGAAATAAGAAACAGAGCAAAATATCTGTAACATGTATAAAGAAAAAGTATTTCTGCAAACAACAACAACAACCAAAAAAAACCAGGAATGACAGCCAATAATAAACTGGGCAAAAGATGTGAACAGGTAATTCACCAGAGAAAAATTGGAAATGGATAATAAAACCACACCAACGATAAACAACAAACTAAAGCAAGAGTTTTCTTTCATTTACCAGATTAGCCAAAATTAAAATGTGTAATAACACCCAGTGACAACAAGTGTACAGAGAATCGGGCACTCTCAGACACTGTTGTTAGGGCTATAAATTGGTACAAGTGTTTGGGCAGCAATTCAGCATTTTCTATTAAACTATAAAATATGTATTGCTCATGACCCAGTAATTCCACTTTTAGAAATTTATTCTATAAAACTCTTGTGCCAGCGCACAAGAACATGTGTAATACATACTGCAGCACTGTTGTAATAGTGATTAATTATAATGTCCATTAGCGGGAAGGAGTAAATAAGTTATGAAACAAATATACAATGAAATATTGTACCACCATTAAAAGAATGAGGGAGAGCTTCCCTGGTGGCGCAGTGGTTGAGAATCTGCCTGCTAATGCAGGGGGACACGGGTTCGAGCCCTGGTCTAGGAGGATCCCACATGCCGCGGAGCAACGAAGCCCGTGGGCCACAACTACTGAGCCTGCGCGTCTGGAGCCTGTGCTCCGCAGCAAGAGAGGCCGCGACAGTGAGAGGCCCGCGCACCGCGGTGAAGAGTGGCCCCCGCTCGCTGCAACTAGAGAAAGCCCTCGCACAGAAACGAAGACCCAACACAGCCAAAAATAAATAAATAAATTAATTAATTAAAAAAAAAAGAATGAGGGAGAGCATGTACTCTAGAGAGCGAGCTCCTACCTTTCCATTCTTTGATCAAAGACTAAAGCTTTCCTTAGGGGGGAAAGAAAAAGAATGAGGATAGCTATATGTACTAATATGGAAAGCTGTCCATGAAATATTGCAAATTGCACCTATATATGCATTGTATGCACCAGTAAATGCTATATGCTATATACATGCATATGTATAAGTCAACAGGTTGTTCAGAACTGCAACAGCTATCTTGCCTCCATGGAGGGATGACAGAGAGAATCTCAGGAAAACCAAGTCAGACACAAATATGTCATTGAGCCACCGTAATCTGGAAAAATCTCACCTTCAAACTTCTGGTTATGTGGCATAATAAACATCTTAATTGTTTAAGTCCCTTTCAGTTGGGTCTTTTGCTACTTAGCCAGAAAATTTCTAACCATCACAGTTGAGTTATCAGCACAACTTTAAACCAGTGACATGATGATTTAAAATAAATTTATGGGATATTCTGGTGTTACATACACAGCCTCAGAAGTTTTCCAGAGCAAGGAACTCTAACGGAGAGAATGGAGAATGAATTTTACTTGCATTTTTCATTGGAATAAGATTAAATCAAGGGCTTCCCTGGCGGCGCAGTGGTTAAGAATCCGCCTGCCAATGCAGGGCACATGGGTTCGAGCCCTGATCCGGGAAGATCCAACATGCCGCGGAGCAACTAAGCCCGCGTGCCACAACTACTGAGCCTGTGCTCTAGAGCCCGTGTTCCGCAAGAGGAGAAGCCACCGCAATGAGAAGCCCGCCGGCACCGCAACGAAGAGTAGCCCCTGCTCGCTGAAAGTAGAGAAAGCCCGCGTGCAGCAATGAAGACCCAATGCAGCCAAAAATAAATAAATAAAATAAATAAATATTTTTTAAAAAAGATTAAATCAAGACAAATCTCTGAGATTCAGATATCATGTAACATAATTCATATAAATATAAATTATAAAACATGAAGAGTTATTACTTCTAAAATATGAGTAAAAATTACAGTATTATTTGGTGAAAGAGAAAATTTTTAGGAGCTATTTTTCCCTTAAAATTCATTTTTCTTAATACCACACATCAAACTTTATTTATATTAGTGATATTCTGAAAACTGTATATCCTAGCTTGGATTGCTCAAAAAAGCAGAGTCTGACACAAGGGCTTATATGCAGGTGGTTTATTTGGGGGATATGGGAAGGCTGAAATATGCAAGGAATAAAAGGAAATCAAAGAGTGCCTTTTTGAGCAAGGTAGTGCTGTGGGTAATTGGGGCTCAAATCCAATGGGACCCCTGCCAAGAAACATGTAGAAAGCACCTCAGATTTGCATCCCCAGGGGCTTCTTGAGGCTTCACTTCCTTCAACTGAAAAGTAAGAATTTGTTCTTTTCATGAATTCTAAAATCAGATACAGCTCTAAAATTTGTATTTATATATAGGCACAAATGCTGCTTTGATTGACCAAAAACAATACAACAAAATTCATACTGTAAGCATAAGTAATTTTATTCATGTATTTTGAAATATATGCCAAACTCCCAGAATATTGTTGCATATAATAATGTACAATGGGAAATGCAGTAGGAAAAAAAAATAACCTTCAACTTACCAAGGTTTTTTTTTCTATTTTATTGTAAAGAATCTACTATGCCCAGGCAGTACTGGAAATAAACCCAATGACTATAGTTATGACTGAGAATAGCTGATCCTTCAGTTGAGAATGTTTGGGATACTTTCGCTCTGCCAATAAATATCTCAATATATTTTAGCTATAAATTGATTCAGTCATAATAACTATGTGGAATCAAAAGAAAAGAGAGGAAACAGAAACTGCTATATCTAAAACAAGGGTTTTCTAGAGTGATCCGAAAGAGTAGAATAATTTCAAAGAAGCTCTATCAAAACTAACAAACATTAAAGTATTTGGAATTGTTTATTCCAGTTGTTTACAACTGCTTTCTTTATGCATACACACACACACACACACACGTCACATCATTATTTAATTATTTCAATCCAATGTTACGTGTTCATCTTAACTTACTTTACTACTTACCACAATAAATGGGCACCTATTATAATTTTATAGGTTAGAATAATACTATAATGCCTTCTAATTTATTAATTCAACACTATATCTAAAATAGTAAAGCTTTTTTATTAATATGCTTATGGAATTTCCCCTTTCTTAAGGAACATAAAATCGTTGATATATTTTCCCTACATTTCAGCAATTACCTTTATAGTCATAACTAACAATGACAAGAGAAAATTTAAGAAACTTTAATTTTATTTTTATATTTGAATAATGGAAGAAATTTCACAATGCATAATATCATTTTTATAGTCAGAATTTATCAAACTATCTGATGGCTCTGAATTTATGTTTATATGTCTATGCTAAAATCTTAAAAAAACATATTTCTGGGGAGATTCTTATTTTCTCTAATGATTTCAACTGCACCTATATTTTAATTATTGAATGAAAATCTATAAAATAATATCTGTAAAACTAGGCAAGCAGGTTTTATGTACTCTATATACACTTACACTGTAACTACTCAACTTATCACTGATTGTAATCAATTCTTTTTCAAATTACCTTTGAACTTTAGTGGCCATTTTGTGTATTATAGGTAAGGCCTGAGTTGAATGTCCTAAAAAGTATTTTACTCTAATACCAACAGTCTCTGCAGTGTTCATGGTTTGTTAATATCACATACAATTCTCTAATGTGAACAGAAAATGTATACCAGTGTCTAGATACTTCACTTTTGAAGATGGGTGTAAATCTTTTCTTAAGCAATGGAATGAACAAAAGACTTATCTGTTCACTGTGGTGGGTCTCACAAGATTTTGCCCCTATTAAAGTCCTTTCCCAGTGTTAATTCCTTGGTAATCCATTAGGCAACACAAAGTAGTCTGTGTTTTGGTTACTGTTTAAAGGGCCTCATAACTGAATTCATAAGAGAATTCAGAATTCTTTCATTTTTCTGTAGATCTGTGTTTTGGAGAAGTGTCACCCAGGGAATTTTGAAAAACAGCGTAAGTGTGAAACAAGAGTTTCCATCTCATCAAGAATTTGGGATTTTATATGAATTGTCTCTGACAAATGTTTGGCATACAAACATTTATATGTGAAGGTTAGGAGGGGTCATAAAAGGAAAACAGCTGTGTTAGAAACCTCTTAGTCACCTAACCACTGGGTAAATATAGACGTATTTAGACTTTTAGCAGCTCACTTCACAGCTTTGTAAAGATCAACACTTGTACAATCTAGGGTCTGAAAAGATGGAGACCCTTCCCCTTTGGAAGTTTCTCTTCTTATCACATAAAATTTTCAACCAAAATAAATTTATGCAACCAAAATAAATTTTCTTTTTAATTCCTCTCCCTACCTCAACCAATCCTGAATTACCCAATAAACAAATTAAGTACAGTTGGCCCTTAAATAACACGTGTTTGAGATGTGCAGGTCCACTTATACCTGGATTTTTTTCAGTAAATAGGTACTACAGTACTATATGATCCACAGTTGGTTGAATCCACGGATGCAGAACCATAGATACAGAGGGCTGACTGTAAAGTTTAAGGGGATTTTTCCACTGCACAGGTGTTAGCACCCCTCACCCCTGAGTTGTTCAAGGTCAACTGTATATGCTAGGAAACCAATACAACAGCAGTATCCAAAAACTCTTTATGTGTAAACATATTCCAATTTTTTTTGGTGAGCCATGTAAGAGTAAGTTTAAGTTGCAGATATCATGACCCTCCATATTTCAGCATGTATCTCTTAAGAATAAGAATATTCTCTTATATAACCATATTACAATGATCAATTCAGGAAATGTAACACTGATACTGAAGGGGAGCAAAATATGCCACCCCAAAATATGCCACTTTGGCATATTGATTATTTTGAATTAAAATTACTTAAGAACCAGCTGGTACAAGAAGGACACTCTGATCCTCCTTTTTCCCCCTGAAAGCAGAAAATACATCTCCCATGTGAAAGGTACCCTTCCTGTACCAGGAGGGTAGAAGGTACCCATATCACCAGAGATAGGGAATTTAGGGCCGAGAAGGCTGTATGAACAAACCTTGTTACTTCCTCAAACTTACTACCCCAAGCCCAAACTTGTCAATTCTTCACACATTTATTGTTTCTTTGTCTAAAAGATATAAAAACTTCTTGCTTTGGTCACTTCTTCGAGTCTCACGTTTTTTATGAGCTCCCATACATATGAAATTATATGTTTTCTTCTGGTTAATTTGTTATATGTCAATTTAATTATTAGACCAGTCAAAAAACTTAGAAGGGAAGAAAGGAAAAGTTTTCCTTCCCTACAATACAATACTACTGTTTAATACCTAGTCCACATTCAAATTTCTCCAGTGGTCCCAACAACGCCCTTTATAGTAAATATTTTCAATCTGGGATCCAATCCAGGATTGCATTTAGCTATCATATATCTTTAATCTCCTTTAATCTGAAATGATTCCTTAGTCTATTTTATTTTTTGTGATATTGACATTTTTGAAAAGTATAGATCAATTTGTCTGTGGAATATTCCTCAATTGTCTTAATATAGCCCTGATATCAACCATCTCTACCCCTATTCTGTAGGCCTTTGACTTCTTTTGTGGATGCCATAGAGATAGCTGAAGTTATCTTCACTTAGAATCTCTCTTTGATTTAAGATAAATGTATTTGGATTTGTGGGGAAGCATAAAGGCAATGTGGGGAAGGAAATAGGGGTGGACACTCTTAAGTATAGGCTTAAAGTCATTAAGATTCAAACACTTAACATTTTCATTACAAGCTTTTTCAATTGCTTCTTTCTGTTACTATTTTTATAACTTCTCTTGACAAGTGCTCCAAGTAGAACATCTTAATAAGCAAGCATGTGTATCTGATGAGATTTGGTGAGCAAGCTGAGACCGTTGCTGTAACATACTAGTTTGCTTTCTACTTGCCCTAGGCCCTGTCTTGGCCTCTTAAATCCATCCTCCCACTGCAGTCAGAGGAACCTATTTAAAAACACAACTCCGGGCTTCCCTGGTGGCGCAGTGATTGAGAGTCTGCCTGCCAATACAGGGGACACGGGTTCGAGCCCTGGTCTGGGAAGATCCCACATGCCGCGGAGCAACTAGGCCCGTAAGCCACAGCTACTGAGCCTGCGCGTCTGGAGCTTGTGCTCCGCCACAAGGGAGGCCGCGACAGTGACAGGCCCGCGCACCGCGATGAAGAGTGGCCCCCGCTCGCCGCAGCTAGAGGAAGACCTCGCATAGAAAACGAAAACCCGGGGCTTTCCTGGTGGTGCAGTGGTTGAGAATCTGCCTGCCAATGCAGGGGACACGGGTTCGAGCCCTGGTCTGGGAAGATCCCACGTGCCGCGGAACAGCTGGGCCCGTGAGCCTGCGCGTCTGGAGCCTGTGCTCTGCAACAAGAGAGGCCGCGACAGTGAGAGGCCCGCGCACCGCGATGAAGAGTGGCCCCCACTTGCCGCAACTAGAGAAAGCCCTCACACAGAAACGAAGACCCAACACAGCCAAAAATAAATAAATAAACAAATACTGTTAAAAAAAAAAGAAAACGAAGACCCAACACAGCCAAAAATAAATAAATAAATAAATAAATAAATCACAACTCTGCCTATGCTATTCCCCTGCTGAAAAATCACCAATGAGATAACGTTCAAGTTCCATAGCATGACACAAAAAGTCTTCCATGATTTGATATATCCGAGCTACTGCTCCAGTTTCTCATATTTCTTTCTGAGCTTCCCAAAGAGGAATATGTAGGTGCTCAGAGGTATGGAACAGTACGCTGGGGGGATCAGTATAGTGCAGGTTAGAATTGGCTACATACTTGCGGGGCCCAAAGTAAAAGGAAAACGTGGAGCCCCTTGTTCAAAAATTATTAGGCATTTTAAGAAAGCAAAAGCAGAGCATTAAACTAAGTGCAGGGCCCTTCTGAGTCCTTGGCCCTGTGCAACTGCACAGATCACATGCTCATGAAGCTGACCCTGCCTCAGGTCATGTACTTTCTCAGAGCTTCCAGGTGTTCTTAGTTCTTTCATACTCCTAGATAATTACTGTGAGGTGCTGAGAATTCCCCATCCTGATTTAGCACGGTGATTATAAGTCTTTATAATTATAGTTCCTAAGTAAAGGCTCTGCTCTTTCATTAAGCTGCTAAAACCATATGTTTTCTTGAGTATTCTCTTGAGTCTCTTGTACCATCTCTGAATGGAGCATTCCTGGCCACAGCAAAGAGGAAGTTTTTACTGTCGCCTCAAAACAGATATATCTCATTCCCTTAGCATTCTTGATACTTGTTTGATTAAATTTGAATTAGAATGTTTTTCATATTGAGTAAGAGACAGTGTTTTGATGATAATTATTTCTTCACACAATATAACGCCTAAATGACCTAATGAATGTTAAAAGAAATGTGGAAGGCTGTCATTGTTGCTATTTCATTAAAATATAAGAAATACTAACAAATGTGTCTTAATACCCTATGAGCTTTTGATTCAGTTTAAAATATCATTATTTTGCCAGAGAGCTGCTTAAGAATGATAAAAGGAAGGTGCTAATGTTTCTCCTGAATTTAAAAAAGTGAGTTTTTTTATTAGCAGAATACAAAGAATTGGTCCTAATTAACTTTGGGCAAATAAATCAGAGCATTGATTTCACTACAATAATAAATATTGATCATTTTTGTTCATAAACTGAACTGAAAAGAACTTTTTCCTGAAAGTAGAGGAAGTTTAAAACTATGCCCTTTATTGTGGAATATAATAGCAGCTAGCACATGGGAATAGGCATGGATGATGGAGGTGCAAATGTAGAGAAATGGAATGATTCAAAGATACAATAAGAGGGAACCATTTCATTGAACTGTCAGCTACCATAAATCCCATGACATGATTTCACGCCAATGACAAATGGTTTACTTTTAAATAACTTATGCCCTATACTATGCTTGCATTCATTTTAAACTTAGTTGGGTATGAGCTGAATACAAAATAAAATATAAACTTTTAAATCAAGGTATATAGATGTCAAATCTGTGCTTGAAAACCAATAAAATATAGTATTAAACAACTTTCATGAAGCTATCTTGTATTCTTATAATAAGGCATTTATATAGCCAACACAAATTCCTAATATTATGTGTAGTCAATTAGAATATCAAAAGAGCAGAATCTACTTTTATAATGACATGTCACCGGGCAATTCAGTGTCAAAATTTATTTGCTTTGGGTCATCATCTGTCTACCCAAACATACAGAAAATAAATTAGCAGTAAATGCCCAAGTGAAGTGTGCCCTTACTTTTACTAACCACTGATTGTCTACTAAGAACAAGACACTTGCTTCATCTCTTAAAAATAATCATAATGCCTGCCCTCTTAACTCACCAGCTAATGAGATACAAATGAGAGAATAAATATGAAAAAAGTTTAAAACCTACAAATCACTGTGTGACTACATCATATTTGTATATCATATTCTCAGGACTGATTTAGTTCTGGGCCTCACCTGGAGTCTCTTCTCAAGCAATTGCTTCTTCCTTGTAGTTTCGGGATTATTTTTTGAACTATGCTGCCTCTGTCTTCCAACTGCTACCATAGCAAGATTCCTCACACTGTGAATAAGCATGTGGTGAGTATGATATCCCTCACAGGCATAACACAAAGCAATTCAAATTTTGTGGTGCTTCTTGGTTAACATGACTATTATTTACATAAAGCATTATAAATAAGATTCATCTGCATATGTTGCCTAAGCAAACAATCCCACCTAGTCACTATAGTTGAACTTCCAAGCTAACGTGAGTTAAGTAAAAGAAGAATGGATCTTAGCAGGCTGCATTTTCTTTGGAGAGATGACTCATTTCTCACATGGTGGTTGATTCCTTTGTGACACATGGAAGACAGCAGGTGAATGTGAATGAGAAAGGTCACTTTGTTCAAAGTAGGAAAAATAGCTGTGATGTGATTTTCCTAACAGTCAATCATATTTATCCACATAAATGTAGATAGTGACGAAGCCAATACCAAAATGAAACACTTCCTGTTGGATATCTAGGGGAAAAGGAAAAAGAACTTCTCCCTGAAGATCAATCCAGCCATCTCCACTGGCCATTTAGTTCTCATTCCAATAAATGGGACATTATCCTTATTTTAGTTACATATTGTAAATGTGGTAGGTATGCTTTTGGGGGAAAATCTGCTTATCCAAAGTTGTTCTATCATGATAGGCTGGATATGGTGAAATAAGCCCTAGCTTGGGCCTGAGCTAATTACAGCACCCAAAGAATTGGTGCCTGCTACTTGTTAAGCACTATAAAGAATATGCACACAGTACTGCCTCTAATTTTTTTCTGAATACTCAGTTTCATTCTCAGTCTGACATTACAACTTCTCATTCCAAAACAGAGTTTCAAGGGACAAATTTTTTTTAATTTATTTATTATTTATTTATTATTTATGTTTGGCTGTGTTGGGTCTTCATTTCTGCGTGAGGGCCTTCTCTAGTTGCGGCAAGCGGGGGCCACTCTTCATCGCGGTGCGCGGGCCTCTCACTATCGCGGCCTCTCTTGTTGCGGAGCACAGGCTCCAGACGCGCAGGCTCAGTAGTTGTGGCTCACGGGCCTAGTTGCTCCGCGGCATGTGGGATCTTCCCAGACCAGGGCTCGAACCCGTGACCCCCGCATTGGCAGGCAGACCCTCAACCACTGCGCCACCAGGGAAGCCCCAAGGGACAAATTTTTAAAAGGCAAAGATCACAGTCCACATATTATTACTTGGTCCATATCATAAAATCACAAAATACTAAGCTAGAAGAGACCATAGTGATCATTTTATTTATTTTATATATATATGTGTGTGTGTGTGTGTGTGTGTGTGTGTGTGTGTGTGTGTGTGTGTATGTATATAGACACTAAGGCCTAAAGATTTGAAATGATTAATAGAGTAAGTCAACAGCAAAGCAGAGCCTAAACTTGGGCTGCTGAGATCCTAATATACATGTTCTTTTTCTATGAATTAAGTTGCTTTTGTTACATTTGAAAACAAAAGCTATTAACCTGTTTCTTTCTAGGATTTTGGTTAAATCGGGTAGAAACTTGATTAAATCCTAAATTCTGGGTTTTTTCCAGTATGTTTTCTCCACCTTATACACTTGCACCATTGTAACAACAACAACACAAAGCTAAGTAATAAAATATTTTATATCATCCAAACCTCACCCTGACTCCTTCTTCCCTGAAATTGCTCTACTCTAGGGTCCATTTCAGCTTAGATTTTCTAATATTATTCTCTCTGGAGCCCATTCTGAGAAGAGGTAAAGAAGAAAGCCCTGGTTAGAGAACAATGGGGACCTGTAAGTGCATGAAGGCACTCTCAGTCCTCTCAGCGGGGCTATCTTCCTGAGAAAAAGCTATCAAAAGTTGTAATTTCTCCTATGGCTTATACCAGAGCTACCCAGGACATCAATTTAGATTGACTGTTTAGCTGGGTGGTTGTTATAAGTAGACTGCAGGGTTTCATTGACAATTGTAAACTCCACAATATACCATAGGACTTCTTTTGGTCCCTGCTTCTTGGTTCATACATCATTTCTACCCCTATCAGTCTCTTTCCAACAATAAGTATTTGGCAAGTATTTTGTATGCCAGGAACTGTGCTGGCAGTAAAGATAAAGGGATAAATAAAATAAACCAGGTACCATCCCCATGGAGCTAATATCCTAATCTGGCATGAGAAGAAACAGAGATAATAACTGGTCTTGATAAAGAGTTTGAGGGAGATTAAAATGTTAATATGATAATGCCTGAGTAACTTACATGAGGTGGCTTAAGTTAAATAAACGGGTCAAGGAAAATCTTTCTGAAAAGGTAATATTTGAGCTGATTCCCTAAAAGGATAGCAAGTTGATGTGGCCGGCTAATAGTGAGCACAGGATTGCGGCATGAGATGGAAGTAAGAGGATGGAGGCAGGGCTAATCATGCAAGGCCTTAGAGACCATGGAAAGAGGTTTTGATTTTATTGTTAGTGTAGTAGAAAGCCATTGAAGGACTATGGAGGGACTGACCTTTTTATAATCTCAAAATATAAAACTGGAAGAGACCACAGTGATTATTTTGTTTAAATATTTTATTGTATTATAGCAATAAGGGCAGTAATGCCTAGACAGTCAAAGTGACTAATAGAGTAAGTCAATAGCAAAGCAGAGCCTAAACTTGGGTCTCTGAGTCCTAGAGAAAGACAAAAAGAAGGTAAAGTTCAGAAATGAGTAAAGAGGAGATTTTTTTTTAGATCATTATATAAGAGTAATGAATAACCATGGGATAAATATGATTTGGGTCATTTCTTCTAGATGAAGAAAATGGTCAGGCCAAAATATAGCCAAAGGGCTCAGTTCCAAGGTCCAAAACCCTGTAGCACCTTTCCTCTGGCAGGGACAAGATGGGACATTTGGATGTTTTTAGGTCATCATTCTCAAAATGTAAGAAATACGCTCCCAAATAACCCTAGTTTCCCCTATTAATCAACTATGACTGTAATTAATAAGCTTTGTGCTATTACATTTTCTGCCATTACCATCTCCTATGATTCCACTTCCAAAGTTTGCTACCTATTATATATAACTCAAGAGTGATATTAAATAGGATTCTGAAAGTTTTCTTTAATTTCTTAAGCTTAGTTATTCTCAAACATGTTTCCAAATGCCACAACAAATGTATAACAATGACCATTAGTGCTCAATATCTGTTGAAGGCTACAATACACTAAGTATTGAAGAAAAATATATATTTTAAATAATTGATTGTTTCACACATTTTAAAGAGAACAAAGTTTAATTTAGCAGAAATTTATTATTTATTTATAAATTTGTTTAGATTTCTATAGCCCTTTATGCTATCAGCATTTTGGGCAATCATGTTCATTAGTTATTTCTCAATACCTGTAAGTACTTTAACACTTTACACATATTTTAAAAATGGAAAACTAGGTTAGCAGGGACGGGAGTTCCCAGCATGAGTGTAGGATGTTGTCTAGCTGAAAAGCACTGAGATAGACTAGGATCCTTTCTGTAATCAAGAACAACCTTTGGTCTGTGAGTGCTGCCTAACACACTGGAAAAAGCAAATTTTCTACATATCTGCACAGAAATGATCCACAACTTCTGACACATCCTTCCTTGGGAGTAATCTGGGAAATAGGCAATTCCTACTCTCATTCTCTTGCCAAGTCATTATGTCTTATTTCTAGGCTGATGAAGCATCTAAGTGGGGATAGGTACACTTCACATATTTGATAATAAAGTTTATGCCATTAGGATAATGAGCCGGTCATGCCATGGCTTATTTGGTCTGTCTTTACCTTTACTTATACACATTCTGCAGATTCTGCAATCGATTCATAACCAATTAAAACGGTAATTATTGTAACTGCTTGTTGTTTAGTAAGAAATCAGGAGTAAGTACAATGCTGATTATAGAAGAAAAAGCAATTCTTGTGACACCTTCAATACCAATTAAAGCAGCAAAGTGACAAATTGTTATTAAATGTATGCTATAAACTTAAGAACTTTATCCACTGACCCCAGTTAAGGCAATTCTAGGAAATTATCCCACAGATACAACCATACAAGTGTACAAAGATATATGTACATGGATTTTCACTGCAGAATTTTTGTATAAGCAAAAAAATTTACAAAAATCTCAAATAACCTTCAATAAAGGAATAGTTAAATAAATGATGGTACATCCATAAAATGGAATATTGTGCAGTCATTTTTAAAAAAGACTATGAAAATGTCCAAGCATATTGTTCTTGAGTTACAAAATAGTATCCATGGTATAACTACACACACATTAAAATTTTCATAGAAAACTACTAAAAGGGTTTCTTACTAAGTAATAGGATTATAGGAGATTCTCAGTTTCTACTATTTATATACCTGGTATTCTTTGAGCTTTTGTTTTTGTTGTTGCTATTGTTTTTAATCTAGCCTGTACTGCTTTTGTAATCAAGAAAGAGTAAAGATTAAAATACAAAGTATCTGATTAAGAGTTGCTATATCCTAACAGTAAAATATAAGATTGAATATGTTGAAAGTTAACTTTGGAATTCATAGATAAAAATTCTATTTACTTAATAAAAAAACATGAAGAGAAGAATTAGAAAATAGAGTTGAGGGGGCTTCCCTGGTGGCGCAGTGGTTGAGAATCTGCCTGCCAATGCAGGGGACACGGGTTCAAGCCCTGGTCTGGGAAGATCACACATGCCGCGGAGCAACTAGGCCCGTGAGCCACAATTACGGAGCCTGCGCGTCTGGAGCCTGTGCTCTGAAACAAGAGAGGCTGCGATAGTGAGAGGGCCGCGATAGTGAGAGGCCCACACACCGCGATTAAGAGTGGCCCCCACTTGCCGCAACTAGAGAAAGCCCTGGCACAGAAACGAAGACCCAACACAGCCATAAATAAATAAATAAATAAATAAATAAATAAATAAATAAATAATTTTTTTAAAAAAAGAAAATAGAGTTGAGAAAATCTATGGGAAAAAGTATAAAAAAATAAAGAGAAAATAGAAAATACAAGAAAATTAGACTCCATGCTACACGTCTATTAACTGAGAATTAGGAGATCCAAAAAGAGAGAGGAAAGAAAACAGAGGAGAAAAACAAGATCAAAGAAATAATACAAGAAAATTTGCCACAGTCGAAAAACACAAGTTTCAGGACTTCCCTGGTGGTCCAGTGGCTAAGATTCTGCACTCCTAGTTCAGGGGTCCCAGGTTCCATCCCTGGTCATGGAACTAGATCCCACATGCTGCAAATAAGAGTTCGCATGCTGCAACTAAAGATCTCGCATGCCACAGTGAAGATCCTGCATGCTGCAACTAAGATGTGGTGCAGCCAAATAAATAAATAAATAAATAAATATTTTTTTTAAAAACCAAACAAGTTTCTTCACGGACTAAACAAGTGTTCAACACAATGAATAAGAGACCCATATCAAAGCGTGTTATAGTGAAACTTTAGAACACTGAGAATAAAAGGATGATTCCAAACCTTCCAGAGAGAAAATACAGTGCACTTATAAAAGACTGGAAATTAGAATGGCATTGCACTTCTTAAAACAATACTGGAAGCTAGAAGAAGACATTGCCTTCAAAATTCTAAGGGAAAGTTACTTCCAATCTAGATTTCTGTATATAGCCAATCTAATGTGACAGTTGTAAGAATTTTTAAAATGTATCTCTCATGTTCCCTTCTTCCAAAAACTACTAGAGGATGTGCACCACCAAAAGAGGAATAAACCAAGAAGACAGGGATTCCAAGAGAGAAATTACTTCACACAGAAAAGGGATGAAGGAAATTCCCAGGATGATAAAGGGAAGTTTCAAGAGAAGACTGGGCAGCAAACCTAAAAAGCAACCAATCAGGACAGTGGGGGGGACAAGGGGGACAGTGGTTTCCAGGAAGGAGATCTCCAAGGGGGAAAAAAAATGAAGCTGATGGTTATCTGATGTGTTTGAATAAAGAGAGAAGATGAACAGATCTGTTAATTTTCTTAAATTTACTTTAAACCAAACTGACTATAAGTTTTGCCTAATAGACGAGTTACCTTGTCAGTCAAATGGAATTCACTTTGCTGTCAATTGTATGTTCTTAGAATGTTTTATTCTATGGTAAGTGACCAGGGGATTGGAAATGAAAAGTAGTTTGTGCTTAGAGTTACCTTCTGCTTTGCTGATGTGAAACACTGAATCCTTCACTGCCAGAGTTGAGGATCTTCCTGCGGTACTGCTAATTCAATGTCTAGCACTGAAAATTCAGAACTGGATATTTTGTCTTGTCCTTTTAACTGAATGCTGATCATGCTCATTGTTTTCAAGTGTGTGTGGGGGGGACAGTATTTGAAGAGGGGGGAGGGATGCTTGATAAACAGTTCTTTGTCCACCCAATGTCTATAAAGACTGTCCTTAAATTCTCAGCTGTAACAACTGAATTGTAAACATATAAATAAATATATGTATTTACGTGTGTGTGTGTACTCAAAACATAGCAATGTGACAACTAGTGAGCTACAGAAGGAAACAATAGCCAAATGCTCTCCCCTCAAAGACTTTACAGTCTAATGGAAAAAGTGATAATACATTATTATAAGCTTGATGAGTATAGTAGAAGAAGAAGAGCACCTAACAAAAGGATTTAACCTAATCTAGCCAC
The DNA here is from genome assembly GCF_028021215.1 of Eschrichtius robustus. Lineage (NCBI taxonomy): Eukaryota > Metazoa > Chordata > Mammalia > Artiodactyla > Eschrichtiidae > Eschrichtius > Eschrichtius robustus. Next base: position 18,597,507 of record NC_090845.1, read on the forward strand.
AAATGCAAAACCGATTGCTATTCACAGCTCTGTCTCCTTAACCAACATGTCTACTTATGCAAAAAGCATGCCATGAATCAGCAAACAGGGCTAAACACTTTCTTTACTTTAACTGCTTAGTTTAGCCATCAGTATGCCCCAAAGTAAACATATTGACCCCTCAGAAATACAGTATTTGTACTCCTGGGCAATTGTATTTTTCACTGGATGTAGATATAGTCTAAGATCCACTGTTTTTCTTTTGCATATTCAAAATAATCAATCCAGCCTAGAATTCTATACCTAGCCAATCAAACAAGCAAGCGAGCAAGCAAAAACCTTTCTACGTGTCTAATTGCCACAACCCAGATTGGTCTGTCTCTGTCAATATCTCAAATTTCACAGCTATGCTGCCTTACTATTTTAATTTGTGACTGCATAGTTTGATATTCTATACGTTCAAATAATATGTAATAGAATAAACCTTAATATAACTGACTTTAGGTGGAACTAAGGTACACTGAGAGATGTGCCAATTTTGTGATGGGTAGTAGGTCGTCTTACTTAGTGAAAACCATAAACCAAAAGAGTTTAAATAAACAATAACTAATACAAACAAAGATGATGATAGTACTGAGCATCTCTTCTGGCTCAGAAAATTTTCATTTTCTAAATCTTAGTTAAGAAAACCAGACAGATGATTTAAGAACAAAGGCTTGGGCGGTCTTCCTAATTCTGAAAACTTAAAACAATAATTTTGAGATTTTTTATCTCAAGGTTTTCCATTTCTACCAATGACTTTGATACCTAAGCTAGAACTTCAGATAAGAACAATGCTAAGGTAGTTCCCAAAATTAAAGAAATATATAGAATAGCTATTTCTCAGAAAAGTTAAAACTTCAATGCTGCAATCGTATTATGACACGTTGTTTTCATCCTAAAGCTATCATCCTGAATGAATCAATGAGTGAGTTTCCAGGAGAGTCAGATGGCAGACCGACTATCCTGGAAACTAGGGTAACTAGGGTAACTAGGGTAACTAGTTACCCTGATCTACCTCTCAACTAAAAAAGAACATCTTCTTAAATGTACTGATGAGCTGATACAAAAGGAAGAATTCTGTAGAAGTAAAATGAAGTGAAACCTTGGATTTAAGTTAACATCAAAGGCAGCCTTATCCTGAGTTTCTACTGGATCCTAGAGACTTTAGCCTTTTGCCTTGACAGTTGCATGGACATGGAAGGAGGACAGGAGATAAAGTCCAGATGCCAAGAAACCCCTCATAAAAATGGGACCCAAAGGTGTAAGGGTAAATTAGAAAGAAAAATCAGATAAAAACTAAACTAAACTTAAAAAAACATGTAGAAGGGACAGCAAAAAAAAAAAAAATGCTGGTCTTAACCTTGACATTGGGTGGAATGGAAAAACTATCTCCCTTGAGAACTCATTCATAATGACAAGCTAGTTAACCCAGGAATTTGTAGTCCAAATTCATATTACCTGCATGACCAAAAAATATCTTGAGCAAAGAATATGATATAAAGTATCAACAGTTCAAAGTTGAAACTGCCCCCAGTTTCAACTTCCTCACTATAGGAAGGCAACACCAACCTAGGCTCAAGAATTCTCACACATTAAGTTTCAAGGATAAAACCCACTATCAATCTCATCAATTCCAAAGCACATATTTTTTTTACACTTTACATCTCTGTAATTGAAGTGAATCTCATAATTGAGGTATTTTACAATTACTGTCAACCAGGCAGCAATTGGAATGTAGCTGTGACTGCCTATTCATGCATGAACACAAAAAGGGTCAGCATCAAGTTTTATAGAAAGAGAGTAAGAGACTTGGAGAAAGTCCTGGAGACAATAGTGAAGCACTCTTTTAATCCCTCCCAAACAAATGGTTGTATGGAGGGGAAGTATTGAATAAGAGTGTTCAACATTCAAAAAGCAGGTATCAAAAGACTAGTTCTTCATGAAGTACTAGAGACCCAGTACTCTAAGGTACTCTAAGGTACCAGTAATGCTATAGTATTTGCTGGGTAGTTTGTGAGATTCACTCATTTTGGGTGTAATAATAACTGGTTCATTCTTATTGCTATATAGTATTTCAGTTATAAATGTACCAAAAGTTATCTATCCTTTCTACCGTTGATAGACATTTGGAGAGAAATAACCCACTCACACTTAAGGGGGTAAAGACATATAAATATGTATCTTCCTGTTCTTTTGAAGGTTCCCATCACTGAGATTATCTGACAGTTAGAAATGCCTTAAAAATAACTATTGTGTAGAGAAAATAGAAGAAGCAAACTCTGAGCTCTTCTGGGACCTGAATGAATTAGAGTGTACTTTTAGGGTTTTTTTAAAGAGTGATTCAGCTCACAGGCATAGCAAAATCACCTCACCAGTGATTCATAAAAATTTAAGACAAAGTAAAAGAAAATCTGCAAAACCTCAAGAGTACCGTTCTTTCACTATTGGATTGGCAAATGGCTTTCCAAGTTTAATGTTCATTAAGTTTGGGAAGTAAATTCTCTCTAAACAAACTTCTTAAACCTTTAGAAGGAAATGCTCAAATCTGAAGAAGAGTGCATAAGAAATGTGGTAACTCTAAAGGAGTAAAAGTCAGCACAAAACTTAGTGCATCCACATAGGAAAAAGAATGTTTCACTTATTCAAGAATATAGTTATTTTGCTTTATAAAAACACACTAAGGCCAGAGGAATTCACACTATTTTTTAAAAGTAAAATTGACTTAATTATAAGTCTCTTAAGTCATGCTAGTATAGAACACGAAGGTCTGTGCATTATTTTTTGTACATCTCAGTTGAAGTGTTTAATTTTTCATCTGCTACCTATTCATTGAGTATGAAAAAAATTAAACTATAAATTATGAGAAAATATACTTTGCTGATGAGAGAAAATAATATTCTAGGAAAAATGTATTATATCTTCTCAGATGATATTGGACCTTACCAACTTTTGTTTAGTGGAAATGTAAGTAGTCCAACTTGAAGGAAGTGGACACATGAGTTCTGGAGATAAAGCTGGAAAAGTAATTTGAAGTCAGATTGGAAGCAGCTTGCTGTACAAAAGCGTTTGAACTTTACATTGATAGACAGTGGGAACCACTGGAACTTAGGAATAGGTTTATAAAGTGAGATGATCAAAGCTGTGGATTTAGGAGGATAACTTGGCAGCAGTATACAGGGAATTTATGAGAGAGGTAGGGAATGGAGAGAAGAATGGAAGAAGGATGGAGAGAAGGTGGCCTGTTAGGATACGTTACCAAAAGTAAGGGGTAATAAGGATCTGAAATAGGACAGCAGCAGTGGGAATAAAGACAAGGAAACAGATGCCAATTATGTATGCAGTCTTGTATCATCATTACATCTACCATGGACTGGGCAAATATCTAGCCACTATCTTAAATAATTTGACCTCCTCGAACATTGGTGGACAATAAGTTGTTTTGTCTAAATTCTCCTAATGTGAGTTGAATAAATATTTCCTATAATGGCAAAAATATATGTTAAGGGGGGGTCTGGGCAAGATGGTGGAAGAGTAAGACGCGGAGATCACCTTCCTTCCCACAGATACATTAGAAATACATCTACACGTGGAACTGCTCCTACAGAACACCCACTGAACGCTGGCAGAAGACGTTGGACCTCCCAAAAGGCAAGAAACTCCCCACGTACTTGGGTAGGGCAAAAGAAAAAAGAAATAACAGAGACAAAAGAATAGGGATGGGACCTGCACCAGTGGGAGGGAGCTGTGAAGGAGGAAAGGTTTCCACACACTAGGAAGCCCCTTCGCGGGCGGAGACTGCGGGTGGTGGAGGGGGGAAGCTTCGGAGCCATGGAGGAGAGCGCAGCCACAGAGGTGCGGAGGGGAAAGCGGAGAGATTCCCGAACAGAGGAGCGGTGCCGACCAGCACTCACCAGCCCGAGAGGCTTGTCTGCTCAGCCGCCGGAGCGGGTGGGGCTGGGAGCTAAGGCTCGGGCTTCGGTTGGATCGCAGGGAGAGGACTGGGGTTGGCGGCGTGAACACAGCCTGAAGAGGGCTAGTGCGCCACAGCTAGCCGGGAGGGAGTCCGGGAAAAAGTCTGCAGCTGCCGAAGAGGCAAGAGACTTTTTCTTGCCTCTTTGTTTCGCGGTGCACGAGGAGAGGGGATTCAGAGCGCCGCCTAAACGAGCTCCAGAGACGGGCGTGAGCCGCGGCTATCAGCGCGGACCCCAGAGACGGGCATGAGACGCTAAGGCTGCTGCTGCCGCCACCAAGAAGCCTGTGTACGAGCACAGGTCACTCTCCACACCGCCCCTCCCGGGGGCCTGTGCAGCCCGCCACTGCCAGGCTCCCGTGATCCAGGGACAACTTCCCCGGGAGAACGCACGTCGCACCTCAGGCTGCTGCAACATCACACCGGCCTCTGCTGCCGCAGGCTCGCCCCGCAATCCGTACCCCTCCCTCCCCCCCGCCTGAGTGAGCCGGAGCCCCCGAAGCAGCTGCTCCTTTAACCCCGTCCTGTGTGAGCGAAGAACAGACGCCCTCAGGTGACCTACACGCACAGGCGGGTCCAAATCCAAAGCTGAGCCCCGGGAGCTGTACGAACAAAGAAGAGAAAGGGAAATTTCTCCCAGCAGCCTCAGAAGCAGCGGATTAAAGCTCCACAAACAACCTGATGTACCTGCATCTGTTGAATACCTGAATAGACAACAAATCATCCCAAATTCAGGAGGTGGATTTGGGAGCAGGATATATTAATTTTTCCCCTTTTCCTTTTTTTGTGAATGTACATGTGTGTGCTTCTGGGTGAGATTTTGTCTGTATTGCTTTGCTTTCACCATTTGTCCTAGGGTTTGGTCCGTCCATTTTTTTGTTTTTGTTTTTGTTTTTTTACTTAAAAAAATTTTTTTTCTTAATAAATGTTTTCTTAATAATTTTTTCCTCATTTTCTATTTTTAAAAATTAAAAAAAAATTTTTCTTAATAAATTTTTTTCTCAATAATTTTTTTCTTATTTTTATTAAAAAAATTAATAAATTATAAAAATTAAAAAAAAAATTTTCTTAATAATTTTTTTATTATAATAGCGTTATTTTATTTTATTTTATTTTATTTTATCCTCTTTCTTTCTTTCTATTTTTTCTCCCTTTTATTCTGAGCCATGTGGATGAAAGGTTCTTGGTGCTCCAGCCAGGCATCAGGGCTGTGCCTCTGAGGTGGCAGAGCCAACTTCAGGACACTGGTCCACAAGAGACCTCCCAGCTCCACATAATACCAAATGGCAAAAATCTCCCAGAAATCTCCATCTCAACATCAAGACCCAGCTTCACTCAACGACCAGCAAGCTACAGTGCTGGACACCCTATGCCAAACAACTAGCAAGACAAGAACACAGCCCCATCCATTAGCAGAGAGGCTGCCTAAAATCATAATAAGGCCACAGACACCCCAAAACACACCACCAGACGTGGACGTGCCCACCAGAAAGACAAGATCCAGCCTCATCCACCAGAACACAGGCACTAGTTCCCTCCACCAGGAAGCCTACACAACCCACTGAACCAACCTTAGCCACTGGGGACAGATACCAAAAACAACGGGAGCTACGAACCTGCAGCCTGTGAAAAGGAGACTCCAAACACAGTAAGCTAAGCAAAATGAGAAGACAGAAAAAAACACACAGCAGATGAAGGAGCAGGGTCGAAACACACCAGACCTAACAAATGAAGAGGAAATAGGCAGTCTACCTGGAAAAGAATTCAGAATAATGATAGTAAGGATGATCCAAAATCTTGGAAATAGAATAGACAAAATGCAAGAAACATTTAACAAGGACGTAGAAGAACTAAAGAGGAACCAAGCAACGATGAAAAACACAATAAATGAAATTAAAAATACTCTAGACGGGATCAATAGCAGAATAACTGAGGCAGAAGAACGGATAAGTGACCTGGAAGATAAAATAGTGGAAATAACTACTGCAGAGCAGAATAAAGAAAAAAGAATGAAAAGAACTGAGGACAGTCTCAGAGACCTCTGGGACAACATTAAACGCACCAACATTCGAATTATAGGGGTCCCAGAAGAAGAAGAGAAAAAGAAAGGGACTGAGAAACTATTTGAAGAGATTATAGTTGAAAACTTCCCTAATATGGGAAAGGAAATAGTTAATCAAGTCCTGGAAGCACAGAGAGTCCCATACAGGATAAATCCAAGGAGAAACACACCAAGACACATATTAATCAAACTATCAAAAATTAAATATAAAGAAAACATATTAAAAGCAGCAAGGGAAAAACAACAAATAACACACAAGGGAATCCCCATAGGTTAACAGCTGATCTTTCAGCAGAAACTCTGCAAGCCAGAAGGGAGTGGCAGGATATACTTAAAGTGATGAAGGAGAAAAACCTACAACCAAGATTACTCTACCCAGCAAGGATCTCATTCAGATTCGATGGAGGAACTAAAACCTTTACAGACAAGCAAAAGCTGAGAGAGTTCAGCACCACCAAACCAGCTTTACAACAAATGCTAAAGGAACTTCTCTAGGCAAGAAACACAAGAGAAGGAAAACACCTACAATAACAAACCCAAAACATTTAAGAAAATGGGAATAGGAACATACATATCAATAATTACCTTAAATGTAAATGGATTAAATGCTCCCACCAAAAGACACAGACTGGCTGAATGGATACAAAAACAAGACCCATATATATGCTGTCTACAAGAGACCCACTTCAGACCTAGAGACACATACAGACTGAAAGTGAGGGGACGGAAAAAGATATTCCATGCAAATGGAAATCAAAAGAAAGCTGGAGTAGCAATTCTCATATCAGACAAAATAGACTTTAAAGTAAAGACTATTACAAGAGACAAAGAAGGACACTATATAATGATCAAGGGATCGATCCAAGAAGAAGGTATAACAATTGTAAATATTTATGTACCCAACATAGGAGCTCCTCAATACATAAGGCAAATACTAACAGCCATAAAAGGGGAAATCGACAGTAACACAATCATAGTAGGGGACTTTAACACCCCACTTTCACCAATGGACAGATCATCCAAAATGAAAATAAATAAGGAAACACAAGCTTTAAATGATACGTTAAACAAGATGGACTTAATTGATATTTATAGGACATTCCACCCAAAAACAACAGAATACACATTTTTCTCAAGTGCTCATGGAACATTCTCCAGGATAGATCATATCTTGGGTCACAAATCAAGCCTTGGTAAATGTAAGAAAATTGAAATCGTATCAAGTATCTTTTCCAACCACAACGCTATGAGACTAGATATCAATTACAGGAACAGATCTGTAAAAAATACAAACACATGGAGGTTAAACAATACACTACTTAATAACCAAGTGATCACTGAAGAAATCAAAGGGGAAATCAAAAAATACCTAGAAACAAATGACAATGGAGACACGACGACCCAAAACCTATGGGATGCAGCAAAAGCAGCTCTAAGAGGGAAGTTTATAGCAATACAAGCCTACATCAAGAAACAGGAAACATCTCGAATAAACAACCTAACCTTGCACCTAAAGCAATTAGAGAAAGAAGAACAAAAAAACCCCAAAGCTAGCAGAAGGAAAGAAATCATAAAGATCAGATCAGAAATAAATGAAAAAGAAATGAAGGAGACAATAGCAAAGATCAATAAAACTAAAAGCTGGTTCTTTGAGAAGATAAACAAAATTGATAAACCATTAGCCAGACTCATCAAGAGAAAAAGGGAGAAGACTCAAATCAATGGAATTAGAAATGAAAAAGGAGAAGTAACCACTGACACTGCAGAAACACAAACGATCATGAGAGATTACTACAAGCAACTCTATGCCAATAAAATGGACAACCTGGAAGAAATGGACAGATTCTTAGAAATGCACAACCTGCCGAGACTGAACCAGGAAGAAATAGAAAATATGAACAGACCAATCACAAGCACTGAAATTGAAACTGTGATTAAAAATCTTCCAACAAACAAAAGCCCAGGACCAGATGGCTTCACAGGTGAATTCTATCAAACATTTAGAGAAGAGCTAACACCTATCCTTCTCAAAGTCTTGCAAAATATTGCAGAGGGAGGAACACTCCGAAACTCATTCTACGAGGCCACCATCACCCTGATACCAAAACCAGACAAAGATGCCACAAAGAAAGAAAACTACAGGCCAATATCACTGATGAACACAGATGCAAAAATCCTCAACAAAATACTAGCAAACAGAATCCAACAGCACATTAAAAGGATCATACACCATGATCAAGTGGGGTTTATCCCAGGAATGCAAGGATTCTTCAATATATGCAAATCAATCAACGTGATACATCATATTAACAAATTGAAGGAGAAAAACCATATGATCATCTCAATAGATGCAGAGAAAGCTTTCGACAAAATTCAACACCCATTTATGATAAAAGTCCTGCAGAAAGTAGGCATAGAGGGAACTTTCCTCAACATAATAAAGGCCATATATGACAAACCCACAGCCAACATCGTCCTCAATGGTGAAAAACTGAAACCATTTCCACTAAGATCAGGAACAAGACAAGGTTGCCCACTCTCACCACTATTATTCAACATAGTTTTGGAAGTGTTAGCCACAGCAATCAGAAAAGAAAAAGAAATAAAAGGAATCCAAATCGGAAAAGAAGAAGTAAAGCTGTCACTGTTTGCAGATGACATGATACTATACATAGAGAATCCTAAAGATGCTACCAGAAAACTACTAGAGCTAATCAATGAATTTGGTAAAGTAGCAGGATACAAAATTAATGCACAGAAATCTCTTGCATTCCTATACACTAATGATGAAAAATCTGAAAGTGAAATTAAGAAAACACTCCCGTTTACCACTGCAACAAAAAGAATAAAATATCTAGGAATAAACCTACCTAAGGAGACAAAAGACCTGTATGCAGAAAACTATAAGACACTGATGAAAGAAATTAAAGATGATACAAACAGATGGAGAGATATACCATAGATATAGATATTTCTCTAAAGAAGATATACAGATTTCCAACAAACACATGAAAGGATGCTCAACATCACTGATCATGAGAGAAATGCAAATCAAAACTACAATGAGGTATCATCTCACACCGGGCAGAATGGCCATCATCAAAAAAATCTACAAACAGGGCTTCCCTGGTGGCGCAGTGGTTGAGAATTCGCCTGCCAATGCAGGGGACATGGGTTCGAGCCCTGGTCTGGGAAGATCCCACATGCCGCGGAGCGGCTGGGCCCGTGAGCCACAATTGCTGAGCCTGCGCGTCTGGAGCCTGTGCTCCGCAACAAGAGAGGCCGCGACAGCGAGAGGCCCGCGCACCGCGATGAAGAGTGGCCCCCGCTTGCCACAACTGGAGAAGGCCCTCGCACAGAAACGAAGACCCAACACAGCCATAAATAAAATAAATTTTAAAAAAAATCTACAAACAATAAATGCTGGAGAGGGTGTGGAGAAAAGGGAACCCTCTTGCACTGTTGGTGGGAATGTAAATTGATACGGCCACTATGGAGAACAGTATGGAGGTTCCTTAAAAAACTAAAAATAGAACTACCATACGACCCAGCAATCCCACTACTGGGCATATACCCTGAGAAAACCATAATTCAAAAAGAGTCATGTACCAAAATGTTCATTGCAGCTCTATTTACAATAGCCAGGACATGGAAGCAACCGAAGTGTCCATCAACAGATGAGTGGATAAAGAAGATGTGGCACATATATACAATGGAATATTACTCAGCCATAAAAAGAAATGAAATGGAGGTATTTGTAGTGAGGTGGATGGAGTTAGAGTCTGTCATACAGAGTGAAGTAAGTCAGAAAGAGAAAAACAAATACAGTATGCTAACACATATATATGGAATCTAAGGAAAAAAAAAAAAGGTCATGAAGAACCTAGTGGCAAGACGGGAATAAAGACACAGACCTACTAGAGAATGGACTTGAGGATATGGGGAGGGGCAGGGGTGAGACGTGACAGGGTGAGAGAGTGGCATGGACATATATACACTACCAAATGTAAAATAGATAGCTAGTGGGAAGCAGCCGCATAGCACAGGGAGATCAGCTCGGTGCTTTGTGACCACCTAGAGGGGTGGGATAGGGAGGGTGGGAGGGAGGGAGATGCAAGAGGGAAGAGATATGGGAACATATGTATATGTATAACTGATTCACCTTGTTTAAAGCAGAAACTAACACAGCATTGTAAAGCAATTATACTCCAATAAAGATGTTTAAAATATATATATATATGTTAAGTAACATTAAAGATAGATGAGTAAGGCTACTCCCTGAGGAGCTGATAGTTTAATGGAAGGAATGTTCTAAATGCAATTGAGTAATAAAAGACAGATGAGAAATGATGCTGTAGTATAATATTTATTATTCCTGAGGCTTATCTTTAAAATTCCGTGATGTATTTTTACACCTGTATGCTTGTACATGCATTTCTCTGGAAGGAAACAAATAACTAATAATGGTGATTATCTCAGGAAAAAAACTGAGTGGCTAGTGAAGGGTTGGAGAGAGATTTGCTTTTCACCACGTACTCTTTAGTACCATTCGAATTTTGTACCATCTGCATATATTACCTATTTTAAAATACTTTTAAAAATATATGATTCTCTAAATTCGTTCTTGTAGGATATTATGAGCACTTGGAAAAATATAACACATTCTATAAATGAGAGTGGTTATTACATTTTTCTATTCTTTTAAACATTGAGAGTGTTTTCTTTCCATCTTCGCCATTCATAGCTAAATTCATCTTTACAGGCAGAGAAAGAAAGTCGATTTGCCCAGATTTTGAAGTTATTCTCAAGTCTAAGATACATTTTATCAAAAATTACCAAAGTAAGGAGAGTAGAGAAAAATTCTAATAATCACAGTGTCTAAGAGTTGATCTAGGCTCCAGCACTTATAGCTTTATTCCCATGGCATAGTCCTTTACACACTCTGAGCCTCAGATTGACCTATCTATAAATTATATAAAATAGAGAAAATAACACCTACCCTGTGTATTTTATAATATCATGTGTGGTAATACCCATAATAATCCATAAAGTGTATAAAGTGGCTAAGAAATGTACACAATCACAGAAATCAGGTAGGTGAACATGCAACTTTATTTACTTTTCTAAAACTAAACATAACCTAGATTTCTGGTTCTCTAGTTTCATTGATAGCATAAAACTTAATCTTGTTAATTCAGTCACTTTCTGATTTTTTCTTACCCTCTGTGTGTTAATCAGTCAATTCTTCATTCTCCCTCTTCCCCTTCTTCTTACATCTGGTTCAGGGTGATTGGAGAAGCTGGTGAAAGGTGTTGATCTAAGTTCTTAGAGAGGGTGAAGGAGGAGTCATAAACATATCTTTGTATTAGGGAGGCATGGGATATCTGATTCCCAAACCATCCCATCTTCACTAGCCTCTGCTGAGGTATAACTCATGTCATTTGGTTTTCTTCAAGGATAGGCTGGCATCTACTGATGTCTGCTAGCTTGCCATGGCCCTTAACCACCAGGTCCATCCATGTATTCATGTCAATTCTGACCTCAGACTCCTCTCAGTAATTTAGTGTCCCAACCACCCTGAAGTGCAGAAGAATGCTGGGCAGCTTTCCCACACCACACTGGGATGCTTGTGGCTCAGTGAGGCTGCCTATCCCTCCAAAGTTAGCCAATACTATCTCCCCTATCAGCATCAAGCTGGAGATTGATATTCTCCAGAAGAATTGCCAGAGAATCATGATTCTGGTTCCCTCTATTCTTGGCTCAACCAAACTTATCTGGTGTTTTTATCAATCCTCTCAACTTAGAAGGGGCAGGATATAGAATTCCCACATTCAGGATATGTATCAGGGATACACACCAAGGACTAGCTCTTTTATTTTCATCTCCTTATTCTAACTCAATATCAATTTCTCTCAGTGATAACCAGCTCTTATGCTAAAAGTTTCATGCTTTGGGTCCTCAGCCTTTTAGACTTTTGATACTCAATCTCTCCTACTTTTTTTTTCACAAAAAAACTCAGGTACTTGCCTTGGCTTTCAAGATTATTGCCGTGAGTCAAAAAAGAAAATATAAGTAATCATTAAGACTGTACACAAATTACATTTCTCTTTTTAGAAACATGGTAGGATGAACTTTCCCACTTATTTTGAAGTTAGGCTTAGCATAAGATCTGCTTTGGCCAATGAAATGCAAGAGGATGGTACATATATACAATGGAGTATAACAGCCATAAAAAAGAAGGAAATAATGCCATTTGCAGTGACATGGATGGACCTAAGAGACTGTCATACTAAGTGAAGTAAGTCAGACAGACCAAATATCATATGGTCTCGCTTATATTTGGAATCTAAAAAATGGGTACAAATGAACCTACTTACAAAACAGAAATAGAGCCACAGATGTAGAAAACAAACATGTTTACCAAGAAGGAAAGGGAGGGGAGGGATAAATTGGGAGATTGGGATTGACATATACACACTACTATATATAAAACAGATAACTAATAAGAACCTACTGTATAGCACAGGGAACTCTACTCAATACTCTGTAATGACCTATATGGGAGTGGATAAATGTATATGTATAACTGATTCACGTTGCTGTACAGCAGCAACTAACACAACATTGTAAATCAACTATACTCCAATAAAAATTAATTTAAAAAAGAAAAGAAATGCAAGAGGAAGTAACATGTCACTTCTGGGCAGAAGTAAAAGCCAGTGTGCATTTTACTGCAACCCATTTCAATAGCCCTTAATATAGAAGCATGTGTTGAAATGGCGCCTCCATCAACCTGGGTCGCTGATTGCAATAAACAGAGCTCCTTCTCCCCACCTGTTCATGTTTGACATCTAGTATGAACAAGAATTAAAGTTTTTCTGGATTAAGCCACTGAGATTTGAGGGTTGTTTTTTTTTTGCTACTGTACCATAATCTAGACTATCCTGAATGATAATTAAATCAATCTGGAACTTTAATTCAGCTGTATAAAAACCTCTACAGACAGTATAGAAATATCACTGATTTAATTTGGAGAGCCATGGAGCAAAAAGAAATATCTAGGAAAAAAAATCTTGAGTTATTTGGAAATATCATCCATTTGTATGTATGTATCACCCATTTGAATGTTGAATTATTTGGAAATATCACTCATTTGTAGTCACATCATATTTTAGGTATGAATGCCACCTTATAGGAAGAAGGTGATCATTTATAAAGGAAAGGTGAAAACTGTTTACCAGGTTGAAGCCTTAGGGAGTAGTTAGAGGAAAGTAGCTAAGGAGAATTTAAGCTGAGCCAGGGAGAAAGAATAAGAGCAGAAGCTTCAAAATAAAGTAACATAGTACATGGTATACAATGGTTGAGTGACGCTGGAGGGACATTATGCTGCGTTATAAATCCTTGCTGGAAAATATGGAGAAGAGTCTATGCTTTTGTTCCCTTATTAACAGGAGACATCCATATTCATGATGGCCATTTAACTATGTCTTTCAGTCCCAAATTTATTCTTTTATACTTTGTTTTGTGATGGTGGGGCATGGAATCTGCAAACTACGTTTCCCAGATTCACCATGCCAGCCGAGAACTAGCTCTGGGGCACCTGCCACCAGAAGTCCAAACACAATCCATAGGTTACCCCAACCAGAAGTCTGAACAACAGAAGCTCCCAACATGGCACCATTCCTCAGCTGGACCACCAAGCAGGTTGATTATATGAGACACTTTCCATCATGAAAACAGCAACAATTTTCTCACTGGAATAGACATTCTGGTTATGGATTTGCTTCTGTGGTAGGTAGAATTCTAGGATGACCCCCGATATCCTCCAACTCCTGGTATATATACCCTGTATAATCTCCAGGATTGTGAATTTAGTGAATTTTACTCCTCTGATTAGGTTATGTTATATGGCACAGTTGGTTTTAAGAAAAAGAGACTATCAGAGTGGGCCTGACCTAATTACAAGAGCCCTTTAAAACACAGGATTTTCGGGACTTCCCTGTCAGTCCAATGGTTAAGACTCCGAGCTTCCATTGCAGGGGGCACAGGTTCGATCCTGGTGAGGAAACTAAGATCCCCCATGCTGCGCAGTGCGGCCAAAAAAATAAATAAATAAGAGGGTTTTCTACCACTGGTCACAAGAGAGGAAGTCAGTCAGAGAGACAAAGCATGAGAAGAATGCAACACGTGCTTGTTGACTTGAAGATGCAGGGAACTACATCATAAGGAATGCAGGTGGCCTCTAGGAGCTGAGAACAGCCTCTGGCTGATAGCCAGCAAGGAAACAGGGGTCTCCATCCTATAGCTGCAAAGAAGTGAATTCTGCCAACAAGAATGGACGCTGAATTTCCATTGGAAGCTGAATTTCCCCCAGAGCCTCCAGATGAGAACTCAGTCCAGCAACGCCTTGACTTCAGCTTGTGACACTATTAGCAGAGAACTCAGCCACATCATGCCAGCTTTCTGACCCACAAAACTGTGAGCTAACAGATGGATGTTGTTTTAAGCCAGTAAGTATGTAATCATTTGTTATGCAGCAAAAGAAAACTAATATACCTTACCTCTCGGCAAAGGCCAACTGAAGACTACAGCAGCGGTTGGAAGTTATAGTTGTAGTCAAAAAAAAATACCTGGTGAGGTTACTACAGTATTCTACAGGATGTGGAATATGCTTTGACCCAACCACAAATACATGACACTCTTTCTCCCATAGATTCAGAACACAGGAATCCTGGAATTACAAGAGGGGGCAATGAGAGTGGGTCCTGATTCTCTTATGTCTAATAACACAATTTGGGGTTCTACTGTCTACCTGAGAGGACAATGTTTCCATTTAATTGGAAGCTGAGACCATCGCCTGGTCATTTGGGGCTCCTCATACCACTGAACCAGAAGGCAAATAAGGGCTAGGGTGATCAATCCGTATTACCAGAGGACATTTCTACAAAGCAGGGAACAACGTCTATAATTCAAGGATTCTCTGGGGTACCACTTCATATTTCCGTGTCCAATAGTAAAAGTTAATGGAGAACTAGAGCAACCCAACTAAGAAAGGACTAATAAGGACTCAGACCCTTCAGGAATGAAGTTTGGGATTACCTTACCATGTAAAGACCCAATCAACTGATTTTCTGTCTCACAGTAAAGCAAACATGGAAAGAGTAGTGGAAGAAAGAAGTTATAAATACCAACTATGACCTTCTGACTAGTTACAGAAATAAAAATGTAGTAGCTATGCATATTACTTCCTTGGTTGTTATGAATATATTAACTATATTGTTTTTCTTTCCTCTATTATTTTACTTAAAAGAGTTACTATTATCTGAATGGTTATTTCAACTTCCCTTTGTGCTCTTTCAGCCTTCCAACATCTAGGTTACCATTTCTCTATGTTAAATCCCTCGCTCGAACACCTAGCATGGTTTCTGTTTTCCCCATAGGACTCTGACTAACACATCATCCTCGCCTATCTTTCTCAGGCCTCAGTTGTTCTGACCATAGCTTTGCATTATACTTTCCCCTCCTTCCAAGTTATGTATCAATTCTGTTAATTTCTTTAATAAACAATTCACTATACATATTGTATGTCAACTTTCATGTGGTAATGCCCAGAACTGAATCCTTCAAGAACTGTGAATGATGGTAGAAAGGTGGTAGATGAGTGGTGAGGAGACACAGTTGATGTGGAAGGTAGGTAAGGGGGAAATATGTCACACCCTGATATACTGGCATTGGTATTTGGACTTGGGCATCAATCAGGGATTTAAATGCTAACCTTTACACATAGGAGGTAGGGTTAGGGTTAGGGTGGTTACCAGAACTAAACTTTCTTCTTTTTCCTAAAAATACCCTTTTAAAAAGAGATTTCATAAAAATTTTATTATGCACAGCATATATAGAAAAGCAGTAGGTTTTTTAAAGAATCCTGGTAGTTTAATTTGGGACTAACTAAGGAAAAAGTCCAAGTTGGTTGCCTGACCTAATAAAATAAAATCACATAGCAAATCAAATTGCCTGTTTGATGAAGCCAGATTGCTTGACTTTGCATAAATGATATTGTTTAAAGAAATACTTTTTAATAGAAAACAACTGTCTGGTATATAATAATTTTGTTTTCTTCAAATTAAAACAAAGGAAAAGAAAATGAAAAGTTATGCAACCATTCTGCAAGCTTATTGGCAAAATGAATAAACGTGTGTTTTGGTTGCTCTGCAGAGACGACTTGACCTAATTGAAAGAGAAACGTGATGTCTGGTGACAGAGCTGAATAATTGTCTTTTAGAAAAAGAGAGTGGAATAATTATCCATCTTTTATATTTCTTTCACATAGAGTTTATGATGACTATTTCAACTCTGTGAAATAACTCATACCGTAAAAAGTCCAAACCAGAGACTCTAATATTAGTAGTTTACTTCAGGGCCTTTACTAGTAAAACAAGTACTTCTTCACCACTACAATCACTGATGAATCAGGAACCGTCCTTCATCTAGAAAGGTGATGTCACTGACTCACTATCTGTAAGACATGAACTTTAAGATTGTTTGGGGGTTTGGTCATTTGTTTTTATTTTTGTCTTGTGTTTTTGTTTTGTGTTTATTTGAGTGTGTTTGCTTTTGTTTTCCCAGTAGCGGTTTAAAGTTTTTTCTTACGCATGCACAATCCCTGGCAGTTTTCCTCTTGACCAATGCACTGATTTGTTATGGGGAGTCTGTAACTAGAAACAGATTGATGTGAAACAGACATACAGAAGGAAAAAAATCCATCAACTCTGCCTCCCTACCCCATAACCAAAATAAGCTGCTCCTCCCAGTTATTTGCTCATTTCTCTTTAGTTCCCAGGAAAGTGTGAGCTCCTTTGGGAATTAATCTTGTTTATCTTTTTATTCTCAGTTCCTAGATAATGCACTCAATAAATTCTGGTGCTTATAGGGGATCACCTACCCTTCAGAATAGTGCCATTACCAACGGAACAATATCAGTTATTTGACCAGGCTGCTAAATGAAGTTCATGGAAAAATTCAGAAGGTGAAAATGCATTCTTAATTTGCATTCTTGCCCTTATTGCCATTTGGAATGGTAGTTTTTCAGAAGCTTAATTTCAAAACCAGAACTCCATGCTTTATGCTCCTAAAAGTGAGAGCTATTAATGTCCAAAAAATGAGAGCTATTATAAATAATTAAACTTGTTAAGGGGTCAGTTTCTTTGATGAGATCGGCTGCACAGAAGTAAAATCAACAACGACTCATTCAATTCATTTGATAAACATTTACTGAATAGCAGGTTGTGTGCTAAACATCGTGGATACAAAGATGAAAAGATAAATCCAAGTTTTTAAATACTACACAATCTTGTTGACCAAATAGATTTCTACAATGAAAGATAGAGTCATACTACAGGGTATTATGGGACAGCAAGGTGAGGGCACCTATTCCAGCCCAGAGGGTTCAGGGAAGGTTTCCTAAACTGTGCCTTAAAGAATGAGTAGGAAGCAGTCAGGCAGAAAGGATGGTTTGAGAAAAGACATAAAGAATAGAAAGAACATGGCATGTAGGAGGAAATGTAAACATTTAGATGTCACTGAAGCACAGTGAAGAAAGGAGTGGCAGAAGATGGCAGAAAAGGCAAGCAGTATCTAGATAACAGAGGGCCAACTTTTCCATATTATGGAATTTGGAAGTAAAGGGAGCCCTTGAGGAGTTTTAAGAAAAGCAATGACAGGGCTAGATTTGCATTTTAGAAAGATGATCTGAATTGGAATGAAGATGGATTTGAGGAGCACATTATTGAAGACAGGGAAAACAGTATTACAATAACCTAGGTGAAAGATTGTGAGGCCTTGAACTTGGAAAATAGGGGATGAATTCCAAAAATATTTAGCAGGGTTTGGTGATTGATGGAATGTGAGCTGTGAGGAAGAGACTCCCGGGTTCCTAACTGGGACAGATAAGTGATTGTACTGCTTGCAAAGGAGTTACAGAACGAAAAAAAAGGGGAGGTGGTTTGGAGAAAGGATAAGAAGAATGTAAACAGACCTGCTGAATCTGAGATAATGCTGGGGTATATGGTTGGAATTGTATATCAGAGAGTTAGATATGTACGTATCCCTCCATCACATTTTGGCAGTTGAAACCATGAGAGTAGACCTGAGGGTAGAACAGAGAAACTGCTAACAGGAATAGTATCAACAATAAGAAATGAATTTCAAGGAGGGAATTATCAACATGTCAAATACAGCAAAGAAGCCCAATTGGATAAGAACTGAAAATGTCCAGTCATATCTGATAATTAGTAGGTTTTGTAGAACACAATGAGAGAATTTTCAGTAGGGAATAAAGGCAGAAAGCTGACTGCATTAGCTTCATTGATAAATGATAGATGAAGAAGTAGAGATGAGTTCAGACTTTTTAGAAGTTTATATGAGAAGAGAGAGATGATGGTGGCTCAATTTGTTCTTTTATGAATTGCTCTTTTGGTGTCATATCTAAGAACTCTTTGTTTAATCCAAAGTCACAAAGATATTTTTCTTATGTTTTCTTCTAGAGATTGTATAGCTCTAAGTTTCACCTTTAGGCTTATGATCCAGTTTGAGTTACTTTTTCCATAAGGTGTGAGGATTAGGTAAAGGTTTATTTTTTAGCATATTGATGTCCAATTGTTCCAACACCATTGGCTGAAAGAACTGTCTATCCTCAATTGAATGCTTCTGCAACTTTGCAAAAATCAGTTGGTTGCACTTGTGAGGGTCAATTTCTGGACTCTATTCTGTTCCATTGATTTTTTTTTTTAATATTTACTTTATATTGGAGTATAGTTGATTTACAATGTTGTGCTAGTTTCAGGTGTACAGCAAAGTGATTTAGTTATACATATACATATATCTATTCTTTTTCAGATTCTTTTCCCGTATAGATTATTACATAGTATTGAGTAGAGTTCCCTGTGCTATACAGTAGGTCCTTGTTGATTATCTATTTTATATATAGTAGTGTGTATATGTTAATCCCAACCTCCTAATTTATCCCTCCCTGCTATCCTTCCCCTTTGGTAACCATAAGTTTGTTTTCTAAGTCTGTGAATCTGTTTCTGTTTTGTACATAAGTTCATTTGTATCATTTTTTCAGATTCCACATGTAAGTGATATCATATATTTGTCTCTGTCTGACTTACTGCACTTAGTATGATAATCTCTAGATCCATCCATGTTGCTGCAAATGGCATTATTTCATTCTTTTCAATGGCTGAGTAGTATTCCATTGTATGTATGTACCACATTTTCTTTATCCATCCATCTGTTGATGGACATTTAGGTTGCTTCCCTGTCTTGGCTATTGTAAATAGTGCTGCAATGAATATCAGGGTTCATTTATCTTTTTGAAGTACGGTTTTCTCCAGATACATGCCCAGGAGTGGGATTGCTGGATCATATGGTAGCTTTATTTTTAGTTTTTTAAGGAACCTCCATACTGTTCTCCATAGTGGTTGCACCAATTTACATTCCCACCAACAGCGTAGGAGGGTTCCCTTTTCTCCACACCCTCTCCAGCATTTATCATTTGTAGACTGTGTCTAATCTTTCACCAATACCATACTATCTTGATTAGTTTTTATATTAAATCTTGAAATCAGGTAGTAGTGAGTCCTCTAACATTGTTGGGGTTTTTTTCCCCAAAACTGTTTTGGCTATTCTAGTTAATTTGCCTTTCAGTATAAATTTTAGAGTCAGCTTGTTGATGTCTACAAAATAACTGCTGGTATTTTGATTGGAATTTTATTAAATCTTTAGATGAATTGGGAGAGAACTGACATTTAACACTATCAAATCTTCCAATTTGTAAACACGGTGAACATCTCCATTTATTTAGGTGTGATATTTTGATTTATTATATAAAAATATATACTTGGTCTTCATCCCCCATTTCTGGCACAGAGCTCCTAAAACCCTTGTAATTTCCTAAATAATGAGAGTGATAAAGGAGTTTCTTTTCATGTTAAGGAGGTGACTTTTGGAATGCCCCTAGGTCACATAAGGATGGGGGCTGGTCACCAGAGGAACCAACCACGTGATTGAAGCTTTCAGTTCCACCCTCCCCTCACCCCACCCCCAACTCCAGGGTGGGGAGAGGGGCTTGAAATTGAGTTCAATCACCAACGGCCAACAATCCTGCCTATGTAATGAAGCCTCCGTAAGACCCCAAAAGGACAGAGTTCAGAGAGCTTCTGGGTTGGTGAACATGTGGAGATTTGGGGAAAGTGGCATGCTCAGAAAGGGCATGGAAGTTCCACAGCCCCTCTCCATACCCTGCCTTATGCATCTCTTCCATCTGGTTGTTCCTGAATTATATTCTTTTCATAATAAACTGGTAATCTAGTAAGTAAAATGTTTGAGTTCTGTGAGATGCTCTAGCAAATTAACTTAACCCATGGAGGAGGTTGTTGGAACCGAAGATCTATAGCTGGTTGGTCAGAAGCACAGGTGACAGACTGGCATCTTAACTGGGGGAGGGGGGAGGGCAAACCCTTAACCTGTGGGATCTGATGCTATCTCTGGGTAGATAGTGTCAGGATTGAGTTGAATTGTAGGACAATCAGCTGGTGTCCCAAGAATTGTTTGATGGTGTGAAGGAAACCCCCCTCCACACATTGGAATTGGGTTCAGACCTCAGTTATTAGGTGTTCTTGATTTCTTTCATCAGTGTTTTAACTTTTACCATACAGATTCTGCACACATTTTGTTAGATTTGAACCTAAGTATTTCAACATCGTGGTACTGTTTTTTCAATTTTGTACTCTAATTGTTCATTGCTAGTATACAGAAATACAAGTGGCTTTTTATATTGACTTTGTACCCTGCAACCTTGGTAAACTCACTTATTAGGTCTATGAGCTTCTTTGTAAAGTCCTTGAGGCTTTCTATATAGACACCATATCATTTGAGCACAGAGATAGTTTTGTTTCTTTCCTTATAATCTGGAGATCTTTTATTTCTTTTTCTTGATTTACTACACTTAATAGAATTTCCAGTATGCTGCTGAATAAGAGTAGAAAGAACAAGTACCCTTGTCTTGTTCCATCTGATGGAGAAGCATTAGTCTTTCATCACTAAGTATTATATAATGCTGGCTGTGGTGTGGGTAACTCCCTCAAATAAAGGGAGTTGCCTTTTATTGCCTGTGTGCTGAGAAAATTTTTTTAATCATTAATACAGTAGTCCTCCCTTATCTGTGGTTTCGCTTTCTGAGGTTTCAGTTACTCTTGGTCTACCACAGTCTAAAAATAATAAATGGAAAATTCCAGAAATAAACAATTCATAACTTTTAAATTGCACGCCATTCTGAGTAGCATGATGAAATCTTGCACCATCCAGCTCTGTCCCTTCGGTACATGAATCATCCCTTTGTCCAGCATATTCATGCTGTATATGCTACCCACCCAGTAGTATAGGAAAAATATAGAATATACAGGGTTTGGTACTGTCTGTGGTTTCAGTCATCCACTGCAGGTCTTGGAATATATCCCCTGCAGATGTTAAATTTTGTCAAATGCTTCTTCTGGATCTATTGAAATGATATGTTATTTTTCTTCTTTAGTCTATTAATATGGTTAATTACATTGATTCTTTTCCAGCTTGAGATATAATTGACATATAACATTGTGTAAGTTTAAGGTGTACAGCATGATGATTTGATACTCGTGTATATTGTGAAATGATTACCACAATAAAGTTACTTAACATATCCATCACCTCACGTAATTACCATTTTGTTGTGGTGGTGGTAGTGGTGAGAACATTTAAGATTTAATGTTAACTACAGTTGCCATGCTGTACATTAGATCCCCAGAACTTATTCATTTTATAACTGGAAGTTTGTAGCTTTTGACGTACATCTCCTCCCCATTACTCCCCACCCTAGCCCCTGGCTTCCATCAATATACTCTTTCTGAGTTTGGCTTTTTAAAATTCCACGTGAGATCATACAGTATTTGTCTTTCTCTGACATTTCGCTTAGCATAATGGCCTCAAGTTTCATATATGTTGTCACAAATGGCAGGATTTCCTTCTTTACTATGGCTGAATAATATTCCATTATAAATATATACCACATTTAAATAAACACACACATATAAATCCATTCATCCATTGATGTACACTTAGGTTGTTTCCATGTCTTGGCTATTGTGAATAATGCTGCAAAGAACATGGGGGTACAGATATCTCTTTGAGGTAGTGATTTCATTTTCTTTGGATATATACCCAGAAGTGGGATTGCTGGATCATATGGTAGCTCTAATTTTAATTTTTTGAGGAACCTGCATACTGTCTTCCACAATGGGTGTACCAATTTGCATTCACACCAAAGTGCAAAAGCAAAGCTTCCTGAATGTTGAACCAGTCTTACATTCCTAGATAAACCCCACTTGGCCATGATAGATTATCCTTTTTATATATTGCTGGACTCAATTTGCTAACAGTTAGAAGAGGATTTTTGCATCTATTTTCATAAGGGATATTGGTATGTGGTTTTCTTTTCCTGCAATACCTTTGTGTTTGATATCAGGATAATGCTGGCTTCATAAAGTGAGTTGGAATGTGTAACCTCCTCTTCTATTTTCTGGAATAATTGTAGCATTGGTGTTATTACTTTCTCAAATATTTGGTAAAATTCAACAGTGGAACCACTTGAGCCTGGAGTTTTCTTCGGTGGAACATTGATACCTATAAATTCAATTTTTAAAAACAGATATAGAGCTGTAACAGGTTACCCATTTTGTATTTTATGAATGAGTTTTGTGTCTTTCTAGGAATTTGTTCATTAAATCTAATTTGTCAAATTTATGGACAGAAAGTTTTTTGTAGTATTCCCTTATTATCCTTTTAATGTCTGTAAGGTCTGTAGTGATGCTCCTTCTTTTATTCCTGATGGTAATTCCTGATTGCCTTTCCTTTCTTGTTCAGTCTGGCTGGAGGATTATCAATTTTATTGATCTTTTCAATGAGTCAGTATTGGTTTCATTGTGTTTTTTCTATTATTTTGATATTTCGATTTCATTCATTTTTGCTCTTTATTCTTTTCTGTTGTCTGTTGGCTTTGGGCTTAATTTTCTTATTTTTCATGTTTTTTATTTTGGAAGCTTAAATTTTTTGAGACCTTTCATTTAATGCCAAACATCTCTTTCTATGCACTATTTCCCACAAACTTTAAAGTGTTATATTTTCATTCAGTTGAAAATAATTTCTTGATTTACGTTGAGAATTACTCTTTGATCCATGGGTTATTTATAAGTCTATTTTAGGGACTTCCCTTGTGGCGCAGTGGATAGGACTCCGTGCTCCCAGTGCAGGGGGCCTGGGTTCGATCCCTGGTCAGGAAACTAGATCCCACATGCATGCCACAACTAACGAGCCCTGGAGCCACAACTAAGGAGCCCACATACTGCAACTAAGGAGCCGATGAGCTGCAACTAAGGAGCCCACCTGCCATAACTAAGACACAGCACAACCAAATAGATGATAAATAAATATTTTTTAAAAAAGTCTATTTTAAAATTTTTAGTTCTTTTTTTGAATTAATTTTTATTGGAGTATAGTTGATTTACAATGTTGTGTTAGTTTCTGCTGTATAGCAAAGTGAATCAGTTATACATATACACATATCCACCCTTTTTTTAGATTCTATTCCCATATAGGTCATTACAGAGGACTGAATAGAGTTCCCTGTGCTATACAGTAGGTTCTTATTAGTTATCTATTTTATATATAGTAGTGTGTATATGTCAATCCCAATTTCCGAATTTATCCTTCCCCCACTTCCCCCTTGGTAACCATAAATTTGTTTTCTACATCTGTGACTCTATTTCTGTTTTGTAAATAGGTTCAGTTGTATACAATTTTTAATTCTTTAGAGAGTTTGATTCTTTAGAGAGTTATTGATGCCTAGTTTAATTTCATTATGGTTAGAGAATATATTTTGTACCATTTTTTTAAACATCTTTATTGGAGTATAATTGCTGTATCTTTTTTTTTTTTTTTGGCTGTGTTGGGTCTTTGTTTCTGTGTGAGGGCTTTCTCTAGTGGCGGCAAGCGGGGGCCACTCTTCATCGCGGTGCGCGGCCCTCTCACTATCGCGGCCTCTCTTGTTGCGGAGCACAGGCTCCAGACGCGCAGGCTCAGTAGTTGTGGCTCATGGGCCTAGTTGCTCCGCGGCATGTGGGATCTTCCCAGACCAGGGCTCGGACCCGTGTCCCCTGCATTGGCAGGCAGATTCTCAACCACTGCGCCACCAGGGAAGCCCCTACTGTATCATTTTTAATCTTTTAAATTTGTTAAGGTGTTTTTATTGTCCAGAATAATGTCTATCTTAACGAATGTTCATGTACATTTAAGAAGAATTTCTATTCTGCTGTTGTATATAGTAGTGTATAAATGTAAATTAGGTGAAGTTCATTGATACTGTAATTCATATCTTCTATATCTTTGCTGATTTCCTGTCTACTTGTTCTACTGATCACTGAGAGAGGTGTATTGAAGACCTCAAGTATAATTGTAGATTTTTCTATTTCTCCTTTCTCTCATTTTTTGTTTCATGTATTTTTAAGTTCTGTGGTTAGTTGCATACATGTTTAGGATTGTTATGACTTTTTGGTAACTAAAGCCTTTCATTATTAAATAATGTCCCTCTTTTATGCCTGGTAATTTTCCTTTTTCTAAAGTCTACTTTGTCAGATATTAATATAACCACTCCAGTTTTCTTTTTACTAATGTTTACATGGTATACCTTTTTTCATCCTTTCACCTTTCTTTTGTAGATTTTTTACATATAGTATATTTATATTTGGTATCTGATATATTTATATTTTTTTCCAGTAGAAATAGTGTATTTATATTTGGAGTTTTTTCCAGTTTTTGCTATTATAAAAATGTTGCTATGAACATTCATGTATGGAATTTTGTGTGAATGTTAAGTTTTTATTTTTCTGGGATAAATGCCCAAGAGGACAATTGCTGAGTTGCATGGTAGTTTCATGTTTAATTTTGTAAGAAACTACAAAGCAGTTTTACAGAGTGGCTGTACCATTTTACATTCCCACCAGTAATCTATGAATAATCCAGTTTCTCCACATCCTTGCCAGCATTTGGTGTCATCATTCTTAATTTTAGCAATTCTGATAGGTGTGCAATATCTCATTGTGGTTTTAATTTGCATTTCCCTAATGGTTAAGGATTTTGAACACCTTCTCGTGTATTATTTGCTATCTGTATATCCTCTTCAGTGAAATGTCTGTTTCTGCCTTTTGCCCTTTCTCTAATTTTTTATTGTTGATTTTTCAGAGTTCTTAATATATTCTGTATACTAGTTCTTTGTCAGATATGCGGTTTGCAATATTTTCTCCTAGTTAGTAGCTTGTATTTTCATCTTTATTTTTTAACATCTTTATTGGAGTATAATTGCTTTACAATGTTGTGTTAGTTTCTGCTGTATAACAAAGTGAATCAGCTATATGTATACATATATCCCCATATGCCCTCCCTCTTGTGTCTCCCTCCCACCCTCCCTATCCCACCTCTCTAGGTGGTCACAAAGCACCGAGCTGATCTCCCTGTGCGATGCAGCTGCTTCCCACTAGCTATCTATTTTACATTTGGTAGTGTATGTATGTCCATGCTACTCTCTCACTTCATCCCAGCTTTCATCTTCTTAATATAGTGTTTCACAGAGCAAATGATTTTAATGAGGTCAATTTTTCCTTTTATGAGCCTTTTGGCATCATGTCTAAGAAATCTTTGCCTCAGCTTAGATTCTGAAGATTTTCCCTTATTTCTTCCTGAAAATTTTATAGTTTTACATTTTACATTTAAGTCTTTCATTCTTTTTGAGTTGAATTTTGTATAAAGTGTGTGGTTTAGGTCAAGTTTCATTTTTTGGCGGGGTCTACATATGTCCATTTGCTCTAGGCATCATGTGTTGTTTTATTAGTGCATTCCTAAGTATTTAATTTTCTTTGGAGTGATTACAAATGATATCATGTTTTTAAGTGAATTTTTCATTAAGATAATTATAGATTCACATAGAGTTGTAAGAAGTTATACAGAGAGCTCCTGTGTACTCTTTATTTAGTTTCATGCAATGGTAACATTTTACAAAACTATAGTACAATATTACAACCAGTACATTGACCTTAATGCAACGCACTGATATTATTAAGATTTAGAGTTTTATGTGTACTTATCTGTGTGCATGTGTGTGTATTTAGGGCTATACAGTTTTATCACATGCATAAGTTTATGTATCCACCACCACAATCACGACACTGAACAGTCTGATTAACAGAAGGACTGTTGTGTTGCCCTTTTATAAATATACCCACCTACCCTCACTGTCCCCTAACACCTGGCAACCACTAATCCATTCTCCATTTCTAATATCGTCATTTCAAAAATGTTATATAAATGGAATCATATAGTATGTAAACTTTTGGGACTGGCTTTTATTATTTATTTATTATTTATTTTTCGCTGTGTTGGGTCTTCGTTTCTGTGCGAGGGCTTTCTCTAGTTGCAGAGAGCGGGGGCCACTCTTCATCGCGGTGTGCGGGCCTCTCACTCTCGCGGCCTCTCTTGTTGCAGAGCACGGGCTCCAGACGCACAGGCTCAGTAGCTGTCGCTCACGGGCTTAGTTGCTCCGCGGCATGTGGGATCCTCCCAGACCAGGGCTCGAACCCGTGTCCCCTGCATTGGCAGGCAGATTCTCAACCACTGCGCCACCAGGGAAGCCCTGGGACTGGCTTTTTTCACTCAGTATAATCACCTGGAAATTCATCCAGTTGTCACATGTATTAATAATTTTCTTTTTTATTGCTGCCTAGTACTCTGCGGCATGTATGTACCACAGTTTGTTCAATCATTCAGTTATGAAAAACAACTGGGCTGTTTCCAATTTCTGGCTATTATGAATGAAGCTGCTATGAATATTTATGTACAGGTTTTTGTGTGAACGTAAGTTTTAATATCTCTAGGGTAAATGACCAAGAGGGAATTTGCTGGATTGTATGGTAATTGAATGTTGAGTTTTATAAGCGACTGAAAAACTGATTTCCAGAGTGGCTATACTATTTTATACTCCCACCATCAATAGATGTAAGTGATCAGTTTCTCTGTAACCTCTCCAGCATTTGGTGCTGTCACTATTTTTTATTGTAGCCATTCTGATAAGTGTGTAGTGGTATATCATTGTGGTTTAACTTGCCCTTCTCTGAAGACTAATGATATTGAGCATCTTTTTATTCCTTATTTGTCTTCTGTGTATTTTCCTTGGTCTCTTCATGTCTTTGCTCATATTCTAATTGTATTGTTTTTTTTTCTTACTTTTGACTTTTGCAAATTCTTTCTACATTCTAGATATTAGTCCTTTGTTGGATATGTGCTTTGCAGATACATTCTCACAGTCTGTAGCTTTGTCTTGTCATCCTTTTCACATCGTCTTTCACAGATAAAAAGTTTTTAATATTGATGAGGTCCAACTTACCAATTTTACCTTTAATGTATCATGCTTTTGGTAACAAGTCCAAGAGTTCCTTGCTTACCCTAGATTCCAAAGATTTTCTTTTAAGATTTTTCTAAAAAGATTAATAGTTATAAAATTTATATTTAAGTCCATCACATATTTTGAGTTCACTTTTGCATAGGTGTGAACTTAAGGTTGAGGGTTTTTTTTCCTCTTAGTGTATGGATTTCCAATTGCTCCAGCACCATTTGTTGAAAGACTATCTTTCCTCCATTGGAGTGCTTTTGGATCTTTGTCAAAAATCAGTAGGGCTTATTAGTGTGGGTCTATTTCTTGGTTCTCTATTCTGTTCCATTGTCCTATTTGCCTACCCCTCCACCAATACCATGTTGTCTTTATTACTGCAGCTATATGGTAAGTTTTAATATTGGGTAGAGTGTTTCCGCCCAATTTATTTTTTCTTGTCAAGATTGTTTTAGGTATTCCAGGGTCTATTCCTATCCATATCAACTTTAGAGTAAGCTTGTCTATATCTACATATAAATTTGTGGGAATTTGATAGGAGTCACACTAAATCGATATATAAATTCAGGGAGAACTGAAATCCTTATTATGTTGAGTTTTCCAATACATGTATATGGTATATCCCTCCATTTATTTTGATCTTTTTTTAATTTCTGGCAGCAGCATTTTATAATTATCAGTACACAGATCCTGTACATGTTTTGTCAAGTGTATTCCTAAGTATTTCATTTTCTTTGGAGCAATTTAAAATGGTACATTTTTTTTTTTTTTTTAGAAATTTCATGTAATGTCTGAAACATATATATTAACATATTTCCATACATATTTCCATACAAATACAAATATAAGATTTTTAGAAATTTCATGTAATGTCTGAAACATTTTTATTAACATATTTCCATACAAATAACCCAATGAAAGTTTAGTATTAGTTGTTTTGTTTGTTTTTTTATACTGCAGGTTCTTATTAGGCATCACTTTTATACACATCAGTGTATACATGTCAATCCCAATCCCCCAATTCAGCGCACCACCATCCCCACCCCACCGCAGTTTTCCCCCCTTGGTGTCCATATGTCCATTCTCTACATCTGGGTCTCAACTTCTGCCCTGCAAACTGGCTCATCTGTACCATTTTTCTAGGTTCCACATACATGCATTAATATACGATATTTGTTTTTCTCTTTCTGACTTACTTCACTCTGTATGACAGTCTCTAGATCCATCCACGTCTCAACAAATGACTCAATTTCGTTCCTTTTTATGGCTGAGTAATATTCCATTGTATATATGTACCACTCTTCTTTATCCATTCGTCTGTCGATGGGCATTTAGGTTGCTTCCATGACCTGGCTATTGTAAATAGTGCTGCAAAGAACATTCGGGTCCATGTGTCTTTTTGAATTACGGTTTTCTCTGGGTATATGCCCAGTAGTGGGATTGCTGGGTCATATGGTAATTCCATTTTTAGTTTTTTAAGGAACCTCCATATTGTTCTCCATAGTGGCTGTATCAATTTACATTCCCACCAACAGTGCAAGAGGGTTCCCTTTTCTCCACACCCTCTCCAGCATTTGTTGTTTGTCGATTTTCTGATGATGCCCATTCTAACAGGAGTGAGGTGATAACTCATTGTAGTTTTGATTTGCATTTCTCTAATAATTAGTGATGTTGAGCATCTTTTCATGTGCTTCGTGGCCGTCTGTATGTCTTCTTTGGAGAAATGTCTATTTAGGTCTTCTGCCCATTTTTGGATTGGGGTGTTTGTTTCTTTAATATTGAGCTGAATGAGCTGTTTATATATTTTGGAGATTAATCCTTTGTCCGTTGATTCGTTTGCAAATATTTTCTCCCATTCTGAGGGTTGTCTTTTCGTCTTGTTTATGGTTTCCTTTGCTGTGCAAAAGCTTTGAAGTTTCATTAGGTCCCACTTGTTAATTTTTGTTTTTATTTCCATTACTCTAGGAGGTGGATCAAAAAAGATCTGCTGTGATTTATGTCAAAGAGTGTTCTTCCTATGTTTTCCTCTAAGAGTTTTATAGTGTCCAGTCTTATATTTAGGTCTCTAATCCATTTTGAGTTTATTTTTGTGTATGGTGTTAGGGAGTATTCTAATTTCATTCTTTTACATGTAGCTGTCCCGTTTTCCCAGCACCACTTATTGAAGAGACTGTCTTTTCTCCATTGTATATCTTTGCCTCCTTTGTCATAGATTAGTTGACCATAGGTGCGTGGGTTAATCTCTGGGCTTTCGATCTTGTTCCATTGATCTATGTTTCTGTTTTTGTGCCAGTACCGTATTGTCTTGATTACTGTAGCTTTGTAGTATAGTCTGAAGTCAGGGAGTCTGATTCCTCCAGCTCCATTTTTTTCCCTCAAGACTGCTTTGGCTATTCGGGGTCTTTTGTGTCTCCATACAAATTTTAAGATGATTTGTTCTAGCTCCGTAAAAAATGCCATTGGTAATTTGATAGGGATTGCATTGAATCTGTAGATTGCTTTGGGTAGTATACTCATTTTCACAATGTTGATTCTTCCAATCCAAGAACATGGTATATCTCTCCATCTGTTGGTATCATCTTTAATTTCTTTCATCAGTGTCTTATAGTTTTCTGCATACAGGTCTTTGGTCTCCCTAGGTAGGTTTATTCCTAGGTATTTTATTCTTTTTGTTGCAATGGTAAATGGGAGTGTTTCCATAATTTCTCTTTCAGATTTTTCATCATTAGTGTATAGGAATGCAAGAGATTTCTGTGCATTAATTTTGTATCCTGCAACTTTACCATATTCATTAATTAGCTCTAGCAGTTTTCTGGTGGCAGTTTTAGGATTCTCTATGTATAGTATCATGTCATCCGCAAACAGTGACAGTTTTACTTCTTCTTTTCCAATTTGTATTCCTTTTATTTCTTTTTCTTCTCTGATTGCCGTGGCTAGGACTTCCAGAACTATGTTGAATAATAGTGGTGAGAGTGGACATCCTTGTCTCGTTCCTGATCTTAGAGGAAATGCTTTCAGTTTTTCACCATTGAGAATGATGTTTGCCGTGGGTTTGTCATATATGGCCTTTATTATGTTGAGGTAGGTTCCCTCTATGCCCACTTTCTGGAGAGTTTTTATCATGAATGGGTGTTGAATTTTGTCAAAAGCTTTTTCTGCATCTATTGAGATGATCATATGGTTTTTATTCTTCAATTTGTTAATATGGTGTATCACATTGATTGATTTGCGTATATTGAAGAATCCTTGCATCCCTGGGATAAATCCCACTTGATCGTGGTGTATGATCCTTTTAATGTGTTGTTGGATTCTGTTTGCTAGTATTTTGTTGAGGATTTTTGCATCTATATTCATCAGTGATATTGGTCTGTAATTTTCTTTTTTTGTAGTGTCTTTGTCTGGTTTTGGTATCAGGGTGATGGTGGCCTCATAGAATGAGTTTGGGAGTGTTCCTTCCTCTGCAATTCTTTGGAAGAGTTTGAGAAGGATGGGTGTTAGCTCTTCTCTAAATGTTTGATAGAATTCACCTGTGAAGTCATCTGGTCCTGGACTTTTGTTTGTTGGAAGATTTTTAATCACAGTTTCAATTTCAGTACTTGTGATTGGTCTGTTCATATTTTCTGTTTCTTCCTGGTTCAGTCTTGGAAGGTTATACCTTTCTAAGAATTTGTCCAATTCTTCCAGGTTGTCCATTTTATTGGCATAAAGTTGCTTGTAGTAGTCTCTTAGGATGCTTTGTATTTCTGCAGTGTCTGTTGTAACTTCTCCTTTTTCATTTCTGATTTTATTGATTTGAGTCCTCTCCCTCTTTTTCTTGATGAGTCTGGCTAATGGCTTATCAATTTTGTTTATCTTCTCAAAGAACCAACTTTTAGTTTTATTGATCTTTGCTATTGTTTTCTTTGTTTCTATTTCATTTATTTCTGCTCTGATCTTTATGATTTCTTTCCTTCTGCTAACTTTGGGCTTTGTTTGTTCTTCTTTCTCTAGTTTCTTTAGGTGTAAGGTTAGATTGTTTACTTGAGATTTTTCTTGTTTCTTTAGGTAGGCTTGTATAGCTATACACTTCCCTCTTAGAACCGCTTTTGCTGCATCCCATAGGTTTTGGGTCGTCGTGTTTTCATTGTCATTTGTCTCTAGGTATTTTTTGATTTCCTCTTTGATTTCTTCAGTGATCTCTTGGTTATTTAGTAACATATTGTTTAGCCTCCATGTGTTTGTCTTTTTTACGTT
Source organism: Eschrichtius robustus (assembly GCF_028021215.1). NCBI lineage: Eukaryota > Metazoa > Chordata > Mammalia > Artiodactyla > Eschrichtiidae > Eschrichtius > Eschrichtius robustus. The sequence continues at coordinate 18,629,319 of NC_090845.1, forward strand.
TTTTTCCCTGTAATTCATCTCTAATCTCATAGCGTTGTGGTCAGAAAAGATGCTTGATATGATTTCAATTTTCTTAAATTTACTGAGGCTTGATTTGTGACCCAAGATGTGATCTATCCTGGAGAATGTTCCGTGCGCACTTGAGAAGAACGTGTAATCTGCTGGTTTTGGATGGAATGTCCTATATATATCAATTAAATCTATCTGGTCTATTGTGTCATTTAAAGCTTCTGTTTCCTTATTTATTTTCATTTTGGATGATCTGTCCATTGGTGTAAGTGAGGTGTTAAAGTCTCCCACTATTATTGTGTTACTGTCGATTTCCTCTTTTATGGCTGTTAGCAGTTGCCTTATGTATTGAGGTGCTCCTATGTTGGGTGCATATATATTTATAATTGTTATATCTTCTTCTTGGATTGATCCCTGGATCATTATGTAGTGTCCTTCCTTGTCTCTTGTAACATTCTTAATTTTAAAGTCTATTTTATCTGATATGAGTATAGCTACTCCAGCTTTCTTTTGATTTCCATTTGCATGGAATATCTTTTTCCATGCCCTCACTTTCAGTCTGTATGTGTCCCTAGGTCTAAAGTGGGTCTCTTGTAGACAGCATATATATGGGTCTTGTTTTTGTATCCATTCAGCCAGTCTACGTCTCTTGGTTGGGGCATTTAATCCATTCACGTTTAAGGTAATTATCGATATGTATGTTCCTATGACCATTTTCTTAATTGTTTTGGGTTTGTTTTTGTAGGTCCTTTTCTTCTCTTGTGTTTCCCACTTAGAGAAGTTCCTTTAGCGTTTGTTGTAGAGCTGGTTTGGTGGTGCTGAATTCTCTTAGCTTTTGCTTGTCTGTAAAGCTTTTGATTTCTCCATCAAATCTAAATGAGATCCTTGCCCGGTAGAGTAATCTTGGTTGTAGGTTCTTCCCTTTCATCACTTGAAGTATATCATGCCACTCCCTTCTGGCTTGCAGAGTTTCTGCTGAGAAATCAGCTGTTAACCTTATGGGAGTTCCCTTGTATGTTATTTGTCGTTTTTCCCTTGCTGCTTTCAATAATTTTTCTTTGTCTTTAATTTTTGCCACTTTGATTACTATGTGTCTCGGCGTGTTTCTCCTTGGGTTTATCCTGTATGGGACTCTCTGTGCTTCCTGGACTTGGGTGGCTATTTCCTTTCCCATGTTAGGGAAGTTTTCGACTATAATCTCTTCAACTATTTTCTCTGGTCCTTTCTCTCTCTCTTCTCCTTCTGGGACCCCTATAATGCAAATGTTGTTGCGTTTAATGTTGTCCCAGAGGTCTCTTAGGCTGTCTTCATTTCTTTTCATTCTTTTTTCTTTAGTCTGTTCCGCAGCAGTGAATTCCACCATTCTGTCTTCCAGGTCACTTATCCGTTCTTCTGCCTCAGTTATTCTGCTATTGATTCCTTCTAGTGTAGTTTTCATTTCAGTTATTGTATTGGTCATCTCTGTTTGTTTGTTCTTTAATTCTTCTAGGTCTTTGTTAATCATTTCTTGCATCTTCTCAATCTTTGCCTCCATTCTTATTCCGAGGTCCGGGATCATCTTCACTATCATTATTCTGAATTCTTTTTCTGGAAGGTTGCCTATCTCCACTTCATTTAGTTGTTTTTCTGGGGTTTTTTCTTGTTCCTTCATCTGGTACATAGCCCTCTGCCTTTTCATCTTCTCTATCTTTCTGTAACTGTGGTTTTTGGTCCACAGGCTGCAGGATTGTAGTTTTTCTTGCTTCTGCTGTCTGCCCTCTGGTGGTTGAGGCTATCTAAGAGGCTTGATGGGAGGCTCTGGTGGTGGGTAGAGCTGACTGTTGCTGTGGTGGTCAGAGCTCAGTACTCAAATGGTACATTTTTAATGTTGGTTTCCACATGTTAATATAGAGAAATGAGATTGATTATTTATCTAGATCTTGTGGCCTGTGAACTTATACGTTGCTGAACTTACTTATTAGCCCTAGGAGATGTTTCGTAGGTTCCTTGGGATTGCATTTTATTTCTTGATTTTATGCCTGCCAAATCTGTCCATTTCTGATAGAGGGGTGTTGACGTATCCAACTATAATAGTGGATTCATCTATTTCTCCTTGCAGTTCTATCAGTTTTTGCCACACATATTTTGATACTCTACTGTTAGAGAGAGTTAGGTGCATACAAGTTAAGGATCATGTGTCTTCTTGGAAATTGGACCCTTTTATCATTATGTAATGCCCCTCTTTATCCCGGATACCTTTCCTTACTCTGAAGTCTACTCTGAAATTAATATGTCTACTCCTGCTTTCTTTAGATTAATATTAGCATGGTACATCTTTCTACACCCACTTACTTAATCTAAATATGTCTTTATATTTCAAGTGGGTTTTTTGTAGACAACATATAGTTTGGTCTTGTTTTTTGATCCACTCTGACAATCTTTGTCTTTTAATTGATGCATTTAGACGGTTGACGTTCAAAGTGATTACTGAGATAGTTGGAGTAATAGCTAGCATATTACTGTTTTCTATTTGTTGCCCTTGTTCTTTGTTTCTATTTTCATCTTCCACTCTTTTTCTGCCTTTTGTGCTATAGCTAGGTCTTATTATTTTATCCACTTTGACAGTCTCAGCCTTTAAGTGTTAGTGGTTGTCTTAGAGTTTGAAATATACATTTACAATTAATCCAAGTACACTTTCAAATAACACTATACACTTCTTAGGTAGTGTGGGTACCTTATATTACCAATTCCTCCCTCTTGTCCCTTATGACGTCCCTTATCACTTCACTTATCCATAAGCTATAATCACCCATTATATTCATTTGGGAAGTTTCTATTAACATATGTTCAAGCTCACTAATTCTTTTCTCAGCTATGTCTAGTCTACTGATGAATCCACGAAAGGCATTCTTCATTTTTGGTACAGTGTTTGTGATTTCTAGCATTTCCTTCTGAGTCTTTCTTAGAGTTTCCATCTCTCTGCTTACACTACCTATTTGTTTCTGCATTTATCCAATCTTCTATTACAGTCCTTAGGATGTTAATGATCATTATTTTAAATTATCACTGTGATAATTCCAAAATCTCTGCCATATGTGAGCCTGGTTCTGATGCCTGGACTGATTCTTCAGACGGCTTTTTTGTTTTGTTTTGGTTTGGTTTTTGTTTTGTTTTGTTTTGCCTTTTAGCATGTCTTGTAATTTTGTTGTTGCTGTTGTTGTTGAAAGCCAGACATGATGCATCAGGAAAGGAAATAAGATAAACAGGCCTTTAGTGTGAGGTTTTATGTTTATCTGGCTAGGAGTTAGGCTGTGTTTATTGTTTGCTGTAACTATAGGTATGGGAAGCTAAGATTTCTTCTAGTGTCCTTGTCTTTGTCTTCTCTGTTATCTTTGGGTTTCCCTAGAAGCTCTTTCTTAACTTCAGCCTGAGATTTGCAGTTCTTTCAGCTGTAATTCCCTATTATTATACAGAAGCCCTGTTGATATTGTGGAAAGACGTGGAAGAAGGAGAAGCATTATATATTCCTACCAAGGGAGATTCATCTTTCACTTGTCCTGGGCCCCTGGGCTATAACCTTTGTGAGTGCTTCTCAGGTTTTTTCCTTTCCTTAGGTGAGACAGGAAGGCTAAAGGAGGATGGAGATGGGTATTTCCCTTCTTTCACATTGGTTAGTCTCTGGTAAAATCCATGTGGGTTAGGATCTGGTAAAATAGTTTCTCTTGAGAACAGGTCTTTGTTAATAAGAACAGAATGCCCTGGGCATATTTCAAAATAATTACTTTTCCCCTTCCCCTGCCAAAAGCAAGGGGGGATTTTCCTCCAACCTTCACCCTGAGAATCTGGTGGTGCTCCTGGAGATTTAACTCAGAAGTATGGGTGTCCCCCTAAGGCTGAGTCCCTAGGAGTTTTTAATCTCTCAAGCTAGTCTATGCTCAGTCTCCAGCAATGTGTTCCTACCAGGCTCCAGCTGCAGCTTCTGATCCTGGTAAGGTGCAAGTCTCTGTATTCAATTGTCTCTCCAGTTTAGGGAGCTGTGATTTTCCCTGTGACTTTAATTCGCTGACAGATCTAAGAAGAGTTGTTGATTTTCAGTTTCTTCAGCTTTTTTCTTGTGAGGATGAGAATGACAACTTCCAAGCTCTTTACATGTTGGACCAGAAACTGTAAGTGAATTGTGGGGGTTATTTTTAGCCATTCTGCCAATCTCTTTTTTAATTGGTGTATATAGACAATTTACATTTGTTATTTATTGATATGTTTTGGCTTAACTTGGCCATTTTATTATTTGTTTTCTGTTTGTTTTCTCTGTTTCTCATTCTGCTTCTTATCTTTTCTTATTTCTCAGTGGCGTATTTGAACATTTTTAAGAATTCTCTCCTGATAAATGTATAGTGTTTTTGAATACATTTCTTTGTGTAGTTTTCTTAGCAGTGTTCTAGATATACGCAGTATACACATATATGTGTATGACATAACAATGAACTGGTTTCAACATTTTACCATTTTGAGTTAAGTATAGAAAAATGACTTCCATTTAGGTCCTTTTACGCTCACCATTTAAAAAACATATTTTTAAAAAGTGTGTCCTCTACTTATGTTAAGCACCAAGCAGCTGGTGTTATAATTTTTGCTTCGGCCTTCAAATATGATTTAAGAAGCTCATGAGAAGTAGGATAATCTGTTATATTTACCCCTATATTTACACATTCCAACTTCCTTTCCTTTCTGAAATTCCACGCCTCCTTCTGTTATCACTACTTTTCTGATTAGAGAAGTTACTTCAGCCATTCTTTAATGGGAGGTTTGCTAGAAAATAATTATCTTAGTTTTCCTTTGTCCCAGAATGTCTTTATTGACCCTTCATTGCAGAAGGATGTTTTTGTCAGACATAGAACTTGCTGTTGACAATTCTTTTTAATTCAGTGCTTGAAAAATGTTCTGCCACTTACTCCTGATCTCCATATTTTCAGATGAGAAATCTGCTGTCATACCAATTGGTGTTTCCCTATAAGTAATGCAGCATTTCTCTCTGGCTGCTTTCAAGATTTATTTCTTTGTCTTTAGTGTTCAGAAGTTTAATTATGATGTGTCATGGTATGGACTTCTTTGGGTTTATCTTATTTGAGACTTGTTCAGCTTCTTGGACCTGTAGGTTTGTTTCTTTTTCCAAATTTGGATCATTTTTAGCCATTATTCCTTGGAATAATATTTCAGTCCCACTGTCTCTCTCCTCTCCTTTTGGAAGTCTGATGATACAAATGTTCTCTTTTGTTATTCTCCCATAGGTCCCTGAGACTCTGTTCAATTTTTTTCCAATCTATTTTCTCTTTGATTTTCAGATTGGGTAAATTCTACTGATTTGTACCCTGGTTCATTTATTCTATCTCTACTGTACTATTGAACCACTGAGTGAGTTTTTCATTTTGATTATTGTGTTTTTAGTTCTGTCATCACCATTTATTCTTTGTTATAGATTCTTTTTCTTTGGTGAGATTTTTACTTTTTCAAGAAAATTCATAATTGTTCATTAAGTCATCTTTGTGACAGCTGCTTTAAAAATTTTGTCAGATAATTCCAACATCTGAGTCCTTTTGATGTTGACATCTATTAATTGTCTTTTCTCATTCATGTTTGATTTTTCTGGTTCTTACTGTGCTGAGTGACTTTTCATTATATCCTCAACACTTTGGAAATTGTATTATGAGACTATGGATCCTATTTAATCTTTCTTTGATCAGGCAGTCCACCTGTTGAGGTGTAACTCCCACACCAGGTGGAGTGTGTGTTATGTTTCCTGCTGGTCCCTGCCAACACTACCTCAGCAAAAGTGGGGCAATGACTCACACTGTCTCATTGCAGATACATGGGGTGGAAGGTCAGCTCTACCTTCAGTCCTGCTGACCCCTTCCTGGTGAAACTAGGATGCTGTCAGGTGGGTGTAGAGGCTCAGCTTCCTACTAGGCCCCTTTGACACCATCAGTGAGGGGACAGAAGTGTTGTCTAGACTTGCTTAGCACCACATCATTCAGTCTCACTGTTACTGGGTGAGTTTGGAAGTTCAACTTGGCACTGGCCTTGTTGACACCAGAGGCAGTTGGAAAGCAGGGTGCTTACTAGGCTTGACTTGCACCATTTATTTAGTCTCATTGATCTCAGAAGAGGTGGAGGCTTAGTTTGCCACTGAGTCCTTTGACATTGGAGAGGGGTTATAGCCCCACCTCCCACCACCTCGTTAAATCTTATTGCTGCTAGGTACAACTGAAGGCTCAGCTCACCTCTGAACCCCACTGAAACTACCCTGTTGGAGGAGTCTGAACACTGCCTGATTCTGCCAGGTGGGGAATGAAAGATCTGCTCCCCGCTCAGCCCCACTAATAGTACCTTGGTAGGGGAATCAGAGCGCCATCTGCTTCCATCAGGCAGGGGATGGGCAATCAACTGCCCGCTTGGTCCAATCATTACTACCTCTACAGGAGAATCAGATAATTGTTGTCTGCTTCAGATCCCCACTTAGCTTGCTAACACCACTTAGTGGAGAAATCAAAGTGCCACTTACTTGCGCCAAGAGGACTATCACTGAGACATACTTTTCCCCATGTTGTTTCTCTGGTATAGGGTGGGTCTTGCCCAAAAGGTTTTCTGTTCTTAGGCCACGCTTTTCCTGGCACTTTGGCTAGAGAGTGGGAATTGGCTTTTCTTGCAACTTTGTTTTGTCTTTGCCTGTTGGTAGTTCTGGGTGGGAGGCTTCTGCCATACCCTGTCTCAGCCTGGATGGGAGGGGAGTTTTGTGGAGAATGGATACACGTATATGTATAGCTGAGTTGCTTTGCTGTGCACCTGAAAATATCACAACATTGTTAATCGGCTATACCCCAATATAAAATTAAAAGTTTAAAAAAAAAAAAAGAATATCTGGGAGACAACAAGGAAACCCAGGGAACTCATCACTGTGTCTTTCCTCAAGTCAAAAGTTACCTAGACTGGGGCTTCCTTGGTGGTATAGTGGTTAGGAATCCGCCTGCCAATGCAGGTTACATGGGTTCGAGCCCTGGTCCAGGAAGATCCCACATGCCACAGAGCAACTAAGCCTGTGTGCCACAACTACTGAGCCTGCACTCTAGAGCCCACGTGCCACACTACTGAAGCCTGCGTGCCTAGAGCCCGTGCTCTGCAACAAGAGAAGCCACCACAATGAGAAGCCCGTGCACTGCAATGAAGAGTAGCCCCCGCTCACCACAACTAAAGAACGCCTGTGCACAGCAACAAAGACCCAACGCAGCCAAAAATAAAATAAATTAAAAAAAAAAAGTTACCTAGACTGTCAGCCTTCTTTTTACCTTTCAGAGTCTATGATTGTTTGTTATGTTATGTCCAGGATTTTTTAGTTGTAAGAGGGAGAACCTGGAAGGAATGGGGCTAGAACTAGAGGTCTCCCCAAAAGTTATTTAAAGAAGACAATGTTTTCTGTTGTACCTTACTAGAATTTTTTTAAAATAGGGATTGAATATTTACTTTTACCAAAATTTTTTCCTGTATATATTTGGAGGTTGACTTGTGTTTTGACCTTTAATCTACTAATTAGGGTTAGGATGAACATTTAGGAAAACTTCACATAATGGCCTGAACTTTTTTTTTCTATAAAGGAGGCAAGGCAGTTTATTGACCACCAATTTTTAAAATTTAAAAATATACTTTAAAATTCGCCAGTTTTGTGGAGAACCTGAAATGTGTACTAAAGGCTTTGATATTTAATGTTACTAGGATATATAAGTGAAGGCTAGAAGGTACTGAAGAATCTAGTAAACCTAGAGTCTTCCAGTGAAGCTGCAGTCTTCTCAAATAGAAGTATGTAAAACTTTACTGGTAACCATTTTAATACTTACATGTGGGATATATTAGTATGAGAGCAGCTGCTCAGCCAAGAGGCTCCCAATATTTTGCTTCAGCTGACATCAACATGCTATTCCTCTATATGTCATCTGACAACTGCTTAAAGCCTTCTTTATTTCTCAATGTTCCAGAAGTATTTAAAGATTATGATGAAGGCAATATTCAGTCTTTAATTGGTTCCTAGACAATGGTCATATGTTGAACCATCAAAAGTCCATCCTAATTTCCTGTATGTGCAAAATTATGGGATAGAATTTAATTCTTAGATTTAATTTACTTACCACAAACAGACCAAAATTTATCAGCTAAATACATAGGGTAAAACTATGCCTTTAAAATCATGTATTAAGTAATTAAAATTAAACAGAATGTATAAAAACTTGATTCCTAATATTTCTTTTCAGGGATTTTTCGGAAACAAAAAAGAATGAACTATAGGTCCATGTGTCAATATGGATGAATTTCAAAAACATTATACTGAGTAAAAAGAAGCAAGACACAAAAAGTATACATTGCATAATTTCATTTACATGAAATTCTAGAATGGACAAAACTAATAACCTATGATGACAGAAATCAGATCATGGTTGTTGTGGGGGACATTCACTGAGGTGGGGTATAAGGGAACGGTGATGAGAATGTTCTGGGTCTTAGTAATGGTATGGGTTATAAAGTTTATGCATCTGCCAAAACTGAACAGTACACACAGAGTATTTAGCTGTATTTAAATTGTACTTCAAAAAAACTCAAGATCTATATATAAGACTAAAAGACTTAGGAAGTGTACTGGCTAAATAAGTTTTCTACTCCCCCAGATTAAATAAAAGCCTTAGCGATGGAGGGCAAAGCAGGGAGGAAAATCTGAAGAGAGAAAACAAGAGAGCCACGTATAGTGGAGGAAGGGAGGGCTGCTCTAAGTGTGAGTATGTGAGATGGTATAAAGAATCCTGGGTAAAGACCAAGGAGATGGCAAACCTTTAAGAAAAGTCCTTCAAACTATTAAAAGTGCAATAGCTATTGTTTGCCCATATTGGAAAGGGCCAGTGAAAACCCACTGAATTTCCAGTGGGGTGGCATCTGAAAGTCCTGGAGAGTTAGAGTAGCTATGAAGGGAAATAGTTAATGAGCCTATGAGAGATCTACAGGTGTTACTAATGACCACTAAACTAGAGGAATGTACAGCTGGGATCAAGACAGGTATATAGTTTGACTTTAGCAGATGTCAGCATGCCAGGGATAGGCCCAAGGATTAGATAGAAGTCACATTACAGAGGACGTCAGTTTAGGACACAACCAAATCAAACATAACAAGTAGATGTGCCTACTTTATGGAAACTTTTAAATATTTAAGCTTCCTTCCAGCTTTACATCTACCTTGGGGAGGGGGAGAAGGCAAAACCCATGAATTTCTTTAAGAAAAATCTTAAAGGTGACCAACTTTACCTGGTTGTGACCAAATAAAACTTTCTGAGACATAAATAATTTTTCTGTCACTAGATAAAATTTTCTGGGCACTTGAGTTAGAGATTACATTTAGTTATATAAAAAGTAAAGCTTCTCTTTCTGTATGTGCCTGTGTTAAACTTACAGAAAAGTTGCAAAAGTAGTACAGGGAGAGTTCTCTTATATGCCTTATCCCTCACCCTGCTTCTCCCAATGTTATAACCATAGTTTGATTATCAAGAACAGGAAATTAACATTGATACAATATTATTAACTAAACTACAGACTTTATTCTAAATTCACCAATTTTTTTCCACTAATGTCTTTTTTCTGTTCTAGGATCCTATCCAGGATCCCACATTGCCATCACAACTGAATTTGCAGTCTGAGAAATATGTACTCATTAGATAACTGCAGACATTCTTCATTTCTCCAACACCTTTAAACTGAATTGAAAATTTGGGTTGGCTGTTATGAACATTTTCACTGATCATTATATGTGTACAAACGCCTCCCCAAAAGTCTATTTGTGATAAATACTGGGGGAGGAGCAGATTGCATGGTGATTTCTTCTATTTTAATGAAACCTTGCATTTGGTTTCATCATAGCAAACAACTTTCTAGGAGGCTTGCCTTCTACTTCAATGATTTTGCTTACTTTTTCTTGAAAAGTCTTCTATGTATCTCTATAGGTGGTTACAAATTTTTCTTGAATGCTGATGCTATGGCAGTAAGTTTTTCTTCTGAAACAATCAAACCTTCTTTTCTCATGATTCTGATATGTCACTATACTAACTCATTTCTCTTGAACAGCAAAATGTTTTGGCCACATATGTTGCTTAGATCTGAGGCATGAGAATTCACTGCATTTGATCACAAATCTATGCAACCAGAAGTGTTCTGACGTGCTAAATCAGCCCATCCCTATTCAAATTACCACTGATCATATTGGTCCTCCTTCCAAACTATTTGATGGTAGAGCTTAGCTAATGTCTATGTCTGAGGAAGTCATTAGGTACTGGTCAATTTGGAAACAGGTTTTGACTATACTCATTTGGGAAAAGAAAGATCATTAAAGTAGAACATCAAAGTCAAATTGTCATAAATTTCCTTGCTTGAGAATATTTTTCTAACAGTTCATGGAGAAAGTGACACAAGTTCCACTTACCTTGAGCTTTTGATTCTCTCTACCGATCTTAATATATTTCTTCCAGGCCTTGACTGTAGGATAATATGTAAGGTAATGAAAGGAAGCAAAATATGCCACACCAAAATATGCTGCTTGGTATATTGATTATTTTGAGTTGAAGTCACTTGAAAACAGCAAATGCAGGGAGAGGCTTCCTCTGAACTCCCCTTATCTGCCTAAAGATAAATCCTCCTAAAGGAATTCAGTTATCATAAATCCCCTCCCTAGGAGTTTCATCAACCAAAGAGGGCTGACTCCTACCACAGGAGAGTCTAGAAGTACACACCACACCCAGACAAACTTTGTCACAAACTATCATACCTCCCATCTCTTCTTTTAAAGCCCCCATTCATCTTCCCTAAAAATCATTTTATCTCCCCTAAGAGGCCTACTACCCCCCTCCCCTTTCCCTATTAAGGTGGTATTTAATCCTGAATTCTAAAGCCACCTCTCTTGTTAACCCATCTTTGATTATTGAGGTCTCAGCTAAGAACTCAGAAGGGTAGAGGGAAAATTATTTTGTCTCCCCTACAGTGATAATGGCAGCTATGTTAATCTGCAGAAACTGATTTCTAAGAAGCACAACTAAAGTGTTAGCAAATTATTTAATTCTTTGATCTATTCAAAGTGAATGCAAAATACAATTGTATAAATGGCAGGTATCAGTTGGAGTCATCTTTATCAAATGCATACAGGAACTCTTTGTATCAATGGTTGCTTTAGGTTGCTTCTTTTATGTGATTTACTAAAACAGGTAAATTAGTACTAACAGATGTTTCATTTTTACATGGCTGTTGAACCAAACCTCCATAAGATCCCATCAGAGCCCAAGTATATTTTTCATACTAAAAATGAGGTACACTGCATGTTAACAGAACACTTCTGATTATACTAACAGTTTTTGAAAAAGACTTAATAGCCTGCTATTTTTTACATATTTATGTTCTAATGGACCAAGAAAAATTGAGTAATCAATACAATATTAAAAAGCCATGATACAAGAGAAACTCACTGCATGTAGGAAAACAATATCCCTACCCCCAAAGCAAGATCACATTGGGTACCTAATATAATTTCTGAATAGTGTTTTTAAACTAAATATTGGATTTAGTTATTAATTCCACCATCTTTCTAATCTCCTTCCCAATTAGCTACAACTTCATCTTCCTGTTCAGGTATAAATTTTGCATGCGATCAGTCTTTCTTTTTCCATGAGATTATGCATACCAGAAGTTGTGCCATTAAGGAAATGAGGTTCTATATTTTCTAAGCATGGCACAGTTTTTGTTTTTGTTTTGTTTTGTTTTTTGTTTGTTTGTTTTAGCTGTACCGAGAGGCTTGCGGGATCTTAGTTCCCCGAAGAGGGATGGAACCCATGCCCTCTGCAGTGGAAGCGTGGAGTCCTAACCACTGGACTGCCAGGGAATTCCCCATGGCACAGTATTTTTTTTTTGAGAAAAATACATATAATAATTCTATGACCTTTGCTTTCCCCTGCCATGTGAGGATTCTGACAATGCTATGTAGGAACTACAGGTACCTAGGTTGGGAGGGAGAACATTAAACCACAGTTTACCTTCATCTAGCCTGCAGAAAGGGTATTTCCATAAATGGAAAGCAAAGGCAAGGTTTAATTTTTTAAGCCAATTTTGTTTTATTCAGGTATTCATTAAGTATGTTGATAGTGAAGTGGTACTTCAGTAGTGCAAACATTTTTCTCCCTACTCCCCTCCCTTCCCCTTCCTATCTTTACTCACAATCCTGACAAAAGGAATAGTTTATAGGAGCTGACCTTTTATTTACCTTTCCATAGCCACACAAGAATAACTGAATATTTCATATGTCTCATTTTAAAAACATAAATTTACTTAATTATCTTGTGCTCTACTTTAAACTTTTGTAGAGCAGTATCTTAAACGAAACATGTAGACTTAAGATAGAATAACCTAGGAGCTTACATGGAAACACTATTAAAAAGCAGATAAACATATTCTTTTAAGAAACATAACCAAAGAAATGCAATCAATTAGTGTTAAGGCTTCAAACTAGTCATCTTTGGGATGTTGATATAATTCAAAACATTTTGGGAACTTTTAAAACATTGCTTTCAGTAATTTTATGTGACTGCTTTTAAAAATATCTATTTTATAGCTCTTTTTTTTTCTTAACCAAAAACAGTATTAGCTAATTGGAGCATCAAATTTACTGACCAGACATGGCTTCAGATGAATTTTGACTATCAAAGTTATCCTTAAAGAAAAAAAGGTTGCCAGTTTTGAAGATATTTAGAAGACTGTGCTACAAATTCTATGCAATTTGAATAATAACATTACCTTATATTTGTAAGTTTACAGTGATTTTGAATACATTTTTTCATTTGAGCCTCATGACAATTCTAATAATGGGAATTCCCATATTGCAGATGAAAATACTGAGGATTAGCGGGGTTATATGATTTGCCCAATATTGCAGAGCCTTGAACTTGAAGTTTAGACAGAAGGCCCAACTCTTCTCACTCCTAATATAGCTCTCTTTCTAAGTACACCATATCACTTTTCAATTCTACATGTTCTGGCAAGTTTATTTTTCTTATAATTTTATATGAAATATATTTTCGTATAAGTTGTAATAATATAATTATGTAGCTGCTCTATAATTTTGAGGACATATACTTCAGTGAAAACTAAGGTTTGCTACTGAAAACATCCTTAACTTTGCCTTTTGAATTTACACATTCAGATTAATAACTAAGCATATGTAAATCCTCAAATCATTGTTTCAAAATTTCCGGACATATGGTACCATAAGAGTCATTGCATCAGAACAACCAGTCCTTGATAACAATTTAAAAATCTGGACACATTCACAGGAAAATAAATAATAATGTACCCTTTCACTGAATGGCCATAATCTGCCATGAAATAAACCACAAAATAAGACTGTTTTCATAGAATATTAGAAGTAGCCACATGCCAATGGGAAAAAGCTTGGTAATTATGCCTTCAAACAGGACTTTTGCAGAAAGTTATTTGCTTGGGAAGCAAGAAAATGCTGTCAGATTCTCATTATCAACTGATTCCTGTTTCTTCTATCACATTCCAAATCCCATTAAAATTGGGTTAACATAATTATTTGACATTGGAAACAGTATATCTCCTCTAAGTAGAAAAGATGTGTGGCTTGAAGTCAAGCTTAGAAATAATATATTGCTCTAAAAATAAGGTTTGTGACTTACAAGACATATGGTGAATCTTCATGAAGTCAGGGAGAGAAGAGGAGTTGTCATGAAATGTGCTCCATTAGAATTGCCAGGGGGACAGACTGTACTTTCCCACTAACAAATGTCCCTTTTTTAATGTGGTTGCCCCTGTGTTTTCTTATTACATGCACAATCCTCTCACTTTTTCCCTGTGAATATGTGAAATACTTCCTATTTTGAATTCCCAGAATTTATGTTTCTGTTTACTTATTAGAACTCAAAAGGTATATTGTATACCCATTGCATATAAAAATGGAATTTAAAAAAAAAACATGCTAGAAAGGAGAAAATAATTCTACCCTTGGGGGTGAAGCCTGCTTGATCTGAGAAAGGCTCCACAGAGGAATTTACATTTCAGTAGGGTCTTGATCGGTGAAAAGGTACTTGAAGAGCTAACAAGAGAAGTAAGACTTTGTTTTCTGATGTGGCTAAAGCAAAGTGTTCTAGGGAATGGATAGAAATAGAGAGGTAAAACTAGGCTGGGGTCAGCCTGTAAATGATTTCAAACACCATGCAAGGGATTTCAGTCATTATGCTCTTGTCAGTCACAGTAGACACTTCTGGTTTAATTAAAATATTTTTAAATGTTTACTAAAGTAATACACGCACAAGACTTAATAATCTAATGGTATAGAAGGACTTAAATGAGCAAACCATAGTCATCTTCCCCACTCTTAAGAACTCCCATTTTAACTCATTTAAGCCGATTGTCACTATCAATAAATTTGTTAATTTAGGACACTATCCATGGACTTTCTGCCAAGGCAGAAGAGGATTTAGCTAACTCATACCAAATCTACTGCTTCCTTAATTCCCCCCAATGTGATTATTTTCAGCTCCTATATTTCTTACCATTGTAACTTTAAGGAATATATTTACTGTTTATTTCCTTTTCATCAACTCTATAAAGTAACTCTTGACTCTTTGCCATGCAAAAGGAGTGTCCCAGCACTTCTATTTTTCCCCCTTAGTTTTCTTCCCTCCTTGAAGTCTACTTTATCTGACATTAATATAGGCACTTCTGCTTATTTTTAATTAATATTTGCTCAATATATCTTTTTCCATCCTTTTACTTTCAACTTGCGTATATTGTCATATTTGGAGTTTCTTGTAGACAGCATATAGTTGCATCATGGTTTTTTTCCCACAAATTTTTATTTCTTCAACAGGAGTATGTAGAATATTAGGTAGAATAATATGCTTTATGACATTAATTGAGAATCAGGTTGTGATATATTTTGTTTTACTGTGCTAATGAGGGTTCAGTGGAAAGGATAATGAATAGGATTTTTTTTTAATTGAAGTATAGTTGAATTACAATGTGTTAATTACTGCTGTACAGCAAAGTGACCCGGTTATACATATATATACACACATCCTTTTTCATATTCTTTTCCATTTTGGTTTATCACAGGATATTAAATATACTTCCCTGTGCTATACAGTGGGACCTTGTTGTTAGCTGCAGCATGTTTTTTTAAATACACTCTGCTAATCTGTCTTTTAATTGGTGAACTTAGATCCTTTACATTTAAGGTAATTATCATTATGTTGGAGCTTAAGTCTGCCATTTTAATTCTTGTTTTCTGTTTGTTCTGTTTTTCACTTCTTTTTTCTTGTTCCTATCTTCCTGTAGGTTACTTGAATATTTTTAGAACTTCATTTTATAGATAGTTTTTGAGTGTAACTCTTATATAGCTTTTTAGTGATCGTTCTAGGTATAATATTATATATACATAACTTATTACAGTCTAGTGGTGTCATCATTTTACCAGTTCAATTGAAGTTTAGAAACCTTACCTTTCTTTATATGACTTTACTCTCCCTCATTTATACTATAATAGTCTTATATCCTCTATGCCCTATATCAGACAGCATTATAATTTTTGCTTCAATCATCAGCCATAATTTAGAAAATCCGAAGGAAAGTCTATATTATACTGTATTTACCCATATTTTTGCATACCATGTTCTTTCTTCCTTCTGGATGTTCTACCATTCCTTCTTTTATCATTTCCTTTCTGTTTAGAGAACGTCTTTTAGCCATTCTTTTAAGGTAGATCTGCTGGCAAAATTTCTTAGTTTTCTTACATCTGAGAATATCTTGATTTACCCTTCATTCTTGGAGGATATTTTTGCTGAATATAAAATTCTGGGTTGACAGTTCTTTTCCTTCAGTGCTTGAAAGATGCTGTGCCACTTCCTTCTGGATTCTATGGTTTTCCTTTTTTTTTTTTTTTAGTATTTTTTTTATTGTGATAAAATACATGTAACATAAAATTTACCATTTTAAGTATTTTTAACTGTAAAATTCAGTGGCATTAAGTACATTCACAATGTTGTATAACCAACACCACTATCCATTTCCAAAACTTACCAATTAGACAATAACTCCCCATTCTCCCCTGCCCCAGCCCCTAGTAATCACTATTCTCCTTTCTGTCTCTGCGAATCTGCATATTCTAGGTACTTCATATAAGTGGAATTATACAACAGTCATCCTTTTGTGTCTGGCTTATTTCACTTAGCATAGTGTTTTCAAGGTTCATCCATGTAGTAGCATGTATCAGAACTCCAATCCTTTTTAAGGATAAATAACATTTCATTGTATGTATATACCACATTTGTTTATAAATTCATCTGTTGATCAATATTTGGGGTGTTTACACCTTTTAGCTATTGTGAATAATGTTGCTATGAACATTGCTGTACAAGTATCTGATTGAGTCACTGCTTTTAAATTCATTTGGATATATACCTAGAAGTAGAATTGCTAAATCATATGGTGATTCTTTTTAATTTTTTGAGGAACTGCCAAACCATTTTCCACAGTAGCTACACCATTTTACATTCCCAGAAGCAATGTACAAGAGTTCCAATTTCTCCACATCCTCACCAACACTTGTTATTTTCTGGTTTTTTATAGTAGCCAACTAAATGAGTGTGAAGTACTACCTCACTGTAGTTTTCATTTGCATTTCCTTAATGATTAGTGATGGTGAATGTTTTTTTCATGTGCTTTTTGGCCATTTGTATATCTTCTTGGGAGAAATGTCTATTCAAGTCCTTTGCCCATTTTTTTAGATGGCTTGCTTATTTTTTTGTTCTTAGGTTGTAGGAGATCTTTAATACTCTGGATGTTAATTCCTGATTGGATATATGATTTGTAAATATTTTCTTCCATTCTGTGGGTTGTCTTTTTACTTTCTTGATAATGTCCTCTAACACACAAAATTTTTAATTTTGACTAAGTTCAATTTAACTATTTCTTCTCTCATTGCCTGTGCATTTTTTGTCATATATAAGAAATCATCATCAAATTCAATGTCATGGAGATTGTCTCCAGTGCTTTCTTCAAAGAGTTTTATAGTTTTAGCTCTTACATTTATGTCTTGGATCCATTTTGAGTTAGTTTTTGTATATGGTGTAAGGCAAGGGTCCAAATTCATTTTCTTGCATGTAAATTTGTTGTTGTTTTTTTGCTTTTTTTTTTTTTTAATGTTTCTGTTGGGGAACAAGAACTTGAAGCTTCCTAGTTTGCAATCTTGCTGACATCCTTCTGGATTCCATGGTTTCTGATGAGAAATCAACTGTCGTTCAAATTATTTTTCCCCATAGGTAAGGTCTTGTTTCTGTCTGACTGCTTTCAAGATTTTTGTTTTCTTTTCTTTTGCTTTAGTTTTCAGAAATTTGAGCATGACATGCCTTGGTTTGAATTTGTTTGGTTATCTTGTTTGGAATTCATTCAGCCTCTTGAATCTGTAGGTTTATGTCTTTTGCCACTTTGGGGAAGTTTTCAGCCATTATTTCTTTGAGTCCTTTTTCAGTACTGCCCTTTTTCTCCTTTCCTACAGGACTCCAATGACATGAATGTTAGATCTTTTGTTTTTGTGCCACAGGTCCCTGAGGCTCTGTTCTTTTTTTGTTTTGTTTAAGTCTATTTCCTCTTTGTTGTTCAGATTTGGTAATTTCTATTATACTATCTTTCTTTTTTTTTGATTATTATTTTTGCCTGTGTTGGGTCTCTGTTGCTGCCTGCAGGCTTTCTCTAGTTGTGGTGAGCAGGGGCTACCCTTCGTTGTGGTGCGCGGGCTTCTCATTGTGGTGGCTTCTCTTGTTTCGGAGCACAGGCTCTAGGTGCACGGGCTTCAGTAGTCGCGGTGCATGGGCTCAGCAGTTGTGGCTCATGGGCTCTAGAGCACAGGCTCAGTAGTTGTGGCGCACAGGCTTAGTTGCTCTGCGGCATGTGGGATCTTCCCAGACCAGGGACCGAACCCATGTCCCCTGCATTGGCAGGCAGATTCTTAACCACTGCGCCACCAGGGAAGTCCCTATACTATCTTTCAATTCATTGATTCTTTCCTGAGTCACCTCCGTTCTGCTGTTTCACCTCTACATTGAATTTTTATTCCAGTTATTGTATTCTTGAGTTCCTAAATTTCATGTTTCTTTTTTGTCTTCTATTTCTTTGCTGAGCTTTTCTACTTTTTCATATATTTCAAGTGTGTTTTTAATTGTTTATTGAAGCTTTTTAATGATGGCTGCTTTAAAATCTTTGTCAGAAAATTCTAACATTTCTGTTATCTTGTTGTTGGCATTTATTGATTGTCTTTTTCCATGCACTTGGAGATTTTAACGGGTCTTAGTATGACAGGTGAATTTCAATTGAAATCTGGACATTTTGGGTATTATGTTATGGGCCTCTGGATCTTATATAAACCTTTGTTTTTAGTTGTGACACCACTCCAAAAGAGGAAGCAGGGGTGTGGCCCTCTTTTAGCCAGGTGTCGTAAAAGTCCAGGTTCCCCACTCAACCTTCACTGACACCTGAAAGTGGGGCTTCTCATTACTGTTGGACCATGGTTGGAGTTCTGACTTTCCTACAGACTTCCACGAATACCTCCCAGGCTGGGAGGGGTAGAAGTGTTTCATTACTTAAGCTCACCATTTGGACTCTGCTGACATCATGGGATGCGAGGTGGTATCATTACTGCTGGGCAGTGATCAAAGTCTTTACTCTCCACAAGGACTCCTCCAACACCACTACAGCAGAGAAGGGGATACTCTGTTACTGCTGGGTGGAAGAAGCAATCCATGTTCCTCTGACACTGGAAGTGGGGTGGGGGAGATCATTACTGCCTGGCAAGGATGAAAGACCCAGTTCCACTTTGGCATTCTCTGAAACCACCATGGCAGGGATGTTGGAGTGCCTTGCTATACCCTGGCAAATTTAAAGAAGCCTAGGTGCCCTACTTTGCCTTTGCTGGCAGTTTTCCATGTGGTGTTTGGCTGGAGTAGAGTGGTTTCTGTCTCAATGTTTTCTGCCTTCCTAGGCTGCCCCTTTCCTGGTCATTTAACTAGAGAACTCAGGCTTTTCTTGGGACTCTTTTGTCTGTGCCTTTGGTGTTTCCAGGCTGCTAGCTTCTTCAGCTCTAACTCTGTGATGAACAAAAAATAAACAACCTGGGGAACTCACCACTGTGTCATTCCTTGGGTCTGAGTTCCCTTGCTTGTCTTCTTTCTTCTCTTTACCTTTCAAAGTCTTCTTATGTTTGTTTTATATATACTGTCCAGGGTTTTTAGTTGTATTTAGTGGGAGGACTAGGGAAATGTACCTCTCCTTGGTCTTTCTGTAAGTGGAAGCGCCCCTCCTTAAATTATAAACATAAATCAGATCATGTTTCTGACCTGCTTACAAGTCTTAAAGGTTTTTCACTGCACTCCAAGCTAGTTACCACATGGACTTAGAAGACCCTGTTTTTTCCAACTCCAGCCTATTTCTCTAGCCTCTTTTCATGCCCTCGCCCATTCACTATGATTCACGCTGACTTCCTTTCTGTTCCTCAATCACATCAAACTCTTTATTGCCCCAGGGACTTTACAAATGCTTTTACTTCTCCCTTGAATGAGTTATTTCTGATCTTGGCCTGCCTGTATTTTTTGTATATCTCAACACTGTGCCTAAAAGTCACCTACTCAGAGAAGTCTTCTCTGATCACTGTAAGGAGTTTCCTCTCTCCCTCGCTGCAGTTGTTCTCTATCACTACACTTTGTACATTTCATGCCAGTATTTTTCATGATTTGCATTTATATATACGTATTTTGTTTGCTTACTAGTGTATTGTATGTTTTCCACTAGATTGTAAACTTCACAGGCTCAGGAGCCATATTCATTATATTCACTAATTTATCCATGGTGCTTAGCCAAGTCCCTGGTATACAGTAACCATTTAATAAAGGTCTGCTGAATGAATGAATGGAGACAAAACATTATACAATGTACAAATTACATTGCCATTTTATAATCTAGAAAGATGCTTATTTATTTATTTGGTATGCATTCATATTTTCATATTGTGAAATACACCAAAAACACTTTTGTTTGTCTCTGTCATTTTGCTTGCTACCTTATGTCAAAACTATCTATTTGCATGCTTTGTTTTGTTTATAGGATTCAAGGACAGCTACCATGTTTTACTCATTTTTGTATCTATATTCCTTAGCACATGGCCTATACCGAGTAGATGCTCATGATGAAAAATCAATAAATGATAGCTTCTGCAATGTGCTACAAAGTATTTGAAATAGTTCCTAAGAGACACTAAACAAACCAAAATATTTTCATTACTTAGATGACCCAAATAACTAAGTTTCCTTTCAAAATCAAGAAAATGTCAAAAGCAGTGACAAACTTACATGCCTCTCTCTCTTTCTGGATACAGTTCTTGGTCAGTGGGAATAAATGATTTTTTCCACTTGGTATGAGCATCCTTAATTTTCCAATCTTCCTAGAAGTAAATAAGACCCATTTGAGAAAAAATGACAATATCTATGGAGAAAGAAAGAAATCTTCTTTTCCCACTCCCCATCTTTATTCCTCTGTAGTCTGTCAATTATTAGCCAAGGACCATACAATTTGTCTCCTACCTTAAGTACTTTTTATGTTTAAAATTTTTGATTTATAGATCTGTATTAATTTATAAATAGAACCTCTGAACTTATCTAGCACCAATTTTGCCAGTTCACATTTGCGACTACAAATAAGACTGCTAAATGTTCAGATGAAAATGGACCTAACATCTTGAATATGAGGGAATTCCCTAAGAGCTAGATGTTTTGTAAATAAATAATGTTAAAGCTCAGAAGAAAGGGTTTAGATCAGGGTTTTGTTTTTATCCTGCCATATTAACACAGAGTGTTTCTTTCATTAGTTATGGGGTTATCTTAGGGAGCCCCAATGATTGAAGCAAATGCAGTCTCTTCAAATTTGGAATCCAGCTCCTGCTGCTGCTGTTGCTGCTGATTTACTAGGCCAGGGCTGGACTGGCCTAGTTTATCCAGACAGAGGTTCAGCAGAACTCACTCCTTTTGGGAGTAATTATGGACTTCCGAGATCAGATCTGTGCCAAATGGTCAAGCAGTAACCTAAGCAGCAGCGTGGTGGCAGCTGCTAGATTGGTTTATCACACCTCCATAGATTCAGCCTGTAAGGCAAAAACGACCCCAAATGAATTTAGAAAGTTTATTATTTACACAGACAGCAACACAATATCAGCATGGTGTCAACTCCCCATGTCCCTAGTCCCACAGGATGATACCAAACTGGAGGGGCCAGATGATAGATGATACAAGTGGTGGGTCACTCTGTCATTGAGGAGCCAACTCTAAACTATAGCTGAATGGTTCTTTAGTCTGAAGCTGTACCTGAAGCTGCTGTGAGATGGCAAGTCCCACGCCTCATTGGAACCAGGGTGGCAGATAAGAAATGGATTTGGGATAGCTCCTCACAGGATCGTCTTGCCATGTTCCAGGAAAGATCACAGGGCATTTTGCCATGACATGTGTCAGACTGGTTGAGCCTTGCATACACAGCCTATGCAGAGATGTGCAAGATGACCAGAGTGCCATGGTAAAGCTGTTCTCCTATAATCTGATGAGGAGGTGAGGATTTCAAAGTCAGCCTAGTTAAAAGGGCCATCATTCTATAAGTGGTGAAAGTATAATCAGATAAGAGTAGGGATCATCAATAGCTCCTGGGATTTCATCAGAAAATAGTATTGCAAGTGGTAGTGGTAAACTGAAGAATTGTTACCATTCATCATGGAGCCATCTGAATAAGATATACACCTAGGTGGGTTATGAGGAAGAAGAAAAACCAACTTGTGAAAAAGTTGATGGCGTATATACCAAGCCTTCCCATTTTGACATCTGGTTCTTCCACAGGTATCAATAAGGCCACGAAGGATATCTAAACTGACAGAAACACCAGATTTTTCTTCTCAGTTCTTACTGGAACATCATTTTTGCATTTCACACAATTTTGCACTCTTTTCTATCTGAAACTCTTTTTTCATTGGGTTTCCATGACACTGCATTCTCTTGGTTCGCCTTATAATTTTTTTCTCTTTCTCTTCTGTGGGCTTCCTCCATGGGCATCTCACACTCTCCTGGTCCTCATTCATATTCTTGTTTTAGTAGTGACTTTCAAGTCTATATCTTCAGCCCTTATATGTGAATGCAGAAGCTGCCTACTGGAAAACCCTTCTCAGCTGTCCCATGGGTATCTCATGTTTAGAGTGTCCACAACAGAATATCTCAGATCACTTCCCTCTTCCAAATCCACTTTTATTTTTTATTTTAGATGGAGAAGAAATAATTTACCCATTCACCAAAGCTAGAATCATGCAAATCATTCTTGATATTGCTCTTTTCCTAACCTTTCATATCCAATCAACCACCAAGTTCTCCTGAATATTTATTAAATTCATCCCCTTCTCTCCATCCTCACCTCCACTCATCTATTTCTGACCCAAGACATCTCTTCATTGGTCTATTGCTACATCCTTCAAACTGACTTCTCCCTCCATCCTGTCCCTCTCAAATCTGTGCTCTCCATGGCTGTCAGTCAATATAAAACATAAATATATAAATATGACCAAGTCACTTTATTGCTTAAAATCCTTATATGGCTCTATCTTTTTAGGTTACCTTTTAGTTTGAATTTTTCCCCCTGATCTGGCTATTGCCCACCCCTCCCACCTCATCTCCCGTTACCTCTTGCTTTGCTTTTCAACTCCAGCCATCCAGGCACCTCTACATAGTGCTCTATAATTGCTCACACATATAGTCCTCCTCCCAGTTGTTAGGTACCCTTCTGTGTATAGTACAGGGCACATCTATCATTGCACTTATCACATTAGCCTATTAAATTAATTGTGAATGTTTCTGTTTCCCCTACCAGTCTATGAGCATCTTGGTCATCTTTGCATTCACAAAATCAAGCTCATTTTTCTGATTAAAGTATACAACTTGGGCCACCACATTGGTAGTGTTCAAAAAATGTTTATTTAACAATAAGTTTATATGCTTTTCATTAAGGGCTGCTAAGTGCACCAGAAACTTCCCTGGTGGGCTAGGGCTAGTTAAGAAAACTAGGTTTCCTAATCTTAGGTGGGCT
The DNA here is from genome assembly GCF_028021215.1 of Eschrichtius robustus. NCBI lineage: Eukaryota > Metazoa > Chordata > Mammalia > Artiodactyla > Eschrichtiidae > Eschrichtius > Eschrichtius robustus. The sequence goes on from NC_090845.1 coordinate 18,652,548, forward strand.
CTGGGATTTTTATTAGATTGTGATTAATAAAAATCTAACAGCAGGGAATACCTGGAAAGAGCCCTACAAAAAACCCTTTTGGGATAACTTCAACTCCAGCCAATTTTTCTTCACTCAGAGATGACTGTTGTGAATCTTGGTCTGGAAAGGACATGGCTTGATTTAATACAGTTTACCCTTGAGGCAGAACAGCAAAGAAAGGATTCTACTAATTTAATTATAGTCTCAGGGTGCTTCTCCCTGATAATCTAAAGGGAGGTTTGGCCCAGAGAAGCACACTTGGAAGGCCCATTTACAGTTAAAGATCTCTTCCTACTTGCTTCTCTGACTATTGGAGGCATAGACAGATTGCTATCAGAGGCTTTAGTTCTTTACTCATAGCTATTAGTTGAATTATACTACAAGAAAATAGAAACATTGTTCCAGAAATTTTGCTTAACTTTCTCTGGAGCAAGTTTTATATACTGTTCCTGAGAATAACTTGTATCTTGTTTAATCACTACTAGTCTTATCAGAATTGCATAGCTCATTTTTCTGATCAAGGTATACAACTGGGCCAGCACAGAACACCTGCTTTTAGAATTATAGGAAAGGTTTGGGCAAAACTAAGTGGAAAAAAGAGGGCTCCCATCCCTTCCTATCTTTTAGGACAGGGACGACCCACACAGCTGTTCTGTGTTGTCACTTCTCACTAATCATTCAAAAATGAAAGACAAAAGAGAGAAAAAAATTTCTGATAATATATTAATCATTAAAAAAGCAAGAAATCTAAACATTAAACAGAGAGCTATAGCAAAAACACAATCTAAGCAAACTGGGACAATCACCAGAAAGGGCTCTGCAAGACATTTTGTCTAAATGTTAAATAACTAAAAAACATTAAAATATGTCTTGCCTGGCAAGTCTGAGGTCTGATGCAGAGCAAGCTTCTTAGCAGAAGAAATAGGAAGTGAAGATTAAGGCCCCTATAAAAATAACCTAGGTTAGAAATCTTTAACTTGCAGCTCCAGAAGAAACATTCACATCATTTACTCCTGTCTTTGGCCCCAAAGAGACAAAGGCTTTAGGCTCCTTCCCCATCTGCCCTCATCCCTAAGAGTCAGAGCCATTGAGCACCTAGATTCTAGTCAGAGAACCTTTGTAAATTTCATATCTGAAGTACTTAGACTCATTACATATACTACAAAATCTTAACTGAAAATATTTTGGTCAAGAGATTTTAATTTTTTATTGAACTCTAGAAGGTCTAAAAGACAAAAAAGACAAAACTATAACAATTGGGTTAAACGATGATTTAAAGTGGTTTATTTTTTATTTTTTTAAATTAATTAATTAATTGGCTGCATTGGGTCTTCGTTGCTGCGGGCGGGCTTTCTCTAGTTGCGGTAAGCGGGGGCTACTCTTCGTTGCAGTACGCGGGCTTCTCATTGTGGTGGCTTCTCTTGCTGCGGAGCACGGGCTCTAGGCACGTGGGCTTCAGTAGTTGTGGCATGCAGGCTCAGTAGTTGTGGCTCATTAAAGTGGTTTATTTTGATATGGTTGCAAACATCTCACAAGTTCTAGGTCTCCAATTAATCAGTTTAATATTTCTCCTTTGCCTGCTTCCAAAAAGAATCCAAGCCTGCTTCCAAAGAATCAGTTGGCTTTTACATCTAGACTGTTGAAGTATGTGTCACATATCATTTAGTGCACTGTTTTGATATGTAGTTTATGATAACATACCTTTTCCCCTAATCTTTGAGATTTGTTCATTAAGAGAAGGCAAAACTAAGAGGTTGAAGTTTGTATGTAATAACGTTATACTAACAAAAATGGGTCAAGACATTAACATTGTGAATAATAGGCAAAAAAATATAAAAGCCAGTTTATTTGAAAAGTTGTGGAAAGAAAAATGCAGGAACGATTTAGCTGAGTCATTTGGAGTTAAGAATAAAAGAGTGAAGGCAAAGATGATTTAATCACTTTATTTTTCTTCTCCCCAAATCAAGACTATCTGAGTGAAGTCAGTTGTGTTCTTAACAAACTAAGTGAAATAATTAATGCCTATTATACTGTCAAAATCTAAGGCAAATTTTTGATGTTTTGTATGTTTTGTAGGGGAAACCTCAGGGAGGAGGACTTGGGAAAAATACCTCAGGCCTTGGTGAACGCTATTAGATAGTATAACCCCACACTCACATTTTGGCTCAGTCATTCCTAGTTTTTACAACTACTTTTCTAATAGTTATCTCAGGTGATTATATTAAATAAATTCCTTACTGTAACATATATAGGAGGAGAACATGTACAACTTAATTCTGTGACGTAATTCTCAAAATCCTCTTTCTCTAGGACTGTTTTTTCCATCTTCTTTGGTACTGGTCTTTCATGAAATACGTATCTTTTATTTTTACCACATCCTGGTGTTTGGCATTTGTTTTGATACTCCATTCATTATGCAAACAATATCTCACTTTAAGCTTGCTTGCAATATGACGTAGTCTGGTTGCTTGTCATACAAGCACAGTCAGGATATACTGTTTGGTGTTTCAGCCAAATTTCTTCACTTCCTATATTCTCACAGTTGGTACCGCACAGGCACACTCATGGTGACTCTTAGCCTCCTTTGTAGTTAACTTTCCGATGAGACATATTCAGTTAACTTTCAATAGACCTTCCCCTTCCAAAGTACTGTTCATTTTGGGACACTGATACAAACCGTTTTACTAGTTTTAAAAGTCATATTCTGGAATCACCTTAACTTGGTACTACAATCATGCGTCATGACCTCAGACAAATTACTTAACCTCTTTAAGCTTTATTCATTAACTTATTCAACATTTATTGAACTATGTGTAATAGGCTCTGGGGATAGGAAGTGAATGTGATAGCCAAGAGTTTCTCATCTGTAAAACGTGGCTAATGATAGAGCTGTTTTGAGGATAAAATATATGTAAAGTACTTAGCACAGTGCTCAATAAGTGTTCATTGTTATTATTAGCAGTATTATTTTGATCAAATTACTTTTAACATCTCCCTGTGACTGTAACCTCTAATGATTCACAATGCATCCATTCCATTACGTTTCTGAACATAAAGCTACTCCATAAAGTACTGATGCTGGAATTGATCTTTTCTAGAAATATTGATGCAATGTTCCGAGAACACTGGAATGTAGTCACTCCAAGATACAATACCTTTCACACCTGGTCAGCCAAGAAAAAAACTGTAAATCACAACCACGGTCTGGATTATGAAAGGAAAGTGCTATACCTGTACCGTCTGAGTGTAGACTTGTCTAGATAATCTTCTACATTTCTTTCCAAAATCTCTCATATACTTTTAAGTTTGTATTATTAGAAAAATAAACAACAAGCCTACAGACAGGCCATCTTAAGTTTTACTTGTTGTGTATCACTAGCCTGAAAAGATCAAAAATATTTTTACTGTGGTTTCAGCTTTTTGTGGGGGGGCGGGGGCAGGTGGGGGTGATGTCAACTCATGTTAGTTGAGAAAAGTGGCAGTTCTGCATCCCATGCAATTGAACTAGAGAAAATGGGTTACTGCAAGAACTGGCAAATCCTATTGCCATTATTGCAATGGTTATAGAAATAAAATGAGTTTCTCTTTTACTCAGTGGAACTATTTAAGAATGACAAAGAGAAAACATCTACAACGGTGGCAGAGACTTTGCGTCCAAACATTCTAGGATGAATTATTTGTCGTTTAAATCGAGCCTCATTAGGCAAACTGTCTGTTTTACTAAGGGCTGCACAGGAGCCTGTGTAAGATTTCGGTAGAACAGGAGTTTTGAAGAACCATGTTGTTTACACTTTGTCACTCATTTTCAAGCCCAGTGTTACCCTTCAGTTCTTATACAAGAATATCTGAAAACAAAAGGACATCCTCTAAAATGGGCACTGGGTGCTCTGAGCGTCGGAAGAGTTGGCCGAAAACCCGACACCAAGCCCTTCAAAAGGCACGTGGGGCCGAACCTCCCTCGGAATCGCCGCGGCCGGCGCTCGAAGGCTCCAGGCTCCGCGCCTGACTTCCCAGGGCCGGTGCAGCACCGGGGGCGGTCCGACAGCACCGGCCCTCCTGCCTCGTCATCGCTGCGTTTCTGGCTGGCGGAGCCCGGTCCCCGTCCGCGGCATTCCACGCCTCCGTCTCCGCGGGCGTGCGCGGGGCTCGGGAATCACCTCGGGAGCCCACTCAGCAGCGGGGAGGGCGGGCGCGAGGAAAGCCCGGGCTCCCGCTGTAACCCCCGCACTCAGCGGCGTCCCCCACCCCTCGGCGGCGGGGCCGCAGGTACCTCCTCAGCCGCCTCAGCAGTCGGCGCTCAACTGGTGGGCAGCCCGTCCCGCCGCCGCCACGTCCGCTCAGAGGCCCTTCGGAGCCGCGCTCCCGCCGCCGGCACCTGACTGACTGACTGACTGGCTGACCGACCGACCCGAGGCTGGAACCCGTGCCGCCGCCGCGGCCGCCGCCGCCGCGCACGCGCTCCTCGCCCGCCTCCGTCCCGGGGCGGCCCGCGGGGCGGGAACGCGACGCTACGAGCCGCCCGCACCTGCCTGACTGACAGGCAGACCCCGGGATCGGGCCTCGTGCCGGCGCGCGCACGCGCACGCGCCTGGCGCGGCTGCCGTCGGCCCCGGGGGCGGGACCGCGCGGCAACGAGCGGGCGGGGGGCTCGTGGTGCGCGCGCCCCGCACCCGAGGGCTGCGGAGAGATATTTTGGGTGGCAGGAGGCCCCTCGTCATTTCCGCCGGGCTGCTGGTCGTGCCGGGGGCTTCACTCTCGCGCACGAGGCGAACGGGCAAGTTGGCTGCGGGCGTGTGGCGGCAGCTCCTTCCCTTAGCGCTGCGACCCTCGGCAGTGCAAGCCATGAACTGAAGCCCCGAGGGACGGAGACCCGAGCGGAGTTGCGGAGCCACGGCAGCAGCCGCCGCCTCAGCGGGGAGCGAGCAGACCCGGCGCGGAGCCGCGACCCCGGCGCCTTTCCCTCCCCGTCGCCGCTCCCACCGCTGCAGCCGCGAGACTCGACACACAAAAGCCGCCTTCTCCACGCCGCCCGCCCAACGAGGCAGCGGCCAGCGAGGGACCCCACCTGAGGGCGGCTCGGGCTGCTGAGTTCGTTTTGTGTCTGAGCTCCGAGCTCCGCGCCGCGCGCGGAACCGACCCTGTGCTCATGGCTCTGATCATGGAACCGGTGAGCAAATGGTCTCCGAGCCAAGTAGTGGACTGGATGAAAGGTAATGCCCGCTGTGCGGAGGGCGAGGCGGCCCTGGGGCTCGGGGTCCCGGCGCGCGGGAGGGAAGGGGCGCCCGCCGCGGCCGAGCCCGCCATCGGGGCTGCAGCCGGCTGATCGTGGGGCGCCGAGGGTGGCGGGGGACCTCCAGGGCTGACTGGGGCTCGGGATCCCGGTCTCCTATTGTCTCCAGCCAGTGGCTTCCCAGCCGGAGAGGGGCGCGGAGAGCGCGGGGGTGGCCGGGGCGACCCGATGGGAGGCTGGGAGCCGGACGGTGGAATCCCTGTCAGTCTTTCCGGCTCCTAGCTCCCCTTGGTGCCCCCAGGGAGAACGTGTCGACCCTGCTTTCTCCCCTCAGGGAGGAGCCCCCAGGGACGGTCGCCCGTTCCCCGGCCCCTTTGTTCCTGGGAATCCTGACGCCCCCTTGGCGGCCGCCCCTGCCAAGTGCCTTTTCTTGCGCCAACTCTCCCTGCAACTTTTAAGCCCACATAATGGTGTCAGGACGCGGCCGCCGGGGTTTGGATCCGGGGAGCTCCCCCTCTTCCCCAGGTTGGGCTGAGGATGCTCGGGGGATGCGCTGCTTTGGGGGAGAGGAAAACATGCTTCTCCTGGGACAGCATCTGCGCTGGTATCTGTGGCTCCCTCCTGTGCATCCCCCCGCGTCCTTTGCCTCCTCCTCTTCTGGCCGCTTGAGGCTTTGAATCTTAAGGCTTTTTACTGGGGGCTCGACCCCAGGTGTAAGGTGATGCACATTCAAGTGCCCCCTCATTTATTCCATCTTGAAGACTCTCCCCTTTTTTCCCATGGGCAATTTCTAATAACCATACTTAAAGACATTCGCCCTCTTAATCTCAAACGTGGACTTTTTCTCTGTCCCTGGGCTTTCCTGCCTCACTATCTCCCTCTGTTGTCTGTTGTCTGAGTTAGAGGACCCTCTCCTCACGACCACTGCGCCCCCTCCCATCCCCAAGATTCCTAAGATTTGGGGAATGCTGACAGGGGATGGAGGGGATGGACAAAAAAGGATTGCTCGCCACACTTGGGAGATGTTAAGAGTTTTGCTCGTGGTTATTCCTAGGCACAAACTCTGGGTAGATTAGTCAGGGACCAAAGGCTTATCATTTGCAAATGCCGTTCCAAAGATGAGGGAGCCCCTTCTTAGGGCTTGCTTAGCAGTCAGACTTTCTAAGCTCCAGGTACTTTAGAACGAAAGTAGGGTGATTGGAAGTGATTGAGAACGACAGAGGGAAACTCAATTTTTTTTTTCTTTTTCCCCCGAGCCTTTTCAGCCTCTTGCTTGTCTTGTGGATTTTCCTTTATCCATTTGCTTTCCTTTTATTCCCTTACTTGCCCCTTTATTTTTCATTTATTTCGTTTTTCTTTTCTAATATGTGGAAAGTGCTTTGTAACTGCAAAGCGCAGTACAAATGAGAGTGTACTGAATTAAATCGAATTCATTATTTATCGACTGCCCCCCTGTGTGCGGTGCATTGTGCTAAGGTGCCATGGGTGCCATGACTAAGACAAAGTCCTGCAGTGGCTCATTTTTTTTTTCTGTTCCTTCTTCTGTTTTCATATTGCTATTGAAATTCCGCTCTCCTAGGTTCCCACCAATTTTTCCCCCCTTCGGATTGTCAGATGCAGACAAACATCTGTCTTCTCTGTTTCTCAGTCATGGAAGAAAGAGCCAGAGCACATGCGAAAAGCAAGAATGCTTAATTAAAACCCTTTCTTTGAATTTGCCTAAAAGAGTACTTCAGTTTGAGTCTTGTTACTGAAATACTCAAAGAAAAGCTATTTTGGCTCCATGGGAGTCAGATTACCTTCAGAGGCTACCTCTCACAAATTCCCATGATGCTTGTAGTGAGTGCTGCATACTCCATCTTCTTCACCTCCCACCCTCCCAGTACATTCTTGCACTTTCCCCACTCTCTACACTTTAGGTCCACTGAAGCACGTAGAACATATGATGTACATATTCTGACACATATTTTTAGTTTCTCAGTACACTAGTCCTTTAAAAATCTCTCCAGCCTAAAATGCAGCTTCTTTGGAGTTGGGCTAACATCATTAGCTGTGATTTTAAGTGATTGTTATATTTAAGTTGAATAACTTATTTTCATACCTGTTGGTGATGCATCTTAGAGCTATTTGAAAAGACAGAATTTGTGTATCTCTGTATACATTAGACTGGAAGAGAATAACTCATGTCATTATCTGTATACTTCAAGTCCCAAACTGCTTACTGCTGAAATTTCCATAATCTTCATATAAATTTGATTTGAGATATTATCAGAAAATAAGGTTTAAAAAAAATACTAAGATGAAACAAACATTTCCTCAAATTAATTAACTTAATTAAGGTAACTTACACTATTAGCTTAATTAATCCCCCCCCACCCTTTTCCCCAAATAGACTTTACAAAATACATTTAAAAAATACTTTTCACCCTTTTTTCAGATGCACTAATGTTTAAAAGTCAATTAATTTAGGCTGTAGCTTTGGAATGACCAAACCTCATTTAGTGTTGTATAATGTATAGTGTTATAAAGGCAGTACCAAAGGATGAACAGGACTTTTGAACAACTGCAGCATTGTGGGAGTTCTTTAAAACATGCTTCTAATGTGACAGTTTCATCATCCTTAACATTTAAAGCATATATATGGCATATGCTTTCACCTAGTCACAATGGTAGATAGTTATAACTCTCTTTAGTAAGGTATATGCTTTATGCTCTTTCTAGGGTATTTTTTTCTTCACTAAACAGAAAAGGAACCATTAAGCATATAAGAATAGCATGGCCATATGTTTAATGCTTCCAGACAGTTTATTGAAGTGCTATAGAAACTCAGTCAGCAGAGAGGGAAATGAAGGGAAAACCACCTGGCTGGCAAGATTATTAAGCTTTGGTAGAATATATTCAAGATTAATTATGAAGGACCATATATACACTGCAATTCACTTTAATTTATTACTTTTTATTAAAATATATTTGAGGGACACAAAAGTATTAAATTTATGTTAATTATTATTAAAAAACGCTATGAGGAAATACTTCCTTTTTTTTTTTTTGCTCACCCCCAACTCCACTATTTGTGAAATACAATACTCATTGGATTTTCTCCTGACAGTAAAAATTTGATGTGACACAGTGTCAATGTTAGTTCCAGTAAATATATGAACTCCTCATGAGTCAGTAGAATAAGCATTTATATCCCACATTATCCTGATAGTACTTCAGGCTATTTGGAAATGTCTCATAGCCTTCAAAATTAATTTAAAAAATTAATTTTATAAAAATATTTTTTGAGAAAATCAAATACTCATCATTTAGTGCTTGAAACTAACCTTTTTCAGTTGGAAATTGCATTCAGTCCTCCTGTAGTTTTGACAAAATTTTAAAACATAAACCTTTTTACAGTGAATGAAAGCAAAGCAGTTATTAGGAAAAGCTATAGGTAGAAAAGTAGGCCAATAACTGTTTCTAATTTTTGCTCAGTCTGTTACTCTAAAATACATTATTTCTCAACTCCTGTCTGTTCACTTGCAGGGCCTGGAAATATTTCATAATCTGCAGTTGCTTGAGTCTACTTTTTTTGCCTTCTGAAATATAACAAAAACCTTTGAACACGTTTGGGCCCCTATTATTAATTTTATCATTAATTTTCCTTGTCCTTGTCACACCCAATAATTCCAGTTTTTTTCTCACACCTTTTCTGCCTTTTGAAATTCTTTCAAAATATCCAGATGTCTAAGATAAAGTTATTTTCCGGGGCCAGCTCCCTTTCTGATATTTTTTCCAGTGATCTTTAATCCCTTTCTGGATCAAATAAAATGGATTATTGTTTTCAGAGTCAACTGACAGGCCCCGCTTTGCTGATCTTCTCTTCTGGTCTCTGTGACTTAGCTCCATGCACTCTTATGTTATTATGATTCCTAAAATCATCTAAATTTTTAAGATAGCCTCTGAAGCCATCCCACAATTAACTGCTCTGGTCTTTCCTGTTTACTATAAACCATTTTCTTTAAGAAGCATTCACTGACTTCTAATTTCTGTCCTGATGACTCAGCCTTCTTGAGGACAGAAAATGAAATACATTATTTTAGGTATTAAAAAACAAAGATAAAGCCAACGTTTTGCATGCAACCCTAAAAAGAGGAAAATGCAGTGATGAAATAAGGTCTATTTAGTATAAAAGTTTACATGCTCTAAAGGAAAATGCGTCCGATAACGGAAAGCAGTTTTGACAGGTACGATGCCCTTTAGTAATTTTTTTCCCCCTCATAGGACCCAGAGCTGAAGTTGAAATTTATCTTAATCAGGTGAAGGAAAATGTCAACATTTCGAGTTAAACTGTTTTGAGAGAGAGATCAGAAATAATTTTGTGGCAGGAACTTGAGAAGTATACACCGTAAGGGAAAAAAATATATGCTAAATGTTTAAATTGGTGCAATTGCCTCTTTTTGAAAAATTAGTTTTTTTTCTCAATTGCAGCGTGACTAGATAGTAACCAACAATCACCTGCTTTGGATTTGACATTTTTGGAACAGGAATTCTTGTCATTTTATACAAAGAGGAAATTTACCTTTTTGATATGTAGAGTTTAGTTCACAAGAAACGTTTTGTTTGTAGTGTCATTAACATTTGCTCCTTAAGGTAACACGCATGATGTAGTGCATAGTAGGAAAAAAAAGAGTATATTTATGTAGATGTTTTCTAGTTCTTAGATATTTACTTAGTACTTCAGCATGGAAGGTGCTTTGATGGATGAATTTAAATAATTCCCTGCTTTGGAGAAATTAGTCTCTAAGGGATGGCAGTGACATTGGCAAACCTATGCCAAGACAGAGGCAGGTACCAACTAGTACATTTGGTAAATTTTAAGAGTTTGCATATGTATACAAGCAACAATGGAAAGAGAAGATGATGATTTTAGTAAGTCAGGAAGGAATCCATGGGGAAGGTTTGAGCAACTGTTTAAGCAGTTTATTTATTTAAGGTATATTCTAAGAGGGATGTATTCTAAATGTAGAAGCAGAGCAAGAGACTCCAGAGTTGAGATGGGGCGATTAACCAGAGGAGTTGAGTCTACGTTTGTCTGGTTGAAAGAGAAAGGTGGGCAGTACAGGGAAAGTGAGGGAGGAGCATGAGTAGGTGGCACAAAAGTACAAGAACAAATCTGCATTTCACAAAGACAATAAAAGTCTCATCATGTCCTGAGTTTAAATAAATACCACATTATAAAACTTTGGCTGCCAAAAATAAGCCCATTTCTGTTTCTCAGGAATAATTTGGAAATAATGTTAAAATGAGTTATTTTGAAGATTAATTACATCATTAACATTATGTTGTTGGATATTTAGAATGTTACTGATCCAAATTCTTACATGAAGAATGCAGATTGGCTTTTAAGTGTTGATGTTGTTCTTAAAGCAATGATAAATTATCATTTTCATTCATAGCAGAGTGACCTCAGATTAGAACCTAACATTTTCTTAATGACTTTTACCTTTCTATATGACTTCCCTCACACACAAGGCTTATTGTGAAAGATGAAGCATTAGCTTCTCTAAAGAGTCCTAGAAGGATGGATCATCAGTACTAATTTAAAGGTGGGGGAAAGGGAGGGTAAGTAATTTGAAAAACAAAATGGAGTCTAAAGCTTTATGTTTATGCGTTTGTCATGGATTAGTGTCTGGCTGAAGAATAGGCTCATTGTTTTGAATAGCATTCAGTGAGTGAATTCAGTTTTCATGCATAGCATAGGCCTGTGCTACCCAAAATGGTACATTTCTGTGGTTGTGAAAACCAAATGATCAAAAGCCAAAAAGTTGATTTTTGCTAAGTATTTTAAAGTATTATTTTTATATTAAAATAAACATAGATATTATATTCATGGTATAGAAAGCAAAATTGGCATGATTTTAAAGATGAGACCAGAGGCTTAACAGGAATTTTAGGCTTGCAGCAGGCTGTTTAAAGCTGCATTTCCCAGACCTCCCAGGGTTATGAGTACACTCTGTTCAGCAATTATGGATACATCAGTGGAAAAGTTTAAGAAGTGGTGGTTGGGTTTAGAAAAGGTAAAATGTATGTACTCTGCTTCCTCTTTTTCTCCTCTTGCAAAGGATAAAATATTATCTTTTCAGTCAGGGTCATGATAATTACAGCATCTTACTTTGTTTGATCCATAAACCTGTGGTCAGGATGAACTTCTTGAGAATGATTCCCATCTAATCCTGTCCTCCCCATCAGCTTAAAAAATTTAATGGTTTCTCACTGTTCTTAGGATAAAGTCCTTAAAATGGCCTATAAGACCCTGGAAGGTTTGGCTGTTGCCTGTGAGGTAAACCTCATTGCTAGCACTAGCTACTCGGGCCTTCTTTCAGTCCTGTTTACCCAGCCCTTGAGCCTTTGCACTTTTTCTTCACCCAGTTAAATCCTGCTCATCCTTCAGATCCCAAGCCTTCCCTCCTCTGCCTCAGAAAAACCTTCCTGAATCCCCAAATCACATCAAATCCTCAGTTATGCACTCTCTTGGTACCGTGTATATCTTCTTTGTTCCATTTGCCAGTTTTATTTTTTACCTTGACTTGTATGATTATTTGATGAGGGCAGGGAACCCATCTTTTTGCATAACAGTGCATAAGAAAGTATCTGGTGAAAAGTAGGCACTTAGGAAATATTTGTTGAGTAAAGGAATAAATAAATTTATTCACAGATTACTGGTCTGTCGACAAATCTGCTTTCCTAAATGACGATGCACGTAAATTCCCTTATAATGAAATGCCCTAATGGATACTTCAGAGACAAGTTGTATACTGTGTGCCAGAATACAGTGTAAGTAGGGTTGCTTTGTCCGTTTTTCATAGTTGTGTTGCTGTCTAGCCAATTCAATGATCTAAATCATGGTGTAGATTCATTTTGTTAAGAAATGTTAATTTCAGTGAATCTGTAACATTTCTGTGTTTATGCTATAAATATTATTTGCTGATGTCATTTCATAGGCCAACACAATAGGCAAACTTCTACTTAAAAAATTAAAACATACCCCTTTTCTTAAGTATTTTCTTTCATACAAATTTTCTAATTGTTTCTTCATTTTGGTGTTTTTAAAAGAACACCATATATTTTGGAATGCATGGTAGAATGAAATTGAAAAAAAGGCCTTACATTTTTCCTCTTAAAAAAGTAAAGAAAATAAAGTTCATATAAGAAATTAAAATGTATTTTTCTGTTGTGAGAAGAAAATGCCCTTTATTTGTTAATATAGAGGATAAAATTTTTAAAAAAAGCCCGTTAGCTTAATGAGAACCATTATCTTCTCATTATATTTAATGTTGAATTTACATTTTTATTAATAGGAATAAAATTAAGATATTTAAAGATGCATCTTAATTCAGCATTTCTTATATAACTTCATCTCACTCTGATTTTGAAAAATAAATTTTAATTTTTTAAGCCAAATATAAATTTATTTGGACTAATTTTTGAAGAGCACTCATTAAGAACCTATGTAGAGAGTTACTGTAAAGCGTAACTTGTTGAATACAGGTGCCTCATGTGGATTTTTTGTGAATTACATGCTACTGGATAATCACTAGTAGGCATGTTATAGAGATTTTTCTAATAAAGTGTGCCCCTCCCCCTAAATTTAGAATTGTTAAAACATAAATCAGAATAAGTGAAATTTTTAAGACTTTTAACATAACTTTGCCTGTCTGTTAACTCTTAATAAAACAACACCTTCAGGCTTAAATGTTCTAGCTAGTACTGCAAATCAGTGGATTGCAATTGTGCCCTGGTTTGAATTACAAATAACCATTAAACATGCTAGAATTTTTTTTAACTTGAAAGATGTATTTAATTTCTTGTTCAATTTCAATTTAAATTACAATCATTAATTCTAATAGAAGTTTTCATTATCTTAATCTTATTCTTGCAATTTCAGGAAAGAAAGGGTTGTGGGTATTTGCATAAATTTATTGAATTTTAAGTTTTACTAAAGTACAATAACTGCTGTTTTAGTTTTCTGTGTTCATCTATTGAATATTTTGTCACAACATAAAATTGTTTTAAAAACCAAGATTTGTTAAATAAACCAAAACTCACAATGGCATTAATGTATTCTAGTTTGCCACAGTAAAAACACTGTTACATAACTAATATCAAATGTAGCATACTTGTCTGTTTTATATTTACTTGACATTAATGTTCTTGGAAATTAGTCTTATTAGGTAGGTTGGATAGTCTTCTGATAAAGTGATAGATAGGAAGAAACTGCATTGTTACTTGCTTTTAAAGTGTTACCCAATATCCTCTTGTTTGTTTGTTTGAACTTTTTATTTTGTTTCAGCCATATCTGCTATTTTTAAAATGGGCTTGCAACATGGTTTCTGAAGTAATATCTACAAGAAATCAATGGAAGGCTGACTTAGATCCTGGATTTTACTTTTTCCAACTTGTTTACACAAAGATTACGAAAGAATCTATTTTTTAGCAAGATGTTAGACTTCTAATTAATTTATTAATAAAAAACCTTTGAAATACTGGTTTTAAGTAATTATGCTGAATGAGTAATTTCAACAGCATTAGCTGAATTCTTGTTATAATTTTGGTATGTTTTATATGTGTATGTGGGAGTTTATTTCAGCTATCCATATTATTTTCAAAATGTTTGATAGTCCTGGCGACTTGTGATTTTTTTTCACCTGGCTGAGCAGAAAATTCATGTTTTAATTTTGTGTAATTCACTTATATTTTGGCTGTGTAAACAAGGTAGTGAGGTATTAAAAATACATATAAAAGAGAAAGAGTTGTAGAGTTGTTGCTACTGGTGCTCAAAATAGACATTGTAGTCCAGTTGCTAGTTTTCCTCCCTGCCTGCCAGAGCCTGTGTGGAAACCAAGTTCAGTGTGGTGCGAGCCAGCATATGGATGGCAAGGCAGGTGCTCCTTCCCCATTTCCCTCTGCATTGGTGACATGGTGAGTTTTGCGACAGACTCTGTTGGCACCAACGTTGCATTAAATTAATGACAGGTTTGCTTATCTAGAAGGCTGCTACCTTGCCTTCCAGCTGTCAGACCAGAGGCTTTCAATTTGATGTTGAATTGTGACAAGCAGAGACAAGCTCATTCTATGGAATGTTTAGAGCTAGATAATTTTTCTTTCTAATCTGTCCCTAGACATAATGTTTTAAGTCTATTTATGGTGAAAACATGTTAATTCAGATTCTGTTTATTTGGGATTTGTGATAATTTGAGTAGGTTCCTATTGAACTTTACTTTTGATATGTGAAGAAAGGGCTTGCTGATCAATCTAATAATGTAATTAAGATTGGAAAGAAATTGTTTGACCCTGGAGGATGCGGTGTTTTCAAGTATCGTACTTTGCCAGGAGCCATTTCCATAGTGAAAATATGCAAGCTAGAAATGAGTTATATTTTTAGTTAGAATTTCTGCATACTTGGTTGGAATCAGTTTTTTGACTTTTTGGAATATTTTTGCAAACATCCTGTAGTACAGCTTGGTTCTTCCCCTCATTGGCCCATGTTATAAAGGTCTCATGCATTTCACATCTATTATTAGTAGTAGTACTTAAAAGTGAAATAAGGGACAGTTGTTAACACCCTTAAACAGGTAAGTTACAGAAGTTAAGCAGCTCAACAGAGATGTACAGCTGTTCAGTGATGGAATTAGGTTGAACATTAACTCTTTTTTTTCTGCCTACTGGATTGGATTTACACTTTCGTGGATGAAGAACATAGTTCAAGTTTATACGTAATTATCTTCAGACTTGACTTTTTAAAAGTTTCTGAATTTTCTACCTTTTAAAAATTGGCACCATTTAGTATATAATAAAGAGTACTTTGAAATCAGATGCCTGTGTTAATTATATCCAGGCTCCATTACTTCTTAGCTGTGTGATCTTAGTGAGGGAGAGTTTAAGTAACTTGCCAGGTTTTCTCATTTTTGTAAAATAGGGGTGATAATATTACCTACCTCATAGGGTTATGGTATGCTTAAAACGATGCCTAGCACACAGCAAGTGCATGATAAATGTCAGCTTTTTTTTTTAATTAAGGAAGAAGTTTCATTCTATCGGTAATCTTCAGAGGCAGAACTATTAATAGATAATATTTATTGACTGCTTACTATATACCATGTACTGTGCTAGGTGCTTTCCCTGCGTCATCTTATACTTATCCTAGCCCTGAAAGGTTGGAATTATCCCTGTTTTACAGATGAAGAAACTTTTTCTTAGAAACATTGAATCACTTGTCCTGTATACCCAAATATTTATCAAGCAGGTGTTCAACAAATATTTTGAAGAATGAATAAATATTAAGTGGAAGAAGCAGAATTTGAATGAATTTCTAACTGGTTCTAAAACATAATATGCTTACTTTGCCTTTCTACCAGAGGTAGATGTGACATGAGAGGAATTCTGGGAACATTTGCAAAGATGTTGATGTCCTCTCCGTCAGACCTACTTTCTTTAGTGTGTGGTAAGGTGGTTTGTGGTCATTGGGTTCTTTTGACCTCTATAGGGGTGTGTGTGTGTGCGTGTGTGTTGTGTGTGTTGTTTGTTGGTGGTAAAGCGTTTCCACTCAAAATAGGACTTTGGCCAGTGACAAAAATGCCACATACAACTATAGTATTGGTGACTTTTTTTTTTTTTTGACCATGCTGCATGGCATGGGGATCTTAGTTCCCCGACCAGGGGTTGAACCCGTGCCCTCTGCAGTGGAAGCACGGAGTCTTAACCACTGGGCCCCCAGGGAAGCCCCTCATCTTTCTTATTTTGAAGTGAACTCCAGGAGTTTGACGCTCTCTTCTTCTGAGTCTAGACCTAGGCAAAAGATCTACTTTAGGCTACTACTACTACCAGCCCAGTTCTGAGATGTTTTGTTCTCAAAGGATTGCTAGTAAAAGTACATGGTGCCTCATGAAAAGATGCTCAACATCACTAAGCTTCAGGGAAATGCAAACCAAAACCCCAATGAGATATCACCTCACACTGTCAGAATGGCTGTCATCAAAAATACCACAAATAATAAATGTTGGCAAGGATGTGGAGAAAAGGGAACCTTAGTTCATTCGTGGTGGGAATGTAAATTGGCACAGGCACTATGTAAAACAGTATGGAGATTCCTCAAAAAATTAAATAGATAGAACTACCATATGATCCAGCAATTCCATTCTTGGGTATATATCTGAAGAAAATGAAAACACTAATTAGAAAAGATACATGCACCCCAGCGTTCATAGCAGCATTGTTTACAGTAGCCAAGATATGGAAGCACCCTAAGTGTCTGTCAACAGATGAATGGATAAAGAAGATGTGGTACACACACACACACACACACACACACACACACACACACACACACAAAATGGAATATTACTCAGCCATAAAAAAGAATGAAATTTTTCCATTTGCAACAATATGAATGGACCTAGAGGGTATTATGCTTAGTGAAGTAAGTCAGACAGAGAACGACTTACTTGAAAGTGTATGTTTTCACTTATATGTGGAATTTAAAAAATAAATGAATGAGTATAACAAAACAGAAACAAACTCATAGATACAGAGAACAAACTAGTGGTTACCAGTGGGAAGAGGGGCCGGGGGAGGTACTGATGGGGAAGGGGAAGGGGATTAAGAAGTACAAACTACTATGTATAAGTTAAAATAAGCTACAAGGATGTAATGTACAGCACAGAGAATATAACCATTATTTTATAATTCCTCTAAATGGAGTATAATCTGTAAAAATATTGAATCACTGTGTTGTACACCTGAAACTAATATAGCATTGTAAATCAACTATACTTCAATAAAAAATAATAAAAGAAAAATTTGTAAAAGAACTGATACTTCCAGTAAGTATGAATAAACACCTAGAGTATTTAAAAAATATATTTAATATGCACTTATAAATTTAAAAATCCCCTCCCCCCCAAAAGTAATGGTGCCTGATTAATAGATGTTCCTAAGGAGCGTTAACATTTTACTACGAATACAGGCATACCTTGGAGATATTGTGGGTTTTGTTCCAGGCCACGGGAGTAAAGCGAATATTTCAATAAAGTGAGTCACATGAATTTTTTGGTTTCCCAGTGCATATAAAAGTTGTGTTTACACACTACTGTAGTCTATTAAGTATACGATAGCATTATGTCTAAAAAAGTGTATATACCTTAATTAAAAAATACTTTATTGCTAAAAAATGCAAACTGTCATCTAAGCCTTCAGCAGGCTGCAGTAGTAACATCAGAGATCACTGATCACAGATTATATTACAAATATAATAATGAAAAAGTTTGAAATACTACGAAAATTACCAAAAGGTGACACAGAGACATGAAGTGAACAAACGCTTTTGGAAAAATGTCACCGATAGAATTGCTCAATGCAGGGTTGCCACAAACCTTCAATTTGTAAAAAACAAAATGTCTACGAAGCACAATAAAGTGAAGTGCAATAAAATGAGGTACACCTGTAAGGGCCTTGGTTATATTCTGTTGTTTATATTTACCTAGCAGTGGTTAGCATTGCTATCTATTGCAATACATTTCATTAGTGTTTCTTTGAACAGCAGACTTTATTCAGTACATTTCTATAGCTTGGAAACCCTTACCTACCTAGTAAATGGTGATTGTTCTCCCCAAGTTATTTTGTTTTGTTTGGAAATTCTTTTATCATAGACCAAATTGTGATATGATACAATAGCATAGTGAATCACTCAAAAAACGTATATGCTGGAGAAAATTTAATCATTATCTGTCAAAAAACTATTGTGAAATCGTAAGATACAGAGTGGTCAAGTTGAGCTAGAGATGTTTGATCAATTGAGTACTTGTAAAACGGTAATGATAGGTACAGTTACATCCACATTATGTTTTAAAATGGTACACATGGTTTTGCCTGTGTATCTAAAATATATATTCTAGCATGTATTTTTGAAACTTAAAGTAAGATTTGTTCAGAGTAAAAAACACATGATATTTTCTGTTTCTCCTTATTTTCCTTTAATAGATTTGAGGTGAGTTTGCTTTAGGCTGGAAGTTTTAAAATAAGTGAAAACAACTTAATTGTTCTTTGGTTGTGGAGAGAATGATTTGAAATCTCTCACTTTTTATGAAAGCTACAATAGCCAGGACAATAGACATTTAAAAAATAACATCAACTGTGAACTGTGGTAATTACCAACTATTTTGAAGTTGCCTTAGCATTGTCCATTTGATTCTGAAAAAGCACTTTTTCTCTCGTAATGTGCTCATTATCTTTCAAAATCCATACAAATTAAAATTAATTTTGTTTGGGCATGTTTTTGAGAATTTCGTCACTTTTTTTGAAAAAGTTGTTGACATCCTGTGTTGATAAGTGGTCTGGTAAGAGATAGACTTTTAAATATGATAACATAATGAATCTCCATCTACATTAATTTTAAGATGTGTCTAATTTAATATTCAAACAAAATGTTTTCTAATTTTGAAGGGTTTTTTTTTCAGATGAGACTGTTTTGCCAGCTTGTTTTTACAGTTGTGACCAACACACACAGAGAAAATAAATACCAGTTTGTAGGGCAAAAATAGAGACACAGATGTAGAGAAGAAACGTATGGACACCAAGGGGGGAAAGTGGCAGGGGTGGTGGTGGTGGTGGTGGGATGAATTGGGAGATTGGGATTGACATAGACACACTAATATGTATAAAATGGATAACTAATAAGAACCTGCTGTATAAAAAATAAATTAAAAAAAAAAAAGAAAATAAATACAGCAAAATAATACCTAGGGATCTACTAACATTTTTCTTCCTACTGATGTACCAGTAATAAGATCACAAAAAATTAAGGCTGGTTATGTATCTCTAAAAAATAAGAACTTAAAAATATATACATCACACACACTCACCCCTACAACACTATTATTACACCAAAATTCATTTCTTAATATCAAATATTTAGTTAAAATTTCTAGTTTCATAAATGTCATAAACATTTTTACAGTTTCTTTTTTCCTTAAATCAGGATCCAAATAAAGCCCACACATTGTAGTCTACCTTATTTTTTTTCCTACATCAATCCTTTTGGACTCAGTACTCGCTTTACATGACAGAGATTATTTAATGTCTCTTGAAATAAAATTCATAGATAATAAAACCTAGCTCATATTATTAAAAAATTCACTGTAATGCCTTTATTGTAATAAAAAGGGAAAATAATTTAAAAATAAGATAGGTTTCTATTGTATGTAGGTGCTTAAAATAACTGTACTATAAAAAACTATAATTGATATATTTGCCTACTTATAATGAGTATACCTGGATTTAAGACAAGCAAGCAGTAAGTTCAGAAGTCATTCTGTAAGTACAAGAAAATGGAAGAGCAGATGAATTGATAGACACTGGAATAAAAATGAGTATTAGAACAGGTAACAGGCTAGACTCATTTGATATGTCACTCAAATAATTCCTGTTGAACATTTAAAAGTCATATTAAAAGGAACCTCAGCTTTTTGGAGAAATGGCAGATTCTAGAGCTGAGAAGGGAGAATTTAAGATGAGTCTGGAGCATCTTGTGTCAGAAAGTAAGGAAGTGCTCAGAAAACACAATGATGAGGGCACGTCACAGACTTGGAAGCCATTCTGAAAGAGCTCTCAATGGCTGAAGCTGGAACAATTTGAGCAACAAAAACAGTATTGGATTTTAATTCAGTGCATAAAATAAATACCTATGAGTCCATACTGATGTAAATAAATGTCTGAATAAAGAAAGAAATGAGGGAGGAGAGAAAAATCTCCCATAAAGATAATTCCAAATAATTTATGTAGATACTCCCCTCTCAAGGAGGTGACATTTAACTCCCCACTTTTTGATTGTGGGCTGCACTTAGTGACCTGTTTCCAAAGAGTAGAGTGTGGGAAGGGGAAATATAACTTCATTGGAGGAACCTAGTGAACCCTACGTCGGCCAGGTGATCAAGGTTTGCATCATCAGTGATAAGTCATGTTGATCGCATGTACCCTTGATATGATGTGGTGAGAATGGCACTTCACCTCTGTGGTCTTCCTCCCCCAAACCCATAATTCCAATCTAACCAGGAGAAAAACATTAGACAAATCCAAATTTATGGACACTTTACAAAATACCTGACCAGTACTCCTTCAAAACTGTTAAGGTCATCAGAAACAAGGAAAATGTGAGAAACACAGACCATAGGAGGCTAAGGAGACATGAGGATTATTTGTATTATGGTGTCCTGGATAGGATTCTGGGACAGAAAAAGTCTGATAGGAAAAAACTAGTGAAATCAAAATGAGGTGTGGAGTTTAGTTAATAGTGATATACCTGTGCTGTTCCTTAGTTGTGACAAATGTGTCACAGTAATGTGAGCTGTTAATAATAGAATATGGATGACAGGTATGCAAGAACTTTGTACTATTTTTGCAACTTTTCTGTAGACCTAAAACTATTCTGAAATAGTTTATTTAAATAAAAAAATTAGAGTTAAATTTATTTTCAAATTTGGTTATACCAAAATGTAAGCAATATCTCATGCGAAATAACTTAGGTTTGCCCTTTTGTAAGTGTTAATAATAAACTCTTTCAAATGTAAACAAAAAAAGTCATGTGGGATACAGGCAGTTCTTCGGTGTGGGACTGTTGCATTCATTGGTCTAGCAATCATTCAGTAACCCGATCATTGTGATAACCTGAAACTCCTCACAATACTCAAAATGCATCCAAGGGACAACATTGGCCCTGGCCTGGCAGCAAGAACCTCTGCCTTACCTCTTTGCTCCTGTGTAAACCTCATGCTCTTCCACATGTGAAAAAATAATTCTTTGAATGAATGTCATACCTGGTTTCCCTTCAACTGAAATTAATCTTTTACTTGATTAGCTTTTGTTTTTAACTTTTTGCTAATCAGGAAATGTGTTTAAGGAAACTGAATGTACATGGGATAGGGTGGAGACCACCAAAATTTAGCTCCATCTCCTTACGTATTTTACTTCACTGCTAACAGATTTGCAGTTAAACTCTTGGACAGAAGAGTGTGCTATTCTAAACCTTGTTAACAAAGCCTGATTCCCAGCACTTTTTCTGATTGTAGTTTCTGTTTCCTGCAGACACTGTGTAGGAATGTTAAACAAGGCGTGAACATTTTTGAGCAAATAAATGTGGTTTATAATAATTGATTTTAGGCTGAATATATAAACGTGTATATAAATATGCATGCGTATTTACGTAGGCAAGATATTTGCCTAGGGCAGATATGTTGAAATGGAATATAACCAAATGAACTTCTCTCATTGCTTTTCTACGAGAAAGTCAGCATTTTTCTTTTTGTCACTAAATGTAGCACCTTATTTTCATTGTATTATGGGGTCATGTAGTGTGTTTAGTAGTTGAGTTCTGGGTATGAGAGTGGCTGTAACTCAATACCTCCTTTGGTCACATCTCTAAGAAATTATATTTGATTTCAAAACAGAACTACTTTAATATTTGCACTTTATTCCTGTGTCTTTTTTATTATTATCTTCCTTGTTTTCTAGTTTACTGGCATGAAAATTCGAAAAGGAACAGGCTCTGGTAATAAGTAGATAAAATTGTGACCGGGAATTTAACGCATTAACCTGATGTGGGTTTTTTTCTCGCCACAATAAACTGAAATGTTATATGGATCACAATTTCATCTTATTTGATTCTTTGTTATTAATCCACTTCTATGAAAGTGTGAAATTCTGCTGATATTGATGTGAATGTCTTAGAATTGCCTCCCTGGCTTGTCCTGACTTCATGCTCTGAGTATCAGCCTGGATATGCATTAACGTGTTCTCTATGAAATACTTCTGTTTTTTGTACAAGGCATTTCTTAAGGTATGCTCACAAGAATGAAGGAGAGTTTATTTTGGTTTTTTCTGCTTTGATTTGTTTTAGTAAGGTAAGAATGTTTTGCATTTAAAGAAATCTTAAAAAAAAAAGTCTGTGTAGATTGTACATTAAATATCAAGGATTTGAAGCTGTCTTTGAATATGTGACTGGAAAAGATGGGTTGACTTTCCAAGATTCTCCCATATCTATCCCAGGATAGAATCTATCCCAGAGTAGGTGGGCAACATTTAGATTGAAATTGTTTTCACAACTTTCCAATGATACTTTTCATAACAAAAGTACACAGATTTAGGATGACTAGCTATTATGGTAATACAGTCTCAGAATAATTAAAAACAGAATGTTAGAAGCAAATTGTGTGATTTGCATGACTTATGAAATACAGATGGCAAGAAGTAGACTTGGAAGCTTTTTCAGAGTGCAGATGGACATGAGTTCTTCAGAGAAGTTAATTAAGAGTAATCGTTGTATAGTAACCACTGTCTTGTAGGCTGCCATGAATTTAATATTCTACTTTCCCCAATAAAAATGCCAGATGATGCCTTTCAAGGCTGCTGAAAACATCTTTATTACCTGTAGCCATGCCAAAGGACTCACTCCCCTACTGTACCCCTCTCTTCCCGCATCTCTACATTTCATACAGATGAATAAAAAAAAGATTAAAGGGACAAATATCTAGTAGGAAGCACTGTATGTAGAAGACAATACAAATTATCTGTAGTACTGAGTTGGAACTGGAAGTCTCTCCAGTTGTGACCCAACCTAAATTCTGTCCCGTCGTGTGTGTTTAACTCGCCTCTTCACTTCTCAAGCCCTCCGTTTCTTTATCTGAAAATGAGGGTAAGGAAAATATGCTTTATAGGGAATTCTGAAGAATAGTCAACATGTAGTCCGAGTAGAAATGGAGTAACGTTTTGACACTGGCAAAAATAGTTTATTAATTACTGAACAGGATTTTTAAATGATATTTGTGGAAAAGAATTTTTAAGTATTCAAATTTAGGAATAAATTGCTGGATATAGCTCACATATGTTTGCCTTAAGACAAAGAAGATTATACTGATTTTAAAATGTATTTGGAGTATGGATTTCAGGTGGCTGGCTCTCTCTTGGAAACGCTTTTCCTCTTACTAGCTTCTTTGTCTTGTGTGTAGCCACTTCTCTAACAGCTTTATTGGAGCCTTTCTCTCCAAATTTTTCCTTATGTGAGTCAAATGATCACTTAAGTAATTCAGCCTAATTATTAGAATGGTATATGTCTCACTCTTCCTGGCAGGAAACCCAATACAAAAGTCCTAAAGGCATTGCTGTTGATGCTCCACCATCCCTGGCTAAGTCTCGACCAGTATGAGCCTCATCTCAGTAGTAGTCCTTGCATATCATGGTTCCTCATACTTCTCGTCTTTATTTTACCAAAAGGTTCATGATCATTGAAATTTCATTTTTCAGCCATTGTCAGAAGATTGGAATATAAAAGTTTTATCAACACAGGCATATACAAGGTGATCAAAATTATTAAATACTGAATCTGTGCAATGAAAATAACAGGCACTTATGAGCACTAGAGCTCCATTTAAGTGGTAAGAATGTATTGACTTTTCATAGGAGAAACAGTCAATTGTAAGAAACAAATGAACCAATTCATTTGAGCTTGGATCACTGAAAACAAGGGGGAATCACTGGCAAAACAATGCCTTTTCTCATTCATGTGTCGCAAGTGGTATTTGGATTGAGGACAATTGAGAAGCATTAAGACTACAAATTAGTTCCTGTATTTTATATTATGGAATGGTTGTTGGAAGGTGTACTTTCCCAGTGCTAGTATGCAAGATTTTTTTTTTTTTAATTACAAGCAGTTTTGTTTTTCTCCTTATGTTTCACATCTGCACTTGTGTTTTCCTTGGAAAAATGCTCCATATATCTAGCATTGGTGCACTCATGTAAATGATGTCAACTCATATATAAAATTTGGTTTAGAAGAATTTTTAAAATACAGAAGTTGATTAAGAGCCTCCTTTTAATCAGTGTAATAACAATGTAACAATGTTGAGTTTAAAGCTTTTGAGAAATATTTTTCTCCATGATTTTATTACTACTTTTCCTCCATCTTTTTGATTTTGTATGATAAATGACAGAGGACAATAATATGCCATATTTTATTCTTTCATTCAAAGTTTGAAGATCATTTGGATTTTTTTTGGTCACCCCTGAGCCATTTATAAGTCATTTTTTAAAACCATGTAAATTTTAAATTAAATGAATGTCTTTTAAAAAATGAGATCATGTGGTTGAGACAGCTATACTTCTATCAGAGTTACCTAGGGTAAATAATTTGGACTTCCGGTTTTCTTTAAAAAAAATTGGGTGACACGTTCTCCTTTAAAACTCTAAGATTCTCTGATTCTAAATTTTTAATTCCTTCTCATATTTGGTTTAGAAGCAATGAATGACGAGCCTTCTTGATTTTCTTTATATCTACTTTAGTGACAGTTGGGACTTCTGAATTTTTAGAAGGTTTAATTTTTTTCTAATCTATAAATTGAATGTCATGCATAAAACTTCATGTACTTTACATAAAGACTTGTTATGTAACAAAAGCAGAAGGTGTATTTTTGATGTTGTAGGTGGATCTGAATCCTTCAAGTCTGTGCCATCAGTGCCAGATCACTTTGACAAATTCTGGTTAGCAAATTCCTAAGATACTAGGTTACAAATCTCTCTCCTTTTTCCCTTTTTCTATAATCTTTCACTACTGAAAACTGTAACTCACAAGTTTAGCAAGGAGCCGATACCTCCTGGTCCCTTGGATAGTCTTAACTCCTCACATTCTTTCTCTGCCTACTTGGTAATATTAAAAAAATTTTTAAGGTAGCTGACAAGTCCTACTATATAAAAATAAAAGTATGAATTACAAATGCACTCACAAGACCAAGGAAAAAATAAATTAGAGTATGTGGTATGTGCAAGTTGACATGGAATATCTGGAAAAAAAACAATGCTTTTTGTTCTTGGTGTTCATTTTTAAATCATCCCTTTAAAATCAGGGTCTGTGTAATGTTCTATTAAGTGATTTCTAGATATGTGCACATGCATCAAACAGATTTGTATTAATGAATGTAGTACAAGTACGTGCCTTAAATTCTTAGCAAAATTTACAGGTATTTTTATAAACCTTTAACGTTTATGGTTTTAATTATATCTGATAGGCAAATTCAAAATAAACTCAAATACAGTACTTATGTCCCTTTATTGAAACACATCATTAGTTAAAACAGTTTGTAACATTTCTTTTATAAAAGAACATGCTTAGTTTGTGTACACTGACACTCTTGTTCTCTATGAGATGAATTGATAGATGAATTGATAAGAAAGAACTTACAGAAATCTCTTGGTCCTCTGCCATCATCATGTTACATGTAACCAACTGAGCTCAGGTTGGTTAAAGGACTTGTCTAGATTCACATATCTTTCTAGTACCAGAATTACAAAAAGACAGCTCAGAAAGAGTATGATGCATAGATCTTTTCATTGTTATAAGGACATCTCTGTTAGGAACAAAAGAGAATGAATTCTTTTGATCACTGGTGTCAAAGCTAGAACACGTCTTGATTAACACATGCAACAAGCCTACTTCATAGAATAATCCCCTCATTAAGAATGTTTAGTTTAGATTTCATTTTATCATAATTGAATGTAAGATTCAGAGAATGCCAAACCCCATTTACAGGGAGTTAAAATGCTATTAACTGCTAGAAAAACTTCTCCTGATGGTCTTCTAATCTCTGTGTGCTATGACTCAGTGATTTTAAATGTCATTTTCTAAGGCTTTGCAGTTTGTTAGTATAGTCAAGTGCAACAGGATTAAATCTAAATCTGGACACACAGTAGATTTTGTGGTCTGTTTAGAGCTGTAAATGGTTTGCTATGCTGAATAGTCTATTACAGTTCACTGTGTATTTTTAATAATTTTCCATTTTAATTATGAACGGTATACATGTACCTAAAACTCTAAATGTGGAATAATTTTTGACCCTGTATTCTTTAACTATATAACTTAAGTAACCTCATTCATACTACTAGAATTAGTGTATTAAAATAAATTGGTCCCAACCAAATGCAAATAGCTGTCTTTGATACATCAAAAAAGTGTATTTGAATGATCAAGGCCACTGAGTTATTTTAAGATTTGTTCATAGAGTTTATTTATTGTGTTGTCCTCCTTGTCCTCCTTGATGCCTATTTTAAACATTGCTTCCTTCTTCTATGTAGTAGATACTGCATCATTTATACGGTTCTCATTCCTCCTTTCTCTTTCCAACATTCCTATATCTGTGTTAAAGCCTCAACAAGTTGGAGTCCCTGACTTCAAAGAATATTTACTTATTTAAAATCTACAGTAACTTCACAGTGTGACATCTGTATTTATCAGTGGTTTGATAAGGTAAGTAAATTTCATGACCATAGTGAGATTTCGGTAATTAGTTTTTAATAAATATATGAATGCCAAATAGGGAGAAGTGACTAAATAAAAGTATTTTTAAAAATGGAAACAAACATATTAATGGATTTTTTTCAAGTTTAAAATGTGTGTAGGTCTCTTGTATTAGGTGTGCTGTTGCGTATTCAATAACTAGATGAAAATGTAAGGTACTTTTTCTTTCACCACTGAAATGCCATTGTGTTTTCTATTCTAAATTTCTAGTGGTGTTTACTGTCCTTTAGGAATTACTTTCTTTTACATGTTAATTTTTAGGTATTCTATTTTTCAAGCTTTGTCATCCTTTTAAGAAAGGCAAAATTATGTAACTTAATCACTTGAGAATGAACTGTAGCGTTATGCACATTTTCTGATAGCTGCTGTCAAAGATGGAATAATAACACTTTTCCTGCCACTGTAAGAAGTGTGGTCACCTCAGGACAAGCACTGAGTCATACTTCTGGGGCCAGTCGGAAAAGTTCGCATCATTGGCAGCCACCTGGGCTCTTCATGTTCCATGACAAATGGCAAACTGGCACATGGTTAACTGAAATGTTTCTCAAATGTCTAAGTCCTAGGAAAAATTAATGTTAAGGAGTGTAAAAGCTGAAGTCTGTGACTTATTTTGAACCAACAGCTTTGAATTCTTAATTTAGTTATGCTTGTTTCACAAATTTGTAATTGTGTTTTAACAAAATTTATACTATAACTTGAAATGGTAAAACTAAAGCACCTTGTATAGTGAAGAGCTAAAGAATTGGGTCTTGTTCCTATATTTTTTTAGTGTGTTAACCCATCTCAACAGCCCAGATAACACTGGAATATGACCTTAATGTTTTTTCCTATATGTCTGTCATAGATACACAACTGTTAATTTGGCCTAGACATTTGCTGGACTTCTAATTTATGTGTATATCTAAAGTATTTATGCAGTTATGCAGAACAGTAATACAATAGTAGAAAACTTGGTTGATTACCTTCATAAATACCAATAAAGTTTGGAACCAGAAACTGCTCACTTCCACCTACTCAAATAGACAACCTTAAAGCATAAATGCTATTTTAGAGTATTTTACTAATATCATTATCACTGTCAGTATGACTAAACTAAGCACCTTCTAAAAACAAACAAAACCTTTAACTGAATGCCTTCTTTCTTTTTTAATGTACATCCTCAAGTTGCACCTTGTATTTTTTATATGGAAGTTAATTGTACGTATATCCTTCAAATAAAAGGAAATTTGTTTTAGAGACATTTTTCTCTCTCTTTTTGTAGTCTTACTTGAAACACGTAATTTGCTAACTATATCAGAACTAATTCTGTGGGTTGGGTAATATTTTTATTTATATGTGGGTTGTTGAGTTTTTTAATAGTAAAATACAACATGTGTTGCTACATAATTACGTATTTTTAAAAGTTGCTCTGAACATTGGAGTCTAACATGAAAACCTTCTGGGATAGTTCAGTTATTTTTTTCCTTAGGTGATCAGAATGCCCCCATTCTAATTTTAAGTCTTGTTAGAATGTTTTTTGCTATTTAATCACATTAATTTAAACTCCCATCAGCCTGTCCACCATCACCATCGTATAACCACCTCCAGTAATCTGCTCCAGTGGTCACTGTATTATACAGTCTACTCCGGTAGTCACTATATTACAGTGGCAAAAATGTAGGCTTTGAGGCTAAATATACCTAGATTCAAATCCCAGTTTTGCTACTTATCGGTTGTATGGATCTGGGCACATAATAACCTCTTTCTCCTTTTTAAAATGAGGAAATAACACCACCTACCTTAAAGAGCATTGAGGTTTAAATGAAGTAATCTATGCAAATGATATACCCCAGTCATTGGTACTTAGTAAGTTATAAATAAACATTGGCTATTATTATTTCCACCACAAACACCACCTATAAAAGAGGGTTGTAGTCAGGGGGTGATAATGTATGCAAAGATCATAGTAGGAGCTGGAAAAGTATTGGTTATTATTGTTACCACTGGCAATACAAAGTCATGACACTAGCCTACAAATAATTAATTACTGTAATTGATGCTGAATGTAAATAGTCAGGTATTTTTTTGAGCCACTCCAATTTAACTCTACTGAAATTATAAATGAATTATAAGTATAATGAAACTGGAGAAAAAGAAAAGATTACTGAGAAAATAAAAATAGACATGAAGATTCCATAAGCACTTAGTTTACATTTGAGTCAGAATCAAGACTCTTGCCAGGAATGGACCATTCAACTCAACATGGCCTACTCATACAAAAATTTCTGATTATGTGGCTCATGCCTTAATATAGTTGAATAATCCTGTTCTAACCATGAAAAAAATCATACTTCTGAAATGTAGAAGTATACATATTTTCATTTGGTTATATATATTTTTTTAATCAGTCATCAGTTTTATACACATCATTGTATACATGTCAATCCCAATCTCCCAATTCAGCACACCACCATCCCCACCCCACCGTGGTTTTCCCCCCTTGGTGTCCATACGTTTGTTCTCTACATCTGTGTCTCAACTTCTGCCCTGCAAACCGGTTCATCTGTACCATTTTTCTAGGTTCCACATACATGTGTTAATATACGATATTTGTTTTTCTCTTTCTGACTTACTTCACTCTGTATGACAGTCTCTAGGTCCATCCACGTCTCAACAAATGACGCAATTCCGTTCCTTTTTATGGCTGAGTAATATTCCATTGCATATATGTACCACATCTTCTTTATCCATTCGTCTGTCGATGGGCATTTAGGTTGCTTCCATGACCTGGCTATTGTAAATAGTGCTGCAATGAACATTGGGGTGCATGTGTCTTTTTGAATTACGGTTTTCTCTGGGTATATGCCTGGTAGTGGGATTGCTGGATCATATGGTAATTCTATTTTTAGTTTTTTAAGGAACCTCCATATTGTTCTCCATAGTGGCTGTATCAGTTTACATTCCCACCAACAGTGCAAGAGGGTTCCCTTTTCTCCACACCCTCTCCAGCATTTATTGTTTGTAGATTTTCTGATGATGCCCATTCTAACTGGTGTGAGGTGATACCTCACTGTAGTTTTGATTTGCATTTCTCTAATAATTAGTGATGTTGAGCATCTTTTCATGTGCTTCTTGGCCATCTGTATGTCTTCTTTGGAGAAATGTCTATTTAGGTCTTCTGCCCATTTTTGGATTGGGTTGTTTGTTTCTTTAATATTGAGCTGAATGAGCTGTTTATATATTTTGGAGATTAATCCTTTGTCCGTTGATTCATTTGCAAATATTCTCTCCCATTCTGAGGGTTGTCTTTTCGTCTTGTTTATGGTTTCCTTTGCTGTGCAAAAGCTCTGAAGTTTCATTAGGTCTATATATAATATTTTAATCAGACTTAGCAATGTCTGAGTTTCAGAAGACTTTAAGAGTTGTATCTGGCACATTCATACAATAAGTATTTGTGAATGAACTAATGAGTAAAATCACCCAAGCTATTAAAACCTGATCTAAGATAACTACTGCTCTTAAACTTCTGTTTCGTATTTAAATTTAGCTACAGGGCCAGGAATATTTTTCTTCCTCTCTTTTAAGACTTAAGAAAGATAAATTTTATTTAATTTCAGGAGCAGAGACTTTCTTTTTATCTGTTTGTATAAATTAAACATTTTATTGAAAGCTTTTCTTTTATGAACTGAAAGTTCAAAGGTTGTTGCCTGAATAAAAACCCAGATCAAGGGACTTCCCTGGTGGCACAGTGGTTAAGAATCCACCTGCCAATGCAGGGGACACGGGTTTGAGCCCTGGTCCGGGAAGATCCCACATGCCGCAGAGCAACTAAGCCCACGAGCCACAACTACTGCACCCGCATGCCACAACTACTGAAGCCTGCGCACCTGGAGCCCATGCTCCGCAACAAGAGAAGCCACCGCAATGAGAAGCCCGCGCACCGTGACAAAGAGTAGCCCCCGCTCGCCGCAACTAGAGAAAGCTCGCACGTAGCAACAAAGACCCAATGCAGCCCAAAATAAATACATTTATTTAAAAAAAAAAGATCAAAATATATAAAGAAAATGCTTTAACATGAATACATTTTCTTAATTATTTTTGGGCAAACTAGCCTGAATATGAAGGATTCATTATGAATGAGAAGAAAGAGTGGATGAAATAACATTTAAAAACTTTTATGTGTTTTAGTCACTCCTTTCTCCCTTAGTTCTTTACAAGTGTTTTGCAGTGGTAGAAGTATGCAAATACATGTTAAAATCTTTTAGTCCTTCTTTTTAAGGACACTCTGGAATTTAAACCTACAGCTATACCTTGTTCAAGCTTGTTCCTTTTGGCCAAGTTGTATCTTTTCTGAGCAGTGATTTGCTAAATTAGGAGTTCTATTATAAGTGAGGATGTTTGCGATAGTAATAGCATTAGAATGAATGAGCTTAGAAAACTGGGTTAAGAAATGATCAGGAAAAAGTAAGAAGGTTGGATAGTCCACTAAAAGGTTAGTCCAATAAAATTTTAAGCATAGACAGCAACCTTTTGACTTTCTATATTATGTGGTTAAAAATAGAGGGTTTTAAAATTGGAAATAATATATGTTCCTATTTTTTTATATTTATCTGACTCTGCAAACACTTAACCAAAATTGTGATGGCATGAACCACTAAGATCTGGCTCAGAGATAATTCATTTTGGCCTTTTTCAAAACCAGAAAAATATTGCTTGTGGGTTCAGGGAGTGTGATATATAATAAGAAATATATATTTCCTCTTCCTTAGTTTCTGTCCCAGAGCTCCCAAAAGTCTTGGAATTTCCTAAGTGAAGAGATTAATAAAGGTGTCTTATGTTAATGAGGTGGCTTTTGGACTACACCTAAGGATGTGGGCTCCTTGCCAGTGGAGCCAACCATATGTAGAGGGTTGGAATTTTCAGTCCTACCCCCCAACCCCTGGGGAAGATAAAGGGTTTTGAGAGTTCAATCATCAATGGCCAGTGTTTTAATCAGTCATGCCTATGTAGTGAAGCCTCCGTAAAACCCCAAAAGGACAGGGTTCAGAGAACTTTCAGGTTGGTGAATACTTGGAGATCTGGGGAGAATGGCCTACCCAGAGAGAGCTTGGAAGCTCCTCGCCCTTTCCCCGTATCTTGCCCTATGCATCTCTTCAATTTGGCCCTTCTTGAGTTATATCCTTTTGTAGTAATGGTAGTCTGGTAGGTGAAATGTTTCTCTGAGTTATGTGAGCTGTTCTAGTGAATTAATGGAACCTGAGGGAGGGGGTTGTGGGAACTTTTGATTCATAGCCATTTGATCAGAAGCAGAGGTAATGTTACCGAAAGGAACCTGGGTCCACTCTCCCAGCACACAGCAAAGCCAATCTACTGACACCGGGTTGTGGTGAAGGAAAGTACAGCATTTATTGAAAGGGCGCCAAGCAAGAAGAATGAACAGCTCATGCTCAAAAGACCCGAACTCCCTGATGGCTTTCAGGGAAGGGTTTTTAAAGGCAACATTTAGGTTGAGGGTTGTAGGGTGTATGACTTTCTTCTGATGGGTTTGTGGTGAGGTAACAGGCTGATGTTTCGGGAATCTTAATCATCAACCTTCTCGTTCCAACCAGTTTGAGGTCTGTGTGTTTGTGGTTAGCATGTAGTCACCATCTTCTACCTGGTGTGGGGTGGGGGTGGGGGAGTGTCTTAGTTTCTGCAGAACAACTCAAAGATTTGTGTCTGATTGTTATGTATATCCCTTGAGGAGGAACTAGGACCCTGTTATATCTCTGAACTATTGTTTAAGCTATTATTATCTTCTTGCTTGACAGCTTTTCCTATGTTTCTGCATTCCCTCACTTCCTTAATTAGTAACTGTTTGAGCCTGCTCTTTGGAATTCAAGGAAGGCCCATGAGACTAAAGCCTTTTTCTACAAACAAGAAATGGGAGACAAAGAGGGGCTTTTGTGCCTGGGAGGGCCCTGCAGGGTCTTACTCTATTTCAGTAACAACCTGGACTTGTGGTTGGCATCCTGAGTTAGAGGGGATCGTTCAACACTCCCAATTTGTAGCTGGTTGGTCAGAAGCACAAGTAACAACCTGGGCTTGCTATTAGCCTCTGATAGTGTCAGAATTGAGTTGAATTGAATTCTCAGACACGCTGCTGATTTTGAAGGAGTGGTTTTCTACTCTGATAGCAAAAAGCACAAAAACAGGGCTGCCAGATTCACTTGTGTAGCTTTTTACTATCCTATATATGGTTGTGCAAGCATACAGTGCACAACCTGCACAACCATATGTGGTGTCCTTGGATAAGTAAGGACATGCAGTTGAAACCTAGAGCAAGTAAGGGGAAACTTCATAAATTTCCTGGTTTTGCTTATCTAAAAAAAATGAGAATATTAGAATAAATCATTAATATTTTAGAATGATTTAGTTTATGTTCATATTTGGTTTAGGTAATGTAAATGCTTATGCCAAAGGCTATATTTGGATTTATGATGATACGTAACAGGTTTAATAATTTTAAAGAAAACTTATGTTTATGATTTTTCCATGTCTAATCTAGCAACTAATCTGAAATTTAAATGGCAAATGATTACATAGATTATACTACATCTTACAAATGAAAATACGTTTTTTAGTATTCTGGAACATGAAAATAGTTGACATTTAGTTAGCTCTTAAATATTTATGCAAACAAAAGTTAAAATAGGCAGTGAAATTTTTATATTTATTGGACATAATTTAATTTTTTGTGCTTGGTTTACCATCCTAATTATGTTTAGGACATAATTCTTAAACTAATCTGTTGAATCCTTAAGCTCATGATTGAGTATATCAATCATCAAACCTATAAACGTATAAAAAAAAGAAGAGCTGGGAAAACACGGAAAAAGAAAAACTATAAAGTGGGATTAGCTTTACGAGATACTAAAACATTATAAAGCTTCTATGATAAAAACAGCATGGTGCTGGCCCATAGACAGGCAAATATACCAGTGGAATAGAATGGAAAGCCCAGACCCCAGCACATACAGAAATTTATTATGTGATAAAGGTAAAATTAGAGCCATAACTCCTACCATACACAAAATATCCTCCAAATGGTTTACAGAGCTAAATGTAAAAAATGAAACTACAAGAGTACTAGAAAAACCAGATTTTAACCGCGGTCTACATTTTTAAAGAAAATTTCCATACAATAGAAAAATTTCCTTTTAAAATGGAACATTCTTTCCCTCATTTTGCAAATATGGTCATTTGCAGATAACAGGCATAGGGGAAATCAGTTTTCCTGTACTCTCAATCTTACCTCCCAGTATATGTATTCTCTTTTTAAAAACATCACTGTCAAAACTGTGAATTCATACTGGTATTATTTAAGAATAGATTCACTCCCAATGACCATGATATGTTTATATACATTAGCAATTCTGCCCTCAATTCTTTTCCCATGAACTTTAGTATGAACTTATCTAACTATAAAATATCAGTGACAACTCAGATTCCAAGACGGTAAGACAGGGAAAGTATGTTAAATTCAACTTGTGACTATGACTGATGAGTGTAAAGTTCAGTTATAGAGAAAAAAGAGTTAACTGGTGATAGTTCACTAAATAAAGATTTTAGAAGGAGTAAATCTCATAAAAGTTTAAAAAACCTCACAAAACTAACTTTAAATCTGTTGAATTTTAAAATAAAGGAAAAGATATTTATTATGCAAACATATATTAAATACCTTCTGTTCTGGAAATACAAAAATAGCATATAGTCCCATAGCCGGTCTTACTAAGTATATGGAGTTAAATGTATAATCTTAATCCTAAATAAGGGTTATTATATTGACTCCAGTATAAAAGTTTCCATTCTTTATAAAGCTGGTATATATTTCACTTAGACCACATGCTACTTGTCAGAACAAAGGGTAAACTGGAGCATTTTAAAGAAACCTGCTTCCAGAAAATAGCATTATGTAACATACTATTCCACATTGGATCTTCCATTGCAACTTCTGTATTCATAAATAGAAACATGCAGCAATATGTACATAAAGTAAACTAGATTTCAAGAATAGCTTAATTAGTTGAAAGAATCAATTGGTAAACCTCAATCATGTAAACTAAAATTCACATGGATAGGTTTGTTTCTGGATTCTCCTTTTTGGGTTCATTTATCTATTTTCTATTCAGTGCAGTTTTGAGTTAATGTTGCTTTACATAATGTTTATTATCTGAATGACAAGTCCTCCCCCCACCACCATGTTATGCTGTTTCAAATATTTCTTGGTTATTGCTTATTTTTCTTTTCATATGAAAATTTGGGTTCAGTTTGTCAAGTCAAACAAAAAAACATCGCATTAGGATTTTGATTGAGATTGCATTGAATTTATAAGTTAATTTGCGGAAAATTGATATCCATCCACTATTGGGTCTTTATATCCAGGAATGTGTGTGTGTCTTCTTTATTTACTTGAATCTTCTTTTATATCCTTCAGTGAAATTTGAAAGCTTTTTAAAAAATAAGTCTCTGCTACATTTTTTGTTAGTTTTTTTCGTCAGTACTTTGTTTTTATTCCTACTGTGAATGGAATTTCTTTCATTACATTTTCTAATTGGTTTTGCTGTGTATAGGGAAGTTATTGTATACTGCTCTTGTTTTTGGCCACTTTAATAAACTTGCTTATTCTAATAGTTTTTCAGTTGATTTTCTTGAATTTTCTAAGTAGACAATCATATTATGCATATGTATGTTGATAGTTTTTTCTCTTAATATCCGTAACTTCTACATTTCCTTACCTTTTTATGTTGGCTAGAGCTACTGCTCAGTGTTGAATATTCTTGACCTTACTGAGAATGCTTCTTAAGTTTAACTTTTATGCTGATCATATGATTCTGAACTGTTCTAAATGTGTCTCTGCATTTAGTAAGGTCTGGTAAATTGACATATTAACCTTTAAATTTATAATTAAAATTTGTCATTAAAAAATAAATATCCCGTATTTATATAAGTCGTAACAATTGGTTTCGAAAAGTTAGTTTAAGGAAATGATCATTAGTGGTCTCTGAGGCTTAAGGATTTAGCTTCCTATCTTCTAGGAAGCAAATTTATGTTGAGGATGATTTTTACATATTTTCACTTAGTAACTTAGTTTATCAAGTAACTTGTTTTCATATGTTATAAAAATATGGTTTTAGCTGTAAAAATTAATTCTCTTTTGAGTTTATTTATTTGAGTTTATTTATATGTACTGATGATACCATTAACATTTTAATTATTGAACCATTAGGGCCTCTGCACCCATTATTATATAGACATTTCCTGAAAACTTTTTTGTATTCCTCTGGAAATGCATAAAGCAAGCCTCTGAGAATAAAGAAGTGGAGAGGTGAGACTATTGGACCACTCCCTGTTGGGCCAAAGAGTATTCCATTGTTTCTGATCTTCCCCTTCATTCCTTCCTGTCAAGACTAGAAGAAATGGGAGTAGGAGAGTCAGTGTCATGTCTCTCTTCAGTTTGTAGAGATAGCGATTTGAAATACAAGTGTACAGTCTTCTTGAGGTCTTCCACATATGCAAAGAAAATTAATCTGTTGCTAATGTAAGTCCTATTTTTAAAAAACAGAAGGTAAGTGTTGTCTGTGTTCTGCTCTTTTTCTTTCTTAAAGATCAAAATGTATAAGAACCATAAATTGAAACGTTTCATTGGTTCTGTTCCTCATTGTAATACTTTTGATTTTGTGGCTTTACTAGGTCTTAGTAGCAGAGTAACACTACTGTTCCTATTTGACAGACTCTGCCGGAGCTTTTAATTGTGGAACATTGTTAGAACTTTATTATTTTTAAAATAAACCTAAGAGCTGTAAGGTATTTTGAAGCAAATGTAAACCTGTAGTTAATGTTGTACTCTTAAAATTATTTGAAGGTGGAAATGAAGGATAAAGAAATAAATCTTATTCCAGGGGCTTTCCCTGGTGGCACAGTGGTTAAGAATCCGCCTGCCAATGCAGGGGACATGGGTTCGAGCCCTGCTCCAGGAAGATCCCACATGCTGCGGAACAGCTAGGCCCGTGCGCCACAACTACTGAGCCCGTGCGCCACAACTACTGAGCCTGTGCTCTAGAGCTCGCGTGCCACAACTACTGAGCCCGTGTGCCACGACTACTGAGCCCACGTGCCACAACTACTGAAGCCTATGCACCTAGAGCCTGTGCTCCGCAACAAGAGAAGCCACTGCAATGAGAAGCCCGCACACTGCAACGAAGAGTAGCCCCTGCTCGCTGCAACCAGAGAAAGCCCGTGCACAGCAACGAAGACCCAACGCAGCCAAAAATAAATAAATAAATTTATTAAAAAAAAAAAAAGAAAGAAATCTTATTCCAGAAGAAAAGCCCCTAATTTAGGTGTTCATTAGCTGCCCAGGGTTAAACTAGTTAAAGTTAGCCTCAAGGCTGGAATGCACTGTATGTGTTGAAGAGAAGATGCCATAGTAAAGTACCTGGGCCATGTTTCCTTCCAGAGAGGACCAGTTTCTCCAGATTAGCTCTATTCTGTTTCCTATGGTAGTCTTTTAAATCATTTTTTTTCCCTTTTTCTTGTTGTGTCGTTACAAGATAATCACCAACTGCATGTCTCTCCTATTCAAGCAGAAATAATTTTGGTTGTTTTTCTCCTCCTTTTTGGCAAGGTTTGGGATTGCTATGAAAAGTAATGAAATCAGCTTTTGACATGACACAGTTTGGGATAGAAATGCAAGGTTTTATTTTGAATTCTTTACCTTTTATTGGTTTAATAACACTGGGAGGTCAGGATCAGAGTGCTTTGTTCATAACTAGAAGTGTCCAAAACTTTAACAAGAACTTAAAGTTGCCTTTATCATTATCGAATGAATCACACTCTTTCTAAATGACCTTTAATCTGTGATGCTATAACCAAAGAACATGTTTCCTGGGCGGCTGCTGACAATAAAAAGTAATTGTAGCTTTTCTTGCATTGTTACATATTTTAGTACAACTCGTATTTTCTTTCTTGAAATGAAGAATTCATATTCACCCTAGGTTCCTCCAAATTTTTTTCCATTTCTGGAAAAATACCTTGAATTCCACCGTCTGCTGTTAAAAGTTATGAGTAGTGAACTATTGCCTTCGAGAAAGGAGCAGTTTTGACTCAACTATAAAATTAAAATAGAAAGACAATATTAATTTTTCTCATATACATTTAGAAATGTCTGCCAGTATTTCTGTAGCTTTCACCGGGGTTGTTTGTAATGCTTATCACAGTTAGTTTTACTTTTTATATTTATAGCATTTGCAAAAGAGTGCAGGAAATAGCTTAGTTTGTGGCTGCTCAAGATGACTCTTGGTAAGCGCTTGGTTTGTTTCACAGGTTGATTTATAGCTGTCTTGAGTATAGGCCTGTGCTGTAGTCAATGGTAGCATACTTATATGTATGCAAAGCTTGCATCCCTCAGGGTCTTTTTATTGAAATTAACCAATGGAGAGATTTGGGATTGAATTGAAATAAAAGCTTGCTAAAAGATTGTTTGCACAGCTGCTTTCAGGCAGTGACCGAAGTCTCATAGGAGAGTGTGTGAATATGCTCTTGTTGGACCAAGCTCAGAAGTTTTTGGGTAGTGCTTTGCATAATATAAAGTCATTACATGTGTTGGGTCTTTGCCCTTGCCCTAACCTCCCCCAGCCCTTACATTCATTTTTTTCCCCTTCTTCCTTAGTCTCCTTTCCCTGGAAGAGCTGACTGTTTATTTTTTGTATCTTGTGGAGGTAATTTTTAAAAAATTATGTTCTCATATGACATCAGTATCTAGTGATCTTAAGTTAAATTTCATGTTAGGCAGTTTTTAAATTGTGAGAACTGAGTGAAATGATGTCCATGTATCTTTCTCTTATAAACTGCTGTCTATGAAACTAGGCTTGTGAGCAGTAATTTAATCAAAAGAATCACGAGACCATTAAGCTCCATTAACTGTTGGGTCGCCAACAATATGAATCTAGGATTAAATTTTGACTTGGAACTTTGCAAATGTCATCTAAAAGTTAATTCTTAAATTCCTGGCAAGTACTTGCCATCTCCATCTGCTAAGAAACAGATGTGATGGAGGTTAATTTGTGACTAGAGAAGCAGTGTTGTCTCTGCAGTAAGGAGTGAGGGCAAGATTAAGCAAAAAAAAAAGCGGGTCTATCAAATTGTTTCTTTGACACAGTATTTAGCCAAGTCTCTGATGTCCTCCCTCTGTCTCTCCCTCCTCCCCTCTCTCCCAGCTCTCGTCTCTGCCTCCCTCTCTCCTTGCTCCCCTCTCTCCTTTCATTCATATACATCTCTGTAGAACGTTTTCCTCCTTCCTTTCTAATTTCTTGGTATTTCTGATTTCTGGTCCCTGGGTAGGAATTTGGCATCTGGAAGGAACGAAGTGCTCACTGACACCATTTTCCAGTTTGGAGAAAGGAGGAACCCCACTTCCCTAACTGATGGTGATTGCAGTAGAATGCTATCACGGTGAAAGAGAATTTTACTGAGCAGAGAGGAATTATGAGAAATATTAGAAGATTCTCATATTCTAGGAGCTCTTTGAGAAATGCTTAACGATAATGAAACCGAGCAGGACCTGTGGGGCCCTCCAAAGTACAAATCCTTTCCATGTCCCTCATTTCTTATTTGTAGAAAATAGGCTTCATTCAGCCTCCTAAGACCTTCCCTGAGTTCCAAAGGGCAGATTCAAATGGTTGTTAATCAGGGAAGTGAGGGAATGCAGAAACAAAGGAGGAGTAGTCAAGAAACTATAGTGCAGCAATGAAAGCTGCATCCTGGTTCCTCCTCAAGGGATACAGATAGCCTATATCTCTGAGTTCTTCTGCAGGAACTAAGGACCCCACCCAGGTGGAGGATGGTAACTTCAGACTGAGCACAAGATTCCTGGAGCATCGCCCTGTTAACCTCAACACCAACCAATCAGAAGAAAGTTACACATCCTACAGCCCTCACCCCAAATTTTGCCTATAACTACTTCTCCCTGAAAACCATCTGGGAGTTTGGGGTTTTGAGCACAAGCCGCCCGTTCTCCTTGCTCGGCCCTGCAATAAACCTTTTTCTGCTCCAAACTTGGCCCTGCAATAAACCTTTCTCTGCTCCAAACTCCGACACACAAACTTGGGTTTGGTAGCAATAAGGAACATAAGTTTTTATTGTTTGTGGTTTCTTTTCGTTTTTTTGAAGAACTTCCACTGCACTCTTTTATGATTGATGATAATATTGTGAAGGATGAGACTAATGTGCTCATTTAGGCTGGTGAGTTTCTCCATAGACTTCATGTTTTGGAAAATTAGGACATTTTCTAAATACCTATCCTTAAAACATGCAATTAGGGATCTATTCAAATAAGCATAATTACAATTAGGTTTGAATAGCTTTTTTTCTTTCCACTTGGTTAAAATAGTTTGCCTAAGTTACAGTATGAGAATTTGTTCCCTTGTGGTTTATAAATTTATGGCAAATATTTGTTGATCCTTGGGTATCATTATAAATATATTTCCTAATTAGGACTGGTAAACCTGTAAATGGCATGGCTAGATATTTAGCAACATAAGCCTACTTGTGTCTGTTTATGTGTATTACCGGTCATCATTATTGTCCTATTTGATAATGACCTCATCACTTGTTGAAAAAAATCATCTCTTTTTGCCTCTGACAAGCTTTGCTGTAGTAATGGCCATTGTTACTTGGGAGCTAGTTAGAAATACAAAATCTCAGGCCTCACCCTATACCAACTGAATCAGAATCTATAGTTTAATCAGATCCCTAGATCTTCTGTATGCACATGAAGTTTGAGAAGCAATGGAAAACTGACATTGTTTTGAGTTATAATTATTAGAATTATTTTGAGGAGGTCTTATGAATTTTAGGGGAAAAATCAGCCCCTCCAAACAGCCTGTTTTCCTAGGCAAAGTAAAATTTACATCATAGGCTAATAAAAATAATTTGGCTTTTAATATAATTGTATGATATTATGTATTGATTCTGATACATGAAGGAAACAAATATAAAATTCAGTATCAGCACTTACGTTTTTATTAGATAACCCAGAAATGACTGTGGGATAAATGTAGGATTCTTTTTATCTTGAAAATAAATCCTTATGAATACACTTTAACTTTGTGTTAAAAGACCAAAAGTCATAGCTTTATTTTCATTTTAATATTCAGTAAAACTAAGTGATAATAAGCATTAGATGGAAGGTAAATGTTGACTGAAAATTAAATTGGGTCTAATACTTTAGAACTTGTTTTAGGAGTCATAAAAATTTTAAAACACCAAAGGTTTCATTTTGGCTTGGCCTTGTCAAATTATTGAATGGTTAATAATGCTGACATTAGTTTATCGTGGAGAAACGTACGTGTGTGTGTGTGTGTGTGTGTGTGTGTGTGTGTGTGTGTTTACCAGAGGAGGAGGCTCCAAACAGTGGATTTGGAATGCTGAATAAGATTTGTTTTGTAATTAGGGAAGGATCATAGGAGATGTATTGAGATTAGGTTTACCAGTGGATGGTACCCTTTGTTTCTGCAGTAACTTTTATGCTAGAGTTTTCTTTTGTGGAAGTTATTTCAGTCAGAATTAATGAGCTGCATATGTCTGGATTAAAATGATCAGCTGTAACTTCTAAAGGCAGTTTTTTACTTCCCTATTACCATACTGTTTTTCTCGAATCACCAGTTTAAAAGATGTTTCTACCTTTTATCATATTTTTTCCATTGATTTTGATTTGTTATTCAGGAGACCATAGATATAAATAACATGGAATAGGTTCTACTTGTAGGTTTTTTCCTTACCTTCTGTTACCAGGAGACTAGGTGGTAGTGGGGGGATGTAGATAGCATGGAGGAATAAAACAGCCAAAGAAAGGACATGTTTGGGAAAGCTGTATTCGACGCATAGCTGGAATAACCAATGAAGTGAAGGTACTGAGCAGGAAGATGAGTTCCTGCCAAAGATGATCTTTTCTTGGCAAAAGGCAAACTGGCCACAAGTCACTGTGCTACACATTGAAGCCAGAGGGAGCTTTTGAGAACACAAGTCAGAATGCAACTTTTAGTCATGCTGGCCTTCTTTCAGTGCTTCACACTCTCCATCCTGTCTCCCACCCCTGGGTCTTTGCTGTTTCCAGAGTCTAATGCTCTTCCCTCCCCCTTTGCCTAACTGACTCACACTCCTCTAGACCTCACTTCTTACCACACTTCTCCCAGAAAACCTACCCTTGAGTGTCAAATTTGGTCATATCCCCCTACTACAGGTTTTTGGAGCACCATGCAGAGATACCTTTCCTTCCCTTCGATTTACTTGTCAAGGTTGCTGTGTGATTCTTTACATAATGTGCTTCTTTCCCATTAAACTATTAGCTCCATGAAGGAAGAGACCATGTCTGTTTCTGCTTACCTTTTATTCATACTCCCTAGAATAATAGCTAGATCATAACTAGGCATTTGATAAATATTTGTTCAATAAATAATTGAAAGTTGGTATCAGGAATTGGAAAAGCACTTGGGAGGGATCCTAATATTGGGGACAGGAAGGGAGATATTCCTAGCTCAGCAAGCTAGTTGGTCAGAGGAAAATCATATAGAGGTCTGTGCTATGGTGGAAATATAAGGAACAGTTATTGATTTAGGAACCTGATTTAAATCTGAAGAAATCAAGAGTATTAAGGGAAGCCTGGGGGCTGAGAGAAACCAAGATTAGATGTCTCTCCAGAAGTAAAGTTGCATCAACAAGATTTGCCCTTTTCAATGGCATGACTCAGGGTTGTCCCCACATCAACACTGCGCAACCCCCCCAACACACACACACATACACACACACACACATACACACACACACACACACACACACACACACACACACAGCTGCCCATGGACATGTCCTCCCTGGAGAAAGAAGTCTCTCCCAGCACTCAAAGATGACTGATTAATCCTTTGTGCTACTATTCCTTCAACATTTATCTGGATGGCACTTGGATACAAAATTCATTTCCCCCCTTGGTATAGCTAATGTACAGTTTTTTACAAAATTCAAAATCCACACATTGCTGAAACTTTGTGGCATGTCTTCACATTCAACAATATTTTTTAGACATTAAATGAAAATAGTAAAAAAATGATAGCAGCTGTATTAAATCCCATCGTGATTAGGCTAAATATTTTTTCACGATGAATTAGCTTGGTTGAGACATATTGAGGAGTTCATGTAAGATTCACTGAATTTAGTAAATCATTGCCTTTGATGGTTTCTTTGTAGTCAACGAAAAGAAAAATTGTGTTTCTGTTAGAGAAATCTGATTACACAGGGACATAGCATTAGTAATCAGATATAAAATAGTAACTTACAGGTGTGGCTTTCATAAACCCATATGCCTCCCCAAATGCTTAAGTCTAATTAAAATTCGAAAGTAGCAGATTTAGGCTAAGATTAATTTGTTAGTTGACTTGTACTTTTTTATATATACATAATGTAAAATTTACCATTTTTATCATTAACATTTTTTAAATTATAGGGTACACATGACATGAAATTTACTATCTTAGCCATATTTAAATGTACATTTCAGTGATGTTATGTTCATTCACGTTGTTATGCTACCATCACTACTGTCTATCCACAGAACTCTTCATCTTGCAAAACTGTACCCATTAAACACTAACTCCTTCTCTCAGCCCCTGGCAACCATCATTCTACTTTCTGTCTTTATGAATTCCACTACTCTAGGTACCTCATATAAGTGGAATTATATAGTATTTGTCCTTTTGTGACTGGTTTATTTCACTTAGCATAATGTCCTCAGTGGTCATCCATGTTGTAGCATGTGTCAGTATTTCCTTCCTTTTTTTAAATTAATTTTTAAATTTTTAAATTTTTTTTGGCCATGCCAAAAAAAAGATCCCGCAACATGCGGGATCTTAGTTCCCCGACCACGGATTGAACCCGCGCCCCCTGCATTGGAAGCACAGAGTCTTAACCACTGCACTGCCAGGGAAGTCCCATTTTCCTTCCTTTTTTTTAAGACTGAAAAATATTCTGTTGTTTGTCTGTTCATCTCTTGATGGACACTTGTGGTGCTTCCACCTTTTGACTATTATGAATAATGCTGCTATGAACATGGGT
Source organism: Eschrichtius robustus (assembly GCF_028021215.1). Taxonomy (NCBI): domain Eukaryota; kingdom Metazoa; phylum Chordata; class Mammalia; order Artiodactyla; family Eschrichtiidae; genus Eschrichtius; species Eschrichtius robustus. The sequence continues at coordinate 18,696,299 of NC_090845.1, forward strand.
ATACAGATATCTTTTTGAGACCTTGCTTTCAATTCTTTTGGATATATATCCAGAAGTGGCATTGCTGGATCATATGGTAGTTCTTTTTTTCATTTTTTGAGTAACTCTTGTACTGTTTTCCATAGAGGTTGCACCATTTTACATTCCCATCAGCGGTGTACAAGGGTTCCAGTTTATCCACATCCTTGCCAACACTTGTATTTTGTATTTTTTTTGTTTGTTTTGTTTTTTTGGATCATAGCCATCCTAATGGGTGTGAGGTGGTATCTCATTATGATTTTGACTCGCATTTCCCTAGTGATTAGTGATTTTGAACATCTTTTAATGTGCTTATTGGGCGTCTATGTATATATCTTCTTTGGAGAAATGTCTTTTAAGCCTTTTGCTATTCTTTAATCAAGTTGTTCTTTTGTTGTTGAGTTACAGGGGAGTTCTTTTTCTATTTTGGATATTAATGCCTTGCCAGATTTGTGATTTGCAAATATTTTCTCCCATTCCGTTGGTTGCCTTTTCACTCTTGTTTATAGTGTCCTTTAATGGACAAAAGTTTTTAATTTTGGTGAAGTCCAATTTATTTGTTTTTTCTTTTGTTGCCTGTGACTTGTACTTTTTTAAGTTAAAATCTGTAAACATGCTTTTCGAGATAAGAAGTCTGACAGTAGGAGTTTTTCGTTTTCAGTTGTCATTAAATGAATATATAGTATGTATCCCAAAACATTTTAGGCACCTGTTGGCAAACTATCAATTTTCTGAAGATGATTCAACTCCAACTCACCTATTCATTTTTTTACCATTTTAAAAGAGAAACTCTGCTAGCTATTTTCTCCTTAGAATTAGAAGTTCTGTTGAGAAGTTGTAACATCTTTAAAGCCAGTAAATATAAATATTTTTCTGTCTTCATGATAATCAGTTACTATTTGGTGTACAATACAATATAATTTTTGGAAAAATGTATTTCAACATTGCTGTAAGAGACTCCAACTGGAACCTGTAGTTGTATTTATTGAAGGGGTTTATTGAAGGTGGTATTCATTACATCACACAAGGATTTCTTCCAGTGGGAAATCTTTTTTTGGCTTTAGTATCAGGAATAGACGGACTTCCCTGAGAAATTGGCTTGCTTTTATCTAATGAATATTTTTAACTGTGTACCTGATCTTGTTTTCCTCTTTATTAGCTTCTAGACAATTTACAGGCAGTGTTCTAGCTCCTCCCACATTTTAGCAAGTCTAATATTTTTCATTGGTATGAAATTTTTGTATTACCATTATTTCTGGCTCCCATTTTATGACTAATCATATTTTCCCTCAACCTTATTTTTCTCATCTACTTTTAATTTGTGTTATCCTGCTGAATTGTGTGCGTGTGTGTGTGTGTGTGTGTGTAAACGACATACTTAAACCCCTTTTGATACAAAGTAAAATTTAAATAAATGGATTTTAAAACAATGTCTTTAAAGTTTTAAATGGAAAATGGAAAAAATATTTTTGGCGTAATGTCTTTCTGGTATGGTACAGACGATCACTTTGGTAACAGTCCCAATTCCTTCTAATTTAGCATAGGCTTTAAAGGTAGAGATTTGGTGTCAGATGGACTTGGTTTTAGACTTAACCTTACTATTTATTAAGCTGTGGGATCCAGGGCATGATCTCTAAATCTCAATTTTCTTATCTGTAAAATCAAGATAATGATATGTAATTCATAAGATTGTCCTACAGATAAATGAGAAAATGTTTGTGAAGTCCTTAAAACAGTGCTTGGCACACAGCACAAAAAATAAATGGAAGGTATTACTGTTAATCAGCATCAACTCTTCCATTTGGAAATAATGGAAAACTATTGCCAGCTTAGCATTTTCTAAAAGAAATTAGGACAGAGTAAATGAGAACAGACCCAGAAGAAAAGTGACCTTCTATTTTATTTGGTTTTCTTGGGAATCCTTGTGAAAAGAAATCATATACTATTTGTAGTAGAGGAACTGCTTGTTTGTAGAAGGAGGGTGACTGAAGGATGACATTGAAGAATATAAGGAAGAGGAGTTCTCAAGTCAGCATGTATTGTATTGGTTTCAGTGATATCTAAAAACTTGGCAGTGTTTCTCCTTTCATTCATTTGAATGCAGCTTCAGATCAAATGGCAACCAGGTACCCTACGCTGTTCGATTCATCAGAGTATACTTACATGGAATTCATTCCTTGGTAGTTTTAAATAATTTTTTCATGTACTTCTGGAAGAATATGATTTTATTAGCCACTGTCCTATGTTATCCTTTCTTCATTTTAATAACCGTATGTTTCTGTCTAGCTCCATTTACCTCTTTCTTTTTGCAAGTATACAGATTATTGTTGAGGTCTGTTTTTCTCAATCTTGAAATGGTCTGATGTAGTCAAAACAGACTGGACTTCAGAATCCTCTGGGACTAGGTTTTAATCCTTGCTTTGCTGGTCAGTTACTGTGTACACTTAGGGAGTTACCTAATCTTGCAAATGGATAAATGGTAACATTATTCACCTTTAGGTCCTTTCACCATATATTCTTTAGTTCTTGCATGTCTAAAATTGGTATAACAATAGCCCCTTTGCCCAGCAAGGTACCTCCTTATCAACTCTCCATCCTCGCCAGTACCATATACTCTCCGAAAGGAATATTCTCTATGCAAGGCCTCTACTTTCTCACCCTTCAACTCCATGCTCTGTCTGGTTTCTGTTTTTACTATTATGATATTCTGGTTAAAGTCCCTGATAATCTCCTTATTGTCAAATTCACAGTGGGCTTTGAATTCTGGCCACCTGACCCAGAGTTTTCTTTTTTTTAATAAATTTATTTATTTATTTATTTTTGGCTGCGTCGGGTCTTCGTTGCTGTGCGCAGGCTTTCTCTAGTTGCGGCGAGCGGGGGCTACTCTTCGTTGTGGTGCGCGGGCTTCTCATTGCGGTGGCTTCTCTTGTTGTGGAGCACGGGCTCTAGGCGCCTGGGCTTCAGTAGTTGTGGCACATGTGACCCAGAGTTTTCTCTTACCACAGTCCTGTAACTGCTAGTCTTGAAACATTTTTTTTTCTTGCGTTCACCTTCATGACACCACACTTTTCTCATTTTTTACCATTCCTCTCTGGCTGTACTTCTTCATGGTTTTTTTTTGCCTTTACATTTAGTTTTGTTCTAAATCTTCATTTCACTCTATTCATTTTCCCTAGTTAACCAATTTTCTACCTATATACCAATGACTTTCAAATATGTGTCTCCAGAGCAGACCTTTATTTCTGACTGACTTCTTAGCATTGCTACCTGGCTGTCTCAAAGGAACTGTAATCCCAACACGTCCAGAAGAGAGCCAGCTACTGTAAATGGCTTCTCCTTTGGTGTTTCCATTGTCTGTGAAAAATGTCACCATTTATCCATTAATGTAATCCAGAAATGTAGACATCATCTTACCTCTTGTGGCCTGCTCTACCTCACACATCCAATCCAGCACCAAGTCCTGCACATTTTATCTTCTTTCCAATCTGTCTCTTCCTTTCTTGTCATCATCCTAGGACAAATTACTAACATTTCATACTTAGATTATTTCAAATGTCACCCAACCTGCCTCCCTCTTGGCAGCCTCCAATTCGTTTATCATACTACAGCTGCAGTAATGTTCACAAAACACAAAACACCTTTAATGCTACCTGTTTCAGACCCTTCAGTACCTTCTCATTGCTCTTAGAGTCATGATCAGGATTCTGAATATGGCCTACAAGACCCTGCATCGTCTTGCTCTGGCCCATCTCTTGAACCCCATGCTGCTCCATTCTCTTCCTCATCTCTGAATTTCAGTCACACAAACCTCTTCCAGTTTTTTTAATACACGTGTTCCTTTTGTAGCACAGCCTTTGCATATGTCTTTCTTTTGCCTACACTGTCCCCTCTCTTCCTCCCCTTTGCCTAGTTAACAGTGTTTAAGCTTATAGATCATAGTACAGTCATTGATTCCTCAAGGAAGCCATTCCTGACTTCCACCTCAGCCTAGGGTAAGTCTCCATTTTTGTTTCTCACAGTACAGTGTATTTTTTCCCTCATAATAGTTATCGCAGCTTGTATTTATACACCTATTTTGGCAATTAAATGATTAATGTTTGTCTTCAGTATTATACTATAAACTTCATAAAGTCAATAGCCATGTTAGTTTTTGCCTGGCATTGATTCCCAGTGCCTAGCACATAGTAATCACTTCAGTAAATAGTGATTAAATGAAGGAATGACTGAATATGTATCAGGTGCCCGCTGTGCTCAGTGTTGTGTGAAGTCAGTGATGCTACCCTTCAGGGCTCTATAATCTATTGGGAGAATAAGACACTAATAAGGAGATTATAAAAAACAGCATGGCTAATAAGTACCATAGTGTAAAATCCAAAGATATTAAGAGAAGAGGGATCCATCTGATTCGATGATCAAGACCTGACAGGATTTCAGCAACTAAATATGTAGAAGAGGATACTCTGGGTAACTGGGATCCCGTGAAGGAAGCAGTTGAGTTGTTCAAGTTGTCTGCAATGTAGGATATATGAATGTATGAGAGATAATGTTAGAAAGATAGGTTGGGGCCTGAATTTGGAGGTCATTGAATGCCAGAATAAAAGATGAAAGGCTTAGATGTCCTTAAGCTTCCTTAAATAAACAAACAACAAATGTTTACCTATAAGGTTATAAAATGAAAGACTTACTAATCCCTAGGTTTGCAACTAATTTCTTATGCTGCGTCTCCCTGTGATTCATATTAAAGTTGTTTTCTGTTAATAAAATATTTTTAGTAAGGACTATGAAGACTTGAAAAGAGAAAAACAGTTTCAGTTTTAGCTAACACTGTCTCTGAAACTGCCTATTAATTTGGGGGACTAAGTGTGATCCTTTTAAAATTATTGTATATGAATTCCTAAGTATGTAATAGCTTTAAGCCCCATGACAATAGCAGGCAGTCTTTGTTTATTGAACATGTCTTTAAAATCATTTTAGACTTTGTTTTAAAAATTAAAATATGGAAGTGCAGCATAATTGTATAATTACTAATAAAACTCTAACAGTTTATTTCATCTTTACTTAAGAGCATTTAAAAGTTTGTGTAAGCTGTCTTAAAAATGACTTTGAGAAAAACTGCTTGTCCAGCTGATTTACCACGTTCTGAATCAAAAACTTTAAAAATTACAAAATTATGAAACCATTCAAACATTGCTTTGTGTAATGTGCATTTTAAGGTTGCTATCTCAGATTACCATATCTCAGTATTTTAAAATTGAGCAGTTTTAAGCAACTTGATAGCATGTCTGTGGCTTTCTTTGCCCTCTTTAGTTGACCTTGATGTAATAAATCACTGGAGGTATTTTAAGTACTTCTTTTGTGAATGTTCTCGTTTGATATGTCGTAACAAAAACCTAATTTTTGTATACTCAAATCTATGTCATGTTCTTTACTGTTTCTGGCTTTGGTTTGATACAGAACCCAGTTTTCTTCTAGTACCTAGTTTTTATTTTTTTAATATTAAATCTTTAGTCTGTCTATTATATGTTTGGCACTGTCTCCTAGTTTCAGTGCTGACGAAGTTTTCTTTCTTACTTTTGCTTTCTTTTGATCGTTTTCTAGGAGAGGGGAGCTTTTTTGTTTTTTGTTTTGGTTTTTTTTTTTTGGCTGCGTTGGGTCTTCGTCGCTGCGCATGGGCTTTCTCTAGTTGCGGCGAGCAGGGGCTACTCTTCGTTGCGGTGCGCGGCTTCTCATTGCAGTGGCTTCTCTTGTTGCGGAGCACAGGCTCTAGGAGCGCGGGCTTCAGTAGTTGCAGCATGAGGGCTCAGTAGTTGCGGCATGCGGGCTTAGTTGCTCCGTGGCATGTGGGATCTTCCCAGACCAGGGATTGAACTCCTGTCCCCTGGATTGGCAGGCGGATTTTTACCACTGCGCCACCAGGGAAGTCCCTAGAGGGGAGTTTTAAAGCAGATATTTCTCTGAAATTCCTTTTAAAGTTGCCTGGCATTTAAAACCTGCTCTGGTTTAAAATGAAGAACCAGGAACAGATTGTAAAAAGGCTGAATTGTTTTGCAAAATGGAACAATTGACATATTACCACCCAGTCACCCAGTCAAGATTTGTTTTTTAGTCTCTGTCTTAAAGACAACATTAAGTTTTTCGAGAAAAAAGTTAGGTTTGAGGAGAAGAGTAGAAATGGTGATGATCAGTATAGTGGGGCTTGGCCATTTAAGAAGTCTTCTAAAGACCACAGGCACTGATTGATTTTCTACTGCATCAGTCTGCACACCCTACATCATACACAGCTTCTTAGAGAGAATTCTGTTTATAGTCTCTCAGCTCTGCTAATTAACAGCGTGAAGGAGTCTTTTCAAAGGTAGTTAAATGCATGAATGCACACTGCCCCAAAGTTAGTAGCAGGTACTTAATAAATAGTTGCTGAATGGATTGCTGGAAACATTATTCCCTGGTCTGGGTCTTTTATATCAGACACTATGATAAAATGATATCAGAAGGGAAATTTCTTCAACTAAAATTTTAGTTTAATAGTGTTTTCCAAATGTTATATAGCCTGTAGTTCATTTGTAATTTTTTTAATTTTTAAAATTAGCAGAGTAAAATTGACTTTTGGGGCATTACAGTTGTATGAGTTTTAATACGTGTATAGATTTATGTTACCAACACAATTGAGATACAAAACTGTTTCTTCACCCCAGAAAACTCCCTCCATGCTGCTTTATAGTCACAACCTCTTCATTTTCCCAATCCCTGGCAACTACTGATCTGTTTTCTGCTGCAATAGTTTTGCCTTTTTCACTATATAATATAAATTGGATCATTCAGTAACCTCTTTCAGATTGGTCATTTTCACTCAGCATAATACTCTGAGCTCCATCCAAATTATTGTGTATGTCAATAGTTCCTTTTTAATTGCTAAGTGGTATTCCATGGTATGGTTGCTCCACAGTTTGTTATTCTTGTTCACATTATTTCCCATTTGTTAAAGCAGATATTGCGTAATTTTTGTTGGAATTTAGAATTATCTAGTGGCATTAAATGCTTTTGAAGAAAAGTTTTTCTTATTTTTTTTTGGTTGAACAAAATATAAATTTGAATATAGTAAAAAGCAGAGCAAAGAGTAAATACACTTTTACTTACGAAGTAAGAGTGTTGGCCAGCTTATTGCTGAATTAAATCAAGAATTTACATGGCTATATCATCCCAGAACTATATGGGAATTGTTAAAACAAATTTTAACTGCATGGGTTCGAGAGCAAAATCTCATGTTTCTAGAATGCTCCAGGAATTTGATTTATTAGATATGCTAGGTATCTGTTAAGTAGCCTATATATTGTTGTAGTTTGGTCAGTTTTCCACTAATTAGAATACAGTAAAATTCTCTTAGTGCTGAAATGCTACTGAATATAATTTCATCCTTTTTAGATGATTTAGGAGGTACCACAAGATCTTAAATGTGAATTATCTTTTGCTAGATCATTTATCATTTTATACTATCCTATGTATAGAAGAAAAAGATGGTCATATGAGCTTTCTAGCTGTTTATATTATAGAAAATGCTTGTATTGTCTATAGTAGATGTCACAATTAACAAAATAACATCCAGGACCAAAAAAAAAAGTTTTAATAGTTAAAAATTTTTTTAAAGATCTTTGAATTTTAACCTTTTGGCAGGAGGAGTTCTTGAAGTTTTTGAATCAGGAAATGGCTTGATTGAAGAGTGTTTGTAGAGATCTGACTGTGATAGACTGGACAGACTGATGCCAGAGGGAGCAACTGGGAATCAGGGCAGGCTATATACAGCATGAGTAAGCTGGTGACAGTGTGATCAGAAATGAAAGGACAGAGCAAGAGCTATTTTGAATGAATAAATTATGTTCCTCACTAAACGACAAGATAAGGGATTAAATTGGGAAGTCATCATAAATGGCTCTGAGACTGGAAAAATGGTGGTAGAAATAAAGAAATAAGTTGCTTATAGGAAGATTGAGATTGGAAATGGGGCAATTGAATCAAGTGTTACCCATCATTGTCGATCTTAGCAAAAAACAGTGTCAGTGAAACGAGGGGGCCGAAAACTAGATTAAAAGTAAGATATTCTGCCTTGAATTATCATTCATGTATTAGAGTAAGCAAAAGGATATTGGACTGATGCATGTTTGTTTTAATAACTTCCTAACCTTATTTTACAGAAGTGGGACATAGGTCCTCACAAACCTTCATATGTCAATCTTTGTTCTTCACAGTGAATCGTGAGTGGCAATAGAACTCTAAAGAATTTACCTTTTTTTTTTTTTTTTGCTATAAACATCAGAGAGTGTTCTGTTTTTAGATGAGAGCACGTGTTGTGTATAAAATGATGTAGAAAGTAAAATTTCCTGGAGTAGGGATAGACTCATACTCTAACATCAATTTTAAGTGGGTTTTTAAGATTTTGAATATTAAATATAATAATTTGTATATTCTACTCTACTTCCACATTATAATGGATTTATGTATTTATTTTACTCCATCTTCTGTAATATCATTGATTTACTGAAAATTTATACATCCTTAGGATATCTCTCAGATATCAATCATCATCATTTTGTAAATGTTTCATTATTTTTGGAACCTCTTTCTAGAGCTTTGATTATGTTCATTCCTTTCCCTGCAGATGGCAGAAAGCAGTATAATTTACTGAGAAAGTCAGAGATATGTCATAGTAATGATTCCAAGCCTTCCTTTTGATTGTTTTAGTGTATAGTTTGTTTAATATTTCAATTGACAAAAGTGCATGATTGTCTTCACGGTAAATTTGTGTGGTTTAAAGTATGGATCAACACATTTTCTGTATGTTTTCTTAAGAACAATAGGTAGGAATTTGTACGTGGATGTTATAAATTTTACTTATAATTATTTAGAACATCAACAAAAGAGGGTAAAATTTGGTGGTACCTAAGGAAAGAATTCATACAACATTAAAGCTTAAAATCTTAGGAAAATGGGATGGATAATAATATTTTAAAAACCTGGTATATATTAGTTCTCATTTTATCTACTTAATAAATGTTACAGTGTTGAAGACTAGACACATAATCACTAAAGAACTTCTCCTTCTTGAAAATGGGATAGTTCTACTTTAAATAAAACAGTGCATGAGTGAGGGGCGTTTAAATGATCACATATGTGCTGCATAGATCCTAGAATCATGAGGTTCAGACCTTTAGCCCAATTTTGTAATGTATTCATTTTTGTGATTTTTGTAGGCAACTCTTTCTGGACCATATTTTCTCCATACATAGATGTGAGGTGTTGCTTTTGACCTTTCAGTCAAAACAACAACTCTAAAATATTATAAGGTCATTGATTACTTATAATTCAGTTGAAAAAAAATACATATATGGTTCACATGGTTCATAAATACATATATTGACATAAAGTGGCATTATTGTGATTGTATGATAATACCCTAGCTGCATATTTACCATATATTTTACATTTTAAATAGAGGAGCCAAGATACTTCCTATATTATGGGCTAATATACCTTGATAATTAAATTAGGCAGCCATTAATGTGATACAGGATAAGTCTCTCTTCCTTATTTCTACCTGGCCAGTTAGTATGTGACTTGGTCTGTAACTTTAATAATGATGCTGTCTTTGATGCTCTAGGAAACCCTTTATCATTCCTTTACATAGAGGAATTGTAAGAAAAATCAACTCAAAATAATAACAGTCTATCTATCTCATATTATTCTGCAGTGTATCAAGACATGAGTGCTTCAAAATGCCATGTACCAAACGTTCTTTTGCCCCTCTAATTTTAGAATTAGCTCTTATTTAAAATGTTCCCTTTTTTCTGAAACTAACACAACATTGTAACTCAACTATACTGCAATAAAATTTTTAAAAAAAAGAAAAAAAGTTCCCTTTTTGCTCTGACCAGGTTATACAGCATAAAATTAAATGTCTATTAATTTATTCAGTTTACACATTGAGCATTAGTCTGTGTCAGTCACTGTGCTATAAGCCCTGGGTTCTCCAAATTCAGAAGACACAGTGCCCAACTTCAAGGAATTTCCAGTCTATTTATTGGGCACACAGACATGGGAACAAAGAATTATAATGTGGGCATTGTTGTGATGGAGGTCTGTGGAGTGGTAGATTGGAAAGTGTGGAGGGTGTCTGAAATGAGTCTGTATAGGAAGGCAAGGTCCAGGTCAGGGAGGGCCTTGAACACTATATAAAGTAGTTCAGATTTTGTTCTGTCATAAATATGAGGAAACATTGGACATTTTTTTAACATCTTTATTGGAGTATAATTGCTTTACAATGGTTAGTTTCTGCTTTATAACAAAGTGAATCAGCTATACATATACATATATCCCCATGTCTCCTCCCTCTTGCGTCTCCCTCCCACCCTATCCCACCCCGCTAGGTGGTCACAAAGCACCGAGCTGATCTCCCTGTGCTATGTGGCTGCTTCTCACTAGCTATCTATTTTACATTTGGTAGTGTGTATATGTCAATGCCTCTCTCTCACTTCGCGCCAGCTTACCCTTACCCCTCCCTGTGTCCTCAAGTCCATTCTCTACATCTGTGTCTTTATTCCTGTCCTCCCCCTAGGTTTTTCAGAACCATTTTATTTTTAGATTCCATATATATGTGTTAGCATACTGTATTTGTTTTTCTCTTTCTGACTTACTTCACTCTGTATGACAGACTCTAGGTCCATCTACCTCACTACAAGTAACTCCATTTCGTCTCTTTTTATGGCTGAGTAATATTCCATTGTATATATGTGCCACATCTTCTTTATCCATTCATCTGTCGATGGACACTTAGGTTGCTTCCATGTCCTGGCTATTCTAAATAGAACTGCAATGAACATTTTGGTACATGACTCTTTTTGAATTATGGTTTTCTCAGGGTATATGCCCAGTAGTGGGATTGCTGGGTCGAATGGTAGTTCTATTTTTAGTTTTTTAAGGAACCTCCATACTGTTCTCCATAGTGGCTGTATCAATTTACATTCCCACCAACAGTGCAAGAGGGTTCCCTTTACTCCACACCCTGTCCAGCATTTATTGTTTGTAGATTTTTTGATGATGGCCATTCTGACCAGTGTGAGGTGATACCTCATTGTAGTTTCGATTTGCATTTCTCTAATGATTTAGTGATGTTGTGCATCCTTTCATGTGTTTGTTGGCAATCTGTATATCTTATTTGGAGAAATGTCTATTTAGGTCTTCCGCCCATTTTTGGATTGGGTTGTTTGTTTTTTTGATATTGAGCTGCATGAGCTGCTTGTAAATTTTGAAGATTAATCCTTTGTCAGTTGCTTCATTTGCAAATATTTTCTCCCATTCTGATGGTTGTCTTTTGGTCTTGTTTATGGTTTCCTTTGCTGTGCAGAAGCTTTTAAGTTTCATTAGGTCCCATTTGTTTATTTTTGTTTTTATTTCCATTTCTCTAGGAGGTGGATCAAAAAGGATCTTGCTGTGTGAACATTTTTGAGATAGAGAATGATATCGGAATTTTTATGTTGGGGAAGATGGAGAGGATAATGACTAGCAGCAGGAAAACTGTAAAACTGTTTTAGGCCCACTGTTTGTGGCCTGATTTAGAAAGATGGCAGGGGAGAACGAGAGGAAAGGATATATATATATAAACGATGTTTCGGAGGACCAATTGTTCAGACATGGAGATTGGTTGGATGCAGGGATATAAGGAAGATAGATAAATCTAAAATGGTTCCCATGCATTTAGTCTTTATACTGGGATAGATGGTGGTGCCATTCATTGAGACGGTGAATGCAGCAGAGACTCCTCTGGAGGGGAAAATGAGTTGTGTTGTGGACATGTTACGATGTGTCAATTTGTAGGTCTGGCATTCATGAGAGAGATCTGAAATGAAAGTATGAGGTATTAGATCACAGTTGAAGACATGGGCATGGATGAGATTGTTCAGTTAGAATGTAAAGAGGAGAGGTAAGGGGGCCAGGAATGGGTCCCTGGAGTGGAGAGCAACAATATTTTAGGACAGTTGGAGAAAACATCCTGAAAGGGTACGGAGAACGAATGGACAGAGAGAACCAGGAAAGAGTGATGTGCATATACCAATGGAAGGTGAAAGAAAGGTAGTATAGAGAGACTGCAGGGTAACTCAAGTTACTTCAAGAAAGTTTGAAAAGACAATAAGGACATGTGTGGCCTGGTACTAAACTATCCTATCAGGAACCAGGTGTCTTTTAGGAGTGTCTCTTTTCTTCTCTCAATGGCTACATAATTTCTGTTATGGGACTTTGCTTCCCTTTGCACAATTGTTGTAACCTCGTCTCTGCTTTCTCTACTTGCTTATAATTTCTGCTCTGTCATAATTTCATCTGGGTCGTTGCCCATTATGGCCTTTCGTCTCCCTCCTTGACATATAATCAAGACCTTTTAGATTTTGTGATTGCCTCATTGTCTTGGTATTCCTTACTTAAAAATCTGGAGAGAAGTAATCTTGTTAGTCCTGTTCATCATTTATATCAGGTCATTTCATAGGTGATTGAAGCCACCCAATCTGTAGCCTGGCCAATCACTTATGAAGTGCCCTGAGTAATCTTGAAAAACATATCCACTGTGGATTTCCATTTTTGGATCTGGGTAAATTCCAAATGATGGTGGATTAAGGATTGCATTATAGGTGAGAAAATAAAGGTGTAAGGGGTTTGGCTCTGAAGGGAGTAACAGACTGGTGGCGAACACAGGATCAAGGAAATCAAGGAAAGGTTTTTGTTTTGTTTTATTTTATTTTTTAAGATGGCAGAGGTTTGAACATAGGAGTCAATAAAAAAGAAATGGTTGAAATAGAGCATTTAATTTTTTAATTGTTGAAGTAGTGTTAAGGTGGCAGAAGATTCCAGAGCAGAGGAAGATTGATTAGCCTTGTATAGAAAGAAAGATACCTCTCCCTCTGAAAGAAGAAAGGAGGAGTGTGGTGCAGATAAATTTGGAAATAGGGGAACCTGCGCATTAGCACATTTTGAGAAACAGGCAACAAAGAGAACTGCTGAGAAGAGAGGTGAAGACTTCCAGTAGTTGCTGAGGAAAATTCAAATAGGAACCTAACAGCTGGGATATGAGGAAGTGATTTTTTTTTTCCCCAGTGAAGCCCATATATAGGTTGAGGAAAGGTGGATGATTGAACTAGTCCAGAGCTGAAATGGACTTAACTTGTGACTGGGTAGGAGTTAGTGCTTGTTTTATTATTTTTAAAAATTTGTTTGGTTCAACTGTCTTTTTTTTTTCATTCTGGTCTTCCGTATTTTTCTTTTGCAGGTCTTGATGACTGTTTGCAGCAGTATATTAAGAACTTTGAGAGGGAGAAGATCAGTGGAGACCAGCTGCTGCGCATTACACATCAAGAGCTAGAGGATCTGGGGGTCAGCCGCATCGGCCATCAGGAACTGATCTTGGAAGCGGTTGACCTTCTGTGTGCACTGGTAAGGACATCATAAAACTGGTGGGAAGGGAAACTTTGCTTTTTTTTCCTTTAAAAATTTTTTCCTTAAAATTTTTTTGTCTCTTCTCCTTCAAGCAGAAAAAAAAAAATCCCCTAATTATCAGCCAACTGGTTGTGGTGATATTTTCCTCCTTCATTGAATTTGATGTACTATGCAGTACCAAATTACAAATTAAAGGGGCTTATTAACTCAATTGGTGACATTTTATTTAGCTACTTGAAAAACTAAGAGCTCACCAAGGGAGTTTTCACAGAAGCATTTGGGATGTACGATTGCGTACAATCAGTTATAAAGTTCATTTCCTTCTAAAAGTTTTGCTTTAGTATCCCAAATATTAAGTAATCCTATTTTAGAAAAACCATCCTTAACATAATTAAATTATTTTAGTGTTCCTTGTGTATACATCAATGAAAATTGAATATTGTACATTATATGTCTACTTTTGTGTGTTAAAAGAGCAGTGCCTAGTCAGACAAGAGAAATCAATGTGAAAAGAATCCTGCAAGATTCTGATAGTACATTAGATATTCTGAGAGGAACATAGACTTTTTTTTCCCATGTTAGGTAAGATGACACTAACATATGCCTGGGGCTAGAGCTACAGTGAAAAAGAACATGAGTCTTATAATAATATGGGATTGAAATTTGACTCAGTCAATGACTGACATTTGTGGGCAAGTCATTTCACCACAGCCTTAGTTCTTTTTTAAAAAATAGAGATAATATCAACTACCTCTTGGTATTGGTGTGAAAAGCAAAGGAGATAGTGTTTGAATAGCACCCAATTCTGTGCCTGGCACACAGTAGGCATTCACTAAGTAGTCACTATTATTAAGATGATGATAATTAATAATAAATGTGTAGATAATTAAACGTAATTCAAGAATCAGTACAGTCAGCACTGTGTGTGTCAGATGTAAGATCTAGTTCCTGCCATCTTGAAAAGCCTAGTGGGGGGAGAGTGACATATAAATAATCACAATATTATAGTATAATTACTAAAATAAAAGTATGAGCTGAGTATTAGGGGCACAGAAGTTTTGACTAAGATAAATGGGTTCATACTGCAAAAGAGGTGATCTTTAACAGCCTAGTGGAGGACGAGCATGTGTCCTAAGAGGTGGAGGGACAGAGGGAAGGAATTTCCAGGTAGATAAAACAGCACATACACAGGCACACAGAATAAGGAGCATGCCTGGTGTGTATGAAAAATGATAAGCTATTTTCCCACCAAAAATAAGTGGGAAATAGTGGCCTAAAATTAGGCTTTAAAGATAGAATAGGGCCAGACTGTAAAGTACCTTAATATCCTGATAAGAGATTAGTACTTCTTCATCTGGGCACTGGAGGACTATGCAAGAATGATCAAATACTTGCTTTAAAAAGGTAACTGATCGTAGTGAAAAGGGTGGAGTGGACTGGGCATAGAGTGAAGACAGGGGAACAATTAGGAGATGTTTAAAATAATCTACTTAGGCTATGATTAGGGCTCAAACTAAGGATGTGCAACAGGAATAGAGAAGATCTGGTGACTAGGAGTGGTGAGTGAGATAAAGGAAGTTGAGGAAGATTCCATCTTATTAGCTGCAGAGATAGAGTAGAAGATCTTCCAATAATGAAGATAGGCAATAGCAGCAAGAATAAATTTAGGTGGGAATATAAACTGAGTTTTGGATTTGTTGAATTTGAGGCATCTCTGGGTTATCCAGAAAGAAATACTCATCAGACAATTGAATTTATGAATTTAAAGCTGAGAAGTGGCTGAAGATAGAGATTTGGGAGTCTCAAGTATATAGGGATTGACTCCATAGATAGATCACCCAGGAAGGGCCTGTAGAATATAAAGAACAAAGGACACAACTTGACACTCCAGCTGGGAAGGAAGAAGGGTAGCCTGCAGAGGAGATTTATGGAGTAGTCAGAGAAGCGTGAAGACAACTATGAAAGAGTTGTCACAAAAGCAATGGGAACTGTTATTTTCATTAAGGAACACCAATAATGTCATCAAATTTCACTAAAAGCCAATAGAATAAGCAAGGGAAAAAGACCTGATTGAAAATAGTTTTTAAAGAATCTGAAACCAGATTGGTTGAATAGTACCTCCCACTTACACATTTCAGTCTTACCTTAATTGTCCTTTCCTCAGAGATATTCCCTGATCACTCCCTCACCCTGGCCTGGTCTAAAATTGCCCCCCCCCCCACTGTTCCTCTCTTTCTTAACCCTCATCTCATTTCGTAATTATATACTTATGTGTGTATTTATTAGTTTAATGTCTGTTTCTTCTGCTAGACTACAAGCTATGTGGGAAAAGTGACATTGCTTATTGAACACCTAGTGTGTAGCACAAACGCCTGGCAATAGTAGATGCTGAATAAACATTTTTTGAAAGTGGTGATGAAAGAGACTTGACATATTTTTCACATGATAATTTGGGGACCTTCTTGTTTCCTTATTCCTGAGATAAGAGAAATTAATTCAGACCAGAGCATGCACTTGCACTCTCCCTTATCTGGATCAGATTGCAGAAATCATGCCTGAAATAAAAGCTAGTACTCAGGGTAAGGTAAGAGTCCACAGTGCTTTTGCATACTGGTCTCCAAATCTGAGTCAGAATGGCTATGAAGGTACAATATAAGTGGCTTGGAGATGGGTATCTGACCTAGCAGTCCCCTATTTGCCACATCTTCTGTAATAGTAAAGTTGAGTGTGTCACAGCTTGAAGTCTAGAGTGTATGTGTCATAAGCAGGGCTTCTCTTAGATGAACCACTCACATGCTGAGCTCCACTCTGCCGCTTTGAAGAAGGAAATAAGATTGGTGATTACGGTACTACCTACAGATAGTCTAGACCTGTAGGCTTTGGAGTTTGGCCTGGGATAAGCTCTGCTGACCTAGACTTACTTAAAAGGATGGTATCAGAGATACAGACCACTGCCATGCAGTTCTGGGTTTAAGCACCATAGTGTTGCATCATTTTCTTGGGAAAAAAATAAATCAAAACATTAAATTCATTCTTTCTATGTTTATTCCCCAAGGAGGTCAAATATTAAACTTCCTTTTCACTGCTTCCTAATGGCTATACATCAACATGTTAAAAGTGCACATATCTTACAGTTTATGCACCAGATGTTTTCCAGTGAATATAAAGCAAATTTCCGAGCAGTGAATTCTGATTTACTTCTACATGCCATTATAAAATCAGGAGGTGACATCCCTCTTCAGCAAGCTGAGTTGATTGCATCAGGAGTTGTGCTGTTGGCAATGGGGAACTATGTTTTGTCTCTTCAAAACTGTAATGTCTCTACTGACTCTTCTACTTTTTCCTACATCTACTGTATTTATTTCTTCTTTTAACTTATATATTCATGCTCATACAGTGCTACCACAGGGAATACAAAGATTAAAAAGGCACAGTCTGTGCTCTTAAGATGTATACAGTCCATTTTAGAGACTATTTTTTATTTCATTACTCATGAACCATCTAATACATGCTTTAGGAAGGATATGGATGGACTGGTAAGGGAAAAGGAGACAATTATTTTTGCCAAACAGATAAACTTATTCCACATTAAAGATTAATGGATGAGTGTCTGTTATATATTTTTACTCTACCTGTCTATATAGAAAGAGTTTGAGTGAAAATTAACTGTAGATATTATACTCTGTCTTTAATACTCCATATTTTAAAACACTGATGTTAATTGTGAAAATTTCTGATCAGAAACTGAGAAAACTCTCATTGATTTTAAAGTGTTATCTAATAATTAAACTTACACCTTTAAAAAAAATGCATACAGTCCAGTAAAGACAGTCATTAAAAGATAATATAGATTTTTAAAAAAATCCCAGGGGAGTGCAGAAGGAGATGATGAACACTACTGAGGGATCCAGGAAGTGTAAATGGGATTTGCATTGGGACTTGCAGGATGCGTAGATGTTTGCCAGATAAAAAAGTTGGAGAAAAGTTATCTAGGCAGAAAAAATATGTGTAAAGACAGAATTGTGAAAGAGTATGCCGTGATCAGAGAAAAATAAGAATTTTGATTTAGCTGCTGCAGAGTGGGAAGTGATGGGAAGAACGTCAGCTTACACTTTGTATCACATTATAATTCTTTGCTTAGGTTTTTTGGTCCTTGATATGCTTTCTGCCTAGTGATTAGCAAATAGAGGATATTAAATTAATGTTATCTTACTGAATAAAGTTCTCTGCCTTTCTCCAGAGAACTGTAATTTTTTTCTCTTGCCGACACAGCCTCAGACTCTGAAGTTTCTGTTCCTAAAATAAGGAAGACACAGAAAAATTACCAAATTCCTTTGTTTTTTTTGAGCAATGGAATATTTTCATCTGCCTTGTCTTGAAATTAGTCCTGATGGGGAATAAATGTTATGGCAGCTGTTGAAAATCAAAGGTTTATTTAGTAACTTGTTCATTCATGCAACATATATTTATTAAGCACCAACTATACTGTTTGTACCATATTATCCGAGAAAGAAATAAGCTTTTCATGATTTGGAGTTATATTAACTCTTTCAAGCTGTTATGCTATCATTTGGTGTGCTTCAATAGAGAGCACCTTGTATTAACTAAAATAGTAAAGCATAAATAAAATACATATAGTTTAATGTATACCCCTTAATTTATGTTTTGACAATGCACCTTTTATTGAGAAGTACAAGTGAATCATTTATGACAGGATAAGAACAGTTTTCATTTCATTCTTCATATACTTTTCATGTAATAGGTATTTTGCAGGAAAAATTTGATGCCTGCCGTTGCTAGGATTTGTTTCTTTGCAACATAATTGCTTGGTTCATTCATCTTAAAATAATTCATTTCTAAAAAAAATTCATTAAAGCAATCTTTTTAGGACTCACACATATTTACAAAGCAAAGTATTATAAAACCTAAACACCTGCTGCATGATGCATTCAAATTAAGAGCTCTGAATAAAATAGCATTGACATTGTAAAATACATGGTGCCAATATTTCCAGTTAAGTGTTTAGTGAGAATTTGCCACTAGTGAGGGTATAACCAACTCGATTTTCTAAAATGTTGTTTATTTCTTTCATGTGCTTTTGCATGCGTATAACTGAGAGAAGAACAGTAGAAACTTAGCACCAGTTCCTTACGATTAGACTGCCTATGTTGAATCAGTGTGGAGTCACACCTGGTTCCTGGCATGAATGTTACTGGCCACGTAGGTAACATATAGGATAAAGAAAATCGCTAAGTACATTTCATGTCCAAGCTTTTGTTTACTTGATGTAGTCCTTTCTATACCAATAGTAATGCCTAGTTGTCCCATGCATATCCAGTAAAAAGCAAGTCTGTAGTGAATAAACCTGCATTTTTAAAAAATTGAGACAATACTTCTCATCTGCATACCTTTGGCCAAAAGCAAAGGGGCGCTTCATATACTTGTTGCTTCTTTACATGGTAGGCAGGGGAGTGTGATTTACCGGTGACTTAGTGAGTCACAACAAACCGTCCACTTTCATGAAGGAAAAAGCAAAAAGATATCTCTGTTGTCAGTAATTGATTTTGAGCTACTTAGAACTGAGAACTGTGATGATGAAAATTAACTTGAGAGATCGACTAACCCATCTCTTTTGTTCAAATAGTATCACACAGACACTGTTATATACAGAGAAGCTTCTAACCTACTTTTGTACTCTTCTAGAATTTTTAAATGCTTTTGAATTATTGATTTAACTAGTTATATTTGTTAACTAGAATAAGTTTTAAGAACTTCCTTCTCCATCCTCTACTACGCATTTTTTGTCTCTTCTCGCTACTGGATTCCTCTGTGGCCTGTATTTTTTACCTGAAATTCCTCCATATAGGATAATTCTTTAGTAGGCTTCCAAGTTAGGAGACCTCAGGGTATCTTACCAGGTTTTGTCCAGAGATTTTTCTATTCTCTAATTCTTGAGTTGTATTTTTTTTTAATGTAATGCTATCTTAAATTTTGGAATCTTCAAAGTATTTTTACTTTGCCTTCAGATTTTTATTTATGAGAAGATCTGTATTCTTCTAAAATCATTTTTACCTTTTCTAATAAAATATTTGAGATGGTAATATAGGAAGAGATAATTTAAATGACTCTTTTGTCGGGGCTAATGGCTACAGAGTTCAAGTTATGTTACCAGGTTGATTGATTAGGTTCCTCACTAATAAACTATTTAAATTTGAGTTTCTCTGAGAAATTTTTATAATTTGTTTGTAAACAAATATTTTCTCATTAAAATCATTAATACACGAAAATGAAAAGGCAAACACTGTTGTACTTAAGGGAAAATGCTTTAACACAGGGAAAAACTTCTGAAAATACTTTCAAGTACTTCAGAAGTATCATTTTCAGTTTAGCTGATATAATTATAAGTTCTCTAGTCATTATCTAGTCATTAGAGAATATCTCTTATAAGAGGATACATGCTGGATAAAATCTCCCAAATGTTTCACAAATAATCCATGCTCAGATGCAATAGAATTTGAATAGAATGTTGTTTTATTTGTGTAAACCAAACCTTTTAACTTGAGAGACTATTGCAATTCAAATTTAGCGGTGAATATATAATATACTATGTTTTTTAAAAAACAAATCCATGGCTCCAAAACAGTGTTCTTTTAGTAAAAATGTAAATTCTCAGCAAAGAACAATCAGATTTTTATCACTATTAAATCTTTAGTGGTAACATACATAACTTGCTATTAATGTTTATGCATTCAAATCCTCCTCTACGCCCTCCTTTTTTCTCCTCTAAGTTATTTCTTTTCTTAAATAGAAAAAATAAACCTAAATTTCATATAAACTAGCTACCCAGTGATTGTTGACTTGATAATATAGCTAAATTCATTGTGCCATTTTCTTCCCTTTTTCATTTCCCCCAGTATTTTCTTCCATTTTGTTTCACTTGTTTCTACTACCCTGCTTGAACAGGAATAGATTATTGGTGCTAAGGAGTGGGGGTAGAGGTATTCCCTCACAGGTGGCCTGGGGACTTGTAGTCCCATTCTGATTTCTGTCTACTCTAAGCTCTGAGCTCTAAGCAAATCAGAAAATCTCCCTGTGTCTCACTTTACTTAACTGTAAAAGGAGGGGATAAATCAAACTTAGAATTTATTTGGGCCTCAGACGCTACCTAACATTCTTTGGGTTTTATGATTTTCTGTAAGTTAATAATACTTTTAATTTTACACATGACAGTAACGTACATGCTGCTAAGTAGTTTGATCAAGGTCATTCTCTGATCAGGTTAACAACTCACAATTATCTGTTTTAAAATTAATTGTGACTTGTGAAATCTTTCCCTAAAGTTTATTTGAGGGGATCCGACAATATTTTCCTATTGAATATGGTAAAAAAAAGCTTATTTGTATTTATTCATATAAATCCTTTTTGCAATAATTTATAGATAAAACATTTAGGGTGAAATAATATATATTAATAGAAATTGAAAAGTGAGACCAAGGAAAAGAAGAACAATTATACTTACCAAAAAGTCATTATGATTTCTTTAGATGTGCTTCATATTTGACTGTGAGCTAATGCAACCATGACAAAATTATAAATAAGTTTAGTTTTATAATTTGTATTATAAAAAGGAGAAAGCGTATTGGTTTCCCTGAGGATGCAGAGGTTTTCCTGGTATACCATATAATAAAAGAAACTTCTTATGTGAGTCATTATGAAGAGGACACAGAAGAAAAGTTATATTGTATATGATTTATTTTTTGCTATTTCATTTTATTGTTGGATTGTACTTACTTTCTCATTTTGGGGAAGCAGAATTTTTCCTAGTGCCTACATTCATGACTATGCATATGCTAATAGAATAGATACTCAAAAATAATTGTTGATAATAATGAATTTCACAAGTAAATGAACTTAGGTTTGGGTTAAAAAAGAAACTGCTTATGAGTCCTTATAATCTTTCTGTCTTGGGTGGCATAATTCCAAGATATAATGCCCTCATCTTTCCATGTTCATATTAGTACTTACACATTTTCTTATAATTTGTTTATCTGACGTTTCCCCAAATCCTCATTTGACTATGGGTTCTGCTAGGCCAGGAATCCTATCTTATTTATGTGTAACTCTTAATACTTGTTCCACTGTCTATACATATAGTAAAGTACTCAGTAAATGTTTCAACGAATGAATAAAATACTGACTTTAAGTATATTCTCTGTCTTTTTCTAATTCAGAATTATGGCTTGGAAACAGAAAATCTAAAAACCCTTTCTCACAAGTTGAATGCATCTGCCAAAAATCTACAGAATTTTATAACAGGGAGGAGAAGGAGTGGCCATTATGATGGGAGAACCAGCCGAAAACTGCCAAATGATTTTCTGACTTCGGTTGTGGATCTGATTGGAGCAGCCAAGAGTCTGCTTGCCTGGTTGGACAGGTAAAATCTTTCACATGTTTCATAAGTTATCCTCCTCAGGCATCAGTGTGAATATAGTGTTATTTCATTTTTTTCTTGTGAAAGGATTAGATAAGTATGAGGAATATTAACAAATGCCTAATTATGATTTACCACAATATAAGCATATCATCAAAGAGATACTAACTGCTTGCAAAATTTTATATCCAAGTAGCTAATCAATAATTAGTCCCTGACAGTTTCAAAATACATTTGCTGCTCTATAAGGAAAATCATTTTTGGCTGTCATAACAAGATTTATAATACTGCCTTGTCTCCTGATTTTCTGTATTCTTTTCATTCATTGGTCATATTTAAGGAAGTGACCATCAGTATTCTATTTATTGTTTTAAATGGGTAATTAGACACTGACGCTTTCATAGCATGCATTGTATGTCTCATTACCTTTGCTTTATTCATTCTTTATTATTATTCACATTGTACAGTCAGTTTTGGATATTATAAACACAATTTTGGTCCTTTTTTTGCTAATTTAGTTAAGTTTCATTTGTCTTAGAACACATAAAATAACATAAAAGTTTTCATAATATAAAATGAAAAAAGTTAGATTAAAATTGTATATGTGATTAAACATTTTAATGGTAAAACATTACAACTATTTAAAAAAAACTAAATAAGCTCTTTCATTTTTGAAAATTGTTTTGTAGGGGACATGTACCGTGTTATGATGGTTAAATAATCAAATCTTAAAAAACATTTTGTCTCTTATAAGAAATTCTGATATGTACAATTTTACTAGAATTCTTTCTTGAATAAATGTCAGTAGGATTACATACATATACATATATATGCACATATATACACAGTGACCCTTGAACAACATGGGTTTGAACTGCATGGGTCCGCTTATATACAGAGTTTTTTCAATAAATACTCACTACATTACTATATGAACATAATCATCCATTGGTTGAATCTGTGGATATGGAGGGCTAACTATAAAGTTACACATGACTTTTCGACTGTGTGGGGTTGGCACCCGTAACCCTCTCTTTGTCTGAAGTTCAACTGTATTATATTTTGGCTTTTTAAAAATATGAGACTTTATATTAAAAACAAAGTATTTGTATGTCTAAGGTAAAAGTTAAGGTAATTTTACTTAATTCTATATTGTCTAAATTTATATATATTACTAATAACATATAACATGACAATACTAAATCCAAATCTGAACACTAAGCTATAATTATTAGCTTTTTGATAATTAATTGGTGGACAGCATAGTTCTCTTATATTATGACATCATGAAAATTCTCATAATTGTTTAAACCACATTTATCCATTGTATGAAGTAATTGCCGTTTAAACATGTAAATTCTACAAGTTGTATAATGGTCAATAAGTAAATATATTTAAAATATGGCTTATCCTTAAGTAACGTAATATACTTGTTTCAGGAGGCTTCTCAGTAATCAGGAAACTTATAGAAAATATATTTGATTTTAGTTATATCTTCTTATAACTATCACCTGTCCTATAATTGTAAATTAGCTCAGCCTTGATATTTATATTTGGTAAATTTCATTATTTTCTTTTTACACTAGTACTTGTTAAATAAGTAAATAGAATGATTAGAGAATGTTTTTACTTCTTAATGGCAGGTATGGTTGTTTATAAAATCACATAATGGCTTCTAGAACACTATATAGTAGTTTCTGAGATTTTATTGTATTATATAGTTTTTTATGGTGGCATTATTTTTATCATCTAATAAGATGTCCTTAGTAAATGCCAATTCATCTACAAACATACATGAGTGTACACAGACATACATAGTAATCCACGAAGTCAATCAATGCTGTTTTGTGTTTGTTTCATAGAAAGCGAAAATGTGACAAAAAGTCTGAAGGAAATAATTTAAATCATCTGTTTGGCTTCCATTACTGCAAAGGTTCTCACAATGCTTATTTTGTGTTATATCATACTACCTATGGTGATCATTAAATCAAAGGCCATTTAACATTTTGATCATAAAAATAAAATGTATACTTAGAAGGAAAAGAAACAACTTTGTGATAACTTTAAAATCTTCTGCTGAGACTGTAAATTTAAAAAAGAAACTGAAGTTTATATTTTGAAGATTTTGCTCAGGAAAGTTCAGCTCCAGGCTGGCTTGTCTATAATGATTATGCTTTAGCAGCTTTAGTTTTAAAAAGGAAAGAAGAAGGAGAAAAAGAATTCTTTGTCATTTTAAGGCATTTGGACTTCATGCTGAAGGCAATGGGGAGCTGTTTAGGGTCACTGTTGTGTTCAGACCTTTGAATTTTGAAGATTACTTGGGCTATAATGTTGGGAAAGATTAGGGAAAGAATAAGGCTGGAAGAAGGGAAACCAGTTAAGAGGTTGTTTCAGGAATATTTGTCCCTTGTTACCTGCCCAGGACCCCCTCAGATACCAAAACCCGAGGATTCTCAAGTCCCTTATATAAAATGACTTAGTATTTGCATGTAACCTATGCACATCCTCCTTTATATTTTAAATCATCTGTAGATTACTTATAATACCTAATACAGTGTAAATGCTATGTAAATAATTGCCTTGTACAACAAATACAAATTTTGCTTTTTTGAACTCTCTGGAATTTTTTTTCAAATATTTCGATTCGAGGTTGGTTGAACCCATGGATAGGGAACCTGCCAGTATGGAGTGCCAACTGTTATCATGCTGCTGCTACTATTGGTGATTCTGATGCTACCAGCCACACTCAAAGCAAACCTAGGAGAGTTGTCTTCATTTTACAGATAGGAAAACTAGCACATACAGAGGCAGAAGTTAAGTTCAAAACCAAATAGGAAGTAAGTGGTGGTGCCAGGATTCATTCCAGGCACCTGACTACAGAGTTGATTCTCTCCATTGCTATTTACTGAGATCTTTAATTAGAGAAACAGCAGTGAAGATAGAAGACTGTTAGACAGAGAGACTAAAGAAAAAGGAGACACCTAGGGTGAATAAGAGGTATCTGACTTGGCTGACCCAATGGATGGTGTTGCCATTATCAAAACAGGAGGAATGGGTTATGGTGGAGGACAAGTGTTGAGTGTTGGCCATGATAGATTGTGAAAAGGTCTTTAGAGTATTGCTGCTCAGAAAAGATATACGGTGGATAGAGATTTGGGAATAGTTAAAATATAGGTGGTAGTTAAAGTCCTGAATACATTAATATGGTGGTGTAAGGAGATTTTTAGAATGGATTCCTCTTATCCTGCTCTATTTGTTTTCCATAACACAAGCCCTTCTAACACAGTATGTAATTTACTTATGTGTTATTATTGTTTTTGTCTGACTGCTCTATATATAATGTATGCTTCTGGAGAGCAGGGATTTTCATCTGCTTTGTTCACTGCTATCACAATTATCTAGAAGAGTTCCTGTCCTGTAGTGGGTGCTCAATAAATTTTTTTGAGTGAATGAAGAGAACTGAGAAAAGGAATGACCTCTGCAGACCACCACGAACCGAAGGATGATTAGAAGTTCAGCTTATGGAAAAAAATAAGACATAACCAGAGACTCCATAGGATAGAATTAGTTGAGAGTGGTGTCACGGTAGCAAAGGGAGTAAAGAGTTTTTTGGTGGGGGGTGGAGGGAGTGTTGATATTTTAGTATTATTTTTTTTTTCCAACTTTATTGAGATATGAGCGATCTATAACATTGTGTAAGTTTAAGGTGTACAACGTGATGATTTGATACACATATACATTGCAAAATGATTACCATGATAAGATTAGTTAATATAATCTATCACCTTGCATAATTACCTTTTTTGTGT
Organism: Eschrichtius robustus; assembly: GCF_028021215.1. Taxonomy (NCBI): domain Eukaryota; kingdom Metazoa; phylum Chordata; class Mammalia; order Artiodactyla; family Eschrichtiidae; genus Eschrichtius; species Eschrichtius robustus. The sequence goes on from NC_090845.1 coordinate 18,722,027, forward strand.
ATGTGGTGAGAACGTTTAAGGTGGGAATAAGGAGTTTTAGGGAAAAAAAGGAAGTGGTCAGTAGAGTCAAATGCTGCTGACAGGTTAGGCAGGGTAAGACTGAAAGTGTACGGTAAATTAGGGAATCAGGATATATGTGATCTTACCAACAACAGTTTAGTGTTCTTACTTAGAATTAATGAAAACTGGAATTCTTGGGTTGATTGTGAGTTAAAGGTAAGTGATAACTCCTCTTTGAAGAAATTTTTCTGTGAAATGGTTTGTAGTTCAGGATAGTTTTATATAATATTAACTTCTACTTTTCATAGACTCCATCTTTTAGAGGTGTTGGAGAAGAGGAAAGGCAAATGATGAGGGCTACTTCTATATCTGGGAACTTACTTTGCTTCCTTCTCTTCCATGGATTGTATGAATATCTTAACTGCTCCTTGGCTAATATAAATTTCAAAAGGTCCCAAAATCAATTTAAATGTAATAGGATTTTATCTATAACTGTGCCAAGTGAAATGTTTACGCTGTTTGTTTTCCTGACAAGTAGCCCAGACTTTTATAAGAGATTGTTGTTAGTGGATGTGAATTTAAGTTATATTTTTATTCCTTTCAAAGAAAAACTGTTTTCTAGGTAGCAGCAAGAGCACAAGACAACATTCCATATGCCCTCTTGTTTCAGTGTGTTCTGCAAACTACACAGGAAGCAAAACACATTAATCAATGCTAGAAAAGCCAAAAGAGCAGTGTTCTCCATGACTGCTGTTGTGAATCCCTGCCGAAATGCATCGTGAAATAGTATAAAAGAACAAAGGGCTAAGTAAGAGAGAGTTGAGTTTCAGCTCTGCCTCTGGCCCTGGGTAACCTTGAACCTTAACCTCTGTTTTTATTTTCTTTTTAGAATAAGGAGGTAAGACCTGCAGAATTTGAAGTTCTCTTCTAAGCACTAATATTCTATAAATCATTGACCTTGTTCACCAAAGCCATATGAGGAATATATTCGTCTTATTTCCCTTTGCATAATTTCAAAGAATAAACACTAACAAAGTTTGTTGGCGACTTGTAGAATCATGATTTAACTCCCTACCTCTTCTCTGACTAAATTTAGTTAATATTAAGTTCTAGACCAAAACTAATCTGTTTTTGTGCTTTCTTTATATAAGGTAAGAATGTATCTTGTCTTTTTTATTTTTATTTTGAAGAACTTAGAACTTAAGTACTTAATTATAAAAGTTCCATAGAAATTATATTGACCAAAAATTTTTAATATCTTGATTTGTCATGGTAGATTGCCTTTAATATGGAGGGTTTAAAATGGTCACTGCAATCGAATATTGCCAAGCATTGGATCTTTAACCTTAGTTTATTCCTTTAGTGTACAATATAGTATAACTCTTCAGTTGAAAAATGAAAAATTCTGTCGGTTAACTATGGTTATTTTGATGCCAAACAACTGGCTTAATTTTTTAAAAATCTGACTTTCTTGGCATTAAATTTTTTTTACATTTTGGGGAGAACTTGCATGCACAGCAATATGATGAGCTTATTGCAATTTTTATTTTATGTCACTTGAAGGGGGAGAAAGGAAAAGAAAGAATAAGAAAAAATCTTTAATTTAGTTCCATACTGAACTAGACGCTTTACATGTATTGGCTCATTGAATTCTCACAAAGCAGGTATCATTATCCCCATTTTACATGTGAAACATGAAGTAATTTGCCTGAAGTTATTCACTAGTGTGAAAATTATAATTTGAATCTATTTTTGTTGTGATTCCAAAGCCCTTCTTGTTTCTCTTTTATCATGTTCCTTTGTCATACTACATCTCCTTTTGAATGTGGACGAGTTCTTAAGGATTTTGAGGAAGCGATTCTTAGGAATGCGGCATATATAAACATTTATTTGTACTTTGGTGTTTCTCCTCAAATGCTAAACAAGAATACCACTTTTCTTTTTCTGGCCTTGATACTTCAAATTGCTATGTAGAATTTTTTTATAGAAAGTTTATTTCTCATTCTACTTTGGAGACATCAATGAGATATCTCTTAATATCATTGAAAACCTTTTGAATGTTTAAGGCAAAAACATTAGGGTGCTAGGGAAAATGTTTACAAATCACAAAAACTGCAATTTCAGTGGCGCTTCCATTTAAGTAACATTTATTTTCAAAAATTAGCTCCTTACATTTCTTAAATAAAATAAAATCTAAGGCTAACAGAAATCCCCTTTTTCTTCTTATTTTAAATATTGACTTGAGTGAAACAACAGACTTTCCCAGAGGAAAAGCCTCAGAGGTGAATCACAGTTGGTAGCTTTACTGTTTATTTTCAATTCATGGTTTACTTGTCTATTTTTAACCTACATCCTGCTGTTTTTCACACCTCATCTTTCTTGCAGTTTTATATGGCTTTGCCAAATCAATCTATACTTGGAGGTTTCCAGATCGCTGTATGTACCATGTTGTACAGTAACATCATTAAAAAATATTCAAAAGTATTATATATAGAAAATGTTTATTTTGCTATTTAAAATGAAAGTTTATTCTTTTCTCTCATTTTTAGCATTAATACCTATTTCTAATTGTTTCTGAAATACATTTTAAGATCATTCTGTTTTGCAAGCATCAATGAGATATCTTTTTATATCACTGAAAACCTTTTTAATGTTTAAGGCATAAGGGTTAGGATGCTAAGGGAAAAAATGTATTCTTTGAAATCTTTTGCTTTATCTACGAAAGTGGTTGAACTAATTTCTTCTTCCATGATATGAAACTATAGGACAAAAATTATTTCTATACCAGGGAAAAATTACAGAGACAAAGAAAACTACCCCAAACACTACCAAATGCTGTGGCTCGTTGTTGTTTGGTCTTATTTCCTCTTGTGTGCTCAGTGCTCCCATTTGGCACCTCTTGTTCCAGAAATGAGCAGTGATGTTAGCAAGGCTGTTGTTCATAGAATGCCCCTCAGGCTCAGCAGTGCCAACCTGAGAAACAGTAAGGCCTTCCAGATTTCCTAATTAACTCCTTAGCTTTTCTTGTTAGCTTCTAATTTGTTTAGGATTTCTGAACCATTAACCTTTCCATAAACGCTTTTGTTTGAAAAGAATGTACAACAAATAATTTTTTATAGGGTCAATAACTTTTGCACTAGAAAGAAGTATAAGCATTTTATTATCCATATGATGATTTGAGGATAGTTGTGTAACTTTTAAGATCTAAGTAGGATGGTTCCTGTAATGGCCATTTATTAATGAGCCAAGGATTTTATCTTTTTTTTTTTTTAACTTTCTGGCATCAAAAAGTTTTCCTGCCATGAATTTTATTTTCTTTACCTTGAGTCAGCCACGTGTTTTTTTCTAAGTAGCCTGAGCTCTAACTTGGGGTTTCTTTAGACTGAGGAACAAATTCCTCTCTTAATTTTGTTTTGTTTTCAAGTTGATCATGTTCAGGTATTCTATAGAGATCCATTTCTTTATCTCATTAAGTCATGACTGAGTGTTCATCTTTGGTAACTGACAAAGATTGGAACCTGTCAGCCTTCTCTTATTTATGTATGTGTATAGCCAAAATCATCATCCCAAACATTAATATGTGCTGGCTAAGAATGGTTCTTAGTGTGGTTGTATGTGATTTGCCTTTAAAATGAAAACTTTAGGGGAGTTCACTACAAGATAGAATGCATGTTTTCCTAGGTATATCTTAGATTTTTTTTCTAGTTTATTTTGACATTTAATCTTGAGCGAGAAGCTTGTCCCACTTGAAATATGAGTGCTCAGGAACGTGGAAAACACGCCTTAGAATTCAGTTTGCTACAGGCATTCAGTTATCAAATAGATTTTTCTTTTGGTACATTTTCAAGATCAAATGAGTCTTTTTTTAAGATTTTATGGAGAAAGTCGTGCTGTACTTCATCTCGTCACTTTTGAATGAAGCTTTTAGATTTTATTAACAGACTTTGACCTTTGGAAAACTAGGAACCCAAGCTCTTTCTAATCATGCCAGAAGCATTTTTGAATTCTTAATTAAAATACCAATTTTTATGCTTCAATGCAGCAAAAATGGTCTTGGGGTGGTTTTTTTAAATGATGTTTTCCTAGAAGTGCTTATATCTTAACATCTTTTAAAAAATAGTTTTATTGAGGCCTAATTTACATTCTATAAGATTTATCCATTTTAAGTTTAATGAGTTTTAATAAATTTAGATATAGATGTGCAATGACTTCAGATTAATTAATTACATACATTTTGTTCTAATTATCATTATTTGAATTCTTAATGACTCCTTCTGTTTTAGTAAACTATGTTGAAAAATATACCATTTCGGAATAGGAATAAACAGTAGTGGAAGACAGCACATAATAGACTGCGGTATATAGAATCATTTAGAAAACAATATGTTCAAACCCCTGGAAAAAGAAAGGGTCATTTAATAAGTGGAATTGGGGCACTTGATTAAGCCTTTGGAGAATAAATAATGATAGAACACTACCTGTTCACTAAAGTAATTTTAGGCATATCATTTATTTAAGAGGGAAAAATAAATCTGTAAGAAAACTGGAGAAAATATAGACAAAAAATGATTTCTAGATGTAGACTTATTATTAAGTATTTTAAAATATGGAATAAAATGCAAAGAAATGTGCTGTTTGACTACATAAAATTGAAAAACATGACTAAGTATAAGACAGATGACAAACTGGGGAAAATACTTGCAACAAACAGTTATGAGAAGCAGAGGGTTAATGTGTACTATGTGAATATTACATTTAAATTAAAAACAAAGAACACCAAAGTGCAATAGATGAGCCTATAAATAGACAATTCAAAACACAAGAAACAGAAACTGCTAAGATGTGTATACCATACAATAATTTCAAAGTACTTGAAGCAAAAAATGACAGAACTAAAAGAAGAAATAGACAGATCCACAATTACAATTGGATACCTCATCTCCTCTCTCAGAACAGAAAGTAAGGATTAGAAGAGCTGAACAATACCAGATAACAAGATATAATTGACATTTTGAGAGCATTTCATCCAACAACAGTAGAATACAAATTCTTTTCAAGTGCCCATGGAACATTCATGAAGGTACACCATATCTGCATCATAAAACAAACTTCAACACATTTAAAATAATTTAAATCAGTTAGAATCTCTTCTTTAACCATAATGGAGTCAAACTAGAAATCAAACAACACACTTCTAACTAATCCATGGATAAAAGAGGAAGTCTCAAGGGAAATAAAAAGAAATACATTGAACAGAATGAAAATTAGAACAAGTCATAATTTTTGAGGCACACAGCTAAAGCAATTCTGAAAGGAAAATTTGTAAGCACTGAATGCTTATATCAGAAAAAAAGAAAGATCTCAAATCAATTATCTAAGCTCTCATCTCAAGCAAATAGAAAAATAATTGCTAATCAACAAGCATGGGCGTAAAGTTTTAGTTAAGCAAGATGAAAAAGTTCTAGAGATCTGCTGTAGAACACTGTACCTATAATTAATAGTATTGTCTTTTACAGTTAAATTTTTGTTAAGAGGTTAGATCTCATGCTAAGTATTCTTAAAAAAATAAAATTAAAGAAAAAAGAAAGTAGAAAATAAGCCCAAAGCAGCAAAAGGGAGCAAATAATAATGATAAATGAACAGAAATCAATGAAACTGAAAACGGAACCACACTATGTTGAGAAGTCAATCAAAATTAAATGGGTAATAAAGGAATACTACAAATAACTCTTTATACATACATTTGACAGCTTAGATGAAATGGACCAATTCCTTCAAAAACACAAAAACTACCAAAACTTACCCAAGATGAAATAGATTCTCTGAATGATCCTGTAACTATTAAAGAAATTGAATTGTACTTAGAAACTCTTTGGAGTAGGGGAAAAAAGGTCCAGGCCTAGATGATGTCACTGGTGAATCCTGTGTTTAAAGAAAAAATAACACCAATTCTACAGTCTATTTCAGAAAATAGACATAGAGGTAATCCATCCCATCTCATTTTATGGTACAATCATTATCCTGATTCCAATACCCGGCAAAGATAGTACAAACTTACATGTTATAATCCTCCACAAAATATTGGCAATCCAAGTCCAACCACATATAAATAAAACTGTGCACCTTGACGAAGTGGGATTCATTCTAGGTAAGCAAGGCTGCTTCAGTACTTGAAAATAAATCAATGTAGTCTACCATGTTAATGTGCTGTAGAATAATAATCATATCAGTTAATGTAAAAAAAAAAGCATTCAGTAGAATCCTATACCCGTTCTTGAGAAAAATTCTCAGCAAAGTAGGAATAGAGTAGTAATATCTCAACTTGATATAAAGCATATATAAAAAGCAACAGCTGACCTTGTACTGTGAAAGACAATGCTCTCCTCCTAAGATTGGGAATAAGGCAAGGCTGTCCACTCTCATCCCTCCTGTTATATCCAGTACAGTAGGCCAGAAAAGGAAGTAAAAGGCCTAGAGATTAGAAAGGAAAAAATAAAACTTTTCCTATTTGCAGATAATATATGTCTGTGTGTAGAATATTCCAAGATAGCTACAAAACATCTTTTTGAACTAGTAAGTGAATTTGGCAGGGTTGTAGAATATGAAGTCTACACAGAAAAATTTATCACATTCTTGTATACTAGTGATGTACAGTTGGAAACAAAAAGTAAAAACATGGTATAATTTACAGTTGCTCTAGAATTATTGAGATGCCTACATATAAATTTAGCAAAATATCTACAGGATTTGTATGTGAAAACTATAAAACACTGATGTATAAAATCAAACAAGACCTAAATAAATGGAGAGACATACTGTGTTCATGGATTGGAAGACTCAACTTAGTAAAGATGTCAATTCTCAAATCTTCCTGTAGGTTTAATAAAGTTCACATAAAAATTACAGCAGGATTTTTTTTATAGCTACAGACAGTGTGATTCTAAAATTTGTATTAAGAAGTAAAGGGACCATAATACTTCATCAATTTTGAAGTTTTTTAATACTATTTTGAATATTATATAACTTCAGTAATCAAAACTGGTATTGGTGGCAAGATAGACACAGAGAGTCCAGAACTTTATGCATATGGTTAGCCAGTTTTTGACAAAGGAACAAAAGCAATTCAGTGGAGAATGGTTAGTTTTTCCACAAATGGTGTTGGAACACTTGCATAGGCAGAGGGAAAAAAGTGAACCTCGACCCAAACCTCACATCTTATACAAAAATTGACTTAAAAATGGGTCATAGATCTAAAAGTAAAATAAAAAACTTTTCGAAGAAAACTTGAGTTAGAGTCAAGTGAAGATTTCTTAGATAATAATGCTAAAGGTACAATCCAGAAAAGAAATTATCGATAAATTTGACCTCATTAAAATAAAAAACTTTTGACCTGCTAAAGATCCTGTTAAAGGATGGAAAGAGAAGCCATAGACTGAGAAGAAATTTTACAGGTTACCTATTCAACAAAGGACTTGCATACAGAAAATACCGAGAAGTCTCTAAACTCAATAGTAATACCAAAAATCTAAATAAAGAATGGGCAAAGGGCTTGAGCAGACATTTCACTAAAGAGTATATATGGATAGCAAATATGCACAAGTCAGCATAACCAGTTAGAAAATTATTAGGGAAATATAGTTAACGATTAAATATAAATAATATATAAATAGAGCAAATACATGTAACTTGGGGGAAATGCAAGTTAAATCTGTGATAAGCCTCTACATAGCTATTAGAATGGCCAAAATACATAAGTGAAAAATACGTTTTTAAAAAATGTAACCAATAAAGGGCCTCTCATATGGACCCCTGTGACACTGGGAGGTGCTTGAGTTGTAGAGTTTTCTAGAAGAAAGACAAGTTCAGTTTGTAACCAGGAAGCAGTCTTATATAATCATTTATAGTAAATTGCCTTAAGAGTTATCAGTAGAGAGATCCAAAGCACTAAAGTTCTAGTAATCTGACTAAATTTTTACCCCCATACCTTCTTTTTTATTTGTGATTTTGTTTTCTTTAAACTGGGCCTCCCAAATCATATAAGCTTTGGCCCCACAAAAACCTGATTAGCGTTCATAGACAAGAGAGAGGATAAGGACTAATGGAAAGCCACTGAGTTCATTTGGTGGCAAAACACTTGCTTGGGAAGACTGCTGCTGTCTACAACATTCTTGAAAATATAAACCTCGTACCAATATATATTATTTACATGCCAAGTTGTTTGAAAAGGGATGTGAAGTGATGTAAGTAATTGGTTTAGTACAAATAAAAACCTACTTAAGTTCATAGAGGTGGTATATTAGTGTTTAACTCTGGGGTGTGGAGTCTGGAGTCAGACTTCCTGGGTTTGAATACTAGCTCCACCACTTACTAGTTTTCACTTAACCTTTCTCTACCTCACATTTCTTATATGTAAAATGGGAATAATAATAGTGCCTATCTTATAAGAGTTGTGAAAATTATTTGGTACATGTAAAGCATTTAGAAAAGTAACTGGCATATAGTAAGTCCTCGGTAGGTGATAGCTGTCATTAGACTAGCTCTGAATTGTGACTATTTCAAGAAGATACTGGACTCAAAATCTTACCTTCATTTGAAAATAAACTAAAATGTCTTTGCTAAACCATGCCTTTTTGGTGTTGTTTTATTTTAGATGTAGTGAAGAGACCTCGTAAGAAGTACGAAAGAACTTTTAAATATTAAGCACTAAAAAAAGAGAAATTTGATGGAGAGCAAACATTTTTCTTGAATTCTCTTCCAAGCATTTCCCTCAATTTTCTTCCTTAAATATGTTCCGAATATTGTTTATCACTATGTAAACTTCAGAACAGTTCATTTCATATTATTCAAAATCTTATTTTAGGCTGTTGTATTTGGGGACCTTTCAAAAGCTGTTCCTATTAATCACAGTTTTCCTTTTTCCTTTATAGATCACCATTTGCTGCTGTCACAGACTATTCAGTTACAAGGAATAATGTCATACAGCTCTGCTTGGAATTAACAACAATCGTGCAACAGGTATTAGCTGGAAAATTTTTCTTCAGTTAATTTATTAGCTATCTCATATTCTAACAATGAGAAGTACTTGTATTTACCAAGAGTTTATAAAATACTGGTTTGGGATTTTTCTCATTCAAAGACAAATGGTTCAAAAGAAACCAAATACATAATTCATTGGAAAACTATGCATATAGCCCAGTAAACAAGAGTTTTATTTATCAGCAGATGTAAAAGTAATCTGAACCTCCAGAGACAGCTTTATAGTAAATAAGTCGGTTACTCTCACACTTTTAGTGGGGATGACTAAACTGTATTGCCTTTCACAAAATTAAATTAACCCACTTGAATAGCAATTTGAGACTTTTGCTCTAAGACACCATTAGTTCCTTATTAGTACGACTATAGTTTCATTTATATAGGTATACATACAAACAGATATACATAATAGCCTTTAATTATCACCTTAATCATTTAAATGATCTATTTACATGACCCAGTTTTTTTACTTTGAATATTATTTAAGCCAGGGACTCCAAATCAAACGTGTTCAGTAGTGCAGCAGCTGATATAAATGTCCTGGCATAACATATGGAGAAATGGTAGAGGAGTGAATTGACTAGTACATATCCTGCAAAAATTTGTTTAAATCTAATAACAAAACACATCTGAGAGGTGTGAGGCTAGTGACCACCACTCTGTGTAAGCCTCATGTCAACCTATTGCTGCTACTGCTGCTACTTTCTCAGGGTGCCATTTTTTGTTAAACTATCCAGTGATGCAGAAATAGGGAAAGCAGAGGATAAAATGTGATGATACAGAAGATTATTGGGGAAATTCATGATTTAATTTATCCTTCTACTCCCTGTCCTTTATGATGAGGGATAATTAAGTTTCTTAATATCGCCTGTATTTTCTCAAATAAGAAATTTTTTTAATACAGACTTAAATCTTTCAATATATTTTCTGTTGTACCGTATAGATTTTATTAGCACCATTTCTCTGAAATTGCAGGCTTATAGAAAGGAGAGTAAGTTTGTGACTTTTAATTGTGGAATACAGCAGACATTCATCAGGATTATATCATAGCAGTAAGAAAGTCAGTAACTCACTGCTGTTAGTCACAAACATGGATGAAGATGATAAACATTTTATCAGCCTTGAAATGCTGTTGTCTCACTACATGTCTTCATATTTGTTATCAGTGAATTTTATTTCTGAATGTCAAAGATTTCAACTGGATATTAGGGAGAAGAGTGGCATTTTAGGGCAAAGGTCAGCAAACGTTTTCTGTGAAAGGCCAAGTTTTAAGTCTGTAAGGTTTTGTAGGCTTTAATGGTACAGGCTCTATGGTGTTTGATCCAACTATTCAATTGCAAAAGCAGCCGCAGACCATGTGTAAGTGAAATGAATGGACATGGTGATGTGCCAATAAAACTTGTTTTACAAAAACAAGCAGCAGGTTGAATTTAGCCCTGGGCCACAGTTTGCTGACTGATGTTCTAGGGCTATGCTAGTCCAGTGTGGTTCGTGGGCCAGTAGCATTATCATCACACAGAAACTTGTTAGAAATTCAGATTCTTGGCACATACTCCAAATGTACTGTGGGGAATGCCCAGGAATCTGCATGTTTACTAGTTTTCCAGGTGATTCTGGTTCTCATACACTGTTCTAGGGCATAGGAATGAAAGAACAATAATATAATCTATGGGTAATTTTTCTTGTAGATCTGTATTGTCAGTGACATTTCTTCAAAAATATGTTTTCTAAAGCTGTTTTTTTTTAAGCCATTAAACTTGACCAGAGATTTGAGATGTGGATAATAGACTATTAGTTTCTTCCCTTTTACCATGAGAGAAAGAAATTTTCTCTGCTTTAAGGGTACCTACTGCACAGTATTTATATGATAATCATTCATAGTATGTTAGATATGTGTTCAGTAGCAATCTATATGCCAACAGTCATAATAATACAATAATTATTATTATCCACTACATGACAAGATCTGTGATAACTATTATATGTATCACTTAAGGTTTTCATTTATACATGAGACCCAAGATAATTGAAATACTGTGGAATTAAATGGGAGAATTGAGTTTATTTTTCAACTGTTTATGCATGAGAAGCTCATACGGATTGTCCATTCTATGAGAATACAATCCATCTGATGTCACCTTCTAAAATAATGTCATTTCCATGCATAATTATGACAGAAAGTGGGTGTTTTTAATTTCTTGTGTCTCCTTTAAACATCTGGATCTGGATGGCCAGTTTAAGGTTAACTTTTGAGTAATTGGCCCACTCTTTGTTGCTTTGTAAACAGAGACTGCAATTCTAAATGGCAACTCTGATAAGTTTTCTTGAAAAATCTTGAAGGAGAATCAGGTGTATTCATTTTCACTGAATTCATTCATACTTAATGTTTTCCCATATCAAAAGTAGATAAACAAAGTGATCTTTAAAAAAAATTACCTTTCTTTTAACTTTTACCGTAGAGTGAAGTCAAAAATGGAAAGTTTTCTATGTTTAGAACTCACAGGTTCCGGAACATACCTCTGTCACGCTAACCTTCAAATGTTATATTACCAATGGCTGAAATGATTTTCAGTGACTTAAAATTTCCTGTAGCGGCATGTGCAGGGGTGGAAGTGCAGTTTGTGTAAGGTAGGACTAACCCACCCATTCTGCTATTTTAAGAACCTACCATCTAAGTAACAAGTGATGCAGTTTTTGTTTCCAGAATGTATGAACACCTGCTATAGACATCTACTTCATGGAAAACATATGCCATTCTGATATTGCCCTCAGAGGCTTGTTCATGCTCACAACGGGACCTTTTAACAGCTGCACTGTTTGGCTCAGCATTCTCTTTAGGAATCTTACGTCAAGGCATAACGGGTTTAAGTTTTGCTATTTACAGATCAGGAAACATTAGGTAGAATAGAGAGAGAGATACTTTTACAGATTGAACTTTAAGTACATTCTGTCTTGACCAAATAATTGAAATACTCCAAGTATACTGAGGACGTAGAAGGACTTTCTGTACCCTCGACCACTGTACACTCTGTTTTGAAGAGGATGCCTTGCCCTTCTTGGGAAGAGGATGCCTTGCCCTTCTTCTTGCCCTTCTTTTGAAGAGAATGCCTTGCCCTTCTTGGGTAACAGAAACATTACCCATTTCTGTTACTTTAAAGTTCAGTAGCTCATAACATTTCTCACAGTTCCTTCTACCTCACTCTCATTTTCCCATCACATATCCTGTCCCATGTGTCACCACCTTTAAGATGCTTCCAAACAGAAACTTCTCTGTATATGGGTGTTCTTGGTTCTTGCCTTGCCTACCCGCTCCCAACATGTTACCTGACTTGATATCTTAATTCACTTACTTTAACCAGGTCTTTTATGGGGTACCTCAAAGGAAATATTAGATGTAAATTTCTCTTAATAAAATACATCTTCATGACATTCTGATTTAATCTACTTATAAGTACAGAATGGATCACTTTCAGACTAGTCATCCCAAAGCCCAGCTCCAATTTTGTCGCTTTCAGCAATTTCCCCTAATTTCCAAACTGATTACAAATTCCTCTCTTTGGAATTCAAAGGACTCCAAGTAAGGTTCTAACATAATTTCAATTTTATCTTCTAGTACTCCTTTGTATCTTAATTGTACTCCAGTTCATGTGGATGAGTTATTGTTGGTAAAATAGATCTTGCAGTTTCATCTTTTTATGTTGTGAGGCCTCCTCAGAACATGTCCCATATATCTTTTTATCTCTGCCTGTCAGAATTATGTCCCATCCTTTAAGGCCTCTAGGAAATGCCATCCCACTCATGAAACTTTTACTATTTCTCATAACTGTTTGTATACCCCCTACTTTGACCATTTATATTTAATCAACCATGGTTGATGTGGTTGGGATTAAATTAAATATACCACCTTGCTCTTTGTCTTCTACGTCTCCAATCTGGTCTTTGTTCTTTTTTCTGTATTAATTATTTTTTATGATTCCAGTTTGTCCCCTTTGTTGACTTATCAGCTACAATTGTTTGTTGTATGAGCAAAGGTAGAAATCCCTTAAACTTACTTTACATGCATTTTACATCTTGTCAGTTATATTCTGCTGTGAATCATAATTATCTGACTTCCATTAGACTGTTATCTCCTTGAAAGTAGGAACAATGTTGTGCTCATTACTTACTTGTTAAAATAAATTGACCTGAGCCCCAGTTATCCCATGTGGTTAGCACATACTCATTTATACTCTTCCAGAAAAATCTAGAATTAAATGCTTAAATCGTTACTTATTTTTATTTCAACTCCTGTGTAAAAGCTGCAGTTCTGTCTCCGCTACTCATATCAAGAACCCCAGGGATATCCAGAGATACCCATCACTTTACATCTCAGTTTATTCATTAATTAAAATAAAAATATTATCCTCATAACCATTTTCCAGTGCTAGAATGAAAGTGAACAAAACTTCTGAAACACTATGCTGTTATATAACACTAACAGAATATATTTTTTAGAGGAAACTTAATTATAGGCATGATATGAATGTTTGTAAATCATCTCTTAAATAATCTATTATTTTTCTACTGTTATGTGATGTCATATCTTTGATACCAAGTCTCTCTGGGCTCTGTGGTCTGTTGCTACCTATCTTGGCAATAGGAATGAGGATGATAATTAAAATGATGAAATAAAACAGTTAAGTGTTTGCTTCTTGATGATGAAACTACAGGTGATTTTAGTTTATTTAGACTCTACGTTTCTGTATTTTTCAGATTTTCTACAATGAATTTGAGTTATCAGAAAAACATAAAATGAATGCTATGTTCATTGAAGAAATACTACTTTCAGTTTGATGAAAGAGCACAACATAGATGAATGCTTATTATATTTTAAAATAAATTACATAGTTTATAAACAGTCAGTGTCCATCTAATGGTCTCATTCAGCCATTAAATACACACTAATCGTCTCATTCACTTGGAATTGTATGCAGTATCTAAAGACAGAATTAAACTTAAGCTGCCAGTAAAAGAGGCCAGCTTGAATAAGCAAAGTGTAGATTTAAAAAAAAATATCTAGGGCATGCATTTATTACCAGGCTTTCAAGAAATCTCATCTGAACAGTTATGATGATAGTTATGCTTTGAAATATGCTGTACTTCAAATTATTTTCACTCAACTTTAATTATTTTTATTCCCTTTGAGCAAGATGAGATGAGCAATATCTAAAAATAAACTGTCACAAATAGCTTTTTTTCCCTTCTTAACACAAAGGAGTGGTACTATGAAGTAAGTGGAAAGTGCTTCTTGATATTGGCTACTTATAATTAAAGTAATGCAAACATTAGAGGAGAAAGAGAAATTTCTTTTAACAAGCTCTGTTTGGAAGAATTTATTTAATCTTACTGTATCTGTTTTTCTTATTTCCAGATGTGATGGGTTTAGACAGTTATAGTTGAAGTCTTTTAAAGAGATTCTTCCCCCCAACACCTCTTCCCCACATAAGATTGAGTATAATAACACATTTGAGAAAAAAGGGAAACTGGTTTTAAAATCTTAAATGGGAAGAATTCTCACAAAGAACTGAAGCTTCAGATATTTAGAGCACTGTCAGCACCTGAAACAGAAAAATGAGACAGGTACCCACGCACTTCTTGTCAGCATTGAAATAATTGCCATGATGCCTACCCTAATGAGTATCAGCTTAACCTAAAATTATTCTACTGTACCATTTAAAATTTTTTCCAGTTCAAACACAAAAAATGATTAATTAGATTGTCACTAGTTAAGAAATGGGTGCAAAAGTATCGGTTTGCAAGGTGAAACTTTGGTGGAACTTAGAATACTTGGGGCAAGGGACGGAGGGTGGGGACAGTGAGTATCGGGAGACTTGAGGCTTAGCCCTGTTGTTTCATGAGCATTTCACCTTGGGCAAACCATCTATAAACAGAAATAATTCTATTATTGTGAGAATCAAATTAGATGTATTAAAAATGGTTCACAAATGTGAAGTGAAAAACAAAAGTAAAGTAATATTAATTATAAAATGGATGAGAAAAAGACTTGATACAAAGAACTAGAATAACAAGTTTGTTTTAAATAATAAATGTACACAGATTTTTTTCTCCATTTGCTGTTAGTTTTCTTCAGCTGCATATACAGTGAAGGAGATACTGAGAGAAAAATTTCAACATGTGAAACATTTTAAATCAGATTTTGAACTGTTAAATGCAAAGTGAAAACTTCCTTTTTTGTTTATTTAAAATTTTTTAAAATTTAATTTGTAAGTAAACTTTTTATTTTGAGATAGTTGTAGATTCACATGCAATTGTAAAATGAAGACTTCCTTTTAAAATTCAAGTTCTGCTGATATACTCTTACCTGAAATGGTCCCTTCTAAATTATATATTATAAAATGTTCTTGTGTTTTCTCATGGGCTTGCTCGTTTTTCATCCTTTTAAGACTCACTTTACCATGCCCTTGAATATCACTGATTTTCTGGATAGTGTTCGAAACATACTTCTTTCCCTTACCATTCCCAGCTGAAAGTTAGAAAAAAAAAAAGATCAATAGTCTTTCACCTAAGATGGTTATAAATAATTTTTGAGAAGAAAAAATACAAAGAAAAGAGAAATTTTAGAAACCTTTCTAAAAACATCAATCTATTTTAAATATGTGAATTTTACCTACTGCATGGTCAACAGTTTCCTTTCCCACCCTCTAAAATTTGAAGAAATAGCATGTACTGTTCAAAAAATCTTAACTGAGAGAATCTTCACTGAGAACTGGAAGTTTTTTTAGATGTTGAAAGAGAGCTTTTATGGTCCTAGCTTGTATTCGTTCCGTTGATGTTGTATGCCATCTGTGTAAAGGTTTGTATGTAGCACACTCTATACTCCTCTAATTATTTTCTATATTTTTTTAAATTATAAAAGCAGTGTAATATGCTTTATAGAAAAATTTAGAGTAATGAAAAGAAAAAAAACATTGCTTGTAATCTTTCCACCCAAAGAAAACGCCTGTTATCATTTTGCTTGTTTTACTTGCCATTTTGCCTGTTTTCATCTACATACACATATATATTTTCAAAATGGTCTTTTTCATTTAGTATTGTGCCATAATTTTTTTTTAATTTTACTGCATAGTTATTAGGTCTTTTGTCCTGTAAAAAAGTTTATAAAATAATAATACTCGTTAATTTAAAAAATACAGAAAACCATAAAGAAGAATAGTTACTGTCATCCCAACTTAAGCACCAGAAACAACTGTGCCACTGCTTTGGTCTTTCCTATAATAAATGTCTTTATTTAAGTTGTTATTCTGACTTTCTGACAGTTCATTTGTTTGATTTTTTTTTTTCCATATTTACCTGTCTGATGTATTTTGTTTCTTGCTAACTCTTTGTTCAAGAAAATGGAAAAAATAGTCTTCAAAGGTCAATAGTGGAAATGTTTCTTTTTGATGGACATCTTCCTCTAAATTATGTGTGTGCGTGCTTTCTAATCACTTTTGTTAACTTTACACGGTTTTAAATACATATCAGTAAAGGTAAACTATTTATGAGTTATTCTTTAAATATACATTTTTAAATAAAAATGTAAGTGAACATATTGAGTATATAACCCTTTTTAAAAAATATTCCTGCTTGAATTTAATCTAACCTGTTTTATCTTAATCGGGTTGTTATTTACTCAAGGTAAATACCCAAGAGAAAATAAGAGCTTTTTTAGGACTTAATTGAACTGGTATTTGTGGTTTAAATTGTTAGGGCATGTATTTATAAATAGTAAAAAATTAAAATAAAAGATTACAGAATTTTGTAAAAATAGCCTTAGAAATGATTTTTTATGTTTTATTAAGGATTTAAGCAAGAAAATTTGGCCTATGAGTTTATTGACAATAGCTATCATATTTTACTTTATTATGTTTTATCTATATGAATATTACCTCCTTTACCTTCCTAGTTGACACTTTATATTATTTACTCTTACATTTTATGGCAAAATAGGTTAGTGGGCTTTGACATAAAGTAGATCTGAATTCATTATGGCTCTGCTTTTTACAAACTGTATGAACTTGGACAGATTACTTCATATCTCTGATAACTCTGTCTTTATTTGTAAAGTGGATCACCAACCACCTTGTTGGATTATTGTAGGTGAATTTATGTGAATATTGGAAATTGATCTAGTTCATGATCTGGCATTTTAGTGGGAGCTTAATAAATGGCAATTTTAGTTACCTTGTATAGCAAAAGATCTTTGGAAACTCTAAACTCAGTTAGTTTGTTGTTCACACAAAATTTAAAGGAGTGATTCTCTGCTTGCTTTTGGTACTGAGTGGCAATGAAGAAAGACCTGTTTCTACAATGAGTGATTTTTTTAAAAGAATTTTGGTTTAATTTCGGTTGTTTTTTAGAATTTAAGGCAAATTGGTAACTATGTATGCTTCATATTCTGGATGATATTTTGAAATGTTCATGTTCAAATGGAATACAGAAATTAATTTTGGTTACTTGTGAATTTGCCATCCCTATCCACATATTCAAGCAACCTAGAGTTGAAAATGGAAAACTCAAAACTTGTAAAGGTAAAAGGCTAGTGTATAATAAATAGTCAGTCATACAGAATGTGTGTTGTAAAAGGGATATTAAGATTCAAGTAGTAGTAAAATACATGTAAAGTTCTAAAATGGGGATATAAATTATACTGGGGTAGGCAGGCTATATTCTGTGGTTCATGTAGTAAGTATTAAACCATATGAAAGCTCAGCCAAGATAGTCTATCATTCATCTCAAACACAGCTTTAAATATTATTTTTGCTATATTTTCAGGGTTAGTGTTTAAGCCTTCCTGAATCAGACATTCTAGGTGACCTGAAAAATGGACTTGGGCTCTTGGGATTTGAAACTGGTACATTTCAGACCAAAAACGAGGACAAACTTTATATGTAATTTTTAAACAATACGAATTACATTACTTAGCATACCTGTTGAAGGCAATATGAAAGATACTGTTTTTTTATTTTATATTTAAGCAGTATATTTTAGTTCAATACTCAGTCCTTTAAGTTTTCTTCAGTTGTTTCAGTTGATGATGAAGAAGCAAAGCCATTATCTTTTTAAACTTTTATTTATAATCCTAACGTAATGAATCAGGAGTTAGATATAGGACTATTAGGCATAGTACCCAGATAGCTTGAGGACTTTTTTTCTGAAGACAAATATAAAACTAAAAACATATAGAATTTGCAAAGCTGAGATTATGCTGTGTATATATGCCTGTATCCCTTTGAAGGCCTAGAATATAGCATTATAATCAGAATAGATATAAATACACAAGCAGAGAGAAAGAGAAATCCTCATTCTTGATGTTAAAAAAAACCCATGATTATTGGTAGCTGCAAATTTTCTGAAGGCTCAGACTGAAAGGTAAAGAAGAGTGATGAAATTATTACATGATAATAAGACTTTAGGAAAGCATCTTTCTGACACTTTTTTTGTGAAAAAAAAAACTTTAAAACTTACTATATATTATATGAAAATGAAATAGGCTGTTTTTATAGGTTTTTTCTTTTACAGACCTAGACTATATTGCATGTTATCTGAGCATCTTACCAAAACACTTTTAAAGATGTAGATAGTATCACCATTAATAATAACAGAAGAACTAGATGTGCGGTGTAGTATACTAATCAAATTCTTTTAGATAGCAAATGACAGGATACTGTTTCTCAGACATCTGTTTTCTCACTATTACATTTCTAAATTTATGTAATATTATATACATACACAAAAGAATGCATGTCATATATATGTTATGAAGCATAAGAATAATCAGATACTCATAAATTGGCCCTTTAATTTAATAACTAGAACATTACCAACATTGTCTTAGTTATAACTGTGCTCCTCCGCATCTCATTACCCTGCCTCTTCTCAGGGTGTTTCTTTTTTTTTTTTCGTAAAATAGTTGCATACATTTTCTAAACATCTCATTTAGTTATGCTTGTCTTTGAGCTTTATAAAAATAGTATCACTCTGCATATTACTTTTTTCACTTGATGTATTTCTGAACTCATTCATGTTTTGTTTAGTCACTGTAGTTCATTCACTTTCACTTCATATAATACTTAATTGTGTGTATATACTCCAATGTGTATCCATTCTCCTGACCGTGAATATTTGGATATATACTTACATTTAATTATGTATGTAGGAGGGTAATTGCTGGCTTATACAGTATACACATGCTCATCTTTACAAATGTACCACATCCTGTTCTCCAAGTTTTATTGCTTATTTATGTAATGTACTTTCATTGTCTTCCTACCTTCTGAATTACTATATTTTGTCTTATTATGCAGTTCACCTTTTGAGAGGCTTTTAAAATTTTCTCACAAAGACTCCAAGAAGATAGAACTTTTACCATTATTGCTATATTATATACAAGGAAACAGATGTAGAAAGATGGGTTAGGTGATTCTTAACCCTTGTAGGTGGTCAGTTTTTCAGAAGAGAATCCCTGATATGCTCCCATTTGTAATGTACTGTGATGATTCTTTTTAAAGAATCAAGCCAAAAGTAATACTAATCCATTTAAGAAAAGATTTGCAGTGGTGAATGCAAGTTGTCTGCCTTTTGCACCTCTGTGTCTCCAGTGCCTGGCAAATAAATGTCTGTTGAAAGAATGAAAGGATTCATTTTCCCCTTAAAATTTCACCTAAAAAAGGGTTACAGGATTTTAAATGTAGCTGCTGTAACTCATTCTGATGCTGATGAAAACCTGAGAGAGAACTAAACAGAAAATACTGTTTTTTCAAAGTTGATAAAATCCAAGTATATCATGATTATTACAGATACAAAATTAGTCCTTAAAATTTTAAGGCTGCTTTTTCCTATTTCTTCTCCTTTTAATGCTTGTAACTCCAGGGAGATGAGTTGGGAGAGACAGTGGTGATGGCACCAGTCTCCTTGTGAAACTAGTAATGAGCTAGTGAATTGGGGAGGGGAGGGAAAAGAAATTATTGTGGAGAGGATCAGAAGCTTGGAGGGGAGGGCTGGTTTTGGAGCTAAAAAAGGTTCCTATTACTGTCCAGTCTGCTTCCCACACTCCCCAAATAAATCCATGTGTGCATTTCTGAGTATCATTTAGAATGCTTTTGTAGCTTAAAAATTCCAATTTTGATCTGATAGCAAATTTAGAAACCTGAGCCCTAAAGGAATATAGAACATGATGTTACTGGACTATGCAATGCCATAGCAGGAGTTATCAAAGTACCTAAAGGGAAAAATCAAAAGGTTTGATTAGGTAACTTTATTGGTTCTGGTTCTGCAAATATTTTCTTGTGTATCTTGCTCTTATTTAAGTGCTATCTGCAAAGTTTTTAATGCCTTTTGAAATGTCTACCCTAGCACTATTCAGCAGTTATTAATACCATAACTATTAATTTCCTTTTCAGTGTCTCACTGTTTTCCACAGCCCTCCTCACGCCACTAAATATCTCACTAGGCCTCCTGTTTCCTCCCATTTAAACTGTCTGCACAAATGTTCTCCTGCCCTGTCTCCCCACAAAGATTCTGAACTGCCTTTTAAAATTGAAATGTATTCGGCCCTTGGCTCTTCTGTTCATCTTTTTAACCCCTCCCTCAAACCATATCATCTGGATAAATCCTATTCCTTAATGACATTTAAAAAGTATTAGCAAGAAAAAAAGGGCTATATAAAGTGTAATAGGCAGGCAATAGTATCATTACTATTTTGAGGTTGGCAAAATGCTTTTACAATATGTTATCAGATTTGTTCCTCACAATAATCAAGTGAAGTAGGTATACCAGATGTCATCCCAATTTTGTAAATGAGTAAATGGAATTTTGGAGAGGGACAGTGACATAGTCAGTTAGTGACATGGCCAGGACTTAGATCCAGGTGCTTTCACATGGTTTGTAATACTTCTTGCTCATTGTTTCTCAAGTTTGGCCTCATCTTAGAATCAAGTAAAGAACTCTTTATTTAAAAACACTGATAGCTGGGTCCCATCCAAGACCTATTAAATTAGACTCTCTGTGGTGGGGTTGTAATCAGTATTTTTTAAATGATACCTCAGTTGATTCTAATGTGGAGCCAAGGTTGATAACCACTGTGATATAGTCACACTTTACTGGTTTAGTATGAGATGAACGTGAGGTGGGAAGAAAATGTATGTGATCAAGAACAGTGTTTACCAGTGGTTGGTCCATGGACCATGATTCACCCAGGGAAGCTTGCTAAACATGCATATTCCCTGGACTTTACCACAGCACAGTATGAATGACTGAGAACTATGGATCAGGAGATTCAACTATTGATAGGTGATATCAGCCCAGAGCCCACACTTTTATAAAAGAGACTAGTTAAAGTTTTGAATTTACAACTGTAGTTATCAATTCTTAGTCTATCTGTGCCATACATGCATATCCAAAAGGATTAGACTTGTTCTTTGAAACATCAAATATAAGTTATTAACAAAAATGGTCACTGTGCATTTGTAATAAGGGGAGAACCAGTGCTAGAAACTAATGTGGTGTCAACAGACAGAGGCAGGAACTAGAGTTACTAAAACTGTATAGAGAAGGAATAATAATGACATTTTTAGCATTTATTATGAATCATATTATCATACAATCATATTATGCCTTACATGGATTATATCATTGAATCATTACACAAAATCTATGACATAGATTTTCATACTTACATAAGATGAATGCAGCAAATCAAAGAAAATATAGAGCTACTAGTTATAGGCACTGATTTTCTGAGGCATTTTGCCCTGCTGCCGAAGTAGTTTTTAATAACCCAGGCCTCTTGGGCTGGGTCAGAATAAACACCAACATCAGATAGGTAATTCAGATGAAATTAGGCCCTAACACAAGTGAAATAATGGATTGAGATTGTAATTGATAGTGGCAGGTTGAAGAACTGGTCAGAATTAAGTAATTAGGACAAGTGAGCATGAATCAAACTTAAAAAACTGAGGCAAAAATTCTCCAAAATACAAGATGGGAAAAGACTAGATTTGCATGAAGGTAGCAGAATGTAATCTGAGGTTAATTGTGAATTACATTGTGTGAGGAGTGATATAGCACCTCATATTTCCTGAAATGAAGAGGTACAGTATGTAGAATGTATGTAGTATGTAGTATGTAGTATGTAAAATGAAGAGGTACAGTATGTAGAATAGTTATTGCATTAAACTCTGCATTGGTTAGGTCTTCATTTGCTTGAGTGTTCTATTTTTCCCTCTTTTCTTTTATGGAGGATTGTATCAGTCAAAGGAAGCTAGATGATGCTGTACTAACAACCTGAAAATGTTAGTGGCTTTTAATAATACTCATGTCCGGTGCTCATGTTCCATGTGCATCCTGGGTTGCTATAGCTGTTCTGCACATCCTCTTCACTTCAAAGCTCAGAGTAGCCTCTTCTTGAACACTGCTGGCAGAGGGAAAAGAGAGCATGGTGAACTATGTACTGGTTCTTAAAGTTTCTGCATGGAAATAAGACATAGCACTTTGGCTCACAGTTTGTTGAACAAAATAAGTCATAGATCCATGGCCAACATCAGTGGCTCCAGGAAGTTTACTTTTCCCTTAAAAAAAGAAAGTATATATTTAGAAATCATAATACAAATCTGCTACAGTAATGAATCTCTGAACAATTCCAATATAGCATTATACTAGAATTTTAAGGACAACAATATTTATTTGACTATAAGGAAAGAGACAATAAAATTAGGTGCTGAAATTTTAAATATCAAGAAAACAGCTTGGTAAAGGTTGAATTTGAAGAATTTCTTCTTTTCCCTCAATGGTGTGTTTGTATGCACGTGTGTGTCTCTTGGTATTTTAAGTGTAATCTACTGGAATATGGGGTGGTAGGTTTGGTGGGAGGGGGAGACTTCTCGAATTTTTTTCAAAGCATAAAATTCTGCCTTATAATCACTCAGTGTTATGACTAGGAAACACTAAAATTTGGATACTGATTCTGTGTAATATCTATTTTGAAGGTGTACCACGTTAAGCCTAGATTTGAGCTAGTAGTATTACTCGGACAATGTAGTATTTGCTAGGATTTAAATAGCTTATCATCATCAGTGATCTATAAATATTTATTGAGTGCCCAGGTAAGTGGCACTTTTTCATATGTTGGACACAGTTACTGAAATAAATGGTATCATTTTGTCCAAGAAAGTGCATTCTAAGTAGATAAAAAGGACAAAGATACATGAGCTTAAGGAATTCTTTAAACTAATACTTAGAATTTGTTTCACATATACTATAACTTCCATTTATTTTCTGGCAGCCAAGTGTATGATCTTGAATTGAAGAATTAATATTTAATTTATATGTTTATTTGTAATGGGGTGTGGTATTTATCTTTGCTTGAACTCTTTAGTTGAATTTGTCACAAGGGAAAAATTGTCTCCCAATTTTAGACCCAATAGATTTTCTTTTCATTGTGATATATTAGATGGTCATTACAGTAAGTAACTTGAACATGTGGAAGCTAGAGAGACTTACGAAGAAATTTTAGCTTCGTTGAATGAATATAAAATTCTTGATATCTTTTGCATAATGTGAATCTTCATGCTGAGAAAGGCCCAATTATTTTTGTTGAAAATATCTGCTGAGATCATGCAGATTAAAGTTTAAAACCAAACTCATGTTTAAAGTTATTTTAAAACTGTGAAACTCTATTTTTGTACAAAATAGGAGTATGAAGAGACTAAGTGTACTGTACTAGTTTGTATAGCAGTTAGTTTTGTTTTAAAAATATGGCTTTACAAGTTTCAGTTTTTTACACCTAACCTATAAAACCAGTGTTAAATATTTACTGTGGAATATGAAAATAGAGAATCAATGGAAGAAAATAATCATAACTGATAAATTCACATTTTATTTATAGAGTGTACAGAGCACCTTGAGAAATTAAAGAGACAGTGCAGTTGAATATAAGATTCCGTCTTTGAAAATATTGACAATCTAATGGGAAAGACTAAGACTAACAAATAGATTACTGATGGAAACATAAAATATGTACAGTTAGTAGTTATCTGATTGGCCATTCAAAATCATTTAGGTCTTGACTGAAGACATGCAGAATAAACAAACTTGGTTCATAATGGGGATTAGCTCATTCACTGCCCCTTCAAGTTGTCAAAACAAAGCTATTAAAGTTACAGGATCACAATCTCACTCTAATGAGTTTTCTAGTCAATGCTACATTGACTTGACATTTTTACCTTTTATGCCTTTTGACAGTTCAATCTTGAAAAGCCTCAGAGGTTTTTGGATTTGTTGGAGGGCCATTTAGATGCTGAAAAAAACAATCAGACTCACTTCTGCTTGTACCCCCAAGTCTCTATATGCTAAAAGATTAGTTTCCACGCCCATTCAACTGTTGGAACTTTAGTCTTTCATTGTCAAGTGGAAGGCGAGAGTGATTAGAGTCAAATGGGGTTTCATTTTAGATGACCTCCTGGGGGAGAACTGGAGCAGAATTTTGAAGAGGAATATGATCCAAGATGCAGAAGAATATGGTTATGTTCACCAACAGAAAGACTAAGATGGCCTCTAAGGTCGTGCCCACCCACACATTCTCCTCCCATTCTTTGTTAATTGCACTTTTTATGTTACAACTTGTAACCTTATTTAACCTAATGAAAATCTTAGCTAATTCTTTTAAAAACTGGTCATTTTAAAATTTCAACAGATACCATCCTTCATGAACATTCTTCTCATTCCAAAATAACATCAGAAAGACTAACAAGTATGTGGTCATTGAGTCAGTCACAGTGGTGAAGGGATTGCCAAGGAGGTAGTTGTGGGGTTATTGTACCTCTGCCTTGTTTGCCAAGAACATTTATCTGAAATTAGAATTAAACTATGGCGTTTTGATAACACGTTCAGGAAGGATGTCGATGCCTGTCTATTCACCGTGGACATTCTTCTTTGCACTCGGGACACTCAGTCAGCTTTCTGTCTCTGATGAATCTTTATTTAGTTTCGACTTTTATCTTTCATCCATTGTAAATCTTTTATCACTGGCACTGCTTTCTCTGCGCCCACAAAGCTATGTGATGGGTACTTTGGATTCATTTTCATGCTCTTCCATATATTATCTTACAGAGAGAATTGGTGTCATTGTACTGTGTGGCTACTGTAGATGTCATAGTAGACTGGAATCTGCCCTTTGCTAAAGGAAAAAAAAACTGAAGGATCTGGTTAATGACTGGGAATTAAATCCCTTTATGTTTTCTTCCCAGATATTGCTTTAACTGTTATTTGTTTCTTGGTAAATGGCTTCTCCAACTGTTGGATGGACTATAGTATATTTCTCGAGACCTGCACTGCTGTCTAACATGGTAACCACTAGCTGCATGTGGCAATTTTTGGGGTTTCTTTGGCCGCACCTCGCGTCTTGCAGGGTCTTAGTTCCCCGACCAGGGATTGAACCTGGGCCACAGCAGTGAAAGTGCAGAGTCCTAACCACTGTACTGCCTGGGAATTCCCTGCATGTAGCAGTGGAAATGTAAATTTAATTAAAATTAAGTAAAATTATAAATTCAGTTCCTCATTTGCACTAGCCACATTTCAAGTGCTTAATAGCCACACGTCTAATGACTATTGAATTAGATAGCACAGACATAGAATATATTATTATAACTCTATTATCACTATAAGTTGTATTAGATATGTCTCTGTAACACCACTTTCTCCATTTACTCCTGGCCACACAACTAACTCTTCTTCCATCTGGCTCTTAAACATAAGCATTGTCTGATCTTGTCCTTAGCTATCTTCTCACTACACATATTCTTTTTTGATGAATTCATTGTTGTTTGTTTTTCTTGTACCTTTAATTGTCTCTTTAATGTAAATATTTCCCAGATCTGGTTGTATTCTAGATCAAATTCAGCTTTTTCAGCTACTTGCTGGACAGCTTTGTATATGTCCTCTCAGCAACTTCTAATTTTATATGCCCAAAATAGAATTATTTTATTCTCCCTAAATTCTCTCCTCCTATCATCTCTACAGTGTTATTCATCCATTAGCCCTGGGGTAATGTTTAACTTTCCTCTCCCCATTATTCTCTGTATGTAATGAATCAGTCGCCCAATTCACTCATTCCTGGCTACATGTATGTCATCCACCTCTTCTCATCTCCCCTTCCACCATCATAACCTCAGTTCAAGTCCTAATTACATATCACATTTTCTATTGAAAAAGTATTGCGACTGACCTCCCTGCCTCCAGCTTTTCTCCCTTCCAAATCCATGCCTTCTTCCTCATCATTTTCGTAAAAACATACGTTTGATCACATACTTCCCATACTCGCACATCTGTGAGCGCTCCCTTGTAGCAGAGTAAAGAGCATACTTCTTCATCCTCCCTAGAGTTGAAATGTCTACTTGGTATGTCTAGAAAGGTACACAACTCTCCAGGTCTCTTCCATCTGAGACCTGGCACCAAAGTTACTCCTGTAACTAAAGGAAAGGAACAAGAGGAAAGGAACTATGAGAAAAGGAACAAGAGATGTCTATTTGAGTTGTTAAGCTAGACCAGAGAGTTTGAACTCCGCTCCCACCCCACCCCACCTCACCCCTGTATCCCCCCAGCACATACACACACACACACTTATCATTCACATTGCTGTTTAACACCAACCATGGCACTAGGTAAGCTACCCTGACTTCAACCTCGCCCAAATGAAAGTCACAAGAAGTTCTCAATCGACTGAGTTAAGTCTTTGCTACCCTAATAGAATGGGTCTTCAAAATAGATTGTTATACAAAAATAAAGCTTTTATTCCCCTTAAAACAACAAAATTCCTCCAGCCTATCATTAGTAGCTCTCCACAATATGACATTATTTTCTAAGCTTTCTTTCTCACTGCACTCACCCCACATACCTTACAGTCTAGCCAAATTGGTTTGCTTACTCCTGATTGTGCCTTTGTTCAGTGTGTTCACATAATTTGGAACGATCTTTCCTCATGAACCCCCAATTTCCAGATTTAAAAGCTATTTAAGGCCAGCTAAAATATCATCTCCTCCAGAAGGTCATTCCAGAGTTAACAAGTAAGGATTTATCTCCTTTTTTATGGGATCTTCTGTTAGCATTTATCTTGTTTACCTTGTATTATTATTTGAATAGTTTCACCTACTTCTCTACTAAATAATGAAATAATGGCCAAGGACCAAGTTTAATTTATCTTTGATCACCCAATAGTCCCTGACAGTGAATTGCATTTAGAAGATGCCAAAAAAAAAAAAAAAAAAAAAACCTTTTTGGTGAATGGTATTGTGACTTGAGTGAATGAATGAATGAATAAGAGTATAACACTAACTTATTACATGAATTAATCACTGAAGCAGCATATGAAGAAATTTTGATACCTTAATAATAGAATATGTGAAATATTCATTATGCAAGTACCATTATCAAAGGATTGCATAGATGGATTATTTAAATATTACTTGTAAGCAAAGCAATATTTTTTATATTATTTGTATAAGTGTACTATAATATATGTACTAAAAAGATACAGATGAAAATTTATAGCATTTATAGTTATAAAGTTCCATGGAATAGTATATAACATTAGAGACATACACTATTTCTCTTCACTCTCTCTTTATGTATTCAATATTAATAACCTATGTACTGTTCTTGTGACTATCTATAATACACGGTTGATGAGAAATATTACTTGTACTGAGCATCCTAATCCCCAGGTGACAAAGTATTCAACATTTATGGTAAAATATAGGATGGAATTTTTTTATGTATTCTGCTCAGTATAGCAACTGGATCATTGTTTCACAGAAAGGGTAACTGATTATGATCCTGTGTGGGTGATCTTATTTTGCTAAGAAAAAAAGGGATCAAAATTGAAGAAACACTCCTCTTTTTTATGAATATTGTCATATTAGGAATTTGGGGTATTTAAATGTACATCACATGGTTTGTATAAGCATTATATGTAAAAAGGATAAAGAAGAAATGCAAGTGTTATTTTGCATGTACAGTAAAAGACAGCATGAGCTACTGAAGAAAATTCCTGGGAGTATATAGTGGCATAGCTCTAAATCCAATTTTAAAAATCTAAATTTAATCGTAACCTAAAAATAACTAGAACGTCAGAAGTGTACCTTTCCATAGTATGAATAAGTTCATAAAATGGAGATTTCTCTATATGCAGTGCGATTTTATTTTTAAAACTTGGAGGTATGACCTTTTGGGAAAAGATTTGGCCCTAAGTGGTAACAAAACCCACACTTCAGAAGCAAATACTTTAAAATCACAATTTGATGGAAATAAAATAACTTACTGATAAGATGACTCCCTCAAAGTACCTAGGGCTGTTTAAATATTTAGCATGATAAAATGAACTCCAAGAAATTATAGCTTAACTAAATAGAACATAGTAATTTAGTTTCTGTTCTTCTCCCTAATATAAAGCAGCAGGTTAATATGTGCTTTTTGTGTTGTTCTGCTTTATTGTTTTGTTTTTATTATGCTGTGTCTCAACCTTTGTGAAAGCCTTTGGTTTTCAATAATGAAGAGGCATTCTGGCTGAAAGAAGGTAGAGATACAGACAAGTAGAAGCAGCATTCAAAGTAGTAAGCTATTTAAAGAGAAATAAGTTTACTAGCAGGAAAAAAGAAAAACCAATCAATAAATTGGGGGAACGTGTAACCAAAACACAAAGCTCTGAGAAGCTGAGAACTGTTTAGAGTGAGCTAGCAGATACTGTTTTTAAATCAGTTTACTGTTTTATGGATTCTATATATTTGATCATTTTTGGTTTGATTTGGTTTGGTATTCTTCTATCACATGATATCCTATAAAATAGAATACGTGTTTCTCAAAATATTATCTTTATCAAAATCATCTTGAGGACCCGTACTCCGGATCTACTGAACCTCTATTTCGGGGGATGGACCTGGGGATCAGCATTTTAACCCACTCCCTAAGTGATTCTCACATGTATACAGAAGTAAAATCTGAAAAATCACTGCAGTAGCTTAACTGTGTTTGGGTGTACTTTCATTGCTTTTGCAGTAATGCCTTTATTTTCTTTGCCTAAAAGACGTACTTTTTCTAAGACCCAATTAAAAGCCACCTTTCCTGATTTTATTTTAAGGCAAAGTTAAAGTTGTTTCCTCCTCTGTTTCCCCAGCCCCATGATCCTGCCTTTATTATAGTAATTATTGGTGTCCCAAAAGTCTTAGTGCATATTTAAGCTTTAATAACTTCACATATATAAATATGGTACAAACATCATTTGAATTTTAATTATTTCAATTTCTTTTACAATCATTTAGTTTTATTTCAAATGGTAAGTTTTTAATTTTAATATTTGTGTGTGACAGTTTTTTAGACCCATGGAAATACTCGGCCACCTTAGTCACCTGATGTAGCTCCCTTAGACTTTATCTTGTGGGGTCATCTCAAAATTGTCAAGTATGCATCAGTACTTCATTCTTTGAATAATACTAAGGCCAGGATCACAAATGTAATCCTTTTAGTCACTGAGGAGGAGCAGCTGATGAAAGTTTTTACGAAGTTTGAAATTTGACTTGCACAATGTATAGCCCAACACAGTGGTTTTGTTGAATTTTAATAAGAAATATATTAATATTTTTAAATTTTAAATAATTGACCTTTCATATGTTGATTTGTGTAACTTCATGGCATTTATACTTCTAAAGTTATTAAAACTTAAAACTGCATGAAGACTGTAGAATTCTACATATTTTAACTTATTTGTGTGAATGCCTATCTCCTTAAACTGCACTTCTCTAAGCCATGTTTTATTCATCCTTACATCCTTAACACAGATGATTAATATTTGCTGAATCAAGAGAAGTACATCTATTATACATTATCCAATTGGTTTAATATATTCAATATTATTAAACTGTTACTAAATATATTTAGATACATTTAGTATATTTAAAATTTAGCTTCAAACATATTAATATACTTAATATTTAGTAATATTTACCGTTTCCATCCATTACAGTTATCCTTTTAAAATTTATTTATTTATTTATTTATTTATGGCTGTGTTGGGTCTTCGTTTCTGTGCGAGGGCTTTCTCTAGTTGTGGCAAGCGGGGGCCACTCTTCATCGCGGTGCATGGGCCTCTCACTATCGCGGCCTCTCTTGTTGCGGAGCACAGGCTCCAGACGCGCAGGCTCAGTAATTGTGGCTCAGGGGCCCAGCTGCTCTGCGGCATGTGGGATCTTCCCAGACCAGGGCTCGAACTCGTGCACCCCTGCATTAGCAGGCAGATTCTCAACCACTGCGCCACCAGGGAAGCCCTACAGTCATCCTTTTAGATGCTCGAATTGCTCCATCTCTGGCCAGTGAGAATGTCTTCATGTTGGCTTCTGAGTCCTACTGACACAATCCTCGTAGTCTTTAATAGCTTCTTTCTATCTTGTGTCACAGTATAATCCGTGCTCCTCTTGTACAGTTCCTATCCCAGATCTGGTATTAGCCATTTTCCAAGAAGGCTTGGGAAATGGTATTTGAAGACCACCAATTGTGGAGAGTTCATTTATTACTAAATTGGTCATTGTTTCTACGCTTTTTCAGTGGACAGAACTAAGAGAAGCAGACATACATACATAATACATCAAGAGACTCTAAGGTTTTTACCTAACTTCTTATATATGTATCTGCTTTCTCCCATGCTAAAATTACTTACCAATGTCACCAAGAGTGATAGAATGATACTGTCATATAATTGTTCACTTGCTTCATCCTGTAAAACACACACAACAGTTTCAACAAAACAGTAACGGAATAACAACACTACTACCAACAATATGGTTACTGAAAATAGTATAAGATTTTGGTTAACAGTTCTTTTTCTTATATCATACTAGGGATGTACAAGTAGAGTATATTTTAAAGAGACTTGAGATAGTTACTCTGTGTGATTATTCTATCACTAGCAGAATATTCATTTAGATCATATTTACTTTTTTCCTTGAGAAGAATCCCTTTGAAGTTTGAACATTTAATCATATCCTCCGATTCTAGGAAGGTAGGTAATTAATGAAACTTGCATCCATTACAGCTGAAGCTAGCTGTAGAGGCAGCATGGGGAAACTGGGCAACTTCCCAGCTTTTCCCAAATCGTCTCTTTCCAGTGTAATTGTGTTTGAAGTTAATTCTGTAAAATTGGACTCTTCCAAATTCAGATGTAAGTACAAATGCACTTTCCAAATATAAATGTTTTATCTACACCTTGGCTCCTCTGTACACATAACTCATAGTTAATTATTAAGAGTTGACTTTATATGAGTATATAGACACAGATATGATGGTGTTTGTAACAAACTTCTCCTTTGGCACAGAATGGCAAGGCCCAATCCTTAAGTATTTCTATTAGTTTGTGAAATGAATTAGCCCAAATTTAACTTTAAAAATTTTGGCCCAATAAGAATATGTACTTCTTCTGACAAGGTATTGTGGTGAAGTGGCATTACCAAAAGCTATGTTGAGTAAGATTCCTTTTTGTCAAAATTAAATTCAGGGGAAAAAATGACGTGGATTCTCATTCCTCGAAATATGCAGTATTGTGGAATATGGATATTTTTTTCAAAGTTAGATAGCCAAATAATAACTTGTTAACTTTATATTTTAACATAAAACTAATTAGTTTAAAATTTTTAAATGATACAGAGCAACAATAATTCATAGTTAAAATGTATTTATCATTTACTGTATGCCAGATAGTGCTAAGCCATTTATTTCATTTCCTCATTTGATTCTCACACATCCTTATTGGTTTACTTATAATATCATGCCCATTTTATAAATTCCTTGAGTAAACTGAACCATAGAAACACGAAGTTTCTAAGCAAAGATCATTTTGCTATATTACTGCTTATTTTAAGTCTAGCAATTGCAGATAAAAAGACAAATCAGTATTTGAAATGTTGGAAATATTTCAACAAAATACATTTATCACATGTAAAAGTTTAGACAGGAAATGATTATAGTAATTTTTCCAATATTTGTTTTTATATCTATTCAATGTATATTGTCCTTTATTATGTGTGTTTAAAATTAGTAAAATTAGAAAACACAGTTAAGCAAAAATTAAAATATCCCTGTAACTGACCATCAGAGCTAACCAATGTGAATATATTAGTTAAAAGGAATGCTTGATTTTTTAAAATTAATGTATATGTTTCTTTTTTTTAGGATTGTACTGTATATGAAACAGAGAATAAAATTCTTCATGTGGTAAGTATACTTGGATTTATTTTCACCTTCATTACAAAATATGTATTCCTTTGTTTAACTAGCTATTAAGTAAAAAGCTACAGCCTATAAAAAAGTGAGCCCTGTATATTTTATAGGAAAAGTACAAAAAAATCAAAACATAACAGGTTATATTAGTTATAACCATTCTATTGTAACTTAATAGAAAAATGTGACACAGTACTTTAAGATTGTAGTATGTAGCAAGGTTAAAATGCAATAAAATAAAGAATCTAGAGAAAAGGAAATTTGAAATAAGAATTTTTCACTCTTGACCTGTGACAAAAAGAGATCAGAGAAAAGTATTTGGTTGTATAACAGAGATAATTTACCTCTGTTGTCATTTGGATGAAGTACTTCATAAAATAATCAAACTGCCTTTACTCTGATTCTGTGTTCACCAACCTTCTAAATTTTAGCTTGGCCATATTTATTGAATCAATTCATGACTTTGCATGTATTTTATTTTACTACTAGAAATACTGAGTATGAGTACATTATACTTTGTAGAAAGGCATCTTCTTTCTTCTTAATGAAGTTTGCTGCTTTTCTTTTTTTTTAAATAAATTTATTTATTGTATTTATTTACTTTTGGCTGCATTGGGTCTTCACTGCTGCGCACGGGCTTTCTCTAGTTGTGACGAGCAGAGGCTACTCTTCGTTGAGGCGCACGGGCTTCTCATCGCGGTGGCTTCTCTTGTTGCGGAGCACAGGCTCTAGGCGCGCGGGCTTCAGTAGTTGTGGCATGCGGGCTCAGTAGTTGCGGCTCGCAGGCCCTAGAGCACAGGCTCAGTAGTGGCGCGCAGGCTTAGTTGCTCCACAGCATGTGGGATCTTCCCGGACCAGGGCTCGAACCCGTGTCCCCTGCATTGGCAGGCAGATTCTTAACCACTGCGCCACCAGGGAAGCCCTTGCTGCTGCTTTTCTTTGTTAATCCGTTTCGTGGTTGATGCTCATCTGCCCTAATAACTTCACCTCTATTAGAGATGAGTGACAACATAAATAACATTGAAGAGGTTTAGAAATGAATGCAATATATTTACTTCGGCAATTTTGCGTTTCAGCTAGTGAGAATTTAAAGATCTTGTCTGATAATGATTGAGACAGTGGATGGCATTAACCAATCAATTCAGCTCAGAAAGCACTTGTATTTTCATATTATTATTCCACTGCCCTTCCTGGCCTTTTTATGCAAGGATGGCCCAGCCTTCACTAGAAGGTTGTATACTTGTATATTACTTTTCTCACAGTAAGAATTATTTTTTAAAAATAATAAAATAGTATAGTATTCCACTTGGCATGTAATACTGGGATACTTTATTTTTATTTATTTATCTATTTATTTTTGAAGCATAGTTAACTTTACAATGGAATACTTTCTTTGAAACAAAATTTTCAGAAAAGTCTCTTTCTAGGTTTCCTGTAATATAGAAGAAATCACTTGGAGTCTAAAAATCTGTGTCTGAATCCTAGTTCTATCACTTTCTATCTCAGTGACCTTAGTCAAGTGATTTAACATTTTTTGAGCTTTTGCTCTTTTTTTAAGGTAAATTTTAACAATTAAAAAAAAATTACTGAGATAAAATTATGTTAGTTCCAGGTATACAACATAATGATTCAATATTTGTAAGAGACTTTGTTCTTAATATGTAACGTGAGTATGTGTACTCATATAACCTAGTAGAGATTACAGTAGCTTGAGATATGCACTAGAACATAAACCGCCTCAGACCAGACCCAATATCTTTATTTTGTCTGGAGGGTAAGGGAGGCATTTGTCAAGAGGAAGGAGAACTTATCACTTATGAAAACCTGCTCTATCCTAGGAATTCCAGAGGCAATACAAGCATCAGAGTGTTCTTCAATACCTGGGCAAACTGAGATAGCTCAGGAAAGTTGTGAGGTGTGTCTTTTCCTGACATAGATCTCTATTTAAAGTTGAGTAAAGAAAAAGAATGGGAAAGAGAAGAGGAAGTATTCTCTCATATATTAGAAGAAAATCTTTCCCCATGAAGTAAGTTTATTAAGAACATCTATTTAATGTTCTCAATGAGAACTAAAAGAACATTGTTTTATTAAAAATAGAATACCATACTATAAAGAAGGTAAGGCCACTATAAACTGAGCATAATATGGACTAAGAAAACAGTCTCTAAAACTCAGAACATGGAAAAAGAAATTAAACCATGCTGAAAGCAGCAAAAAGCAGACTGGATATTGAAGAAAATTGAAACAGTGAGACACAAGATAAACTTTAATGATGCTCAGATATTTAGTAAATTAATGAAAAGACAAAAAATGAGAGAAGATAATAGCTATAGAGTATAGATTATGGTTAACCCACCTTCAATTAATTGTTAGTTTCTAAGAAAGAAAGTAATAGGAAACAAAGATATAATAGAATAATTTAGAAATAGAAGTAGGGAAATTTGGATTACTCAACAAAGTCAGAAAATGTGTTGGAAAGATAACAGTTTCAACACAAATGAACTTATATACAAAACATAAATAGAACCACAGACATAGAAAACAAACTTATGGTTACCAAAGGGGAAAGGTGGGGGGAAGGATAAATTAGGAGTTTGGGATTAACATATACACACTACTGTATATAAAATAGATAACCAACAAGGACCTCCTGTATAGCACAGGGAACTATACTCAGTATTTTGTAATAACCTATAAGGGAAAAGAATCTGAAAAAAAATAGATATAAATGTGTGTATAGCTGAATCACTTTGCTGTACACCTGAAACTAACACATCATTGTAAATCAACTGTACTTCAATTTAAAAAAAGAACAATTTCAAAATATTTTCTGTAACATTTTACAATTTCTATGGCAAGAAGCAACTTTACATTCATTCAACCAGTGGCAAGAGAGAGGTGTGAGGTTTTGACTTCAAAGAAACAAATTCTAGAGTGTATTCACATATTTACTCTGAAACCCTAACTGCCAGAAGACAATGGAACAAAATCCATAAGCCTTTGAAGCAAAACTGTTTATATCTAACTAAATTATCATTCATAAGTGAAAGTAATAAAAAGATATTTTTAGATCAGCAAGATCACTAAAGGACCATTTTGAAAAGTATACTTGAATATGTTTACCAAATAAATGAAACAAAAGTTGAATTCCAGGATAGGAAGGTTGTGGTAGCAAAGGCCTGAAGGTGAACAACAAAACCAGATGAGATGGTGTCTTAGTTCATTCCTGCTGCTTTAACAAAAATACAATAGACTGGGTGGCTTAA
Organism: Eschrichtius robustus; assembly: GCF_028021215.1. Lineage (NCBI taxonomy): Eukaryota > Metazoa > Chordata > Mammalia > Artiodactyla > Eschrichtiidae > Eschrichtius > Eschrichtius robustus. Next base: position 18,757,621 of record NC_090845.1, read on the forward strand.
ACAACAAACATTTTTCACTCTTCTGGAGGCTAGGCAGTCCAAGATCACGGCACCAGTAGATTTGGTGTCTAGTGAGGGCCTGTTCCCTGATTCATAGAGGGTCTTCACATGGTGGAAGAGGCAAGGGGAGCTCTGTGGGGTTTCTTTTATAACGACTCTAATCCCATTCAAGAAGGCTCCAAACTCATGACCCAATTACCTCTCAAAGGCTCCACTTCCAGATACCATCACACTGGGGATTAGGTTTCAGCATATGAATTTGGGGGGGGAGCGGATACAAACTTTGAGTCTATAACAGATGGAGAGGAATAAAAAAGTATATGAGTTCTAACTACTATTTTTTAAATGAGGGTTTTTAATGATAAATCAAAAATATAATGCAAATATCATTGAATTTATTTATTTTTTAAAGAGACAAGCTCTGTATTTCTAAATTAAACCACGAAGACTACCATTACTTTCCAGTGGCAGTTATCCTCAGAAAACAAGGATTTCCTGTAAAACTAATGAAATACAAATTTTCACCTATCGATTCATAAACACAAATACACACACACATACACACACTACCACACACTAAAAATATCCAAATGCTGGTGAGAATCTGATGAAATTAGAATGGACACACCGTATTGCTAGGCATGTATGTTCATAAAACCTTTTTAAGTTTTAGTCAATTTCAAGGCTCAAAAACATTAATACTGTACTAACATTTATGTAGTGTTTAACATATGCCTTAGGCACTATTTTAAATGCTCGGTATAAACTAACTCATTTGGTCCTCATAACAACCTTATGAGGTAGGTATTATTACTATCATCTCCATTTTACAGATGAGGAAATGGAAGCATAAAGAGGTTAGATGACTTTTGCCAAGTGACACAGTTGGTCTGGCCCCAGAGTCCATATTCCTATACTATCTTGGGAATCTAGTCTAAAAATAAATTCTAAAACGCAATAACGTTTTCTGTAGAAAGAGTTTATAGCAGAATTATATGTAATAATGAAAAATAGGCAATAATAGGTTAATGCTTCAGTAAACTATGGTGCATTCACAGGATTAAATATTCATACTATTTGAAGTTGTATTTGTGAATATATGATTTATGAATAAATTATCCATAAATAAATTTATGAATATACCAAAAATATTTTGTGACAATATTAATGGAAACATTCTAAATGATAAGTAAAAACCAGATTCAAAGCATTATAAACACAGAATAAATCACCATTGAAAATTGAAAAAGAAAATATTCTATATTAATATTTACTGTGTTTATTTGGTAAGATGATAGCTGATTTTTTTTGTTTGTTCATTTCAAGTGTCCTCCCAAGTTTCTTCAGTTAGTTTATGTTACTTTTATAATTTTTCTTTATAAAAGTAAATATTTATTATGTTTATAATCCTGATGGCCTTGAATGGGTAGTTTTATTCTCTACATAGTGAAATAGTCAAAAGAAGCTTGGACAATCCATAGGTTACATTTCCTGTTCAGCTTTTTTATCTTTAAAATTGGAGAGAGTTGTTTATGAGAAAGTAGTAGACTCTGAGGACCAAAAAGCTGGGTAGAAAAGAGGGTTGGTTGGTTTCAGTGGTAGACAGAGATGTCTATTAATATGAAATGTGAGAATGAATAAAAGGAGACTGGACAGCTTGGGTTTCCTTGGAACTTGCCGTTAAATATAATGGAACAGATGGCAGAGTGTGACCGTAAAGGACGAAAGGAAATGCAGATATCAATGTACTATATATCTGAGTGCTTGTCACCTGATGATAAAGAGGAATATATTTCACCTCTCTTGATTTGATATTTCCTTCTCAGTTAGGCTTTGTCGCTGATTACGCGTTCCCTGGCATGCTGGAGCCCATCTGTTTTTGCTCTGCACAGATCCTTGTTTTATACAGGAAATCAGATGCAGGGAATCTGGAGTTCTCTTCAGTTCTGTACCCTGCTTTCTCCTTACTCCCACCTTTCACTACAATCTTTGAATCTGGAGAGAGAAGCATTCCTGAGAAGCCATTTCAGACCGTGTGCTTTAGCAGACTTATTCTGCTTGTCACAGCTCTGCTGCTCTCGCTGGTGAACCGCGAACACTTGTCAGCTTTGATAAGCTCATGGAAATCCCAGGCCAGGCATTGATCATTAAAGTCACATTGTTTAAATCAGATTGTACTGAACTCAAATACACCTTTTACATTAACCAACAGTGTGATCTTGTATATGGCACTTGCTTTGTGCTAGCATTTTACCCTCATCGTTTTTATAAAGATAATGAGAGGAATAAATGAAGTAAATGCCTATTTTATTATTTTAGTGTTAACACTATCTTTTCGTTGTATAGTACTTTACAGTTTACAGGGTATTTTCATGAATGCTCTCTCTTCTCTCTCCTCTCTTTTCTCTCCAAGCTATTTTTTTTCATTACTTATTTAGGTTTGATCATGAATTAGGCTTATTTTGGCTTGTTAACTATTTGTTTTATTTCATGAAAATTTTGTATGTACTTTTTTCCTTCCTATAAGTGTATGCGTTCTTTACTCCTAAGCTCCATTTGGGCTGAGATTATTGTTCCTTCTCTGCTATCTAGACTAGAAATGGCTAAAACCGCATAGAACCAACAGTTAGGTTAAGAGAAGAGCCTGGAGGAGAAAATTAAAAGGTCATTTTAGACTTTGCCCCACCATCTATATCATATCATTTATGTAAGCATAGTTTCCCTCTTCTAATCTCCCAAAACCTTGTGGATGTAAGTACTAGGGCAGCAGCATGCCCCATAATAAAATAAAAGTCATCATATTAATATTTTATCTTTAGAGATTTCTTGAAAACAGTGGTGGTCTAATTACTTTATAAAAATAATCTTATATTGGTCCCTGAAGCTGAAATGGCGGCTTTGCCAATTATAGACTCTTCTCTTAAAGCTGTGATCTTGGGCCATTGCAAACTGAATGTTTTTGTATGGTTCACATTTTGGTTGTAACTGTAGCATTTGAACATACAAATTATGGTCAGTCTCATTAAAACATGAATTCTAATACTGAGTTTTGTAGATAGAAAGCATTAGGATGCTTCTTTATTTTGAAAGTTAATGTGACCCTTCTATTTTGGCCCCCTTCACTGTCTTTGTGGTCAATCTAAAGAAGCACGCTAACTCTATTACTGAAATAGGCATTGATTTCTTGAGTGTCGTATTAGATTTTCAGGTTTTGGCAGTTTGGTGCTTTATCGCTTTATAAATTTTTTAACTGTAAATTAAGTTCTCCACAACTGTTGTCTTGTACAGGAATGAAGGCATCCAGATAGAATATGATGGAGTTAGAAGATGTTTGTCTTTTATGGGACAAAAAAAAAAAATGTGTATATACTAATGGGAATGTAACCACACATAAAAAAATCAAAATAATCTGTTTTCACTGTGTCTTTTTAGTGTGTCTTTATGATTTGGATAGACAGTATATAAGTTGGTATATTATGGATGTTTTTGCTAATATCACATTTGCTGAAAACATTTTGCATTGTAAAATGCTTTCATATTCAGATTGACTCTGAGTGTACAATCCTCGCTCTCAAAGAGTATTCATTTTAGTTGTTGAGTCAAGTGAGTCTGAGTAATGTAATAGAAAGAGCAGCAATTTGAGAGTTAAAAAGATTTTGTGTCCTGACCCCATTCTGGCACTTACTAGCTGTGAACAAACTAAATTAGCCTTTCTGATTACGCTGGGGGATTGGAGTGTCTGTGATTTCAAAGGTCTAAATGCCATAAATCTTTGGTGACTAACTCACAAGATCAGTAGAAAACAGTATGACCACATAAAAGAGAGAGATTGAAGGACTATCTTAATCTAAGACCATTCTTTATGTGATCAAAGACACTATGGATTTTTTAAAACTATAGTAATTGTCACTGTAAATGTAAAGATTTCTTCAAAAAGGTAATTGAATCAGTCTGGAGATGGATATCACACGGTAACTTAAACAAGGGAAGTTTAATCTAAACTAAACTGCGATAGAAGAGTACCGATATAGATGTAAAGAGACTCTAAAAGCATGCCCTAGGACTGGGGGAGAGTGCCCTAGGACTGGGGGAGAGTACCCAAGGAAGAACAGCTTGAGGTGGACACCTTCCCCCACAGAGGGTCAGAAATCATTAGAACAGTCAGGTTGCGGCTTCACTGAGTTGCCTAAACCAGAGCTGGTCCAGACAAGCAGGAAACAACCTTCCAGGATACAGGCAAGTGATGCTGGTAGGAGAGCTCACAGAGAGAGTGGGGTGCTGCCGTGGGTATGAGGCTGAGAGGGCCACAGGATGGTGGTCACTGAGCCCAGGCTGACGCTGTGAGGTCACTGAGGGACTGCATAGTCTGGGCATCACGGATGTCCCCACACACATGTGTCACTGATGGACGTTGTAGCAGAAGCAAGAAAAAGCAAAACACTGCCCAAAGGGAAGAGAAGCCTCCTTCTCCCTGCAGTATCCCTCCAGCACCCTCTACTGGCACAAACTTAACACTGTCCTTACTGTGAAGTAGAAATATTTGAAGAGACCTGCCTGTCATCATAGAGCAGACACTGAAGGGTGAATTTGGAGCTGAGAACCAGTAAACTAATAGCTGGTACAATGCAATTAGCTCTTTTCTCCATAAAATCATATATGGCAACTTTGAATTTCTCTACTATATGTAAAGACATTGCTCCCAGGTCTCTGCTGTTTTTCCCCTATTTGCCCGTAAGCTGTATATATGGTGCCTGGATTTTCCAGAAGCTCATCCAATCATAATGAACAGCTTCACTCTTGCTGTTTGAATCTAAAGTAAAATGAAATTATCTTCCTAATAACCTACATCTTATTCGAGCCACTAATATGTCCAGACCCTTGTTAATCTTGAGCCTGGAAAGTAGTGTGCCCACGAGTGAGTACTCCTCTCATCTGTCTGGGGACTCCCTGCAAGCCTGCCTGGCTCTGCTTCCTGCCCCTGAGAGAGCAGGCAAATAGGGTGGAGACTTTCCCAGATCCAGTTCTGGTTTCCAGCTGACTGTTTCCCTATCAGAAATCAGAGGAGCAATGGAGGCTCTTGTCCCAGCTTTAATTCAGACCAGGATGTCTCAGGAAAGTAGTTGTAAGTTGGAAGTGTCATGGGTCCACTTCTTGCTCATCAATGTAGGTGCACATTTGGGACTGATGTTCTCTCACTGTTTGGTACTGACTTCATCATTCTTAGATGACTATTATTTTAAAGTGTTATTACTTCTTTTCTGTGATCAGGAACACAAGGACAGCATGGTTAATGTCAGTGATGTTAAGGACAAAGCCAAATACATCACCGGAAACACTGTCCCAGGTGGAGAAATCCTTGAGCATAGCAGTGGCATTTGAATCATGGAGCAGATACTCAGTGATTGTTGAATGAATGAATGGCTTAATGAAGCAGTGGTGGTGGTGATTTCTTTCCATTTTGCTAATTGTTTTGTTATGTTTTTTTCCCCACCATCAGAGTTTGAAACCTAAAGGGATTGCAGAGTTTTCCAGGCCTTGTTGGAACAAAGTTCATATGACCTTTATTAATTTGCAAATACAGTTGCTTTCTGAAGCTATTGGAAACTCTTTAATCTTTGCTGTATACAAATATAATTTTTACATGGGTTTAAAGTTGAAATTTTATTCTGTTGTATTAGTTTTTTAAGTTTAAAAAATTGTTTCTATTCAATTCTCTTTACTCATATGAGCAATAAATTCTTCCTGTGTTGGGGAATATGTATGTAGATTAATACTTTTTAATATCAATTTAAATTCTCTTTATGAATTTTACTCTTTCAAATTTACCTGTGATTGTTCACTCTTGTGTCTTTTTTTTAAATTTTTATTTTATGTTACAGTATGGTTGATTTACAATGTTGTGTTAGTTTCAGATGTACAGCAAAGTGATTCAGTTATACATTTATCTATTCTTTTTCCCATTTAGGTTATAATAGAACATTGAGTGGAGCTCCCTGTGCTATACAGTAGGTTTAGGGTACCATTATAATTAGAAATGCAAAATTGCTAGCTCAACAGAGATCTGGCAAGTACTACAAATACTGTATTTCTGAATGAGGCTTATATAATTTAGAGTTCTCACTGTTTAATATGGAATAAATTTGCACTATTTTATAAAAACAAAGCCTCTCTTGTTCACCAAATATGATGCAAATATCATGCTCAGTTGGCACAGAGTTGCATGATTTATAATACTGAATTATACTAACATATAAACCAAACAATAAAATAAAAATATGCTCTGTCCTCTAGACTATTTTAATTGAACTATTACTTATATCAATAACTATTTTAATATGTATACACTATTTATCAAAATTAAACTTTTGTTACTGTTTTCCATGTTACTGATAAGAAACCTGGATTATTTAAGCTATACTTAAATTGTAGCTTTCACATCATTCTTGCCATCTTAAAATGCATATTCATCTGTTTATTATTTCCTCAGTTTATCTTGGTTTTATACTCTTGTCCCTTTTATGTATGTGTATATCTGAAAGTAGAAATTTCCTTTTGTAAAACCTTTTGTTAAGCTTATGAACCTGAGGTTCTTTCCTACGTCAAATGAATGTCTGATTTTTAAATCTAAAGATATTTCCATTCATTTCCTCCAATATACTCAGAAGAATAGCCAGTATTCCACTTATTTAGAAAAACATAAATAAAAATACTTTAAGTAGCTCAATCATGTCTGGCTGAGTGTCCTCTGAGGCTAAGAGGCTAACTTAAGACTTCTTACCTACTCCTTAGCTTTTCACTATTGTTTGTACTTAGAATGCTTTCTACATTTCCTTTTTAAAATACAAAAGCTACAACTTCACATATTAATCTAAAAAGTATCTGATAAATTCAGTGATAATGAAAGAATGCTGTTCAGAGATAATGAAATAATGCTATCTAATTGGTTAGTATATTAATGTAGGGTTGCTGTTTTTCGAATCTTCACGATGACTAAAATGTTGCTTTTATGACTTTTTAAAAACCGCTGTTTATTTTATACTAAACGTGCTATGTTCAGATCTTTTTTCCCCTTAAGAACTTTTAGATTTGAGTGAACCAGCCATACACTATATGCAAACCTATATAAAATATAGTATGTATACAGAACAGAGTATGAAAACGTCCCATTTCTTCCTGAGAATATGCTCTATAATTATATTAATTCATATTTGAAATTAATGTAAACAACTGGAGAGAAAAAAAAAGACAATACCATTAAATCCAGCCCATGACACTCTTCTGTTTTAAAAGTTTCTTAAGGCACAGCTAGCCCTCTCTGTTAACTGCTATTCAGTCACAAATCCTTTGTCACCATTTTGGGTAGTATAAACAGAATCCAGAGGATCAGTTATAATACTCATTGCCATTTTATGTTCCCTTTAACTTTACTAAAGACATATTATTTACTAGGCTTTAATTTAAAATTTAAAAATTTCCTTCTGCTTTTAGAACTAAAGATAAATAGAATTTAAAATCCTTTGGTATTTATATTGCAAAAATAGCAGAAGAATCCCCTTTATACAAGTGGTTACCAGTTATCTTCTCGCTAGGAAAGAGTTGTCCTTTTGCTGTTAAAATTTCAAGTTTTCCCAGAGAGCTGTGTCTTTCATAGTCTCAGATCTACTAGTCCTTATCTAAACTGCATTCTAAATTGCAAGAACACTTGCAGGCTCACCTTATATTTCATTATACTGTGTAGTTTAAACATGTTAATACAACATCCATTTAATACTGACATAGCTTTTAAACAATACAAAAATGAAATTGATCAGAAACAAATGGAGATTTAAGGATGGAAGTAAGAGATGGTAAGCATAATGATTAAGAATTCAAGTTGTGGTTTTTTTTTTTGCCAAGGCAATGACCTTTGTCTATTTATTTAGCCTTGCTTTCTCATCTGCTAAACTGGCTATAATACTACCTACTTCAGGAAGTTGTTAAAAGGATACATGAAATAATGAAGTATTTAGCGTTGTGTGGGACACATGGTAGGTGCTCTATAATGTTAATGTTAACTTTTAATAATAAAGGATACATTTTTCTTGCTATATTATAGTTAATTTCTTTTTTTGGACTATTAGGTAGCAATAGATAATACTGTGTTTTAAAACAACATAATACCACAAATTCACTGAAGGAAAAAATTCACTTTTTACAAGGATGTGGAAGGCATTGTGCTAAATGAAATAAGTTGGACAGAGAAAGACAAATACTGTACGATGTCACTTATATGTGGAATCTAAAGAATACAACAAACTAGTGTCAGCTGAAAAAAATGCACAATCTAAAAGCTGAGAATTGTGTTTTATTTGGTGGACTTTCTGAGGACTCAAGCCCTAGAGGCAGCCTCTCAGATAGCTCTGAGGGACTGCCCCGAAGAGGTAAGGGAGGGGCCAGTATATGCATGGGTTTTTGCAACAAAGACCAGGTAGTGGGAACATCAAAATATCATGTTAATTAAAGAAAACCAGACATCTCAAGTTAATGAATTTAGTACTTTTCTATGTACGGGAAGATGCAAGAGCCTGGGCTCATTGAAATCATTCCTTTGATATGCACCTTAGCTCCCTAAGGCCAGTATCTTGTTCTTTCCCATCCCGAGTCACCTCAGGGTGCACCTTTGAGGATGGCTGCAGTGGCTGAGGGCTTGGTAGTGGACAGCCCATTTGTCTCCATTCTGAGTTCCCTCAGGGCTCACTGCTGGGGGGCAGCAGTAGTGGCTGTTGGCTTGGTGGCCTCAGCATCCTTTTTATGCTGATATGGCAGGCAACATTTTTCATTCGCACTAGTGAATATAACAAAAAAGAAGCCGACTCACAGATATATGGAACAAAGTAGTGGTTACCAGTGGAGGAGGGAGGGGCAGTATAGGGGTAGGGGAGTGGGAGGTACAAACTACTGGGTGTAAGATAGGCTCAAGGATGTATTGTACAACAGGGGGAATATAGCCAACGTTCTGTAATAACTGTTAGTGGAAAGTAACCCTTAAAAATTGTATAAAAAAAGAAAAGGAAGTTCTAAACCCTACTTCAAGTTCAATAAATAAGTAAATAAATAAATAAAAATAAATAACTTCCCTGGAACTTTGCTGTAGTACCCTTAATGTGGTTTCCTGCAGTGGCTTGATGTATGATACAGTAATGAGTATAGAATTAGCATTTAAAGCCAGGCCATTTTATACCCCTTCTAATTGGCTTATTTAGCCAAGTGCCAAATTGCTACAGTATAAAAGTTCTAGTACATTGTCTCTAAAACAGGCAGCAAGGTTCTAATGGAGTTTCTTTTCTAAGTCTTTCCATTATTTTTTCCAAAATCTTTAATCTGTTAAATCCTGATAGCTTTGCTGGTAAAGTCAGTGTTTTGCTCATCTTTCGTATTCCTGGCAGACTTAGCACATTGCAGGCATTTGGCAAACAAAATTACTCAAGAAGAGAAATCTGAAAAAATGATTTGCAACTTAATACAGTAGATTTAATTGTTTTTTTTTTTTTTGTAAAAACACCTACAATGTAGTATTTCTGCCTTTCTTCCTTCTACTCCACTTTTAAGTGCTTCCAGTGCTTGAATAGGAGAGCTACTATTGCTCATTACCAGCGTGTCATATGAGGCCCTGAATGTTGTAATGCACGTGTGTTGAGCCATTTTTGTATATCCATTACCTTCCTATTTATTTATGCGTTGGACTCTTTTGAAATATGCTTCAGTTTGTAGAAACCACAGAGCGTTCTTTTTAGCATACTGATTTACTAATTTTCAGATTATCATGCAATTTAAGTATCCTATATAGAAACCCTTCACATTAGCATTGTTTTCCACCCCCTTGAGATAAAGAGAAAATAAGAATGAAGATGAAACCACATATGGAAGGAAAGGAATAGTTAAAAGATTTAAATCTGCCCCAAATTGTTTTTCTTCCTGCCAAACAGTAGCAATTTGAACTGTAGCCAGTTTTTGTAAAGTGCTGCCATTCTGTCTTTGCCCCTGTGGCCGCTGATGAATATTTTCAAGAGAAATTTAAAAAAAACACACACACACACACACACAGAGAGACTGGGGTCCCAGGATGGGCTATATAATATGGGAGTGCAAAATGAAAATATGGAGCCCCTTGTTCAAAAACAATTAAGAACTCCAAAATGGCACCAGCAAAGCATAATGATAAATGCAGGCCCTTGTGCACAGGTCACATGCCCATGAGGCTGGCCCTGTAAGGTTCCCTATTTCTGAGAGGTGGTCTTCCTGTTGGCACTTTGCTTAGCAGCTCTTGAATGAAGGGTAAATACCTTCATTGTATCTCCTGAGAGCGCTGAAACTTGAATATCAGAGAGAGTGAAGAGATGTGAACTCTCCATCGTGACCATGCAGTGTGATTACTGGTCATTGTAAGATGGTCAGCAAGGCCATGGCATTAAGAATATGACATAATTCATCCCATGAGTAAGAGCTGAGCCCTTTGAGCTTATGGAAAGCAACAGGGGAGAATAAGCATTTATTTGGTGTCTTCTTTGGATAGGAGCCATATCAGACTTTTTTTTTTAATACATTATCCTGATTAGTCATGTAAACCATATAAAGTAATCTTTATTACCCCATTTTCTACATGTGTAAACTGAACCTCAAGGATATAACATAACTTGCTCACAGACACACAGCAAGTAACTGGCAGTGTGATGATTGCCTACATCTCTTCATACCAAGCCCATGTGCTTTGCATGCTGTCCACTGTCTGTCCTTAGGAGCTGATAGCCACAATAAAAGTGCAGCCATGAGAAGCAAAGAGCAGGACTGCAAGAAGGGGGAGAAATTTAGCCTGGCAGTTTCTGTGGGGTGAGGAAGCTGAGCCCAGCAAAGACTGAGGCCATGGACCATGTACAGAATGCAGCAAATAAAGAGTCCTGACCAGAAAGAGGGGACTGTCTCCCTTACAGTGGAGTAATGCAGTGGTCAAAGAACAAATGTAACATGTTGGAGATGAATACAAGGTGACACCTTGAGTGCTGCAAAATTGTAGCTCCTCCTACAGTAAAGGCAAGAAAACAAAAACAAAACAACCTCCAATGTTGGACAACCAGGCTTCAGTAAGTAAATGAGAGTCTGTGAAGCATCCAAGGGCCAGAACATTTTAGAACAGTATATTCCAAGCTTCATTCACTTATGTTCTACTTTCTTCATGATTTTACCATGTCTCAGTCTTAACCATACTATTATGGATGTAACATACATTAAATCTATTATTCTCTATCAGCATGAATAGATTTATACTAACTAAAGCACTAGCTTTCTGTCCTCAATCAAGCGAGTCTACTAATTGTTAAAGCTCATTCGCTCTTCAGTTTATTCAACTCATATTAATTGCCTTATATGTTCTAGGATCTGTCTACCAGGGTTAGGGGAGGAAGAGAAGTCAGAGATGAGTAGGACATGGTCCCTGCCTTAGAGAGCTTCAGAATGAAGTTATCATACAATTTCAGACTGTTCATAGAACATTGAGAAAGCAGGATTGAGGGAGTGCCAAACTTTGCCTGGAGTAAGGGGGAGCTTGGAAAGGTAACCTTGAGCAGGAGAGTCTAGACAAATGAGTGGGAGGAGTTCACCAAGCAGATTTGGAAGATTCATCTTCCCTGGATTTTGGCTGGATTTTTTTCTAAACTTTTCTGATCATGAAGTAAAAAACCATCAAGGTTTTTGAACTTATTGAATTCACTTCCATCTAACGGTTGGCATCAAGACGTTTTCAGATTATTAAGATTGTTTAGAAATAATCATTTTATTTTAGGTCTGATGAATCAAATAATAGAAACAAAACATAACCATAACTTTCTTGAATATTTTGATGTATAGTTCTTATATCCATAATTTAGAATATAGGTGTGTTTTATGTGTGGGTATTTCTTAACCTGAATACCTTTTTCATACAGACTTTATAGAATAAAATGCAAACTACTTTCTTCTACTGTTTTTTATTTTTCCTTGTAAAAAATGTTATAATAAAAAGTGATTTATATGTTACTTACAACATGTATTTACCATAATGTTTTTTTGCTTTTTGTTTGCTTTCAGTGTAAAACTCTTTCTGGAGTCTGTGACCACATCATATCCCTGTCATCAGATCCTCTAGTTTCGCAGTCTGCCCACCTTGAAGTGATTCAGCTGGCAAACATCAAACCAAGTGAAGGGCTGGTAAGAGATACCATGTTTATCAAAGCCACCACCCATCAACAGACAGCTAATGATATGGGCAGAGCAGCCCCCAAACATGAGAATCCCTGAATTTTAACAAACTTTGAATGGTTTGGGGGTTTTTTTCCCTAGAGGAATTGAGGTAGTGGGAGTCAGTCATGATAAGAAGTTTTATAAAGATAAATGAAAATGAAAGAGAATTTAAAATGGTGATTTCTGAATTATCCTGTTTACTTTGCTAAATAAATTAGCTTTAATTACATTTTTCACCCCCTACCAAAGTTCCTTAGGTTTAAAGGAAGTTTAAGTTATGAGTTTTATAATAAGAACCACAGTGTTACCTGCCCATGCAAATGAGTGTTTTGTTTATTTTGCTTTTGTTTGTTCCAGTTTTAATAGGTCTCTCTTCCCTTAGGTTGTGTAAGCTAAACAAACCCGATATTCTTTATAATTCTACTCTTTCTTTTAAGGGTGAGTAAGCAGGTGGATATTGCTAAAACTAGGCTAACATCTATGAGATGTATTTTTTATTATGTCATAATAAAGATAATCATCTTCTATATTTTGTTCACCTGATTAAAAATTGTATTGGTTCTAAATTTAACCCAAGGGAGAGCTTTTCCTTTAATGAGCCTCTAGAAAGAAAGCGTATAATATTAATATTAATGAGGGAGAGACACAAAACAAGAAACTGGCTGTAGAATATCTTACCTACTACACAACTATTACATGTTAGTTTGGTGCTACAGCGTTTCTACTTTCTCCCTAGAGGTGAATTTTCCAAGGATACTATTAATGATGTTTAGAAAGTAGAAATCTTGAAAACTAGTGTTAACAACTTAATTCAGATAATATATTCTTAAAGATCTCTATGCAGGTTTAACTTTTTATGTGGCCTTTCTTCTTCAGCTGTATATGTGTGTGTGTGTGTGTGTGTGTGTGTGTGTGTGTGTGTGTGTGTGTGTGTGTGTGTATAACTGTTTCCGAGGGCAAAGCCTTCGTTGGTCACCAGTGATTTTTTGGTTTGAAGCCCTCTATTCTATAGAGTGACTTTTCTCCTGTTACTTAACAAATTACTTTTGGGTAACTAGCTCCTTGTCTTGTTGTGGCTTTTATCTGTATTTTCCTGGAAAGATGGAACTCAGCATCTCAGACATAGCCAAAGTATGTCATCATTGTAACCTATAAGTGTTATATCTATGTTATATCTTTGATTAGTTTAAAATTTTTATTTTAATGTTTATAAACTTATTTGAAGTAATATTTATGATTTAAATTCTTACTATTCTTTTTGGTCACATTTACAACGTCCAGTTTTATTTAAAGCATCTTTCCACCCATAGTATTAAAGATTTTCCTTTCAATATCTCCCCTTTCAGTAGTTCTGAAGGAAAGAAAGCTCTCTAAGCATGATTTGCAGAGTGGGAAATTATGAACTAATTAGATTAGGAGACAGAAAACCTGGATACAAATCACTTACATAAAATAGAGCTGTGAGTGTGATCTGGGGCAGGTGAGGGAGTAAATTTAACTTCCTTGGCCTTGATATTTCCATCTGTAGAATGTTGGGGGTAGGAAGGGATGGACTAGATCCTCTTTAAAGCTCCCTCTAGCTCTATGAGTTTGCAGTTCTGAGGATGGTATTGTTCTAAGAAAAGAGCTTGTTTTTTTCCCTCTAATTACCACTGAAATAATGGGGGAAAAATAACCATGTGAAGTGAGTCAACACATTGCTCATTAATGGACTTGATGAAATCTTGATTTTCATTTTCAATGAAGGTATAGCCCTGGACAGGTCTTTTATTTTTTAAATTTCAAGTACATAGAGCTGGGTCTGCTCTTTGAAATAGTCATGGACTTAAAATGCTAAGAACCAGATTCAGTTAGTCTGGAAGACAGCTGGTAGAGAAAAGAGAACAAGTGAGTGCCTACCATTTTCCAGGTATCATCCTCACAACTCTATAGAGTAGGTATCCTTACCTACTCACAGATCCTTACCAGTTTGCCGTGTATGACATAGAGGTAATATACAGTAGAGGCAGGGTTTAAATCCAGGTAAATCTAAATGAGGTACAACTTAACAAAGATTGTTCCATTATCCCACATTTAAACTTGGGATTGCTAAAGGGAGGTATGAGATGTTTAGGAGAATGACTTTAAAACTAGAACTACTTAGAGAAATCCATTTTAAAGGACGATCAGCAACACTTCATTGGGAAAATAATTCCAAGGGAGGAAAAGAAAAAGCTAACATGTTGAATATTAATAAAAAGAGTTAAGTGTAAAACCATTTCTTGTGATTCATGTTAAAGGGGAGATGACTAAATGGAAATTTTATATGAGTTACTCAAGGCATCATTTTAAAAATCAGCCACCTTTAAGTAAGTTTAGTCAGTCACATTTGAAATAGATTTGAGGATTTCGGTAACATTTAGCATGTGCTTAGCCATAGGAAGTGTTTAAATGAAGGAAAGAAATAGAAAGATGTGGGAGAATACCAAGCTTTAATGAAGTTTAATCAGCTTAAAACATCTGCAGACGGTCTTTGGCTCTTTCAAAACAGAACATCTCACATAGGTAAAAGGTAACTGCTTTGTTCTTGCACTGATAAACTGGATAGATTGTTCATCAGCTTTCTACCTAATTAGTCAAATCTCCTAGGATTTCTTAGTTTTGAGAGTCCTGAGCATTATAAGGAATGGTGGGAAATGTGCTTAGTAATGGTTAAAATATATCAAACTAGCTTCTAAAATGCTTTTAAACGACAATAATTAGCAGAAAGTTAAAGGAAGGAAAATGAGAGCTATTGGAACATATCAAAACTAGATCAGAGCCAAGAGATAGGTTGAATAGAGAGGAAAGGGCTTGGGGAGCATCCTTGGGGAAGCCTCTTTGCCTCAGAGAGTTCTTTTGCTGTTTAGGCACTTGGACTATCTCCAAATATGCCTTCTTCCATTGACTTGACTGTGAGGTGGCTTTGGCTCCCGTTGGTTAACCGCCATTTGGAGATGGTGAAGCAAATGTCATTTTGGCAAGCTGAACAGAAGAGAGGGAGCTGTTGGAGTCAGCTCCAGAATTAATTAATTGGTTAAAAAAAAAAAAAAGCAAGAAGGAAGAATGAAGATTTTGATGAAATGGAAGACCAGATTTATCTCAGTTCCAGAAAAAGAGCCATTTGAATTACATGTCCTCCTGCTGTTTGACCCTTTCTCAGAGGTGACCAAGTGATCAGATGTATTTCTGTGGACTCTTCATTATTCAGAAGATGATTAGTTTGAAAGTCATCCAAGCAACTTGTTTCTTCTCTTACTTTCTTTTGGTGCCTGACTTTTGGCCATTTTTCTCATTAGTACTACCAGAGGGAGATAAAAAATCTGAAGAAGTCAGTCTTGATTATTAAAAGCAGTTAAAACTAATGGTTTATTGAGGTTAGAAATGAAAATACTGCATAAAACAAAATATCTTCATTCTTTGTGGCATTTTAAAAATGTGCTTTATTTCTATTTTATTGCTCATAACTGTGAAGTTGCTAGAACTGAACTCTGTATACATAGCTCTATCCTTCTTTATTTAAGCATTTAAAAAATATTTTTGTTCATCTGAAAAAAATTAGCTTTAATATAAATTACATAACATTTAATTATATATAAATAATGATGAAATCCTCTTCCTATAACTAATAGGTACTTGCTTTATCTTACAATTGCCATTTTAAAAGTTCCTGGTATGTGCAATAATTACATAGGAATTTTATTTCATTAGTCATAACTAGATTATCTCCATGAGTTCTTATGATCCCAATGAATATAATGACTTTTCTAAACATTTTTCTTAGGAGACTAGACTTTCTCTATGACCCAATCATTTTAAGAAATTATATAGAGCTTTTGTCCAACACCTTAATTCATAATCAGTAATGCACAGTGTTGAAAGAAGTGTGGAGAAAAATATAATAAGCTTTTGCTTATAATTGTCAGAAGAGATGGGTGATTTAAATAAATTTGTAAAATATCAAACCCAGTTACTCTTTATAACCACTTTGCACGTAGTATATGTGTGCTAGAGAGGTCTTAGTCTTTTTAGAATAGATGTTAAACAGTGAATGTTTGACTCAATATCTAGTTTCCAAATATTATGTTCTAATAAGAAAAGTGAAGGTGTACAACTCTCTTGTTAATAAATCTGTAAATTAGGAGCCTCATGGTGGAGAGTGTGGTTAGGAGTCAGATTGCCTGGGCTTGAAACCTGGCTTCACCTCCTTTGGCAGACTCCTCAGTTTCCTTATTTCTGAAACAGAGATATTGACAGTTTGTACCACACAGGCTATTGTGAAATAAATGTCAAACACTTAAAACAGTCCTTAGCACAATAGAATTCACAGATAAATTAACATCTTTTAAAATTACATTCATTTTGTTTCACATCAGAGATCCAGGCTCAGCCATTTTTCTAGGTACCAACATCTTAGACATATGACATTACTGAAATGGCTTTTCAGAATTAAAACCTACCCAATGACTTCTTAATAGTTCCATGCCATGAACTTACTGCTTCTTGTTTTTATTTGTTACTTATTTTCAGTGAAAATACATGTGTATTCAGGTATAGAAATATATAATTGACATAAAGTTATAGGAAATTAACATAGTAATTGTCTACTTCACATAATTGTTAAAATATATGCTTTTTCTGAAATGATTGTTGTTAGTTATTAAGCCCCTTATGTTTCAGACTTCAACTTTATTAAAATTAGTACTTTTTAATTTTTGAAGTCAATATTTTGAGATGCAAAGCACTTTTGACATAAAACTCAGTTAATTTTTACCCGAAGAGAATTTAAAGTAACAGAATCGTCCTTAGACAGGAAAAAAGGCCATTCACAGAATCATCTATTTTTGTTCTGATTTACTTAAGTGAAAATATTTCAATATTTAAAATGTGAATACTTTCTTGTGATTTTTTTTTAAGGTCCTGTCACTATGCATAATTTAAAGCTTTCATTTGCTCTTAAAGCTTGCACAATTTGAAGGTTTCTGGATAATCTTTAAACTTTAATGAAGCTTTTTCTAAAATCGCTTTATTTCAATGGAAATGGAATCTCACCCTCTTTGTTGGAAGGAGGGGTTGCCACACATTACCTCCGAATTATTTTTTTTAATTTTTGTTTAGAATTTAAAAAATTTTGTGGGGGCCCACTCTGAGGCTTGTGGGATCTTAGTTCCCCGACCAGGGATCAAGCCCGGGCCCTCAGCAGTGAGAGCACAGAGCCCTAACCACTGGACCGCCAGGGAATTCCGCCTCTTAATGATTGATATAGAGATGATTGGATGTAATTATTAAAGCTTCATCAATAAGAAATTAAGGCAGAAAATGTAGGATACCACAAAAGAGGAACAGAAAAAAAATTTTATATAAACAATATTTTATCATTCTTCTGTCTCCAGTATTTCTGTAGTGGCTCTGGAGAAACCTACTTTTTATTGTGTAATATGAATCAAGTATAATAAGCTAATAACATCCCAATATTTGAATTTCCCATTGTAACTTTTATTTTGCCACAGAACATGTAGTATGGATTTTGAGGGGAGTGAGGTGTGTTATTCCTTCAGGATATTGAATTACCATGCTGCATTTCGTAAGTTTCATAGGCAGTGCACTTTTCAAGAAATCATTTGATTAAGCTGAGTACAGGCTTCTTCAGGCAAACTTTAGAAGCCAGAACATTCAGAGAGGAATTTCTTACCAGTTTAAAGACAGCCTTATTGGATCATGGATTCATCCCCGGGGCAACGGCAATTCTAATTTGATAGGGCTTTTTTTTTTTTTTTTTTTGTAAATGAGGTTATAATATACTTGAAAATATTTCAGTTGCTTCACTTATTTTTCTATGCTGTCTTTTTCTTAGGGTATGTATATTAAATCAACATATGATGGCCTCCATGTAATTACTGGAACTACAGAAAATGTAAGTATTCTAACATTTCATATTTTGGTGTGTGTTTTTCCTTTTATTGTTAAACAACTTATATAACACATAATTGAGGTTGACTTCTGAGGACATGAACAGATTAGGATATAAATTAAAAAGACATATTGAGTTAGTAGGTGCTTTTTTGGGGAGAATTTCAGTCATTTTAGTTAGTTTAGAATAGCTGTTTACCTGAAGTAAATCGGATGTTTTTTGTTCACAGCCAGAGATTTGTCTTTGTTAAGTATTTTCTGATTCATGACAAGTTATTGTGACATCTAAAAGAATCCACTTCCATCTGTCAGACAGTTTAGTTTTATTAGGAAACTTAACTCATGTAAGAAAGAAACATCAGATAAGTCAGGCTTTCTGAATACTTGAAGTATAATTGAACTTAATTCAGTGGAGGGGCAGCATGGTATAGATCAGTGTGTTTTCACAGTGAGGTCCGTCCCTGGACCAGAAGCATCAGCTTTCCGTGGGAATGCCCCACCCCAAACCCACTGAATTAGCTCTGGAGACCAGCCTGTTTCTTAATAAGCGATTCTGTTTTAACAGGTGGTTCTGAGACATGCTCCAGTTTGAGAACCACTGCAAGCAGTGGGTCAGAGTCCCTAGGCCTAGGCCCTACACCCAATTTTGCATTTTAAGGGCAGTGTAATATTTGGCAAGTCATTTACTCTATCATTGCTTTAATTTCCTCAACTGTAAATTGGAAATAATATATCAAATAATATATCATCTGCATTACATACCTCACTAGGTTGTTGTGAAAATCAAATAAGCTAATAAATATGAAATACTATGCTATAAAGAAAGAGCTACAGAAATGTGAAGTGATTGTGTTGGACATTAACACGATCAGTGTAATAGATTTGAATTTCATAGTAAGTCATTTTTTCTGCATTTGGTTGTCCCAGATTTCCATCCCACTCTCTTAAGCAGGTTCTGAGCTTTGAAATTTTTTCTTTTAGAAATCCTGACAAGTTGCATGTTTATACCATGTTCCTTCAAAGAAGACTGAGGTGGAATTAGTTAATCTCAAGTTATTATTGTTCTCAACATTTTACCAGCATTTTCTCTTTAAAAAGACAACATTCTTTTCACCTGATTCACCTATTACTTTAATCATTTATTGATCTTTTTCCCCCTCCACTTCACTTAGTTTCTTGTGCATGGTGAAACATAATATACATTGCAGTTGGATTGTTTTACTGGCTTCACATTGATATTAAATATGAGAGTTATATGGGATCAAGAATATCAGTTATATGCATATTGTCAACTATTTAAAATTTTTAAATGCAGTGAGATGCTGTATAAACTATGCTCCTGTCACTGATTGATCATTCTCATTGGTGTGTACATTCCCCTGATACTTTGTTTATTCATTTGTTCATTTAACAAACCTCTGCCTCATGTCTGCTGTGTTCCAGGCTTAGGACTAGGTATTGAAACAATTTTTAAGTTAAAGTAGCTTGCTGCCCCTAAGGAGTAAAAGTAGGGGTTTATCTGTGTAAACAGGTAGTGAAATTTGCATAGATAGACAAAGGAAAAAACAGTAAATGTTGCCAAGTGAAATCAGGGAAGGAATCACAGAAATGGTCATTTTGAACTAACTGTATCTTGAAGTATTGATAGGAACATATCTCTCTATATTGTATGGAGTCTGTAAAAAAAACTTGAGCCCTATATGCATTGCTTATATTACTCAGTAATATTTGATAAATGGATGAGTGACCAAAGAAAGATTGATTCTATGAGTAGTTCAGATATAAACCATATATTAAGAGGTATCATTTAATTCTTTTTTCTTGAAAATATTTAATTATTTTTGGTACCCTCAGTCATTTATCATTAGATCTGTGTTGAGTCTTAGTAAAGCTGCTCACTAAGTGGGTAAGTTATTTTGCTTTGCTGTGCCCTAGTTTCTTAGTTTTCTCCTAAGTAAAATGAGGGGTTTGAATAAAATAGCTCTTTTAACACTGAAAGTCTATAGTTTGTATGAATTATTTCCTTTTTTACTCATCCGTGCAAAAAGTTGTTTCAGTTTCTTTGAATTTTATGTACCAACTATCATTTTCTTTTACATCATGACTTAGAGCCATTAGCTTGATTTTTTTTTTTCATACTCTCCTTTAGAAAGATCAATTGTGAGCCAAAAGCACAGGAACTGACTCTATAGTTACAGCTCGGTTTACAAACTTTTCAGAAATGTTACATGGTACTTGTTTGATTTGGTAGGTGCTGCAAAATAAATACTTGTTTTTTCTTGTTATGACACTATTCTTAGGGTTGGGTTCACATCCTAGATGAACTACCCTCTTAATCGTATGGTTGTGTTATTACTTCAGTAACTGGAATTCCCTGAGATACCATCTAATCTCGGATTCCAGCCTCTGACAAATAATTTTATTGTGAATTTTTAAATTCGTTAAATTGATTGTTTTAAGACGTATTTATTTTGGAAATAATTGGAAATTGGAAATGAATAAAAACTAAAGGAACTGGAAATCACTTTTAAAGAAAATCCTATTCCAGTGTCTCAAAAGTAGCATTTTACTTTGCAGATTGCATCACCATATCATTCTTCTTTAGCTTTCAGTAGATACGAATGAGTAATATTACAGTATTTATAGTTGTGTTTGATAACTTGACACACATATGAATACCCAAATATATTTTTTCATAAAAACACATCTGTATATTCAAAAGTCCATATGCATATTATCATTAAAATGTCTAATAATATGCATAATCAATAATCGATAGTCACTAGAGGGAAAATAAAGGATAGAATTTTAAATTCATTATCCATACCTACAATATTATAAAATTTCTGTCTTAAATCTCATTTTAGTTTCCTAAAGACTTCATAAAACTTGTCAACATTAGCTTACCAAAGTTGTTTTTTGCTTGTCTTTGTTTTTAATGTCTTTGGGGAGTAAAGGAAAAAAATGATAAAATTGTTACATCCTGTAGAAATGCTGGCATTTTAGTTTATTTAATGTGATTTTATTTGCCTATACGTTACACTGTATGAAACATAAGAAATAGGATTCTCTTGTAGTTAGATACTTAGAGAGAGAATGTTATATAATGTAACTTTGAACAAATGGCAATCCATCTTTTAATTTGCTTTTCTCATTTATTCAGGATTGATGGTATTAATGATGAAATAAATTAGCAATTTCATCATTAGTTGACAAAGCTTTGATGCCGATCATAAGCATGTACTTGAAAATATGTGTTTGCTGACGTTAATGTGAATTATTTGTATTAAATGAAAAAGATCAACGTTTAAAAAATAATGTTTTGACATATATATTTTTGAACCAGTTGCCCAATAGAGCCTGAGAGGGTTGTCTGTTTAAAGTGTGCAATTATCATTTTCCCTTAATGCTGTCAGAAACATATTGGTCTTTTACAACATAAATACCTATATATACGTTAGTTATACGTAGAATACAAATAGTATATCAAATATTAGTAACCATTTTTGCTAGTTTATTTTCTTGAAGATTATAATTAACTCTTGATCTAATTTAAAGGGGTGAACTTACTGTAGTGTTTCCATAGAGAAGAAATGACTGATAAAATTTATGCTCTTTATCATTTCCTTTATGTTAAATTTAGTCACCTGCAGATCGGTGCAAGAAAATCCATGCTGGTGATGAAGTGATTCAAGTTAATCATCAGACTGTGGTATGTATAATTACCTTACAAGTCAGTGGGAGGAACTAATATAAAGATTGCCTAAAGCTTTGAAAGAATACCAATGGAATGAAAGGCCTGTTTGTGTACAAAATAATTGAATAGCCTTTTAAAAAATAACTATTTTTCTTAATTATCTGAAGAAATGTAAGGCATAGTTTTAAAAGAACATGAGGAAATATTGGTGGTGGCTGAGTTTAGATGTACATTTCTATATGGACAGGTGCAGGATAATATTACCCTATGAACTGGGGTGATCATTTTGGTATAGAAATTAAAGTGACAGTGCATACAAATTCAACCTTTTCTCGATATAACTTTTAAGTTTCATTTTATAACTTATCAAATTACCTAGTAGATATGTTTTGTAACATCATACATTCATTCATCTACTTTAACATTGATTTGTTCATTAAAGTGTCTGGCAGATTGGTTTATTTTAATGTCAGTTTTTAAATTTAAATTGGAATAGCTGAATTGGCTTTTCATTTCCCAAAAGAGGACTATAGTTTAAGTTTTAAAACTATTGCACTTAACTAAATAAGTTCATATAATTTTTTTGCTCTATGAACCTCACGATTCCCTTTCTAGCTAAGAATGACAGTGGCATTCTGTGCCTACGGTAGATTTTCAAGGGCAATTTTTCTTAATCTTAGATTTAGAAAATGAACATCATCTGATTTTCATTTTGGACTATTTTCTGTCTCAGTTGATCTATCTCTGCCAAAATAAAGTGTAAAGTTTTTAAAAAATGAAGTTAAAATTAAAATAATCTGATTATTGATTAATAATCCTCATTTTAAAAGAAAGTGGGTTTTTTTCCTGGTAAATATTCTACTTATGGCTCACTAACTCTTCAGAGTGAGTAATTATTTCCTGTTGTACCTTTTAACTAAATTTGGTTTTGCATGTTCTAGTCATAGAAGAAAGGCTGTATTTTGGGGGTAAGAAGACTCATGTGAAAAGTCTGATCTTTCTCGGTGATTCTGATATTAAGGCAGACGCTATTTCAGTTTTGGTTTTGAATAAACTGAGAAGTTTGTGATATTTTGGAGAGGCTCCTGAACACTGATAATTAAAGTTATGATGTTTCTTCGATGAGTTCATTATCTAAGTGAATAAAAGTTAATGAAAGTTTGAAAAATTAAATGTGTGGGTGTAAAGTTAATACTAATTATTGTTAGTTAATGCTAATTAATGGAGAATATTGGTCATCGACAGAGCCTATCTACACTATGACAGTTTTGATGATAAGTTCTCATTACTAGAAACTATACAAAGTGATTGTCTTGAGTAAAGTTTCTTGTCCCCTAGGATGAGGATTTTGGGCAGTGGGATAAAGCAGCTGCTGCTTCTAATGTTCATGCTGCCTCCATTTCTACAATGTGACCTTAACAAATATGACATCTGTTGGATAGTTGGGCCTATTTCCAGTTGGTCAATTCTAAGAGGATAGAGATTAGTCTCTAATGAAAAATAAAATTGTTAAAATGATATTCTTTGTGGAGCAAAGATTCTCATGTCTATTGTATATGAAAGTCTTTAAAAGACTTCAAGTGAACTAATAAAATCTCTATGGATTGGTGATATTTATATACTGTGAGAATGTGTCAACACATCTTTGCATCACAGGGATATCCTAAAATATTAAAAACTACACAGAATGATGGTTGGGGGAACTTGCTTTCAGTTTTTGCTCTGAAACTGACTTATGGTTTTAAGTGAGTCATGGTAACTATTTAACTTTATCTTTTTAATAATAATAACCATAGCCAACACTTACTGTGTTCTTACAGTGTGCCAAGCATCATGTTAAGTAGTTTACATATTTTATGTCATTTACTCCTCACAATAATCCTATGAAGAAGGTGTAAGTGGAGATTGAATGATTATTTAACCCACCCACAGCTCAAAGCTCACTGACTACAAGGCCCATACTCTTACTTCAGTTTTATTATACTCCCTCCCCAAAGTCAAATTATAAAAGTATCAAACAAAAGGGGAGGAATTCTAATAATCCTGTAAGTAAACCCCAGGATTCAGGGAGAGACTACATGGAGCCAAGGGTAGAGAAGAAGACAGGAAGTGAGAATTTACGTAACTGGGGTAGTGCTTCAGCTGAACTGAAATTAGAAATGGGGTTGAAATTTAACTTGACTGCCACTTCTTCACTCACTCCTTTCCTTCAGATAGACAAGATATGTAAAACACAATGCCAGGCACACATTAGGAGTTCAACAGAAACTAACTTTCCAACCTCCCTTCCTCCCTTTTACCTACTACAACAGTTGGGCCAATTGGAGTCCAGTTCCTTGACAGACTGCTACTACAACCTACAAATTGATTTTGGTTGATAATAGAGACATTCTCTGTCAGGAAATTATGTTGAATTCCATGAAAGTAGCCTTCCTTAATAATGTGATCAATTACTAGATTGTCTCCTTTGTGTTCAAGTAGAGGCATAGTTGTGCAAGAATGGTACCTTTCATTAAATGCACCCTACTCTGTCCTCTTTTTCTTGCTATTGCCTGCATTGTGGTCTGTGCAGTGCTTTTAACTTCTTACCAGACAATATACAGAAGTGGGGAAATGGACATTATCTGAGTTTTATTACTATGAAAGGTTTGATAGGTTGATAAATTAGTTGAAACAAGTATAAGTTAATTGCAGTCTGCAATTACCCCTTCTGTCCCTGCATTCATAACCAGGGACATTAGGGGTTGGTTATGAAATAATAATTACATTAAAGTATGGCCTAATACATCTGAAGTACATATTTAATGATATTTTAATCCAGTAATTAACTGACCAGAATAGTGAGATTTTGCCAATATTATTCTATACCAATCTAGATTCAATAATGAAAAGAGTAATATTCAATTTTATATTTTGAATGTTATTAGCCCAGTTAGTAGTTTTCTGTAATTCTAAAATTTCCTACTGCTACAGGTAGTAATGTACAATATAAAATTCGATAACTTTTCTTATTATAAAATACCTGTAAAAGCAATGTGAAATTTTTCCCTAAAAGTCTGAGAAAGTTAAATAATCACAGATGAATTCAAATACTATTTTTTGAAATTGCTAGTATGGTATATCTTCAAGATGTCCAATTAGATGTGTGTGTTTGTGTGTTTCTAGTTTGCTCTTTTTTTTAAAAAAGTACATTTTCTTATTTGAAATGAAACTGGAAGTTTTATGTCCTTTTTCACGTTGCTATATTCTTTATTATAAGTGGCTTTTAAGCTTTTCTAATCAACATACTTCTGTGGCTGAGAAACTGTGGCTGCCAGGTAGGAAGAAGAAAAAATCATGAACATCCAAGCAAAGCAGACTGAGTCCTATTGCATGTCTTCCCTGCCAGTGAAGATCCAACTCCTCAAAGGCTGCTGGAATCTCCCAAGATTTTTTCCACTTCATCTGCCACTACATTCCTCTCTGGGAGATACCTCGGCATAGTTTGAACCAACAACTCTGCCCTCATGATGCACTTTTAACACTTTTTTTTTTTTTTTAGCTGATGAGACTACTTACAGTTATTAAATCTATCTGGGCATATTCCTAATGAATCTGTTAAAATTTCATGTCAATGCTGTTTTTGGTGTGTAAGTGTTATAAAGATTCTATCCATACTAAAAACAGATATTTTCTTCTTAGGGATATCAGTTGAAAAGAGTGGGGTATGTGATGGTTGAATCCAGCATTTGGAAAATTTTCCTTTTATTTTGTGTATATACTAAAACATATTCACTATTATTTTGGAAGGTCTTCTGGAACCTGGTGACTACATTATGGCAAGAAATGGTTCAATAGATGGGGCTATAAATCCTACTGGGAAATAACGGGGTTGGGATAGTCAAGAAGAATATAGACTACAACAAATAGGGTGTTAGACATTGATCAGTGACAGATGGAAGATGAACACTGTAAACTAGTGTGTTTTGTTACCCCCAAATGGTAAACGTTGCTGAACAAGAATGCAGGTGATGGCAGAGTGGGTGGGGAGAAGGGAACCAGTTAAAGGACTATTGAGTTATCTTGAAAGGTCATTCTAACTTCATTTATGTAACTCTCAATGGCGTCTCCCTTATTCTCTCTTATTCTCACTCTAGTCTCTCATTTTTTACTCTTTCTTCACCCTCTTGTTCCTTCAACCCCAGAACAACAGGCACGTATTGTTTGAAAGGGAAACCAATGTAGTCAGAATGGATGGAGAGTGTGGTGACCCATTAAAACCCAGCTCTCCCTTTCCCTCCCTCTCACCCTACCGCCCTGCCCCTGGACTTCAGCAGGAAGGAAGGAGTGGCTCATTGAGTGGAATCAGTACCACAGTATTGGCCAACACTGATGTGCTTTTTCTCTCTCTTTTTTAATTTGTTTAATTGTTGTCTTTATTTTTTTAGGTTTTTCTTCTAATTCAGTTTTCTTCTCCTTTCCTTTACCATCCTCATCTCTTCTCACTTGACTATTTCTCCTCCATTCTTCACCTCTTTCAGGTTTTTTTTTAATTCTTGCCTATTTTCTTCTGTTCTCCTTTCTCAAAAGAGAAAGTATTTATCTTATGATTCCTTATAACCAGAATATTGAAAACTGCGACCTCAAATGGCAGTATTTGTGGTGCACCTCCTTTCTTATTCCTGTAAACACAAGATGTTGCTGGAATACAGAGATTAAATATGTTAGCATGGTGTTTAACATATTGCTTAATAAATGGTTATGATAATACCCTAAAATAACTCCGTTAGGATACTAAGAAATTGGTATTCTAAAACAGAGCACGTGAATTGTTCTCTTTTGGAAGGGAAAAATATCATGAAGAGACACTTAACCAAAAATTGAAAGAAATAATGCAACATAGTTTTTAGTTACTCATAGTAATATTTTATTTCAGGTTCTACCTTATATAGTATGTCATTTATGAGATGGTGGTAGATTGTTTTTCTTTTATTTTACCTTGAATATCGTGGATTTGATGAGATGTGTGGAAACTGGTTTTGAATTGCCACATATTGATATAAGTTATATATTTTATTTTCCCTAGAGAAATCAATTCATTACTTTATTATCCAATATAATATTTTATGATTTTTCTGTTATCAAACTACAATTATCTTAAGTCTTTATATAAAGGAGATAAGTTGTATGATACCTTAACATTGGTAACTTCCTGTGAACCAATTTATTTTTTCTGCAGATCTCTGCATCCTGATTTCTTTCGTATTTACGCAGTTCTTACTAGCTTCACCAGGAAAAGACTAATTGGTTTTAAACATGATTAACACTAATTTATTTTTATTATTAGAAACATCTTTCAGTGTCAACATACAGTTAATATGGTTCAGTTATTTTACATGGAATTTTAAAAGGTTTCCATATTAAGTGATTATTTTGTATGTTTCAACTGTATCTGTTGGCTGATGTTCTTACCTACTCTGGCTTATTAAGTGTGCAACTCATTTGCAAATCAGTGCCAATAACTATATCCCTTTTCCTACATCTATCAGAAAGGCAAAAGTTGGCCAGTCACAATTCCCTGATTTACTTTCTGTCTGTAGTAGGGGTGGGCAATTAATAGATAACAGTTAACTGCCTAATGAAGATAAAAAATTATTGCATGAAAGGGAAACACATTAGAACATCATAAAATAGGAAATTCAAGAGATAATTATAAAAGTCTCACATTCTTTTCAGGTTATTTAGCCCTAGGATTTAAATATAGGTTTCATCCACTAAATTAATATTCTGATCAGCTTGGTGGCTGAAATTTTAGGTAATGTAACCACTGATCACTTTCACATTCCCTCTCATCTTATTACTCTAATACTGGGCAATAAGGGGAATTTAAAATTGAGACAAATGGCAGAGAGAGTTCACTGTGGCCCCATTTAGAGCTGACCCTGAGTTACCTTTTTTGTCTGAGTTGTTGCATTTCTGATAAAATGATTTCTAAAGATAACTTCTACAGTGAAAGTACTTATAACCATTATGGAAGTTCTTAAACTAAAACTTTTTATTAATAAAGATGTAGAATGCTGTTTATTTAGCTATATAAATGCATATATACACATTCTTTGGTTTTGTTTTGATAAATATAGTCATCTATTGCAATATTTGCTAGTATTTTCAAATACACATATCTGTTAAATGTCTACCAGTAAATGACATTATAAAAATTCATAGAAAAGCTGTAGATTTTAAAACATGTTACTTTTTGAATACTAGGGCTTTGGTTCCTTTTAATTACGTTTTTCGTTTGGATTCCTAAATTAAATTTAAGCTGAATTTTTTCATAAGTATAGACTTTTTTTTATTCTTTCTCAGAATTCTTATAAATAGGATCTATAGATTTTTAGATAACAATGCTTTGTTTCATCCCTTAGCTTTGGTGACTAAGGCTCTTTATTTTAAAATACACATATTTCCAATGTCTTTGCAAGGAGAACAGAAATGAAACATAGGAAGGAATGGCTGAAATGTGATAATTTCCATATATATGCAAATACAAAATGGTGTTAAAATTTAACCTATGCAAATATCTTTATAAAAATTTTAGTTAAAAACCTGTATTATTGTGGTTCTTTTAAAATACCTTACAGATTTTGGGGGGAATGAGGTTCTATGATATGACCAAAGATTCATCCCCACAGTCTTTCACTGTGATGTGATTGTCTTCCTTCTCCACGTCTCCCTAGCAGAGTCTTTCAGACTCACTCAATTTTATGTTTTGGAGAAGTTAAAGAATACCATGAATGATAATGAAATAAAAATAAATGGGCTTCAATTTAGTTTTCTATACCATATACGAATGTAAACCATGAAGCCCCCAAAATAAACTTTTGGCCTTCAGAGGCCAAAATATTACCAAATAGTGTATTGAGCTGGAAGAAGGGGGAGAGAGCAGTAGGTTCAAGATGCTAAACTATACCCATAGTTTTTAAATCAGCTTGCCACAGAAGCAGAGATACCAGCAGTACAAAGGCTGCAGTTAATATAAGTGTTGGTAACAGGAGATAATGCAAGTAACAGGATATGGAAATGTATCACCTTTGGTGAAAACATTGTGGGTGATTTGTAGAACTTAATGGAAAAAATTATGATTATTATTTTCTTCCTCCCATGAGCTTCCTCATGAGCCAATCAAGAAATTCTGATTTAACCCTCAGAACTTCTTGGTTACGGAGAAAGACTCCAGAAAGGTGGTGTACAATAGGTGAGAAACAAAGTACTAGCTTCTTGTAGTCTCCAAGTTGGCTTTCTCTCTTGGACTCCCTGTCCATCTTCAGAAGTGAGGAACTGTGTTCTCTATGCTTTCTCTTTAAATATAACACACACACACACACACACACACACACACACACACACACATACATACATTATATATGTGACTGTCTGTGAAGTGCACATGAAAATATTAACTACCAAAACATATGTTTAAAGTCAAATTGTGAGCAGCTCAACACGGTCCAAGTTTTACCGTAAAATTAAGCCACATAAAAAACAAATGCTTTGATGTATGCAGTCTTATTTCACTGGATAAGTGCCTTTTAAAGTTAAGGAGACTGTGAGGTGAAGAGTGGCTCAGTGAATAACGACATAAAATTGTGGAGTTTTTCCTCTAATGAAAATAAAACTTTTTAATTCCCATATTCCTTCTTTTCGAATGTTTGTTCCTTTCATGTTCTCCCAAGATTATCTCTTCTAATCATGTTTGTAAAAATATCAGTACTAAGGTTTTATTTAAAATAGATAACACCTTGGGTCATTTCTGAATACTCTGAATTACCTATTTAAATTACTCCATGTTGGAATTTAAGGTCACTTTTTTTTTGCATTTAGTTAATTAACCAAATGCATACCTTTCAGCTTATATTTCTTTATATTTGAACCGTAGGTAATTCTTTGTTTCTATTCAGTAAATGAATGATTGTGGAAGAGCAAAATTAGGATATCTCCAAATATACTATAGTTTAATATTGTAAGACTTTATCATTAGTATTATGTGAAAAAAATAAATTTAGGTGAAGGTGAAGTTTGTAGATTGGTACTCAAATTTAGTAGTTCTAGGATCTTTGAAAAATATTGTGTATCAAAATTCATTACTTCTGAAATGTTTTTAAATGTTTTAGTAATGCAGGGGAACAGAGCACTATAATAAATATCTCAGCACCAAAAAATTTGGCAAAAACAGTGTCATTAATCTCAGGGTGATGGGTTGTATATTGAATTAAGTCTCTTCAGTGCTTTTAAAAAGAACAGAAGAACGTTTGGGTATAGTGTGACATATCATCAGACATTCATATAGGCACACTTCAAGTCTCTTTGAAATTTCCTTTGTGAAGAGGTATCATTTATACATTACAAACTGTTAGTAAGAGCCAGTGTATACACAGGAGCGTGTGTAATTGTTAATGAATGGATCTGTTACTTTGTCTTCTGAAGGATAATAACTTTGAAAATCTGTTAAGAATGTCCTATCTTCCTGCTTGTATGTGTAGAGATGTTTTCTTGTAACTCCAAATACAGTTGTGACAAAGGTAAAGAAGGTCTAAGTTGATAGGCTTACATTCTTACCTTTATGTTTATTTTTTAACTTTGCCTACTTGGGACCATAGAGTAGAGATTCTTTTCATATCTTGGTCAAATAATTCACCAGCTATTGTTTCGAAATCAGATAGGCTAGAGAAAGTCCTAAAGGGGTCAGAGACAACTTCTTCCCTGTATGTACAAAGAGGAAAGGAAGAGTGTCACCTCTTCAGCACCAACCCCAAAGTGTTTTGTGCATCTAATCTGGGCAACCCATTGTCCAAGGACCTGCCCACTTATGTTGTGTTAACCCAAGGACCCCTGGTATCCTCTTCAGCCTGATCAAAGCAATTACAAGCCCCATCTACAAGAAAGCAGAGCCTCTGGCTTTTAACTCTTGGGATACCTTAAAAACTTTCTTGGACAATTTTAATCCTGTTTGTGTTGTATATAAAATGCATTTCAATGTCCAAGTTGGGGATTACATTTAACTAGTAAGACTTGCCATTGTTTAGGGACACTGACTTTTGCTACCTGGACAATCAGGAAGGTAATAGTAGTAGTTCGGCATATGTGAAAAGCAGATTATCTTTAATAATAAGGCATATTTTGTGTAACATGTATAAGTGGGTTTTTAAAGGTTCATTCCAATCCATAAACTTAATGTGAATGAAATATTCTATTAAAATATTGAGAAAGAGAAACTTGGACTATGTACAACCACTACAAAATATTTTTCTAGAAGAAAACTTTCCTAACAGTGTTTATATAATAATAAAGCAGAATCTTTCTATGACAAATAGCAACTATATCCACGGTTATATTCCTTGTCATAAATCACTATGACTTTAGGTCTGAAGTATCCAGGATATAAATACTGTTTTTTTTTAAATGTTCATTTATAAGAAAGTATATTTGGTAATTTGAGGGAAACAATGTCTATTATAGCTTTAGTATCAAGTATATTACATTTAGAGAAAAATTTAAAACTACATCTTGGTTTTACATACAAAACTAAACTCCCTTTGGAGTTTTAAGGCACTTCATTGTCTCTGAAACATTTACATTCTCATGTCACCATATCGTTTCACTAGTTGAGTTATCAACAAATACTGATTAAGTCTCTGCCATTTGTAAGGCATTGATTGCAGGTATATCCAGACAAATAAGACTCAGTTTTTAATCCTAAAAAAAAAAAAAAAACCCTCAAAAAGTTTTGTGAGGGTAGATGAAGGGGGGGGGGCGGTGAGGAAAAATATATAACTTTAATAAGAGGCAGTGCATGAAAAAAATGCCACTGGAGAGATACAAACAGTGTACCATGAGATCACATGAGGAAAATAAGGTTCTAGCTGTAAGAGGCTTTATGATGGTACTGCATTTAATAAGTGCCATTATGGATACGTAAGATTTTATAGGTGGGAGAAAAATTGCAAATAGAAGGAAGAACGCTTTTGCAAGGATATAGCTGAGGAGAAAAGCACAGTGTTCGAGGGGAACATAATACTAACTTCACCAACTCTTCCACCCGTACTGAACTACCGAAAGTTGCTCAAACTGGTTTTACCTTGTCTCACGGCTTTCTTCACTCCCTCAACCTCCACATCACCTTCACGTGTCCAATTCCTAAGAAATTCAGCTTAGACTAATAGGAAACCTTCCCTGAACCCTCAAGAATGGGTTAGATGCCCCTTTGGGAGGCTCCCATTTCACCCTGTATCCATTCTATTGACGTACTTCTCTTAATTTATTGTAAATGTTCATTGACCTGCTCATCTCTCGCCTGTTCATTATGCTTTTTAATGGGTCACAGGTTGCACTGCAAGTACCATTGTATCCATAATAAATAGAAGGCACACAATAAATACTTAGTGATTCTATAAGTTATAATATCTAATCTTAAAAACATATTAAAATATTCTAGACATGAGCAAGTCACTGCCTTCAAGACACTCATTGTCTAGTATAGCTGTTCTTAAAATGTGGTTCCCAGACCTGTAGCATCAGCATCATTTGGGAACTTGTGAAAAAAAAATGTAAACTCTAGGGCCCCACCTCAGACCTACTGGATCAAAAACTCTGGGGTTTCCAGGAGATCCTAACACATTCTGAAGTTTAAGAACCACATTAAAGAAAAATAATATGAGACAGCTATGGCCATATTGGCAAAGGACCTATTTGAGGAATTGATTCTTTAGTTAGGCCTTTGGAGAGCTTTTCAAAGGTTTTGAGGGGAAGAACACTTC
The DNA here is from genome assembly GCF_028021215.1 of Eschrichtius robustus. Lineage (NCBI taxonomy): Eukaryota > Metazoa > Chordata > Mammalia > Artiodactyla > Eschrichtiidae > Eschrichtius > Eschrichtius robustus. The sequence goes on from NC_090845.1 coordinate 18,790,291, forward strand.
TATACTGTAGCAGTGTTTTGGAGCTGCAAAAGATCAGAGTAGAAAGAGCCGTTAGGACTCTGTTTTAAGTCTAACAGTCAGGTATCCACGCCAGAAGTAAGGCAGTGAGAGGAAATATTAATTGCTAGAATCTATTCTTTAGGATACATGTGGATTAAAAAGAGGGGGAACTGTCAAAGGTGACTCCATACTCAAAACTTAAGAGGATGATAGGGAACTTTTTGTTATTGCTGTTGAATGAGAACAGGGAGCTGAGTTTGGTTTTTAAAGTGTTGCATTCATTTGAACTACCACTACTACTATGTTTGTAATCTTGGCCAAGAAAACTTAATCTCTTTTTGCTTCAGTTTCTTCACATGTAAAATGGGTTTAATAGTTTACTTCCTCGGGCTGTCATAAGAATGAAAATATAAGTAAAAGGAATGTAATATAGACAGAAGAATCTAGCGTAGTGAATTACTGGTGCTTGATTATTCAGTAGCTATTAGTATGGATGAACTGAACTGTTGGAAATATGTCACGAGTTCTTGATAGGGAGCAGGGATGGTTAGAAAGATTTGGGATTCATGCAGCAAGTTGTTAGTGGAAGCTCTGGGAAGAGAAGAAATTATTGTAAGAAGACAGCATGAAATATTAGGGGTAGAACACTTAGCCTAGAGGAAATACCTGCATTTATTGGTTGTAAGGAGGAAGAAAAGATGGAGGACAAGTAATCAGAGATGTACCAGGACCACATCCTTTTACTAAAGCTCATCTCTGTTGTCATCTATTTGCGCTTTCCTACCCATTCTGTGTATTAGAGTTGTAATGTATTGTGATTTTGGAAGCCTAATCTAATCCTTTAGCCTGTGCAAGAATATTTAAATGTCTCTTTTGGTGTTGAGTTCACTTTTTCACAAGTCAGACAATTCCTTTTCGGATGTCTTTGATTATTAAAATGTTTTTCTTCATATGTATCCCAAACCCATTATCTCTTAAAGTTTTGTATCTTATTTAATTCCTTCCTATGTTAGGATCCCACTAGGCTCCCTTCTTCCTTCTTTCAAAGCTCCCTGTATCTCCTTGTACAGAAAGACTTCCATTGCACCCAATGTAAAGAATACTTTACAATCATTTTTCATATTAGTGTTGTATCTTCACATGGCTTTTCATTCAGGTCTATCACACTTAATACTTTAAAATCATAGCCAGAAACTCAAATGAGGAAATGGAAAACTAATCTTGAAAAATGATTAATACACATTGATATATTTTACCTATTTGGACGTGTATGTACCATTACATTTAGCTCCGAACACGGGGCTCCCAAATTTCTTGAAGTTGTAACCCGTATACTTGCCTCATTTCATCATACCATCTACTCATGTCCCCCTATAATCTGTCAACCATAAATACCTCAATAACAGTTAAAGAGAAATAAATTTATTTCAATAATTCATTACATTTAATTATATGTTCGAAGATATGTGAGGGTATCACAGAACCAGAGCTGAGAATTATTTTTCCTGGAGCTCTAAGACCATGCCACATTTGCCCTTGGATAGAACGTGGTACAACCCAATAAATGGGGACAGTTGTTAAGAATAATATGCAGTAGAAAAGATAGAAAGTAATGAAGAAATGATCCAAGTCAGGGAGCTTGAGAAAGGGCTAAGGAAAAAAGGATTATTCGCATGAGAGGCATGTTGTCTGGCTGCTGTTTATATGTATACAAGTCCTGGGATGGGACTGATATAGCTAAAACCTACCTGTTATTAAGGAAAACGTTACACATAGGCTCGGAATTACTCAGCCAGCTTCATTCCTATTCAATAATTTCCACATGGACCTGAGTTAACACTTAAGTGAGGTATCTACTGAAATCGTTCATTGAATAAAAAAAACAACAGATAATGTAGCTCTTGACTTATTGTGCACAGTTGAATAATAATTTTGTTTTTCTTTTGATAATTATATAAAAGTATAATGCACAGAGCAGATGTCATTTCCCCATCACCACCTTTTACTGTTTTAAATAGTGTTATCTTTCTGGTTCTGTTCTTTTTTGTGGGAATTTTCCATCCATAACAAACAGTCCTAACTAGATACTTCATAAAATTCACGATTTTCTAACTGGAATATTACTATTCATACATTAGGTCCATTTATTTTCTTGATTTTATTGTTTATAAAAATAACATGTTTATTGCCAAAAGTTCAGGAAATAAAAGAATAAAGAAGAAAATATGTATTGTAGTCTGTACTCCCCTTTAATGTAACCATTGTTAATGGTGTTGTATAGCTTTCTGTGTTTTCTATATTTATATAAAATTTTTTACAAAAGTAGAATTGAAGTACATTAGCTATTTTTAAACTTTTTTCTACACAATTTTTATACCCCATGCTAATGGGCATTTACATAATGTACAGTTTTTCATTGGTTTAAACAGTACTGCAACACACATGTTGCACATTTATCTCTGTGCTCTTATCCAATCATTTTCTTTTGGCAGTGAAAGTAGAATTTGGGAGTCAAAGATAAATACTTCATATGGGTCACTTTTTTAAAGATATTGCTAATCTTATGTTAGTGAGTGTGGGAAGGTTGATTAAAAAGTAGTAAAGTTATATAATTTTCTGCCATTAAGTAACATTCAGCTATAAAATTTAAGAGTAACCAAATTATTACTTTCTCATCAAAAAACAATTTCACTTTCTCATGGAGAAACAATTCTGGTTTTTGGAATTGTGTATTCAAAAAGAGCATAGAGAAACTGAAAAAGCAGGATGAATCAAATTACACTGAACGTTACACTGGAAAACACCATCTAGCCCTAAAATTTTCAACTCGTCACAATGATTATGTCATACAAGAAAATGGAAAGAAATTGGTGGGTAGAAATCAATGTGTAATTCGTTGTCAAGGGTAGATAGGCTGAAAGAAGGGTGCAGTCATCATATTGACTGCTTTAGTATAGTTAGCAATTATTTGAATTGCTTTAGTATAGTTAGCAATTATTTGAATAAATAAAGTAAATGATAAAAAGTGGTTATACTCTTTGTATAAACAGTATGTTTTCTCCCTCCAAACCTGGAACTCAGAAGTCTGCTCGCATATTTTTTTGGCAAGCAAAATGAATACTTGGATTTGAACTAACTTTACTTTGACTCTTGGCTCATAGAAATGGCTGTAGGGACACTACTTAGCTATCAGAAGAATCAGAATCAAAGTAATGTACCTTTGGGGACATAATAATCTCCACTTACATAGAATGGGAGACATTTGACCAGTTCCATTACTGTAGCTGATCCACATTAATGTGATTTTTCAAAAAACTGGCAGCCTCTTATTCGTGGTAGGCAAGTATCATAATGATCATTTTGATTCATATCTGAGACCCCTGAGGTTTTAAGTATTATAATGTCTTGCTTCTTTTTTGTCCTAACTCTTTCTCTTCACCATCACTCAATTCAGCTATAGTAGAGGTTATAGTTTAAATGAATGGTCACTCATATAAACTAAAGTCTCCCATTATCCTACAGTGGCTGTGGTCCAGAGTACCTCTTCATCATAGTCTCTGGGATCTGTGCTTCTTTTGATGGAAGTGCTCATTCTTTACAGTTTGAGCATTATTTTCGAGGCAAAAACATGATGAATAATAGGCAAAGGCACCCATTCCCTTTCATTTAGGTACCTAGGAAGAAACTAGATCACTGTTCAGACCATTTGCTAAGTCCTGCTTGCAATCCAGGATAAATTTTGACCCAAAGTATTTATATAAAACACCCTGGAAAATTCTAATCCATTAGTGTTGGAATAAAAGGTTATTCTCTCTTTTAAATGTGAAGTGTATTTCTTAAACCTTGGAATAGTAGATATTTTTAATGTGTTTCTTTAAAGCATACTTCTAGGATTTCAGATAACTGCATAACCAGCATGTCTTAAAAGCAAAGTAACAAAAATTATTCTGTGTTCAAAAATTTAAAAGGATGATAAGTAATTTAACATGGATAACAGTAGAGCCAGGTTTCAGGACATTTATCAAGTACTTCTGTTTAATTATACAGTATGTTTTGAGGTGATATTCAAATAGAATGGCTTCATTAAATTTAGCACATTATATTTTAAGTTTATAGGGTCTTTTGGAACACATTTCCAATAGCTGCTGCATTAGAGCAGCATTACCTTGTCGTTTCTTATTCTATCTTTATACCGTGGTTAAAGGTTTATTTTATTGATGCTGTCTTCCCCGCTCAGAATGTTTCCTTGGTGTGTCACTACCAGCTACTGGTAGTATAATGTCAGTCTAACGTAGGGACACTTATCTCTAAAAGATGGTGATGAGAAAGCATGTGGTGTAGTTCTTAAGCTCAGGACATTGCCAAATCCTTGTTTCAGGCATGCGGATTTTTAAATTGTACCTGTGAACAAAGCTTGGATCTAGACCTTGTGCAGCATTAATGATGACATAATTTCTTTAAATTCTAAATTACTCCATTGGTAGGATACCATTTTAGTCTCTGCTTCAACTGGTAAATGTCCATTATGTTATCTCATAATGATATGGACTCTAAATGCAATAACATGGTTAATCAACTCAAAAATAAAATTTCTTTCTTGAGTTTTTATCTCCTGAAAATTGATAGGATGGTACACCAATTATGTGATTTTCTTTTTTTTTCTTACTAATCTTATTAAAGGGGGAGAACATTAAATCTTTGAATACTGTACCTCAATTTTATTGTAATGATTTTGCTGGTTACCAGGTGGGGTGGCAGTTGAAAAATTTGGTGAATGCACTACGAGAGGACCCGAGTGGTGTTATCTTAACTTTGAAAAAGCGACCTCAGAGCATGCTTACCTCAGCACCAGCTTTACTGAAAAATATGAGATGGAAGCCCCTTGCTCTGCAGGTAATGAAGCTTAATTATAAGTCATACACCATCATTTTAGCCATAGATTATCTCAGTAATGCTTCTTTATTGTGCCTCATCTCAGCAGCATATAGATTAATCTTGTATGCTTTTGAAAATTTGTTTATGAAATGATCTCTTCACAGCTTATCCTAATAGGCTTAATTGTGATGAAATCTCAAAGTTACTATAATTAAAACCCAAATGATAAAGAACTCTGCCTTAATTTGTAAACATTTAAAGCATAATTCAAAAAAACCACAAGTTCTTTGAAGCCAAAATGTGGATAGAAATGAAAGTGAGAGGTTTCACTTTGTGATACAATCTTCTATTTAAAAGTTTTACCCGCATATAATTCTTGAGGAAACTAGATGATAGTTTATAGAATTTTTTAAAAACAGGTCATGAGATAAAACTAGTTGTTTATAAACAGTAGGTAAAGAAACTTTCAGGTAGTAATTAAAAGGTACCTATTCATTCTTCCTGACTGATCATTTTTCTCTTTTCTACCATGTACGGAGGCAAAAATAGGGAAATTGATGCGTTAGAATTTCTGCATTTTTCTTCAATGTGAAACGTCACTCCAAAATATTACTCTGGATGTCAGTAAATTACATTCATTAAGAACCAGAGGTATCTAGGAAGTTATAAAAATATTATTCTGATTGATAAAGACAAGGAAGTAATACATTTTCTACCATTTCAGTCAGGCTATAATCTTTAAACATATCATAGAAGAAATTCTTGTTCTTCACAAGACCTGCACTTTTAAAATAGAAGACCATCACCTTCCATAGAAGGTTAATTTTTAAAAATTAAAATTGCCCATTGAAATAGAACATTGCCTGTTGTTCAGATTAAAAAGAAAAGCAATAAATGAAAATGCCATTGTTATCACTGCTATGTAAGTTGTTGTTCTATATTAGTACCTTACACCATTCTTAGATTTTTTTCCCTAAAATCCTAAATTCTTCATTACATATGAACGGCCTTATAGATTATAATGATTTCTCATTGTTTAAAACTTTCCTACTTCTTGGCCTCAAAGTTGCATTATACTTAAATAACATAAAAACATATAAAATATACTAACATTAAGGTCTTTAAATTTTTAATGTGAATCTTTCTATTTTTCAAATATATGTAAAACTATATTTTAAAACTATATTAATATGTCCAAATGCATTTGACTTGCAGTATATGTTTATTATCAAAGATTTTTGGTGATCATTAAAGTTGAGAGATCAGTGTTTGACTCATTAATTCGTAGATTAGCAGATCAGACCTTCCCATCACATCATTTTATTTTCTCGCTGCATTATAAGTTGCTTTGTTGTTCCACTCTGTAGTTTTCTATTGACATGTCTTCCCCAAAGATGCTTCTTCAGAGTTCGAGAGGTGGGAACCCTGAAGAAGAGACCCCTTTCAGCCATTAGGTTTCCTTCTCTATATGTGTGGTTAAATTTAACAACTTCTCTCTAGTACCTTCCGTTTCATGGTGAACACCAAAAAGACACTAGTTTCTTGTTGATCCGTGAACTCTATTTGAGGGACTATCTCTAGAAAATAAATTGGTGATTTGGTCCTCTTTTAGATTCCTTTCCACAAGCACAAACTGGAGAATTAAGGTAATGATAATATCTAGTTAAGAAAATTTTATAGAAAATGCTGACATAATTGAAAGACCTGTATTTTTTTTTTTTTTTGCTACACATACATTTGGTGTGTGTATTCAAAGGTAGAGAACAAAGACTTTAATTTTTTAAATTACTCTACATCATTCCTTAATTATAATAGATGTTTAAGGCACTGTTTCTAGTTTCATTCCTAAATGCCAAGAAATGTGCCTCATCAAATCACTAATTATATTTATTTCTCATAGCCTATTCAGTTACTCTGAGTATATTTGTAAATTTACTTTTTCAGAATGCTGAAATCAGAAAAAAAGAAAATCAGCATTTACATAAGTGCATATATGTATTGACGTTTTTGTAAATTTGTTATTTCAACTGAATTTAGTTCACCTAAAATGTATTGTCCAAGTTCAACACCTTATAGATAAACAATACTATTAGTGGGGGCGGGGGAGGACCCTGCTTTCAACTTCTTTGAAAATTGACTTTTTACAGAGCAGAAGGAAGAGTATTAGTTTTAATTAAGTACTTTCAAGTGGTGGTAAAACAAAGTCTTAGGAGTAAGGGCAATGGATAAGTACTCTAACATACCACACCACCAGCACCAAATCTCCCTGGAATCTATTTTGAAGACCTGAAATTGTACCATTACAGAGTTCGTTTTTGATCTTAAGGCTTTGGCTTGTGCTAAAATGCAAAAAGAAACCAGAAGCATAATGGAAGCTATGTGGTCGGAATTTTTAGAGGATGTATACAACCAAAGATGGACAAAACTTGAGGGTTCGCTTCCAGAAGGGGAAAAATCAAAGAAATAGTGGGATGAGAAGGTCTTGCAGGCAGTTCTGGATTCTTTGTGACTTTGCCTGGGGCCACATATTTTTCCTAGTGGCTAAGAAAGGACCTGGGATGTGAAACATAAGTGCTTAATGTAGCAACAGTCCTCTGTGCAGACATAAGTACCATTCTTACTGTATTGCTGCTTCTGGTATGTGTACGAAGACGTTGGAGCTAAAATGCCCATTAACTCACCTAAATATAAATTTTCAGTGTTCGAACCTGAAGAATTGGACATTAGGTTATTCCTTTTTTCATAGGCTATACCAACAGTCTACTAAGAATTATTTAAAATAGAGTTTACAAAAAGAAACAATCTGTGGCATTTATTTAACCTCAATATGTCTATTTTATCTTTTTCTTATACAATACCAGGCTTAGCATTTTCAGATAAAATATGGCAAAGTTTGTATAATGGGGAGGTAGATACTAATACATGCCTCTAAAAAAAAGAACAACTTCATTCTAACAAAGGAGTAATTATTTTTTAAACTAATAAGGCAATAATTTGTACCTGTGCAACTAAAACATAACCTTATCTACCCTAAGGTAGAAGATTTTTGAGGAATATCACATGTTTTAGTGGAAGTTCTAGAGCAAATAGTAGCTTCTATTATTAATTAACTGCAATGATAAATTTTAATTTGGATTTTCTTTTGAAAATCATTCATGGAATTATAGCCAAATAAGCAAAAGCATACAATTCAGCTTCATGCTCACAGAGCAATTTCATTAGTACATTTCATGAAATTTGGCAGCTCTTTTGTTAAATTCCTGACTTCTCAGACATTTTGCAATAGAACTGAAGGACTTAAAGATACTTTAGTCAAATACTACAAGCAGATTTAATCTGGACTTGAATTCTGTTGTTATCGGCACCCATTCATATATAGTAGAGATGTTTTACCTGAGGTAGAATCTTTATTGTAAGAAAGCAAACTAGCAATTTCTTGCTTTCTGAGAACTGTTTTTTTAAAACACGTCCTTAGTAGCACCCTCTACTAATGTCCTGGATTTTGGTAAGCATGGTGATTGCTTATGGTCAAGTTCTTCCAATTCGATGACACAAATCCCGGGGAATTATGGATAGCCCTCAATGTATATTTTTTGATGTTTGTGGTTTTAAATTAGTGTGCATAGGTCACCATCTTGCACGGGTGGTGTCATTTTCTTCTTACAAGAGATGTATGGGAGAATTAGCTGGACACTGGCAAGAATGTTGATTGAAATCATCACTGGGAATCAACAACTTTTAAAAACATTTAGGAACCCAGCTTTTTTTTTGGTGAGAATGCATCTCAAAACTAATCACTAAAATCAATGCTGGAATTCGATATACTGATATAGGTTTCATTAAACACATTTTTAATATAAAATGATATAAAGCTGTATCATTAGAATTGCTCCTAAACTGTTCTAATCCATAAGTCTCTTAAGTCGATGTGATAGTTTCTTGTGTGGTTTTTGTGCTTTTCACTTTAAATTTTATTGCTTAGCATTACTTTGATGCCATTTTTACAGGACATTTAAATTAAATTTGAGCAGAAAAAGAAATGGAAAGCAAATAGTCATAGGAGTCAATTTTGTCTTTCAACTGGTGTAATGACTGAAGAACATTAATTGATTGTTGCATTTCAAATACATACAGATATGAATGGTTAAAGTCATTCTGTAAAAATAAAAAACGTAAGCAATAATAAAATTTATTTTAATATCAAAGTTACAGGTTGGGGTGACTGAAAAAAACATTGGTAGCAAAGTTTATATGTTTCTGAGAGTTTTGTTTTAAAAGCATGTTTTGAAGAGGAAGACAAGTAATATTAGATATGACACGAGAAGAAAATAAGTTTTAACTAGAAATGTAACGTGCTGACTGGGAGGCAGAAACAATTACATGTTTTACATGCTCAAATTAGTAAATAGCTGCAAGCAATTGTCACATTACATTTTTGTTCACCAGTGTTTAAGCAAATTAATTAAAGGATCTAAATCACATTTGTGTTTTTCAACCAAATGCTTTCAAAATGTTAACACTGACTACAAATAATCACCTAAGATGAAAAATTTTTAGTTTCTTTATTCTTTAGCTTCCTATTCTTTCTTTAGTTAACTTCCTAAAAATGATGCTTACTGTAAATTGAAAAAATTGCAAGTCCAGTTTCAATGTTGCAGTATCAACTATGCCAGTAAGAGTGGACAGCAATAAATACACTAGTGGTAGTTTCAATACAATGTGCAAATTTTGATGATTAATTGGAAAAAGCCATTTTGTAGTGTGACACTAAAGTCTATATTAGTTGTACATTGTGTAACTACATACTTACTTTTAGGCCCATATATCTATTTTTAACTTATATAGATATAGCTTCCTGATCAAATATATGCTTGGAAAAAATGTTTGTTTTCTTTGTAGTCTGATAGGAAAGGGAAGATTACATGCTTAAAAAAGAAGACTCAAATCTTTTGTATTTATAACTTTGGATTCTAGAAAAAGCTGTGAAAAAACTGAGTGGGAGAATTTTGAATACAAGTGTTTCTCTTGCTTAAGCTCTTTTCAAATAATTTACTACTTAAGAAAAGTTTGCCCAGGAAAAATTATGCCCAATAATTTTCCAAATTAGATCTAACATTCTTTACATGATCAAGAAATTTACGAGATTGTATGCAACTTCTTGCCTCCCAAAATCCAGAATACATTTTCTCTGGAGCATTTGTTTAGATGACTCAGAGTTGCTAACATAAAACAATATTTTGGTACTTGTATTGGGAATTATAATAAAAACGTGTTTGAACTGAGTAAGGACTTGTGTGAATGTTCTGTGCTAGAATAATGGGATATTGTGATCCATTTGAGTCTGTGCTTATTCCCAAGAGTGAATAAAATAAATGGCCAGGTTTTATACTTGATGTAATCATTCATATTTCAATGAGTATTTTCCCCCCGGAAGACAAAGCAAACTCTTTGTGATATTTGCATTAGTGAATTTTAGAGATAACTACATAATGTGTAATGCACTGTTTTAATCTTCAACTGTTTTAATCTTCATTGGTTTCATTCAAGACTTTATATAGCTCTATGAAAGCTGGGTCACTTACCAGATAGAGGACAACTAAATTAAGATACGCTTGCCAAGAGTTGTTAAAATGTAAAATGTTTCAAATAAAACCTTTAACATCAGATGTAGTTTTTAAAGTATAGACGTTCTTTTCTCATAGTCTTTAAAACCGTAGTGTTTTCAGAGGTACATTAATACCTTCCAGGTGTGCTCAGTTACCTTAGAGATGTTAGAATCGGGGACACAAGGAAAAGACCTGAGCCATCAGAGGATTTAACGTGAGATTTCAGTGATCCCTTTCCAAAGCTGAAAATTTTATTTTATAAGAATCACAGTCTCCCAATGATGTTTAAACTGGATGAGTAGGATATTATCACTATAGTGAGTCATCACTCATGATTCAGAGGAAGATTTGTGCCGTACCATATTGTGGGATACAATTTGAAGGTATTTATGTAGTTTAAATGGACAATATGAAAAATGTATGTGTACGTAACCTAATAAATTTCTGAGTCCTGTTCACAGTAGTAAGTTATCATTAATTGACCTAAGGTTATAAATGTATATTTGAAGAGATGCATATGATCATTTTATTTAGGATTTGGATATTTTAAGAGATGCATGCCAGTGCCCCCAAAATCTATCATAGATTTATTTTAGAAGAGTAACAACATATGTGCAAAATATGTCCTCCCTGTTGGAGCCTCATTGAATCTGGAAGGAAAACTTTATGTCAGTAGGACGACTTAGATATGAAAAATAAATTTTATGGCAAGGTCTTTCCAGGAAATAAACCCTCTTGGATAGAATCCAAAATGGATCCATATCATACTTGATTGCATGCCGTAGTGGATCAAGTTATACTGAAGCTTCATACTTACTTGAGTAAGAAGATGCAGTCTTAAAATACCCTTGTATTTTATCCCTAAGTGATGATAGCTCTTAATTCTCTTCCTATGCAGATTTTACCAGTTAAGAGAAAGAATCAAAAGGCAAAGTGGTAAAATAAAAAAGTATTACCCTTTAGTTCTATTTTTTTCCCTTATATTGGAAATTCTTTATAGTACAACGGTAACTACTTCTCTTATACTATGTTACGAAGAAATGATTAAAACTAAATGTTACCAAGGTAGGAAGAACTATCCTTCTGCACTATTATACTCACATATTTAGGTATTTTTTCTGAAACTAAGGCATATGTCTATTAAATTTTGAATTAAACGCTGAGAGAACTTTTTTGATTTGAGGGAAGCTGTATTTGTCACTTTTTGTGTATTTTCACGTACTTGTTGGTTATCGGTAATAGGTGTAATTTTAATGGCACTTGTTACAACTAGGAATTTCTCACTGATAATTTCAGCTTATAGCATCATTTATTCTGTGCTTCATTTAGTCACATTTTGCCTATCTTTCTAATGTTCTTTAATGCCTTCTTCATTCTTTTAGTCATTTAATTTTGTACCCTTTCAATTCTTGTCCAAAGTTAGAACATTTTTAAGACATTATAATTTTAAATTATCACAAATTTCCTTTGGGGTTAAGTAGCTATTTCCATTTTCCCATGAAGCTTCTATTTTACCGTATTTTATTTTTCCATTGCTTAATGTCTTTTTTTAGATGAGATTCTCAAGAATAATGTTTACTTTTTAGCTTGGATTAGCTTGACAAAAATAGTACAATTAGTAGACAAAAACACAATGAATATATTTAGTATTTACCATGTGTTTTACTTGTACAAGGGATACTGATTAGCCAGATGATATCTGCATGATAAACCAGTTTAAATGTTTTCTATGATTTACCAGTTAATAAAATAACTAGCCAGTAAGAGTTAAACAACACGATTGACTAATTTCTTCTTTCTCTGAAAGAAGTTGTTTTTTTCAACCACTTCAATTAATTGAACCAGCTGGCACAATCAAACCTGTTATCTGTTTAAGCCTATCTAAGAGTCTTTTTCTTCTACATTTTTGCTAATTTAACTAACTGTGTTAACTGAGGACATTAATAGCAACTCCGTGTTGAAGATAGAAACCTAGAGAAAATATCAATTTGAAGGAAGTTGACAAGGCTAATATTTAAATTTCCTGGAACGAGAAGGAACAAGTACCCTAAATAGACAATCCTGGTAATAGTCCAGGCAGAATAAAATATTTTGTTGGTCCTTACCTCACACTTCAGAGGTATTTAAAATATACTTGTAATCATTGACTACTACTTCTCCTTTTTTCCTTTTTTCCTTCCTTCCTTCCTTCCTTCCTTCCTCTTTGTTTGGGGAGGGCAGGGATAGGTACTAACCAGGAGAAATTACCTTTAGTTCTACAGGTGGTAAAATAAAAGGAGAGAGGTCTTCAAAATAGTAGTAGTGACCCTAGAAAAGAAGAAAGAGAATAAAAGTTTGTTAGATTATTTTTTTAAATGCTTGTGTTTTTAGAACTTGTTTTTAAGTTCACTTGTAGTGTTAGGATATTTTAAAATAAGAGCATATTAGAGCATTTTAAAAGCATACTGAATATAAGTTTTTCTCTCACAGTGCATCTGTTATAGAAAGTTTTGGCAAGTAATGTACTGTGTAATGAATGTTTTCTTTACAGTTCTATAATGATTAAATTTTGGTTAGACTTGTTCTTTAATGTCATTTGTATTTAATACCAAGATGTCCTGACAGAGAGGAAACAATTATAAACAGAGTCACATCACAGATCACACTTGATCTAAAGGTCCTATCAAACCTCATAAATACACTACCATGTGTAAAATAGATAGCTAGTGGGAACCTGCTGTATAGTACAGGGAGCTCAGCTTGGTGCTCCGTGACGACCTAGATGGGTGGGATGGAGGGGGAGTGGGAGGGAGGCCCAAGAGGGAGGGGATATAGGTATACATATAGCTGATTCACTTCAATGTACAACAGAAACTAACACAACATTGTAAAGCAATTTTACTCCAGTTAAAAAAAAAAAGGTCCTATCATTCAAAGATCTGTTGTAGAGGCATGTAATACGTCCTTAGAAAGAATATAATTCTTTATTTCCTCAGGCTTCATGGTGTTCATCTGTATAGGTAACTCCTGATTACCTATATAAATTTCAGGATTTCCCATTGCCAAAATTTTTGTTTCTAAAAGACATGCATAGTTAAACATAACAGTCTTTACTGTGTACTTTCAAAATATATCAAAATTCCTCAACATGTTAACTTCCTATTTTTTTACATCATATAAGATAGAATATTGTAGAGTCCCAAAATAAATTATCAATTATTTTTCCCTTCTCTCTCTCTTTCTTTAATTTCTATTTCACATAGATTAAAACTTAACCGTCATTTTGGCAGGATGTGTGATTTCGAGCTATTAAGGTGAGCTGTGTAAAAAGGAAGGTCAAAAACCATGAACTGAGTCATAAACTATGTAGCCTACCCCAGTGACCTACATTGTACATTGTATTTATGCTTGGATTTTTGAACAAATTTTGTTTATCTGTACAAAAGTATTGTCACAATATAAAATAGTTGTACAATGCCATTTTTTGAGTGTCCAGCAATACGTGTTAAAGTAATAGAACTATGGGTCTATATAGGTATGCTAAAAAGTGTTTTCATACTGGCTAAAATGGCAACATCTTGTCATGTGAAGATACAGTTAATTTTGTGATCATTATTTTTGTTTGCAATTGCATTAAAGTTCTTATTTTTTAATATGTTATTGTATATGTAGCTAAGCAGTAAGATCTGTAAGATAAACATGAAAATTTGTGAATTTTAGTTTCACTTTAGAATAATTTCTCGAACCACAATATCATTTCCAAATGCTGTGACGTTTAGAATTGGGAGTGCTCGTAAGTTAATGCATCCTGATGTATTGCTTCATTCAGTATATAGAGAATCTTAATTTTTTAAAAAACTTATTTAATAAGTAAATACAGGCATGAAAATGAGATCTATAGGTATGCAACTAAAAATTATTTTAAACAATGGTAAATGTGTGTGCCTATGAAAAATGAAATGATTGTGTCACACTAATCACCATACTTTTGAAGATGTACCATAAAATGACTTTGAGAGGACAGTATTGTTTATATTTATGAAAAAAGTACATTTTCCTAGAAAATATTCTCTCGTATTGGCCTTTCATACTCCATTTTTGTAAACTTTTTTGAGAATCTGTCACATTCTACTGACTCAGGAGTGTAATGTATCTTTTTTGGGAAACTATCTGAATTATCTTTCTTGTATACCAGTCAGGATGTGAGTGAACTAATTTTTTTGGAAGTTACTCTTTATTATCTTTCTTTCAAAAGTGGGGATTCTAACGAAGCAAATTTAAATACGTTTCTGACTGTGAGATAAATCTCCCCATTATGAAACACTGCATGATTGATTTACCTTATAAATAGCTTTTACGCGGTTATGCCATACAATAAGGTGAGTTAGGAACTAAGTGAAAACCTCTAAAGTGATCAATTTTTTGTTTTTGGAGACTCAAAGGAATATCCATGTGCTAAATAACATGCTTCTTGATTTCAGCCAAGTTCAAAAACTTTGTAGAAATAGATCATTTAAAAATGATAACTATGTGTCATTGTTGTTGTTGTTTTGTGTGTTGTTTGTGTGCGTATGTATTTTCTTTTTCATTTTAACCAGCCTCTTATACCTAGAAGTCCCACAAGCAGCGTTGCCACGCCTTCCAGCACCATCAGTACACCCACCAAAAGAGACAGTTCCGCCCTCCAGGATCTCTACATTCCCCCTCCTCCTGCAGAACCGTATATTCCCAGGTATAAAACTAACCATCATGTTGTTCTACGTAGCTTCTAGCTAAAGACTAACCTAAGTGCTTGTAAACTGTGAAGTAAATTCTCACGAAACACCTTGAACATTTTCTCAGTTAAGAATTCTGAGCACATTCTGGAAAATCATTGCATTATAGAGACTGTGCTCTAGTTAATAATAACAATAACAATAACTAATTTGTATTAAGCACTCTACATTAAATATCTTATAAGCATTATCTCACATAATAGGAAACTAATATAAAATAACAGCTAGGATTATTTTAGTAAGGAAAAAATAAGTGAGGCTCTTTGGTAAGAAGCCCCAGGAAATCTCAGGTTACTTTGAAGCATTTCATACTTTATTTCTAAAAGAGAAAGTTAGAGATAACTTCTATGCTTTCTTAAATGTATGTAATGAGGAAGATTTTTTTTTCTTGGATGATGATGAGGGAGAGTGTTTCTTCCCCCAATACCTCTGTATCTACAGTTTCCACTTGGTTAGTTCATTAGTGTTTCTTTCAGAAAGTAGAGAGAGTTTGCAAGAGAATGAGTTGCCTTTAAAGTCTATTTTCAGATTTCTGGAGGCTGTATCTCCATTTCATGTTCCAAATTCCTATTTGAAATTCTTGGCAGGTGGAAGACTATAACTTTGTGCCATCATGCATTTTGTCCAAAAGCATTATGATTTCCAGCCTTGTGGAATACAAAAATTATGGAAAAGGGCCAGCACTAAATGGGGATAATTAATACCAATCACAAAGTATTTGATTCAGTTTTTAAATTAGTTGTGCAGTCATTCAAAAACAATAATTTAAGGTCTCTTGTTTTCAAGCTATACTTAATATTAAAATTCTTTAATAAATAAAAGTACTGAAATTCCTTGTTTTAATTAATTTTCACTATTCTTTACTTTAGTACACCTAATGTTTCATTCTGTTGGATATGATGGTACTGACATTTTACCATCTAAATGCTACATGACAACATGGCATGTCTGCAAATACTGTGTTGTCATCTAGTAATAAAACTGCAGTCAATTTTATTAACATTTTAGGTCTTTTTTTGAGAATTAAATGTGGTTGTGAGAACATGGTTTGTGAGAAGATACAATTTACTAAGCTGGTGTTTCAAAAATCGTTCTAATATATAATTTACAGTCTTATGTTAAATTTACAATCAGATGTACAAATTCATCTGATAACCTAGTCAAATTCAAGTTGAATTTTAATTCTATTAAGATAGTGTCAGACTTTTTGAATACTCTTGTAAGAGGAGCAATAAAAGCATGTGTGTTTCAAATAGGAAATGACTCTTTTGGTTTGTTTTCATTTTAATGGGAAAGATTTTTATTTCAGTGCAAATGATTATTTAAAAGACCTTATTCTTCAGAGGGCTACATGTACAGATAAACATCAGAAAATTATTTTTAGCAAGTCTCTGCAGTTTTTTGATGTTCTTTCCTTGTCTCTTGGATAGGGAGGAACTTAAAATAAAGAGAGTATTTCCTAGACAGAATGTATTTAAAATGTACTTCAGAGGACAAAGGAGTTAAAGAATCCAGTTCTGTCCTCTAAGTGTGGTGCAGATATGATGAAGGCAATATATTGAAGTCAATAAAAAGCTTTAAACATGCTGTTTACAAAAACAGGAGAATGCAAGAGATTGAAGTGTCAGCATAGTGGTACTTGTTTTGGTAGTATTGCTTGAACGTTCCATACTTTTCAGTAAAATTCATAATTAGGGTATTATCTGTAGCCTTAATTGATTCTTAGTCTAGTGTGTAATTTAACAGAATGTTCTAAATACTTTTGAGTCAAATTATTAGTTCCCTAGTCACACAATCGTTTGATATAGCCCAGTTAGAAAATATGTGCGTGAGAGTCCCTTTGTACCACAGCCTCATATAAATTATCTGCATTTTCTGGTTTGACTTGAAGTTATAGTCATAAAACTTTTTGCATTTGTCATTCTTTTATAGATACAGCTGTGGCTTTTTTTTTCTCTTTTTGAGGATGAATGAGGCTCACCTAATTTAACTCATCTGAATGTTTATTTTTTCCTACATTAAAAACTTTTGTTTATGTAAGATAGGCATTTTGGTGATAATTTGAATTGTAAATAATAAAAGCTTTCTCATCTTAAAACCAAAAAACCTTAAAAATGGTAGGACTAGTTGTCAAATTAGGTAGACTTTTTTTCATGTGATTATAATTCTTTGAACACATTTATTCCAGAAAAAGAATGTGATTGCAAAAGTGACTTTTTCTCTAAAAGAGAAAACACTCATGTATGTGAAGTGAGTGAAATTTGGTCAGTTTTTTATTATATGACTGTATACAATTTCATTATCATAGTATACAGTGAACTTTTATACTTAACCAAATTTCTTTTTCTATCATGAAAACCGAGAATTTGTAGGTCTTGCGCAACTATGAAGTTTAAATACTAATTTCTCTTATTAATTTTACTGTGAGCCATTAAATATAAAGATAGTCCAGTGAAGCAGTGCTCTAACTTTCCATCTGTTCCCTTAAATCCTTTTTAGAGCAAAAGTGTAGATTTATTATATATATGTATAGATGTATAACATTAATAAAATTTTTATAGCAGTACAAATTAATATGTTGAGTTATTCAGGGTTCATAATGTGAGTACATATACACACGGGCACACCCACTTACTTATATACGCAATACATGTGCCAATTCATTCTACTGCAAAGTTTGGTTTTGATCTGTACTTTTCTTAATTCAACTTTATTGAATTCATTCCATATAGATATGTCTAATAAATCTTCTTTGTCGGTAGAAGGCCTCTCTTTCATATCATTATGGAGTGAGGAATACCAGCCCTTCCCATTTTCTACCACAGGGTGTGTCCTTATAAGTAGAGCATGGTGAGTTAACTAGGGCTGAATCACCCTCTGATCTCAGCTGCATTAACATTCATGTCACAGGCCTGACAGAAACGTCTGCCCATTTATGGATAGGCATAACCTTCCCCAGTGCCCCAAGTTCATTAGGGCTGTTTCCAAGCTAATTGCAGTGTCAGTTTCTTTTTGCTAGAGGACTAACTAACAAAAAGCGCCAGGCAATTTGTTCAGGAAAAGTTTTTAGCTAGCCGAAAATAAAATTGTGCCTGGATTTTATATTCATTTTCTTTGTGTTGCCTAAGAACTACTTTCATAGTTACAATTTGGTAATAAGAAATACTTTTATTTAAAAAAATAAAAGAGTGACAGCTTGCTGATTCAGTCAGTCTTGAGAATATTATTTACTACTTTCTACATAGTTCAAATATTAGGAATATAGTTCTCTTCATTTGGACAAGCCCAACCTAGACATTTGTATACTGAGAGAGAAGTATAGTATACTGTAGTGTAAAAGTATAATATTTTTGCTGAACTGAAACTCATATTTTAGAATTGACATTAGATTTATAAGCTCATCACCATCTCATAAGACTTAATAGGTCACTTAAAAATTTGTTATTTTTGTCTGTCTTGTTATAATTCAGTTTATTCTGTGGATTTAAGATTTCAGTCTTGGCACTTAAAATTAAATTTTAGCTGGTTTGATAGTATTCATGGCACTGTTTAGGGTAGAACTGGAAACAATTAAGAACTAGGAAGAAATAAAATTAGTGATAAACAAGGAAAGAAACATTGCATTTACATCCATAGTCATGTTCTAGAATATGAGCTTTTCTAACAGAAATTTTATAGCTAGTCAGTGAAATTATCATAAAATAAGCAAGGTTCATTTTAACTAATCCTAAAAGGAATATTTCTACCAAAATACCACTCATTATTGTCCCAATCACCTGGGCTGTGTGATTAATATTTACTATGTGTGAGTAACAGTTTTAGGGATCCCATAAATTTAAATTAGAGATTTTTCACTTCAGAATCCTATAGAAAAAAAAAATCAACTTGCCATCATCTTAAATCCCATTTTTAAACTCTATATATGATAAGGTTTCTCCACCCTCTCTCCACAAGAAATGTTGCTGATGTGTAATTAAATTTTGATATATCCATTTAGAATGAGTTCCATGAACATATCTTTTTTTACTATTAAATGAGATAATGCCGTTTAAATACAGAGGATAATTCTTTTCATTAAGGTTTATTTTAAATTAATAACAAGCTGTTTGAAATTCGTACAACACCAGTTTATATAGTGCTAACTTGGTTCTTAAGGTCACAGTACCGTCACAGAAGTGGCAGTTCTTAAATACATCTTTGTTTTTAAGCAGTGCAAATATTACCATGAATCAATTAGATAAACTGGCAGAAGAAAGCTACATTGTTAGCATTGTTAACATTATACCTATTTTCTTAAGCACTAAAAGCAATTTATGAGCTAAGATGATTTCTTTTATGTGCCATAGTATTGAACATGGACTAGAGCAGGAGTTAGAAGATCCATGGCCCATGTCTAGCTGTGTAACCTTTAGGCTAGTCATTTAACCTCTCTGAGCCTTGGCATTTTTTTTCCTGCAAAACAGGAATAATTTAAAGTTGCCCTATAAACCTCAAAGAAAGTTTGGAAAGATCAGAAGATATATAGGAAGGATATTATTACTACTTTAGACTGTCTCTGTCATTTTACCACTGTAACACTTTTCTACATCCTTCTCCTTTACCCTTTCTTTAGGGATGAAAAAGGAAACCTTCCTTGTGAAGACCTCAGAGGACACATGGTGGGCAAGCCAGTGCATAAGGGATCTGAATCACCAAATTCATTTCTGGATCAGGAATATCGAAAGAGGTTTAATATTGTGGAGGAAGATACTGTCTTGTACTGTTATGAATATGAAAAGGGAAGATCAAGTAGTCAAGGAAGACGAGAAAGCACCCCAACTTATGGTAAGAGTTCTTCTCTTACATTGACGAAAGAGCTTATGTCTGGTATGGGAACCTCAATTTCTTTTCCTAGGCTTTTGGGTTGTGAAAATTACTTGATAGCTTTTGAATCTTTATAATTGATCTGTGTCTGTCGTGTGCTTCC
Source organism: Eschrichtius robustus (assembly GCF_028021215.1). Taxonomy (NCBI): domain Eukaryota; kingdom Metazoa; phylum Chordata; class Mammalia; order Artiodactyla; family Eschrichtiidae; genus Eschrichtius; species Eschrichtius robustus. The sequence continues at coordinate 18,810,492 of NC_090845.1, forward strand.
AAGTGGAATCTCAACAATATGAGGCATGACGTTAAAAATTATTCTAAGTTTTCCGAAAATAAGCAAGAAGAGTAGGTAGCATTTTAACTCATTAATGATTTATGGAAACCTTTTTGACTCACATGTAATTTTTGTAGATCAGGTGTTGCCAAACTGGACTAGTTCAAGGGGTTTTTTTCCCTTTTTTTAATGAATATTTACTGTTAACATGACTTATTTAAAATAAAATTTCCTTATTTCTCAGGTATTAAAAAATCTTTAGATGGACTTTTCTGGGTAAAATCTCATGTCAATTTTTGTTTTTTATAAGAAGCTGTAAATTTTGAGTGGATTTTAAATAGGAAGGACATAATGTATTTAAAGCAAAGATGGGCCTAGAGTTACCATGTCCCAGGATTTTTTATCTGACTCCTGTTTTTCCATGCATGACCAAGACAGTAACCCAGTCACAAATACTTAAAATTGATATAGTGTAGCTGAAAGATTTGCAGATAAAGTTGCCTAAAGTTAAAGTAGTAACACCTATGGTCCTATTGCAAGAATGAGTGTATTGAACTGGAATTCTATGCTCCTTCCTTTTCAGTTTTGGGGGAGGGGCAGGATCCTTGCTGATTAGTCCAGACTTGATCAGTGGGAGCTGAGCAGAAGGAAAGTTGTTTCTAACTTTCTCTTTCCACCTGCCTCCCTTACTTTTTCACTATGGCCGTATGCCTCCCTCCTGTGGTTCCGAAAGATTACATACCTTATTACCCACGCCCTATTTCCTTACATCTCTTTGGTAATAATTATGTATGAAACGTTTTGGCCAAACCGATCCTAAATAATAGGAACCGTACCTATCTTGCTTTGTGTTATTCTCTGTACATGTGCTGTTTTATCATGTGCTCCTCCTCAATTATACTACTCTGGTGGCACTTATTTTGAACTGTCATAAATTGAAGGTATTTGCACTTTTGCTTTTCTCCACTATTATATTGTAAACCTCTGCAGTATAGAGGCCTGCCATCTTTTTATCCCTGCCCCTGCCCCATCACATGAGATTTTTATTTTTGTTCATTCGTTCCACAAGTACTTATTGACTACCTATTATTGGATAGGCATTAATGTATATCAACTCTTCTTTTGTTATGTCCCAGAATTTTCTGGCTATTTTCTACTTTTGTTGAAGTAGATAAGAATGTTTAATTTAAGGGGAACTTATAGTCACCAGATGAAGTTGATTATTGACAGCTTTATAAAAAAATAGTTTACTAAGTGCTTACTTAAATGGCTATGAATTGTTAGTTCCTTCAGACTATGGTTTAAAGCACCTAGTGCTATCATGTTCCACAGATCATATCTCTTCCAATAAAATAGAATACCATTTAAATTTTAGAAAAAGTAGATATCCTATAGATACTTGATGTACTTTTATAAACCACTTAGGAGAAAAGAAATGTATATATGCTTAAAAGAGGGATAAGGAAGTAAAAGCAAAAGTTCTTTTACTTTTGGTCATATAGTCTGAACGTCCACTAGAGATACTTATAGATACTTCAGTAGATATTCCCTGGCACAGCTTGAAAGTTGTTCCAGGTAACTAGCAGTTTAATGTATATTTACCTTTTTAAAATCAGCTCTTAAATAATAAAACTTACCTTTCACATACGTGAATTTGTGGCCATAGTATTCCCAAAGATTAATTCATTTGTTAACTCATTCAGCTAATATTAGTTGTGTACATCAGGTCAGCCAGGCACTTGGGCTGCAAAGATGAATAAGACATAAATCTTCCCTGGAAGGCAGTCACAATGCAGAGGGAAAAAACAAAGAGATGCAGTGCAGCCAGTTTAGGCAAGTAGGAAGGTGTGAACAGAGTGCTGCAGTAGCCTGGGAGCTGAAGCCCCAGAGTCTTCCTGGGAAGTCACATAAATAAAAGTGACATTTATGCTGAGTTTTAAATGATGAATAGTCATCATCCAGGGTTTCTAAATGCTAGTTATCCCCACTAAATACCTGACACCTTCTCAAACCTAGATCTGAGATCTGAGGGTTTATATAAATCTCCCAGCCCAGACCCTAAAGGCCCCAAGTAACTTCAAACCTTAAAAAGCAATAATCGATGACAACTTCTTTATTTAACCTATAAAATGGTCCCATTACATGGACCCCCAAGTGTGACAATATTCTCTTGGATTTAAAAACAATGATAATGAAATACTTGATCCTGCTGAAGTATATTGGAGAAAAAAAAACCCTGAAGTTACAAAAAAGTCCACATTTTATATTTTCTGAAAATGACAGTAATTTAACCTGTTAGCACTTGTGTAATGCCTTAAAAGGCATTGTATAAGTCCTTTAGCCTTACAGTGTTCAACTTAGTTCTTAGTTACAAATACCCTTATCTTCAAGTATGTGGACTTAGTCACCATTACTACCTATTAACTTCCCAGCTTACCTGTTTACTCAAAGAGGTTTAGAGTTATGAGTCTAAATAGGATTTTGAGAAGCAAAGGAGAAACATGATACAGTTTTTAGTGTGTGCTTTTAGTTTCATTCATATGATAGATATATAAGACAAAAATATTTAGGGAAGCTCTGTTATTAGACACTGTGACAAAGAAACAGATGGAAAGAAAAATACTTGAAAATGTCCTAATTGTGAGCTTTAAAATGTATTGATTAACCAAGGTTCTCATTTAATATCATGAACCCACTCTTTGTGGCTAAGAGTGAATTAAAAGATCAGTTATTTGCCCTAAGCTGTAAGATAAATACAGTATGGGTAGACAGTGGATGGCCCGTCTAGAAAATAAGTAAATAATACCTGTTGAGATTTATGTATGCCAGGCACTCTTCTAAGCATTTAAAAGTCATTAACCCATTTAATCCTCACAACAACCCTGTGAGGTAGATACTAATAGAATCCTCACTTTACAGATGGGTTAAATAACTTACCCAACTAGTAACTGGTAGAGCTGGGATTAAATACCTATGGATATTTGTTGACTCTACCAGTGGTACTAGATAACTAACTATTGTGAAAATAATTTGCAAAATTGTAGGAAAGTAATTTCCAAAAATTTCATTACCCCTTCCAAATTCAAGCATTTGATTTCAGGCAAGCAGAACTAGATCTGATTGTATATGTTCTTCTATATGTTTTGTATTTCCTGACACTATAATAAACATGCATTTACATAGACATGGCCTTAACACACCTTAGGAAAAGATAGCTAAATTGAGGGGTACAGTTAGCAACAATGTGTATGCCCTTTTTAAATGAGAGAGCATATAATAGGTTTTAATTTCCTAAAACAACAAACAAGAATGATTTCTGGAAATACAGATATAGTAGGTGAGGCAACCTAGATTAGTGATTGCTGGCATTGGCTTTATCATCAGCCATACTTGGTAATCCTGACTGCCATCTAATTACTCCAGTGTGACCTTAGGAATGTTACTCAAGGCCTCAATTTTCTCATTTGTTAAATGAAGATGATAATATATGCCTCATAGACTTTTTGCGAGAATTTAATGACAACACACTGTAAATTGCCTAGAAAGTGCCCAGTATGTGCTAGATATTTCTTTTCACTGTTGTCATTATTACATAGAGACTTTAATGTTGCTGAGAAAATGGATCTTGAGTGTTTTTACCACAAAAAAAGGGTAACTCTTTGAGATGATAGATGTGTTAAATAGCTTGATTGTGGTAATAATTTCACAGTGTTTACATATAATATCAAATTATCATGTTAATATATGCAATTTTTATTTGTCAATTATACCTCAATAAAGCTAGGGAAAAAAACAAAGAACTGAAATATCTCAACAGATAAATAATAATAATATGAGCCATTTAAAAGTCTTTGAAGAATAAGATGGAGTGAATAAACAGAAAGTTCAGGGGGGAAAAAAAGAAACTTTAATGTGAAAGTAAAAGGGTGAAAAAGGATAGCATTAAATCACTTTAACTATTTGGTCTCATCTGCTCATGCTTCAAAGGCAAAGGTTCAAATTTGATGAGATCAGTTGCTTGGCAACTTTTCAGAATGGTAATATTTCCCATCAGCTTTCCCTTTTCACTGTTCACAGACTCCTTGCCCTTGCTGTTCCATCACAGCACATTTCTGTGCATAGAAACCTGCTAAAAGGTAGACACAGTTGGCTGAGTCCCTTTGTGGTTGTGAGTGGTCATATTTTATAAGACTAGGATAAAAACATATTTTTTACAATAATATTATAGAATAGTATTGGTTTGAAGGAATTCAGACCTTTTCTGATTTATTGAAAATCCAGGACCTCACAAAAAGCACATGAACGAATGCAAGGTTGGTATTTTACAAGTGCTCCTCAGAAATGTTATTTGTACACACTGTGCATTGAGGAAAATTAATTTCTGTAATATTATACCTGAACATTTTCCACCGGAGTAGTTGGAACAAGAGAAAACCAAATACCATGTCCCTTTTATCCACATGAATAGCAAATGGCTTCAAGTGATTTAACAGTAGCATGGTGAAGGACTTATGGGCAGTGATACTGTGAACTGAGTTTTATCAGTGTGAGGTAGGGATATGGTCTGAAGGTTCCAGGGTCTCTCATACTTCAAAATCACCTTTCTCTGTCTTACAACTTCATTCTATCTTTTGGGCAGTTAAATTATAATTAATAGCATTATTTCAAACATTTCTTAAAGGTACACATAATACATTCGCATTTCTTTATTTCCAAGTAAAAGCTTGTTCCCTTTCCTGTGATTTTTGAATATAAATTATCTTCCTTATCAAATAAAAGTTCAGCTGTCATTCATCAGCTATGCTAGAGAGAAAAGAAAATGGGATTCTAACCACAAGAAATTTCTGTGCTCAAGTAAAACGCACTACTTCCAAAGCAGAACTAAACATAGAAATAGAAATTAGTGAATCAAAAATTCAGAAATATGAGATATGTACTATACTCACAGGAATTCTTATTCCTTTGGACTTATTTAATACACTTCATAAAGACTGCATGTTAGTTAGCTTCACAAAATAATTTTGAATATCAAGCTGATGGATGGTGATAAGGGACCATGTAACTGATGGAAAAGTAGTTCAGCAATATTTTGGCATAGAAATAGAAAATAGCCTGTTCCTAATGTAAAAATTAGAGTAATCACCTAGGGAAGGCACTCTTCTTTAATTTGTATAATTTTACTGATAGAAATAGAGCATGAGTTTTGAGGTCAGATAGACCTGAATTTGGCGCCAAGGCTTGGCCTTTAATAACTGATTGACCTTGTAATTGAGCCTTAGCCTCACTGTGTTTTTGTTTCCTTATCTGTAAAATGGGATAGCAATACTACTTTTAGTGTTTTTATGAGCATTAAATGAGATACTATATCTCAAGTACTTAGCACTGGTCTTGCCTCATAGAAAGTACTCAAGAAATGGTGCCTAGGGACTTCCCTGGTGGTCCAGTGGTTAAGACTTTGCCTTCCAATGCAGGGGGTATGGGTTCGATCCCTGGTCGGGGAGCTAAGATCCCACGTGCCTCGCCGGCCAAAAAACATAAAACAGAAGCAATATTGTAACGAATTCAATAAAGACTTTAAAAAAAAAAAAAGAAACCATGCTTACAAGAAATGGTGCCTAAATGGCGTAATAAATTACTGCTGCTCATAAATAAAAGTGTCTCAAAGATTCTGAAGTGCTGATGGATCAAATTAACACTTCCTCCTTTCCTGTGGAGGGACTTAATAAAGAACAAAAGGAATGGAAGTATTCCCTCGGTTTGGTCCCTCTACCTACCCAATAAATAACCAGCCATTTAAATCGTACCAATTAAAAGAAATATACAGTTTGCTTGTCTCTTTTGGTTTGGTTTTGAAAAGTAGAAGGAAGAGCATCAGATAGCTCATAACACTAGAAACCTTCGTGATCCAAGTCTTCTTTTAAGTTCTGTTATTGAAATCACTACCTCATATGCTAGGCAGAAGGGCCTAGTTATAACCTCTCAGCATCAAAATTTTGAAAACAATTCAAACCCCACACCTTTTTAAAGTTTAAGATTAGTTGCTTTTAAAAAAGGATAGTGAAAATAATATGTGAAATAAGTTAAATAGTTGGAGACTTTCAAAGAAATGAAACCTGGCAAGATCAGATTGCCCTGAAAGAATTGAAGGTACTAGGTAATAGATAAAACAGTAAGCTTAAGAAAAAAAAAAAAACTTTTTTAATAAAGTTCCAGAATATTAATATGTGGATAAAAAGGAAGGATTAGCAAACCAAATCAACAAAGCTGATGCAACTATTAGAGGAAAAGAAAAACTCTTCAAATGAATTAACACAAAGATATTAGTGCTTCCCTTAAAGACAAAATGGGAAAGCCAAGAATAGAAACAGTCCAACTCAGAGATTCTCAACTGGGGTCAGTATTGCCCCCTAGGGGCATTTGGCAATTTCTGGGGACGTTGGTAGTTGTCATAAATGGGAGTCGAGGTGCTACTGGTATCTAGTGAATAGAGGCCCAAGATGCTACTAAACATCCTACAATGAATAGGACAGCCCCCAACAATAAAGAATGATCCAGTCCAAAACAGCAAGAGTGCTGCTGTTGAGAAACCCTAGCTAAATTAAGAAGAATCAGTTGCAGACAAATTGAATACAGAAGCAGATGTATATGACTAGAAAATCAAAGAGCCCTTGTATGACATAGGGCCAATTGCCTTTTTTGTATTCAAAGAGTCTGGGAACTTATTGCTCTGGAAAGATAAACCTGCATTTACTCAAACTTAGCATATTCTCTGAGCAGAAGTAGTATAAGGTTGTGAGTATCTGAGATGACTTACCCTGCTCTATAGTAGAAAACCTAATCCTGACATCCCCTGGAACAGGAGGGAACTCATTGTCCCTAGTTGAAATCGGAATGCATTTTCCCTCAATGGGAAAAAGATATAATAAATGACAGCAAGGTGAAATTTAAATAGAGTGGTTAGTGTCTGCTTTCAAATCACAATGTGGCTTAAGTAATCCAGCATTTTCCTATGTATGTTCTTCAGATCACTAGTCCTGAAAGAGAATCTTTGTAAATGAAAGAGGTTACGTGGTTAAATAAGATTGGGAAGCTCTTGCATATTTTATCCCCCTCTTGGAGATTAATAAATGCACATTAGCATACTAAAGGCTTTGAAAATCTTGTTGAATTGGGGTTAGCTTATTGTTTCCCACATGTATTTGTACATTGCATCTTTTTTGGTTTTGGTCACAAAATACTTATTAACCTCCCAATGGAACTAATGTTTGAGGAATTATATTTTGTAAAGGCTGAAATAGAGTTTCAGCTCCTCTTAAAGACCCATATACCAGTGATAAAATTTCTTTGTTTTAAGTTGCGAACAGCTGACCTAACAGATAAGCATTTGGAAAAGCCTCTATTCTTAACTTGAAGTCTGCCCCAGCAGACAGCTTGTTGAATGTCATCTTCATTTTTATTGTGCAGAAAAGCCATTTTCTAGAGTAAATCTTATTTGTGATGAAAGTCCAAACTAAAGTAATAAATATTAACTGGAAAGATCAGTGCATGGCTCCTCATAGAATTACTGGTATCACTGCAGAACAATTTGCTAGAATCATGAAGGAAATAGAACCCTGGGGATAGAAAATGTCAAGTGTTATATCCAATCTTGTTAAAAGAGAGATGACTAAAAACTATACACTGATTATCTTAATGACTGGAGACATTAGAGGAAATAATTAAAACAATATACAGCCATTTAAAAGTATGACAACCTAGCATCACTTTATAAATAACACATCATGTCAAACCAGTTTATTTTCCATCTTTGTTAAGGGATGGACAACAAATACAGTTACATCTACAGTTTATGTTCTAATCCTCCATTAGTTCTTTACCTAGCCTTTAAGAACTTTTTGCAAGAGTTGCAAACTGGCTGGGAGTATACTTTTTTAAAAAGCAGTAATCATACATGTCAGTGAATTATTTTTGAAGAAAAATGAATTGGATTTTTGTGTAATGCAATGGGCTTGAATTCATCACTGAGGCAATTTAATGCAGTGAAAAGAGTACTGAAATAGAAGTTCAAAGTCTACATTCACGGGCTGACTCCAAAACTAATTATCGGTGAAATCCTAAGAAATTAACTGTGGTGTGTGCGAAGTTTTTCATCTCTACCTTTCTTGCTAACTTCACTGACTAATATGATCCCAAAGAGAAAAATATGTGAAAGGAATTATAAAGTTATTATGTCGTTTTGTTTATTTCAAATGAGGGTCTTCCATTGACGGTCAATCATTGTCCTTTTCGCTTTTCATGAGAAGGGGTGACTGTCTTCTATATGTTGATAAGATTTTCAAGATACTGCTTTACTAAGATCTTTAAAAATAGTTTGCTTTAATTGTAGTTTTTAACTTGAAAATGGGATGTTTTTAACCAAATACTATTTACCCCACATCATCTTTCTTTCCCACAATTGTATTGCTGAGCACAGCAGGGGGCAAAAGTATTTAGCAGAGCTCATTGTTTTTTTACCCACCAGAGCCTTCAGAAGAGAACCCAGAACTCTTTTGCCACTTAGACAGTATTTAAACCATCTGAATCCTTCCCCGTCTCTATGCACAGTGGCAACATTTCGACTAAAATAACCTTTCTGAACTCCAGTGTGTACAGCACGTTTGCTCTCTTGGTAGAACGTAATTTGATTCAAAATGTAATTAGCCTTGGAATCAAGTGTTAAAAGTTCCCTATAATTTTTGATGCAGTTCAAAATTTTCTCCTTCAACAATTTTTATGTGACTCCCCATCTAAAGTCTAGATCACTTTTAGGAAGCGATAGGAAAATTCACAAACAAGATGTAGCTTATTCTTTGAAATGAGATTTTAATTGTTTTTGTTCTCCATTAATGCAACTGAAACGATTTCAAATTAATAATCATTAGGTTTGTATTTGATTTATATTATAAGGCATTAAATCCAGTACTTAAATAATCATCACATTGTGATGATTACAAGCCACTTTTTCCCCAAGCTCTTTTATCCAGAAATGAAATTTTAAAAATATGGCCCTAGGGATCAAAGTGCCCATTTTTACTTATTTTACTAGATCCAGATATGTTGCCTTTATCCTTAAAAACTTACTGACTTTCCATTTAATTCAATTTTACTCCTCTTTAAATGTGTGATTCTCTACCTTAAATAATCTCGGGATGTTTTCCTAGAAATGCAGTCAACCATCTGAAAGCAATTTTTCTGTCTGGTATGTGGGGAGTTTGATGGGTGTATGTGGCATGCTTATAGCTTAACATTCCTTAATACACTCATTTTCATCAAAATATTGGCTAAAATATTCAGAACAGATGTGTATATGTGTGTATGTATATATTTTTTCTCCTTAGCCTCTAGAGAAAGTTTCTTTTGTGAGCATTAAAGGGTATATCAGACGTAAGGAGAAATTTCTCTGCAGTCTTTTTTTTCAAGTCTTTGGCAACTGTAATTGAGAAGATCACTTCTCAGATGCTGTATATCACCCTGAAACTTAATGATTTTAGCATGTTGGGGACAGAGTTTTAAAAAGGTAGGGGAGGGATACAATTGAAAAAGGCAGCAATTCAGTAGTATTTCAGCATATATCATGGGTAGCTTAATATGGGAATGTTTCTAGATAAGAAATCAGGAGGCAGGACTTCTAGTTCTGGCTTGATTACCAAACAGCTCTGGTTAGGCCCACTTTGTTAGAATAATGAAAGTGGTTGGTCAGGTTCTTTAGAAGGAAGTGAGGGAGGGAAAGTGAAAAGGAGGGGAATGGAAAGTTGACAGGAAGGAAGGGGAAGGAAACTTTGAAAATAGAAACTAACGGTATAGCTTGGACGTTTTTAGTCCAATGTATGAGGAAGGTCCCCTGTTTACTTTCTTAACAAGTAATCAGTTAACAAATATTGAGCTGTTACTATGTTTAAGGCACTGTGCTAAGTGCTGGGAATACCACGGTAGACAGAGAAATTTTTGTTCCTTTGTGAAATTTACATTCTAGAATAGGGACAGAATTGAAGCAACTAATTTTTTTTTTAATTTATTTATTTATGGCTGTGTTGGGTCTTCGTTTCTGTGCGAGGGCTTTCTCTAGTTGCGGCGAGCGGGGGCCACTCTTCATCGCGGTGCGCGGGCCTCTCACTATCGCGGCCTCTCTCGTTGTGGAGCACAGGCTCCGGACGCGCAGGCTCAGTAGTTGTGGCTCACGGGCCTAGTTGCTCCGCGGCATGTGGGATCTTCCCAGACCAGGGCTCGAACCCGTGTCCCCTGCATTAGCAGGCAGATTCTCAACCACTGCACCACCAGGGAAGCCCTGAAGCAACTAATTTAATAAATACTTATTTGACTATAACTGGCATGCTATTTTAAAAAAAACTACAAAAGAAAATAAAAACAAACATAGAGGAACCCAACCCTAGAACAAGGTCAAGAAGAGTATCCCTGAGGAAATGACATTTTTGCTTAGCTCTGAAGGATGCATGTGAGTTTAGGAAGAGAAGAGGAGACAAAAACCAGAGGAAGACAGAATCCTGGGTGCCAGGTAAAGAAAGTGTTTCAAGAAGGGAATAATCCTCTGTGTCAAATGTTGCAGACAGATCAGAAAAGTCAAGGGTTCTGAGAATTGTCTATTGGATTTAGCAACATGGAAGCACTAGTGACCCTGACAATAGTAGTTTTAGTGGAGTTCAGGGGGCAAGAGCTTAATTAGAGAAGGTTCAAGAGAGAGGAGGAAATTCCACATATAAGTGAGATCATACAGTATTTGTCTTTTTGTGTCTGCCTTATTTCACTAAGCATAATGTCCTTCAGTTTCATCCATGTCATCACAGATGGCAAGATTTCCTTCTTTTTATGGCAGAGTAATATTCCATTGTATACATATACCACATTTTCTTTATTTATTCATCTATTGATGGACACTTGTATTGTTTCCATATCTTAGCTATTGTGAACAATGTTACAATGAACATGAGAGTGCAGATATCTCTTAGACTGATTTCATTTCCTTTGGATATATACCCAGAAGTAGGGTTGCTGGATCCTATGGAAGTTCTATATTTAATTTTTTGAGGAACCACTGTAATGTTTTCCATTGTATACTTGAATTTTGCTAACAGAGTAGATCTTAAGTGTTCTCACCACACATACACGTGCGCACACATGCAGATGGTAACTATATGAGGTGAAGGATGTGGTAGCTTGATTGTGATAATCATTTCGCTGTGTGTGTGTGTGTGTGTATATATATATATATATATATATATATATATATAATCACATTACAAACCTTAAAAAGTCATGCTGTACAGCCTTAATGTATAACATTTGAATTTGTCAATCATACCTCAGTAAAGCTAGGAAGAAAAAGAGGAGGAGAGAAATTGGAGACTGAGAATAGAAGTGAGACTTCAGGAGTTTTTCCCTAAAGGGGACCAGAGAAATAAAGTGGTAGCGGGGTGGCTGTTTATTGTCGAAGAAAGGTTTTTTTTTTTTTTAAGGTTGGAGAAATTACAGCATGTTTGTATGCTAGTGGGAATCATTGGGTCGATAGGGAAAAATTGATGCTACAGGAGAAAGTAAGGTAGAATTGCTCAAGAGATGCCCTTGAGTAAGAAAGAGGGAGTAGAATCCAGTGAACAGTCCAGTAATTTGGGATCTCCCTAATGTCTAGCATCCTTTCATTCAAGCATTCAAAAGAAATTTAATGAATACGTGCTCTGGGTCAGAATCTTTGCCAGGAACTTCCATAACAAAGATATATAAGTTCCTGCCAAAAAGTAGAAAAACCCATAAACAGACAGATACAATACAGTATAACTAAGAAAGAGCTAAGGGAGCCCAAGAGAGTGAGCAATTAACTCTGCCAAAGAGCACTGTAGCATTTGTAATAGCATTGAAAATGCTTTACTGTCTAAGGAAAAAGTTGGTTTATTTTTAAGCAATTCTGTACACTAGTATTAAAACATAGCAATTTCATATTAAAACAGAGTATTAGATCATTATAAGGCATTCCATCACATCAGTATTCTTTTTTTTTCTTAGTAGATTACCAGTTTATTATAAAAGGATATAACTCAGGAACAGCCAGATGGGAGAGATGTACAGGGCAAGGCATGGGGCAAGGGCTTGGAGCTTCCATGCCCTCCCTAGGTGTGCCACTCTCCTAGCATCTCCACCTGTTCAACAGCCTGGAAGCTCTCCAAACCCTGTCCTTTTTTGGTTTTTATGGAGGCTTCATTGCATAGGCACAATTGTTGAAATAATTGGTCCTTGGTGATTAAACTCAATCTCCAGCCCCCTCCCGTCTCTGGAGGTTGTGGGGGGGTGGGGGATAGGACTGAAAGTTCCAACCCTCTAATCACATGGTTGGTTCTTCTGGCAACCTGCCAATAATTGGAATACTGACCATTGTCTTTGCTTCCAACAGTGGATCCCTGTCCTACCCTATCTCGTTAATATCACTACTCTCCTGAATTATCTATTTATTGTTTCTTTGCTTTTTTAGAATAGTTTTTATCAATTTATATATGTCCCTTATAATATGCTGTTTCGTTTGGCTTGTTCCTGGACTTTCTAAAACTCCTATCTGCTTTTTTTTTTTTAGATTTAATATATCTTTATTTTATTTTTTAACCATTTTTAAATTGAAGTATAGTTAATGTACAATGTTGTGTTAGTTTCAGGTGTACAGCAAAGTGATTCAGTTGTGTGTGTGTATATATATATATATATACACACACACATACATACATATATATATACATATATATGTATAGATTCTTTTTTGAATTCTTTTCCATTATAGATTATTACAAGATATTGAATTATATATAGTTCACTGTGCTAAATATTCTTTAAATTATGTTTAGGGTTCTGTTTGTGTTTAATTGCAGCTAAATATAGTTCATTATTTTTAAAAAGCTACTTGCCATTAATTTCAGAATAAAATTCAAACAAAATCCAAAAGTATTTATCTTTGACCTCTTGTACATTTATTAGACTACAATAAGAAATACAGTGCACAATTCCTGCCTCTACAGAGATCTCGGTTAGAATGCTCCAGATGTGCAACAGATATGAAAAGCCAAGTAACAGAATAATAATTTAACTATGAGATACTAGCACAGATTTATCACAAGGTTTATGATGGCGTGTCAAATGAACTCTATAATTAATAAATGTTTCATGCTTAGAGGAATAAAAAATTTCTGTAAGAGGAAGTGGTCAGCAAAATTTTTTTTTCTTTTTTTTTTAAAGTTTAATTTTCTTTTATTTATTTATGGCTGTGTTGGGTCTTCGTTTCTGTGCGAGGGCTTTCTCTAGTTGCAGCAAGTTGGGTCCACTCTTCATCGCGGTGCGCGGCCCTCTCATTATCGCGGCCTCTCTTGTTGCGGAGCACAGGCTCCAGACGCGCAGGCTCAGTAATTGTGGCTCACGGGCCTAGTTGCTCCGCGGCATGTGGGATCTTCCCAGACCAGGGCTCGAACCCGTGTCCCCTGCACTGGCAGGCAGACTCTCAACCACTGCGCCACCAGGGAAGCCCCCAGCAAAATTTTTAAATGGGCTTTTATCTTCATGTTTTTACTATATTCCTGAGTATTATTAATTTTTATTATGAATTAGTAAATAGCGTTATTACATAAAGAGATACCTTTCAATTTTCCAAATTATTTTTCAGAGATTTATTACTAATTTATGTACAATTACATCGGAATGAGTCAGATGTGTTTAATTTAATAAGCCTTAAAAGGTCATACAAGCATAAAAATACTTTGCCTGTATTAATAATAGTATACATTTGATTTAAATCTAGCAATAATAATGCATGTAGAACTCTTTTTCTTAGCATCACTATAGCATAAAACCATAAAGATTTTTTTCCATTTGAACTTTGCTGTTATGAAATTAAAACACTGCTATAAATACACAGTTGCAAACATTTCCAAGCTGCAATCAAAGATCTGTATATTTAGAATTAGAAATAATTTAAGCCATTGTCTATTTTTTAATTTGCCAAAGACTGTTGTTTATATAAGAGTGCTACCTTATGTTATTACTTTAACTGTTTTATTAAATCTATTTCAATATTTTAGCACAATAAAAAATTTATAAAAGCATTGTTTATAAGCAACATTATTTGCTATAACTAAACAAATAATACACTTTACTTTTAAAAATACTTATTTTGATTTGCATTGCTAAAATTCATAGCTTTATAACTAGTAAAAGCAAAAGCTTGATGTCCTATAAAAGTAGATTTTAATTAAGACTTTTTATCTCAGTTTTTTGTCTGGTTCAATATATTTTCCTCAATTTTGTATCAGTAATATACAGTATACTTCTGTTTAAAAAAAAAAATCACTCCATAAAAAGTCTGTTTAAATCTTCTGCAAATTTTTTTCCTATGGTGAATGATATAACCAGACATAGCAAAGGCTTAATTACATCCTTTCATGGCTTAGTTCCATGAAAATCTCAGAGAATATGATGTAAAATACAACGATTACAATTATATATTTCGTATTCTATGTGAGAAGTTTCTTCTTGTTTTTGTGCACATATATTTGACTCCAAACAACCAATCAATTCTTCAAAAACTATCAGACTATTTTCTTTCTTAGCGAGAGAAAGTTAAAACAACTGCTTATTTGTTGGATTTTTCACTTTTCAAAAGATTTTCTTGGTGACATGTAGAAACAGTGTTAGAGCTGTTCACTATTTCAGTTTCAGTGCCCATGCTAAAATGGAGTTTATCCTTAAAACCAGATTCTAAAGAAATGAGTTGTAAGAACTTTGAAAATATAGCACTCATAACATTGAAAAGCTGGAGGACTGATTTTGGAAAGCAGTTGAATAGACATGACAAAATGAGACCTTTCCTAAAACCTTTATGCCACCCTGGATGGGCAGAATATATTGACCTGCATCAGCTTACCCAAATTCCCTCTGTAAAACTGCAGAAATCTACCCCATGAAAATTAGGAAACTGAGGTGATGATTTATAAAGTCGTTTGCACACCTTGAAAGGAAGCCATTAAATAAATACTTCGTTGGGGGGCTCATTAATAATTTTATCATGTCTAGTTCATCCTCAGACTTTCAAAGAGCTTAGGAAAATACACTAAGTAAGCTGTATCAGCATGTATAATAAAATGCCATAAGGTTGGCACATTTTCCTTAAGAACATAATGAGAAAGAAGTATCTTGATGGATTTTTTTAACTCCATGGAGTGTTCATAGCAATTTGATTGTGAAATGTATCTGGGCAAGGAGGGAAGTGAAGAGGATGTGCAGTGACCAGGAGGTGTTGAAAGGTGGGAAGATTGGTAGATTAAAGGAGGAAGAATTGTTGGACTGCTGTAGGGGGCGTGCTAAAAATACAGAAGGTGGTAGGAAATTGGGGTACTGGGAAAAATTACAGCCTTTGCATGTGACAAGATTAAGCATATGACCACAAGAATGGGTGGAGGAGAGAACCTCAAGAAACTGAGAGGCCAAAATATTGGAGGGTGAATATTGAAGTCACCAAAAATTACTACAGAAGTAGTGTTTGAGTGCCTGGGTTTGAACCCTGGTACTACACACTTACCAACTGTGTGTCCTTGGGTAAATTACATAACCTGTCCCAGGCTCTTCATCTGGTAGAATGAGGGTAATAGTATATTTCTCATAGTTTTGATAATTAAACAATTTAATACTTATAAAACCCTTAGACAATATGTGGCATATGGTAAATGATATATACATGTTAGTACTATTATCATGATCATCATAATCATCATTATTATTATGACCCAGTCCCACATGAGTCTTTAATTTTCATTCATTCAGAATTTATTAACCTTCACAAAGACCAACCATAATGTTGGTTAGTAAATTTATATGCCAGACATTGTGCTAAGTATCCTTTTTAAACTTTGGTATGATTTTCTTTTGGCTGTTTTGTACTTCAAGAATTTCAAGTTGATCAGAAATAATACACTGCAGCCTCACCGAAAAGCTATCCTTAAAGTCTGTGCCATGAGTTCTGCTTGCTAAAGTAAAATTAAAATGCTTTTTAGTAAGAACACAGACCCAGAGGGAAATGGGACAGGCCAAAACAGTGATTACTTGGAACTAGAAACTAGAGTTCACAATAGCAAGAGATGCTTGGGGCAGACCCAGCTTTAGGCCATAAAAGAGAGTATAGCCGTATTGCTGAAGAATGGTGGTATCCAAAAAGCAGATAGGAGTTAGGAGGCAGTGGAGATGGGAAGTTAGTAGTGTGGTGTTTCAACATGAAACGATGGGTTAATGTTCTGGCAGGCAGGTTAAACACAAGGAGCTACTATCTTGGAGACTGGCTATCAAGATAAAGACACTTGGGCATTGGGGAATAAGACAGATCCAGTTAATGAAAATGAAGTCACTAAAATGATGATCCTCTTTGTAAAGGGCCACATTCTTAAAGCCTGGAGCTCCTAAGAGAGCAAACCTAGGCTGTTCTTTATTATTTATAAAAAGTGCCTTAAGTTTGCATTATCACCTGGCCAATTGCCACAGGCAGTTTCACCTTCTGGCTCAAAACACACATATTTTTCACCTTCACAAATGCCAACCATAATGTTGCATATGAGTGAGTGTGTTTTGCAGACTGTAGCTAAAAGTCCGTTTAAGTTTGAGCGGACGTGGGGAAGAAAAACAATGTGATGTGAATTTTGTTCTCTGTGTTTAGGCAAGCTACGACCTATATCTATGCCAGTGGAATATAATTGGGTGGGGGACTATGAAGATCCAAATAAGATGAAGAGAGATAGTAGAAGAGGTAAGTGTTCTAGAATTTCAGTGTAGGCTGGGTTGTTGAAACAAAAAGCAAATTTAAATGTTTTTTAAATAGGATGTTGTGGCTTCAGTGGAAAACTGTTCATTCTCTCACTGACTTTATGATACACCCAAACCAACTCAGACTAACCTTTAACTATCTTGATCTGTTATTAAGTAGGTATCTTCTCTGAATGCCTCCTAAGGGATTCAGGGTAGATAAGTACAATGTAAAAAATTAATATCTGAGTGTTATTTGAAAGTTAATACTTGGAAAACAAGGTCAGAAGTGTGAAACTGCATAAAAGAATTAAGTTCAACAAATAGAAAGAGTTTGTGATCAGTCCCCATTGGTCCGCAATGCCAACCTCACTACTTTTGTATTAATATAACGTTAAATTGAGCTTTGAAGCACATGGGTAAAAACTAATAGAAACTGGGCCAGTGACTCTAATGAAAACCATATAGAAATGGAAAAAAAAACTGCTTTGCTTTTTTTTCTCTTCTGTTTGCTGTTCAGGGTTATCTTCTTACTTGGGGGTGGGCTACACTTGAAGTATCTACCAAAAGTAAGTTTTTATGTTCACTTATCCTGCCATTGAGGTGAGCAGTAAAGAGAGCAACTGGAAGTTTTGCTACTAAATGGGATTCGACCAAGTGTGGATATGGTGGGCCCAGTGGGTCATGCTGCTACTTCCATTTTCTGAAATGAGATCCCTAAGGTTATAGATGAAAAATAAAATTATTCAAAACAAAGCAAACAACTTTTCATAGAACCTAAAGTCACTAAGCTTACTTTATAACATGTTTAACCCACTTGCCTGTTATTTCTAGCCAGTGTGCAGAAATTATTTCATTAATACACAGATCCACAGACTACACAGGGATAAGTAAGCATGACTGTCTGCTTCATTAGACTTCTTAACACTTGTTTCATGGAGCGAGAATTTCTGAAAGTGTTGGTAAATATAGGAACATTGACAGATTCCTTTACATCTATGTATTCATTCCGTCTTCCAGACTTCAGTTTCTAACCTCATTTGTTTTATAGAATTAATCAAGAAAAATATAAAAAGGGAAACACTTATATGCCTTCTCTGAGTCACTCTTTTGGGAGTTGATATCATAGTGACATCTTGGGGGAAAAAGGCCTTATGAAGCACTGTACTAAGTTCTGGCTATCAATTTAAGCATAGGTTTTATGAACTAAGTTTCCTCACTACTGGTCCATAGTGTGGGTTTTAACTTCTCCAAGGATGCTCCCTAGCCTGCCATAGGTCAGTGTTTGTCATCAAATTTTAGCAGAATCTCCCTGGGGGAGCTTGTTAAAAATTTTATGAGCCGCACACCCAGAACTTATGATTCAAGTTCCGCAGGTGATTCTGATATAGTTTGTTCAGACCTAAAACTTGGAGAAATAATCTATAGGCTATGTATTTCCTGTTTCCCTATGATCCCAAATAATTAAGATCCTCTATATTTTCACTACAAAGGTATTTCATAAATGAAGTCAAGTTACATTTCTGAAACAAAATCTCATAGTACAATTAAGGAAGAATAGAAAGTTTGGAATATTTGCGTATTTACATTGGTGTATTTATCTTCTTTTATATAGAAAACTCTCTACTCCGATATATGAGCAATGAAAAAATTGCTCAAGAAGAATACATGTTTCAGAGAAACAGCAAAAAGGACACAGGGAAGAAGTCTAAAAAGAAGGGTGATAAGAGTAGTAGCCCGACTCACTATTCATTGCTACCTAGCTTGCAAATGGATGCACTGAGACAAGATATCATGGGCACACCTGTGCCGGAGGCCACACTATACCATGTAAGTAAAATTTCAAAGACTCTATGATAATACTTTCATTGGCAGACGGGCAAATGACTTTTTGGTAAATTCCAGATTATTTATTTTTATCCTCTTGTCAGATTTTCACAAAAGATCCTAAATTTAGATTTTATGCCCTGAAAAAAACGTTTAAAAACAATGATGGCTTATTGATTTGTTCTTCAGTTCATATGTTCAATGAGTTCATGTGTTGTAGCAGGTTATATTTTTAATGAAATAACTTAATATGCGCAGAATTTATGGAGACTAATAATTAATTAGCTGATTAATCATTAGTGTGATAATACCCAGTAAATGAATAGCTGTAAAGTTCAACATTAAAGATAAGATTTTTAATATATTTATGATTTCATTTAAAAATGAACATCTACTATGCACTAGACTTGGAGCATGGTTCTCGAGGTAAAAATGAGAAGACATAGCACACCGTAATATGGAAAGAAAGACACACCGAGAGTCCCAGTACAGTTTGTAATGGGTGGGTGCAAGAAGTGTAGGAGAAGAACGGCCTTTGCCTTCTTGGGAAGTGAGAAGAGGCTTCAGAATGGGGAGCATTTGGGTGAAGAGTGAAAAGCAGTGTTTTTGTGGGAAGACGTATGAAGGTGTGCCACAAATGTGTGCGAATATGGCATGTTCCAGGGACTTCATGTGGCTCAAAATTACTGGTTCATTAAAAGTTGAAGGAAAGCATGTGAGAAGGGGCAGTAGATGGGCCCCTGGAGAGGTAGGTGGGGCTTAGATCAGGAATTTTATGATAAAGTACTTAGGCTCTTTCCTGTAGTAATAAAGAGCTACTGAAGAATTTTGACCTGGGGATTTGCATGATGAGATTGGCCTATAGGATCTCTCTGGTGCAGAGCATCAATCAAGAGATGTGAGGCCAAAGGCAGGGCCATTAAGGCCAGGTGGATGATGAGAAACTAGGACAATGGCAGTGTGGAGGCTGAGAATCTTGTTAGCCAAAACATTCAAATCACAAAATCAACCCATTTTATGACATTTTGGTTAAAAGGGAGTTTGTTGTGCTTCTTATTAGAAGCCCTTGAAAAACATGGACTACAGGTTTTTAAGTGAGTTGAACAACTGTGCTTAGTGTACACAGCATCAAAAAAATTTAATCTGTCACTGCTGTGGAAGACAGACCATCTAGATATACAAGATGTGAAAGATTTAACAACTCATAGTTGAGTTGCTTTCCTGAGTATATCTTTTAAATCATCTAATTACTTATTCGCTAGGTCTCTCATAAAACGAAAATGAAGAAAAATGTTTTCATATTTGGGTTGACATAGGAGTGCAGTTAGCACTCTTGGGTGCTCGTTCTCTATCCTCTCCTGTCCCCAGTTACATACCACCAGCCTCTTCCTCTCCAAGAGAATAATGCCCATATCAAAACCTGCTACTTTGAATAAGTGGCAAATCAGGTTATTATTTTTTCCATAGACATTTGCAGTCATTCTGAAATCAATACTTGTACCTGTATGACGGGGGCCACTTTTGCTATCACTAATCAGAAATGCTATCTTCACACTGAGAAGCTGGTGTTCTAGTCAGAAGTGATAGCCTGAACAAAGATCTAAACATAAGAGACAGCTGGCCTATTCGAGAGGGAAGTTGGTAGTGAGAGATGAAGCTAGAGAGGGAAGAAGAGGCCACTTCACCCAGAGCGTGTAAACTATTAAAGTGTTTGGATTTGTCGTTAAGAGGAGCGGTAAGCCATTGAAGGCTCATTTAAACACTCAGCCTGTGCCATCCTGTCATGCACGTCCAGACAGGAATATACTGTGTGAGGAAGGAAAATAGCTGAGTCTTGTGGATTTTGAGTAATTAAATTATGGAAGACAGTAAAAGGTAAAACTGCTAATCAGGAATATTGTGAGTATTGGCTAGTATTGTCTATAAGTTGTTACCAACTTTCTGAAAGGCATTATTTAGTTAAGTGTGCAAAGAACCTGGTCTAGTAACTTCACTTCTAGAAGTTTATTCCAAGAAAGAAAGCAGAGCCTACCTTTGCCTCCTATTTTTATTCTATATCCTGAGTCTGTAACAGGGTATTTCCCAGATAGATGATATTTATCCCAACTAATTTTTAACAGAGAGACAGCACAGGGTAAGGAATATTGTTAATCATGGAGGAGGTCCTCCCATGTAACACTAACCCACTAATTTCAGAGTGAAAAGCTGGACATTTTCTAACTATTCTCTGGTTTAAAAGAAGCTAAATAATTGTTAGCCCCAAAGTGTATGTTCAGTGTCTATAACCAGTGTTCAAAAAGGAAGAACATTCATTGGTGAGTTTTTTATTAGACTCTTAAGTTCCTTAGAGGACTTTACTTGCATTTATTTAGTACTTCTACAGTTATCAAGGGAGTTTCCACATTTGTTATGTCTTTTAAACCTCACAACAACCGTGTTTGCAAATGACAAAACTCAAACTCAAAAATGTTAAGTGATTTATCCAAAGCTGTGTTGCAAAAAAGTGTAAGAGTAAGGACTAGAACCCAAACCACCTACTGCAGGGATCTTTCCACACTCTGCCCTGGTCCTCCATGCATGGTAGGCATTGCACACACAAATGAATTTGTGCTTTAATAACTAAATGAGTGAATTTTGAAAAAGTTTCACTTGAAGAAACGTGTGCGCTCATATGTTGATTTTAATAACATTTCTGGTAGCTGGATTGATTTCTACCCAGGTTTCTCTTTTGCCCTATATTACTATTTTTTATTAGGTTCAGAAAAACATACAGAGCTACTGCTGTTATAAAACACAAGTAGTTATTCAGCATGATATATTACTGAGACTACAGGGTACTATAGTTAAAATTGCCTGGACCTGGGAGGCAAAATAAAATATATTTAAATGATTGCTTTTTATATTTCACAGGAATTTTTTATTTTTTAATCTGTATATATGTACTTATTTAAAATAAAAGGATGTTTACTTATGTTAATTTTTTTAAAAACACAAGATCAGTATCAATATGTACTCCAATCACCTTCATGATGAACCATTAATCTTCATTCTTACCAATTATTCCTTTGGATAGCACAACTATTTTTAATGAAATAGGACTTAAGTGGAAGAGGATTATAAAGATGGAATACTGAGTTTCGTAAGGCAGCTATCTCTGCTATAATACTAGCTCCATGTGGTCTGGGTTGAAATTTAGAGAAAATTTAGTTGAATTTAATAGCAGGATCATATCAGCATTAAATACCCTTAAACAATTTACTAAAGGTGTGTGTGCGTGTGCAGGGTGTTCCTTTTTAAGCTCCTAGATTATAATCCCCATTCGTCTATTCTGGAAAGCAGCCTAATAAAAATACACAAAGCCAGGCAAGTACAGTTTGACTTCAGCGTGACTCATTCCTCTTAGCAATTATAGCAGAAATGTTTATATAATAATAAAGAAGATTTAGAAGTTTATGGTATTGTAAAATACATAATTTTTTTATTAATTCCATATATTTGTTATTCCAATTTATGTATTTTTCTTAAACTTATTTGAAAAGAAATTATTCACTATGCTCTAACTACCCTAATTATCACCAGTCTTTGCCACCTCTTTCCTTTTTGACATGTGCCTCCCTCTACTGAGAATGCTTCTACCCCATCTTTCCCCCGGCTGACTCCTATCTAAACCTGAATTTGCAGAGAGACTTTCCCTGACCACTACACCCTAAACTAAATCAGTTTCTCCTATTATAGTCTCTTAGCACCCTGTATATGTACTTCGAAAACTTTCTTATGATTCATAATTACGTATTTATTTGTGTGATTATCTGCTTAGTATCTTTCTTCACTATACATGGTAGGGAGGGCATGTCCGTGTCCATGACAGGAAAGGATAGTTTCTCCATTTTGTTCAGCACTATATTTTAGTACCTAGTCTAGGTCTAGTACCTTATAAGTGCTCAATAAAAATGTGATGAATAAATGAATGAATGAGTGAGAGAATGTGACAGGAACTTCAATGCCTTTCTCAGTATCTCTCAGTTGATATCTTCAGCCTGCAAAAACAAGAGCCACCTCCATGACCAGCCCTGCCCAGCACAAGCTGACCTTCAGTTGGGGTGTGTTCATAGTGGGAACCACCAGGAACCTATTACCATAGGCCCAGTGTCCCATGTGCCTGGGGAGAGGCATAGGGCTCTGAATGTCTTCTATCATGTTTGTCTAGTCCACATGACTAAATTCTACTTTGTTTTATCGATTAGGTTTCCATTTCACTCCAAAGATGGGAACTCTGCCCTTATTGGCTCCTCCTCCAACGAGGGTTTGGCTGCTTTACTGATACAGACGACAGACCATGTGGAGCCTAACTCTGACCACCCACCCATTTAAAAGAGTATTGGAAGCACCTAGTAATTTACACTCACCATGTTGGGCTCCCTATCAAAGCAGGTCTCAGTTTGTACCTTTAATCAGGGTGATTTACAAGACTTCTCTGCTCCACAGGTGCCACCAGGGCAACAGGATTAACTCCCCCTCAGCCTGGCCTCATCTCCTCCACTCCAGCTAGTTCTTGCCCTTTTCCTATCACTGCCCTCTCATTATGGAGGTCACAACATGCCTGTCAGCCAAGCATGTGATGGTATTTTTCAAAAGAGTATAACTTTATTTTACCTACTCACTGGTTCTCTGTCTGAAAATGTGGGAGTTGTTAGCTGCCAAAACCCTCGTCTGACCTGAGAGCACATGAAGCAAAGGCAGACAGCAGTGTCTGGTGTGGGTGTGGGTGTGTGTGTGTGTGTGTGTGTGTGTGTGTGTGTGTGTGTGAAATCCAAATGTAGTGAGGAAAGCCTTTAGATGAGGGATGATTAGATTCAGGACTTTTTTTTTGCTTAATATGATATACATATGACACCTTGCTCTCACATTAAAGCTGCTGAACTAAATCCAAAAACAAAATAATGATTTATTCTTAATCTACATGCTGAGAAGCCAGAAAAGTAAAATTTGATAATGGATCTAGGCAACATGCAGGTACACTTTCATAAACTGAATAATGTGATTTTAGGTGGCTTATTTAAAACAGATTTTGAGTAGGTGTTAAAAAATCTGGATGATTTGTTTCATAACATTCCAGCATTTGCGTGGCTTGTCTTAGTTATTTAGGATATAACTGCAAACACTCAGTTACTATTTCACTTCTGATAAGTACTTTTAGCCATTTCCATCAAATTGTGAAAGGATTTTTGGTGGAGCTTCTAGAGGAAGGAGGTGGAGAGCTGTTAAAAGACATCTTATTTTTAAAAATTTAACAAGTAAATAAACATTATGAAACAGACACTATTCTAAGTAATTTGCAAATTTTAACTCACTTAATCCTCGTAAAAAACCTATGAGGAAAGGTGCTGGTATTATCCCCATTTTACAGATTAGGAAGCTAAGGCACTAACAATAAGTAGTTAAGTGGTGGAGCTGGGATTTGAACATTGGCAGAGTTTCTCTCTCATACACCAGATGGGCAAGACTACCATCAACAGTAAACTTGTTCAATTCTATGCTGTTATTTCATGTAAATGGAAGATTTCTTGATTTAATATTTACTCCCATTACCATCTTACCCCACTTACTCATGTTTAGATATTTTCTCTGCCTACACACAATAATGAGAAAGTAAGGGAAAATACTTTTCTTTGTGAAATATTTAAATCTCAAAGTCTTTTGTTTATTTAAAAAATTAAATATATAGAAGTATTTATCATTTATCCCAAGTGTTTCAAATTGCCCCTCAAAAAATAACATAATTTAGCAGAAACTCAACAGCAATTCTAGTAGTGCCAACTATCTTTAAGGCCCAATAAGTGCTGTAGAATATATATAAATGATAATAATATTGCCACTGCTACTACTAATAATAGCTAACATTTACCTATTGCTTACTAAGTTCCTATGCTAAGAACTTACATACATTATCTCATTGAATCTTCAAATTGACCTTCTGAGGTTGCTACTATTATTATATCTATTTTGAAGAACTGAAGCACAGAGTTTACCTTGCTCATGGTCACACAGCCAGAAAGTAGCAGACTTGAAATATGAGTACAAGCAGTCTGACTCCAAAACTCACATTTTTAGATGAATAAAGCCATGTCTACTCATAAGGATTTTACCATCTATTAGAGAAGCCAGAGCTATTATTATCACAAAGATGAAAAATATGCTATATTGTCAGCCTATAAACATTTATAATTAAATTTATCTACAGTTATAAAGACTGGTTTGTCTAATATAGGCCTGTCTTAGCTGCATTGTTTCAGGATCAATGTAGCTAAAATAAGAGGGCAGTTAGTTTCAGTGGCTAGATAACCATCTCTGAGCTAACAATTGTTTATAATAACCACTTTCTCCAGGCTTTGACTTTACTCACCTAGATGGCAGCCATGGTACAGTGTGACATGATGTTTCTCCTCACCGGGGTGCATGCAGATGTCCATTCTAAATATTATTGTATTCATATCATATGTATTCTCTGGTTCCTGTGGATGACTTCACAATTTCTAGAGTGTGAATGCCAACTTCGTAGTAGCACTGGCAAAGCCTACGTGGGAACAGCCGGGACTGTGACAAGTGTTTCCCATTGGAGCACTTCACTAGAGTAGTGATTCTCAAACTATTGGGCTGTCCTTAGCAAACGGCTCCTGGTGACTGAGGCTTTATGTGGAAATGGCAGTCCTTCCTTTGATTCTTATGGGCAAATGACACATAATTTCACAGACTTTAATTTTCACTTGTGATAGATATTGCTTATTAGTAACCTACTAAATGATTTTAAAAGGTTATAAATTGAATAATGATAAAATAATGCATTAGTAGAGTTTAGTGAATATTCTAATTCACTATTTTTCCAAGATGCCTAGTACAGTACAGTTGTGCTCTTATTGCACAAGCCCAAGTGTAGATGGTTCTGGTTCCCACAGTTTTCGGGAGGAATGCTATATTGGTACATCATCGGGATTTTTTTAAGTTACCTATAGTTTTCAGTTGCTTTTTTTATTATAAATTATCACTAGACTATTGACTTTAGTTTGCTTTAGGTTGCTTGCTTTACCTTCTAGCATGTTGTAATTCACATTACCCAGATTTTCTAAAAAATGATACTATGAATTATCCATACCCTACAGTACTTACAGTCATATTCTATTGGTATCACCTAGTTAATTTTCCATTGGAAAGTAGGGACAAATGGACCACAGGGCCTACTGGCCTAAGAGGGTCACAATCAAAAATTGTTGAGACCCACTGCCTTAAATACAGTTATGTGGTTTTAAAAAGTAGAAGGAATGAAATCTTGGCTTTTCTTGTCTATAAATATGAAACAGTTTTATAGAATGCAAGTCCATGAAGAAGTCTAGGAGGAAAATTCACTTGTGTTTCCTGACCCATTTATACTAATAGTTATTTTAGTGAAAACCATTAAAAAAAATCATGCTCCTCCTCCACCACAACAGGTGTAAAAAGCATCTATTCACTAAGAAGGCATAAAAATGTTAAATTTTTTATGCATCTTAAATCTTATATGCATCTTAAATGTATATGCATTAAGAGATTCAAAATACTAGAAGCAAAGTCCAACAGAACTGAAAAGAGAAATTGACAAATCTATAATTATAGTTGAAGTCTTGAACACCCCTCTAAGTAATTCATAGAGCCACTAAACAAAAACTCAGCAAGGGTATAGAGTGCTGAACAACTACCCACCAACGGTATCTGACTCCCCAAAACATCAGAATACACATTCTTTTCAAGTGTGCATGGGACAGTCATCAGGATAGACCATATCTTGGGTCATAAGATAAACCTTAATTTTAAAAGAACTGAAATCATACAAAGTATGTTATCTAACCATAATGGGTGGAATCAAACTGGAGATCAATAACAATTAACAAGTAAGTCTCCAACCTCTTGGAAATTAAAGAACGCATTTTAAAATAATCCATAGATAAAAGAGGAAATCTCAAGGAAAATTGACCTGAATGAAGATGAAAACACAACATATGCTTAGGGGAAAATTTATAGCACTAAATACTTATCTCAGGAAAGGAGAGTGACTTCCCTGTTGGTCCAATGGTTAGGACTTGGCGCTTTCACTGCCAGGGCCCGGGTTCAACCCGTGGTCAGGGAACTAAGATCCCGCAAGCTATGTGGCATGGCCAAAAAAATAAATAAAAGAAAATGAGAAAGTTGTCACCTCAAGAAATTAGAAAAAGAACAACAAGAAATAAGCAAGCATAAGGAAGACAATAGAGAGAAGAAATGAAATTTGAAAACGGAAAACATAGTAGAGAAATTCAAAAGCTGTAAATTTTTTTGAAAAATCAAAAAAGAAATTGATAAATGTCTAGCAAGACTGACAAAGGGAAAAAGGAGAGAAGACTAAAGTTACCAGTATAAGGAATGATAGAGGGGTTATCACTACAAACCTCATAGACATTTAAAGAATAATAAGGAAGTACTATGAACAACTCTCTGCACTTAACTTTAACAGTTTAGATGAAATGGACCAATTCCTCAAAACCCACTAGCTACATAACTCTCCCAAGATGAAGTAGATGATCTGAGTAGTCCTATAACTATTAAAGGAAATGAATTAATCATTAAAAGACTTCCAAAAAATAAGTACAGAAATACTGAAAAAAAGACCAAACATATTGCACTTTTATATTGCTTAAGTGCAAGAGTAATCCATTTGACTTTTATTATTATGTTCTGTGGTGCCTTTAAAGTGTTGGCAGCATGTAAAATATTTGATGTATAGGGCTTGTGACTTAATGGAATTCCTAGGAGACTGATTAAAATTCATAACTTTTATTAATTGTGAAAATATTGTTTAAATGTTTGAAAAATTTGTTTCATAAATTTTTTTAAGTTTAATAAATTAAGCATTATACAAACAAACAAAAAGATTCACTAATACGCCCTCACTCTTGAGAGAGGTTTCTGCTTGCACTGTATAAAACAGATTATTTAAAGCCAGTCCTTTTCAGTTTTATGCTTGAACCAATGGGGGCCTCATTCTTCTAGTTCCTGGTTAGATAATAGCTGCCAGGAAGGAAAACACAAAATCTGGCTTAATTAGTGAGGCATCATGCAAAACAGGACACAGAAGAATTGAATTTGGAATTTATTAAGTTGAAATTTATTAAATTCAAATCTTATTACAAATTCCTTGTTGCCTTCTAAAAAATAAAATAAAACCTAAATTCTGATGAGAGGCCCTTGATCAGAGAGGTTAAAGAAACCCCATTCTCTTTCGTGTTGTAGGCCTGTCTCTCCCAGTTTTATAACCTCAGAAAATGTCCTCAAGTTTTGTTGGGAGTAGACCTTTTTGCTCCCATAATCACTTCTACCCATATTACCTCACCACCATAACTCATTTCATCAAGCATCTCAGGGTTAATGAAACTCCAGGTAAAATTATTTTATCCCTAGAACTGTTTAAAACCTCTTCTGATTGAAGGGCCATAACCTATATCAAATTATCTTCTTCACTCAACTCCTAAAATACGTTACTTCCTAGATGGTTTCAGCACCATCCAGTTCTACAAAACTATAGGCCTAATGATTTGCTGTATATACCCAAATCTCATCCAAAGATTCCTCTTAATACACTACATGCCTGAGACTCTTGGCCCAGATCTCATGTGAGAATGAAGTTTAAGGCACAATTATTGACTACTGTTACATTCTGGTTTCTTGAAGATAACTTCCAAGAACAATGTTAAATTGTTTGCAGCCTTCAGGGATTCTTCTTTGGCTTTTGGCTCAGACAGCAACTGGCAGCAGGCCAAGTGCATGAGCTCAACCTAGAGTCTCAGTTCTAAATAATACTGCTAAATCTGTTTCTTAGCATCTCTACAAGTATCAGGTTAAGCCAGAACAGTATCCTAATAGACTTGAACCCAAAACAATCTGCAATGTTGAGAAATAGATGTGTTTCAATCCCTGTTCTTTATATGCAAATAATTTTAGATTAACTAGATGCAAACTTTCCTGAAACTCAAAATAGAATAATTTACCTTCTTGTGTTTTCTTTTATTATCATAAATTCACAGTGGCCTCAAGAGACAATGACTGTTGTATCTAACCACCTCCAGGTAGAAGGGCCCAACATTAAAGAAAAGAATTGTCTTTTCTAAGATTCAGATGGCCAAGAATAATGCTGTAGTTAATAGAACATGAGCTGTTTGAACTTAGACATATTTCTGAACCTCATTTTCTCATCAGTATAAAGAGAATAATAATACTTAATTCACTCAGCTGTTTCAGAAGTAAATCATACACTGTATATAAAGTTTGTTCCACTGTGCTGGGCACATAGTAACTATTCTTAATGCCATACAGAAAGGAAATGGATTCATTTACATGGATGGGGATTTGCTTCCTGATGAGCAAATCAGAAAGGCTTCTAGGGCTAGAACATCTGTCCTCTTTGGGCGTTAATGAATGTATCGGCTAGGGTTCAGTCAGGGAAGCAGAAGCGCTAAGTGGCATGGAATAAAGGACTAGATCTTACTCCGTTGAGGAGCTGGTGAAGAACCTCAGCAGAGCCAGTGGTCATGAAGAAAATCTAGATGTGAAGCCAGGGAGAGCAAGACAAACTGGAATCCATGAGCACAGACTGGAAGCCTGCCTCCAACTTCAAAACGAAGCTGGTGCCCTTTGCCATGGAGATTTACAGGCTCCTGGTCCAGGACTTAGAGGAGCTGAAGGAGTTGCACACCTGGCTACTGACCCATCCCAGCAAGGTGAGCCAGCAGAAAAGTGGCAGTATGTGTGCGCTGCTGCAGTGACTGGCACCCTACGCTGACCTTCAGGGCAGAGAGGCTGCTGCTTCGCTTGTATTCTCCAAAATTCACACAAATTTACATTGGCCAGCCCTAACTAGCACCAGACAGGGAGAGGAATTCTGAAATAAATAGTTAACAGCTTTGCTAAGTTGACATAGTAGATAACCACCACACTGAGTTTTCCTTTTCTGTTGGCACCACAGGTACCTGCCAGGTAAAACCTGCTTTGAAAATTCTAGTGACAGTCTGTATGAGGATCAGTTGTAAAGCGAAAAATTCTAAATGATCATAAATTTGGAGTGGACTCAAGGTGCAGCCTACCTCTGTGGAGGTATCATCCCCACAGCCTACTTACTTAATTCCCCAGAGCATATAGGAAAATATAACTTCAAATTGTTTTTTATCTATCTTAAATCAAAAGATTGACTAGTATAAGTAATAATTAGGATAAAATGTCTAATTTACCTAAAGAGGTTTCTACCTGCTAAAACACGTAAGGCAATTCTTTAAAGAATTTCTTTGCATACTCTGTTTAAGGAAGAGTACCAGAAAGCTATGTACCTACACCATCTTATCTTAGCCAGTTGTTGAATCTCCTTCACTTAGTTGCGTTCTAGCATCGTGTCCTCAATTTTTATCAGATGGCTGGTACAAGAAACAGCCATATGAAATTCACTTCTTTGTTCGCTAGTAAAATATTTTTGAGGAGGTTGTATTTTTCCCTTGTGCCCCCCATATATATTTTTATAATTGGGTAAGAGCTTTGGCTCCCTGTGATTATGATGTATATAAAGTATCTGATACAGTGTCTGGCACTATGATAGTGCACAAATATTCTTAGCATCCTTCCTCCAACCATACTACCAAAATGTCCTCACCAGTGGGCTGAGAACAAGCCAAACCCTAACCTAGGTGCATTTGAGGCAACGAGTTCTGGAGAAGTGGCAGCAAACATCAGGCCCTGCAGAAATCTAATTTTTCATATCTGAGCTTGCATAAATTGCTTGCTTTCTCTTACTCAGTTTTCTCATTTACAAAATGAGCATGGCACTGCAAAGAGGACTATGGAAAACGCCATCTAAATTGACAGCATCATGATGATTTGATTCCTGTTGCAAACACAAATTTTTTTTAAAAATCTCCCCATCAAGTTCTTTTTTCCCTTCTGTTAGATAAAACCAATTTTGCTTTTTTAGTCTTAAAATCATGTCATACTAGATGGTCCAGTATGGAAGAGAAGGAAGAGTATGATTTATCTCTCTGTTATTTTACTATAAAATGAATTGCATATAGTGACTTTTGAAACTTTCTAAACTTAACTTTGATTTTTATCCAATATTATCTTTGAGAGATTTTCTGTTACAGAAAAACAATCTCTGGATCAAGAAAACTGCAGCTAAAACTAGCAGATGTAGAAACATTTGAAGTGGTTGTCTGGGAGAGCTTATCTATTCTGTAAGAGCAAAAATCTCAGAATAAGAGCCTGATAAACATACTCTTAGCCATAAAGGTATTTAGAGAAAAACTGGCATTCTTGGAACGAATTACAGTGACATGGCAAGAATTCCATGATGAGAAAATATGTACAATCTATCAGAGCAACAAACCTAGAAATGAAGGTGACCCAAAACTCTTTAGTTTCAGATTCTTTAAAATGAAGCCATAAAGTCAGTAGCCAGAAAATTTTCCAGTAATTTTGATTGTCATAAAACTGCTGACAAAATTATCATGCCATATACATTGACTTTATTTGAGATTCTTAGGTTTTGTACAGTCTTCATTAGAGGTGATTCTTTTGTATTATTTTTTCTCTATTTTCTTTTACATATAATTTATTTCCTTGTCATTTAGTAGCCTTCAGGAGGCAAATCTGGTTCTCTCAATTTTTTCTGGTCATAAACGTTTCTTTGTCATAAAAGATGGGCAAGCCTACCCTAATTTCTCTGACACCTAGATGTCGACATTTTGTCAAACAGAAGTGTCAGGAGCAGGCACTGTCCTAGTTCTGCTTTTCACCTATTTGAACTTTCTGCCTCTGTCTCATGTTGTACACATTAATCAAGCACCCCAAAATAGCTGTATCTAATATGGCTGGTGATAAGTACTTTCCATACATGGTGGAGCTTAAGCATAAACTAAGTGCCTTTCAGTGAATAATCTAGCATTGTGTTAAGATTGACACTGATTGCAGGTGTACATAATTCCTAAAACATCAGTAATTGGGTGTACATTGGTAACTAGCCATTTTTCCCTTTAAGTCAGGATCATGTACAGTTAGTGCTCTGTGAGATATTCTAAGAGCATCTGGTCCAAGTCTCTGGTCTTGCAGATGAGGAAATTGAGGTCAAGATTAGTTTCAGTGACTTGTCCATAGTCATATCGCTGGAATATGGAGAACTAGAAGTCAGGTCTCCAGATCACTACCACAGTATTGTTCTCCTGGTACTGCGCATTCCATTCTTGCTGAAACATAAACATTCAAAGTGTATCACTCCAGCTGGTGTGTTGAGAATTGGCTGGAGGTGGCTGGGGGTAGTGTGGAAGCAGGAAGACAAGATAGGATCTGGCCAATTCAGGTGAGAAATGATAGGGGCTTAGCCCTGGGTGCTAAAGTGGAAGAGGTGAGAAGGGCATGGACTCTGGATATGTTTTGAAGGGAGAGTGGACAGGATGTGCTGACAGATTGCATATGAGGTACCATAACTCATAGCCTCACTGTCCGCACACATAGGTGGTCAGTTAACTGTTTGATTCATGCTTTCAATAGAAAATTATATGTCAGGTCCAGTGTTAGGAGTTGAGCAGAGAGTGGTGAGCTAAGCAGATGGTTTCTGCCTTTGTAGAAGCTAATGCAGTAGTTAAAAACCACGTGTTGAGAAAGTGAACCAAGTAATTTTAAGGCATTGCATAATAATCAGCAGTGTATCAAGTGAAAAATTGCATAACACAATGAATCAGCTCCAAGAGATTTCTCCTGTGTAAAGAATTAGTGGAGAGGCAGGCTTGCCTTATTTGGATCACTGATTTCCTCATCAGTATTGACATAGGGTTTTATGGTTGTGCTGAGTTCGATTAACACTGTTAATAGGTTTGGAATAAAATATGATTGCAGTCCCATCCTTGTCTAACTTGGCTGAGCCTTATTACCTTTCTGTACCTTAGTTTCTATCTCATTTGCAAAATTAAAATGATAACATGAGCCTTCCTCTCATGAAGATATGATTAATGGTTGCCAAAAAAAAAAACCTGCAAATCTTTTTTTTAAACCCACAGAGCAGTATAACTTGCTAATTAAAATCGACAAAAGCATGAAAATTAGAGATTGATAAGATGTTACTGGTTTGAATTATCTCCATTAATATAAAAGTGTCTTCCTAATATCTTTTTATTTTATAGAATCTTTCCACATAGCAATGTACTTATATCACATGGGAGGTTTTCATAAATGGGTGTCTTCATGTCAGAAGCAGTTTTTCTTTTCTCTCACATGGTTACCATGACTACAGAATATTTGCTTGAGAGGCAGTATTGCACAGAGTGGTTAGAACGGGTTTTGGGATTGATAGACCTGGGTTTGAACTTTGACTCTGCCACTACCTGTGAGCTCCTGAGCAAGTTGTTTACTCTGTTTTCACCTCTTTGAAATGGTGTTAATGATCACCACGGAACAAATTTATTGTAAGGATTAAGATTGATAACTGATATAAAGTCCCTAATACTGTGCCTCACACATAAGCCCTCAGTAAATGATAATTATTACGATCCAAGAATGACAGTTCCTGTTTCCCAAGGGTGGTGACTTTTGTAACCCTTCCTAACCATTCACCACTATAATCGCTCTTCTTCCCACCTTACCACTTACTGTGCAATAGGAAAGGGGAATCGCCTTATGGAATCTTGTATAAGATTCACTTACCTCCCTCCTTCAGAATCTGATATGCATGATATTCTTTTTTTTTTTTTTTTTTTTTTTTAAAACATCTTTATTGAAGTATAATTGCCTTACAATGGTGTGTTAGCTTCTGCTTTATAACAAAGTGAATCAGTTATACATATACAATATGTTCCCATTTCTCTTCCCTCTTGCATCTCCCTCCCTCCCACCCTCCCCATCCCACCCCTCTAGGTGGTCAAAAAGCACCGAGCTGATCTCCCTGTGCTATGCGGCTGCTTCCCACTAGTTATCTATTTTACATTTGGTAGTGTATATATGTCCATGACACTCTCTTACCCTGTCACATCTCACCCCTCCCCCTCCCCATATCCTCAAGTCCATTCTCTAGTAGGTCTGTGTCTTTATTCCCGTCTTGCCACTAGGTTCTTCATGGCCTTTTTTTTTTTTTTTTTTTTTTTTCCTTAGATTCCGTATATATGTGTTAGCATACTGTCATGTCATACAGAGTGAAGTAAGTCAGAAAGAGAAAAGCATGATATTCTTTTGATGAAACATTGACCCTGCCCAACCTGAGCTTGACCTTCTCTAAATTCCCCCCAATTACTGCCTTTTTGTTCTTGTTTGACTCATAATTTATTAGAATGCTTGTTATTTTTAAAAGCATGCTTATTTTTGAGTGTGTGTAGAGCCATTTTCAGTCAATATAAAGTCAGGTTAACTTTATTGACAGAATCCAGAGCAAGCTCACCCACTGTCCTCAAAGACCCAGCGTGCATGCAGTGCCTCATCCCCACCCCGTTTAGCGCAGAGTTTCTCTCTCATGCACTAGAATGGCAAGACCACCATCAACAGTAAACTTGTTCAGTTCTATGCTGTTATTTCATGTAAATGGAAGATTTCTTGATTTAATATTTACTCCCATTACCATCTTACCCCGCTTGCTCATATTTAGACTTTTTCTGCTGACACACAATGAGAAAGTAAGGGAAAATACGTTTCTTTGTGAAATATTTAAATCTCAAAAGCTCTTGTTTATTTGTTTATTAAAAAGATTAAATATGTGGAAATAGTTGTCATTTGTCCCAAGAGTTTCAAATTGCTAAGCACCTTTTCTTATGTATAAGAAATAAGCTATTGGTTTGACTAGTCACTGAAGAAATCTTGGAACTTTGCAGAAAATTACAGTAAGAGGAAGTTGCTATATTGCAACAAGAGAGTATTTTGATTGCAAATTTTTCTGTAAGTGTGGCAATTTGCAACTTGAGAAGAATTTAATAGTAGCTGAGCTTTCAAAATGTAACACAGAAACTGTCATTTTCTTCCACAATTAAAATAAGTGCTTCTGAAAGTTTCAGGATAAGAATGACCCAAATTACCCTCCCCCTCACTTCCTCATCCAGAAGAGGGGGGAATAGAGTTTGAACAGAACATCTGTGGACAAAATGAAAGACAAATGCTCTTTTCAGGCAACTGTCTGAAAAAGGAATCTTTTATAGCCAAACAGAATACTGTTGCATGCATCGCCATGGTTAAGAAGAGGATCAACAATGCTTTCATAATGGCCTTTTATTTTAGCACATTCTATTTTTATGGATTGAATTGTGATTTCAACACATCCATTCATAATTCATCATATAATTATATGCATAAATATCTTTTGACACATTTAATGCGCTTTGCCCGCCACATCTTGAATTCAAATTTAAACTGTTAAGTGCACTAAGACAATCTCATTACAAGTAATGTTAAAGGAGATTGGATAAAAAGGAATTTTTTCTTATCTACCAAAAGGAACAGTCTACTAAAGAACAGAACATCAGTAATACGCTGTACGTGGATTACTGGAGAAAAGACACCTGGCTTGTTTATTTCCCACTGAAGGGCTTCAGGTTAAAACAATCAGTTAATTAAGACTACATCCTGTGTTCTTTGAGGGTGGTTTGTTCAACTTTTATGCACTCAACCAGTATTTATTTAGTACTTCCTCTGTCTTACACAGAGGAAGTACTAAAATCCCTGTTCTAGTCAAAGGATAAAACAGTGCATAAAACAGTCAGAATTCCTCTTCTTTCATATAGTTTATATTTGGAGGGAAGGCTGAGTAATAAACAAGAAATATACGTACTTTTGGTAATGTTAAGTTCTAAGGAAAGAAATAAAGCAGGGAAGGAAAACAGGAAGTGTTGAGGATGATAAGGATAACAATTTTAGATAGGGAAGCCTGGGAAGAATTTACTAAAAAGGAAGCATTTGACTAATGATCTGAAGGAGGTAAGGGAGTAAGCCGCAAGAGTATTGCTACCAAACCCAGGTTTGGCTGCTTGCTGCTCATAAGCCAGTAATTCGAGAGGCAAGTGTCAGTAGAAAGGAAAGGTGCTTTAATCAGAAAAGCTGGCAATCTGGGGAGAAGGTGGACACGTGTCCAGAAACCAACTCTGAAGATTCTGGTCAGCCATGACAGTTTTTAAAGGGAAAAATGGGGCTGAAGAATCTCAGTGAATCATCAAGGCAGGAGGTTGGGTTCTGCATCATTCTCCATTGGGTGCAGACTGGCTGCCTCTTTCTTCACATGTTATCTTGCCTGCATGATCTGCCTGCAGGATTGCTAAGGGAGCTTTTGGGGGTAGAGAGCTAGTCATTTTTTAACTGCTTAATTCTTCATTCTTTCTTCTTTTTATCTAGGAAAAGAATCAACAAGTTAGACAAGGCATGGTGTGCGTTCAGGAGAACATAGGTCAGGAGTTAGTTTCAATTGCTTAGTCATCTCATTCTTATAATTAGGTTATTTTTTTTTTTAAAGGAGGCAAGCATATACAGTGAATTAGGTTATTTTAAGGTTAGAGGGGAACAGAAATGGGCCAACAGGAAAGGGGCAAAAGAGCTGCTTTCAGTATCTGAGCAAACATTTCAGACAGAGGGAACAGCAAAGGTATAGGCCCTAAGATGGGACTGCACTCAGCAGAATCTAGGAACAACAGGTGTGGCCGGAGCAAAGTTAGTAACAGGGGCCAGGTCATACAGGGCCTTTAGGGTCAGTGGAAGGATTTGGGCATTTATTCAGAGTGAGATGAGAAGCCATTGGAGAGTTTTCATGATCAAATCATATTTTAACAGGATCACTCTGGCTCTTATGTTAAAAATAGAAGATGTGAGAGCAGAGGAAGGGAGAACAGTGAGGAGATATTTTAGTGATGCAGGTGAGGGATGATGGTGGCTTAGACCAAGGTGATAGTAGTAGTAGAGATGGTAAGAAAAAGTCATATTGTAAACATACTGTGAATACAGAGCTGATACAGCTTGCTGGTGGATTGACTATGGGCTATAAGAGAAAGGAAAGAGTCAAGATTGACTCTAGTATTCTGGGTGTGAGCCACTGTGGGGAGAAATGGAATTGCCATTTACTAAGGTATAGAAGACTAGGAGAGGAGCAGATTCGGTTGATGGGTGGTAGATATCATGAGCTCAGTTTTGTACACATTAAATCTGTTGAGTTAGGCAGCCTGCAGCTCAGTCAAGAAATCCCAATTGACTATATAAATTCATAAGTAGCTAAAGCTCAGAGTTTGTAAACATTCTTAGGGAGAAAGTTCAAAGAACTTTCACCCAGATGCTCACTACAATAAACAGAAAGTGCTAGTGATGGTGTTAGAAAGATTTTATTGAATGATGATTCAGGAAAAAAGATAAAAATATATTTTTTAAGAGAATGGACCTTCACAAATGTTTACAAAAGGAGTCTATTTTTGGTGGTCAGTAAGCCTTATGAGCTTATACTTTGAATTCTCTCTCTCTCTGTCTCTCTGTCTCTCTTTGTCTCTCTCTCTCTCTGTCACACACACACACACACACCCTACCCCAAACACAAAAAGATACAGTCATGGTCAAAAACAAGATCTAGTCTCCAAGGACTAGAAGAAAGAACAAAATTGCACACAACAATAAATGGGAACTAAAGCCATATACCTGGTAGGCTCTGAGTCCAGAAAGAGCTAGAAATGACTGGGAGTCTACT
The DNA here is from genome assembly GCF_028021215.1 of Eschrichtius robustus. Taxonomy (NCBI): domain Eukaryota; kingdom Metazoa; phylum Chordata; class Mammalia; order Artiodactyla; family Eschrichtiidae; genus Eschrichtius; species Eschrichtius robustus. The sequence goes on from NC_090845.1 coordinate 18,847,861, forward strand.
CTAATGGGGATCAGAGAACAAATGGACCACAGCTATGTCAGGAAACTGAAGATTGACTCACTGGGTGAAACCAACTGGGAAGGCAAGAAGAGCTTCCTCACCCACGAGTATAAGGAGGTTGAAAAAAGATACAGCAATTGACCAGAGTGCTGACTCGTATAAAGGTGATTCTTTCCTTAGTAAATGGAAATTATGGGAAATCCAGAAAACCCCTTAAAATAAAATTTGAAATAATAACAAGATGATTAAGAACACTGAATATTCAGAACCACTAATACCAACTAGACATCCTGGATGTGTAAAATACAGTCGGTGAAATAAACACTCTGTAGGTAAGATATACTTCAGACTGTATAAAATCAGAAAGAGAATTAGGAAATTGGAAAACAGAGAATGAATTCACCTAAAAAGCATTGCAGAAATATGAAAGATACATAGATGATAAATTGAGAGGTACCAACATAAGTCTAGAGACAAAAAGAGAGAGACTAGTAAAGAAGGCCCTTTGAAGAGATAATGCCTGAGAATTTTCAGAATTGAAGAAATAATACCTTCAAGTACAACACAATGAATGTGAAATGGGATTAATTAAAATCAGTTATAACCTAGACACATCATAGAGCAATTGCAGAATATCAGGGATAAAGAGGAAAATATTTTAAAAGCTACAGAGGGACTAAAGACAAATTATAACTAATGACAGAGTAGCTACAGACTTTTTTTAAATTTATTTATTTATCTTTTTTTTTTTTTGGCTGTGTTAGGTCTTTGTTGCTGCTCATGGGCTTTCTCTAGTTGCGGCGAGTGGGGGCTACTCTTCGTCGCGGTGCATGGGCTTCTCATTGCAGTGACTTCTCTTGTTGCAGAGCATGGGGTCTAGGCGTGCGGGCTTCAGTAGTTGTGGCATGCAGGCTCAGTAGCTGTGGCTCGCGGGCTCTGGAGTGCAGGCTCAGTAGCTGTGGCGCACGGGCTTAGTTGCTCCACGGCATGTGGGATCTTCCCAGACCAGGGCGTGAACCCGTGTCCCCCGCATTGGCAGGCAGATTCTTAACCACTGTGCCACCAGGGAAGTCCCTAGCTACAGATGTTTTAAGGGCAATGATAGATGCTAAAAGAAAATAAAGTGATATATTCAGAATGCAGAGGGAAAATTATTTTCAACTCAGAATTCTATACCCAGCTAAGGTATTATTTTATTTAAGAGTAAAGGGTTTTTATATTTTAAAACATAAAAATCTAGAAGTGTTTGCTACTCACAGACTGCTATGAAAGAACTTCTAAAGGACATACTTACTTGAGCATGAACCTGGAAGAAGGGTGATCTGAAACTAAGAAGAAAAATACAGAAATAAAATATATTACAAATTTTCTGTCTCATGAGAAAAACATTCATCATCATTAAAGCAAAGATTCCAGGCCTCTTTCTTTTTTAAGTTGGTCATAATACCTTATATGATCTGCTATGTTATCCATTATAGTCATGTATCTGTTCTTAATGTCTTGCTCTTATTAAATATTTCATGATATCACTAGAAACTGGGAAAAATGATACCAATTAAATATCTGTCACTCAGAATGAATAATTCCATCAGTTCTACTAGAAAAGACTACACAAGATTGTAAATCTGCACCTCAAGGTATTTAATCATACTTGCTGATAACATGAGGAAACCTTCACTGTCAGGATTTATTTATGTGTATGAATAATGAACAATTTCTGATACAAGTTTTTAAGGAATCTTTGAAAATGAATCTGTTTCAGGGGTCCCCAAATCACCCACATGTCCAGTGATTCACTAGGACTCAGAAGCCTCAACATATAGTTGTACCCACAGCTAAGATTTTATTACAGTGACGCGGCAAGGGTATACAGCCAGATCAGTAAGGAAAAAAAGATACCCATGAAATCTGGAGAAATCCATGTGCAGGTTTCCTGTGCTCTCTCCTTCACATGACAGATCATGCAGAGGGCACACTTCCCCAGCAGCAAAAATACAGTCACATGTGTGTAGTGTCTCTGCCCAGGGGAGCCCATTGAAGACTCAGTACCCAAGGATTTTAATGGGTTGGTTACATAGGCATCCTCTGCCTAGCAACTACTTTTCCTTTCCTGAAATGAAAGCAAGTGTTTAGTCCCCAGGTGGGCAAAATCATCTTATCGCTTAGGGAAGCTTCATGTCAGTACAGGGAACTGTTTACCAGCCAAGTTCCCAAATGTCAGCCGAGGGCCAACCTTGCAAGCAGGCCTTTCTAAGATAGCAGCCTCAGGCCTGCTATATTACTCTTTTCTACACAAAGACCTGTTTCCTTAACGGTAGTTTTCATTGTTTTTTCCATTACTTTCAAAAGCATATAGTTCAATTAACTCTTTCATTTTAGAAAATGTCACATCACTTGGAAAAATAATGACGTCTCTCTTAAGAGAATTTCATTGTAATGTTTACAATATTTTAAAAAGACAGCTAAAGCTTTGCTTCTTTGAATGATGGATAAATCTGTATTGTGTGCCTAGGAGTTCTTAGGTTCCAACAATATGTATACTGATTATGCTCTGCAATCAGTATCAGTATGAGAATATATTTTTATTGGGAAAGAAAAGATAATCTTGTTAAAAAAGAAAACCTGGAGAGCATAAAATATGTTTTTGTGTAGATTTTAAAGTAGACTTTCAGGTTCTAAGAAATAATGTGCAAAAAGCATAGGAAGTACATTATATAACTCAATTCTTTTGAGCTGTCTGTTATCCATGTAGCTTCCTAAAAACAAACCACCCCCATCTTTGTCATTTTTAAAAATAATGAGCTGTAAAATTATAATGATTACTTGTGGGAACACAAAGGGAAAAAAACCCAATCAGTAATTTTACCGCCAAACAATTTAGGGAAAATAACTATATGTAAATTAACTATACTTAAGCACACTAGCCTGAGTTATTATTTGAGTTATTATTTTGAAGCAAAGTGCACTCAAGAAAATTAACATAGCATGATGGCTTTTATCTTTTATGCTCTGTCTCCAAAATTGATTTTGAATTTCTGTAGCCATGGATCCTGCAAAGTTTTATACACACGCACACCCCCGCATATATATGTATTTATATTGCTTTGACAATTGGGTGATTATTTCTGCGTTACACTGAATGTCAGCCAATTATCTGACCCTTATCTTTAGGACTAATATCCACCCATAATATTATATTCCTAAGAATTATGTAAACCATATATAAATCATGAAAATTATTATGTAAGTAGAATGTTATTTTACAAGCGAAGATACTAAATAAGGAAGTATGTCACAGAATACGAATTTACTTTATAAAACCAAGGCCAGCAAATTTTATGTAGACAAAATCCAATTGCCCCTTACAGATATAAAGAAGAATCTGTTACCTAAAATTCATTTTGAAGGATTATCTGTGAATTAAAATTACACATGCTATCTCTCTACCCTGTTAGCTAGCTAATCATATGAACATAATTAACCTTATTTAGACCAGTGAACAATCTAGTTTAGTAGACTGTCTGACTGGAACCAGTGATTTATAGTCATTAATTGAAAGCTAGACCAGTCATACAGTTGTGGGTTTTTCTATTAAGACATTACGCTATTCTGGTCCTTAGAGTGGAATAGACTGATATGTGGGTTTAACTGGGATGGTTGTTAGCTAGGCAAGTATGATGCAGGAAGTATATAGCTCAAGGAAATGGTTATAACGATGTCCCATGGAAAGCAAGTGGAAGAAGAGAAATAAAGGCACAAAAGGTGGTAAAGTCAATAAATTGGATGCCTCAATGAAGATTTCCTAAAAATTGCTGGGTTGGAGGTATTATACTATGTAAAACGGAGATAATGGAGGCAGTTGTTGGAGTATGCTTAAGAGTAACAAACATAGGGTCATGGGGGTGACCCATGGAAGAGTGGAGAAGAGTGGAGAAGTAAAGAACATTGGAGATGAGGGACTGAGGAACCAACATACTGACATCACCTACATGAAGATTAGTTCCCCATAATAGAGACAGAAGTAGGTGTGAGAAGAAAATATTGATTCAAGTGCTGAAATATTTAGCAACTGAAGGGGATGGCCTAGGAGATCAGTAGCTGATGGTGGCTTATGGAATATAATGAAATTCAAAGGAACAAGTGATAGTCATACTTGCTTGACAACTTCATAAGATTTTGTGAGAATCAAATGAGATATTGCCTGAGAAAGCACTATAAACCCCTTAGAAAGGTAGTGCTCTGCATATATGAGCCCTCAGTTTCAGGCCTGCTTTGTGTCCCTGTTTCTCTGCCTACAAAATAAAGACAAAGATAATATTATTCTCTCCTGCTTCATGAGAAATTAGAAAGTTTAGCGGCATGATATATATGAAGTTGTTTTGAGTCTTTGGAAAAAGAAGGTACTTTCGCTGACCGGGGTTCAGAGTCACCGTTCAGCTTTTGAGTGTTTTCTGCAGCTTGTTGGCACTCCGATGGCACCCTGCGTAACAAATAACATTCTTCCCTATCTTTGATTTCAGACATTTCAGCAGTCTTCTCTGCAGCACAAATCAAAGAAGAAAAACAAAGGTAAGAAAAGGAAATGAAACATTTAGCTGCTTAGTTTGCACTGGGATAATCACCAGCACAGTTCACCCATCCTCTCTTGCCTGAGCCCAGTGTGGTTTGGAAGAGAACAACCCCCTAGCACAAGAGCCACCAAGACCGGCTTCTCCTTCAGGTCAATTATGATACAAGGTACCTTTTGCAACACATGGTCTCAACAGGTTTTCAGGCTGGGATCACGCACTTCGGATTAAATTGTATGTCACTCATGTGGGTGAAAAGGTATTAAAATTTTCCATAGTTTTTTATTCTGATACAATGAGAAAGTAAGAATTTTTAAGGTTGTTAAGTATCCAGACTTATTTTTATAATCTATAGATTAATCTTCTACCTTCACACCTATACAAAATTTAAAGAGCATTTTTACCCACTATTATCTTTAGGTCCTATAGCCGGCAAGAGCAAAAGACGGATTTCTTGCAAAGATCTTGGCCGTGGTGACTGTGAGGGCTGGCTTTGGAAAAAGAAAGATGCGAAGAGTTATTTTTCACAGAAATGGAAGAAATACTGGTTTGTCCTAAAGGATGCATCCCTATATTGGTATATTAATGAGGAGGTAAGACAAAGCACATTTTGTTTTCTCATGCATTTTACCTTTAACCAAAAGAATCATCGTTTTGAGACTTACATTTTAAAATCATATAATCACCTTAAGGCTAATTCAGGAGACTTCTGCTGGTTATTTTTCAGTCTGCCTTCTTAAAATGGTTGCATTGTGGGGTTCTGGAAAGGCAGTTGTCTCAATTATTCTAATGTAGCAACATATCTGAAATATAGATAATGTACAGTAAAATTCTGTATATCTAATTAAAAATACCAAACTAATTCAAGCAAAAGCTTACTCAAAAGGATTATACATGGAAATTTGATAAAGATTTTTAAATGTCTTGCTTTTGTTCAAAGTTTTAAATTTTTTTTCTGTTTGCTTTTTTGGGAGGAAGTCCTTTAGTAAGTTAAGTAAATTAAATTAATACCACCTGCATTTGTTTCAGTTTTTCTTAAGGAATAAATGAACTAGTAGACTAGTTTCAAAAACCTTCAAGTATTCATTTCATTTGGCCCAATAGGGACAGCAGGGGGAGGGTATATAATACATGCAAATTGTTCTTATGATTTCCTGTTTCATTTCCAGTAAACAGATTTATATCCAGAGTAATTATATAACCTGTCACATATCACAACAGATATACAGTATACCTTATTTTTTGATATTCCCTTAACTCTACATTTGCTTCCTTTGCCATAGCCATCTATCAGTTCACCTTAAGTTTTTTAAACAAAAATTTCTATTGTTAGCTTGTTTTTTCATAAAAATGTATGTGGTTTAATGTAGTGTGCTGGCTAAAAACTTTTTGTATGCCAATCAAATAGTATAAAAACATAACGTCTTTATGTTTCTCTTTATTTTAGATCACTTGTAGATTGTCTGCTGAATGCTATTCTGTCTTTCAAAGTTTAATGGAGAGATCATAACTACCCCAAAAGTATTTTAAATTGTTCAAAATTTTTAATTTTAACATTAAAGACATCAAGGGTAACATAACACAGATCAAAGTTAAGAAATTTGAGACTACTGTATTTACCCTAAGATTGGAAGAAAAAAATGCTCAAATATTGAAAAATATTGGAAGTTATACTGCTCTTGCATATAACACACACATTTTAGTCGCTATCATTAGCATCAAATTTTATTAAGTTTTACATATAAACATACACACACACACTAAAAGAATTGAGAACCCCTATTCTTTTTCTTTGAGATGGCAGATGGGAGTATAATGTCTCTTGAACTTGATATATAAGGAGCCATGAACTGGTACAGCACAGATCAAAGTTTGGGAGTAAAAGTCTGAGGAGTTGGCTCATGAACATGAAAGGGACAACAACATTAGGGTTTAGCCAAAAATAATCTTAGCCTAGTTGTAATAACTTGCATCTGACGTAAGATTTTAGATAATTCTCCTATCTTGTATTCCCATCCCACATTGGGGGGGGGGCATTTTATGGATTTCATTCAGTTTTCCAAGTGAAACATGACTTTTATGTATATATAGCATGTAAACCAATTCAGATATTTGAAAATCAAATTAATCTCTTCATTTGTAAAATCTTGAGCACACAAAATAATTATTTAATTCAGGTTTAAGAGATTTTTTTTGGAGACAGAAAAGGAATTGAATTAGTAAATGTCCCTACATTTTATATCTGAACATTTAAAATGGTAGAAAATTGAATTGTAAATGTGGACTACAGTTATTTTATATGTTATAAATGTGTATATACATTTTGAGGGAAAAATTACTTATAAAACAGGTTTCACTTTGAGAATTAAAAATTTTTTCTATCTTTATTTTAATATAAAAAGGATTTTTAAACATTTCTGTATGTATTTTAATTTGTACTATTCTAAATGTTCAAAATATACCTTCAATTTAATGGACTATAACAGGTAAGACTGAAATTCTGATCTCTAAAATGTCTAATTTAAAGGATTAAATGAACTGATTTATTAGTATAGATATTTAAGGCATAGGTATATAGTAGCACCAGCTTCAAACCTTTGTATATAATACCCTAAACAAGAGTGTTGCCTCTTTAGGATGAAAAAGCAGAAGGATTCATCAGTCTGCCTGAATTTAAAATTGATAGAGCCAGTGAGTGCCGCAAGAAATAGTAAGTTGATTTTATTTGGGGCGAGGGGAAGAAAGGAAGGATAGTTTTGTTTTGTTTTTTTAAATTTCTAGCTTTTAAATTATAGGTTGCTTGTCTAATGCTTTCAAATTGAGGTAATAAGAAAGTAGTTTTGTGGGCAGAAAATTGAATTTTTCACTCATTTCTGTCATCACGGCAGAAGCATTATATATGTGAACTCAGATTAGATCTGAGGTAATTTTTATCCATAAAAATTGTTTGGTTCTAACTTATTTCCCAATTTGAAATAAATAAATGTACTCTGTTTCCTTTTGCAGTGCATTCAAAGCCTGTCATCCTAAAATCAAAAGCTTTTATTTTGCTGCTGAGCATCTTGATGATATGAACAGGTAAAGTTACTTAAATTTCAAAATACTTAGAAAGTCAGTTAGGCTTAGAATTCTGTTTTCCACATCAATGCCTAGAGAATAATGTCACTGAAGTTTCTAGATCAGTTTAAAATAAAATGGACCCAGCCATAACTCCATGTAGCCATACCTAATTTTAAAGAATGGCATTTTAAAAAGTCAAAATAAACTCATTGACTTTTCGTCAAGTTTACCAAAAATGTGCCAGAATCCATACATAAGCCAAAAAAAAAAAATCCACTGTAGAAAAAAAAAAATTTTTAAGTCCATTTCAAGAATGGAATGGTCTTCAAATTTATTCCCAAGTGAGGAAAAAAGGATACCCCAAAAAAAAGCTGACTTTTCCAAGTGCTGAGTATTTATGACAGAATATCCATCTCAATAATTCAGGCATAGGCGTAGTTGGTATATCTCTCTGTCACCTTTCTTCTATCACTGGACAGGATTGTGCAGCCAAGTGATTAGATGGCACGTGGTTATTTGGTGGCTCTGGGAAAATCTGGATATATATTTTTTCATTATCTACAACATACTGCTTCTTGTTTCCATTTTGGCTCTTATGGGTTTGATCCTTTCTTCCTTTTTCTTTCCTTTCTCCTTTCTGTTTTCTAGATTTGTAGAAATTGGATTTAAGATTCAAAATTTTCCCCTTCACAGGTCTTTAGTAGGCAGTGCATGTTACATATATGATGTGCCAATAGTTAGGAAGACGCAGAATAGCATAGTGGTTAAGAGTATGAACTTTGGAACCAGGCTGTCCAAGTTCCAGATGTCCCACTTAGTAGCTGTGTGACCTTGGATATAGAACTTAACCTCTCTATGTCAGGTATTAACTCTTTTTAAAAAATGGAGATAATAACCATCTCCATCCATAGAACTTTTATGAGGAGCAAATAAGAACATATAAAGGGCTTAGAACAGTACCTGCTAAATTGTAAGTGCTATATAAGTGTTTGCTTTCAATATATATTCCTTTTATATACTTTGGGTTCTCACGCCATATAACTTTCTTTGTATATCTCTAAAGAGTTAGTGTTCAGATATTTGTAAGCACAAAATTTTGCAGCTTCATAAATGTGCTTGAACTTGCTAAATGGACACTTAATATGCTTTTATAAATAATCTTGTTCTTTGACACTTCAGAGTATAGGCGTGATTTTTCCAAACCAAGGATATGAATGCAAGGAGAGGGCAAAGAAAGGTGTTGAGAAAACTTAATAAAATCTTTTATAATTAATAGGAGAACTGAGCCTTTCTTTTATTGAAATATAATTGATTAACAATGTTGTGTTAGTTTCTGGTGTACAGCAAAGTGATTGTTTTATATATTTTCTTTTTTTTTCTTTTCCATTATGGTTTATTACAAGATATTGAATATAGTTCCCTGTGCTATAGAGTAGGTCCTTGTTGTTTATCTATTTTATATATAGTAGTGTGTATCTGCTAATCCCAAACTCCTGGTTTATCTGTCCCCCCCTTCCCCTTTGGTAACCATAAGTTTGTTTTCTATGTCTGTGAGTCTGTTTCTGTTTTATAAATAAGCACATTTGTATCATATTTTGGATTCCACATATAAGTGATATCATATGGTATTTGTCTTTCTCTGTCTGACTTACTTCACTTAGTATGGTAATCTCTAGGTCCATCCAAGTTGCTGCAAATGGCATTATTTCATTCTTTTTTATTACTGAGTAATATTCCATTGTATATATATACCACATCTTTTTTATCCATTCATCTGTTGATGGACACTTAGGTTGCTTCCATGTCTTGGCTATTGTAAATAGTGCTGCTGTGAACATTGGGGTGCATGTATCTTTTCAAATTGTGGTTTTCTCTAGATATATTCCCAGGAGTGGGATTTCTGGATCATATGGTAGCTCTATTTTTAGTTTTTTAAGGAACTTCCATACTGTTTTCTATTGTGGCTGCACCAATCTGCATTTCCACCAAAAGTGTAGGAGGGTTCCCTTTTCTCCACACCCTCTCCAGCATTTATTGCTTGTAGATGTTTTGATGCTGGCCATTCCTACTGCTGTGAAGTGATACCTCATTGTAGTTTTGATTTGCATTTCTCTAATAATTAGCAATGTTGAGCATCTTTTCATGTACCTATTGGCCATCTGTATGTCTTCTATGGAGAAATGTCTACTTAGGTCTTCTGCCTATTTTTTGACTAGGTTGTGGGTTTTTTGTTGTTGTTACTGAGTTGTATGAGCTGTTTGTATATTTTGGAAATTAAGCCCTTTGTCAGTCACATCATTTGCAAATATTTTCTCCCATTCCTTAGGTTGTCATTTTGTTTTGTTTATGGTTTCCTTTGCTGTGCAAAAGCTTATAAGTTTGATTAGGTCCCATTTGTTTATTTTTGCTTTTATTTCTATTGCCTTAGGAGACTGACCTAAGAAAACATTGCTGGGATTTATGTCAGATAATGTTTTGCCTATGCTCTCTTCTAGGAGTTTTATGCTGTCATATTATATTTAAGTCTTTAAGACATTTTGAGTTTATTTTTGTGTAAGGTGTGAGGGAGTGTTCTAACTTCATTGATTTACATGCAGCTGTCCAGCTTTCCCAACACCACTTGGTGAAGAGACTGTCTTTTCTCCATTATGTATTCTTGCCTCCTTTGTCAAAGATTAATTGAGCATAGGTGTGTGGGTTTATTTCTGGACTCTCTATTCTGTTCCATTGATCCATATGTCTGTTTTTGTGCCTATACCATGCTGTTTTGATTACTGTCGCTTTGTAGTATTGTCTGAAGTCTGGGAGTGTTATGCCTCCAGCTTTGTTCTTTTTCCTCAGGAATGCTTTGGCAATTCTGGGTCTTTTATGGTTCCATAGAAATTTTAGGATTATTTGTTCTAGTTCTGTGAACTGAGCCTTGTATTTGGTTTCCATAATCTTCTCTTGATTTGCATGTTACCAATCTTGAAATTTCACACTAGCCAATCAGAATTTGGAGAGCTTATTCGCAAAATGAAAATGTTTGTGTACTTGTTGGGGAGGGGTGGTACTCTATTTTGTGTTTTAACTATTTTATAATTCTACTGTTGTAGTTACTCACTATCCATTTTACCACAATTGCGCTCAATGCCCTTAGGATAAATATGAAGGATTTACATCATAACCAAACAGAAAATAAGTGGTATATATAATCATGTCCTCTCCTACAAGATAGATCCACTAGAACACAGTTACTTCCATCCAGGAATTAACATAATTTAATCATTTGTGATACTTGCTAATCAGGGTCTTTTTAGGTTTAGAAAATAGCCTGTTCAAAAATGCATTTTTATGAACTATAAAACCATTCTTGATCTCCATTCTCTACCCTGTGTTAGCAATAACTCAGAAGTGTATGATGTCACTAACTCTTCCCTAATACTCCTGTGGATGTATCTGGTTCAGGATATCAGAGAAGAAGCTAAACCAAACCCATATGTTTCATTTTGTTGCCTTTTCTAAGCAATGGGTCAAAGAAAAAAATAAATAAATCTGATCAAGTATGTCATCTCCACATGGTACATTTAAGAGTGCTGTTTTATGTAAGCCTTGCCATGGTGTACTACAACCTTCAGAATTAAATTGTCCTGAAATACTGAATCTTTTTTTAAAATTTAAGTATAGTGGACTTTTATTGTTTTGCCTTGCTTTTTATTTTTTGAATAAGCATATTCCTAATGTCTACTTTCAATAGGCAAGTTTATTAAAAATTACTTGTCAGTAGGACGGAAGAGAGTCAGTGCTGGCAATATTCACAGAGGATTAGTGATGGGGAGAGACAGCCTCCAACAACTTTATTTAATAAGCTGATTGTTACATAACAGCAAGATGATCTGGGTGTTGGTTCATTCTATATGTAGTCCTTTGAAGGCATGTACCTAAGCCTTCAAAAGATGATATAGTTATAAATAATTATAATTATATTATAATAATTATAAATAAATGCCTTACCTGGTTATTTCATAATTTCTAAAGTATTATCATATGTATTTTTAAAATGTAGTGCTAGTTTTGACAGGACCTAGTAACTGGAATGAAAAAGCAATCCTTAGATTTAATTTTCTTCTGTAAAATCCGCATGTGTGTATACACATACATATGCACACGCATACATATACATATACCCAAATATATATAACTTAGAATATTAAAATCTCACCATCTATTTTTTGAGTAGCTTTAAGTTTGATTGTGAGGTAATCTGCAAAAATACTTTTGCGCACCCTACCACCAATCCATCTGTTCCATCCTCAGAAATGAGCATTGAAACATTAAAAAAAACTTTTTTGCCAGCCTGTGTGAAATCTGTGGGAAGAAAACAAAACATCATGTTTCTCAAGTATTCTGAGACTTATTTACTGAATTCACTTGGCCTATGTATTCCTTTTCATGTCAGCACATATGTCCTTATAATTGTCAGGACTCACCAGTTTCTGTTTAGTGTGATTATTTTACATTTCTTCCCTAGTTCTTAACTCTTGTTTCCCTCTCAGTACGTTATTCTGTGTCAGCTGTTGACAGCTTCATTGGAACATTCACCATAGGCCCAATCCTCTTATCCTTAAATATTGTCTGTCTCCCTCACTGAAGATACAGGCATCATGAAAACAGATACTTTGTTTCATTTATCTCTCTCTCTCTATCCTCAGTGCCTAGAACAGTACCTGGCACACATTAATATTTCTTAACTCAATTAATGCATATATATCTGCTGTTCATAATAGCATATAAACACCAAACCATAACTGCAGCAAGTGTTTGGATAAGCATCTTCTAACTGAGGCCTAAGGACAACTTTATCCAAGACAGCAACAACAGTTGTGTAGCATTCAGCCTTTTGTGTCTATACATACAAGTTTATGCATACACTTTGTAAAGAGTTTTTATTGTGGACAGAATTTTTCTTCCTAAAAGTAGTTTAATTTTTAATTGTCTTGTGGAATTTAGGAATCCTGGAGCTCATCCAAGGCAGAAATTATGTCTTATTCATTTTTGGACCCCCAAAACGTAGCTCATTGTTCAGCATACAACAGGCATTTAATAAATGTTGTTGAGCTGAAAAATTAAGAAGCCTCTTTTTAGTTTCTTTATTCATCTCATGAAGACCTCACTGCTCTTAAGACTTCTGATAAAATGAAATTTCAGTGATATATTAAAAAGTAGTAAATATGAAGTACTGAATTAAAATTCAATAACAAGTGTTCCTCTAGTGGTATCAACATCATTTCCACCCCAAAAGCACCAAGCCAGTCTTTCCTAAGAGTGCTAAGATTCACCTTGTAGTACAAATTCAACCCCTTTCTTACTACAAATGACCTATAGACTAGATTTTAATTTTGACCTTTTACTAATGATTAGAGTCATTTTTAAAAGGTTATTTGTCATGAAGTTAACTTCTTGACTTACAGTTTATAATTTTCTGGATCGTGTGTATATATCATGCTACTGAATTCATTTGATCCATTTTTTTTTTCATTTCTGCTCCAGTCCCTTCTTTACTTCCCATAGTTGAGGTGATCATTACATTGTAGGCTTTGTCAAAATAAAGTTGTGCTTTAAGTGGCTTATTCTTAAAATTAAAGCTTAAATTTCCATGGATGTGATTTTGTCCATTAGAGAAACAACTTTCCTCCCTCCCTTTTCAAGATATTCTAAGTATCTGATGCACAGTTAACACCACTTGGCATAAATGATGAAACGTATGAGTCACTTCAAAGAAAGTCATCTTCCACTTGACAGGGGAGATAATCTCCTAGGAGAAAAACTTCTCAAACACAGTTTTTTCCTAAAAACGTTTCGATCAGATTATTCCACAACTTAATGATGTTAACTATACTAGTGATTCCAAACATACTCACGCTAGTTTGGAAGGTTGATTCTTCCTTACTTTCTTATTTGGGAAAATATATGGATCATAGCTCAGGATTGACCAGTGGGAAACTGTCAGGTGAGTTTAAAGATTTTGTGATTTGATAATCTGATGCAGTGTAAACAGTTATCCAGAATAATGAACACAGGGAGTGACCTGGTGGGACAAAAGACGGAGATTGAAATAGTGCTTTGCTTCAGGCAGTTCCCTACATTGGCAATAGCAACTCTACTGAAAGAGGAAAGAACTAAGATTTATTTTTAAATTACTATTGTCCATGGAAATAAATTTTCAAGATCTAAACAGAGGTTAAAATTGTATATGCTCGTTTTGTCTTTGGAAAAACCTAATACCCTTGTATTTAGAGACAAATTTCCAAAGTATACTACTACTGAGATGTGTTTCCCTTTGGATCATTAAACTTAAAGGAGATTCATCAAAACTAATATTTCATAGTAAAACATATTTTGACAGGCAAGGTCTATAATTTTTTCCCTTCTCAGGACAAATTATATCTGATATTGTTTAAATATCTCCAAAGGAGCATTTGTTCTGAAGAAACAGAACAGCAAAAATATTTGGAGTGCTTTTACATTTAGAGCAACAGAATTAATAGGGCTTTGGTCATCTCAAAACCCTTTATGTTACAGATGTTAACAGGTTTGCCCAAGACTTTTCTAGTGAAATAGCATCTTTAGTGTGGGAGCAGTCTGTACTACAGCAAATTATAGCTCATTGAAGACTCCATGTGTTAAGAGTAGCAAAAAAACACACCCTTTATCTAGGATTATTCCATAAATTCTTATACATTTTAAAATAACTATTCCCAAGAAAATAGTTAAGTATAAAGTATAAAAAATTCAGTTGCAATGTTACTGATTTTAATATTTGTTTTTTCAGGTGGCTTAACAGAATTAATATGCTGACTGCAGGATATGCAGAAAGAGAGAGGATTAAGCAAGAACAAGGTAAAGAAATACTTTTTTTTTTTTACTATTGTGTTACACTTCTTTTTTCTTGCTGTTTTCCTATACAGTGATTCACTGCCATCACTTGAGAGAAAATGCGTATGTCAGTCTGTGGTTATTTCTCTTCTGTGCACTTTGAATCCAAACCATAGCATCTTATGGGTAAGGTTTAGTCAATTAAACAGGAAATAAACTCAAATTTTTGGAGCAGCTAATGTGGAGCTCATTCCTGTTTGTTGCCATCTTCTTTAGTCTACTTCCTATGGAGGAAAAAAAAATCTTAAAGATTAAAAAGCCTAGGGTGGGAGGGAGGGAGATGCAAGAGGGAAGAGATGGGGGGATATATGTATATGTATAGCTGATTCACTTTGTTATAAAGCAGAAACTAACACACCACTGTAAAGCAATTATACTCCAATAAAGATGTTAAAAAAATAAATTAAAAAACCTAGAATTGGTCCTTTATATTGACCCAAGTCAAGGTCCTTGGTGGAGAGTTGTTTTTTCTACTTAGTGGTTTCACAGACATTTAAGTGCTCTTTTATGCAAAGAGCTCAGATGAATGATCCCTTCTTCCATAGATTATCTCATTTGCTTGTGTTCTTCAGTTCTGTTACTATGTTAGCTCTGTGATCTTATGGAACGTGCCTTAGTATTGACCTCACATTTATGAAATACAGTATCCTGATGCAAAATTGAAATCTTAACAAAAGTTGTGGTCACCGTTCTAAAAGTAGCTTCAGGGCTTCCCTGGTGGCACAGAGGTTAAGAATCTGCCTGCCAATGCAGGAGACACGGGTTCGAGCCCTGGTCCAGGAAGATCCCACATGCCGCGGAGCAACTAAGCCTGTGCGCCACAACTACTGAGCCTGCGCTCTAGAGCCTTCGAGCCACAACTACTGAAGCCCGCGTGCCTACAGCCCGTGCTCCACAACAAGAGAAGCCAGCACAGTGAGAAGCCCGTGCACTGCAACAAAGAGTAGCCCCTGCTCGCCGCAACTAGAGAAAGCCCGCACACAGCAACGAAGACCCAACGCAGCCATAAATAAATAAATTTATTTAAAAATAAAAGTAGCTTCACATTTCCCAAAGAATGTTTGCTATACATCCCTTGGAAGCATAAATAGTTCTTTGAAAACTTTTGAGACATCCTGAAGTTAAAAGGATTCCACACATTGATACACATATTTCTAGTTGTGTCTCCAGTGGACATAGCCTGTTGGTCGACATGAAGATTCTGAAAACCTACTGTTTCCTCACGGGGAAGACTTTTTAAAACATCTCAAAACTAACGGTTAGAGAGATGTAAAGAAGATAACCAGATTCCAAAACCAATCTTTCAGCAAATATTTAGGTCAGGGGTCAGCAAACTTTCTGTAAAGATCCAAATAGTAAATATTTTAGACTTTGCAGGCCTTAAGGTTTCTGTTGAAACTATTCAACTCTGCTATAGACACATGAAGGGAAGTGGCTGTACTTCAATAAAGCTTTATTTACAGACACTGAGATTGAATTTCATAACATTTTTCACATTTTGAAAAATATTCTTCTTTTGATTTTTTTTATCCACTTAAAATGTAAAAACCATTCTTGATCCACAGGCTGTATAAAAACAGGCAAAGAGCCTCATTTGGCCTGCAGGCCACAGTTTATCAACCCCTGGCTTAGAGCCATGGGGTGAGAGAATGGGGGTGACTAGAGCAGTGAAGGGTGAGGAGATAGGGCAGGAAGATTTCCAAGAAAGAGCAAAATATGGTTACTGCCAATGGGAATTCAGCATCTTATTGAGACTCTAAAAAATTTACACTTGAAATTGCCTAAGAAAAATTAAAGAGCAACATAAAGTAAATGAGTACTAATTTTTGCACCACATGCAACTGATTTAAAAAATTGCTAAGTGGCTGCAAAATTTTTTTAAAAACCTGAGAAGGAGACAGGATTAATGAGGAAATACTTGGAGAAAGTAATCAGTGAGCCTGATATAAAGTTAGCGGTGAAGAGGCAGAGAAGGTATTTTGTTAAATATTAAAGTGTTTCTGAATAAGGCCTTCAGCTAACACTCTAATTGTATTAAGGTGAAATAAGCACCCATCCTGCCTGAAATTACATTGAATTCTAGTAGAAAAGATACTCTTAGTACAATATGGAAAGTGAAACATGGGAAAGTACAAACCAAATTCCATGGGAATGAGGCTGGAGAGATTCCTTCTAGGAGGGAAATGGGAAAAAAAACATTATGTGGACTCATTATCTGAACTGGTTCTCGCAGGATGAGAAGTAATAAAATAAAACATTCCTGGGAGTGGAAACAGCATGAGTACTTCCACAAATAACATGGAAACCATCTCTATCAAATCACTGTGCACAGGCAAATCCCGGCCAGGACTATGAAGTGTCAGGCCAGTTATTGTCACATTTCTTCATTGTTAAAAGTTTATTCTCCACTTTCATACTTCTACTTAATTTATAGGCCTACAATTATAGTAAGGGAGCTAAATACACACACACACACACACACACACACACCAGCCTTCCTTTTCAAATTACTTTAAAAAGCATGAAAACTGTTCTTTAAAAGTGCATATAGATTTATTTCTCAGTTTTTTAAGATGCAAGAATTAGAAGTGTGGGCAATGTGCCAATAGGAGAATGAATCTTGAAAAAAGTCAGTTTGCGTGAATAAGGAACCTTGGATTTTCAGGCTTCTGTATTTTATCACTCGACATTGCTTTGAAGCTGAGCATGGCCTTGATTTTAGTGGATTTCCTTTGTACTTGGCATTATATAACCAAATTTCATTATGGATGAAAGAACTGGTAAGTCATATTGCACATGCACGTTCCAAAAAATACTCATTCCATGGATTCATGCTGCCATAGTCTGTCATGTGAGTATTTATTTTAGTGCCTACTGGAACGTGGTTGACAATCATAGGTAGAAGCTAATAGTTACAGTTCAGGTCTCTACAACCAGAATCTCTGAAATAATTTAGATTTCCACCTAGAGTATACATTCATCAGGTACTCTAACATAGGTCAGAAACATATTAGACTTCCTACCTTATGCAGGATTAGGTCTTACGTATTCTATATAGACAACTACTGGATGCATGTGTCTGTTCCACACTTCTATAGAATTGTTTGACATCTAAGTACCATTCTCAGTAGTGAAGTTAAACTTGATACAAAATATAGCTCTTTGAGAACTGGGAATATTTCAGAAAGATGCAGAGGAATAACTGCCAAACACTGTTTCTATTTAAATACTCAGTACAGCTTGGAAGTGACTCTTTCATTGACTTAAATAAAAGTTTAGTGAATTGCTGTCTTTAACTACAGAAGTATAAAGGATATGGGGTTCTTTTTCATTGTGCATTGTTTTACTTAGAGAAAACAGGGTTACACTAAATTCTGCCAAGATCATAATTTAGCTAATTGTCTGCTAATCATTTTTCTATATTTTTCCAGCTTCAAATCAGACATTCATGACACATTATTTTCAATCACACACGAGGTCTTTGTAAAGCTTTAATTACATAAAAGTGAATGAAATACATTGTATTTCTTTGATAGTTCTAGATGAAAAAGTCAATTTCAAATTATCCTTTTGTATCAACATGAGAAATAAAGTAGAAATTTTCCTCTTCTATTGATGGCACTGTTTATTCATGATTAGTTACTTGTAAAATTGAATATCACTGCAAGAGACATTAAAAGTATCCATTTATTTTGTGCTAAATAGAGAGCTAAGAAAAATAAATTAATTTGCTCTTAGAATGAAAATCAGACTGGTTTCAGCCTCTGGGCAGCAGTGTGCCTGTAATTTTCCACACAAACCCAAAATGCCTATAAATTTTCTGTGTAGCCTCTTCCCTGGCATTGCTCTCTCAAAGACACACAGCTTAGTGTGTGAAATGAAGTTAATTTGCCAAGTGGTATTTCAGCCTTTTCTTAGGCAACCCAAGAAAACTTTGGTTTGATGGTGTTTTTTCTTTAATAAACCAAGAATTACATCAAATAAAGGATTAGAATTCTTCCTAATTTAGCGGCGGTTGCGGTGGGGGGGGGGGCTGAGGAGAGAGAGAATCTCCTAAATCTGTCACTTGTAATGATAGCTATAGGGATCTTGATAAAATGGTGATCATCTCCTTCTCAGTGTGCTCATAGGACCCCTTGAGGTGCTAACTCCTTGAGACCCAAGGTCTCAGTGCAAAGGTGAAGGGGGAGCTCAGCACAGGTGCCATAGTTTCTGGAAATAGTGGGAAGGGTAAGAGCAGAATGATCTTCACAAGCCTACTGCTTGGGAGCAGGGTGAGGGGGTGCTTAGTACCTCCACCTCCAGCAGTAATTTCCCAGTAGTATTTCAAGCTCCCACAAAACTACCCAACTGAGGCCCCAGAGCTCCAGAATTCACTTTTCATTGCTGGAACTTGCTACAAGAAAAAACTAATGTCTAAGAAGATGAACACTAGGCATTTATCTCCTGTGTGATCTGGGTCAGACTGTCCTGGCATGCTACCTACAAATCCACCCAATATTAGGGATCTTAATATTTATTGAGTGCTTTCAAGATGCAAAGCGCTTGAATATATGTTACCTTAGTAGCCCACTCACACAACTCTGAAAGGTGGTTATTATTAGCCCCCTTTTACAGATGACAAAACAGACTCAAAGAGATTAAGTAACCATCACAAGAGCACAGAAATGGTAATTGGTACAGCCAAGCACTGAACCTACATCTGCGCGAGTATATAGTTCATGCTTTTCCCACCAGTGTTTACAGGGTCCGTTTCTGGGCAACTACATCAATTCATATTTGAGGGGGAGACTTAGTATGCTGCCCATCACTGGTGTGACCCAATGTAAAAACCAGATCTCAAATTTAAGTTAACTAGTGTTTGCTTATCCTTTATTCAAAGGGAATAATTAAAGTAGGAATTGGATTTTCAGAGACCTTGTATTTTGAGGCCTGAATATAATAATCTCTATTGCTAAAGAATTTTGAGCAGCAGGAGGAGGGGGGCTTGAAGGATCATGAATATATGTCACATTAAATTCTCCCGCTAAGTCGTACAAAGAGTCCCAGTGACTTGGCCCTTCGAGGCTTAGAGCAAGGCAATTTCTTAGTTCAAACCGCAGTTCTACTACTTTCTATTTGGCATATTATAGTAAGTACTCAGTAAATGTTAGCTGTACTTATTAATCAGCACCACAAGGAAAATATATAAAAATATTACAATATGGGAATTCCTGGGTGGATAAGGGTACCTGTAAAAATATGTGCCATGATTTTTCACCTACATCTGAATATTAGTTAAGGTTCTTTTGTGATTTAGATTTTCATAAGAATAAGGAAACTTTTGTTTTAATAACTTCTCTTTTATCATTTGAAATTCATATGGATAATACTTCT
The DNA here is from genome assembly GCF_028021215.1 of Eschrichtius robustus. Classification (NCBI taxonomy): domain Eukaryota; kingdom Metazoa; phylum Chordata; class Mammalia; order Artiodactyla; family Eschrichtiidae; genus Eschrichtius; species Eschrichtius robustus. The sequence goes on from NC_090845.1 coordinate 18,867,780, forward strand.
AGGTTTTTCCTTGTAAATCACATAAAGAATTAACCCAGCAGTTACAGGGTGGTTGAGATATTGGTAGAACAGATTCTGATGATTGGCCTTTGTGCTGTATTTTACTTACTTGACTAATGTATCTCTCGGAGTTTTTCCCCTTCCCTCTTGCCTGAGGTCTGCCAAGTCACTTTGTCTAGAGGCTTACATTTTCTGCCCTTTTAAGTAGTTCTAGAAGTTTGGAACTTACAGCCCACATCAGCAGATTTGCCCTTTTGCGTTTGGCAAGAATCAGGGTTTGCCATGTGTTTCCAAGTAGAGGTGGGAGTATGGTGTTATAGAGATTCATGTCAGCATGACTCTGGAAACAGCGACTGTTAGATAACCAGTGAACTGAAGCCACAGAAGAGGATTGAGAACATTATGTTTGAAGCTGTTTATACCTGTAGAGATCTACAGCAACCTATGTATTTCTTTTTTTTTTTTCAACCTATGTATTTCTTCTTTGAGTGTTCATCTTTAGGATAAAATGATACACCTTTAAGAGGCATCATGTGACATCATTCATTAATTGAAGCTTTAAGTAATTTGGTCTGGAATCTAAAATACCCTGAACCTTATTTGACTTATGCAGTGTCTTTGTCTTAACTCCTTCTTTTTTTTTTTGACGATGACAACAACAGAGCAAAATTTAATTTGTAGTGTTTGCCAATTTCCATGGTATAAATACTCCCACCACAGCTGATTCTGAACTCCCAATGCAATATCAACCGTTGGCAAAATTCCCGAAAATTTAATAATCAGCCTTCTCAGGCTGTGACAAGTCAGCTCCAGCACCCCACTGGAGGCATATTGCCCTACCTAAAATTGTGGCTATGTGTAATTGCTTGCTTTAAAAGGAGGTTGGAATTAGGTGATTGTACTCTTCCTTCCTCCTCAAAACCCAACTGAAAATAAAAGTTGGTGGGCCTGGAGTAGCGAGTGCTGGGGAGCAGGGTGTCAGAATGGAATTTAAACTTCCTTTTGTTAGCTGGTAGTGTGTGTTCCTGAAAATATGGCTAGAAACTTTTAATGGGATGTTGATGTATCCATGTGTGTGAATTTTCAGATTACTGGAGTGAGAGTGACAAGGAAGAAGCAGATACTCCATCAACACCCAAACAGGACAGCCCTCCACCCCCCTACGATACATACCCACGGCCTCCCTCCGTAAGTTGCCAGTAGGAATATACTCAATATAGCATCAGATTCTTTGACCTGAGACATCCCCTTTGTATGTTAAAAAACATTATGTAGTTAATTACATGTCAGACCTTGGTGTTTTTAGGGGGAAAGAAAACAGGGAGTCTAAAAGCAATAAGGGAAAAAAATTTTAAGTATACAAAGAATATTTAATCAGGAGAAGCAGTCACCACAGATTCCACACTAGTAAATATCTTACCAGTTTTATTAAGAAAACATACCATTTGTGTCAGAGTAGCCTTCATGAAAATATCAACAACAAAAAAAAGTCTTCTTAGAAAAAGATATATAAATTGACCTTATCTATTCTACACTAACAAAGTTAATTCCTATGTCCTTTAGAAGCAATTGTAAAAATTTATATTATATCTGTATTGAACATGTTTTGGCATGTAGCTTTTCAGGCAGCCATGGGGTCTGGTTTAATGTATATGTGTTTATGTGGTGCTCTTCTTCTTAAGACTTCTTAAACCTGTGTAAATTATTCTGTGTATAGACTGTACCTTGATCTTTACAACTGTCCTGGTTTGTTTCATGCCCATTTCCCATCAGAATTACCGAAAGAGTCTCAATGTTGTCACATTTTAGGCAATACATTGCATGGTCACAGTACCATAAGAGTCAATTCTGCCTATCTTGAGACTGAGTCTTCCAAATAGGAAATGGAAGCTGGATTTAAGTGACAATAGCAGCCACCTAATTCTACCTCCGTATTACTCCAGGGGATTTTTAACAAGAAGGGTGCTATGCAAGATGTTCATATAATTCTAGGCCACTTCCCAACCTTGGCTGTGCATGAGAATCACCTCTGGAATGTTTTAGAAATGCAGATGCTCAGGCCTCATCCAGAGATATTAAATCAGAATATTTGGGACTGCAAACAGCTCACTGGACTGGACTGTGAACTTTTTGAGAACAGGGACCCCGTTCTATTCATCTGTACATCCCTGTGGCCTGGCACAGCACTGGTACTTATTTATTAAGTGCTCAATAAATATTTCTGAAATGAATGAATGAATACTTTTGGCTAAGGACTAAAAGGGAAGTCACATTTTTAGTTGAAATGTTTGATGACAGTATCTCTTACCTAAGGGAGAAAGGAGAAAAGTAGACAGAAATGCAGAATTGTTCCTCTCCATATACACATTTCCTTAATAGATGCTGCAGTGTACCAAGTGCAACAGACAAATGAAATATTGAAGTCAGTAACAAGGTATAGTTTATATCATATTTTCCCTCTTTCCCTAAAACATCAGGGTCTAAATAGTTCCTTTAAAATATTTGTAAACGTGGGAGAAAGGGAAACTGCAGCTTGACCAAACCGCTGTTTAATCATAGCAACTTGTGAATTTCAAGAAGGAAACTACTCACATTGTGATTAACATGTGGGAAGAAAAACTGGCTGCCCACAGAAGATGCCACTTAACTTCTCCTTTACCCAGAGGGGAAGGTGTACTTTCACCTTAGTCGGGCTTTTCCTGGCCACAACCTCAGCCTCAATCGTAATGATCACATCTAACAAATCTGGCTCCTCCTGCCTGGAAGGGGCCTGGGCTGGTCTGCTAGCCCCCAGAGCTAGAGTAAGGCTTGTCCCGGTAGGGGTGCCTGCAAGTCTTTTATAGCATTCACTTGATGCCTGTCCTTTTTCTTGGTTGTGCTTTGTGCTGTAACATATATTCCCAAACTTTAAATTCCAAGGAGAAGAATATTCCATTTTTCTTTTGTGTTTATGTGCTCTGAAGTGGCTATGCTCAAGGCAAATGCTAATTCCCATCAGGGTGTAATCTCATCCTTCCTACATTTTTAACTCTCTAGAAAGTGCCACAGAACTGACAAGACTATAAGAAAGCTTATCCTTGACACTCTAGGAGGAGACATTCACCTATGAAGAAGAGGAAGGCCTGTGTCCGATTAGAGGCACCTTGTTTTCACATCCAAAATCCTGTCTCCTTGCTCTCATCCCCAGACTCCATAAAATCTGGAAATACGAATTTGGCAACAATTCTTCAGGATTTTGAATGCATAGAGATTTCAAAACTTAGGATTTTTTTTTCTTTTTAGTTGTTAAATATTTCTTACATAGGCACTCACGTTGCCTTATACTTTGTTGTAAAAGTTTGCAGTAGTATGTCACATTTTTCACGAGAGCCCAGCGTAGCTGTATTTCAATACATCCACGTTTCAGTCTCTTAAAGTGTCAGCTGGGGCCTGACTTTGAGATGGTGGAAATCAAGTGTGTTCCTTGGTGACAGGCATGGTCTGCTATTTCTGTGGAGACTGATCAGAGGCTCCTTTCCACAGATGAGTTGTGCCAGTCCTTATGTGGAAGCGAAACACAGCCGGCTCTCCTCGACAGAGACCTCTCAGTCGCAGTCCTCCCATGAGGAGTTTCGCCAGGAACTGACTGGGAGCAGTGTGGTGTCCCCCATTCGCAAGACAGCCAGTCAGCGCCGCTCCTGGCAGGATTTAATCGAGACGCCCCTGACGAGCTCAGGGTTACACTATCTTCAGACTCTGCCCCTGGAGGATTCCGTCTTCTCTGACTCCGCGGCCATCTCCCCAGAGCACAGGCGGCAGTCCACCCTTCCAACTCAGAAGTGCCACCTACAGGATCACTATGGGCCGTACCCCTTAGCCGAGAGCGAGAGGATGCAAGTGTTAAATGGAAACGGGGGCAAGCCTCGAAGTTTTACTCTGCCTCGAGATAGCGGGTTCAACCACTGCTGTCTGAACGCGCCGGTTAGTGCCTGTGACCCGCAGGATGACGTGCAGCCCACAGAGGTGGAGGAAGAGGAGGAGGAGGAGGAGGAGGAAGGGGAGGCAGCAGGGGAAAACATAGGAGACAAAAGTAAGTATGCTGATGGAGATTCTCAGCCTGTATACACACATTCCTAACCTTTTCAGACTTCTTATTTTAAGAAAATAGAATTTTGTTTCCCTTTTTTCTTAAAATAATGGTTTTGCTGCATAGGAAGTCAGGTATCCCTTGGTGTCCCGCTTTCAGAACTTGAGTAAATTGGGGGAAAAGAAGATGAGTAATGAAGCCTACATCCCAGGACACCCACAGCTAGAGCAAATAATTTTTTTTTTTTGGCCCATCTGCCTTTTAAGGTTGATGGCATTCATTTGTTTTTCTTCCTCCTCTTATCCACTTTCTTCTCACTTGCATGCATCATCCCTTTGGTCCACAGTTGTTGCCCCCTGAGTTTGGGTTAAGAAGCTATAAATGCTTCAAGCAGGGTGTTAGCAGAACCTTGGTTGAATAAGTAAGTGAATACACATACACACACTCACACATACATACATATAAAACTTCCCTTTTCACCATGAGAAGATTGAAAGGAAAAATCCAAAAGAATTTTTCGAAGAAGAAATTTTACATAGCATTTCTATCAACTTCAAATAGCAGAATCTCTTTCTAGAAACCAATTTGCCAAAAGCATCCATTTACTTTCTTGGTATGTATGTTGATTGCAAAGCTCAATTTATGTGAATCAACTCTTGAGAGAGACAAGTCATTAAGTAACCCTCTGATTGACATTAAAAGAATATGTTTACTAGTTATCAAGTTATTTATCCAACATGCCATACCAAGCTTCTGTTTATAACTAATGTGATATACCAGTCCAGAAACCCAGGCTAGTTTAAGAGAAAGGCTATAACTCAGTTATTTTACTTAGAAAGAAAATCTAGTTCTGGCTATAAGACTTGAATATAAAATACCCCCAAAAATAGTATAGAAGAAATAGTATGAAATCTCTTTATTCAAAATGAAGTATGGGCCAATTAGTGCAGATGACCCAAGCTGGTGCTGATGAAACCACAGTTACTGCTTTGGTCCCACTAGGGCATTAGACTTCTCTTTTTAAAGGATACAAACAGACTGTATTCTTCAGCCCATTTCACACAGTATGGAGACTTTGATTACAGGATATATTAGTGTAAGTTCTTCTTTACAACTGGAAAAACAACTCAAAGCTCACAGGCTACCAGCAGGTCAGAAGCCTCATGTCAATTTGAAGCTTGGCTCATTTAAAATGAGGGTTACTTTGGAGATAATCGACAAGAAAATACAGTGGACCTTTTCTACTATCAAAATATGAGTTGCTTATAATAAAATTCATATGTTAAAGCAGTTTCCATGTAAAGTATATTTTAGCCATAATCTCCATGAGGAGCCTTATAAAAGGTATACTGTTGGTTCAGGAAAGGTGATGACCTGCCACGCCCTCACAACATTCACGTCTATTAGAAATTATAGAAGAGTCTTGTGGAGGGAAGATCTAGGAACCCTGTTAGTCCTCTGTAGGAGTTCTGGCAAGCACGATAATATATTTTTAATATTAAGATGATTAGTGTAAGTTGTTTCCTAAAACTTAACTAAGGATGCATTAGAAACCTCCTTTCCACTGTTGTCCAGGTGCTGCACAACTGCTACAACTAAGTATGTGAGGTTTATTCAGCATTCTACAAACGCATTGGGGAAAATACTTCATCTCTGCCATTTTAAAATAAATTGTGTTGAAATTAGGCACAACCCTCTGAAATAGAGAATCCTGTTCACAACACATTCCATCATTGCCACGGGTACAAGTCTTTGAGGCTGTCTTTTTCAACTGGCTAGATACTTAGCAGTTCCTCCTGGGCGTTGTGTAGGGAGGACTAGAATGGAGAATACGTGCCCTAGGACCTGAAAGGCAAACCTAGCCCTGGGCTCAACCTTCCTTCAGGCTCCACTAGCCCACAGAGCATCCCTAGTTAGATGGCATTCGATTATTTTTTCTTCTAGTGTCTGTTTTTTGCTGTTTTGTTGATTGGATGTATTTTTAGCCATACAGATGTACTCCCAAGTTGGTGGGTTTTTCCTTTAGGTTCCCAAATGAGTCAAGTGGGCAGTTATTCAATACTTTCCATCTTTTTCAGCAGGCTCTCTCTTTGTGGAATGATTGCGATAAGGCAGAACCACCCTAGGAAGTGTGTCGGTAAACTTGGTATTATTGCACATTCTGTCTTTGCGGTTCGATATCGTGGGGTAGTTCGCGTTATTTCAGTCGGATCTGTTTCACTAAAGGTGGCCTTGCACTACCTTGCAGGGCCCCATTTCTTTCTGGGTATTTTTCTATAATCTTGCCACTTGATGTCTCAGTGTCCTTTAAACCATTCTCAACAGGGCAGTACGTTTCATGCTTGCCTGGAAGATGCTTCTTAACTTAATGGAGTACATGTTCGCCTTCCCAATGATGGTTTTTCTGCATTACTGTTTCTAATATTTAGGAGTGTGCAATTTGATGAGCACCTCCTTTGGGAAATATCAGCTCTAAAATCAGTGTTTTCAAAAGAATCTTCAAGGTCTAGTTAAGGAGTGTCTTGTTCATGACTGCCCTGAGTCGGCCATTAGGAGTAAGTATTCCAGGCTGCTTATTCAAATCAAGCTGTTTGGTGTTCTGTCAGTAGGGTCAAAATTATACATGGGAAAGAAGCACACTTACAGCGTGCCCTCCGCCCGGAGCTCCCACTGTGCTACCGCTCCGGTCAGCAGGCTCCCGTGCTTGTTAGAATCAAAGACCAGCAGTGGTGTGTTACTAACTGTCCTGCTCGAGGCCAGCATGCACTGTGACCTACTAAAGTGAATTTGCACTAATCAAGTACAGACCTGCAGAGCAAATAAGTTTCACGTCCCTAGCTCCAAACATTTTTCTCAGTTTGCCAAGAAATTAAAAATACGAAGTGCCAGGCAAGTGAGCAGAAGGAGCCATGGGAGAAAATATGAAAATATAGCTTCTCTTCAGCTTTAAGGGTGAAGAATTACGTCACCAACCAAACCCCTTTCGTGATCTATATTATATAGTGCTTATGAGTTTACAGAGCAATCTAAGAAGCAAGATGTACCTAAATCTGTGACCTAGATGTTTTTTCATTTTCTTCGTACAGGTGGAATTTGGCCCTGCTTCTGAGGTGTAAATGTAGTCTTCTTTAGAGCATACTTCAATCTCCGTTCTCATGGTTGAACTACCTTTTGTCTTATTTTGAAATTCAATTCTTTAACTGAGTCATACTGTGATTTTTCTGAGGCTGAACTCATTTTAGTCTAAAGTGGATGATACTAAAAGTACACAGATGAGACCTGTTGTGTTTTCCTTTGACAGAAAAGTCAGCTTGAATATTAATTATCCTGACCTACTTCACTGGCATTTGGGAGAAGACAACTAATTTCCTATTATCCCAATTAGCAGTTTCGAAGCTGACTGAGGTATAGGCCTTATAATACCTCAGTGAAATTAAATTATAAATTGTGTCAGCCTATGCAGCTTTCAAGGAGTATCAATCATAAAAGTGTGGGACAAAATATAAAGATATTATATTTATTCTTTATTCAGAAATCATCTGCCATAACACTAAAATACGGTTTTGGTTAATGCAGCTTGAAGTCTGCTTCTAATAGTTCTCTTTCCTTTGCCATACTAGGCAGTTTAGATGAGGTTTTTGAAAGCTTTATCCCCTAATCCTGCTGATTTCCCTCTTGGCAGTTAAAAGAGTCCTCTTTTCTAGCCATGCATTCTTGGTGCCACCATGTACTCAATGAAGTTATAATGTGCTCTTTTTCATTGCCTTAGGGATAACCTATCAGCATTCTTACTTAATTTACACATTTATTAGCTTGGTCTTAGAAATCTAAAGCAAAACCTAGGGTTTTTTTTTTTTTTTAGGGGGCTGAGGGTGGGGAAGATAAAATGTTACCTAGTAGCTACAGTACATATCAGGTTATCTGGCTAAGATATTTACTGATGCTTTCAAAATGAAATCTGCCAAGAAATGTATTTTAAATTTATTTTTTAAAATCTAACATCCATTGCACACCATCGGTAACTTAAGAGCTGTACAAAATGTGCACCTCAGTGCCCTAATATCTTAAATTATATAGGCAGAGAGCCTAGATAATGACTACCAATATCGTGCAGAAGAAGATAGATTAATCTTCTTCAGTCATTTTAAGGGTCTTAGAGTAATTTCCTGAAGAGTTTCTAAAAGCCATGAGTTTTATTTTTAAGAACATTCAGGTAGGAAGTATGTGGGCCAGGGGGAGACATTCCCCGAATATGGAATTGTGTTAAAGGAAAAAAAGGAGCAAGCTGAAAATAAAGAAAAATGTTGCAGCACTTTTTACTGTTTTATTTATTGTCTAGATAAATTATGTTCAAGCACGAAGAGTTTGGAAGAGCATAATCATCAATAATATCTTAAATTATAGTTCAGGTCTAAAGGGAATAGATGGAAAAGATATACAAGCAATGTGAATAAAAAGACATGCACCAAAAAGTCAGAGAAAGAATAGTAGAGAACCTTAAATATGTCACTTTTGTGAAGTTTAAGGGCACCATTCTTCGCTGGTTATGTAACAAGTATATATTAAAAAAAAAAAAAAAAGGAAAAATCTAGAAAGCAGTAAACAAGTATTCTCTTAATACTGTATTGTCTGATTTTGAAGAAAGATTGTTAGGGAGACAGAAAACACTAAAGACTGGATATAAAGTAGAATGTAGCTATAATTTCAGTATTGGTTACAGGTTGTATTTTTAATCACACCTCCCTTGCTTTTTGTCTTAAATAATGAGGAAAAGCTAATTATCTAACTTACTGAAAGTTCAGAGGTGGGGTTGTTCTGGAGTAAATGTCATGGCTCTGCAGTGTCAGGACTCAGTTAACTTTTCTGTAATGCCAGCAGCTCTGAGCATCACTTCTCATAAGATAGCATCCAAAAGAGCCAAAGACCAGGCCGTATTCTTATTCCTTTTTGTAAAGTCAAAACTTCCTGGATCCTTCTGGCAGACTTGGCCCTAGATTTCATTGGCCAAGGCTGCATCATATGCCCCTGCCTAAACAGCAAGGGAAATGGAATGATTATGAGTTTAGACTAACCTTGATTTGTTATTAAGATCATGAAGAAAAGGAGTATACCAGACTGCCTATCATTACTATCTACATGAGCCTCTCTACTATTATGTGTTATATCCTCAAATATATTTGTTCCAGTAATGTTTCACTCTTTCAGTGTGTATATGCAAACATACACCCCAGATCACATCATTTAAAAGTCTTGGCCCTAACGAAATGTTAGATAACAAAAGGGGGGTATATATTATATAACCCTGAAAATATAGCAAGTTAGATATAATTATTGTTGACCTTTGAAATGAATAAGCATGTTTTCCTATAAACACTAAGTGATCAGAGGTTAGAATACAGCCTCTGGAGACATTCCTCAGTTCACATCCTTGCTTTGTCACTCTGCCACTTCCAAGTGGTATGACTGATCAAATTATTTAACACCTCTAGACCTCAATTGCTTCATTGTTAAATGATGTGGTAACAGTACCTACCTTTTGAGGTTGTGTGAGGATCAAATGAGGTAATGCCAGAAAGCACTTAGTTTCCATTTCTGACACTGTAAGTCTATCCAATAAATGTTTTATAATTATGTAATTTATGTAGATTTCATACAGATTTGGATTTAAGCAAAAAGGGCAATTACAATACTTAAATAGTGAATTAGTCCTGGCAAACCTCACTAAATAACATTTACCTGACTACATGACCTAACTTTGTTCAGCTCCAGCTACTGAGTTGAACCATATGAATTGAGGTTTTTGTAGCTCAAAATGATGAAATATCAGCAATTTTGTATATTTCAACACAATATATTAGCTGTGCTCTAGGAGCTAAAATAGAAATGTCCCTCATTTCACATTATTATCACTCACTCTTCCTTTCCTTTTTGACTTTAGACATTTGGGAACTCAAAAGAAACTTTGTATTCCACATAGTAATAACCTTCTCATATATATTTATTGAAATATGTATTTATAGACCTTGCCACTCAGGTTCAGATATTTTCCCCTTGGAGAATTCTACCCTAACAACCTGGTCTGACCTAGATGCCCCTTCTCCCGCCTACCCCACCACTATTCATCCTTGAGTATGTTACCCTGTTTTATAATCTTCGCAGCTTTACAATTTGTGTATAATATCAAATATTGTTTGCTGATTTATTTTCCATTTCCACTCACCAGAGTATAAGTTTCTTAAGAACAGGGATTTTATTCCTGTCTTGTATACCCAGTGCCTAAAACATTATATGGCCCATAGTAGGCCAGGCACTATTGGATGAATGAGTCAGTGAGAGAATGAATAGTAGCTAAACCCTTTTATCACTTATTCTTTTCCATTTTATTATATAGTAGTTAAAGCTAAAGTTATTTTTTATTCATTGTGTGACATAAAGTCAAAACATGGCAAAATTCTTTATTTGGGGTATTTTGTAAAGGGGAGGACAGGACTGCATGTGTTCAGCATATCCTCTTCATGCTGGGTACCACAGAGCTAGGATACTAATAACTAGAATCACTGATCTTTGTATTATGGCTCATTTATAGTCACTTTCTCTATGCTGAAACCATTTTCTTACTGTTCTATTCCCATTTCAAAGATGAAGGCCACAGAATATGACATGTGAGATAAGCAATTCATTGTTAGAAACTGGATCTTCCAGCACCCCTAGGCAGTTGATTTTCCTACCAAAATCTGCTGCCTATCGAAGGAAGTCTGGCTCCCTCAGAAGTCACTCATCACCTAGCTTCATCCTGATTCATTTGTAAAACGTGTTGAAATTGCAACTTGTACTTTAACAAATAACCAATAGCCTGCATCAGCCAGGAAAATGTTCTCAGAAGTTTTATAATAAGTAATGAAGCCAGATTCAATTGGCAAAAGAATGAATTCTAGATGCTACAGTCATACCAGCAGAAGATGTGGACAGATAAGAGTTAAAGCTCACATAAAAGGATGACAACCCCTCACCAGTATAGGTAAGACAAGTTATGATTTACAGTTTGTTTTACCAAGAAATATGATTAGATTCAGCCATACTGCTACTTGTTACTATTTTCACACATCAAAAAGGCAAACCACTTCCTTCAGATCAGTGGTAGCACATAGTCAGTTTCTCAGCAGAGTTTGTTCTAGCTCATTTTATGAGAACCTGTTCTAAGTTTAGACTCCTTTTACCTTGGTCACCCTTGCCAGAGAAAGCTGAAGGTCACAAATGCCTCCTTTTTTTCCCTCTACATATGAAGTCTACCTCCTGTGGTTACCAACTACTGGAAGATAGTAGGTTAAAAACATAATAGGAATGTACCATAAAACATGCCTTGGAAGTTTTTAAACTTCCCTACATGTTTTTCTTTTATTGTTTAATTGAAAAGTAGTAACTTGCTTGTTGCTAAATAAACAAACAAATTAATTAATTAAAAAACAGTGATGACTGATGAACATAGATGCAAAGATCCTCAACAAAATACTAGCAAACAGAATCCAACAGCACATTAAAAGGATCATACACCATGATCAAGTGGGGTTTATCCCAGGAATGCAAGGATTCTTCAATATACGCAAATCAATCAATGTGATACACCATATTAACAAATTGAAGGAGAAAAACCATATGATCATCTCAATAGATGCAGAGAAAGCTTTCGACAAAATTCAACACCCATTTATGATAAAAGCCCTGCAGAAAGTAGGCATAGAGGGAACTTTCCTCAACATAATAAAGGCCATATATGACAAACCCACAGCCAACATTGTCCTCAATGGTGAAAAACTGAAACCATTTCCACTAAGATCAGGAACAAGACAAGGTTGCCCACTCTCACCACTATTATTCAACATAGTTTTGGAAGTGTTAGCCACAGCAATCAGAGAAGACAAAGAAATAAAAGGAATCCAAATCGGAAAAGAAGAAGTAAAGCTGTCACTATTTGCAGATGACATGATACTATACATAGAGAATCCTAAAGATGCTACCAGAAAACTCCTAGAGCTAATCAATGAATTTGGTAAAGTAGCAGGATACAAAATTAATGCTCAGAAATCTCTTGCATTTCTATACACTAATGACGAAAAATCTGAAAGTGAAATTAAGAACACACTCCCGTTTACCATTGCAACAAAAAGAATAAAATATCTAGGAATAAACCTACCTAAGGAGACAAAAGACCTGTATGCAGAAAATTATAAGACACTGATGAAAGAAATTAAAGATGATACAAATAGATGGAGAGATATACCATGTTCCTGGATTGGAAGAATCAACATTGTGAAAATGACTCTACTACCCAAAGCAATCTACAGATTCAATGCAATCCCTATCAAACTACCACTGGCATTTTTCACAGAACTAGAACAAAAAATTTCACAATTTGTATGGAAACACAAAAGACCCCGAATAGCCAAAGCAATCTGGAGAACGAAAAATGGAGCTGGAGGAACCAGGCTCCCTGACTTCAGACTATATTACAAAGCTACAGTAATCAAGACAGTTTGGTACTGGCACAAAAACAGAAATATAGATCAATGGAACAGGATAGAAAGCCCAGAGATAAACCCACGCACATATGGTCACCTTATCTTTGATAAAGGAGGCAAGCATATACAGTGGAGAAAAGACAGCCTCTTCAATAAGTGGTGCTGGGAAAATTGGACAGATACATGTAAAAGTATGAAATTAGAACACTCCCTGACACCATGCACAAAAATAAACTCAAAAGGGATTAAAGACCTAAGTGTAAGGCCAGACACTATCAAACTCTTAGAGGAAAACATAGGCAGAACACTCTATGACATACATCACAGCAAGATTCTTTTTGACCCAGCTCCCAGAGAAATGGAAATAAGAACACAAATAAACAAATGGGACCTAATGAAACTTAAAAGCTTTTGCACAGCAAAGGAAACCATAAACAAGACCAAAAGACAACCCTCAGAATGGGAGAAAATATTTGCAAATGAAGCAACTGACAAAGGATTAATCTCCAAGATTTACAAGCAGCTCATGCAGCTCAATAACAAAAAAACGAACAACCCAATCCAAAAATGGGCAGAAGACCTAAATAGACATTTCTCCAAAGAAGATATACAGATGGCCAACAGACACATGAAAGAATGCTCAACATCATTAATCATTAGAGAAATGCAAATCAAAACTACAATGAGATATCATCTCACACCGGTCAGAATGGCCATCATCAAAAAATCTAGAAACAATAAATGCTGGAGAGGGTGTGGAGGAAAGGGAACACTCTTGCACTGTTGGTGGGAATGTAAATTGATACAGCCACTATGGAGAACAGTATGGAGGTTCCTTAAAAAACTACAAATAGAACTACCATACGACCCAGCAATCCCACTACTGGGCATATACCCTGAGAAAACCATAGTTCAAAAAGAGTCATGTACCAAAATGTTCATTGCAGCTCTATTTACAATAGCCAGGACATGGAAGCAACCGAAGTGTCCATCGACAGATGAATGGATAAAGAAGATGTGGCACATATATACAATGGAATATTACTCAGCCATAAAAAGAAACGAAATGGAGTTATTTGTAGTGAGGTGGATGGAGTTAGAGTCTGTCATACAGAGTGAAGTAAGTCAGAAAGAGAAAAACAAATACAGTATGCTAACACATATATACGGAATCTAAAGGGAAAAAAAAAAGGTCATGAAGAACCTAGTGGCAAGACGGGAATAAAGACACAGACCTACTAGAGAATGGACTTGAGGATATGGGGAGGGAGTGGGGTGAGATGTGACAGGGTGAGAGAGTGTCATGGACATATATACACTACCAAATGTAAAATAGATAGCTAGTGGGAAGCAGCCGCATAGCACAGGGAGATCAGCTCGGTGCTTTGTGACCACCTAGAGGGGTGGGATGGGGAGGGTGGGAGGGAGGGAGATGCAAGAGGGAAGAGATATGGGAACATATTGTATATGTATAACTGATCCACTTTGTTATAAAGCAGAAGCTAACACACCATTGTAAGGCAATTATACTTCAATAAAGATGTTTAAAAAAAAAAACAGTGATGAAAGTGAAAAGCAACCCTCTCTCCTTCTTATTCTCCAGAGGTAACTTCTGTTAAAAGTTAAAGCTTTAAAAATTCTTGTATGAATTTGTTTTTCTCATATGTCTTTTTCCTGTAACTCAATGTGAGTAGCGAGGTGAGGTATGGTTTAGTTGGTTTCAAGTTAGTGTATTTCCTCAGAAATTTTTTTTTAACATCTTTATTGGAATATAATTGCTTTACATTGTTGTGTTAGTTTCTGCTGTATAACATTTTTTGATGTGACCTTAGTTTATAATACAAGCAGCAGTCTTGTGAGATTATTTACATACCACCTCAGAACCCAGCCCCAATCCCAGCATATATCACCCTAGAAAATGCAGCAGTTACATGTTGACTATTTCAAAAACGATGGAAGAAATGTGAGAAGGAAGAAGTGACAATGGCTGTATATGCACGCTTACACCCTACACACACACACACTCATAGTCATGTGTCAGAAGCTTCTTACCTACCTGCCTAATGCCTTAGTGCTCTATGACTTTTGCCCACCCTCCTTTATGGGGGTCTTCCAGTAATGTCGACTTATCCCAAAGCTCTGTGATGAAAGCAGCTAAGCCAGAGCCAACTAGCTAAAAAACATAGCAAGTCAAGCCTTCAAAAGCCAGAATGTAGAACTCAGAGATGGGCTTCAGAACCACTGTGTCCGGTGGTCAGAGTTTTTTCACACGTGACTTTGGCGTTAAACCTTTTACTAAACCATCTCCCTTACTTCTTTTTTCCAGCGTTCTCACTAGTTCCATTCTTCTGGCCTCCCAGACTTTCTTATGTTTAGCCATAGGCACCTTAGACCTAATATTTGGTCTTAATGGCTCAATCTATTACACTCTGAAATTTTTCCTTTAATGTGAAAATATTCTCATTAATATAACATCCAATAAGGGAAAAGTACCTATTACTATGTATTTTAAATGCAAAAGTGACAGTTGGTCATTAAAAAATATTTTAAATATTTAAACCTCATCTTTGAGAACTTCTAGAAGGTTCTTGTCTCAGGTATGTACTATGACAATTTCATATATACTTGTTTCTATTACAGACACAGAGTATACCAATAAAATCAACTTTCTAGGCTATTTCACAGAAACTTAGAGTACTTGAAAATAAGAGTGACAGTTATTAAACTCATGGATTCATTTCACAGCTATAAATTCTTTAACATTCTTAGTCATGGATTCCCTAATATTTCAATATCTACATTTAGCCTACTAAAATGTAAACTAAACCTCCATTTTGTACTTTTAGTTTGCTGTTATCAATGTATACTCTAATTAGTTCTAAGCATGGATTTATTCATTCATTCAAGAGACATTTACTGTTTATTTACTACGTGCCAGGTACTATGCTAAGAGTATATCAAGCTCTTCCATGAGTCTACTTACAACAAAAATTTGTAAATAATCTTTGAAAAATAAGAAAAATCTTTCTGATAACATAAAGCAGAGCAAATAGTTCAGAGTATGCAGCCTCTTTGTTACGTTGTGCCAATAATTTCCCCTAATAACCAATTGATAATATTATAAAAATGATTCTTTGAGAGATAGCACAAGGTATTCTATGTTCACTTTAAGGTACTTATCACTTATACAAAATTTATAAAACTGGTTAGAATCGGATGAGATCACTTTTAGAGCTACTTCTGATTTGGCTCATTCCTTAAACATTATGGTTGGGGCAGATACATCCTGGTTACTCAGATATGCTGATTAACTCAAATCAGATGTCTAAAAATCCCCATTGATTTCTATAAAATTAGGAAGTATTTTCTCAATCATCAAAGAAATATCAATCTATGGTCAGTATAACATTATATATAGGCCATGATATTATACTGACTTGATACTATACTGACCACAAGATAAATATTTCTTTGATGATTGAGAAGATGCTTCCCAGTTTTATAGTACAACTAATATGGAATTTGATTATCAGAAAAACCTATTATTAACCAAATACAGAAAATTATACTGTATTTTGAATGTCTATTTTAGGGAAATTTGAACCTTAACATTTTAAACAGAGTTTTTCACTTTCTTCCACATTTATAATACCATATCTTCCATGATTTTGAATCTGATATATTTATTGTGCTATTTCTCTTTTGATAAATTATTGACTTAATACCCAAGATCTATTCATTTAAGACCTCTGAATTTTCTCATCCATGACTTTATTGGTTCCTTTCTCTTAATATTTTCCTTAAATTGTTGTTGTTGTTGCCCTGATTTTGAGTCTATTCTGTAACCTTATGAAATGGGTATTTTAAAGCAGTCATTCACTTTAGGATTCTTGGTGAGAAAAAATAGCCCATAACTTCAATACCACTAAACTTAAACTTTACTCTTTTTCCTCTAGCATCTCTGCTGTTTTCTCCTTGTTCTTTAACAATGCCAACAAACAGGGGTTTTCATGCCTTTTCTAAAAAGAACAGGGAGGAGGGACAGCTTGGAATCAGTGTGGCTGCAATATGACTCACTGCCAACTCTGACAGTAAGCCCCACCCCTCACTTTGTATTCTGTTGTCTTATACCCTATGTGGTTGCTGGGCAGCCATCTCTTGATTTTAGCATCCTGGCTTCTAAGACTCATGATAATCTTTTATTAACCTAATTAGAAGGATTGTGCCTCAGCACTGGAGGTAGGAAAGATGTTTACCATTCCAAAAATAATTCTGTACAAATGTTGAATATCTTTGCTGAATCATTAAGTGAAAAGTTAGCCTTAACTTTGAAATCTTCTTTAAATGTGTAACACCTTTTTTTGTTTGCTTGTGTTACTGTGAGTAGTGTCTCTCTGGTAAATGCTATAAAACCCATTTTAAATGCTTTATATTAAGGTAAAGAATTCATTTAATAATAGATAAATTGTTTTTTTTTTGGAGTAAGCATATAACATGTGCCACACTATGTGTAAATATGCATAATAATTAGCTATCGCACCATAGAAATTAGAGTTTTAAATAATCCGTCCTCCCACCCAATACGGAAATACCTTTTACTCACTTGAAGAATTGTTATTGAGACTCTGCTTGAATGTTTTAGGGACTTAGAGCTTAGTGCCCCCAAAGACAGGGCATTCCATGTTGGACAGCTCTAGTTTAAAAGGTGTTCCTTGTAGTAATATAAAAGCTGACATAAATTTTCTACTCGGTTGTCGATCTTGACATTGAAAATTGGAAAACTACAGAGCAAGGATTTGAAAGGCTGACATGTGGAACAGGGATGAGATAGTCTTTGAAGTTCCAGAGGACGTAATGGGTACAGGGATGCTGATTTTAGATTGATATGAGGGAGAACATTCCAATGGTTGCATTTACCCATGACTGTAATAACTGGTCTTTGTCAGTTTAGAAGGCTCCCCGTTACTCAGTGTTTAAGAAGGGGCTGAAAACCAGCTACCAATCAGGGCTTCCTGAGCCAGCAGGACAGTTAAACATGATGGTTTCTTCTAACTCTAAGGTTTTTATGGTTCTCTTCAGCATAATGGCCTCACCTTTGCTCTCTTGTGTGCTCTGCACATTGTACATGTTCAAAACTATTCAATGGAATTGTGTTATCAAACATAATTTATGTTGCCTCATCTCTGAGCTGAATGCATATAATCACCTTAACTTTATAACCTGTGGCATAAGTTCTAGATAACTCATGATCCTGGTTACCCACATCTGTACACCTTGTTTCTCTTTAGTGTCTCCAGGCCAAGTGTACTGGAACTGTTACAGTGATCTAGACAACATATTTTTGTGGGCATGATTACCTTAGTTATAACCTACTCACTGTTGATTCATATGATGCTTTTATTGTTACCAATATGTTACCAAGTTGCAAGTTAGCATCCCACACTTATTTATTTTTTAACCTAAATGCAACTATTTATATTTCTTTCTGTTAAAGTTTTAACTTCTCAGCTTTTCACCCAGCAATATTCAATCCTGTCAAGAAAGTTTGGACTCTTAGTTTTATTATCCATGATACTAATCATTCCTCCTGTTGTTGAATAACCCTCCAGAGTTCTAAGTATCCTTTCTATGTTTTTAACTGCTTCACTGAATAAGGAAAGAACATTTGTAACAAAACATTTTAAAGAAGAAAGGAGCAAGGACAGCTGTGAAGCATTCAGTCTGAAATTTTACATACGTTAATTTCATTCAGTCATTCAACATCCTTATCTGGATCCAGCTAATAGTAATATCACTGAGTCCACTTTACAGCACTTTGTTCATAAAGATATTATGCAAAATTTCATCATATGCAAAGCATACTGCCCTTGGCTTTCCGCTTGTCTCCCAACCTAGAGATACTGTCCAGGAAAAAAAGCCAGTTTAAAATGCTTCATTTTTATTGAATCCATGTTAGTCCTTCAATTGAAATTAAAAAATGAAACTCCTCCCAATAATAATCTATTCTAAAACTTTACCATGTATTTATATCAGGTTTATCATTGTGTGCTCTGAAGAACCCATGCAGGGTTTTGTTTGTTTGGATAGGAGAACTCTCTCTTTAAACAGTAAGTCTCAGGGCATTCTGATGGTGGCCCTGAGATAATTTCCACAAAGTTCATTCAGTTCCTAAGATTATTCTACTAGTTCAAAGAGACCACAAAATGAGTCTTTTGATAAGATAGTCCCTTATCTCAAGAAGCATGTCTTTTAAACTTCCTAGTGTAAAGACTTTTCTCCTTGCAGGAAACACCTAAAATATCATTGAAGTCACATACTTCCACTTTCCTTTGTCATTCTTTTTTCTTTAAAAAAAATTTTTTAAGCTCTGTCTTCAGCTTTTTCACAATCCTCAGCTGAACATTTGCCTTCCTGGCACTCTTCTTACAAGCAACTGATATTATTTTCCACTCGTTCATTTATAGTAGCCTCTTCCATCTTTTATAGAAATCCTCCTTAAAGCTTTTTCTAAGGAATCTCCTTGTAACTGTCTTGACTGAAGCTGCATCTCCTTTCCTTCTCTCATTGGGACAGTTTATGTTTGTATCACTAGAATTGCATTTTTTAAAACTACCGATCACTCAACATTTATATTTGCCTGTCTGAAGTTTTAAAATCATATTTCTTATCATCTAGGGTCCGTATCCGACTATGTGTTTTCTCTCCTCACCATTAGAAAAAAACAAAAACAATTAAGCTTCTTCTAGTCCCATTCATGTCTAGAGTGCCACTTAGTTCTTCCCTGTTGTTCAGTGTTAGATTCCAAATAGATTTTACTCATTTCTTTATATTTTTGAGACGTGAAATTACCAGGGCTTTAATGCACTCAGCAATTACAAGTATTAATCTCGTTTTTAATGAATTAAATCCTATAGTTAGTAAACTGGTGACAAGCAAAAAATATTGGAGCTCAGGTTATATTGTTTCATATTTTTTCCTCTTCAGAAGGTTTCATAGAAGCTGATCGCCAGTTTTTTTATTCTGCAAATAATTGGAAAACCGGAGCTATAAAAATTAGGTTACTTCATTAGGACAGTTTGCAAGATTTTTAATCTTTTGTTCTTACATCATTCAGTCAATACCAGAATGTGCCAGGATAGAGTATTAGAACCACACAGACCTTGGCCATTTATAGAATCCTAGGAAGAGTAAGTAAATAAGAATACCAGAGATTTCTAATAACTTATTTTTTTAGCCCAGAGTCCGATCCCTGATCAGCCATATTCCTTGGTCAGCTGCAATCAGTGGTTCCTGAGAATTAGCATTTCTACACTGTAACTAACTCACATCTTCTATCAACTGTAGCTTCAAATTACAGAAACAAGCTGCATTCAAACCTCTTCATGTTAAGCCCTTTTATATAAAATAATAATATCTTGGTAGTAAAAAACTGTACTACCAATTTCTGCTCTAAGCAGTTTATGGGGTGACACTTTCATACTTCTGTTTATTGGATAATCTTGCTATAATGTGCTATCCAGTGCTAGATATGTGCTGCCGTCTATAAAAGACAAGGATATTTCTTGAAGATGATCTCTTTTATTTTGATTTTTAGAGAATACATGGTAAGATTTCATGTGTGGTTTAATGAAAAGTAGTGTTGAGCTGCATTGTCCATGTTCCTTGATATTTTCACACATAGTGATACATCTCTCCTATCTGAATAATTAACACAATAATTAACGAACAAACTAGATTTAGCCCTTAAAAAATTACTTTGCTAATAGTTCACTGAACATATGTGTATTAAACAAGGTTTATAGCATATACTTCATTGTCATAGAACCAAGGCTACAAAGATACTGAATAAAACTATTTGGAGGATTTATAGCTTACAAAACACTGCGTGCTGTTGGAAGAAGAAAGACACGGGTATCCAAAAATTGATTTCTGATTAATTATAATATGGAGAATAAAAAAAGGGAATGGAATAACTATTCTATAATTCCAGCTAAAATTTAGCAATTCCACCTATTATTTTGAGCAGTGATCTTATTAATAACTTTCGGGCTTTTAGAGTTTAATACATACACCCCAACAATAATAATGAGACAGCCAAACTATATGAATGACTCACTGTTTAAGCATCGGTAATATTTCCACTGGTGACTTCAAATCACTCTTCAGTTTCTGAAATATATAGAGAAGTCCTATGCATTGCTGACATTCAGAACTATCTTTTTAGTATATTGAGATGATTGACATCAAACTAGGGGCTTTCAGCCAGTTAAACTATTTTCACTAAATGCAGAGCTATTCTATTTCACACTATATCTTAAGCTTAAAAAAGAAAAAGAAGGAAAAGGGACATAATGCAGTTTGTTTTACTTGACAATCATCAAAAGCCTGCTATGCAGGGCTTGGTTATCATCCCAAAGGTAAATCATAAAAACAGTAAACTGGATGTTTTTAACAGGTCATATATCTGACCAGTGACTAAAAACTCAAGAACATTTTATTGTATCTGCAATTGAGTTTAGTGGAGTTTAAATGATGAGAATTGTGCCTATGAAGTTATAATTCTTATGGCTAAAGAATAAGAGCAATCTGGAATCCTTTCATAGTTTTCTATCATGACTTGTTCCATTGGTTTCCAAGTTAAGTAGAATTATGATGTATTAATTTGTCTGCCTAACCAAACTTTTATTCTATTCATTGCTCAGTCTCTAAAATCAGAGCTTGTCTTAGATTTCAGATATCTGACAAGCTTGTATATTATACCCAGTAGCTCATAATTCAGGTGGTTATTGCCCAATTAAATGAAAGTGTGAGTGATACAAGCCATTAGGTTTCAGAAAGGTAGAATACTAATTTCTATGTTATCATTGTCTCTAATAAGATGACTGAATCTTTAGAAAAGCCATTTAATTGATCCAGTGGTACTATAATAAATCAAGTATTTTTAGTGATTGGAGAATGCTTTTTATTCATTTAGAATTCATTTAATTGTAAATGGATTAAAACAATCTCAATTAGATTTTCCAAAAAGATTATTAAAGTAAAAGCATGTTATATTCTAAAAGTTTAAAAAAAGGAATAAACAAATAGGTAAATCATTGAAATATTTGGGTAAATTTTGGCTACTCTTTATCTGTTAATTTTTTAATATTTTACGGAAATATAGAGATGAATCGATATATAATATGGCATTTTTAACTGTTAAAACAGTAACTAGTGGTTGTGTTATAATGGTATCTATTTTGCCTGATCCATGTGGTATAGAAACCTAGCCATTCAAAATCTTCTTAAAGGACTAAGCAATAAACCCATATCAAGTAATTTGGCTGCAACACCTTCCAACATCTCTCCCAAGTTAGCAAGGTGATAAGATTTTTTTGCAGTAGTTCCTTCTAATCAGCCTCTGTGAACAGAAGACCTTCTGAGAATGTAGGTATAGGCTACATTTATAATTAAAAGCTAGCTCATCCTGAATCTTAGTAAAATTTTGACTCATCTCATCTACTCTGAATATGAATGACATGTGAATAACTTGACAATCTAGGTCATTCAAAGAAAACACCCTTTAGCAGTGGTTAGGCTATCACTTCATGTAAGGTCTAGATCATTCTTCTTTGACATAACAGTGCCATAAATGGCATTCTTTGACCTCAGTGACCTATATTCCTAAGGTTTCCCCCTCTGCCACATAATTCACATCAAAGACTTGAAGTAGAGACATATATACACTAATATGTATAAAATAGATAACTAATAAGAACCTACTGTATAAAAAATAAATAAATAAATAAATAAATAAATAAAAAGACGAAGTAGATCTTCTTACTAAAATGGAAGATCGAGTGAAGTAAAGCATTTTATCTAGTTGTTTAATAGAATACTTTATTCAGTTTGCACCTCATATACTTAGACATTAAATTAAAATTATTTTAGTAACAATTCAATTTAAGTAATATTTATAGAACAACCACAATGTCCTGAGAACGCACTCTGCTAAGTGCAGGAAAAACAAAGATTTTTAAAAATCAAAGAATCAGTAAGTTTGCCATCTAATGGGAGAGAAAAGCATCCACATGTAAATGTACAGTATATTAAGTGTTTTAAAAGATGGAACATGTTAAGTTCCACGAAAGCAATTAAGAGGTCTTCATTATTTCTACCTTGTGAAATTAGACAAGGTGTCAGAGAGGATGTGACTTTTAAGCTTGATGAAAGATTTCACCAGGAGGAAAAGAAAAAAGTGTTACATTCTATGTGGTTAAAAAATATATAGCATCAGCAAGGGCAGAAATGAAGAAAAACAAAGAACAATTTAGAGAAATACAGCATATAGTATAGGTGAGTAGAGATGAGACAAAAATTATGCAAGAACTAAATTATAAAAGTCCTGGTATTCCATGCCCAGAAGTTTGGATTGTATCCCAAAAAAACATGATGGAGAGCCTTTGGAGATCTCAGTAGCAAAGTGCTGTAATCAGACGTCAGTTTCAGAAAGGTCACTGTCATGGCAGTACAGAAGATGTATTGGTGTGAGAGAATACAAGTGATGGGGAGACCAGTTAGAAAACTATTTGAGCAGTCCAGATGAAAGCTATTATATCCCCTCTACAAATGTGGAGGCAAATAGTTATCTGTTCAAAGGAAGATCCACAGGTAGAGAGTAGAGCTTGAAGAATCTAATGGAAGCTTGGAGCACCCCAATGGGGAATTGGAAATTGAGCTAACCAAGCACTAATAAGAGGTCTGCCAAGTGGTCCTGAATAACCAAAAGTCAGAAAACCCAAATTCAGAATGGTGCCAGTCGGCATGGATAGACAATTTTTTCTAGCAATGCTCAGTGGCCAGGTAGGAATAAGAAAGCGGGAGTTGAATACTGGAAAGTGTATGGGTAGTTCCTATCCAAGAGGATGAGGAGATTGAGGGTTCTAGTCAGAGTGGTTCAGGTTGGATAAGGAAGTGAATGCAGGAGGGGGGGCTGTGTTCTTAATTAGATCAAAGATTAGACACAGTGGAAAAGATAGAAGAAGAGAAAGCTGTAATCAGGGAGAGCTGTAATACTTCAAAGGTGACATGGTTCCCCATGATGACAAGCTGAAATATGTGTTTTTGGATTTGACAGTAAGAATCCAACACAGAGGGCACTTATTTCAAAATAACTCTTCAATATCCCTCTTTTATGTTTGTATCTTGAAGAAAAAAATAAATTTTGGAACACTTTGCCACATTAGTGTGTAAAGTAAGCTGTCTAATGGTAAGAGGGAAACACCCATTGATATGGGAAATAAGTTCCATTTGTATTAATATGGTTTATTATATCTTTCAATTATTTGGTGAAATATATTTAATGAACATAACTTGAATTATAAGGAAGTGAAAATTGAAGATGTTTTAACTTGCTACCTCCGTTCTAAGTAAATCTCAATTCATTTTAGTCAAGTTTACAACATCATTAACTGACCAGTCTTTGAATAAAATAATTTTAAATGATATCAAGGACATTCTGAACAGAATGATTGGATTATATGTACTTGTCCTTTTACTTTCACTGTTGTCTTAGGAAAACTCTTTTCATCTTTCCTGTGGACTATACCAGTCTGTTGAATGAAAGACATTTTAGTGATTTACCTTTTCTATAAAGGTATGCTACATAGTCTGGACCTGAAATGCAATCTGCAAAGCTAGGCATGCCCATAAATCTGAATCTTTCATTCTTTTCTCACGTAGAGAGAAAAGGTATTTTTCGACATGGAAAAAATACTAAAATAGAGTTGCCTTCCCTAAGGTAAAGCTAACACATCTATAATATGGTGCATTTAGTTTTAAATCTTGTAGGCTTATTGAATACATTAATCTATCACAAATAATAGGTAACATTTTTTAATGAGTGCTAACTATTCTAAGGCATTATTCTTAGGACCTTGCCTAATATAACCCATTTAATCTTCACAACAACCCTAAGAGGTAAATACTATTATTACCCTCATCTCCTAGATGAGGAAACTGAGTTTAAATAACATGATCCAGGACTCCTTGATAGTTAATAGCAGATCTGAGATTCAGACTAAGACATTCTGACAGCAGAGTGAATGCTCTCAACCACATATTGCCTCTCAGATCTATCATTTTAATTCAGGCTAAAATTTAGCAAAATGTTTCCTTTTTCTGTATATATATTAGACATATATAAAAGAAACTAAAATGTTTAAGTTTTATTACAGCAAGTCAACATCACCATTAATATGCTCTTTCAAGTAAATCAAACCCTGCACACCACTTTACCCTTTATTACTAAAAATTGTAATTAGTGTCCTTGCCAATTTTAACTAATCAGTATCCAAAAATCATGTACCTCGATTTGTATAAATAGTGGAACAATTCCACCACTTGAGTCAAAACTCATAGTATTTTAAACTTTGACATGATTCCTTTTATAGCTAGTTTGTGTCAAGATAATACTGGGATATTAAAAAAAGAACTAATTCCAAAGAATTAAGTCTTGACACCAATTTGAAAAGTATTTCACGTGGTAGACAAAGTTACTTCAGTTTTTTCTTCCAAGTTCCACTTTATCCATCTTCTTTGAAACAATCCAAATCTTTCTGCCCTTTTTTTTTTTTTTTTTGGTATCAGCTAAAGGATCTTTTTGTTTATTAATTTTTTTAATTTTTTGGTGGAGGTAGGGAGTAGAGAAGCGACAGATTTAAGAGTAAGATTGGAAGATGCCACTGATCTTTCCAGTTCCTACTCACAGGTACCAAATCTGATGTATTGTGGATTACTATGTTTTCTCTCATGATAAAACATTGCTTCCTATCACCTCTTACAAATCTGAAAAGTTGATTCATGTGCCCTGAAAGGAATTATTAAAGAATGCACCATTCACACTTTCATCTGTTTCCAACTTCTAATTTCTCATTTGTACTATGCAGTATGTAGTATGAAATGAAAATTCATTACCAAAGTGAACTCTAGTGAAATTCTCATATTTTCCACATCTTCTTTGGAGATATTGCATATAAAAGCACTTTATAAAGTGGAAAGCAAAACACAAATATTAGTATCATAATTGATTTGCCTTCAGAATATTTACACTAAATTGAGGAAGAGTAAAAGTTGTTCAGGGCTACTTCCTAGAATTTTTTAAAATACTAATTAGATTTTATGAATTTTGTAAAAACAATGCCAGTATTAAACTCCTAAATCCTATTTAAGAAAACCAAATTCAGAACCAGTTTTAACCCATATGTTCTGGCTTTTGATTTGATGTCTTAGTAGTAAATGATGTGGGTATCTGAAACCCGCCTTTCTTAGCAGATTGCCATGGTAACTCCTGAGGTAAGGTACCATTTCGCTGGAGCTTCAGGCTTTGTCAGTGCTAGATACAGAAGCTGCATTTGATTTCAGCTTGTCTTGTTTCTACGGGGAGCAATGTACTACAGTTCGTTCCACTTCCCAGGCTGACTTTTTCATCACCATGGAGACCAGATCTTCCCACACAAGTAAGATCTGCAACCATTCCTAGTATGGCTAAAACTAAGGCCTTGGAAACCAAGGCCTTCTATAATTAAAGTGTATTGTTTTGTTAAAGAAGAGTTCCTGCTTCTGCTTTTGCAGTATTTATTGATTTTCTACAAAGAGAAAACAGGCTTTCTAGTGCTGTGCTGAAGATTTACAATAAGGAGAAAGAAAATGTCATCATGACATTTTCCTTGGTCAAGTTCTGGTTTTGTGTGCATTCATGGTGTATACTCCACTTAGTTACTATGGAGGAATGTTTCCTTTCAAATTATGTGACAGTTTTCCTAAATAGTAGTAAACATATTTAATCTACACTTCATGGTGGTCTTAAAATGCTGCTTTTAATTTTGGTTTTGGATTGTCTAACTTTGTTTCTAAATCCAGTATTGGAGTCTTTTAGATTAGTTCTGCACTTGGTCACAATAAAATCAGTATGAGAAAACTTATTCTAGGACCTTGATCATAACTCTACATGGATTTAACAAGAAAGGATTGGTATAATGTATCACTGTAAATCCAGTTATAGTACATCCAGATAGAGCAGCTCAACTATCTATAAAAGATCATATACACCACTACAACTTATTGTAATGTGTTCTCTTTTTTAATTTTATTTTATTATAGTAATAATGTATTCTTTTATATATATAAATTAGTATCAAAAAAAAGGGCCAAATTTCTGCAGAGTTCTTTGATGGTCACATTTGTTAAGGAGATACTAATTACACCGTAGCTGCTATCACTGTTTCCTCACCTCCCCCACAAATGGCACCAGTCAAAAGAGATGGTAAGGAGGTCTTAAGTGGAACTTGAGAATTCCAAATTCACCCCTTGATTTGCACATCCTTACAAATTCACATATCTAGTTTGACGGTTGTTTTTTCACCTGAGAGAAGACAGCATGGTCCTTGTTTAATATAAATACACTAAATAGGAATTACAAAAAAGCCTGACTTCAATTAAATATGGAATTGTCCATAATTTTTAAAAGATATTATGAATAAACTGGCACCATAAAGTTGCTGTAAATTAATTAATTTACAAATGGTAAACAAATTTGTTAATATAATTGGATTTTTTGTTTTGTTCACTAGCGGGAAGTTAGCAATTCATTGCTATATTTGAATACAAATTAAGTTGTACAATATGGAGAACTTTCTGACATTTCAAACATTTGAATTTTGCAAAACGAGCTCTCACCCTAATGAAGTCCCTGTATGATTCTAGTTTTCTGTAATTACACTGCAGAGTGTGAAATTCAACATATGATGCTAAATGTTAAACACAGATATAGCTAGAAACCTTTTGCAAGAGCTATAAAGTCATTTGTATTTTTCCATAAGAACACTGAGAGTCAGCATATATCCAACTCTTTAGTAAAACTTACTTTCTTTAAAAGGGCAATGCTATACAATTTTGTCAGGAGTGGAAAAAATGAAACGCATATATAATAGGGCATTTTATAAAAAATATGTTCTTAGATCCCATAGTTTTCCATCCCAAATGTAAAATGAGTTTGTTGGTGCAAAATGTAATAACCAATAATTTCAAGACAACTGAGTAGGAATATTCATTATTCTAACCTCTGAGTTTTTTGCTAAGATGGATGTTTGTGCTAATTTGCTTACATCCATGCTGTATTTCTAATAAACATGATTTTATAGTGGTTTTTACCAAAATAATTTTTTCTTCTTATCATGTACACAATACATTTTAAATACCTAAAAATGTAATAATTTAAATATTACAGTATGCAGATGACTCTAACAATGGGGATTTATGAGAATAGTCTCTGATGTAATTATTATAGATGGAGAAATCAGAGAGAATATGAAAATATTGATTAAGTGGAGAGATTAGATTTATAACAGATTTGAGGTAGAGAAAAATATGAATTCTGATAAGTAACTGTTGAGATAAAATTTTAGATTATTACAAACGCCTTTTGAATTTTCTTTTTACCTTTCTTGTCATTTGCTTTTCTGGGGAAGGTATTTTTGGTTGTCTTTATTGCTAAGAAATTCAGTTGTCAGAACCCCCAAAGTAGCTCCTTCTTGCCAGAGCTGTTAATGAGCAAATGATCCCAAATGTCAGGCTGGTATGCCAAGGAGGTGAGTAATAAGGCATTAACATTTAGAAGTTATAGAAGGGGGAAAATCAATATTGCAATTTTTTGTAATATTGTAAGTTCAGACAGGAGAAGTAAGCAGAAGTCCATTTCAAGCTTCTATAATCATAAACAATGTTATAATGTGAGAGGAAGTAGTGTCTTTAAACTTTTAGCATAAGA
Source organism: Eschrichtius robustus (assembly GCF_028021215.1). Lineage (NCBI taxonomy): Eukaryota > Metazoa > Chordata > Mammalia > Artiodactyla > Eschrichtiidae > Eschrichtius > Eschrichtius robustus. The sequence continues at coordinate 18,896,167 of NC_090845.1, forward strand.
ATCACTCCTTTTATTACTCTACTCCCAACCCACACACATGCACTCATACACCCATTGTTGTACTCTTGTTGAAAAGAATTTATTATTTCACTCACTTCTGCAGATCAGTACCTCTTTTTCTCCCTCATTTAGTCTGGTGGGATATCATGATACTGGAGCTGATACTGAATGATATTTTTTTTTAAAAAGTAATCTCACCAAAATCAAGACGGCAGTACTTAGAGGATAGTATATGAATCTAGTATGTGAATAAGAGTAGGGTGGAACTCTATAGAGCAAAAGTTCTCAAAGATCTATGTTACTGTTAATTTGAAAAAAATATATGTAAGTATTTATTTTAGATCAAATTTTCAAGAATTAAGGAGTTATGCCATTGACTGTCTACTTTTAGTCTACCTTAGTAGCAAGCTGGGCAGTAAATGCACAATTTGTATAGCATCAGAATTTACCGATCCTAGATCATGTTTGCTGATCAGCAACTTAGAAGAGGACATAGGGCAAAGTCCTTTGTTTACTTTGAGTAGGTTCTGATGGACTCAACATACTAAATGTATCTTTACAACTCCAGTCCCCCAGGTGCAGGTACCCTTACCTGTTATTCCATCAGAATGTCCAGTTTGGAGAATTCAAGTCAAGTGCAATAGGCAAATGAAATAGTTTGCGTCGTGGAAGTATAATCAGCGTTCTGAAGACATTTTTACCACCCAGTCGCGTAAGTGGTTCAAGGTTCAGATGACATTGGAACTGCTTTTTAGAGTGCCTATCAGCTAGGAAAGAGAATGCCCTAATAGGGTTGGAAGGACCAGAGAGGAATCTATTGAAAGAAATAGGCAAGAAAACAACTGAAATGTAGTTGGTCCAAATTTACCTTTTCATTTCGACAGACCAGACATAGTCACAGACGAAGTGTTGTGACACATAGGATTTACATGTTCACCCCATTGGCAATTCTCATCACTGAGTTACTTCACACTGATTATCATCCAGACTGAATATCATCTATTGAATTTCATCCTTTTAATATAACCATGTAAGGTGGTGGTAGAGGTTGAAAATTCTCATAAATTAAAAATATGCATTGTTCATCTCTACATTATTGAGAGTAAAAAAGTCTCCAGCTACATTGCCTCTGTAGCTATTTCATTTAGAAATGAGGATTTTAAAGAGATTATTTTAAAATAAGTAATTAATCATAAAATAGGTTGCAACAGCAACCCATTCTGCCAATAAGCTGCCATCTATCCACGTTGCTGAAAGTTATTTCAAAATAACTTTATCTATGAAATACATTACTTCATATTTAAATACTTTGAATATAAATATTTTAAAATATGGATGACTTAGGATGGAATGGTTTAAGACTTGATTTTAATGTTTTATAGAGAAAGAAAGAAACTTTTCCTCTACTCTGTTAGGTTCTTTACCTGGAGCCTGTGAACTAAACTGACAAATGACAGATTAACAGGAGAAAAGGCATGTAAATTTTATTGTGTTAATTTAATTTTTATGTGCACAGAGGCCTTCATAGGAAAGAAATGAAGACCCAAAGAAGCACTTAGACCTGAGTTTTATACACCATTTTAACAAAGCATGATAAATTATGGAGAACTGACAAGATAACCAGAAAAGGGGTTTGGGCTTCTAGAGCGGTAAATTTTGGAAAAGTTTATATATGGGGAAACTAAAAGATAAGGGCTATTTTAGTAAGATTTGTTTGTGCAGACCCATCTTAATGCCAACTTCCTGTCTTCAAATGTTAAGGGTTGTTCTCCTGGTATGTAAGAGGAGAGGAGGAACACCTTCACAGTGGGAAATTTATGTCCTGCTTTAAGGCAGATAGGGGGATGGCCAAAGATCTTTCTATGTCTACTGCTTCTTAATTACCTTCAGCTAATCCTTAGGCCAAAATGGCATATTTTGAGGTGGCGTATTATGATCCCCTTCAAGTTTTTTTTTTTTTTGAAGTTGGTTTTGTTTTGTTTAATTTATTTTTTATTGAAGTATAGTTGATGTACAATATTATGTAAGTTACAGATGTACACAGTATAGTGATTCACAATTTTTAAAGGTTATACTCCATTTATAGTTATTATAAAATATTGGCTATATTCCCTGTGTTGTACAGTATATCCTCATAGCTTATTTATTTTATACATAGTAGTTTGTACCTCTTAATCCCTACCCCTATATTGCCCCTCGCTCCTTCCCTCTCCGCACTGGTAACCACTAGTTTGTTCTCTATATCTGTGAGTCTGTTTCTTTTTTGTTATATTCGCTAGTTTGTTGTATTTTTTAGATTCCACATATAAGTGATATTATACAGTATGTCTTACTCTGTCTGACTTATTTGACTTAGCATAATGCCTCCAAGTCCATTCATGTTGCTACAAATGAAAATTTTTATTCTTTTTTATGGCTGAGTAGTATTCCATTGTATGTATATATACCACATCTTCTTATCCATTCATCTGTTGATGGACACTTAGATTGCTTCCATATCTTGGCAATTGTAGATAATGCTGCTATGAGCATTGGGGTGCATGAATCTTTTCGAATTAGTGTTTTTGGTTTTATTTGGATATATACCCAGGAGTGGAACTGCTGGGTCACATAGTAGTTCTAATTTTAGTTTTTTGAGAAACCTCCATACTGTTTTCCACAGTGGCTGTTTCAATTTACATTCCCACCAAGTGTACAAGGGTTCCATTTTCTGCACATCCTCACCAACATTTGTTATTTGTGTTCTTTTTGATGATAGCCATTCTGACAGGTGTGTGAGGTGATATTTTATTGTGGTATTGATTTGTATTTCCCTGATGCTTAGCAGTGTTGAGCATCTTTTCATGTGCCTGTTGGCCATCTGCATGTCCTCTTTGGAGAAATGTCTATTCAGGTCTTTTGCCCATTTTTTAATCAGGTTGCTTGTCTTTTTGATGTTGAGTTGTATGAGCTGTTTATGTATTTTGGATATTAACCCCTTATCGGGTCATATCATTTGCAAATATTTTCTACCATTCAGTAGGTTGTCTTTTCATTTTGTCAGTGGTTTCCTTTGCTATGCAAATGATTTTAAGTTTAATTAGGTCCCATTTGTTTATTTTTGCTTCTGTTTCATTTGCTTTAGGAGACTGATAAAAAAAAAAAAAATTTGCTATGATTTATGTCCAAGAGTGTTCTGCCTGTTTTCTTCTAGGAGTTTTATGGTTTCCAGTCTTACATTTAGGTCTTTAATTGTTTTGAGTTTATTTTTGTATATGGTGTTAGAGAATGTTCTAATTTCATTCTTTTACGTGTAGCTGTCCAGTTTTCCCAGCACCACTTATTGAAGAGACTATCTGTTCTCCATTGTATGTTCTTGCCTCCTTTGTCATAGATAATTGACCGTAAGTGCATGGGTTTATTTCTGGGCTCTCTATTCTGCTCCAGTCCTCTTCAGTTTTAAAGTCTATTGTAAGCGTCAAAACTCAGCTGTTTTATATCATATATATATGTATATACACACATACATTCATATTTTAATCATCTTCTTTAAATTTGCCCTAAAATTCAAATATAATTTATTTTCTGTGTATTCCAAATATACTTATCAATTTAAATTAATATATCCATATAATATATATCATTAATGTAATTATACATAGTATAATTACATATAATATACATTGTTAGGGTAATGGTATAATTACATTACAGTCATATAATAGAATCTGTATATATGTATGTGTGTGTGTATATATATATATATATATATATATATATATATATATACATACACTAATAAAGTAGAGCTTTATTTTACTGATAATCTGTATAAACTATAAAATTATAAGACAGAAATGGGGAAGATACAACTATACCATGAACTCTTTGAGGTCAGACTGTCATCTTCATATATTTATCCCTAACATTTGATATAGTATATATACCCATAGGCACCCATTAAATCCTTATTGAACCATGAATGTCTATAAAAATGAATTCCTCCCATTTTCTGTTTTAAACTCTGAAAGATGACATTTGGGATGACAATATAATCTGGCAGAATTCCATAGTACATTTTTCTGGTATATCTATAGATGCTTCATTGAAAATAAACTCGGGGTAAATTGAATTAACATATTAAGTACTTCTGTGACTATTAAATATAAAAGACCTTTTCAATTGTTGCTAATATATAAGCTTCAGTTAAACGGTATTTTAGGTGTACCTTTATTTCAGATAGTGGTTTTAATGCAGACAGAAAAAGCCAGAGTGTGTGGTATACTCATAAGTCCTAAGTGCTCTCTAAGGTCATAATATAGTGGTAAGTAGTTTAAGATGAGATACTACTTTCATAAGGAAATACTCTGTCTCCCGTGAATCATACACAGAGAATGGAATTGTTATTTGGCAATTTAGAGGAACATTCTAATCTGCAAACAGTATTTCCTTATCTGTTTTGCCTGTAGCTAGGTTCACCAAATATTTTTATTTTACCTGGAATTTCTAATTAAAGATCTCCATAAGTGTTATAAGTATAATCACAAACTATATTACTTGTTGCTATTTATCACTTTATTTTGAAAAAGAATACTTTATTATTCATAAAATAAAAGACTTTCTAGTTCCTTCCCCCATGGTATTAAAAATAAGCAAACAAACAAATTTTTTTTAAATCTGATATTCTGTCTATTTGAACTCCACCTTTACAAGAAAATAGGCCCTCAAAATTTGGACAGCTACCACTCAAGCCACAATTAAGTCTCTCTCTTGGTCCGAACATTCTGAACCTAGGTTTCAGCCCACTTTTTCCAAGACTTTCACTGAGAAAAGTAATTATCACTGATGGTCAGCTCCTGGTGTTAGATACTCCTGTTTTACAAAAAGAAAAACTTAAATCTGAACACATACATTTAGAAGAAGGGGGAGATCCAGATAATTGTGATAAATTAGATTTTTTTCAAAAGCACACAAAACAGTTCTACTCTCCCAGGAGCTCCACGTGTGTTACTGTTGACAGGCTTGGATGTCTGCCTTGTTATCTGCAAGCAGCTTAAGACCAGTTGTCAGTGGCTTTGCCCTTAAATTTGCCCTCAGGCTCACTGATAATGGAAGTGGAGTATATGGATCCAGTGTTCTCTTAGAACTCAGAAGTAGGAATCTTTGAAAATGCTGTTCTGGCTTAAGCACTTCTTATTTCCATTTTCATATATTTTCTTCTATTTCATTCATTAAGGAAGACATTTTTTTTTACCTATTTTGTATTCAAACTTAATCATTCTCTTGCAAATGTTTGTGCCTCCATCCTTACCCTATAATCTAATCGTCAGGATTTGATTGAAGGATCATCAGCCCTTCCTAGCAGGTACACTATTAGAAGCCTGATTACCTTTCTAAAACTTATGTTTCTAGAATTTCTATTTCTGCTTATTATTTGAGTGGAAAGAGTCTTAAATTCATAAAACAAAAAGGGAAAGAAACATTCTTCTCAACATATCCTACATAGATTCAGTCCTTAAAGAGCTTGCATGAGAAGTGGATCAACACTGGAAGAAGTCATACTATACATGACTCAACATGGCATTACATCTGGGTGCACCATTCAGGTCTCGAGGGGTTTAGTAACAGGGAAACAGGATCTTTTTCTTTCTGTCTGGCCTGGTGGCCTCACAATTGGGGGTTTCAGTGATGAATGGAAGCTCAATAAATATTTAAGTAAAATGCCAAACAGAAGCATTACTGATTTTCTTGGGGTAGCATAGATATGTTGCTGTTGTTTCAAAATGTACTTGATTAAAAGCTTGGTAAATAGTGAGGTATATTTTAATAGCAGGAAGTAGGAAATATTTTTTATAGTCAGGATATTGACCAAAAGAAAACAAAACAATCAAGAGCCATATAATTTAATTTTTAGGGTCTTTAAGAAACATGCAATTTCCACTGGTCCTTTAGAAAAAAACAGGCATAAAATTAGTCTGTCACTATAATAAGTAATTTTAGCTGGTTTGAATGTTTTGACTATTTGAGTAGGGATAAATGAAGTTGTCAGCTACAAAGGAGAAGAGTAGAAATAGGGAGAGAGAGAATGCCCAGTGAAAACACAAAGGGAGAGAAAAGGAGAGTGTTGAGAACCAGAAAGGAACTTGCAAAAAGTTAAAGACACATAAATATAAGATTCACGGAAGTCAAAGATAGGCTTTCATCAAACAGTATCTTTATGAAGTGGGTTTTTGTGTTTTAGAGATTTCATGTAGATTAGCCATACACCAGTCCATCATATCTGACCCTCCTGGCCTGCCCATGCTGTTCATAGTTGGGATTCAGAATGCACACACCAAGACGTAGAGTTGATTCAACGGGCTTGAGTCTGGAAGTATCTGTATATTTGTTCTGTTTGCCTCAAAAATAAAGAGGAACTATTTAATGCTACCTAAAAGCATAGCTTGAAAGAATTTATTCAAGCAGTTTACCACGGCCTCTTTCATTTTGCTGTATTCTCAGTAGACCTGGATATTTCCATCAGATTCCTCAGCAAAACCTTGAGATCATTTGAGTTACATAATACAATGTTATACCGGTGACGAGACTAAAAATAAAGCCCTATGTGACTTGCCCAACTACAAAGGCTTCTGACTTACAGACTACTTATATGTGTAATACAAAAAATTGGCATCACTCCAACCAGCCCTCACAATGTGACTGGCCTAAAGCAGGAGGTCTCAAACTGCAGTGGGCACAAGAATCACCTGGGTTGCTTGCTTAAAATGCAGATTCCTGAGTTCCACACCCAGAAATCCTGATTGAGTAGATTAAGGGTAGGGCCCAGGAATCTGTATTTAACAAGCCAGCCTCTGCCCCTGAGATTTGGTAGCCAGTGGTCCTGACCACTGCTAGTTGAAGAGACACCTTGCTGAAGAGAGTTATCTTCTCTTATGTTAGTACATACAGACTAGGAAATAGCTGTAGTCACTCTGAAATAGCATTCCACCCCCCACCATCCTGCACTTTGGCAAGGCCTCAACTGAGGAGGTGTTTCCAGTCTCTTGAAGTAGAATTTACCAATCCTATACAGTGTCTTTAAATGTAACTAAATGTGACTTAGTTACCAAGGCTCTAGTTCAGGTTTAGTATGGGTTAAGTGCACTAGAAATTAAACCATTCATGTGACATTGTTTCTGAGGCGGAAATGTTTGAATTGCATAGATAAACTAGAAACAGCTTAAATTTAGGAATGACCTTGTGCCCAGCATTAGATTGCCTCCGATTTTGCAGTTTGAAGTTCCATAACCTTATGAAACAAAGTAGTAGAATCCAGAGCTAGCGTTCCAGTATTATAATTTTCTAAAAAATGAGATGTTATCTTTTGTTTCATTTGACCTACCTATGAAGATTGCTTAGTTCCCAGCCCCTTTTCTGCAAAAGAAGGTTATGATATGATAAACAAAAATTAGTTCTGCTGATTTCTGGACCAAGCTGCATCCTATTTTCTAAATACTGTGCTATGGGCAGCACACTCCCTTCCCATTTTCTGAGGGAGCTAGTAATGAACAACACGCTGTCTCTGTTCCCTCTCCCATTTTGTTCCTTCTTCTTGATGTAACTCAAAAGGTACTACAGGATGTAGCAGGTAAAGATCTGCCCTAGGCTAGAAAGTAAAAATATCACTGATTTGTGCCTGGTGACAATATTTGCATTCCTCAAAATCCAAAATAAAATGAACTAAAAGAGACTAGTTTATTTTAGCCCAATTGTTCTTAGTGTCCCAGGTCATTCAGAAATTTTATTCTCTTCTAGTTTCTTAATTCCTTGGAATGTGGCTTGTGCGCAGGTATCAAGTCACCCTTTCATCACGTTGACCCTGTGAAGCTTTTCACTTCTCTTCACTTTGTGTTGGTCAGCATTCGGCCACTTCCTTGGAGCCACACTAGCTGGGCTTTTCTATCTCACCAGTTAGCACCTGGTAGCCTGTGAATCAGGGTAGTTAGATAGAAGGTAGACCAGAAAACTTTTCCTCATACTTCTTGATTGGATGAATTTGAGGAAAGATCTTGTATAGAACTACAGTTTAATTTTCTTGAAAGACTGATCATTTTACATGTGTGTGGAGAATACTATTAACATAAACTTTTCTGATTAAAATTATAGATATGCATATACAGGTACAGAGGCAGGAAAAGATGTATCTGCACTGTGTATTATTTTGTATACATAAGATTGGCGTTTCCAGATAACCAAGCTTAAAACAAAAAGTGTCCCATTTTTGGCCAAGTAGACTTGCATGCCAACAGAAAGACATTATGGTATTAAAACCATATGCAATTCTAGCCATATTTTTCTCTTTTCTCTTCATGGGTATTGCATGATGGTGTTTCTAATACAAATACTAATATGCTTTGGAAATAATGGCACTCGCAGGTCTTTCATCATATTGTATCACTGCTTTATCATATTAGGCTAATACACTGCGAGAGTTGGTAGAACCTCTCCATGCCAAATCGGATCCACTTCTGTTGGCACTCAACCCATTGGACTCACAGATTGATAAGCTAATGTTTAGAGAATTTAGATCGGAGAGAGTCGGCACGACGCAGACTCAACATCAACCTCTTGCAAGCAACTAAAATGGCCTCGTCCTTGCTGTTTATAACAGAAAACAGACTTTTAAAAGCTTAGATCATCAAGTGTTTTGGATTGGGGGCCTCCCTAAAGGGATATTAAGAGGGGCAGGCCACTCTTAAGAAGAATGCGAGCTTTCTCCACTGGGACTAGCATAAGATCAAAGCCAATCAAGATGGAGCACAGTGACAGAAAACTGCTGTTTCTGTGGGAGAACAGAGGGGAAGGGTATTATTGACTGGGGAAGGGCTCAGTTGTGTTCTCCTGACACAGGAAAGGAGAGGGTTCAGCTCCAATAACTAGAAAACCCTGGCTGTTTAATGGACTCTTCGGTGGCCTCTTTAAGGCAAAGCAGAGAAAGCAAATTCTGTGTATTAAGTGTATTTTGCATTTTTAAAACTTGACGTGCTGTATTGTACTAAATTAAGTGTAATCTATTAAGGCAAGGTATACACAACCTGCTCTGAAGCTTACTATGTTTATTCTATTATAAAGTGTATTCAGGTGCAACACAGAGACTGCTTTCGGTGACACTAATGAAGAAAATTCCACATGCCAGGCTTTATTAGATTCCTCAGCTAAAATCCTAACTTTCTCCTTATTTCTTGGCACTTGTATACAAATGGTGTTGCCTCATAGGACAGGCATGAGCTATTCTTTTCTGTAAAATTTTCCAAATCTATAGGCTGTGGTTTTCACTTTTGAAAAAGTATTTTGTCTGGTTGTCTTTCAAACTAGCTTCAGATATTATTTAATACTATGTAACTGGGTCACTTATGGCTCAATATTGCTTATTTTTCTTCTGTAGTGGATGTGAAATTTCCTTTAGTTGGATAAGATACTCTGTAATAATTTCAATGCTAATTAATGGATATTTCATACTGTGCAATGAACAGATAATTTAACATTGTATTTGAAAATGTTTTTTTTTCTTCCTGTCGCCACAGTGTGTAGTATTGCATAATGTGAATACTTGTAAAAATATAAATTACGTAAAAATAAAAATATGGCCAATTGGTATCAGATCTTTTTAGATAGCTAAATAATTTGCTAAGTATGCTTGATAGTAAATATCTTTCTAAAGAGAAGTAATCTATGCTTCTTTCTCACAAATGGAATTTGTGTTGTGAATAAAATCACATTGATCTGCCTTACAGTTGCCTCTGTGCTCTAACCATTTTAATGTGTTTTTTTAAGTATATATAAAAATGATGGTTCTGGTATATAGAAATGCATCAAAAAGCATTTTGTTGGCATTTAATATTAGTGGGATTGTCTTGGGTCGTCCTCCCTGTTTAAGTCATAGTAAAATTTTAGGATATGAAGAATTTTAGTTTTTTCTCATTAAAGAATATGGGGACTCCACATTAATTTTTAAATATGATCATCTCTTAGCTTTGTTTTTAAACTGTCCCCTTTATGAATTCCTGCCTAAGAACCAGGTACCTTGACCTCCATGTCTCTATTAGCTAAGTTTTCTAAATTCTGTGGGCAAATATAGAATCTGTCATTTATGTTTGAGATTGTCCTTCAAAGAACCTTCCCTTTCGGACAATAAATCAATGCCAAGGACACCAAGATTTTGCCATCTGAACTATTTGTCATAAAAACTACCGTGATACCCTGAAAATGCAATCACTGTCATATATTTGTGGCATTAAACAACATAATTCGGCAGAAATTACATGCTTAGAGAATGAAATGTGGAATAAGCTTCAGCTCTGTGTCTTTTGTTAACTCTTTATGGAAGTAAGCTTTACTGTTGTGCAGAAGGAATTGACAGACACTGGTATGGGCTGTACTTAATTTTGGTGAAGCACAAGGTCATTCGTACAGGGATGGGTTTCACATGTTCTTCTGTAAAAATACACTTAGCAATATTGGTGGACTCACTCAAGCTGTCCTTTCAAAAGAAGGGTTTTTTCCTCAATTTTTTTCATCAGAGAAATTATTGTTATTTTGCCTAAAAGAAAATAAACCAATTACTTCTAATTATGAAAAGGGTAGTTGATTACAGAGTGACAGGTAAAAGCCAGGTTTTAAAATCTTACGCTTTTTTTCTGATATAACAAACTGCCCTCCCCCAGTTTTACAATGCAAGGCATAGCTAGTTGACTTATATAAAAACATGAATTAAAGAGAGCGAATCTTTAATTATAAAACAATTCAAATTACAGTGTAAACTCCTGAATACATAATCATCTTTAGCATAAAACCTACAAACATTAAACCTATCTACATTAAACCCATTAAAACTTGAATTGTCACCTTACATATAAATAAGTTGTTCATTATGGCGCACTGGTAAATTAGTATTCACAGAAAGTAGTCCCATGTCTCAATACAAATGTTAATTGCCTTTCATGGCGAGAATAGTGCTCCACATACGTGATGCCATTCGCCTGGAAGCCTTGGAGCACTCTGTGGCCGTACAAGACCGAATGCCTCTCACACTTGACTGGTGACTAATGCTACTATGTCCAGCCTTCTCTCCACTTGTGACTTGGCCTTTCCCAACCTTCTGTGCTCATTACCCAGCTGTGTTGTGGAAGGAACAACTGTTTCCACGAGGACATCATTGTCCAATTTTAAAAGAGCACAGTTCCCTTCCGAAACATGTACCAGAACTGATTATTCATTGTTGGCTTCGTTCTTCAAGAGCCCAGTTGGTATACTCGTTTTGTTTTGTTTTGTTTCCATTTTTTCTCTCCTTCCACACTATCATTGCAGAGGCAGGGAAACAGCAAGGACACCAGAATGACATTTTAGGTCGCCACATTTGTATTCTGCTCTCCTTAATTTTCACCAAAGAAACATAAACGAAATTACACAAGAGACTAGCGTACGAATTACACAGTCACCTGGTAGGGGGCCCTCTTTGGAGTACTTAGTGTCTAAAGTAGAGAAAACCATCACTCAGTTTAAACGTTGGGTGCATGAGACACCATGCCAGGTAGAAGATTGGGAAATGCAAAGGAGAGCGAGGCATATACGCTCAGGGAAAGTCACAGTCTAAGTCTCTGAAGGAGGGTTCACATGGGGTGAGGTACAGGAAGAAGAAAAATTGGGATTTCTCCTCAGGCTTCATATCTCATTTTCTCGAATTTCTTTTCTGTGTCTATCTTATAATAGGCATATCTATTAATATAGAGTAATACGTATATGTAAGTTATCAACAGAAGTGTTTTAACTGGTGAGGGTGTACAATCAAAAAAGTTTAATAACCACTGGGCATGAATGTAAGGAAATACATCAACCAAACACCTCGTAGTATTTGAAGAAATGCATTATCATCTGCTAATAAGCCATTTGCAAGAAAGTTCCAACCAGCTGTTACTTTGCATTGGCTAATCTTTTCTTTGGGCTTTTCTTTATCACTACGTGGAGGTCATATGCAACCTGCAAGAACCAGACAACGAACTGTTGTGATGCTCAGCGTATTTCTAGTCTCACAGTGTTTCATGGTGTAGCTAGAGTATAAATGAAACCAGAAAGAGGACCTTCTTCCAGCCCTGCCACTTATGACACAGCCAGAAATGACCCTCCCTTGGCTCAGAGTACAAGTTATCAATAACTTCACTGTGATCCTCAAATCTGTCAATGAAATTTTATATAGTAAAGAGAACCTTATATGTTCTCTTCGCTTTAATAAAATTGGAATAGAAAAGCGTGTCATCTGACGCAGGACTAATTTACATGTTGTAAATGTAAATATAATTTGAGAGGGAATTTACTCCTTCATAGGCCCAGAATTCCTGAATAAGTTAGATACAAATTAAAATTTCATTGTAGCTGTGATACACTTCCTCATTAGGAATCACAGAAGGTTCCTCTATATGTCCTGTGGTTTGCATGTGGTCTTCAACACTTTGCCAACTTGCAGAAAACATTCATTCAAATTACAAACGAGCTGGGTTTGGGCCAGTGCTCCAAGGGCTGAACTGGCACGTTGAAAGAAAGTCAATCAGGAAGCAGACCTGACCGAGTGCTTGCCTCCTCTTCCAAAGCAAGCCTCTTCTAGAAGAAGAAAAGCAAGGGTTTAAAAGAGAGAGAAACCAGAAGAGAAGTGAGAAGGAGACGAAGAAGAAGAGGGCAAAAAGAGAAGATAAAGGTGCTTTCACATTTTCAGTTGCAGCGGTAGCCCCAGTTGACTTAATTGGTATTCATCTGAGAAAAAAAAATGAAGGAAACCAATTGAAAATTATAAAAGAAAATAAAGGTCTGTTTTCGTCTTGAATGTTGAGTTCTGTGTTGTTTTGACTGTTGAGCACAGTGAATCAGATTTATAATGTGACTCTGCCGCTCACTCCCCCTTCTTTGAAAAGAAAAGGACTCTTTGTCAAGTCTTAAAATGTTAAGTAATTGGTGGCATTTTGTGGTAGCCTGGCATCTCAATCCTTCATCCTGCCTCATCCCACTACTGTGTCTTGTGTTGCATATGTGTATGATGTGTAGGGGTGGGGGAAGGGGGCCTGACTTATCTCTAATATCTCTATTCCATTACTCTACTTGGAAATGTTTCTGTGTTCCGTCTCATTGTGATTCCCTGTTCAAATGTGCTGCCCAGAGATAAATCCATACTCGATTCTTCTTATAGCTGTCAAACCAGGTTCTTTGTAGAATTATGTTGTCCTTTGGTTGAACGCTTTTCCCCCCCTTAATGGCAAGAAGGCAAAAAACTTCCAGTTTTTAGCTATGTTTGTCACTTTTTATATTAAAGCTTTACTTACACTTCTAGAAGTAAAACTACATTGAAATTTTATTTAAAAATCAAGCATCTGGCTCAGTATTCCACAAACTATAAGAATTGAGGAGAAAGAAAACTGGGTAAGAATGTTTTTTCAACAAAATATATACTCCCTACAGTGTTAGGTAATATGGAAGAAGGTTATCTTAAAATAAAAGTTTACTATGTGAAAATACTTCTGCCTCCTTTAAATCCTAAAACTATAATCTGAATCCCTTTTTTCTTTACCTTCCTTCAAGAACTGAAAAACTAATAATACATTAGGCTACCTGATACCTAGACTACTATAATTCACATCTGTTAGGCCTACCATTTCTCTCCCACCCTCTGCTCTATGAAATTACATCTGGCTTAAGATGCAGTCTTGCCTTGAGGCAGAAAGAATGGTAACTACTAAATAATTCCTCAGGATTCTTTCCTGGCCTATGATTTTATGAAATGGAATTATGCTGTTCAAAAGTATCCTTGTTTTTACAACTCCATTTAGTTACTCTGAATGACGTTATAATTTTGTGCCTTTCTGGCTCCAAACCATTCTCGGTTAAAATTCCTTATCTCATTTCAATCTTCTTAGCCCACAAGGCAGTTCCTCCTTTTTACAGTCCTCTGTCCCCCCACCCCTCAAAATCCTCTAGGTGTTGCAAACATTGAAGGATGAGCCAACAGAGAATTAAAACGCTGTTTAAAGGGATTTTTGTATTTTTAGATTATAGTTCTAACTTAGATATATGATTAGGAAGTTAAAATTTGTTATAGAGGAATTAGTGATAGCAGGTGCTGATAACAAAGAACTTTCTAATAGAAGGATTCAACAATCATACTTACCAATAGTCGCCAACCTCAGCAGCAGAGCCAAAAGTTGAATATGAAACTTAAATGAAGTTACTTTTTCATCCTAAAGATGATCCCCTCAAGTTAAGGTACTGTGTTGGTGGGCTTTGGGGGCAGTTTTAGGTATACTCTTTAAAAAAGTTTTTTTTTAGAATGCTGCATTTTAAGCAAGTGTCACAAATTCATTAACACCTACTGTTAAATACACAGCTCAAATGATTCCTGACAAAATTGGCAGTCTAGAATTCTTGTTAAAATCATGGATTCTGGAGCCAGACTGCCCAGTCGGAATTCTAGCTCTACCACTTACTAAATGTGACCTTGAGCAAGGTACTTCCCTGCTATAAAATGAAAACCAAATAGATCTAGTTCTAGTACTGCTGTGAGGATTAAATGAGATCATGAATGTTAAGCATTTACCCTACTGCCCGGCACTTACAAATGTTAACTACATTATTACCAATTAGGGCGTCTTTTTTTTTTTTTAACTATGACAGAAAGCCTAAAATATTTACATGGACCATGGTGGAATGAACAACATTCCATATTTACTTCTTGGGCCAATGTAATTAGTATTCCTCAAAAGGACTCTTAAGCTCTCTATTAAAGGAAATGTGATATAACCCTAATCCTATCTCCCAATCCAAGCAAAATCCAAGTTCATCTTTGTTTATCATTGAGAAACATATGACATCAGTATATTCAGACAATTCAAGAATAATATGGGAGTTTTTTGATTTGTTCAAATAGATCTAAGATCCTTTCCTGAACCAGTCTCTAATTTTTTTTTTCTCAAAAATATTTAATTGGAGTGTTTTCTTCCCAGGTCTTTCAAATGTTAAGTAGCTTCTTTTAGTACATGCCAGATTTTTGCTTACATCTGCATATAAACATTCCCATATCTCATTCTAATTAAAGCATTATTATTGATGATAACTTATGATCATTTACTATATTTACAATGTGGCAGGCATTACTATGGCAGTCACATGAAACCTAATAATCCTCTACGGCACACTATTAGAAGATTTTTACAATGATATATACTCCAGTGAATGCCATTCCATCTTATGAAGTCTGGAAAAATGTAAAAATCAGTTCATTCAGTATTGCTAAACCAGGAGAGCTCTGTTACTTAGCACTTCTATGCTTATCAGTATAATGATAAGGGATATTCACTAATGTTTTAAAATATTAAATTACGTGCAGGATTGTTTCTGTGTTGTGTACCTTTTGTACTCTAATTCTTTGAACTTAATGGACTCAAGATATGTACAGTGATTTGCTACTAAGAGAATATTTTCTTAATCAAAGCATCCTATTAATTGATCATTCTAAAACAATTGGCTGCCTGTAGCTAGTCTTACCCAGTATAACTAGCAACTGTGGGTTTGGTGGGGTTTGTTGTTGTTTTTTTTTTTTTAATGTAAGAGAGTGTTTTCCCAATCATTCATTATCCTGTTTTTCAGATTTTTTTTTTTAGTAGATTTTTGGAGTGCCAAATAACTGTTTATTACACTGGATTTATTTCTCTCTTATTTTTTTTTTTTTTTGGACATTGCAGGTGAAAGTAGGGAAGAAAAGTTAGGAGACTCTTTGCAAGATTTATATAGGGCATTGGAGCAAGCCAGTCTGTCACCACTGGGAGAACATCGCATTTCAACCAAGATGGAATACAAGCTATCATTTATAAAGAGATGTAATGATCCTGTGATGAATGAAAAACTACACAGGCTAAGAATTCTCAAAAGCACTTTAAAGGTAAGATATGAAATGGAAGGAGAAATTCCTTTTAAGAGATTCATTCCTGAACTCAAAGTGGATTATCAGATACTCCAGGGGACAAAATACAAAATGGCGGGGGGTGGGGGGAGCAGAGGATAAACATACCGAATGCGAAGCCGAAGCCGAGCTGTTTCTTTAGCGTAATAAGTGTATTTGGCCAAAAGGAAATAATGTTAACTTTTTATTAACATCTCAAAGCACTGACTAAATGTTATATGACTTAGTTCTAGGAGAAAACAGGACGTAATTAATTTTTTTTCCAAAAATGCAGGGCTGGTGTTATTCCTCAGCCTTTTGTTTTCCTAAGATAAATATGCCATGTCATGGAATTAATATAGTTACTAAAAGAACACAGCATGCATGCAGAATGCAATAGTGGGTGCTTAAATTGTTTGAGATATTTTGTGAATATCTCCTGCAGCACATTTGGAGTAAAGCCACAGTGATTCATGTTCCATGTAGAAATTTTATAATTGTTCTGTATACACCATCAGTTCCCAACTCACATGTTACTTTCTTATTATACATTTCCATAAGCGTTTACATAGCCTCCAGTCTTCTTATGCCACCCCCAGATTGGGGAAGAAGTGGTGAGGAAAGGGAAACAGAGGCAGGAAGTTGAAGAAGGAGCCAGAAGAGTCAGCCCCCTCACTGTGTGTGTATCAGGGGAGAGGGCGTGCCATACACACTCTCCCTAAGCAGATCCTGCACCCTGGAAAACTCAAAAACAGAAAAGAAATGTCATACAGACTTTGTGACGCAGTAATTTCAGGAAACAAAAGGTCAAAGAGCTCCTTTGGGAAATATTGCAGATCTGTAGTATGCTGCTGAGGTCTTGTGATTTTTGAAACAGAGGTGAATACCAAAGAGATAAACAAAATAGGAAATGCATGATTTGAAAACATTTCTGGTAGCAGGCAGCCAAGTTTTCAGTCAATTAGCTTTCAGTTGGTATTCATGCGAATACTATTGCAAATCCATGGGATAATTTAATGGCCTATTGGTAACCAAGACCAGAATTTTTAAAAGAACTATAATATTCATAAGAATAATTCCAGTGCCCAATTCTAGTCCAAAGATATCCTAACCCTCCCTCCTCCCAGAGCCACACACCCCACCCCTATTCAGGTCCAAACCACCAAGTGACCATCTAGCAGAAGGAAAAAGGACAGTGCAAAAGTAACTCAAGACATAGAATGTGGTAAGTCCACTCAACAGCAGTGATCAAGTGTTACGGGGACTTATTTAAATGAAGGAGAAAACATTTTTTCCAGTTGTTGAAGGAAGGCTTCAAGAAATGAGAGGCATATGAACTGGATGTTAAAGAATGAGGAAGGTTTCCGAAGGCAGAGATGGGAAACAGGACAGGCCAGAAGAAAAAGTAAACCATACAGAGTGGGCAGTACGAGGCATGCCTGCGTGTAGGAAAAAGTACACTAGTATTTGAGTCTAAATAGCTGAGTTTGAGTATACCAGAGCTCTTTCTTGTGGGCTTCTTAATAGTTTGCCTATTAACTTTTTATTTTGAATTTGAAGAACAGTCTGTCCCTATTGTAACTGTTGAATCCTTTTGCTTTTCAGGCCAGAGAAGGGGAAGTAGCCATTATTGATAAAGTCCTAGACAATCCAGACTTGACATCAAAAGAATTCCAACAGTGGAAGCAGATGTACCTCGATCTTTTCTTGGATATCTGTCAAAACACCACCTCAAATGACCCATTAAGTATTTCTTCTGAAGTAGATGTAATCACTTCCTCCCTAACACACACTCATTCATACATTGAAACGCATGTGTAAGTGTATTCTGCCCTCTGGCCATGTGGTACCTTCTGGTACCTTCTGGTACTTTGAACAAGTATATAAGGTAGTTTTTATATCAACGTGTGGGACACTTGACAAGCTATACTTCAATGTTACCAAAACTATATGAAACAAACCCTATATGGTCATAATACCACTGTCTTTAATGAGCATTTGTATATTTTATATGCAGTTAGTGCTCAGCTTATGTTTACCATGTGCAAAATCAACTGTCTTCAATGACTTAAAATTAACTTTTGCAAACAACTCTGAAGACAGGTGGTCTTCAAGTAGAAAAAACACAAAAAGGTGGTTTTCTATCTAAGGTCATCTTTTCTCCCTTTAAGTTAATTTTATATAAACAAGACTTCAAAACTAAATCACATTTTTTCAGGTGCAGACATCCTTGTGGGTGGGAAAGAATTTAAACCTTTTTTATATTTATTAAAATGTTCTAAGAATTTTCTTAAACATTGCACAAAGTTTAATGCTGTAGTTTTATTTTTGTGAAATGTAGATGCGCATACAAGAGTTAAGCAAAACAGAAGAGCATCAACATAAGAAAAGTTCAGGTATCTAATATTCGTCTTAACAGTCTATTAACTTGTGAAAGCTGGTTAATGGAAATACTATTCCAAATCCATGGGGACACTTAATGGTGTATCAGGGCAAAGCTTTGTAAGATGTTTTTGTAACTGAGACCAAAATTGAAGATAGAGCTGCTTTATTTTCTTGGTTTAAATCTTCCTTTATTTTTGTAGTGATGAAATGCTGATTGTGTATAGAGGACTTTGAGAGTGGATTTTTTAAAACACACTTAACTCACCCAGAAAGGCAGCTAACATATATATATGTGTATATGCATATATATGTGTGTATATATATATACATATATATACATATATATATATATACATATATATATATATATATATATATATAATTTCAGCCCAAACTCATGTTTTTAAACTCCAACTTCTAAAAAGCTACAAGGTATAAACGTAAATGAATCAACTTCCCAGTTAGGGTCAATTTTCCCCCTAGTCCATTAGTTAAACTTTATATATAATTATACTTCAGGCAGGGAAGTAAAATATGTTTACTTACAGGCTGATATATGTTCTAATATAGAAAACAATGTTGAAAAAGAAAAATGTGCCTCTCTCCTGAGGAGCAAGAGGATGATGGTCATTCAGAGATATACTACATTGAATTATACGAGAGAAACAATTTTTAGAGGTTTTTCCTAGTTTCATGATTTGTTCTATAGAGTGGATGAAGTCTATGAAAAAATCCTCTTCATATATTTCCATTTATAAGCATCTCGTTTTTGAAAGTGATCACAGCATGATAATGACTGTGCTGCTTTTTAGTGTCTGGCTGCATAACGTATAAGTCACAATTTGCTGGTTTGGGGTTTTGTTTTTTTAGGAGGAGGAAGAGACCCTCCTTTACTATTCTATATCCTAAAATCTACTTCTAATCAGCTTTATACTGTTGCCTGTACAGCTCAGTGAATGAATGTACTTTCATCTCTAAGAGTTCAGATATCTGCCAGTGAATATTTTTGCTGTAGAGGAGAAAGTAAAAACTCCACAGCGGGGATCTTTTCCTTTGCTTTTGAAACCACCATTGAATCACTATCGTTTTGCAGACTTTGCACAACTGTACAGGAGAGTGGCCTTTCTACAGCACATTTTCAGTAATCCTATATTTAGTCAAAATGGATGAGAAATCATGTATTAATGTTTGTATGGAATTTTGGGTCCGGTGTAATATTTTTATCATTTAAAAAAAAACTATTTGTAAAAACATTTATTTACTGCATGGGTATTGACGCACATTAAATTTGTGGGATTTTGTATATGTAAAAAAACAAAAACAAAAAGCAAAAAAACAAAAACCTCTTGTCCTAAAATGAAGTGTGCTTGTTACAGGTGTTTAGACTTGTTAATGTTTACTAGACCAAATGTGTACATTTACTTAAAAATATCTGTACCTGATGGATGTGTCGTGGATACAGTGGCCAGGTTGTGCCCTGGAAACAGTGAGCAGTTGATGGAAAGACTAGCTGTGTTGCTACTAAGTGGCTTTTACTTTGGTAAAGTTGGCTCTGTTGTTTTAAATGGTAAAAATTAAACTAATGAATTTTAAAAGACTCGTGGCTAGCCTAGCATGAAAGAGACCTTTTAACACTATATATCTGTACATTTTATTGCATTAGTTTCAAATCTAGGAGAGAGGCAGCACTGTAAACTGAAGTCAAATAAATTCAGCTCTTAATGAATCCTCATAAAGCACCTATTTTATTCATGCAGTCCTCATCACATTTCTTTGTGACCTAATCACACAGCCGCCACCACCCCGCCACCCCACCCCCGGTTACAAGTTTTAACTTTGTCACTCCATTGGTGGTACAAGCCAGAAGAAGCACCTGTCCAGTGTATACAAGAATCTTCTCTGAGATCCTGCAAAATCAAGCTGGTTTCCCATTTACCTGACAGGAACTTTAAAATTTCACCTACTCCTCTTTCGTTTCTCTGTGATTCTTTTGGGAAGGTGGGGCAGAGGGTGGGGGGGGTACCACTAAAAATAAACTTAAAAAATATTTTTTTACAAATATTACCTACAGCATGTCTGCAGAATGAACATTTAAAGAGGATGAACGAAATAGGGTTTTGATTTGTTTTTGTTAGGTGTTCCACTAAACCAAGGAAGCCTGATTATTATGGCTAAGGGCTGCAGAAATAAAACTTAAAACCAATGAGCTGCCAAAAGCCAGGGCAAAAGCAGACTAGGGTAAGTAAGGATGAAGTACAGAAAAACTTAACCTAGGTTATTTTCTCAAAAAAAAATGGTGCTTTCTTAGAGATTTTTTTCCTCTCAGTTCCGTATCTATATTAAACCATCAGAGCAGAACTATAACCATGATTCTGGATCATAAAATCATAGTTCTCCCTACAATGATTGCATGTGTTTAACCAAGGCGCTTTCCCTTCACTATTTATTCAGATAAATATTTATTTATTCAGATAATGCCATCTTCTAGAACCATTTATTACAGTCTTTATAGCTAACCATTTTCTGGTCTTGTACATAACTTCTTATGGTACGTTTTTTGGCTGTTTGGCACAAAAGTAATCACTGTTTAGCGCCTGGGAAACACTAACTACAAGAGGGAAAATAGGGTCATGTTTTATTTTCAAAGTCCATCTCTAGCCCAGCATGAGAATTTCTAGAAATCCCCAGTTCACCGAAGATGATTCATACATCCTTCTAAATTTGACCCGTCCTGTCTCCCATTCTCAGAGTAAGGGGAAATGTTCCTCTCTGGCCAAGCCTAAGGAAAGCCCACGCACGGGTTGCTCTGTAAGCCTGGTCAGGCGCGACTTGCTCACTAACCCATTAAGCCCAGCACTAAATCTGGCGCCTCTCCGGGCTCTCCCTCCCTCTCCTCGTCCCCACCCTCGGCCAGCTGCAGCACTGCGCACTGCAGGCCGCTCCAGGCCCAAGGCAGCGCGCAGCCAGTGTCCTCCCAGCGGTCCAGGTCGAGGTCATAACCCACCACGTTGCGGGTAGGCACCTGGCGTGAGTCCCGCCACTTCAGGCCGCCCAGCAGCAGCACCGTCTCCTCCACCACGGCCAGCCCATAGCAGAAGCGGTCGTAGTGTAGCGGCCGCAGCCGAGTCCACTGGTTGGTGCCGGGGTCGTAACGCTCGATTTCGGAGAAGGGCTCGTAGCGCCCCAGAAAGGCGAACACCGCGCCGCGCAGTGCGGCCATGTGGTGCCCGAAGCGGGCCGTGCCCATGGGCGCCCTCTTGCTCCACGCCTGCTCCCCAGGGCCCAGGGAGAACACATCCCGGAGGCTGCTCGCGCCGCCCTCGCCTCTCCCCGCCTTGCCCCCGGAGATGTACACGACGCCGCACTTCCCGACGGCCCCCGCGTGGCCGTGCAGGGCCCGCGGCAGCGCCCCGGCCGCCGTCCAGCGGTCCCGGCGCAGGTCGTACATCTCCACTGAAGCCAGCGCTTCGCCGCCCGCGCCCAGGCCCCCGACGGCCAGGAGCCCCTCGCCCACGGCGCCGCACCAGAAATGGGACCGCGCTTCCCGCATAGCGGGCACAGTCGTCCAAGCGTGAAAGCGCGGGTCATAACGGTGCACTTGGGCCGTGACCGCCCTCAGGCCGTCGGCTGTGGGGGAGGAGCCGCCGCCCGAAGGGCTCTCCCCGCCGAGGACGAACAGGAAGTTGCCCGCGGCGCACACGCTGTGCCCCAGTAGCGGAGCGGGCAGCCGCGTGAGGCTGCGCCAGCGGTGGTTGTACACGTCACAGGCCACCACGTCCTGGGTAAGCTCCCACTCCTCCTCCTCCTCCTCCGCCCCCTCCTCCACCTGCTCCTCTTCCTCCTCCTCTTCCTCGGGCTCCGCCGCGGCGCCCCTCCCCCTAGCTGCCCGCCGGGGGACCACGACCTCCTCAGTCACCACCTCCCGCCCCCTGCACCCCCCGACCAACAAGATGCGGGTTTGGGGGCTCCGGACGCTGGTCTGCTCGCCCTGCATGAGCGGCTGGCGGGAGGGCGACGTGTGGTAGTTGAGGGCCTGGATGATGAGGCCCTTGACCCGGGAGGGCAGGGTGAGGCCGGAGCCCGAGTACACGCGCCGCAGCACGTCGGTGGGCACCAGGCCGAAGCGGACGCGCTCGAGCAGCGCGGCGCAGTGGGCCAGCCGTTCGGCCTCGGGCTCCTGCCGCAGCCAGGCCAGGGCCAGGCCCAGCAGCCGGGCCTCGGGCACGCGCGCCACGTCAGGGGCACCCAGCACGGCCCTCAGCGACGCGGGGTTGAGCTCCAGCAGCCCGGCGGGGCCCGCGCCCCGCGCCAGCAGCTCCCGCAGGTGGCTCACAATGCAGCGCTCGGCCGCGCCCAGCGTGTGCACCAGGCCGAAGCGCGCCGCCACGTTGGCGGCGAAGCAGCAGTTCTCCAGGCCTAGCTGGCGCTCCAGGTAGCGGCCGCACAGCCCCAGGGCCTCGGTGACCTGCAGGTAGCTGGCGGCCTCCAGCGTGTCCTCCACGGTGTCCATGGAGAGCGGCAGCCAGGCGGTGTAGATGAAGTCCAGCAGGCGCTGCAGGCCGGCCGCGGACGGCACATGCAGGTGGATCACGGGCGCCCGGGATTCCCGGGTGTGGCTCTTGAACAGGGCCCTGAAGTAGTCGCTGGAACACGCGAGGAGCGACCTATGCGCCGGGAACTCGCTGCCCTCGGCCTCCAGAGTCACGTCGCACAGGAAGCCCTCGGCGCGCAGGGCCTGGTAGCCGGTGAGCAGCGCGCCGCCATGAGCTTTGCAGTAAGACAGGAAGTAACTCATGATGCCCAGGGCGGGAAGTGGCCGGGCCAGGGCTGGGGCCAGCAGCGCGCGGCCGGAGACATCCCGGGACACGGCGCCGCCGGGTCCCCCGTGCGAGCCGAAGAGCCCCTAGCAGGGGCCCATTTTTGCGTGCTCAGCTTAAATCCCAGGTCTCCTTCATACAGGTCCGCAGATCTCCCCTTCCCCCTCTCAGAGCAAATCCGGTCGGGGAACGGTTTCCAGAAGCCCCTAGTAGCGGAGGGCACGGAGTTTGGAGTCTTCCGGGAGGTGCAGGGCTCGGTTTCGGCGGCTGCCGAGGCTGCCAGAGCGTTGCCCAAAGCCCCCTCCCCGGCCCAGTTTGGGGAGCCCACACCTGCGCGCCAGGGGCCGCAGTGGCCGCGCACCATCACCTGGAAGGGCGGAGCTGCAGGTAGACTGACTCCAGGGGGGTGCTGGATCTCCGACGGCCCAGATGCGTAGATGTGGCCCGACTCGGGCCGTCCTGGGAGTGCGGGGCGAGGGCTCTGACCTCCCGGGGGTGGACAAGGAGGGTTCTGCGGGCACCCGCGAGGGCCGGGGACAACTAGCTACGGGGCAAGGGGGGTGAGCTTGTTCCGCGCGGAGGATCAAATCAAAGCCTAGGGGATTAGGGAGGGGGGGCTCGGGTCAGCGCGGAGGGTCGGAGGCGTGATTGGGCGCCGCACATAACATGCCGGTAGCTCACAGCGACAGGAATAGCGCGCGGCCTCGGCCTCCCCGGCGCGCCCCGCCCCGCGCCCCGGCTGCTGGCTAAGAACGGAGGGCCGGCACGCGGGAGTAAGCGGCCCGGGCCTGGGACATGACTCCGGCGACCCCACAAGCCGCCGGTCACCAGGGGGTCCCGGGAACCCGGCTGGGGTGCGGGAGGCGCTCACTGGAGAGGCGCGAGTCGGGGGACCCTGTGCCTGGTGGTGTCTGGGGAGGGGCGCTCGGCTGGTCTGGAGGAGTGTCGACCCCCCGGTGTCTCTGCGCCTGGGAAAGAAGCCCCTGGGTCGCAACTTTCTGCTTTGAGGAGGCCCTAATTAATCCAGCGAGAGCGGGGATTAAGCGGTGATTTTGCGCGCTGACACCCAGGAGGCCACTGCGCTCAGAGGAGCCACTGGCGGGAATCACGCCGGGGCGAACCGAGGCTCCTCGCCAGCGGCGCTCCGGGGCACGCCCCTCACCTGGACTCACCCTTACGAGATGCTGGGCCTACTCTGCGCCCTTCCCGAGGTCTCCCTGGCTTGTCTCACATTCCGCTTTCAGGAATTTGCTCCCACCCAGCTCCCCGACCCCGGCTGAGTTCCCCCTTCCTGTTCTTAGACCCCGCCCGGCCCATCCCTTGGCAAAGTGGACAAGGAGATTGTAGGTGACTTGGGTTTTCTGCCTTTGAATGACCACTTCATTTAAGAAAACAATTCTTTCCAGTTTGTCTCCCTGACTTTACAGACTCTGATGTAATTACTGCCTGCTCCATTCTCAGTGCCGTGACGTGATAATGGGCAGTAAGTTTGCAAAGCTCGGTAGAGGCTGGAGTTTTGAAGGGCCCATCTTCATGAAGTTATTTTTAGATGCACCCAGCACGGAAATGATGACTAAAACCACACCAATCTTGAGACATCAGGAAAGCATTTCTCATCTCTGACACCCGGCTCTTAAATAATTAAATGATTAATATAGCTGTCCTTTCTTGCCAGTTTGGAGGGTTCTGTGTGTTTTGCTTTCATCTAGAATTGATTTTTCTATTTTCTAATGCAACCCTTCTGGTAATCTGTTTTAAGTGCACCTTTTGAAGGCATCTGAAATAACTTGAATTTCTGAGAGTTAGGGTTGTATTTCATTTAAAAAAAAATCCAAGGAAGGATAAAAGTCATCATTTTCTGCCTGGTATGCCATCGGTACTTACAGGGTCTCCAGTTAGAAGCAATTCTTGAAGTACATAAAAATATTAGTAAAATGATTTTGCTTTGTTGTCAAAGATGAAACTGATTTATGATTTAAATTAGTCAAATTATAAAATGCAAGCAGGGGCTCAGGTTAAGGGCTTGCTTAAACTCCAGAGACTAAAAATACTGCAGTTTGAATTCCTAATGTTAGCGCTACAGACTGGGGGGGGGGGGGACAGTGCTAGTTGGTTTGGGTTTTTCTTTCTTTTTTTTTTTTTTTTAAAGCACTAAAATTCTTAGTTCAAAAATAAAATACCAGTTTGGTTCGCTGTACACAGATGTGTATGGTGAAATTAAATGGCCTTTACTCAACCTGATAGAATTTTGCTAGAAGGGATATTTGAGATCATTTAGCCAAACCCTCTCCCTTTCCTCCCCAATTTCTTGTTTTTCTTTTTAAAAATGTGGCAAATGAGCCCCAGAGAGAGTACGGTTTGTCTGGGTGACTTGGATATTGAGTTACAGAGTCTGGACCAGAATCCAGGGCTCCCTCCCCACTATATTATGTGACCTCATGTATGATAAAAATAAAATAGTGCAACACACAGTCAGTTTATTTAAACCAAATTTCAGAGAGATAAAGTTTAAATACAGTTTTTTAAACAGCATATTTCTCACCCTGAAATTGGACCACAGCCCATCAGATCTGTCCATCACCATGCATTCAGTCTGAATCCAAAATGTCACACTTACTTGCGAATAGAGGTGCTGTGGAAGATTTTTAACTCTTGACATCAAAAATCCAGTTGTATACAACAAGTACCTGTTCATTGCTGGCCCAACATGCCACCTCAACATGTTTTGCCATTGAGGATATGATGAAATGTGTTAAGTGAAGAAATTTTCATATTAGATGTGTCTACAAGGTCTTGTTTAGAAAACGTAACTGTCAGTCCATCCAAGAACATTCTTGTCCTTTGAGTAATGTTTATGGAAAGTATCGATATTTTAATTTCTGGGCAATATTAACTAGGATGTGATTGTTCTGTTGAAAGTGATCTGCTTCTAAGTTGTCCTCCCCCTTTAGACTATGAACTCCTTGAGGCTGGGGACTATTTCTTGGTCTTTGTATATCCAGCCCCTGTCACAATCTTTGGCATAAATAATGTAGAGTTGAACAGATAGAGGGAATGAGACTGTCAGTGGGAGGAGTAAAGGGTTGTTAAGAGGAATTTGACTGAGACAGTTACTTCTTTCTCTCTGCTTCTCTTTCTTCCCTTCACACAGCTGCGGTTGCAGACACACCCTGGTATGGCCATGAGCTAACATCCCTAGGAATCAAGTGGGTCACCATGGGTGGCCTGCAACTGAGAGAAGGCCCTACCACTTCATCCAGCCCCCTGCTCTACAACCCTAGTCCTTTACCAAGGCCAGCCCCACATGGCTCTTGGCATCCAGTCAGACGCACTGCTACTCCTCCTCCCCGGACACAGGGCCCCCGGTGCCCCAGCAGCCCCTCCACACCCCACTTTGTATGGCCAGGCTTCTGCCGAAGGCCCAGCTACACACTCCAGCATGCCTGTTGGGACCCTGCGATTTATCCTGAACCCCCCACCCCTTGTCAGGACTGGGACCTGCTGTCTTTGATCCCTTCCATACATCTGCACCTCCTGTGACAGAGCCTAGAACTGAAGTCCTCCAAGCACCCGCCTCACTTCCCACATCAAAGTGGCAGTGCTGGTCAGCCGTGGCACTCCACTTTCCCTGACTTGGCCCTACCTAGCTAAATGTAAATTCCATAGCTCTCACCTCTAAAATAATTGTATATGTCAAAAAAAATTGAAAACTACAAACGTCCATGTATAATAGGCACTTAAAATTTTTTTTTGCAAATGTAATGTGCTTTTTTTGGTAACAGCTTTGTTGAGATATAATCCACATACCATACGATTCACTCATTCAAAGTGTACAGTTCAGTGGTTCTTAGCATATTTCCAGAGTTATGCAAACATCTCCAGAGTCTCATTTGGGAACATTTTCATAATCTCAAATAGAAACCCCGTGCCCTTTAACTCTCGCTTCCCTGTACCACCTGTCCCGCAAGCCCTAAGCAACCACTGATCTATTTTCTATCTCTACAGATTCTGGATATTTCACGTAAATGGAATTATGTAATACATGGTCTCCTGTGACTGACTTCTTTGACTTAGCATAATGTTTTCAAGGTTCATCCATTGTAATGCACTTCTGAGGAAAAGAAGGATTTGTATAATAATAACATTGGGAACCTTTTCTCAAAACCACAACATTCTAAAAAATATGCCCTGTGATATTTAGCATACAGTTTTTGGCAGGTTAACTCTTTATCATCTATCATTACTGACTCCTTTCAATACCAATATACTTCCAACACACGGCTTCTGGCATCCTCCATGGAGAGCTTATTATTAGAAATTGACACATTAACTAAACTAATTGTGAAAACATGATTACAAACAATAACAGACATGCAGTAGAGAAAAAAATCCCATGTTAACTTCACCCAGGTTAACAAGACCATTTTTTGTGTATGTGAGATGTTATTTTATCTTTGTGACATGCAGTTCAAGTGAAAGGTTTCCAAGGGGTGGAGTGTGTGCGTGTATGTTTTAATCATGAGTGACTTTGGCATTCTGGCCCAGCTGACAGCTAAAGAAGCAGTGTGGTAGGTGGGGAAGGACTGGGCTTTGGGCTCAGGCAGACCTGGGCTCCAATTCCAGATCTGCCCCATTAGACTTTAAACAAGTGACTTAAGTTCTGTGAGTGTCATTTTATTATTTTTAAAAGGAGTATACCGCTTCTACATTCATAGCACTGTTAAAACAAAATTAAGTTATGTATCTATGACCATTCCTGGCCCGAGTATACACAATAGATGTGAGTTTCTCTTCCTTCTCCCTCTCTTAAAGCCTTCTGAAAACTCATAATACCAGAGGCCAAGCAGCCAGGAAATGTAATAAAGCAGTGGTTTTCAGTGGTCCTCCTGCAGCATCACCTGGGAACCTGTCAAGAAGTGTAAATTCTCGGCCCCGCCTCAAATCTACTGCATCAGAAACCCCAGGAATGGGCCCAGCAGTCTGCTTCGCAACAAGCTCTCCCAGTGATTCTGATGCACATGAAAGTGTGAGAACCACTGTCATAGAGAATTGTTCATAATTTCTGCTACATCCCGAATTCACTAGTCTCAGTAACAACTTGTTCTGGGCGTAATGTCAACATTTTCCCCCCAAAAAAGAGAGGAAGCCCACTAGCTCCAAAAGGTCAGAGGTTGGAGACTTAGACGGGAAAATTCAGTGGCTGTGCCCCACATCATATGACTTTAAAATAGATTGTGGACTTGTTTGCCCTTCCCTACCCCAGACAAGCTGACAATATTAACAACGATCTCTGTGGCATGAGATGATTTGGTAACTGAAGCATTTTCTCAACACTTGATTGAATACTCAAATCAGAATGTAACTGTAGCCAGTTTTCCTATCTGGATGCCACATGTTAAGAGGCCCTTTGATGAATCAGGGAATGCCCAAAGAGAGCAACCAGAAAGAGAGAGTGTCTGGAAATGTTCTTTCTCATGGAGAGAGCAGGTGAAGGAGCTGGAGATTTTAGACTAAGAGGAAAGAACCCTCTGGTGAGTTAAATGATTGCTATTTTCAACTTTCTGAAGGGCAAGAGACACAGAAGGCAGACCCAGGACCAGTAAGTGGAAGTTACAAAGAAAAATTTTGCCACAGCATAAATAAGAACCTTCTAGCAATAGAGAACCTTGAAAGAAAACATACAAGTAGAAGTTGAACGTGCCAGGCCATAAGAAGAGTTACCTGAGGCTCTGGGAAAACAGGAAACTTGTCCAAGGTGACGTGATTTAGCAAACCTTGTCAGAGCCCCGCCCATATCCCCTCGATCCCTTTACCATTTTTGTGCACATCAATCCCAGTGGCTTTTGCTCCCAGCAACCAGCACCTGTGTCCTTTTGTGTTGTGGGCAGGCAC
Source organism: Eschrichtius robustus (assembly GCF_028021215.1). Classification (NCBI taxonomy): domain Eukaryota; kingdom Metazoa; phylum Chordata; class Mammalia; order Artiodactyla; family Eschrichtiidae; genus Eschrichtius; species Eschrichtius robustus. The sequence goes on from NC_090845.1 coordinate 18,925,195, forward strand.
CCCTGGGCTGCTGGCGCCCACCTTCCCTGTGCACATGAACAGAAGCAAAAGTGCCCGCAAATTTACATCTCCCAGGGGCTACCCTTGACCAACGACTGACTGACAGGTGGAGGGCAGCTCCCTTTCCAGGTGTGGCTCACACTGTTTCCAGAGCTCCCCTATCCGATTGAGCTACAGCTATCTTCTGTGGGACCCTGTTTGGTGTCACACACTCGCTTGACCTCCTTCCCTTCCCTGTCTCACATTGCCAGCCCCCTGCCTGTCTTTTCTGGGAATACTTCCTAATAAATGACTTTCACAGGAATCCTTGTCTCAGAAGGAATCCCTGCCTCTGGGCACAATGAAGTGGGTTTACTCTTAGTATCTGACCCCAGAGGGCCAGCTGTCAGCACATGCAGGTGTGTACAGGCAACCAAACCTATGACTTCCCACGGTCAGACCTTCTTCAGAAAGATGAAACAACGTTCTGACATCAACCTCAGAGTCTCTTATACATCTTTCCACATGAGTGCATAGTACAAACCAAGTCATACAATGGGAAGTGGCTCAGATATGTCATCTGAGCACAACCAGAACTAAAATCGTAGAACACCCTCGGGGTGTTAATAAATTTCTCCAATCACTGGCACCTGTTTAAGGAGTTGTTGAGCCTGGGACTTTAAATGCTTTTTTTTTTTTTTTTAACCAGTACTCTTCTATAGAGATATTATACCCTTTCCTGAATTTTTCTGTGTCTGACCCATGGCCAACATGTCCACTGTGCCAGTTACTTCTGCTATGTTTTCAGAATCTCTTTCTAATGATGCTGGTCAGTGACTAACAGGGAAAAGTTCTACACAAGATCTTGCCAGCACCAGGGAGCTTACAAGATAGTTTTGTTCTCAACTTCTTACAATTCGTAATCTTAACAGCCTGAAAATCTTGCGGCATTTGTCCATTTGTTAAGAAACATTCTGCAAAAGTATCTACTAAGACTTACCTATAGAATCATGGGCAAGAAACCGTCATTAAACAAGTGGCTGTTCTCTGAGTAACGTTTAATGTCGTCACTCAGGATGTTTCAGTTTGAACCCTAAGCAGGAGACATTTCCCAGTAAGCAGTTGGATCTGCCCTGCCCTGTCACCCTGCAAAGAGCACAATGCCACCAGAATATGAGGACACAGGGGCAAGAGCAGTGTTTCCAGAGCCTACCCACTGTAGGAGGGCCACTCACAACCATTCAAGGTACAACAAGCATAATCCCTGCCTCAGCCACCTGGCTGGCCCGAAATCTTCCAGCTTCCTTTAATAGTTTAGTAAAAAAATGGCACCAGCCGCCTTCCCATGGATGGTGGGAAAGGCCAGCATTGCTCCAATAACTTTGAGGACATTCCAGGGGCTTACAACTCTCCTAGTAACTCCTTATTTCAATTCATGCTTCTGTTGATGCCCCATTTCACTCATGTTTTGCTTCTTGGGGTTGTTCCATGCTCTCTACTCTGCACTTACCCACCCAAGGAACACGGCCCCTAAGCCTTTTTTGTCTCCCTTGACTTCCCATACAACCTGTGATGGATTAAAAAATAAATAAAACTTTTACTGAAGGCTTGGGTAGGACAGACACAGAGAAGCAACAAGCATAAAATAGCAGATAGAATTTATAGCTATTCTTGTTTTTAAAAGTGCCCACCTGTCAGCTTTTCCTCCCTAGGGGCCACTATGCCACGTTGCTGGCCCTGTCTCTTTGCCCTCTCCTCTTTTACCCTTCCCCCACCACCCCCCTCTCTCCCAGATTGTTCTCAGAAACCCCAAACATATACCATTTCATTGTTTAAAACATTTTAGTTTTCCCTTTCTCTGGGTAGTTTTGCCTGGCTAGACCTGACCGTGTTGTTGGCATGGGGTGGGAGGGGATTCTTCAGGCTTTCTACATAGAAGATCATTGTATCTGTGAACAGAGATAACTTTTCTTCTTCCTTTCCGATTTGGGTGCCTTTTATTTCTTTTTCTTGCCTAATTGCTCTGGCTAGAACTTCCAATTCTATGTTGAATAGAAGTAGAGAATGTGGGCATGCTTGTCTTGTTCCCTGACCGTGTCTTGGGTCTCCCTTTTCAGACCCAGAGGAGCCTTCAAGGAACTTTTGTACGCATATCCCTGACTGACAGAGCCTGCACTGTGCAAAGGGGATGTAGGAGTCTGGCAGAAACTAAACACCAGGGCAGACTTGGAAGCAATCTGAACTTTGAATGCACTCCTAGCGCATGGAAGTGATTTTGTAGGAAGCGTTCCCAAGAAAAACACTAATGTAGAGGTGAAGGGCCCAGGAAGGAAGGAGGCCAAGCAACGGTGCAGCAGCCACCAAAGCCCACGGAGGGTAACTTGGGCTCAGTCCTGAGGGAGCTCTGAGGACAGTGGAGGTCACACCTCAGTTGTCCCCATCAGGAGCACAGAGGCTGGAGTTGCTACTCCTGGACTGTCAGTCATCCAGTTCTCTCTTTGCACAGGCAAAGCAGGTGCCAGCAGCTGGGGGTGGTCCTCCAGAAGGGAGATACAGGTGTTTGTTGTTGGGAATGAAGGCACCTCCACCAGAAGCAGGTGGGCACAAAAATGGTAAAGGGGGCCAAGGGATATGGGTGGGCACTGACTGCACCTGCCATGCCACATTGAACTAACAGAAAGTCAGCGACATCTACATACATCTAGGGAGGTTCTGAGACCCCAGCATTCCCACTCCAGGAGAAGACTGGATGGGTATATCTGTGGTCCCAGGAGCGTCACCTATTGATGGTATCATGAGGATCAGACACATCTTACCAAGGTAATGCTTGGCATGAAATGCTGAATAGACCTGTTGCCCGTTAAGCATTGAACAGACTTGTCCTCAGGGCTGCGTAACTAAAGACTGGTGATGCCAAAGATGCTGCTCAATGCCCAAAGATCAGTAAATAGACAAATCACAGGGCCAAGTTAACAGGTGCTGCGAGGGAGGTTGGAACATACTCACTTTCATTCTTATGCTGTCCACCACTAGGGCAACAGTCATCTAGCATCTCCCAACCCTCACCCTCCAGGTGGACATTGTGGACCACTGAAGGATGGCAAGCTCTGGGCACATTCCTATCCAAATTAGACTCCTGAGGGTGACTACGTGGACCTGCCCTGCTCTTCCTCTCTCATCCCAATCTGTCCCTATCTCCCTCATTGATATTTCTTATTCCCCTGAGCCTAGCAACCAGTTGTGACTCCCTCAGTAACTCATCCCTTTGTGCTTTTACCTACAGAAAGAAATACATTTAGTACAGTGTTAAAAGGGTGGGCTCTGGGACCAGCATGTTCAGTTTCAAATCCTGGTTCTACCATGCTCAAGCCATTTAATGTGGGACAGTTCATGTGACTCCCCAGTTTCCGCCAGTTTCATCTTTCTCATCCTAGAAATACATAGGACAGGAGTGAGGGGTATGTTAATAGCACTGGGTGCAATGTAGATAATAAACATAGATAGACATTCTCCCTAAATACATTAGGGAAATATACATAGTCCTGGAAAAAATGACTTTCAGTGTAGAGTTTACCGATATTGTTCATTCTTCCTCAGGCAAAATATTCAAGCACCTTACAGAAAAGCATAGAGTAACCCTTGAACTATGGTATTTAATAGCAATGTGCTGGGAAGCACGCAACATGAAAAATAGCAGCAAGTGAGGGTATCCTTGCAATCGTGTTCTCGGATTAAAATAAACAGCAGAAAGGGATTTTGCAAAGCATTTCTTTCAGCCAAAAATCCATGAGGAATGAGTTTGTGTAGTACAGATGTTTAATAGACAGTAAACGTTGAATAGTTTTACAAATTGGCATTGTAAGGAGAGCACATCATATAAGCCTGTGACTGTTAATTGGAGGGTGCACCTGACACCATGGTGGCCTGGTAATGACGTTCTGTGTCAGTGTTCAGACTAAGGATTATGCAGGAGATCAGCCATCTTCCTGTCTTTATGGGCATGGAACCACATTTCTTACAACTGACTCATTGCATAATAATAGATAATAAATACTGTTTGCATTTTTCTAACATACACACATTTTCCCCTTAAGTAAACTATGTTGTAAATTTTCCCCATCTCTCTTCAAAGATATAGGAATTTCAAAATCTTGAATGAAACAAAGGAATAACAAAGCAAAAATGCCAGAAGTCTTTCCATTTAGTAACCACTAACACTGGTGGGATCACGCCACGTGTGCTATTTTAAAGTCAAAATTTTTACTTAACTATATGTTTTGAGGATATTCCCAAGTAAATGTTTATGGCTATAAATACCCTTTCTAATGTTTGTATACTGTTATTTAGATGAATATAGCAAAGTTTAACAAATCTTCTAATAGATATTCAGATTACTTCCAGGTTTTCACTCTTTTTTTAAGTTTTTATTGGCATATAGTTGATTTACAATGTTGTGTCAGTTTCAGGTGTACAGCAAAGTGATTCAGTTGTATGTATACATATATCCACTCTTTTTTAAGATTATTTTCACATGTAGGTTATTACAGAATATTGAGTAGAGTTCCCTGTGCTATACAGTAGGTCCTTGTTGGTTATCTATCTTATGTATCGTAGTGTGTGTGTGTGTTTGTGTGTGTGTGTGTTTGTGTGTGTGTGTGTTTTCATCCCAACCTCCTGATTTATCCCTCCCCCCAGTGTTTCCCCTTTGGTAACCTTAAGTTTGTTTTTGATATCTGTAAGTCTATTTCTGTTTTGTAAATAAGTTCATTTGTATCTTTTTTTCAAATTAATTCCACATATGAGTGATATCATATGATATTTGTCTTTGTCTATCTGACTGACTTCACTCAGTATGACAATCTCTAGGTCCATCCATGTTGCTGCAAATGGCATTATTTTGTTCTTTTTTATGGCTGAGTAATAGTCGTGTGTGTGTGTGTGTGTGTGTGTGTGTGTGTGTGTGTGTGTGTGTGTACCACATCTTCTTTAACCACTCCTCCGTCAATGGACATTTAGGTTGCTTAAACATGCCTTTGCTATTGTAAATAGTGCCGCAGTGAACACTGGAGGGTATGTATCTTTCCAAAATATGGTTTTCTCTGGATATATGCCCAGGAGTAGGATTGCTGGATCACATGGTAGCTCTGTATTTAGTTTTTTAAGGAACCTCCATATTGTTCCCCATAATGGTTGTACCCAGGTTTTCACTCTTATAAACTAAGCTGCTGAGAACATCCTTATACAAACATCTTTGCATTCCTGTGTGATTATTTCCTTAGGATAAAGTCCATGAGTGGAATTCCTAGATTAGGAAGAATGTATTTTTTAAAGGTAGGCATATATATAAGCACTTGAATATGCAAATAAAAGTCTGGAAGGGTAGGAGCCAGAATATTATCAGTAATCCTAACTGGGTGAACTGTAGGTAATTTTTTCCTCATCCATATTTTTAATTTTCATATATTTTATCATATATTTTAATATTCATAGAGCTATTAGCTAAAACCTAATTATGGCTATAGAGAAATACTTGGGATAATCATAGGAACATAGATGAAAGGATTAGAGATGAAGACAATTAAAAAGAAGTGAATATATGTGTAAGACAGATAATGATGATCCAATATAAGGATAATTGACATCCCTGAAATAGAGAAGCTCACTAATGAAAGAAGGTATATTCATGAGTATTATACAAGAAAATATCCCTGAAATAAAGAAATAAATGAACTTGCTGATTGAAAGGTTACACTTCATTCCAGGGAAATATGATGCAGAACATCCAACACTGAGATATAGTCTCTTTTTAAGCTTTTGAACTTTGAAATAAAGAAAAAACTCAAGTATCCAGGAAGACAATGACAAGCATCTACAAGGGGGAAATAATTGGGCTGCCTCATACTTACTCATACCCATTACCCAACAATTCTATATCTAGGAATTGAATCTAAGGAAATAATCAGATGAGTATACAAGATTTACATGCAAGGATATTGATTATCATATTATTTAAAAACATTTTTTCAAATATGTGAAATTCAAGAAAGATCCAAATGGCAGAGCACTAGGTCACCTTTAAGATTATTTTTAGAAGAATATTTAATGACATGGGAATATGCCCAGAATATATTATTGTCAAGTGAAAGAATAAGGTTACAAAAGAATAACTGCAGTATTAGTCTGACTAAGTCTGCACACATATATAGAGAAAAATAAAAGACTGCGAGGATATACATTTAAATGAAGAGTAGTTATATCCAGGGGAGTATTACAGGGGATATTTTTTCTCCTTGTGTTTTTCTACATATACCAAATTCTCTACCATGACAAGTATTACTTCTACATTGGGGAGAAAGTGATCAATTTTATTAAAAATATTATCAATAATAACAAAGACTCTTGCCTTGATATTGCTATAACAAATCAGAAAGATTTAAAATGTAGAGTTACGAGATTTGGGGACAGTTTCTTTGACTGGACTTTTGGAAAACTCAGCTGATCATATTTGTGAGCAACTAGCCTAGAGATGTGCTGATAAAGAAAGCTTTGAAAGCGTCAAGTTCTGCACCTGCTCTGGGTCATCATTAACCAGCTTTACTTGGATTATGCATCAGATGAAACTTCAGTCTGGCTGTAAATTTAAGCAAGCTGTTAGATGGGAACATGGAACATCACTGTACATTGAGATAAGCACCATTTTCTTCATGGTATGAAGACATATATCTATAAGATGAACTTCTTTTTAAAAATCAAGTTTCTGACCATCAGGACACACACCATTAGTGACACATGGTGCAAGTAAAAAAATAGCATTTATTGAGGGAAAATGTATAAAAGAGGAGACGGAAAGCATGTGCAATCCCTCCAAACTCACTTTGTCGCATTGCTTGCCATGGCCAGTGTTCCACTAGAGGACCCTTCCCTCCCCAAGATGCTCCACATACTGTAGTTCTAGGGTCAAGAGGCCAGGAGACATTGATGGAACTAGTTAACATAGTGGAAGCCTCCTGGGTGGACGAGTGGCCTTATTAGAAAGGGGAAGCCTCCAGACCCAGTAGCTGCTATCAGCCTGTCCCTTTCTTGAGTTAACTAGACCTACTGAGACAGTCTGTTCCTAAGCTCCCAAAAGTAGGGAGGACATCAGCCTTCAGAGCCATTCGGATGGGTCTTGTATCACTGACCTTGGTGGCCTCTCCTGGCGATATTTTATTTATTTATTTTTAACATCTTTATTGGAGTATAATTGCTTTACAATGGTGTGTTAGTTTCTGCTGTATAACAAAGTGAATCAGCTATACATATACAGATATCCCCATATCCCCTCCCTTTTGTACCTCCCTCCCACCCTCCCTATCCCACGCCTCTAGGGGGACACAAAGCACCAAGCTGATCTCCCTGTGCTATGCGGCTGCTTCCCACTAGCTATCTGTTTCACATTTGGTAGTGTATATATGTCAGTGCTACTCTCTCACTTTGTCCCAGCTTACCCTTCCCCCTCCCCCTGTCCTCAAGTCCATTCTCTACGTCTGCATCTTTATTCCTGTCCTGCCCCTAGGTCCTTCAGAACCTTATTTTTTTTTCTTAGATTCCATATATATGTGTTAGCATACAGTATTTGTTTTTCTCTTTCTGACTTACTTCATTCTGTATGACAGTCTCTAGGTCCATCCACCTCACTGCAAATAACTCAATTTCATTTCATTTTATGGCTGAGTAATATTCCATTGTATATATGTCTGGTGATATTTTAAATTTCCAAACCATTTCAGTCATTTAGTCAGTCCTTGATCTGCTGTCATGAATCTGCTGTTTCTTTGATTTGAGTCTTGGGATTTTACGAAATAATTTTCTATTTGTTTATTGCCTTTTGGATACTTCTTTAACTGATTTATTCTTCCATAGTGAAGCGATGTACTAAACTTGAACTGTGCAGAAGGGCTTCTTTCTCAAGATTGTTATGCCCTAAAAATCTACTGAAGACAAAAGCCCCCTCACAGCTCTCAGTGGCCTTCCAAAGACAGTACAGAGTTGTGTTTTTTCTTCTCACAAGAATTCCTTTCATGATAAGCTTAACATTTCTCCAAAGAAAATGTTACAATACCAGAAACTTCTAAGTTGACATTTACTTAGTTTTTACAAGAGGGATATTTAAAATTTACACAAGTCTTACATCTGAACATCTTCAGGTTTTGTAGGTATAAACCTCAAAGGGTAACTCTAAAAACAAAACTTAAGGCCACCGCATTTTCACAGGTAAATAGAAGCATGTCCATATGACTAGTTCTAAGTCAATATGCTCAAATCCTTGGAGCTTCATTGTGTTATCACCCCAGGTGGCCACCTGCTTGCCAGGGGAAGCATACTGAGTGAGCCATGTATCCAGTGTGTGATTCACCCACGAGAAACAACACATGGGAGCAGTGAATTATTTATATCCCTGTCCCATCAAACTTACCCATAGACTCCCTCAGGAATTTTGCATGAGTAGTTTAAAGGGGGCTGGGCCATGGACTCACTCCCAGCCTTTCATTATGAGGCTCGTATTGCAAAGTAAAAACCTTTTACAACCCCTCACTTAATAGTGGTCCTACTCTTCAAATTGTCCTTGGGGAGAAAAGAGACAAAAAGCTCCCATATCCTCAGCAACACAAAAAACAGTTTTTGAAAATCTAACGAAACAAGAAAGTATAAAGGAGAAAATAAAAATTGTCCATATTTACACATCCAGAATAAACCTCTGTTAATATCTTGGCCTGTTTGATTATGGTTTCTCTTTCTCTCTCTCTTTTTCTCTCTCCCTCCTTCTCTCCTTTTTCTTCTTTCTCTCTCTTCCTTTCTTCGTTTCTTTCTTTTTTCACTTTTTTTTGGGTGGGGGGTTGTTTTTTTGTTTTAATTTTATTGGAGTATAGTTGATTTACAATGTTGTGTTAGCTTCAGGTGTACAGCAAAGTGATTCACTTATACATATACATATATTCATTCTTTTTCAGATTCTTTTCTCATATAGGTTATCACAGAATATTGAGTAGAGTTCCCTGTGCTATACAGTAGGTCCTTGTTGGTTATCTGTCTTATATATAGTAGTGTGTATATGTTCATCCCAAGATCCTGATTTATCCCTCCCCCGCATGTTTCCCCTTTGGTAACCATAAGTTTGTTTTTGATACCTGTAAGTCTGTTTCTGCTTTGTAAATAAGTTCATTTGTATCATTTTTCAAAAATCAGATTCCACATATGAGTGATATCATATGATATTTGTCTTTCTCTGTCTGACTTACTTCACTTAGTATGATAATCTCTAGGTCCATCCATGTTGCTGCAAATGGCATTATTTCATTCTTTTTTATGGCTGAGTAATATTCCATTTTACATATACATATATATATGCCACATCTTCTTTATCCACTCCTCTGTCGATGGACATTTAGGTTGCTTCCATGTCTTGGCTATTGTAAATAGTGCTGCAGTGAACATTGGGGTTCATGTACCTTTTCGAATTATGGATTTCTCTGGATATATGCCCAGGAGTGGGATTGCTGGATCATATGGTAGCTCTATTTTGAGTTTTTTAAGGAACCTCCATACTGTTCTCCATAGTGGTTGTACCAGCTTACATTCCCACCAACAGTGTAGGAGGGTTCCCTTTTCTCCACACCCTCTCCAGCATTTATTGTTTGTAGACTTTTTGATGATGGCCATTCTGACCGGTGGGTTTTCTTTCTTTCTTTCTGATTTTTTTATTTTTAAAGAAAAATTAGTCTTCTTTTGTCAACATAAAACATGCTTATTTTGAAGAATTCAAATAGTTTAGAAAAGTACAAAGTTAAGGAAGTTGACAGTAACCCCCAAAACACCATCCAGAAGCAATTATCACTGATATTAGGAGAGTTCCATTCAACTACCTAGGCTCATGCAAAAAGATAGATTAGTAGAGAGATGGACAGATACAGAGAGGGAAGCTTTTTTAAAAAATGCTGTTTCTTAATTAAAGTAAGAATAAAATAGCTAAGTGCTATTTTAATTAAAATGTTACTTTTAATTTTACTTGAATATCATAGAAAAAAAGAAATTGAAGTGAAACTGAAGAACTCCTAATTGATATTTCTTCACCACGAGATAGTATTTTCTAAGACATTCCTGAGTTTAAGAAAAAAAAGATTCAGAAATATTCTTAAGTGGTTGGAGTTAGAATGTTTAAACTACCTGTTTAGACAGTATTGACTCCCTGCTACAAACAATGAGGAGGCTCATACTTTCACACCACCTTACACCTCTCTTTCCCCACTTTCCAGTGTTTGATGGTTGTATTATTCTTTTCTCAATGGCGGTTTAGAGCCTTCTTATCCTGCCCTGTGATGGCTGAATAGGTGAGAAGTCTTGCTATTGACCCTTCGTGAACTCCTTTTTTTTTTTTTAACATCTTTATTGGAGTATAATTGCTTTACGATGGTGTGTTAGTTTCTGCTTTATAACAAAGTGAATCAGTTAGACATATACATATGTTCCCATATCTCTTCCCTCTTGCATCTCCCTCCCTCCCACCCTCCCTATCCCACCCCTCTAGGTGGTCACAAAGCACCGAGCTGATCTCCCTGTGCTATGCGGCTGCTTCCCACTAGCTATCTATTTTACGTTTGGTAGTGTATATATGTCCATGCCACTCTCTCACTTTGTCCCAGCTTACCCTTCCCCCTCCCCATATCCTCAAGTCCATTCTCTAGTAGGTCTGTGTCTTTATTCCCGTCTTACCACTAGGTTCTTCATGACCTTTTTTTTTTTCCTTTAGATTCCATATATATGTGTTAGCATACTGTATTTGTTTTTCTCTTTCTGACTTACTTCACTCTGTATGACAGACTCTAACTCCATCCACCTCACTACAAATAACTCCATTTCGTTTCTTTTTATGGCTGAGTAATATTCCATTGTATATATGTGCCGCATCTTCTTTATCCATTCATCCAATGATGGACACTTAGGTTGCTTCCATGTCCTGGCTATTGTACATAGAGCTGCAATGAACATTTTGGTACATGACTCTTTTTGAATTATGGTTTTCTCAGGGTATATGCCCAGTAGTGGGATTGCTGGGTCGTATGGCAGTTCTATTTTTAGTTTTTTAAGGAACGTCCATACTGTTCTCCATAGTGGCTGTATCAATGTACATTGCCACCAGTAGTGCAAGAGGGTTCCCTTTTCTCCACACCCTCTCCGGCATTTATTGTTTCTAGATTTTTTGATGATGGCCATTCTGACTGGTGTGAGGTGATATCTCATTGTAGTTTTGACTTGCATTTCTCTAATGATTAATGATGTTGAGCATTCTTTCATGTGTTTGTTGGCAATCTGTATATCTTCTTTGGAGAAATGTCTATTTAGGTCTTCTGCCCATTTTTGGATTGGGTTGTTTGTTTTTTTGTTATTGAGCTGCATGAGCTGCTTGTAAATCTTGGAGATTAATCCTTTGTCAGTTGCTTCATTTGCAAATATTTTCTCCCATTCTGAGGGTTGTCTTTTGGTCTTGTTTATGGTTTCCTTTGCTGTGCAAAAGCTTTTAAGTTTCATTAGGTCCCATTTGTTTATTTTTGTTTTTATTTCCATTTCTCTAGGAGGTGGGTCAAGAAGGATCTTGCTGTGATGTATGTCATAGAGTGTTCTGCCTATGTTTTCCTCTAAGAGTTTGGTAGTGTCTGGCCTTACATTTAGGTCTTTAATCCATTTTGAGTTTATTTTTGTGTATGGTGTTAGGGAGTGTTCTAATTTCATACTTTTACGTGAACTCCTTTTAGGAGGGGTTTCTGATGTTCCTGTTGCTCCTGCCCTGGGTCCCTGGCTTCCCACCCGCTGCACTGTGTCACTGAAGCCCCAGCTTCTGGCCACCTCAGCACCGCTACCACTAGCCCCTCATGTGCTGGTGGTAGAGTGGGGACAACTCCTTTAAGATGAGGGGAACTTATTTCCCTGCCATTTTTTCCCTGTCTCTTTGTTTCTCAACCAACTGAATAAAGCATCATTCAAGACTTTGGAGGCCAGGGACTTCCCCAGTGGCATAGTGGTTAAGAATCCGCCTGCCAATGCAGGAGACACGGGTTCGAGCCCTGGTCCGGGAAGATCCCACATGCCGCAGAGCACCTAAACCCATGCGCCACAACTACTGAGCCTGCTCTCTAGAGCCCACGAGCCACAACTACTGAGCCCGCGTGCCACAACTACTGAAGCCCGTGAGCCACAGCTACTGAAGCCCGCGCACCTAGAGCCCGTGCTCCGCAACAAGAGAAGCCACCGCATTGAGAAGCCCACGCACTGCAACGAAGAGTAGCCCCCGCTCGCCGCAACTGGAGAAAGCCCGCGAGCAGCAACGAAGACCCAACGCAGCCGAAAAATTAATTAATTAATTATTTTTTTAAAAAAAAAGACTTTGGAGGCCAAAGCCTCCTTTCCTTCTGGCACTTTCCATAACTCACTGCTGCTGGGCTTGTGTCTTTAAAGAAAAATAGGATCATAAGAAAAACATGGCTTAGGAAAAGTATGTGTAATATTTCAAAGGGTAAACGCAAGCAATTTACCTAACAAAGGAGATTCCTGGTGATGTTCAAAGCCCTTCATCAGGGGAAATTATAGGTGAGTGCTAGGTAACAGGAAAATATGTAAATAAAAAACACAGCAGGGGAAAGGAGTCTCAGGAGGATCAATGACAATACTTTTAAGCTGATGAACATTTTATATTTACATGCAGCAAAAACTAATACAGGACATCCTTCCCCCTACCTCCCTGCACATGTGGTCCTGGGATGGATAAAATTTAGTCCCTAATGCCTTTTTAAAATGATGATTGACTTATTAAAATGTATGTTTTAAGAAATATCTGCCCTCAAAAATAAACAACAAAAATGTCCAGCAATCACAATTTCCTCAAAGCACTCACTTTTTAGAAAGTCAAGAAAGAATGACTCAGAGATACTATGGATCACAGTAAGCCCAAGGTTTGTTTTCCATCTCACTGAGAACAGCCTGTTTTTGAAGGACTGTGACACTCCATTCAGAACCGTGTCCTTGGTGTGGTAGGCTGCTTTCTAAGATGGCCCTCAGTGATCCCCGCCTCCTGGTGTTTATACTTTAGTGCAGTCCTCTCTCCCCTGGAGTGTGGGTGGGACCTCTGAGTTGCTTCTAACCAAAAATATATGGCAAAGTGATGGGATGTCACTTTCATGATTAGGTGACAAATGATTGTGACTTCTGTCTTGCTAACAGACTCTATTGACTTCTCAATTTGCATGTTTTGAAGGAGCACGTGGCCATGTGCAAGAAGCTGAGAGCAGCCCCAGCCAACAGCCAGCAGCGAACAGAATGCTTCCAGCAACCACAGAGTGAGCTTGTAAACAGGTCCTTCCCTGCTGAACATTCAGATGAGACTGAGACCCTAGACCACCAACACCTCGATTGCAGCCTCGTGAAAATCCATGAAGCAGAGGAAACAGCTACGCCATAACTAGACTCCTGACCTACAGAAACGGTAAGACCTTAAGCGTGTGTTGTTTTAAGCCACTAAGACATGGGGTAGTTCGTTACACAGCAAATATAACTATAATACACTTGGATTCACGTATACTAATACACACCACCTCCAGGCAATTCACCCTGATGGAGCATTACTGAGGCAAGACAAAGCATGTGAGAATGTCAAGAGTAGTTATGGGGAGTTTACAAAAAGATAGTGAAGTTAATGTGGATCACATTTTTAGTTCAATTGGCTATGACAGACCACTGCCATTTAAAATTAACGTTCTATCTCAGTAATTTACGCCTTGTTTCTTTTTACTCCTGACTCTTCTTACTGTGTTTTCAGTACAACCCTTTAAATTATTACTGGAGTTTCTTCATGAATTCAGTGTAAAACTCTCTACAGATAAATGACCAGTCCAGGACAATTTAAGATAGTTGTAGCTTTAGATAGTAACATTTGGATGCTCTTGTTGATTTGACTTCTTGAAGTGACTTCCAAAAAAATTTATTTGGGTATATTTTTCTATTTTTTTAACTTGAGTTTTCAGTACATCTTTTATCTTCAAACAGTTCAGTTCTAATACACTTTCTTATAACATTTACTTCAAATTCCCATCCTTCAAATGAGGAAAATAATACATCTTTCAAACATGTCAGGGGTATTAAAGATGATGCTTAAAGTACCATAGAACTGAAAAGTGCTGTTAAATTCATTTTTATCAAGTCTGCTCTTATGAGCCATTATCACATCACACTTTTACACAGGCTCTGGATTATCTACTGCCACCCAGAGAACAGGGAGTTCAGGCTTATTATGTGAATCATTTGGTGCTTATATCAATCAAGGTCCTTGGCTACAAGCAACAGACACTCTGGCTCACTTAAATGCACAAGGAATGATTAACTGGTGTCGGGTGGCTCATAAAATCCTCAGTAGGGCTAGAAAATAAGGCTTGGGAGGCTATGCAGCTAGGAGAATGCCTCAAATCACACCCCAGAGCTGGAACCACATAGATACTGTTAGTGCTTCCCCTGGGCTTTGATACCCTGTGCACGGCTGACTGCTGGACACCACCATGAAGACCACTGCCTTCCTTAGAGAAATGGCTGATTCCAGGCACGGGGCAGGTACAAAGTGAGCCTGGAGCATCCTCTGGTGCAGAAAGCAGGGAAGTGCTCAAACAATGGGGACACATCCGAAGGACAATGGGCTGGCTGGAAGGGACTCCCACTGGCTAAATTTGGGATAACTTGAGGATCACAATGAGTAATGATAGTAATGGATTATAACAAAAGGAAATCAGTGAGTCCACAGTAATACTGTACACAAAGGATAAAGGTGGGAGGAGGGAAAGTTCTTCTTTACAAAAGGATGTCCATTGAGACATATAGAAGGAATGATAGAATTTGAAAATCACCATTTCACAGCCAACAGTGTAATGATTGATTCAGGCAAAAATCATCAATGAATACTAAAACCAGTGAGTGAGAGGTTATTGGGGAACAAGATATTCATATAATCTCAAAGTATCACCTCCCAGATTACTTATTAATTTCAAAGGGAAAAGTTATCTTCATACTAGAGAGATATGGTGGACGCCACCCTAAACAAATGATCAAACTTAGCACGTCCAGTAATGGGACAAACTGATACCATGTTCCTCCTGATATGATGCAGTGGAAGGACACAGTAGAATTATGTAGAATTCTTGTCAAAAATGTTTAACCAATATCTAATAGTGAGGAAATATTTAGACAAATCCAAAATTTCAGTAGTCATGAAAGATGAGTAAAGATGGAGAGACTGTTCTCAATTAAAGAAGACTACACACGATAGCCACATGTAATTTGTGATCCTAGACCTGACCCTAGATTTTTTTAAAAGATACAAATGATATTTCAGGGACAATTGGAGAAGTTTGAATGTGAAATGGATATTAGATAATATTATTGTAGCAACATTAAACTTCTTGGGTGTGACAGTGGTCTTGTGGATATGTAAGAGAAGGTCTATTTTTACGAGATGCATGCTGAACCATTTAGAGGTAACGTGCCATGATATCTACAACTTACTTCATTGTCTGCAAAAAGAAAACAAAATAAAACATTTGTGTGTTGAGGCGGGAGGGGTAAAGATTAAGCAAATGTGGCAAGATGTTAAACAATTAGTGAATATAGGCATAGGTTATATGGAAATTTAGACTCACTTACATTGCCCCACATTTCACTTATTCTCTGTTCCTTTTTTTTTTCCATTTAATAAAATTCCAAAGAGGGAAGGACCATTCCTAAGTAAGCAGAGATCAGCAACTGCTTTCCTCCCAGAGGGCATTTGCCAAGTGTGGGTAAGGACTGAGGATCAAGCCTGCCGTATGCAGAAAGACATTGTAGGGGTAAAAATAAATGAGGGAACCTTCTAACAGTTGTGTGGGCTGGCATGACTGACTGGAATCAAAAGGAACCCCAAACATATAGCTAGTTTTCTCCAACAGGCCTTTTGCTGAGTTCTGGGGCAGTGAGGGAGGCTGGGGAATAGAGTCAACTTGGTAGACTTAAACCCAACTGAATCATAATTACGTTAAATATAAATGGACTAAACACTACAATGAAAAGACAAAGAAAGACAGCCCAGATGAAAAATTCAACACCCAATTATATGCTGTTTATAAAAGACAAACTTTAAATATCAGGGCACAGCAAAATTAAAAGTAAAAGAATGAGAAAAATACACTGAAAAGAAAATTCTCTGGCTATGTTAATGCCAGACAAAGTAGACTTTAAGGAAAGAAGTATTACTAGAGATAAAGAGGATGGTCCATAATGATAAGAGTTGACTCAACAGGAAGGCATAATGACCTTAAATCTGAATGAAGCTCTAATAACATAGCTCCAGTATATAAAAAGGAAAACTTGACAGAACTAAAAGTAGAGATAGATCAACAATCTTAGTTGCACAGATTTAAACTTCTGTCTCATTAATTGCTAGAACAAGTAGGGAAAAAAATCAGTGGAGATATAAAAAATTTAAATATACCATTAACTGACATGACCCAATTGACATTTGCAGAACACCTGTGGAAATCTCATGGAACATTAACCAAAATAAACCTACATTCTAGGGCATAAACTAGTCTTAATAAATCAAGGGTGGAAATCATACACAGTAAGCTCTCTGACTACAGTGGATTAAACCAGAAATCAATAGGAGAAATATACCTAGGGGAAAAAATAAGCAAAAGCTTACAGTTGATGAAAAGCATTTGGGTCCTTCATGCTTCTGCCACGGACCAGAAGAGGGGAAGCTGGTTGAATGATGCATGTGGGTCATCATTTTTCCTGCCTGCAAGTAGAGTAGAGTTCCTGAAATGGGATACATGGGTAGCGTGACAAGATATGTGCCTTCAGAGCAGCCTGCAAAGAGGAGACTCCCTAAATAACACCACCAGGTAACTTTCTGTTGTCACTGTCTGAGGGAATTGAGAGGAAGGGTGGTGAATTTCCTATCCAATGATAAGAGCCCTCTACATTCTGAAAATTTATAAATGAAGTGGAATTTACTTCAAATTCTTATGGGAGGGGAGATCTGAATGGGTATATAGATGAAACAAGGTCAGCCACAAGTTGGTAATGGTAAACTAAGTGGCTAGGTACATGGGAGTTTGTTATACTATTCTGTCTGGTACATGTTTTAAATGTTTCCATAATAAAAAAGTTTTTTAAAAAGAAAAGAAAAAAATCACAAAGAATTGGTATGGATAACTGGTTTGAGCCATGGGGGTGATAAGTGTCTCTTAAAAACTGTCCTGGGCAGAAGGCAAATGAGAAGGGACAGTTCCCTTCTTCCTTTTTCCACATCCAGAAATATAATCCACAGGAGGATGATGGGAGAACAACGGAAAGATACCAGCTGGTTCTGAATGAGAATGTATGGGTTGCACTCTGGGATGAGACTGGTTTCCAGTTGATTTAGAAATTGATTCCAGGGTCAGGAGTTTTAGAGGGAGCACCATAAATAACTTGCATAGTGGAACTTTGTGTAATAATCACTGTTTTGACATTTTCTCCTTTCCAGTTTTTATTTTTAAATGTATATAAAATTTCTCAGCCGTGGGCCTAATGTTTTTTCCCTTCTTGCATCTGGTGCTCATGGTACTTAAAAGGCCAATTCTCTATTTTTAGCTTCTGTGGGTTTCAGCAATGCTTCCAGGTTCAAGGGATAAAGATTGCTCATTAATATTTGTTTAGAGGATGAGGTAATTTCACAAACCAGGCTGCGAAGATCAACAGTGTATTGAATCTGATGAAATTATGAATATCAGGTCTAGTGAGGAGAAGAAATTCAGTAGAATTATGCAAACTTATGGTGACATTGATATGATATATTTTATTAATCTCTTACAAACTGCATGAATTATTGGAGCATGTATATAGCCATGTGGGCCATGCTTTAATAAGCACAGAGTTGGAGGCATAACTCAAAATCAAAATAATGGCGATTTCTCCACTCATGTTTGTGAAACCAAGAGATGCATGTGGCTTAGTGGCTGTATTAAAACACCCTTCTATTTATTCATGCTTTTGTTCACTTGATAAATGTTTATGAAGTCTCTGTTAGTAAGCCAGCCACTTTATTTTTCAAATTAATGTCCAATTTGCAAAGATCTCGGATACCCTTCTTTGAACCCTAAAAAAATTAGTAAGGGGAGTAAAATTTCACCCATGAAAAAACTGAATGTTAGGATTCAGTTTGGTGGCAAAGCCACCTCTAACATTTGCCACCTGCTTGTCCCACCCCTAACTCTGCAATGGACTCATTGGGAAGGATAAATTGTAGCCTGGCCCTTACAGAAATCATGATCTAAAAATTGCCCAAACTCTTAAATACGGTTGACAGGGTCCTTCGTGATCTGGTTCCCAGTGCCTCATCAATGATACCAAACCAGCCATCCCCACCATCAGTTAGCTTTCTGTACTTCCCTCAGGTCACAGAATATTCCATTCTCTTTCTTGCCTCCTAGACTTCACACATACTGCTCCTACTTGCAACACTTTTCCCACATCCTCCTTCCCATGGCTAACCTTTGGCTCTCAGTTAACTTGTGTATCAGCCAGGATAGGCTAAGTCATGCCGCAGTGACAAAGTCCCAATCTCTGTAGCTTAAAACAACGGGGGGTTGTTTCTCTTTCACACAAAGTCCTTTGCAGGCCTAGCCCACCCTTTAGGTCAGCTTTCCTCCTTGGGCTGACCCAGCACTGCACCTCCATATCAGCTTGGGCCTCCACAGTCACCGTTGCAGGGGAAAGGGAGAGCTGGGTCCCCTACCAACCAGTGATTGCTCTGGCCTAGAAGTGACACATGTCACTTGCATTCACAACCCATTAGCAGAATAGTCACAAGCCCAAGGCCCTGCCTAACATGCAGTGGACAGG
The DNA here is from genome assembly GCF_028021215.1 of Eschrichtius robustus. Classification (NCBI taxonomy): domain Eukaryota; kingdom Metazoa; phylum Chordata; class Mammalia; order Artiodactyla; family Eschrichtiidae; genus Eschrichtius; species Eschrichtius robustus. The sequence goes on from NC_090845.1 coordinate 18,944,107, forward strand.
AGCATAAAATCTTTCTAGGTGCCAAGAGTGACAAAAGCCAGAATTATCAATAAGATGCACTAACACTTATTACAAGGTACCACTTCCCATGAGAAGCCTTCCCTTGCACTCTAAACAGATGGAACTGGTTTATTGAGGAGTCTCAATTTGTTCGTTTGGGTTTTGTTCAATTACTGCTTCCCCCTTCTCTACTCGGTAGCAGGTCCTTTAAAACATCTTGACCAGTCACTTTTGATTATCAGAACAGTTTCCATTCAGCTTAAATACTCAGTCCTCTTCACTCTCAAATTTCAGTCTCAAGGTCAGTTTCAAACTCATCTGATTCCTCTACCCCCAGGTCAGGCTTGGAATAGAGAGAGGATGGTGCAGTCTCTTTGTACACATTCCCTTCCTCCCTGCTGTAGAGACTAACTTCTCCATGTGCTCATTAAGTATTTTTTGACAAGACCAGGCCAGGTAACTTTAGTGTGGGAAGGTTTTAAGAAAAAGTTTTAAAGGGATTTGAAAGATAAGATGTACCTGTTTTCAGAAAGAAAATGGAAGATATTCCAAATAAGGGAAATAATTTGAGGGGTAAGTGTGCAGATAGAAAAATACTGTGCTTATGAATAGAGTTAGGTTTGTTTAAATAGAACAAAATGCTGATTACATACTGTATCAAGAAAGGACAAGTGCTTTATAGAATATATAGTTTCATATTAATTTTGTAGAATCAACTGCCTCCATTGTCTATATCTGGTGGAAATATAATAAGCTGTCAATATCAAGACATATGGTCTCAATTGTTATGGCAGGACTAACCTCGACCCACTTGCAGAATTCCTGGAACAGATAGACTTTCCAGGTAGAGATAAAGAGTATTACAGTTCATTCCTTACAGCTATTGATGCAATCAAGGTTTGCCGAACAGTATAATTACCACTTTAAAGTTACTGTTGGTTCCCTCCAATAACTCAGTATATGCTGAGTGAATTCTGAAATCATTTAGGGCCACACATTTGGTCATGAAATAAATTCCCTGACCATGGTTTATAACTGCCTAATTAAAAACATTATTCTTGCTGAAATTCTCTGTATACCTCTGTTCGGTGTTGCCTATCCTGGGTCCTTTTGTGAGTATTCCAGACCAGATGTAATTTACCTGGACTGGATAGGCATTTGTAAGTTATTCTTACAGAGATTTTCCCAGAGTTAGGGGAAATGTGTGTATGTGTTGAACTATGTATATTTGAAACAGAATGGTAAAGCTGATTTTCTGGATCACCTGTCTCCACAAGAAATTCTCTTCTTGGACCAGGCTATGCTGTTTGACTCCTTTGGAACTTTACATAATCAGTAGACTGCTTCATGTCTGTTGGGAGAAATGGCAAGACTTGAGTGTAGACTTAGTTAATGTCATCTGCCCTTGGAAAGTTGCCAAGTGGTGCTCCACTAGGAACAGAGTTTTCTCTTAGACGTGTCCTTGACTGGCTGTGGTTGATAGAGACCTGCAGAAATAAGTTATTTGAAGAATCTGGTTCACATCATTTCTAGTTGCGAGCTGCCATTCTCTCTCCATCATTACTTTTTGGAGTGAGAATTTGAGCTGACATTTTGTGCAGCCTTGAGTTTCCCTTGGTGTTTCCTTGAACTCTTTTTTCTTAAAATCCTAAAAAGTCATCACATATTTCCCCAAGTATTTCATACCACTGCCCCATGATTCTCCCTCTTTGGCCCACGTATATGTTCTATCATGAGGCAGTTACAGACGAGGCAAGAAAGGGTCAGCCTTTCAACGAGACAGGCTCTTAATGCTGTGAAGGAATTCTTGGCTTATGCCTCTCAAACTTCCAACATTCCTTTTATGAATGCAGACCTCCCTTGCTATCTGAATCTAATCCATTCCTGAAAGCATGTTGGATAGCAAATTTTCAGATAAAGGAAGCTTATAGTCTATTATTTTAAATGGCAAAAATAATAATAATGTATTCCCAGCCCACCCAAAATCCACAACCAATTTTCTTAAATATCACTAAAATATCCTTAAAGCCCTCTAAAACCATCCACCAAGGATTTCTACATAATGTAAAAACATTTAAAACATCAACTACCTGATTTTTTGTGTACAATACTCCATTATATAGCAGGGCTTTTCAAACTTTGGCGTACATCAGAATCATCTGGGGAGTTTGTTGAAGCATGGAATCCTGCGACCCAGAGTTTCAGATTCAGTAAGTCTGGGTTGGGACCCAAGAATTAGCATTTCTAATAAGCTCCCTGGTGATACTGACACAGCTGGTCCGGTCCAGGACAACATTGAGAGGAGGAATGTTGTGGAATAGATGAAGTTCATCTTTCTTCGAACTCAGTGAATATTACTGAAACATAAATAACTGTAGTGGAAATAAAATGTTCAAGATACTTTAAATAATGAGTGAAAATTTCACTTAGAAAAATAAAATGAAATAATATGGTAATTTTCAAATTCTGGTTATTGACCAATGGAAGAGTTGCCTGAGCAGTGTCTGGTGGCCAGAGGAAGGAGATGGAAGCTTCAGTCGCAGTTGGGGTTTGGGATTGAGTGAAAGACTGAGTAGAACGGTAGATGCGTCACATTCTACAAGTCCAAACACAAGGAACTGGGGACAGCTATCTCTGATTGGCATGCAAGACTCTGGAAGTGGTTGTGGCTCTGACCCGTCATCTGGAGCTGTAGATGAAACAGTGTGTAGGGGGAAAACTCTCAAATGAACATCTGTTCATATTCTCTTTGCTGAAGGTTATACAGCTCCCGATAGCATAAGACAGGGCTTGTCATTGCATTTCTGGAGTGTGGTGCTTTCTTTGATATCATGATCACATTCACTTGGCTGCAGCAATGGTTTTGTGCGTGTGATCGGCTTTTTTTTTTTGAAAATTCCGCACATGGATCCTCTTCTTCCCTTTCCTCCAAATGATGATGAACATGAAGCTGAATGAGTACTACTTTCTGAGAAGACATTTTCACTTAATAACTGGGAACGCTGATCATCTGGATGTCGGTGGTACACATTTAAATAAGTATCCGTATCAGGCAGCCACTGAGATAGGACTGCAACATAATCTACATTCTCTTACCTGGACTCACTTGCACCTTAAACAGGCTTTCTGGCGTTTGTTTGCTGGTATGCAATAACAGGTTTTGATTCAGACAATAAATCTGGAATTTTTGCAAATCATTTTAGTGGGTAGCTGGATAGTGAGAGTTTAGATAATGAGGGACACCTGGGTGAATTAAACCTTTACTGCATGGTAGGCATAGGCCTGGGTGCTGGGTGTATCGTAATCAACACAATAAATATGGTGCTGCCCTCATGGCCTTACAGCTAGTGAGAGAGCAAGAGAGAGAGAGACAATAAACCAGCAAACAAATAAAATGTAAACCACTGCAAAGTGTGATAAAGACCAAGAGAGGAAAATAACAGGATGCTATTAGAGATAATAATGTAAGGATGGGGAAGGGGAGGGGAGCCCTTCTGAGAAGGTAACGTCTTATTTTTGCTTTTGTTTTTATGGAACATTTTGTTTTGAGGTTTCTATGGAAAGGTTTAAAGTGCAAAAAAGTACCAGGAAGAAAATAACATCCACCCACATTCCCACCATCCAGAAATAACCTCTCAGCATTTTGGCTGTGTTACTTCCAATTAAAGCTTGTAAAAGATGTATTTTGCTGCTGCAAGGAGCAGTGGATTTAATGGAGAGATCAGGGTTGCCTGGCTCAGTAGTTACTGCGGCTGTGGGGTAAAGGGAAAGTGACAGAAAGGATTTGGTATATGCCCGGGCTTGGGGATGATTGAGTAAGTGGCTGAGAGTGGGAGAAGGAAGCAAATAGGATGAGTCCCAAGTGTTTGGCATAATCAAATAGCTGATGATGATGTCATTAGGGGGACAGGAAAGGGGTGTTCTGATTTCATTCTTTTCCATGTGGCTGTCCAGCTTTCCCAACACCACTTGCTGAAGAGACTGTCTTTTCTGCATTGTATATTCTTGCCTCCTTTGTCATAGATTAATTGACCATAGGTGTGTGGGTTTCTTTCGGGGCTCTATTCTGTTCCATTGATCTAAATGTCTGTTTTTGTGCCAATATCATGCTGTTTTGATTACTGTCGCTTTGTAGTGTAATCTGAAGTCTGGAAGGTTATGCCTCCAGTTTTGTTCTTTTTTCTCAGTATTACCTTGGCAGTTCTGGGTCTTTTGTGGTTCCATATAAATTTTAGGATTATTTGTTCTAGTTCTGTGAAGAATGTCATGGGTATTGTATTAGGGATTGCATTAAATCTGCAGATTGCTTTAGGTAGTCCAGCCATTTTAACAATGTTAATTCTTCCAATCCAAGAGCATGGAATATCTTTCCATTTCTTTGAATCACCTTCAGTTTTCTTTATCAATATTTTATAGTTTCCAGTTTATAGCTCTTTCACCTCCTTGGTGAAGTTTTAGCCAAAGCTTAATAGAAGTGGTGGGAAACCCCATCTTGGGATTCTTTGGCTAAGACTGATGGTGAATTACTGTGGTAGGCAGACTGTCCCCCTAAAGATGTCCATGTCCTAATCCCTGGAACGTCTGAGTATGTTATCTTACATGGCAAAAGGGGCTTTGCAGATGTAGTTAAGACTATAGGCCTTAAAACAGAGAGATTATCCTGTATTATCTTGATGGGTCCAGTCTAATCACATGAGCCCTTAAAAGCAAAGAACCTTCTCTTAGTGGAGGCAGAAAAGATGCTGCACCATCGCCGGAATGAAGATGGAGAAGGCAGTGTGGCGAGGGATGCAGATGGCCTTAAGGAGCTGAGAGAGGTTGCTAGGTGACAGCCAGCAAGGACATGGGGGCCTCAACCCTATAACTGTAAGAAACTGGATTCTGCCAATGACCTAAATACTGGAAGCAGATTCTTCTCCAGAACCTCCGGAAGAGAACTCAGGCCAGCCAAAAATCAAAGTGAATGTCACTAAAACTGTTTAACACAAACCACAAGTTGAAAGATGAGAAACCTGGCAAGTTTTGGTGTTCAATTTACTTCCGGAACATTTAGCCTGACTGTTGACTTGCGAAATATGAGTTGTGATGGTGACAACTTAGATGATGTTCCTTTCTACAGAGTCCTCCAACATAATAAAGGGCAATGCTGATGGGCATCAGAAATTATTACTCCTGGCCAGCCCTGTTGTAAAAATATGACACAGAGCTATGACTATTGCAAAAAAAATGTTCAAAATGAAATGAATATTTGGAAAAAAGAGGTTTAACTATCATCAAGACAATTTTCTTCTGTAATAGATGTATGAGAACAGCAGGGACTTTTGAGCAATTTATCTTGGTCATTTCCCATGGATGTTAGGCTAAACAGTTGGGCACATCCACAGCCTTAATGCTCTTCTCAATTTCCCAGCAACAGATTTCTAACCAGGAGTCTCATTAGGAAATACCTGCATTTTAGAATCATGGTATGATCCTTTAAAAGGCTTCCATCTGGGCATATTTTATTAACTCGAATAACAGAAACTAACTGTACTTAAGCAGAAAATGCATTTATTGCAATAATTTATTAAATAGTTCACAGAATTAACAGGAAGATTTGGAGAATCAGCTCTGACAATGAGCAGTCAACAAAGGAAGCCAAGCAGTTGGATCCACCGCTAAAATTACATCACAGGAAAAGTCGATTAAAGCAGCCACTTCTGAACCACCAATGCTGCCCACCCACCCCCTGACTGTCACTTCTGGAAGCTGGCTACTGTGGCTGCAGCTGCAAAGAATTCTGAACTGTTCCCCATTATCTCCAGATCCAAAATCCCAAGTGGACGGATTTAATTTTTCTCAGCTTAGATAACATGCAAAAAATTCTAGCCACCAAGGGTCAGGAAAAGCACATAATTTGAGTTTCTTCAGTAGGAGGCAGGACTGTTCTTCCCTCCAAGACTCACACTGTGGGCCATTCCCCAGACATAGAAAAGGGTGCAAGGTAGACAGAGCTTTCCACCCCTCCGGCTGTCCAACACCCCAGAAGACTCATCTTCTCATGTGTCTTTTTTTTTTTTTTTTAAGAGCTCCCACTTCAAATAATGCAACCTACTCTATTTCCAAAGAAAATATCCTGCTATTTCATCAGTCACTTCTTCTAGCCCTCGCCCAGGGCACCTGAGGGATATCTGTTTCTCTCATAATCCCTTCTCAACCACCATCACACTCTCTGTGCATTAGTGAAGTAAAGGAAAAGGAAAGAAAGGGCAATCACTTCAAAATGTGTAAATAAATAGGTGGCACAGTGAGGAAGAGAATCTGGGTAGAGGCTATGGTCCTTGTTTCTGCACCTGATGATGAGGTATTTATGACTTCCATCCGCTATTACCCCTTCATGGTCCCATTATGTTCAGCCCCACCTGGGCTGGCTGCAGTGGTATGCTGGTAAGGTTTAACCAGCTCTCTGAAAAAATAGATATTCATTACAAATTTTACTAATATAGAGGATGTTTAGCACACACTTTAAAACTAATAATAAAATATACAATGCTCTTTATTATAAATTCCATATAGCCAATTGATTGTCAATGGTTGGGGTTTTTTTGGGGGGGATGGTTGTTTGTTATTGCTGTTGTTGTTTTTACCAGCCTATGGTCATAGCTCAACCATGATTTGACAAAATCAGAGTAGAAATAAAGGCTTGGGTACTGTCTGATTCAGTCAGGAAGTTGCTTGAGTCATTAACTAATGAGTGTAGTTCTGACATGGATATTGGTTGCTCATTCTGTTTGCATTAACAAGTAAGATGGAAGTAAAAAAATTGAAGATATATAATGGAACTTCATTCCTTCATCAGTGACATGAATGACTGCTTTACTGGATCAGATAAGTTTTGAAATATTGGAACAATATTTCCTCAAATTTGTGTGTGTGTGTGTGTGTATATGTATAATCTTGACTGGAATTATAAATTTTAAATATTATCTCTAAGTGTTAAAAATATTCTTCTGGATTAAGTTATCATTAGAATTATTATTTGTACACAGTTGACCAAAACAACATAAATATAAATGTTGACAATCATAAGACACAAAAGCAAAATGTAATTGAAATTGAATTTCTTAGTTATATGGAAGTGGCTGACTTTTAAAGAATTAGCTCATGTATCCATGGATGAATATGACTTATTGCTAGAATGAGGCAGGGTTCGGCAACAATTCAACAGTTTATTCTGTTTTTTCATTGTTATAGATGTGAGTTCTGAAATCTTACTCACACAAATAAGTATATAGGAATGGAAGAGTTTTGCCATACCAATGTCACTCAACTTGTTGAACTCTTTCCAAGTATGTGCTAAGTGTTATGTGGTGATCTATCAACAAAAATTATTTTTAATAATGTACCAGCTCCCAGCTCATAGGATTTTCAACTTTTTTAAAAGCAAAAACTTAGAACTATATGACTTGAGAAATTGTCATCTACTCTTTGCATCATTTACTTTCTCCATTTCAGAAAGTATACTAAAAAGACATTACTACGACTTAGAACAAGTAAAATTAATAGTTGTGTGATTTCTCCAACAGGAATCTCATTTAGAAAAGTTTAGCAAGTTCTTTTAACTATTTTTTTATTGTATATAAAGTGCTTTTATATTGACACATGCTTTAATTACATTTTTACCAAAAGCTTGAAACTGCAGCTTTAGCTCATTCAAGTTAAAGTGTCTGCCATATCATCTAAGTGGGAAAGCCCATCCTCATTGTCAAACCAGTTGGTCAAATCAGACTTGTCTATGTCTTTTTCCACATGGCATCTCATGTTGACTTGGGCTTCTCCCAGTGTAGTGGTCTCAGGTAGTTGCTCTTCTTACAGGGCGGCTGCCTTCCAAGAGGCAGGAAGCAGGAAGTGCCTGGCCAGTTAAGGGTTACATGTAGAACTGGCATGGCGTCACTTCTGCCCTATTCTATTGACCAAAGTAGTCACTGGGCCCACCCAGATTCAAGGCAGTAGAGAAATAGACTCTTCCTCTTACTGGGGTATTTGCAGGGTCACATTTTCGAACACCATTGGGATGGGAGATAGCATTGCAGCTATCTTTGGAAAATAAAATCTGCCACAGTTGCTGAGAATATGTTTCATCAATACTCAGGAACTGAAGAAACAACCTGGGGGTGGGTTCAGTGTCTCAGGTATCACCATGGGGTGGACTCCTGTCCAACATCCATTTATCTTCTGACAAATCTAACTAAAGAGCCACAGTAACTCTCCAGGTCCTCAGGAATTAGTGTTATCTTACACCCAGTGTCCAAAAATCCCCCAAAGATGTATGTGAGTCCCTTTTCCCAGCATGTATTTACTATGGTAAATGATGAAGTCTCTCGATGAGGGCTAGAAGGAAGATCCAGGAGATACTAGGGAGGTCTTTGCAGGGTTCCTTCTTGGTGCATGCAGCCTCTCCTTCGTTCAAGGAGCTCTGGTCTGGGAGCTGGGTGACTCAGATTTTGGAACTGGGTGAGAGGTCTCAACTCAGTACTTTTATTTGGGGGCACATGCCTAACCTCTGTTAAGTGGATATGGAGTTTTGTTGTTGTCATCAAAGTCAAATAGGGCCTTGGTAGACCACCCGTGATCTTCAGACCTGGCAATCCCATGGTCATTCCATTACTGCCAAAGATGCCTGTGGCTCGGACCCTTCTGATTCCCACTCTAGTAACCATGATCATCTTGCTTCTGATGGTTAAGTAGTGCCCCTTGGCCTCTTGATAGTAGGACACATTGATATCGGGAAGCCCATTTCCACATATCATCTCCTGTCAGTAATTCTGGCCTACTGAGAAGAGCACTCCCCTCACCAGTTGATTTCTCAAGGCCATGGGAAGGGACTGTCTTCTGGGTAGTTCTCAAGTGACATTAGTGGAAACACACCAAAGAATGAACTCAAGCTTTACTATGTCCATAAGTCTTTAGAATCCTTGCAAATCCTTGCATCTCAACCTCATTTAAGGTGAGCCCCAATTGAATCAGGTTTTAGTCCACCAACTAAGTAAACTATTAGAACTACTTTCAGCTTCTATTTTTTTTCTTTTTAAGAAATTTTTCTTTTTTAAATTTATTTATTTATTTTTGGCTGCATTGGGTCTTCGTTGCTGCGTGCGGGCTTTCTCTAGTTGTGGCGAGCAGGGGCTACTCTTCGTTGCGGTGTGCGGGCTTCTCATTGCAGTGGCTTCTCTTGTTGCGGAGCATGGGCTCTAGGCGTGCGGGCTTCAGTAGTTGTGGCACGCGGGCTCAGTAGTCGTGGCACGTGGGCTCAGCAGTTGTGGCTTGCGGGCTCTAGAGCGCAGGCTCAGTAGTTGTGGCGCACGGGCTCAGTTGCTCCGCGGCATGTGGGATCTTCCCGGACCAGGGCTCGAACCCGTGTCCCCTGCATTGGCAGGCGGATTCTTAACCACTGCACCACCAGGGAAGTCCTACTTTCAGCTTCTTTAGCTAGGCTACAGGATCCAGAATCTCTGATAACTGGGCCCATATTGATGAATTCAGCCTAATATAAAGTATGTCTTTCCGTTTTTGGTCTAGCGCCCTCATTTCTAGATATATTCCCCAAATTTTTGTGAACAACCTACAATTATTTTGGTGTATAAGCCTTCTTCTGGGGTACTTGATCATTGGCTACCAGAACATGCTGATCTGACTCTAGGGATCAAAGGAGTAGAGAGTGAGAATTCGTTTTCTATTGAGTTGCTTTCTTTAGAAAGTTAGGAGACAGAAACCACATAGTAATTTGGGGGGAAATTTGAAGGATTACTAACTAGTAACAGGAGATTAGGTGCTAAATAGTATGGAGATCTTTAAAGAATACAGGAATGGTGGATATAGGGAGCAGCCACTACCTCTAAGCTAAGACAGAACACCCAGGGAAGGAACAAATCTGGAAGAGGCTCCATCCACCAAGCCTGCAATTCAGACCTTGGTGGAGGGAGCATGACTGTAGTCCTGGATTGCAGAGAAGTTCCCTGAGATCTGCAGGTCAGATGGGGCAAGCAGGAAACAACTGCTGGAACGTCAGTGAAACTCGCTAGGAAGCCAACTGTTGAGATACTGGTGGAACCTTCTGGAAAGCACCAGCAGGGGTGCACTGAAACTTGCTGGATAGTGAGCCGCACTGGGTGTCTTGTACTTCAGCCACTGGATGCTGAAGAAACAAGGCAAACACCAGGATCAGGAAGAGAAGCCCCTTCCTCCTGCAGTGCACTTGCAGTACCCCTCTACTGTCAACCCTTAGGATCACACTAGCTAGCAAAGGAGAAGTGTTTACAGGGTCCAGCTCTAGAAGACAATGAATGGACAAATGGGTAATTGGCACCAGAATGACCTTGTCAAACAAATCCCTGAACTAACTGGACCTACAGCCAGTGATCTTACCATCTTTTCATATTTCCCTTTTAGGTCCCCATTGTCCTTTCTATCCAGCTTAATTTCTTTGGTCAGTCACTCCATTCACCTACCCTGGTTAAATCCACCTCTCTGCCTAGTCCATTTCTGTACTCACACAGCTTAATGTGGCTGGATTGTTGCAGTCTGGGTCCTAAAGGAAGTAAGCTGTAAATACAAGAGGTGATGGTCAGAGAATGGATCTTTGAATCTGAGACTATGGAGGAGTTGCAGTTTTTGGTGACTATTTTAAGGTCTGTGTATGAACATGAGAATGAGTGGCTGAGGTAGTGTGGACAACGAGAGAGGTCAAGGAACTGAGAAACTAGGATATAGAAAGGAATATACCAATACACATACATCATATACCTGAATCCTCAAGAAAGACAACAGTACTGGAGAGAGCAATAGAGTCAGGAGATAAAACCTTCAATAAATGTAGGAGAGTGGCCACCTGCAACAAGGAGGGCTGGTGGGAATGTAGTCTGATGTGAGACTCCAATTTGGAGGGAAGAGGGAGGAAGAATGGTCTGGAACTGGCCATGAGGAGCAAAGAAGACATCTAGGCATCTCCATGCCCTGTGCTGTATGAAAGATGGGGATGAAAAAGAAAAACAGCCACCATTTGAAAGGGTTGCAGAGGAAGCAATGTACTCATGCAAAAGCCCTGAGGCTTTCTAACAGTTTCTGTTAGAACATGCCCTGTGCGCCATTGGGGAACCCTGTGCTAAGGGGTCATTCAGAAAAGAAACTGAAGCCAAGGGGGTTCTGCTGATGACCAACTAGGGGTTACAGAGGGCACCTCGAAGGAGCTGGGAAGGGGTGGGAGGTGGGATCTGAATAGGGGATATGCAGAGCCATGAGGGATTGAAGCACAGAAGATGAGGGTGATGTGGCAGTCTGGGCTTCCTGTGATGAATGAAGGACACAATGAGATTCGTCCCGATGGTCCTAAGGCAGATAATGGTAAAGGGGTGTGAGTAAGGGGAGGGCGAGAGAGATGGGGGCCTAGAGCTGCTTGCCTCATCTCTCCTGCCAGGAGAGAAATGATTCTTCTCATGAGGGAGGGTTTCACTCTTGATGCTGCCAATGGAGATGTGGCAGTCCAAGGAGGAGCACGTCTTCAAAGAGGACATTATTCCAGGTGACCCTAGATGAGTAGTTTGCTCGTTTGCCAGTGGCTGCCACAGTCCCACCCCTTAACACTGCCTTCAGACTCAACTAGGACAAATAACTCCCTTCAGATAACCTCCATTTCCCTAAGGCTATTTGTTGAAACTCATGCCCAGATACCAACTTATGTGTGAGTCAAGGTTTATGATTGTAAGCAGTAGATACTGACCCATCACTGGAAGGATATTGGATAATTCACATATTCAGTGGCAGTGCTGGAGAAACAGGCTTGGAAAAACAGTAAGAGAAAGAGGTGAGCATGACAGAAAAACATGCCATAGAAAAGTTTGGTTAGGACATCAGTGTACCACTGCCCCGTCCTGAGCCTTGCCTCAGACACTGCTGCTATTAGACTGGGCAGGCCACTACCATCAATCTAGAATGATTTCTAAATAAATTCTAAACTGTTCACTGTTCCTTTTTCCATACTCAAATGGCCTGCCTTCACGCAGCCCACACTCTAGCTCCCTATGGAGGCAAGTATTTATCCTTTCTGTGTGGGAGGCAGGGAGAGATTCAGAATGACTGCACCTCTAAACGAAGAACTGGATACGGTTGTTGGTCAAAAAGGGAAATCTATTTCTAGTAAATAACTTGCAGGATCCCATATTCATTTCCATGGAACTTCAGCTCTGAGTAACAAAACCCCCGAAGGACAAGAAAGTGGTTTTGTTTTCTTCCTTCAGAAATGTAAGCAGCCCAAGTCTACTATTTTGGCTCTATGGACCTAGGCTCCTAACAACATGCAGCTTCTACCTCATGGTCCAAGATGGCCACTCCTGCTCCAATAATTACATCTGCATTGCAGCTAGAAGGAGAGAGGAAAAGAGGAGGAAAGAAGTAGCTGACCTCTCCCTTCAGGGACATTTACCACGAATTATAAACACTGTTTTGCTTAATGACCCTTAGCCGGAATTTAGTCGCAGGGCCACCGTGAGCTGCAAGAGGAGTAGTTGTGCAGCCAGTTGAAATTCAGAGGTTTCATTACCGAGGAAGAGGAAGGAAAGTGAATATCAGTGGACATCTACCTCTCTCTGCCACTTTCAAGACATTTTTACATTTAGAGGTGAAACTACCTTCTCCCTTTTCTGTGCTCCCATCACCCCCAAATCACCGTGGCAGGGAAGCCATTCAATGGAAGAGACTTGCTTGCCACCCTTCAATCTCAGGGCATCTCAGGATATCATATAATGATATACTCAACCACATTTCCATTGCTGGTGCTTTCATTTCCTATTCCTTCTTGATGCTGTTACCTCATTTGCCATTTTCACTGCAGAGCCTAGCAGGCTACCAAATCATTGATATCGATTACACATTATATTCAAGTTCTCTTTCTCTTTTGCTCTTTTTATCAATTTATTCAAGGGTGCTTTCTTATTGAACTGATACTTAAGCCCCAAGTCGTGTACAGTTTTGCAATGACTTACATAAACAAGACTGACAGTCTCCAGTGCTTTGGGGTCATGGGGTTTAACCATGAGGATATTTTACTGGAGCTTTCAAAAAATCCTAATAGATGAAAACATGCTGCTTTTACAGAAAAGGGAAATCTGGGTCTAATCAACTGATTTCTAGGGATACATCTATTTTAAAAATAAAAACAAGCCCTCATACTGATAGTAATCTTGTGTGTTAATTGTATATGGAGAGCAAGTATTGTTAATCATGTAATATTATCTATACTTGTATAGGTATGTTTTTTTATATATCTATGTAGAACTATATTTACTATAGATAGATATAGGCTTCCCTGGCTTTATTGCTATAACGTTTTGATGAAAATGTAGTTTGGAAAATATGAGGGGATGGGGATATTTGTGAAATTAATTGACATAGGATGCCCTGTAGAATTTCTAGTTGTTAATTTATTTTCATCGTGAATACTGTTTCAAAATGGTTACCCTTGTAGGAAAAAACAAGGATGCCACTTCTCTATCCAAAAGATATTCTACCCCTCATTTGTAAAGGGAAAATACCAGGAATAATTCACTTTCTGATTTAAAGTAATGATGTATATTTAGCCAGTTACATCTTCAGTAGAAAATGTCTATGATCTACAATAAGAATTTCATTTTTTCCATTTGTACCCTGTACCTCACCCATATCCTCTTGGCTTCCACATTTCATCACATGACCCAGCTTCCAACCTGCCGGTCACCACATACCTTTGTCGTGGGGCTTTCCCTGACCTGCGAAGTGTACTTTGCCAGCTGGTGTGGCAGGTGGCCCTCAATCAGTGATGGATGGGAGCTGGCACCTAAATACTCCAGCTTCCTCGCTCGAGCTGGGACCACTCTGGAGCGTGTGTTCTCTTCAGACTCTGAGAGCTTCCCCTGCGGGATTAAGCTCCAGTTACCCGTCATTATAACTAGCTTCACAGCCTCCTTCTTCAGCTGCCTCCCCCTGCCTTATTTCATCTTCCCAGCCTCTGCTGGTATTTCCTTCCCTGCCCAAATAAGCTACCTTTACTTAATTCCTTGTCTCAGAGTCTGCTGCTGGGGAAAGAAATGAACACAGAAGCAAACAAAAAGAAATGCTTATTGATTTGCTTATTACCCTGGAGGAATCTGGACTGTGGGGGATTTAAATTAAATCAAAATGACTTGAAGCATGACTTAAATCACTAGATGGATAGATTCATTCTAAATCACTGTTGATAATTTTTCCCTATAATTTAGCTCTCCATATACTCATCAAACATGGCACTCAGTGTAGCCCTCAGACATACTCATAGAAACTCTGGAAGTGTCTGAGTGAAGGGACTCCACACTGCAGTATTGTTTGCTCCAACAGGGCCTGGCCCTGTACTGGATCGAGGCTCATCGGGTTGTAGGCTTCGTTTTGAAAACACATGAAGCATTTTAAATGATTGCTTCTCTTTCTAATGGAGCATCCAGGATTGAAATGCAGATCAGCCTCAGTTCAGAGACCAAACTCTTGACTGTGCAAAACCTGGGTACTGGCCCCTGAAAGCTAAGAGCAGGAGGGAGGGCTGCTCGGAGCTGCTTGGCGGGCCAGGGCCGCGTTAATCTAGCTGGAGTAAGGAGAGCAAATAAGGGATTAAGGAAGGGCTGGGGCCTGAGTCACCCCAGGGCAGTTCCAGGTCACATGTGCATTTGAGACTATGTGACATTTAAATGTCTCGGGTCACCCCAAGCCAGATTATCTTTTAGTCCTTGCTTGGCTTCACCACATGCACTTGAAAGCTCTCCCACATCCTCCTTAATACCCTTCAGAAGAAAATAGATGATGAGTGTTCGATTGTGCATGAAACAGATAGGCTTCCCCTGCTCAGCCAGACCGCAGAGAAGCCACGGAATCTTCTTCGGTCACCTCTACTTTAGAGCAAGTGCACTCACACTCTCCTCCTCTCCCCTTCCTCTCTCTCCCTCTCTCATGTTGTTTCATTCTCTCTCTCCCTTCCCCCTTCCTTCCTACTCACCTTTCTCTTTACTGCCTCTTATGCAGCAAGACAGCTCTGAAGTTTAAAAGCAGACGTGCTTTGACTGTCTTTGTTTGGGTGAAGTCGTGTGACACCAGGCCGTTCCCCACTCCCCAACCCCCCACCCCGGCCAGCCCCCCTTCACAGCTCCCACCTCTCTTGGACCCACTGACCTTGGGTCTGAGTCTCTGTAGAGTTCCTAGTACATCAATAATCAGGTCGAGTGCAATCAAGCCTCCAGAGGAGAAGTCAGTCGTTCTGAAAATCTGATTCCCAGAACACAGCAAGTGATTTCTGCTTATTTACTGGGATCAAAAGTTGGCACATAACCATGCTGTCCGAGGACGAGAGACTGTGACATAATCATCCTTCGGCAGACACAATGAGGTCACATGCTTGCCCATCTAATCGCTGATCGGAGACATGTTTGATTGCAGATAATGTGCTTGCTGGCCCACAACTTAATTACTGAGTGTCTGAATCAACAAAGCTTTCAGATGTAGGTCTTGCCTAATGGTGCATCTGTTAGAGATCATTGCCTCTGTTCGGCCTCTAAATGAAAGGTCTGGGGGATACCACGGGCCATTGCCAGCGCTGTTCCCCATGACCTCTCACTGACAAACATGCCAATTCCCACGGTTTATTTTCCAGCCAGCAATAGGCATTACTGTTTAGATCCGGGGCCAAATGGAACGAATGGCTCCAGGGTGGCAGATACTGGTAAAGCCTCTGGTAGAAAGAAGCACGCTCTCCAAGGAAATTAATGCCACAGTCATTTTGGTATAGTATCTGCAGCTAGAGTCCAGTTATACAGATGGGAAGGTTGCAGAGCCACAGAGAGAGTGGGGTTCCTTTTCCAAACTGGTGAAGAAAATGTCGGGAGAAGTCTAGGGAAATAAGCAAGCAATGAGTAAAGTAGGGTCACAATGTTGAATCTATAGGTTGGGGGTCCCAGCAGTTCACCACGATCCAACTACAGAGTTTGGAGCCCATTGGGTCTCTCATTAAGCGACATCTCTCTGGCTATTTCCTCCTTGTGAATTACCCACCGTGTGTGTGTGTGTGTGTGTGTGTGTGTGTGTGTGTGTGTGTGTGTGTGTGTGTGTGTGTGTGTGTGTGTGTGTGGTTTGCCTGTATTCCAAGTGGAGCTCCCACCGTGTGTGTGTGTGTGTGTGTGTGTGTGTGTGTGTGTGGTTTGCCTGTATTCCAAGTGGAGCTCCCACCGTGTGTGTGTGTGTGTGTGTGTGTGTGTGTGTGTGTGTGGTTTGCCTGTATTCCAAGTGGAGCTCCCACCCTCCCCCTCCTCAGCCATCATTATCACAACCATGATGCCTGGCAATGATTTCAAGATTTGGAAAACACTAAGTTTGGGGCGGGGTGTTCGTCTGTTTAAGATTTAAGGAGTCTTGGTCTGTGCACAGTTGTTATTAATCACTGGAGACGGCTATGCCTGTTTCCTTGCCTACAAGTTTAAATAAAGGCGACATACCATTTTCAAGACATTATAACAAAGTTGGACTCACCCAGATGATTTTAGAACACTAGGCAAAGGCCTAATTTCCAATACTAAGCAGAAATGTCCATGCACTGGTGGGTGTCCAGCCCCCTAGAAGTGGGTGAGGGAGGGTGAGAATTGCCTGAACCCAAAAATCTTTGTGTGGCTGGAGCCAGAAGACACAGTATAAAACAAAGCTGTAAATAAACCTCAAAACCTTCCCCATTTTTGTTTTGTTGTTGTTGTTGTTGTTTTGGTGGGGTTTTGTTTTGTTTTTGCCTAAAACCTGCCATTAGCTGTAAGGCAGTGCGGCTTGTGTGGGCGGGTGGATTGAATGTCGGTGTGTTCCAAAATGCTTCTGAACAGAAATTCCTCCAGGACCCTGCCTTGTCTAGTGCACTGTAGCGTCCTGAGCAATATTAAGGAGCAGAAGGGGTTTGCAGAGAAGCCTAGAGCCGTCTTTCTGTTTGTCGAGAGCAGCCCGCCCACCAGGGTGAAATCCTGCCTGCGCCTCCTCTCCCCGTCGCTCCGCCCAACTCGCGATCGGATTTGAAAACTAGATGTTAGAGTGCAGACCTGCTTTTGCTTTGTAGCTCATCTGCAGGTATCTGTAAGCCCAAGGGTAGAGCCCCGTTTCCTCCTGGACCCTGCTTGTTGACTGTATCCTCATTGAACCAGGGGAAGAGCAGGTCATAAAAAAGAGCCTTGTTATAGTGCCGTCTCTCGTAGTCCGGGGTGGCACTGAATTATTTTGCACTGAAGTCAAATGCTATGGGAGTTATTTTCTCCTCTAATAAACAAGCATAGGGTTGAGAGATATGAGGCCAAGTGCTTCCCAGAATCTGAAAATGATTGCTCAGTTGAGGTTGTTTTTCTTTCTCTGAAGAACACCTTTAGGTGATGGTGGTGTTAAGGCTATAATCTTATTTTACAGCCGAATTCCCTCTTTTATAGTCAGCACATTTTTTTTTTGGACAGTATGATTTGCCTTCAGTGCGGGATCTGAGCAGGTTTGGTCATTTGCTTAGAGAAAAAATGAACTCAGTGTATGAGCTTTAAGGGTTTTCTTCGCCCAGCAACATGCTGGCAGGTCGTGTTACCCTGAATGGTAGCACTGTGCGTGGCTTGTTGACTGAATACACGATCATGTCTGAATGTTAGGACAATTTATCATCTCCTTTGGAGAAGCACAGAAATTTCACTGATGGTGTGTGAGGCAAGGAACTAGCTGTGGGCCCACTGATGCATCTATTCAACAGCAGGTTGAAATCCCAAGGGAGCATCAATTACCAAGTTAAATGCAGTTTCTATTTTAAGCTAGAGACTGCAAAGCAATGGGAGAATGCCACATTGCCTTCTAAGGGAAGTTTTAATTGATCAACCTGTGGTCTTTGAATCCAAATGAGCTGTTTTCATTCCCCTTGAAACTTTCCACGTCTTATCTCAGAGGGGGGGACCCTAATTCTAGGTCAGCCCAAGAGTGTAGGAGAGGGAGTGTCACAGGATAGCACAGTCACATCCCGCTCCTTCTGGGGGCCTAATCATAACAGGAGGCTTTGTGTAAATCCTCTAACTGCTCTAGTTCAAAATGAGCCATACATTTGGGTAATTATCATCCCCCTTGCCCTGGGCCTCACTTTAAAAATTCTACTGTGTCATTCAGCTACTCAGGAAGTAACCTTGGAAGCAAAGCTAATTACCCTCCAATCTGTGCTCTCGAAATGTAAAGATCTTAAAAAGTGAGTGGTTGAGACGATTCTGCAGAGCCTTGCTTGTTCCAGATGGCTTCTGCTCCAGAGGGAGAAGCTTTTCAGGTGTCCTGCGCAGTCCTGGACCCTGTGGGGCCTTCTCCTTTCACTCGGGCCTCAAGCATAGAACACAAAATCCCGTCCCGGGGAGGGGAGAGACGCAAGGGGATGTTCTAGGTGAAGGTGCTGTGTTCCCCCCAGCACTCCCTGTGGAGCCTGCCCGAGGTGGGCAGCCAGCTGAGGCGGGTGGAGGGACTATAGTTTGCCCTCAAACATCCTCACCTGTCAGCAGAGTCGCTGATAGTTGGACCTTTTATAGCACGTGCACTAAAAACGCCATTGTACCTGTGCTTGCTTTTAATTACTCAAACCGGTGTTGTTTCTAGTTTTTTCTCTCTCCTAACAAAACTTCAACTACTTGTACCTTGTTCCGCCCCCACGGAAAAGCTGCATAATAATCAGTTGTTTACAAGCCTGTAAGATAAATAATCACACTGCTTCAGTGTGATGTATGAGTTTTTAAAGAGGCATTTAGCATGACACGTGTGATTTTTTAAAATTATAACTTCATTGAAAATAAAATCTGTCTTTCCCTAGATTATATGTACTGTCCAATGACTGATAGACTATGGAACTTGCTAAATCCCATAAAGTGAATTTGAGTCTTAACAAAATAAAATACATATTAAGTGAAAAACTTTTTAAAAATACATTGAATTTGTCTAATGACTCTGGTCTCTATGCTGCAAATTTGACTTGGGAGACTGCATTAAAATATGAAGACGGTTTTTATAACATGAAACCAGAATTTAATTTTGAAACTGAACATGGATCATTTATATATAAACAAAAGGAACACTGGGGCAAATTTTGTAACCCTACCCAACTACCCTAATTAAGAAGGAGTGGAAGGCCTGAGGCAACACGTCACCATATTACTTAGGATCTGTTCTGTTGACAGATGATGATCTGGTATATTTTGTTCTGCTTGATATTCCCCGCCCCGTATGTCTACATTAGATTTAGATCATCAGGCTAAGCCACAGCCCAGCGAGGTGCTTGGGACCCACGACCAGGTGGGCGCCCTTTCACAAAACCTAAGCTCATCAGGCACCACCTTAATCTGCAGCCAGTCACGTGTGTGCAATAATAGCCCTGCTTTTGGAAACCTATCTCTACGAAACAGAAAAGCTAAAGACTAATTTGTGCTTGGGATGTTTGAAAGGACATCTGGTTTTTTTGTAATGGCAGGCAGTGAAGTGAGGAAAAACGTCATGGTGTTGGGGTGTCTGCCTACCAAGTGGGTGATACACTTGTCTCTAAAATGGTGTGATCTCGAGAACCTGGTCCCTCAAATCTTCGTATTGTGAAGTTACAGGGGCATCTGGGAAGATGAGCAGACTCTAGAGTGGCATGGCTAATTCTTCTTGGCCTGTGATTGTTTCATAGAGACTCTCCATCTTAGCACCAGGAGACACATTTCATCTTTCTTTGGATAGCTAAGGCATGAGCTGCCCCTCGCTTTCATTCTGATCTCTCAGCTTTACTTTATTGTGCCTTATAATGGACTCTACTCCATCTGGCCAAAGGGAATTTCTGAGCGTCTATGGAAGTAAAATGCACTCACCATAAAAGCTGTCCTTGAAGGAGGAATGTCAGTGATGCCCAGTTCCTCAGGCATTATTTAACTTCATTTGCAATGATAAGTCAGCCATAGATTCACCTGTGGTCCCCAGTAATTCAGAATGAGAAGCCCCCACTTAGGCAATGTGGAATTTGGTTGGCACTTACATCTCATTTCTATCCATGTGGGGGAATATGTAGCTATCTGAAGATATGAAAATTAACGTAGTCTAGATTCACATTTTACATTTACTCAAATATTTATTTGAACTCATAAAAAGTTTATTGACATAATTTAGAAGATGAAGAACTAAAATACATTCCAAATATTGACCAAAATAGTGTGGGAAGTAGCTCAGAGAACTTTCAATCAAAATCATTGCTATGCATATTGCCATATCCTTCTCCATAGAATCATATCCCTCCTCAAAACCACACCCTCCAAGTGGTGAATTCTTGAGCTGATTTGCTCTGCAAGCTGCCAAACGTGAAGATAAAGTAAGTTGTGCAGCCAACTAGAAGGAAGAGATATAAATGTACAACCAGGACGTTTCTGCTAGAGTCTTAGGCATTCGGGAGGTACATAATCTTCATACAAATATATAAAACTTTTCAGTGAGCTATTTTCATTTGAATCCGTTCTCTTACTCTTCAATTCTTCACATCAAGCCTGCAAAGGAAAAAGCAAAGGAACCGTTAGTTTAGTTTCCATGAGATACTTTTAGGGACAGCTTGTAAATCAATATGATAGGTACAAGTCAAAATTGAAGGCCTCATTTTCACTTGAAAACTTCATTTCTCGATTCCATGAAGGTAAAGTGAACTGTGAGTAGAAGGTGTGACCATCAACTCTGGCTCTAGTGATCTGAGTAATTCTAAACTAAAGGAGGATGGCTTCCTTCTGAAGGATTAGACTATAATGCCGACCTTAGGATTATGACTTGCAAGACCTTTGGTGCCTTGGTAAATTTGCATTCATGGCTCCCATCCTCCACCCCTCCCTAGAGCCACCCCCATTGCCGTGTAACTTTTTAGTTTCCTACCATCATGAGTAGGGTAGGATTCCTCATGCCTGAGGTTAGCCATGTGACTTGCTTCGGCCAACAGAATGAGGTAGAAGTGATGGTGTGACAGTTCTGAGCCTGAACCTCAAGAGGGATCACGTGTTTTGGTTTTCCCTCCTGCACGTCTGCCATTGCCACAAGTAGGGTATGCCAGGCTTGCCTGCGGGTCCCCGGAGAAGGGTGGGCAGCATGTGGAGCAGAGCCCCCAGCTGACACCGATACGTTAGTGAGCCCAGCCTAGATCAGCTAAGCCACAAACACATGAGCCAGAGTAATAAATGCTTTTGTTTTAAGGCATTGGATTTGGTGACAGTTGGTTATGCAGCCATAGCTAATTGATACGGTGCCATTTCTTTTAAAGGCTCTTGCAGTGCCGAGATGGTTGAACATTATTCACCCATTTGTTTTCCATTATTCTTTGCTGCCTTTTCTTGCATGTTTTACTTATGTGGATGGGCTGAATCTTTTCTAAGAAATAGAATGCTTACTTTTTTTAGTACCAATGGCTGTAGAAACAAAGCTCCACAGACAAGGATCCCCCTACCCCCCGCTGAGGCAGTCACTATGACTTGGCTCTCTCCATATCCATTCACAATCCCCTTCTCCCTTGCTTTTCTCTACTACAAAGGCTGGTAGCCAAATACTCTCTTTCCCAGTCTCTCTCATGGCTTGGGGCAGCCATGTGACCCAGTTGTGGCCACTGAGCCCCGAGGAGAATTCTGCAGCAGAGGTCTTTTAGAAGGTTTTGCTTTCCTGTGTATTTCTTTAGAGATTACAAAGCCTGTTGCATCACTTAGCATTTATATAGCATTGCTGTGATGCAGGTTGTATTATACTCATTGTTGAGATGAAACACCTAGAGGTTCAAAGAGCCAAGTGAGTAGCTCAAAGTCTCATAGCTGGTAAAGAGAAAAGCTGGGATTTGAATTCCTGTGTCCTGACTGTAGGGCTCCTTCCACTCCGCTAACGGGAAGGTTTGGATGGTTCTTGAACCGGAGGGGAAGGTAGGAAGGCATCACTGACTGCAGAACTGAAAATGTTACCAACAGCCGTCAGCACTGGCTCACGTATTTTTTCTAGCATTTATTTCTCTTTTTTAGAAACTCAATTTTTAGTCCAGGTCATTCACCAGGAAGAAGCAAGACACCATCTCCTTCCCAGCCCAGGATTTCCTGGCTGAAATGTACTTTGTTGACCAGCAGCTTCCCAGTGTCACCAGGGCGCCCTCCTCCCCATGCCAGTCTATTTCTCCCTCGCGCACCCTGAACCGAGTCTGTTGGACACTCACTGCTTGTGTAACGTGATTCAAGCCTTCAGGCCACTCCCTCTTGCCTGATAACTTTTGACTAAAATCCTCCCCTCCCCCCATGGCTCTCCACATCATAGGCTGCGGTGTAATTAGTTGTCTATATGCATCCTCTCTCCCCGCTCTTCTCTTTCCCGCCATAGCTGTCCTGCCTCTAGGCCGTGACCTTCTGAAGGGTATGAACATGCCCTATTCGTTTTTGCATCCCATTTCCTATCATGGCACCTGACACAAAGCGAGAGCCTAGGGATTGGTGAGGTGGAGCGCTGGAGGGGTGAGAGCAGGACATGAAGTGGGATCGGAGTGCTGGTGAGGCAGCAGGAGTGGGCAAGGGGCCGAAGACGCAGGAAACCGGCAGTGCTGATGAGCTGCACTGCGTCCCCACTGTGCTGTCACACCTGTCCTAGGCCCCAGCCGTAGCCCCATCGTGGCCAGCGTGTGCCCAAGCCATCTTACTGCTGTGGTCACTGTGCTGGGTGACATATGGCCGGTCTGTCTGGCCGGGTGAGAGGCCCAGCACAAGCTGCCCCTGCCCTTGAAACCGAGACATTCCTTGGGCTTCTCTGAGCAGCATGGAAGGGGTGATGATTCACAGTAAATTGTCACTGAAGCCTGTTCTATGAGGTGGCATTTCTCTCCAAGAAGTGTCCAGACTGTGAAGCCTCATCTGCAACCAGAAATAGGAACTATTTCTATGACAGGCTTGATATGGACTTTGACCCCCACGCATCTGTCTCACATCGGTGGAATTATAGCTATACTGAGAAAGAGAGCATGAGCCATTTGCAGTGACCCTCCAGTGACTGTTTAAAAGCCCTAAGATGCCCCTCGTGACCGGCTTCAGCTTGTGGACCTCTCTGACTTTAAGACCGTTTTGGAAACATAAGGAAACCTTGATGCAGTTTGCCCAGACCACCATGGCCACTGAGATCACCGTATTATTTAGGAAAAGCAAATGCACAATTCTTTATGCAGTACTAGCCCCAGGGGAACTGTGCTTCATATGGGGAAGGAGGAACCACTGACTTTACACAGTAACCTCGTTTAATCTACAGAATGAGCCCTGGTCTTCCTTGTAGAAGGAACTGGGCAGGAGGCAGCTGATGGAACAGAGGAGTCACTGCAGTTGTCGTTCTGCAGACCACCCTTCCCTCCCCCAGCTTCCCCTCTCCCTCCCAGATCCCAGGAGAATTTGAGAGGGCCCAGCAGCCCTGGACACAGGACACTGCTGATGGCCAAGGTCACAGATGGTCCTTCCAGGAGTGCAAGGCCCTGAAAGGACCAGAGTCTCTGTCCTTGGCCTGGTGGGACTCCAGGTGTTCTCAGAACGCCTTTATGTTACCGGAATACCAGAATCCAGGAATTCAGAGACCTGGGTGAGGGCTCGAATTTAAAAATGGGAACAATGGGAAGCGATCCAGAGCTAAAATTGCCCCTGCTGTAAAGCACACTTGTTTGTCAGGGTGCTGGAATGCAAGTGTGTTGGGCGGTGTCCCGGGCCACACTGCTTTGCTGTCTAGACAACAGCTGTCAGCTATTCTCCTGTGTCCTGTTCTCCTGTCGGGGACACTGGTGAGAATGATGGCGAATGCGAGGCCCCCTGTGGAAAAGTCACTCTCCAGCTACTGCACACCCCTTTTGTACCCAAAGCAAAAAAGTTTACATTGGGAAAGGCACACCTTGGCTGGTGCACGGGTGATATGCCAGATATCTCCCGTGTGTCACTCTAGGTCCAGGCTGAGCAGCATGTGATGTTTACACCTTGCCCGACCCATTTATAGCTGCGTTACTCATACTTGGCGCAGCCCCACACACATCATTTAGGAAATGGAGTCCACTCAACACTGCTCTGCATTTGGTCCTTTAACCAGACACTTGGGGGCGGTGCAATGATTACTTCCTCCTACGTGGTGCTAAATCATAGAGCCATAAACACAGTGGCACTCAAACAAATATGTCACCCAGCACAGTGACCACAGCAGTAATCGAGAGAAAGGCGGTGCCTCGTGTTCCATCTGGTTCCATATGCAATGACTGACCAGGCACCCAGGGCAAACTGGTTGAAGCTTTGGAGTTAGAGGGCATTTGTGGAGTCCCCTAGAGCTCCTACCACACCTCCACGCCAAGGTCGGGGACACGGGAAGTGCACGGCGTGAAACTGCACCCGGGTAACTCCAAACCCAAGACTATTTTATCCCCACCAGCCACTCATAAAGTAAAAGAAACAAAGCTCTAAGTAAAAACTTCTAAAACTTTTTTCTTAAACTGCAAAATATTCACCCAAATTGGGTTTTGTGCATCATGAAGCCTTTGGTGGCTAAAATAAGAATGGAAATGTTTCTACCAATAACTAGTGAAAGCAGGGAAGAGCGGAAAGACACAAAAAGCAGGACATTTTTGGGGTAAAATTCTGCTCCTAAAATCCAGAGTCAACAGTGTTACGTGCTGGGTGAGGAGAATTTGAGTGACCTTAAGGAGAAGGCAAATTGCATGTCCAGGTCAAATCATTAAAAATAAGCTCAAAAGGGGTTTTTAAATCCTACTGTATTGAGAGTTTGTTGCCTTGGATATCAAGTCAGGGTCCGGCAGGTGAGACAACATTGAATTTGTTCGGGGGGATCTTGGTGGAATAAGGGGTATAATCCAAGACCAGTCACCACTGGTGGCTGCTCGTTTTGTGGTCAATTTCTCCATCTCTCAGAGCACAGACCTCCCTGTTTCTAAAGGGGCCACGGATTTTACTGGAGAAACACTGGCCCGAGACTTCCTAGCAAAGCAGAGCTCGATAACGCGCAGAGGTAGACAAAGTAATGAACAAGTCGAGTAGACTGCTGTCTTAACAAGAGGTTCCAAAGATGGCAGAACCCTTCTATGTTGTTTAGGCTTGAGCATTTGAGACCTAGGGACAATGGCGCTTACATCAGAAATACCCAGTATCCTCTTAGAACTGTCTGGCACGGTCTCTGGCAGTCAGAGGTCCTGGGACATCCAAACGGAAAAGCAATTTCTTGACATAAAGTTAACATATGAAATAAATGTAGGCCTCCCTGTCTCTCTCTAATAAGACATCCTGGAAAGCACATTGTCACAGAGATCCCCTTAGAGCTGATTGACATTTTGTTTGTTTATTTTTACAGTAACAATTATGGTAGTTAGTGGTCCATAGTCTCAGTATTCAAACTAAAAACCTGGCCGTTGGTACACCATCAGGCAGATATAAAAGCTTTATAATCCTCTAAAATAGTAAAACTGTTTTCGAAGATGAATGGAACTTGAGTTTTCTTATTGCTCCTCCTTTTATAAATTAGGAAATTAGGGAATTCCCTGGCGGTCCACTGGTTAGGGACTCCACGCTTTCACTGCCGAGGGCCCGGGTTCAACCCCTGGCCAGGGAACTAAGATCCCACAAGCTGTGCAGCACGGCCAAAAAAAAAAGAGAGAGAGAGAGAGAGAGAAATTAGGAAATTAAAATCCAGAGGGGTTGAATCCAAGGTGAAGGTCCAAGGTCGCACAGCTAGTTAATGGCTGGTCCAGGACTAAAAGCTTGTCTGGAGCTCTTAGCCCCTACAATAAATCTTTACATGTTGACGGTATTAGAGGCACCTTGCATGAACAACTGATACATAGAAATGTATCTGTAATGTAAAAATAATTTGACTTGGCATTCTTGTACTTGTTCTAATGAACATCCAATTTTAATTTCAAAAGATATTTTTGCCTTGTCAGAATTTAGTAGAGTTTTTTTAATATTTTTATAGAGTAAAATGCATAAATCTTAAGTGAACAGCTTCATGAATTTTTTTATGTATGTATATACCCATGTATGGCTCTTATTTTTACATAACTCTTAAATACTACCCGGTATGCCAGTAATATATCATCAAGGTTTTGTTTGTTTGTTTGAGAAATACTAGTTCCAAGAGACGATAAAACAAGTTTCACCTTTGAAAGAAAGGGAGGGGAGGGGAGGGGAAAAAATCTTTCCATGGTCAGATAAATTGAGGAATACGGGGTTAAGCAGAGATAAACCATTTTCTTAGTTTTAGAGCTCCTCAGAGCTTAAATATACAAATATATATTGTGTATATTGGGTGTGAGGATGATATCATGTAGCATTTCAAAATTTACTTGATTACTGAATCATTTATCCAGTTTTCTACTGTTAGTATTCTTTTTCATTTATCATTCATTATAGCACAGATAGTGTGCATACTATTCCATCAGGTGGATATATGAGAGTTGAATTAATCGTAATCCTATTGTTGGACACAGGTTCTTAATCAATTTTGCTATCATAAGTGAACAAACCTTTTCCCACACGTTTTCTTTAGGATGGTGTCCATCAAGGCCGAAGTGGGTTGGAGGACATACAAATCCGCAATGGCTGGAACTTTCTCCATTTACTAAGCCCCACACCCTCATCATCTAGACTGGCATAGTGCCTGCTGTACAGAAGACAATATCTGTTGAGGGAATGAGCAAGTGTCCATTTCATGATCATTTTCCCACTTATTTTTGTGAATATTACAAGAGAAAAATTGCTAACTCTTTTTTTATTGAGTATCCCCCTTTGAATACTAGTGAGGCATATTTTCTCATGGCTTCTCTACTAATTATACATCTACTTCTGTGAATTGTGCGTTCATTTCCTTTATTTATCTATTAAGGTGTTAATGTTTTGCTTCCCAGTTTGCGTGGGCTCTTTATACAATTGTACACTTCTTGCAAAACAGTTTTCTTGATAGAGTTCACCATTTAATGTTTGGGGTTTTTTTTTTTTCAAGTACAGAATTGATTTTTAATTAGCAAGATTTTGAGGGATGATTTTGATGGCTCTTCTTTAAAAAGCTATCTGGGCAAGCTTAAATCAATGCCCTCATTTTTTTCCCCAAATCATTCCAACCATTATTTTTAAAGTTAGTTATAGCCAAATCCTCCCTTTTGAAGCCATCATCAAAGGCCTTTAATTTTATCACCTTAAAAGTGATAAGAGGTCAAAAAAGAAGGATGTTCATGGAAAGAAAAGCATCGCCTTGGAGATGTGGGGTCTTATTTAGAAGCTGTGGTAAATCTCTCCTAAAGTTGGGGAGGGGGGTGAGTTTTTTTAAACCCCCCAGAACAGGAGCTCAAACTTGGCTACACATTAGAATCATCTGGTGAGTTATTAAAACTTCCGAGGCGCAGGCTGCCCCAGAGCAATGACATCAGCGTCTCTGGGGGTGGGCTCAGTATTTTTTAAAGCTCCCAGGCCTCTGATGTGCAGCCAAGGTTGCGAACCGCTGGCCTAGAAGCACTTCTCAGACTTTAATGTCCAGAGGAAGTACTTGGTGATCCTGTTAAACTGCAGATTCTGACTCAGGAGGCCTGGGATGGGGCCTGAGGTTGTACATTTCTAGCAACCTCTCAAGGGATGCTGTTGCTGTTGGCCCATGGACTACGCTTTGAGAATCGAGGGTCTAGAGCAGTGGTTCTCAATGAAAGGGATGGTATTTTGCCCCCCAGGGGCCATTTGGCGATATGTGGAGACATTTTTGGTTATTAAAACCAGGAGGAGGGAGTGCCACTGACATCTAGTGGGTAGGGCCAGGGATGTGCTAAACAGCCTACAGGCCCCAGGACAAACCCCACTCCAAAGAGTTATCTGGCCCAAATGTCAATAGTGCTGAGGGTAAGAAACCCCACTCTAGAGAGGGCTGGTTCTGTGAACGAAAATGATCCCAAACCTGAGCTGGAAGGCTGTCTGCTCTGGTGTGATGAGTGGTCCCTTCTGAGAAGCATTTCTGATAGAACATACGAGTGATTTTTTTCTGATCAACTTTAATGAGATTAAGAGCCCCTTGTGGGAAATTAGATTTACCTGCCTCACTAAATTAGCCTTGTGACAGAGTTTAAAGACCACTTGTACCCAGTCTAACAGTGTTATCTAACCACATTTTTTCCTATTCCAAGTTTTTGAACTGGCTTTTTGAAGCCTCTTTAAGCAGCTTTGAAATAAAGCTTTGACATGTGCTGGCAATGAATTCATCAGAGAAATTGCTTCAACACCATTTGCCTTGCCAGCCTCCAAGCTGCTTTCCAGGTGGACCCTGTCTATAAATTCAACTGTTTACTGAGTGCCTTCTGTGGAGACATTGTAGTGCAGACTCTGCTTTCAGATCCCAGCAATCCTACTTTCTAGCTGCTTCACCTTGGGTAAGTGTTCTATTAAGTACAGGGAAGTAACAGTACCAAACTCCCAGGGCTGTTGTGAGGATAACATATTAAAGTGTTCAGCAGAGTGCTTCCCACATAGTAAATGCTCGATAAATGTGAACTGTTACTATTACTCCAAGCTGAAGACCCAAAAAAGTTTATAGATCGATGTGCCTGTCCCCCTCCTCTGCCGTCCAAGCAAGACTGAGTCTTTGTTGTCTTGGCGTCAAGCTCTTTGGGGTGATGGTTGGTGGAGGTCTAAATGGGCGGAGAGCACTGAAAGTAGTGAATTGAGTTGAAATTACAGAAAAAAGAAGGGCTGGGGCAATCGGATAACCGGATTCTGGGGAAAGAATGAAGAGACATTTGGGGTAAGAAGTCTCTAGGATGAAGGACTTTCAGGCTGATAATGAATCAAGAATGTTTACGTCACTTTACAATGTTAATCATAGGTGAAAATTTGCATTCCTTTTTGACACTGCTTTCAATGATCAATTTATGTTTCTTTTGGAGGAGGCTCTGTGCTTAAATGGTCTTAAAGGTGGAAACCAGATGCCTGGTTTTATTTTGGTTACATTACATGCCAGAAAATGTATTAGGTAGGCACTGTGGATACACTAGTGGGCAAGTTATCCCCCTTCATGGAACTGAACATCTAGAAGGAAAGTCAGACAAGAAAATAAGTGATGGCAATCTATTCCTCCATGGTGATGGGTGCAGCTGTGATGGGACAAAGGCAGCTGTGGATGCTTTATCCAGTTTAAGGGGCTATGGAAAGGCTTTTCCAAAATTGTATTTAAACTGAGACCTGAATGATGGGTAGGAGTTAGCCCGCTCATGGGTAGGGGAGGAGAGAGATTGGAAAATAATATTCTGAGCATGTATAAAGGCCTAGAGTCAGCATGACGCCTCCCTGAACTGGCTTGGAGCAAGGGATGCCCTGGGTGGGCAGAAATGCCAGTTGGGAGAACCTGGTGCGTCTGAGCCAGTTAGTGCAGGCCCTGGGGGCAGTGGGGAGCCACTGAGGCCTGTTCTGCAGGGCCGTGACATGATCACTTTTGTGTTTTTACTTTTTAAAAAAACCTGTTTACTGCAGGGCTCTGGTGACGAAAAACAAGGGAGAAAAGGCTTTAAGGAGTGAAGGGCAGAGGTCACTCTGACAGCTGTGGGCTATTAATGCTCCGATTGTTCGGTGAGGTTATGTGCGTGGCAGCAACAAGCATGGTGGATGAATGGAGTTTGCAAACCTTCTTTCAAGGTGAAAGAGGGGTCAAACATTTCAGAAACTCACAGCACTTATCCAAGGGCTCTCGCCTGAGGATTGAGAAAGGCAGCCCCTCACCATCAGCAAAGGCCCAGGGACTCCCCACCGAAGGATCTCTGCTCCAGATCTCAGACTTCCAGCAGGGGCTTAGGAAAATTCCCACGGGCCTCCCACTTTACTTGGAGAACTAAATACGAGACAAATCACAAGTGACCACAGACTGCCAGGCGGGCTCTCACCTGGCAGTGCGCAGTATTTTGTGGGCTAGGAAGAATCTGAGCTTAAACAAAGCAGAAATGGACAGTTTCTCCGATCCCATGGCTTAATTTATTGAACAGGGGAAATAAGCCTTGGGAGGAAGAAGGACCCATTCCTAATGATTTAACCATTAATAAAGCCCTACTATAAATGGAACTCAGGAGAGAAGGTAGCTTGTCAGAGGGCGAAGGAGTGGGCCCCATTGGGCAAAATAGGTCAGGCAGGGAGAAAGTCGTCCTGTCTCCTGATAGTTACGTTGATCAGAGATGACAAGCCTTGTTGTTTTTTAACTGTTTGAAAAGGGATAGAGAATAAGAGGTTTCTTTCTGGTTGGTGTCCTTCTTAGAAGATGGCTGTTTCAAAGAGGATCCTGAAAAGAGAAGAACTGATAGTATTTATCACAGTTTTGAGTTTTGTGCTTAAAAACCTGTGTGTATGTGTTTTCAGAAACATAAGTTTTTACCGAAAAAAATTCTGTGCTTCTCCTAGGGAGTCTCTATGGCTGATCACTGTCTTTCATTTGGGATTAATGAAACAGCAACTCCTAAGGAGGGTGGCCTTTCCACTGATTTTTGGTGTTACTCTGCTTTTTTTCCACCCTCGGAAATCAAGAGAGAACAGGAAAACTATCACAATAGGAGAACAAAGCGAGGAGAGGGAGTAGTACACAAGCTAAGATTTGTCCCTCCAGCCCTGACTTTTTAGTTTACTTCTGGATTTGCCCTCCCTAAGAGGTTCCACTTTCTTCTCCTTCCTTTTGGAGCACCTCCTCCCTAATGACTCAAGGAAGTGAAGAAAAACGTTTCCCAAGTGCTCAGAGTTTGCACTTTGCTTATATGTTGTCTGGTTTATAAAAGCTTCTGCTGTTAAAAACATCATGGAAACTGGCTTCACATTTGGAAATAATCTTTGTAAGCTCCCCAAAGATAAACAACATTTGGTGTTTTAAATAAATACAAGAACTTGTGGATGGTGAGGATCAGTAAGGTTAAAAGAAAAGCAAATACTGAAATGTTAAGGCTGTGTGACTTTGGGCAAAACCTCACTTCTCCAGACCTCAGTTTTCTCATCTGTAAAAAAAAGAAAAGAAAAAAGAAAGAGGGGTAGGCTGCTGTTTAGGCATCCTCCCAGATGGCCCCCAGTGAGTCTTGCCACCTGGCATTCTTACCCTTGTATAGACCTGTCCAACA
This sequence comes from Eschrichtius robustus, assembly GCF_028021215.1. Taxonomy (NCBI): domain Eukaryota; kingdom Metazoa; phylum Chordata; class Mammalia; order Artiodactyla; family Eschrichtiidae; genus Eschrichtius; species Eschrichtius robustus. Next base: position 18,975,278 of record NC_090845.1, read on the forward strand.
CCAAGTAAAGCTGACTTGTGTAATCAATAGCATATTACAGAAATGACAGAGTGTGACTTCCGAGACTGGGTCATAAAAACCAATGCAGCTTCCGCCTTGCTCTCTCTTGGATCATTGGCTCTGGGGGAAGCCACCTGTCATGTTGTGAGGGCACTCAAGCAGCCTAGTGGCGCCAAGGCCTCCTGATAACAGTCATCACCAATCAGCTAGCTGAGTGTGCCAAATTAAAAGTGGATCTTCTGGTCCTAGTCAAGGGTTTAGATGACTGCAGTCCCAGCCAGTATCTTGACGGAAACCTCATGAGGGATGCCAGCCAGAGCCATGCAGCTCAGCCACTTCTGAATTCCTGACCCACAGAAACTCTGAGATAATATTATTCTTTTAAGCTGCTAGGTTTGGGGTAATTTGTTATACAGCAATATATAACTAATACGGTTGCCTTAAGCCAAGTCCAGCTCTTATATTTTATATGTCAATGAATAGGTGTTATTTCTGGGAATCATGAAAAATTGGCATTTCATTTATGTCAAAAACCAGATCCTAGCTGCACGGTAGGACTGTATTGCCTTCAGGCATTTCTAAAAAGATGAGTAGCCAGTCTCTAGGGACCTGGCATCCTGAGAACTCATGGATTCAACTTTGTGGAAGCAGGCCAACACAGCTGGCTGACCTTGAACCAAAGCTTACAGTACGATAGTTCAGCACCCAGCAATTAGTCCTTAGCACATTGTACCAAAAACGTATCCCACTTATATTATGTTTACACTCAGACACTGAACTTGTTAAAAGAAACTTCAGTGGAATGGGGACTTACCTGGGCTCTGTTCTTAATGAGTCACTCCAAAGGGTGCAACTGGGATTATTTGGAGAGAACAACACCCGTAGCAGTTTTTAGTGTGAGATGAATTGGGATAGGGGTTAAAAGTTGCTGAGTTCATGGTTAAACTCAAGTGACTCTCCAGGGTGGGGGGGTATAGAGAGGACCTCTGCATGGGCCTGGACCTTGGTTAGACTAAGTGGCATCGATGGTGCCCTGACCTGTGAGAATATGACTCTACGTATCTTGGGATAGACACACATCACGACAGTAGCAAGGCACAGCACACTCACTAGGGGGAACCAGCGTGTCTTCAGCCCCTTCTAAGCCCCTCTAAGCTATTTTTTGGACTCATGTGGCAGTCTGGATAACTTAGTATCTCTTCCCCATGTCCTGTCCCAAACAGAGGCTGTGGCTCACCACTGGATCACCCTCTGAATAAATGTACATATATGCTGCATGGCTTTCCAAGAACGTGTGGCTTTTTTCCATAGTTAGAGACTTTCATCCCAGCCACCTTGACATTCAACCGAAGAAATACTTTTCCAAACAAGAAAGATTTCAGTTTGGTTTGTCCGTGGAGGATCTGAGAAACATTCTCTAACTCAGTCCTTCTGACCTGAGTTGCACATTAGACTCACCCAGAGGTCTTGTGAAACATACCCCTCCCTCAAGGAATTATGGGTCGGGGTGGGGCGTCGGCAAGTCCAGGTGATCCTAGTGTGCAGTCAGCACTGTGGATGGTCTAACTGTACCCAGCAACTTGCTGCTGCCTGACTCCAGGACTAAGATAACTAGAATAAAAATAAGTGATTCTCACCCAAAGCCCAAGGCTGGACAACTCAGTTGTTCAGAAACTGGCTTCAGTTCTTACGCCATAATATTTGAGAAAAGCTATACAACTGCCTATCAATTAGCCAGGTAGCTGGGATCCTGGTCCTGGCTTGTATTGGACTTGAAAGATGTTCAAATTTAGAACGTCTTCTGTGTTTTATTTCCACTACCTGGACATCCATAACAGTACGCTTGAATGAAGATGATCAAACCTGGCTTTTTGGTCTCTGCATATATTTGAAACTTGGCGAGGCCTTCCTTAGAAATATTTCTATAGAGATTGGAAAAGTGACTCCTCTTCTTTCTTCCCAACCGCTGCATCCAGAGGTCTCTGTATTATTGCTTACAATTGCATGTGAATCTAAAATTATCTCAAAATAAAAAGTTTAAAAAGAAAACCAGGTTGTGGGGTACATTTGGCCCCTGGGCCCTGGTTTGCCAGCCCTTGGACTGTAGCAGTGTTAGAACTTAACAGTTACAGAAATTAATATTGTATCAGTGAGATTAAGTGACTGTTAAGTAAGTTGATGCCACTAGCATTCCTCATGCATTATTATTAGGATTGTCCCTCATAATTTACACAGTACATTTCACCCCCATGGAACTTTATCTGCCACATGGAGAATCGGCCTGGGGCAATGGTTCAGAGTCAGACAGCCTGGATTTGAATTCTGGCTGCCCCACCGTCTAGCTGTGCCACCTTGGGGAGGTCATGTAACTTTTCTGTGCCTCAGTTTTCTCACCTGTAAAATGGAGCTCTTATGTATACTAACTCATTTAAGAATTACAAGGTAAAGTGCTTGGAACAGTGCCTGACCCTTGGAAGCACTATTATAAGCACTAATGATTGTTGCTTCATTGATGCATTATGTATCTGAATTTCAGCAAGAAAATTTGACCTAGTTGCTCACTATACCTTTGGATACTAGCTGTAAAACCGTGGACCAGATAATGGGATAGTTAGGGGATTTGGAATGTCCAGACCTAAACAATCTAGACTGATGGCTCTAGGTCAGTGGTTCTAAAAGTGTGGCCCCTAAACCAGCAGCAGCAGTCCATGGGTACTTGTCAGAAATGCATATTCTCGGGCCTACCCCAGACCTACTGAATCAGAAACTGGAGGTGGGGCCCAGCAATCTAAGTCTCAGGAAGCCCTCCAGATGATGCTGATGTATGAGAAAGTTTGAGAACCACTACTCTAGGCCAATCTGAAGAGTTTCCATTGCCACAGCCCACAGGATGCTGTCCTTGGTGCTGCCTTGTCCCCACTCTCCTCAAGACCTCAGTTAAATATAGGAACGAGCTTGCTTCTCAAATTAGCAGATCAGAGATGCAAAGCCAGCCTGGAGGAATAACTACACTGTTGGATGCTGGAATGTGGACCTGAAATGATCTCAGTCGGTTGGAAGTGCCAGCCAAAATTCGCAAAGTTGTTGTGATTTTTAATAGTGCTTTATTTTTACCTAACGCAAATTTCTAACTCAAGTTTCTTGGCATTTTAACTCCTACATGTTCAGTGAGGTTGTCAGCAGCGATGGTGGGTATCCAGGCACCACATTTCTAGTTAGCACCATGGCCAGGACTGTAGGATTGCAGCAGGTTGACCCTGAGTACAGGAGCGAAGCCCTGCCCATCACCTCTTGGCATTTCATAATTTGATCACCTAGTGAGAAAGGGTGCCAGCCAGGAGAAAACACAGTCTGCAGTCAATTATGAAGGGATGGCAATGAGATGGTGGGGAGATTCGGGATCATTCTAATGCAGCTGTATTTGCCATCTGTTCTGGTCTCTGAGCATTATCAGCTGTTTTGTCTTATCTGGGCCACATGCTCTTCCCATGCACTGGGATTCCCTGCCAGCCAGGGACTCTAAGACCAGCTCGGTGGTGTAGCCTGCTCCTGGCAGTGGAAGCAGGTCTATAATTGGCCCATAATTGGATTCGATTTGGCTCAGAATGACTCCCAGGCTGTCTCTCCCCTGACAGATAACCAGCAGTAAACTTCGTATATAATTCTGCAGGGAATCTGGGATGCCATTTCTTGGCTGTTGCTGACAATGGAGAGCTTTCCAGAAGAGTTGACCTTTAGGGTGATGATTTGGGGCTATCTTAAAGTGAAGTTTTCCCCAGGCTCATTGGTTTGCCACCTGGTCTTTCTGAAATTAAGACATTTCAACCAGATTTTCAAATTCCATGATCAAATATGTGTGTGTGTGTGTGTGTGTGTGTGTGTGTGTATAAATGATACAGTATGTTTTTTTAATTAGGCAGCAAGAAAACAGTAAATAGAAATGGAAATTGAGATAGTACCTTTCCTTTGAAATATATGTATAGATCTAAGTGGGTAGCTTAACCCTAGCTCTCTTTCTCTGTCAGTGAGAGAAGTCCCTCTGGGTATAAGCAGAGCCATTACCTGTCCTGTTCTGGACCACAGCACAGTTTGTAACTAACCCCTCCTTGGCACCTGCTGCACACTGCATTGGTGGTCCTACTTTTCTGATTAAAAGGGATCACACTCATTTTCTACAGATGGACTTGACTAGACTTAATTAATAATTAGTCTTAGAACAAACTTCCTCTTGAGGGACATGACGATACATCCCACAATCTTCCACCCTGGGTGAAGTTGGAAGTCACATAAGAATGAACTGCAAATTCGATTCCTGCCCTACCTGTCTCATGGAACTGTTGTGAGCCTTGAAAGAGAAGGAACACAGAAGTATGGTGGAATTCTTAAAATCAAGGGCAAGGGCTTGTTAATACAAGTAGGTTCTAGTTAAAAGATGAGATTTAAAACTTGCCATAAAACTCCAAATAAACCTCTGTTTCCTCATTGCCAAGTTCATGACTCCCCCTAAAGTGGCCATTTCACAGAGTCTCCGAGCTGCCATGTTATGTGGCACCTGTTTTTATTACTGACTGCCTACCTGTTTCACTCTTATTACAAAGTAGACATGACTTAATTGTCAAATTAAGTAACATCAGAAAGAGGCAGAAAACACTCCTGGAGAATAATAAGATGGGGAGATTGGATGTGAATGGGGCATAAGCCAGGACAGGATGTCATGGAGCAGACACAAGGGCACTTCTGGATGTTTAGATCGACATGGATCTTGTTTTAGTTTCTGGACCAGACTTCAATAGTACACAGTCTGTGTACAAAAGATTACTAAAAAGATGAGATGCCTCTTTTTTTGGCCATCAAGCCCGTTCAAAATGCTCAGTAAAATGGTGTCTGAAATGCATTGTTTCACTTTTCCTTGATAGTAAGAGAATGGCAGCTTGACTCTTTAAATAATTCTTTAACTGATTTTCTTCAGTGAAAGATCAGAAATTGCAAACTGGACATATTTGGTAGTTAAAAGTGGCTGGGGAGGGGGTAGAGATCCCTTGAAGTCTCCAAAATCAAATGAAAGTGCTGAAGTGAAATGCTTGTCATTTTGCTGGCTTTGGAAATAGGAGCTGCTGCAGGTTTTGAAAAATGGGACTGCAGTGCCTCCTCCAGGAGAAAGGTGGTAACTTCAGATTAGAAATCATCTCAGGAATGCTTCAAGGAGGGGTCCTCCCAGGTACTTAAAGGGTCTCAGTGAGCTCAGATTAGTCACAAACAATTAATGAGTTTTCTTTTTCTGTGAGCTTTTTCATATTCCCTGGGGAAATATGCAGAGCCACTCTTCAGAGAGTATTTCATTTAAAAACCAACCAACCAACACTTGGCCTTGGAAGAAAGGGGCTGAGAGCAGAGGGCATGGGCAAGTTGTGGGGACAACAAAGGGAAGGACATTTTCTGGATGTCACTTTGTGCCAGGTGCCCCATCTGAGTCAACTCACTGTCTTTATGGTTGGCTCTGAAGTTCGGGATTATCATTTCTGTTTATAGACGTGGCTCAGAATGGTCAGGAACTTGCCCAAGGTCACAGACTTACTACGTGACGTAGCCGGAAGTAGAGCGCAAGTGTGTCCCACTACATCCAGCACGTCCAGTGCTCAGTGTCTTAAATTAAGTTGGTAACATGCTATCGTTAGTAATAATAATAGCACCCACTGCACTGGAGACTTTGTACACACCATGTATGTTAACTCGGTGGTTCTCACCTTCGACACTCCTGACATTTCTTGTGGGGGGCTGTCCTGCACGTTGTGGGATGTTTGGTGGCATCCCTGGCCTCTACCCACTAGATGCCAATAGTACCCACCCTGCGTTGTGACAACCAAAAATGTCTCCAAACATTGCTCAACGTCCCTTAGGACGTGGAGCGAAATTGCCCCCGTGAGGTAGGCATTTCTCTCATTTTTCAGGAAAAGAAACAGAGTGCTAAGCCAAATCACAGACCGAGCGAATAACAAAACCAGGGCACGAACCTACTCCTGCATCACCTCTAAACTGTGTGCTCTTCAACCTTCTTTCAGTAGAATATTTGTTTTACAACATCCTGTCTAGAATCTCTGTCACTTGTATTCAAAGGCCATGACTTGTTTCTTCCTTCCTGCTGCAGCTGTTATGTGCTAAAGTCCCCTCTCACATTCACACCCAACTAGACTGGGAGTCCCTCGGGGGACATTGTCTTGTATCGCCTACCGTTAGTGTGATAGTGCCTGGCATGGAGTAGGTGCCCAGATGTTCACTTACTAAAGGAGTGAATTCATTCCAGTACTTTAACCCTTCCTGTTCAAACCCAGTTTATTCTGTTAACTTGTTTTATGGAGAAAAAGGTTAATTCGGCCAAAGTAAATTCCAGGTAGCCCAAGTACAAAATGATTAGGAAATGAAAATTAATTGAGTCTGAATAAATGGATGTTTGAACACTCAGAATTTAATAACTCCGTTTGGTAAGTTTTCAGGAACTGCTGCCTCTGGAACTAAAGAGCAGCCATGGTTCCTATCATTTGTATCTAAAATTGGGCGTCAGGCAAGAGCTAGGCAGAAAAATGTGTATGACGTGTTAAGGATTCGGCTGCGCGTGTGACACGTCACGGAAGGAAGTGCCACTGTCCTTTCTAGAAGGCATCCAGTGACTTCTGGGTGGTAAGACAGGCTTGCTTTCTGCTGTTTTTCCAGCAGTCAAGATGAATGGTTCTGAGCAGTCTTTGTGCCACCTGCCTAGTCGAAAACGACTCCAGTCTGTCCGCTGCTTAAAAGAAATTGTCCCTCGGTGAGAAGCCAGTTGACTGTCCCTGCCTGGGATTAAAGCAGCCACCACCTCGCCATCTGCGTAAAGCCCTAAACCGGAGGGTGTGGAATGATCAGTTCCCGGGCAGGGAGCCGTGGCGAGGGAGTACAAGTTAAATGTGCAAGTCTCGATTTCCCCCTCCTGACTCTTTCTCCTTCTCAAATGCCACAACGTGCGGGGGGAGTTAAAACGAGCAGCGTCGTCACGATGCAGCCAAGCCTGATTAGACAGCCTGGAATTCACTTCCCCAGTTTTCTACGTGGGCTGCACACAGCGTGAGAAGGAATGAAAGAAAAGGCTTCATGGGTAGGAGACGGCTGCCTCTTGATGACACAGAGACGCCTGCCAAGCCCTCGCTCAGCCCAGGAGCAAAGGAGGACTCTGCAGAGGCCTGGCCTTCCTCTGCTGCAGTTTTGTCAGCACTGGGCTAGGGCCGCGGCCACCACTGCTGCTGTTCCATCCCCTCTCCTTCCTCTCCTCCTCCTTCCCTTCCTTTCCTTTCCTTCACCGCCTTGGCCTTTCTCTCAGTGTCTCTCTCATGCTTTCTCTGATATTTACAGACATTAATGAACCCTTCTGTTTGTCCAAGACCCTTAAAGAGAGCAAATTATTTGTGCTTCCAGGCAATATTCTGCCCCTTCACCTGGCCCCGGCTAGACTCCCTGATGTGTATTTGAATCCCCAAAGCTGACAACCTTGGCGCCTGGTGCATGCTTTATGCTCACTAAATACTTGTTCAATGACTGACTGAATGCATGCATGAATTGGATAAATGAATGAGCAAACGAATGAACGAGTAAATAAACCAACATGTCAGAGTTGTGGTGTCACCTCTTTGTGGAGGTGACAGTTTCTGCAGCCTCTTTAAGCCTTTGTTTGTTTTTACTGTGACCTAACGCAGTGAAATATTGGAAAAGCCCAGAAGACTACAGTTAAATAACATTTTTAAAGAATGCAGTGGGTGCTAGTGATTAAAAGGACTGGCTGTGGAGTGCGGCAGATGACAGTTGGCATCTCACCTCCGTGACTTACAGGCTGGATGACTTTGGTCAAGTTACACAAACTCTCTCAGCCTTCTTTTTCCCCATAAATGAAATGGGCATCACAGTATATACTCCATGCAGTCAGCATGAGGAGTAAATGAAATAATGTATGTGAAGTGCAAGACACAGTGTCAGGTATATCACGAACATATAATAAATGCTAACGATGACAATAAAAATGATGACATTGATGTTAGTGCTGCTGATTACTAATACTTAATGTTTAACATTCATATTTTAAAAGACTTGATGAGGGACTTCCCTGGTGGCGCAGTGGTTAAGAATCCGCCTGCCAATGCAGGGGACACGGGTTCGAGCCCTGGTCCGGGAAGATCCCACATGCTGTGGAGCAACTAAGGCCGTGCGCCACAACTACTGAGCCTGCGCTCTAGAGCCCGCGAGCTACAACTACTGAGCCTGCGTGCCGCAGCTACTGAAGCCCGTGTGCCTAGATCCCATGCTCCGCAGCAAAGAGAAGCCACCGCAATGAGAAGCCCGTGCACCACAACGAAGAGTAGCCTCCACTCACCGCAACTAGAGAAAGCCTGCACGCAGCAACGAAGACCCAATGCAGCCATAAATAAATAAATAAATAAATAAATAAATAAATAATTAAAAAATAAATAAAAGACTTGATGAGCTGCTGAGATAACCTACTGCTTTCTGATACATTTGCGGTGAAAAAATAACCTACCAAAAATAGTTGTGTCTAAGGCCTAATATGTACCACATACCATAAATATATTTAGTTTACCAATTGACAAGAGAATCATATTTAAGAGTGGTTGATTCCTAAGTCTCTGATTAATGTGAAGAGATTATAAATATTGGGCAGTTAATTACTATTCTCTTTTTATTAATGTTTTGATTTCTGTAAAATGCAGTGCATTGATTGCTTGCAAAGGAACGTTTGCAAGTTGGTCCTGACATCAACTTTTCAAGTTGATCAATCAGGGTTACTTAGTCTCAGCACAACTAACATTTAGGACTGGATAATTCTTTGTTGTGGGGGGTGGGAGCTGTCCTGGGCATCGTGGGACATTGACCAGCATCCCTGACATCTCCCCACTAGGTGACAGTGGCAGCCCATACCTCCCTCAAGTTGTGACAACTCAAACTGTATCTAGACATGGCCCTCTGCCCCCAGAACCACTGGGTTAGGGTAATGAGTTCCATTGCATTGGGAGCAGGGCAAGTGCCAGTGGCAACTGCCCTTTAGCCCGTGGAAATCTACCTGCCAGAGTACAAGGTTCTACAAAATTTGGTCCTGAGTCACCTCTGCCTTCTAGAGAGCTGGCCGGAGCAGATGTGCTTCTCTGGGCTCAGATCTGTTCTCACCAATTCCACATCCCTACTGAGAATTCACACACTAGGCCATCCAGATCTCTGTTTTAATAGAAACCATCCAGGTAGCTTCTGTGTGTTTGCTGTAGAGAGGCTCTTAAAGCAACTGCCACGATCAGCTCAAAGGCTCCTCACGTTCGCCCTCAAGAGTACTCTACACCCACACAGGCTGTAACCAGGGCCTAGAACAGTAGCTTTGCCAGGCAGGTTAACAAATGAATAAAACCTTGATGCAGTTCAGAACCACTGCAAAACTCATCTTTATCCTAACCAAGTGGGGAGCAGGAAAAAAAAGAGCATCACGAATCAAAAGAAATGTGGCTTCACTAGAGAGTGAAAAATCTCAGCATAAAACCATTTCCTTCAAACAAAATGAATAGAGCTTCTGTAATTGGGTCAAAGCAGGGAACATTCCAAAACTGAGGACAAAAAATTTCCAGCAAACCACAGAGAAGACATTTGGAGAAATTGTTGGGTAAGTTTAGTTCTGTGTAAAGCAATAAATCAGTCTTCCGTCTTCTGGCAGAGGGAAAAGGTTATGAAATCATGATAAGTCAAAGACTATGAAAAATAAATCATCTTAATTCTGAAAGCTACAAAGCAGCATAAAAAATTCTTATGATAGAGAAAGACAAATATTATACGATCCCACTTATATGTAGAATCTAAAATGCACACACACAGTCATAGAAAAGGAGATCAGATATATGGTTACCAGAGGCAGAGCGGGGGAGGGGGAATTGGAGGAGGGTGGTCAAAAGGTACAAACTTCCAGTTACAAGACAAAGAAGTACTAGGGATGTAACATACAACACAACACAGTGGCTGTAGCTAACACTGCTGTGTGGTATACAGGAAAGTTGTTAAGAGAGTAGATCCTAAGAGTTCTCATCACAAGGAGAAAAATGTTTTTCTTTTTTCTCCTCTTGTTTCTTTTCTTTTTATTGTATCTGTATGAGATGATGAATGTTAGCTGAACCTATTTCTATAATAATTTCACAGTATATGTAAATCAAACCATCCAGCTGTATGCCTTAAACTTAGGCAGTGATGTATGTCAATTATTTCTCAATAACACTGGAAAAATATTCTTATGAGAAAATGTGAAGTGGAAAAAGCAAGATTCAAAACCATACATGTGCTATGAATGATGCTCTGTAGGAAAAAAGTAAAAGGAGAACCGGTTCCCATTTATGTGTAGTTATTCTGTACCAGGTGCTATGCCTAGATGTACTTTTTAAAATACTTCTCCCTAATCCTTCACATCTCCCTAATCCTAAACCCTATGAGGGAGACACCATTTTCTGCTTTTTATGAAATGAGGAAATAGAGACATAGAGCTCAAAGTTGCAAAGGTAGAAGGTAATGAGACCAAGTCTTCATGACCTAAAGCCCCATATTGTTAGCAACTTAGTTGTATTGCATTCCATATGTAAACCCAAGGGGAAAACTGGAAGGGAAGATATCAACTTGAGTATTATGATAAATGGTGATCTTACAGGTGATTACTTTTTATTTCCCAGCTTCTATTATGTTGTTACAGTGTTTATATAGATTGTTTTAGCTTATTACATTTTACCATTTAAAAGGGCTGATATTTCCATTCATGCATCAGTTTAATCATTTGCCATTTATGTAGATATGGGTTAAGCTTACTCTAAGATGACAAAGGGCCTGGTTCCCAAATACGGAGCTGCTAATATTGATTTGATTGGTTGGTTATTGATTTGATTGGTTGGTTATTGATTTGAGATCTTTGTTCTTTTTTAATATAGGCATTTACAACTATTAATTTCCCTCTAAGCACTGCTTTTGCTGCGTGCCACAGTTTGGTATCTTGTATTTTCATTTTCATTTGTCTCAAAGTATTTTCTAATTTCCCTTGTGATTTCTTCTTTGACTGATTGGTTATTTACGAGTGTTGTTTAAGTTCCACGTGTGAATTTCCCAAACTTCTTTCTGTTCTTGACTTCTAATTTCATTCTATTGTAATCTGAGAACATACTTGCCATGATTTCAATCCTTTTAAATTTATTGAGACTTGTTTTATGGCCTAACATGAAACAAGTCCTGGACAATGTGCCATATGTGCACTTGAGAAGAACGTGTACTCTGATGTTGTTGAGTGGAGTGTTCTGCTGATGTCAGTTATATCTAGTTGGTTTATAGTGTTATTCAAGTCTTCTATTTCTGCTATAGACTGAATGTCTATGTCCCCCCACCCCGAATTCATATGTTGAAACTTAATCCACAGTGTGATGGTATTAGGAGGTAGGGCCTTTGGGAGGTGAAAAGGTCATGACGGTGCAGCCCTCGTGAATGGAATTAGTGCCTTATAAAAGAAACCCCAGAGAGCTTCCTTGCCCCTTCTGCTGTGTGAGAACACAGGGAGAAGATGGCCATCTATGAACCAGGAAGCAAGTTCTCACCAGACACCAAATCTGCTGGTGCCTTGATCTTGGACTTCCCACCCTCTAGAACTGTGAGAAATGAATTTCTGTTGTTTATAAACCACCCAGTCTGTGGTATTCTTTTATACTGGCCCAAAGAGACTGAGACAATTTCCTTGTTGATCTTCTGTCTAGTTGCTCTATCCATTATTGAAAGTGGAGTATTGAAGTTGCCTGCCATTATTGTTCAATTGTCTATTTCTCCCTCCAATTCTGTTAGTTTTTGTTTCATGTATTTTGGGGGTCTGTTGTTAGGTGCTGAACACACTTCGTCAAGGGTCTGAGTACATCAATTTGCCCTTCTGCTAACACTGTCAAAATTAGCCTTTGAATCAGCAAGAACACTCATGATGCGTAATGCTTAACATTTAAGAGTAATGAACACCTTATGTTCTCCTCGATCAGAGATGGCATCTTTCTCGACTGGTTGGTAAATATGTCTTATTTGGACATAGATGTTCTTTGAAAAATAAATCCAAAGAATTCTTGAAAATTAAATGATTTTCTTCTGGATTTACATATTTTTCTCCCCTTTTGAGGAAAATGAGCCAACCTTGACATTTTCCCTAATTATTCAGTTTCCCAGAGGAATAAAGTTATAATCAATGAATTAAAGTCAAATTTCTGAGCCCTTTACTGATCGCGGTCAACAATGTTACCTTCCGTCCTTGACAGAAAAGGTAGTCTTGCTTTTAAGTAGTAATCTCCCTGAGAATGCAAGGACTTGGAAAGTCTACAAGAACACATTTCTAGGGGACACCAGGCTTGCTGTGGTCAGGGCACCAGTAATAAGGCATGTGTGCTCAAGATGTATCAGATGTGCCCTAGCCTTTAAGAAGCTATATGCTGGCATCATGAAGAAGATTTAAAAAGCAAATGAATACATCACTTTGGTAAGGATTGTGACAGCATAAACAGAAGATGCCAGAGTTGGGGCAAAGTGCTGGATGGAGAAGGCATGCCTCCCCCAACAGGGCATTATAATGGTTCTTTTCCAAACTACAAAATCTAGAATCAAGGCTGGTTGGCCAATGTGGGGTATGGGATAGAGACTAACTTGAGACCATGGGGCAGCGTATGGGTGTACAGGAGTTACAGATCATTCCATTTCACTCTCACTCATTGCACTATAGCAATGTTTCTCAAAGTATGGTCCAATGCCCACTGGGTGACTTCGAAAGACTTCCTGATTCCAAAATGCAAGTACTTTCCTCAGTTCTTACAACAAAATGGAGATTCATTCCACAGACTTTCAGTTATATACATGGCCAAAAGCTACTAAGTGAGTTATTAAGAATCACTACAATTTTGCATTTTTCTAAAACCCTGGTTTAGTACATAATCATCAAGTCTGGCTGTCGCACAACACATGGCCATGCTGCAATGTACAACACAGAGAGGAGTAATTCCTGCCACTTCAGAAGGACAATTTCTTTCTAGTGCTTCATCACTCCCAGGGCTTTCAGTTGCTGCTATCTTTGTGTTCATTAACGTAATTGTAGAATTCTTCTTAGGGTTTATCTTTGTTAATCATTCTTCTCATAACTGCTGCATTGCTGCTACTTTGATACTTATTTTTTTCCTCTCTAATTCTTTGTAATCACTGAGTTCTTTTACTGCTAGAAAAAGAGAAGAGATGATGTAGGCAGGTTGTGGAATCTTGTTTTGCTCTGCCCCAAAAGTCTAAGAAGTATTGCCCTAGAGGAACTGTTTGGTCTCAGCAGGCTGGCCCAATAATGGTGCTCTGGACATTCCCTACATCCAGAGGTTATCTCTGAGCCTCTGTTTAAACCATTCCATTCCCACCACCTCCTCGAAATTGTCCCTGATGCCAAATCACTGTGAGTTCCCCCTCTCGTTAAGTCATAACCTTGCTTTGCTCTACTGCCTACTTGTTAGTGGGTCATAAACAACCATGGGGTATCTTGAATCACTGAGCTGCTATCTAGTTCTTGAATTGTTACCTATCTTTTGAAGTATTTTATTTTTATCTTTCCATCAAGACCTAAGTATCCTGAGAGCAGGGACCAAGTCTGACATCTATATATCTTATAGCACGGAATGAAGAAAATGCCTACGGTACAGAAGCTAGTTACAAAGGTTCGTTACTGGGCACCTGTGGTCTGATCTGGGCGTTGAGAGTGGACACAGAATCTGTTGGACACCCGCCCTTAGCAGTCCTCCAGGTTCCCCAGACCCCTGTCCATGAAGTCTGAGGTGGCATCTCCTGCAGCTACAAGCAAACAAGCTGACAGTGGCTTTTGATGGTGGACATGGGGTGGGGGATTCCTGATCATGCAGCAAACAAGCAGGCATGCGAGTGTGGGAGGGTTCTTGGTTTTCAGACATTGCTGCTGGTCCTGTCTCTTCATCTGGCTCCTGGGCTTGCTTGAATCACCATTTGGCCACCTTAAACCACAGCCAGGAGAATCCTGAGAGGTACGGGGCTGAACACCTACCTTTCCCTGCCCCAGCCTGTTCCAGCATGGATTAGGACCCCATTTGGGATTCTCCCGTGTCTCTTGGTCTTGACTTGGTATGTGCTGCCTCTGTGTTGCCTGGTTCTGGTTCCTGATGAGGTCCAGGCCCTAACTCCTTTGTCACAAGCCGTGATTACTGATCTCTAACTGGCTAGTCATTGGCCTTTCTGATTCTTGTTCTATAGTGGGTTTTTTTTTTTTTGTATATTTTTCAAGACTTTTTAATGTACATATCTGCATTGTATGGTATTTTACCATACAATGGTAAAATATTTTACTCTATCTTTATGTTAAGAATGTCATACAAATTCTTAAAGCATTTCTTTCTTCTGAACTCTTATTGATGGTCTATTGGGTTGACTTACATGTGTACAACTATAATAATATTGTTTTTTGGTTTTTTTGTTTTTTCCTTTTTTTTTTTTTAATCAGTCATCAATTTTATACACATCAGTGTATACATGTCAATCCCAATCGCCCAATTCAGCACACCACCATCCCCACCCCACCGCGGTTTTCCCCCCTTGGTGTCCATACATTTGTTCTCTACGTCTGTGTCTCAACTTCTGCCCTGCAAACCGGTTCATCTGTACCATTTTTCTAGGTTCCACATACATGCGTTAATATACAATATTTGTTTTTCTCTTTCTGACTTACTTCACTCTGTATGACAGTCTCTAGATCCATCCACGTCTCAACAAATGACTCAATTTCGTTCCTTTTTATGGCTGAGTAATATTCCATTGTATATATGTACCACATCTTCTTTATCCATTCGTCTGTCGATGGGCATTTAGGTTGCTTCCATGACCTGGCTATTGTAAATAGTGCTGCAATGAACATTGGGGTGCATGTGTCTTTTTGAATTACGGTTTTCTCTGGGTATATGCCCAGTACTGGGATTGCTGGATCATATGGTAATTCTATTTTTAGTTTTTTAAGGAACCTCCATATTGTTCTCCATAGCGGCTGTATCAATTTACATTCCCACCAACAGTGCAAGAGGGTTCCCTTTACTCCACACCCTCTCCAGCATTTGTTGTTTGTAGATTTTCTGATGATGCCTATTCTAACTGGTGTGAGGTGATACCTCATTGTAGTTTTGATTTGCATTTCTCTAATAATTAGTGATGTTGAGCATCTTTTCATGTGCTTCTTGGCCATCTGTATGTCTTCTTTGGAGAAATGTCTATTTAGGTCTTCTGCCCATTTTTGGATTGGGGTGTTTGTTTCTTTGATATTGAGCTGAATGAGCTGTTTATATATTTTGGAGATTAATCCTTTGTCCGTTGATTCGTTTGCAAATATTTTCTCCCATTCTGAGGGTTGTCTTTTCGTCTTGTTTATGGTTTCCTTTGCTGTGCAAAAGCTTTGAAGTTTCATTAGGTCCCATTTGTTTATTTTTGTTTTTATTTCCATTACTCTAGGAGGTGGATCAAAAAAGATCTTGCTGTGATTTATGTCAAAGAGTGTTCTTCCTGTGTTTTCCTCTTAAGAGTTTTATAGTGTCCGGTCTTACATTTAGGTCTTGAATCCATTTTGAGTTTATTTTTGTGTATGGTGTTAGGGAGTATTCTAATCCTATAGTGTTTTTTATCCATTTTCATGAACAATTCTAGCCATGACACAGGGCATGGAAAGACTCTGAAACCCCACTTAAAAGGAAGTGCTGATCTTAGCTAGAAGGAGGTGCTGCTCTGTCTCATGTCTAAAGTATTGTAATAGTTATATCCTAGACTTTAAGCCTTAAGTCTTGTGGTTTTCATAGTTTGGTACTATGGACTTATTCACTCAGTCTTCAAACAATGACCTGTTTGATTAAATCATTGAACAATACATGGTGAGGGCAGGTGATGAAGTGGTGGTCCAAAAAGGAGAAAATAAAATCCAGCCAGTGAGGGGCTAAATGATGGCTGGTCCAGGGTATTTACTGTTTATGATTCTGCTGAATCAATCAACGTTAAGAAATGTTCTCCCTCTGTGACCATAAACCATGACCATGGAAGTCTCAAAATATGACAGATTTGCAGGAGAAGAATTGATAAGTCAAAAACAAACCAGCTCACTACCTCTCCTACAAGAAATAAAGATCACTCCTTGGGTCAAAACAATGACTGTCCTCATCGGGAATTCAGATCAATTACCTGGACAACTTAAGTTTTCACATTCCTGTAGAATAAGGACAAATAGGCCTCTCCGAGTGGTTTTGCATTATTAGAATTTGTTCAGGAGAGAAGAATCATTAAAGTCTTCTGTGAGAAAATGAAGTAATAAAAAATGTATTCTGGATACTCTAGTACCTTTTTGCTATTTTATGGAGTTGGTATTGTTCCCCATTACTGTAACCATAGATCCAAGGCTACAGAATCAGCCTCGCTGCTGAATAACACCACAAGATTCTCTCTGAACTAATTTTATTTTATTTTTTTATTTTTTTGGCCACTCTGCGCGGCATGCGGTATCTTAGTTCCCCGACCAGGGATCAAACCCGCACCCCCTGCAGTGGAAGCGTGGAGTCTTAAACATTGGACCGCCAGGGAAGTCCATCCCCTCTCTGAACTAATTTTAAAACAGCATTCCTTTGGATCTTCAAAACCAAATTCTTCTGAAACTGGAACTGGGGTTAAATTTAGGTTGACAAGGATTTCATAAAAGCAAAACCCTTTAAAATTTGCATTAGGGCTTCCCTGGTGGCGCAGTGGTTGAGAATCTGCCTGCCAGTGCAGGGCACACGGGTTCGAGCCCTGGTCCGGGAAGATCCCACGTGCTGCGGAGCAGCTGGGCCCGTGAGCCACAATTACTGAGCCTGCGCGTCTGGAGCCTGTGCTCCGCAACAAGAGAGGCCGCGACAGTGAGAGGCCCGCGCACCGCGATGAAGAGTGGCCCCCACTTGCCGCAACTAGAGAAAGCCCTCGCACAGAAACGAAGACGCAACACAGCCATAAATAAAAATAAATAAATAAACCCAAAAAGTTTAAAAAAAAAAAAAAGCTGCTTCATAAGTAAAACTTATAGAGGGGGGAAAGGAGGGACTAACTATTGAGCTACTATTGATTTTTTTTTAAATTTGCATTAAAAATTCATGTGTCAGGACTTCCCTGGTGGCTCAGTGGTTAACAATCTGCCTGCCAATGCAGGGGACATGGGTTCGATCCCTGCTCCAGGAAGATCCCACATGCCGTGGAGCAACTAAGCCTGTGCGCCACAACTACTGAGCCTGCGAGCCACAACTACTGAGCCCTCGCACCAGAACTGTTGAAGCCCACACGCCTAGAGCCCCATGCTCCACAACAAGAGAAGCCACTGCAATGAGAAGCCCGCTCGCCGCGACGAAGAGCAGCCCCCTCTCGCCACAACTGGAGAAAGCCCGCACGCAGCAACGAAGACCCAACACAGCCAAAGATAAATTAATTTTTAAAAAAATTCACATGTCTAACTGAACAGCGTTGGTTGGGTGATGATAATAAATATTCCCAAAAGTTCATTTCACTTCTGCAGGCTTTCTCACAAGAAAGTTCTGTAGCTTTGTCCCAAGGATATTAGAATATTTCATCTCAGCTTGGCAACACAAGCAGGACTGAGTATAATGATAGTCATCAGTTTGCTTCATTCTGTCATAATTAATACCAAGTGTGTGTGGCCATGCTTCAGGTCAGTTCCTGCTCACGTCACTCTGTCCCCATCCAGGTTCTTGGGGTTCACTCTATGGTCGTAGAATCCACTGTGTTTTTTTCTTACTCCTTTGTTCTTTCATGTAACTGTGCTGAAAACAGATACTGTTCTGTTCTTTTAACTCAAACTGGCTCCTACACTATGAAGAAATCTTTTTGGCAGAACTTACTTGCACATGTCCTAGTAAGTCAGCATAAGCGTGACTCCAGTAACTTTGCCATCACGTGTGGGATTGTCTCACAGAACGTCTGTTCTTCATTATGTTTACAGAAGACACGGTAGGGCCCCATTGCTGTGCTTGCCTTTGCCATCTACGTGGTCAGAAGATGTCACCCTAATACCCACAGGGAGTGTATCATGAAACTTAACAAACAATAGATAGAATGCTCCTCACACCATATCTGTCACATGATAAGTGATCAGTATATGTATCTAGTGTTCAGTACATAGCAGATACTCAATAAATATTGGTTTCATAAACGAATGACTGGATGAATGAACAAATGAATGGACAATCAGCCAGATAAATACCTGTTTTATGTTGCCAATATAGATTCCTCTCCTCTAGACTTAAACTTCTGCTTAAGAAATGGAATAAACTGTGCGTGGTGGCCTTCAGTAATGTTGGATAAAGCTCCCAGGGTCTCATAGGAGAAAGAGCCATGACTTGGGCCAATTCCACAAGCCCACTGCTGACAGAAGTCCCACACCAGTCTGCAGGCATCAGGTCTGCAGTGAAGGGTGAGGCTGAGCCCTCAGCAGGGGATCATTACTGAATAGAGCCAATGAAAATAGAGTCACAGGCCCTGCTTGCAGTGCCTCTTTGGGTGGCAGGTACAATTTTGAGCCTACCTTTCCCTCCTCTACTTACAGAGTCATTACCAGGTCCTCTTGGTCTGCCTTACACACGCCTGGGTTACCACCAAGCCTCCTCAGCTCCTTGCCCCTCTGATCCTCCAGCTCAGAAGTAGCTCATCGCTCTTTGGGGCATCTGGGTAGGGAAACTGAGGCATGGAATGATGGAGGGCTCCCTGCGCCCGAACATCAAAAGCTCCTCAAGGCCCCCTCCCAAGCATCTTTCCTCTCCCAACCCCACCCTTCCCCAACCAAGAGGTAACCAGCAAGGGGGTGGCAGGCAAACATCCTCAATGGCCCTCTGACTGGTTTGGGAATAAGATAGGCTTAAAAACTTGGCTTTACATACCAGAAAAACTTTGCGCCGGAAATACTGGCCTAACTTGAAGGTCCTGATCCTTAGTAAACACTTCTGGAATTCCAGACTCCTTCGGTGCAAGGCTTCCATAAACCATTTTTCTAGTGGTCTTTTTGAGACAAAGAAAATAGTTTTTCACTCACCTTTTTTCTTCCAACTACTGTTCAGCTTTGGGGACATACTTCAGTTCACTTTTAATATTCTGGATCTCAGATAGGTTGACCGCAGGTCCTGGAAGTTTCTTAGCTCCTGGAATTGGCTTCTTCTCCTCATCCAAAGTGGGAGGAGCACCCTGAAGAGAAAAAAAGGAGAAAGATTTAGCTCACCAAAAAAGACATTTGGTCTCTCTAGGTCATAGACATGAAGCAGAAAACAATTAAAGCAAAAATAATGTCAGAGAGGAATTCTAGCAGAGTGACTTTTTCTTGTGCTGTTGGGATACCCTCAGAGTTTCAAGAGATCTCCTGAAGTTTATAGAGGAATAAAGTTGGAAGAAGAAAACAAGTAATTTCCGCATCACTTAGAAAACACAAGGGTACTGTTCAGTGTCTGATAGCTAGTAAAAATTACCACTAGTTAAAAGGATTTGTGTTGTGTTTCCAAGAGAAGCATCTTACAAGATCAAATTTAATTTGGTATCATAATATCATAAGACGCCTGAAAGGCAGAGGTTTGTAGACTGTTAGTGCATAGCTACGTCTAACAGTGACTTGGTCCAGGAGTTTTCCGTTCTTTTGTTTGGGGTGCAGTGGCTGCCAGCCTTTATTCCAATGACATTTCTGGGAAGCAGAAACAAACTGAAACTGACATAAGCAAAACCTCTTTGAATATGGGTGGGATAGGATGGAGTGGCGGAGGAGGCCCAGCTCTCCCCTCCTGCTTTGGAAAGTATTTTACGTTTCCTATCGTTTTATGTTTTTCTGTTGTTGTGGCTTTAGGGCAGGACCACATCCTATACTTTTTTCTGTGGCTCCTCCAGTGCCTGGTACAGAAGTGCACAGGCACACTTGTTGATGGTTGTTTAGCTGATTAAGCCTGAGAGTGTGCCATACTGACAAATCTATGCCTCTATGTACATACACCAAACACACGTATTAACAGTGGCTGTAAAACAGTAAGATCCGTTGCTGTGTGTGGCTCCTGGAACTCCAGTTCATTACTACAGACAGTTGCTGGTTAGCTCATTCCTCCTATTTTCTAGCAGTGGGGGGCATATTCCCCAGGGCCCTGGAACTAAGGTGTTGGAGGAACATTTGATCTCTGTGGCAGCCACAGGAGCACGCCTCTCAGATCAGTCTCCTGCAGGGAGGATAATTGAATGACAGGCCCAGCTGCTTCACCCTGAAACCCGCCCATCACCACGCTGAGGTCACACTTCCCACGGCTGCTTGTGGCCAATGACTTGAGTGTCATAGGATCCTAAGGCGGGCCTGTTCCTGGGAGACCTGGGACTCCTCTGAGAGGGACTTGGGCTGAGAATTTTCCTTAGAACAGCACTGTTGTCTAAGATGCTTCCGCCCAACCCTCTGTCCCACTCTCCTTCACCTGCATCACGGTTTGAGGACCCTCTCATTTTTCCTTACAAGTGTTTTCCCCAGTAAATGTTTTGCCCATCGAATCCCATCTTTGGATCTGCTTCTTGGGGGACCCAAATTAACAGGCCCCCTATGAGACTGGCAGAGCTCCACCTGCTGGGCCAGCAACTGAGTGAACCAATACAGTTCCGGGAAAAAGAATAAGAAACTGCACGTTTTTCTCAGGTGCAAGCCCTGTGCCCATATGTGTTGCCGGCCTAACTAGGCAGCCCTGTAACTTGGGTATTAAAGCCAATGCCGTGCTTTAGCCCCCATCTGGCTCCTACATCTAGTTCTCAAATTGTCTAAACCCTAAAGGGAAAGGGAAGAAAATGTTCAAGCTTCCCAAACTTTAACAAATTATTTGGTAGATGTGTCCTTTACAGAAACGTTTTTAAATTGCTTATTTGAGGGGCTCATGGTTTTTCCTATAGTCATTTTCTTTGAATCTGACCCAGTGCTGATGAAATAGCTAACATGTCACCCACACGAAATGATAGAGTAGTTCGATGTAGACTGTACCTGTTGTAAATATTTGTTGTAAATATCTGGAAAATGTTGTTTCCCTGGGTCAATGTACAGAGCCATAGGCTCAGCTTCCTTTCATCATGCACGCACGTTCATCATTTATAAATGCAGATTTAGAAGCAATAGTTAAAACTGTTAAACATCCACTTGGAGGACATGGTATTCCAAAATGTTCTTTGTTGGGCTTTTGGAAAGAAATTTTAAACAAGGCTATAAAGTGCTCTTTTTTTAAAAAAAAAAAAAAAATATATATATATATATATATATATATATATGTAGTGGTGAAATGAAAAATGTTTCCTCACTTATAAATGTTCCCATGGTTGTTAGGTGGGTAGATCTTAATAAAGAAGTATGAAGGAGAAAAATGTTTCCAATTCCTTCTGTTAAGTTCCTGGGTGAGTCATAATCACTATCTTTCTAATATCAAAATGTGCTATACTGGCACAATTAACACAGAGAACCAGCGTGTGCAGTTATGTGTCTGTGTGCAAAGATTTACTGTGCAAGCATACACAGTTAAAGGATGAAAATACTTAATATTAGGCACTTTCCTTTAAATTTATTAAAACCTCAATGCACTGTGTTTTTTATTTATCAAGGTAAAACTTTTAACACTTGATTTGGTAAGGTCACATATAACGGAAAACTATAAGTGGGTATATTTAAGAAGTAGGTTTTAAGATATTGACTCAGGAGGGGGTTAGTGGTGGTGCATATTCTTAACTGAATCTTCTCTCATCTTTTAAAAAATAATGCGAATCAGATTCCATTTTTTTTCTATGAATTTGTTATCATAAGAATTATAATACATTAAGGCATGAACAGGCAGGGTCCAGATGGCCCCATTTGGCTAAGTACGCTCTCTTTTCTTTTGTAAGTAGATATTTGAATTGAGAAGGGATATGGAAGACATTCTTTGGTTTTAGATAAAGAAAGCTTGAGAGAAGGCTTATCAGCCCCGCGCCATTCCCAGTTTCAGAAATGGCTATTGTCAAAGGGAAATGCCCCCCTTGGGGGGTGACAGGGTATTTGTAAAATTTGGCAAAATGGTGAACCATTTCCCAGCTGTCTCACCTTCATCTCCCTCTTTACTACCAGATGCCCTATTTAGTTTTCCCCTAAACTCTCTTCTGTACGACACAACAGCCTGATGTGCTTGTTATGCTCATACACTGGAGACGTAATAATAACAGCAAACACACTGCTAGCTCTTCTAAATTACACCTACTAACTCATTTAATCCTCACATCAATTCTCAATCCGTGGGACTTCCCTGGTGGTGCAGTGGTTAAGAATCCGCCTGCCAATGCAGGGGACACGGGTTTGATCCCTGCCCCGGGAAGATCCCACATGCCGTGGAGCAACTAAGCCTGTGCGCCACAACTACTGAGCCTGCGCTCTAGAGCCCGTGAGCCACAACTACTGAGCCCACGTGCCACAACTACTGAAGCCTGCATGCCTAGAGCCCGTGCTCCGCAACAAGAGAAACCACCGCAATGAGAAGCCCGCGCACCGCAACGAACAGTAACCCCCGCTCACCGCAACTAGAGAAAGCCCGCGCGCAACAATGAAGACCCAACACAGCCAAGAAATAATTAATTAACTAATTAATTAGTTAATTTAAAAATTCTCAATCTGCTACCATTATTATCCCTATTTTACAGTTGAGGAAACTGAGGCACAAGGTGGGGGCGGGGGGTAAGAAACTTGCCCACGGCCTCACAGCTAGGAAGTAGCAAGACTAGAATTAAATAGTGTGTTTGCATCATGTGAAGGGATCAGGTGGAGAGGGAAATAATTAACAGAAAATCCCAATGTGCTGTTTTGTGGCTTAATAATGATGAAATTGAGAGATTTGGGAGGCAGAGCAGGGGCTTGTCAATACACTTCAAATCACTTTAATCAAGCAGCTGCCTTGTCTTATGCAGAGCAAGGGCTTACAGAGACCGTAGGTGGGCAAGAGACTCAGCCAGTGCTCACAGGCCTTGTCAGATGGCCCATCCTGGCTTCCTGCTGGGGTCCATCTTCTTCACGTCTGAGATGGTGGCGGGTTTGAGATGGGGGAGCTCCTGGCTGTGATAGAGGTGGCCTGTTCTGTTCAGGAGTGGTTTGTTATGCCTTCGACTTTAGACAGTGATTATCTTAATGCTAAGCTAAGCAATGAATCCCAAATCTAAGAAAGTAAGCAATTCCGAGGTTTTAAACTGGATAGTAATAGAAAAGCGGGGCTCTACAGGTTATTTGAATTCAGATTCCATTTTCCCATTCAAATTATGCAACCAAAGGTGGCTGGGGCCTCATAGCCAAACCAAGCTGCCTAACTGCTCCCCTTGCAATATTGTTTCCATGAGAAACTTACTCCAAGGTCCAGCCCAGAACTTGAGTCATTAGATCCCACCCCTCCGTAAGACCCCACAAGTCCTGAGAGTCCCTTTCTGCTCTCACAATAAGGGAATACCACCCCTCACCACCCTCCCGACCTGTGAGCCCCACAAGAAAGGTGTAGCTCAATTCAAGAAACACTCCTGGGGTCTCTGGATCTCTGTGGATACCTCGCTCCCTCCATCCTGAGAAGAATGTTGGTTGGCCATTTGTTTATGTGGTTGGTCATAAAGTAAGTTTTCAAAACCCAGGCTGTATCAGTTCTTAGTTATTTTAGAATGTGCTGGAACCATCAGGCTGGGGACAGGGCAAGAGTACGAGCAGAGTGCTTTCCCAAGCTCCTAACTGGGACACTTGTGTGGAGGAAAGTACCAGTTGTAGAGAAGAAGCGAGGGCCATCTCTACCACAGAGGAAGATGGATGCAAGCCTCCAAAACAACAGTCACATCAGTCAATTTAGTGTGAAAAGAGAGTCAAGCTACCTTCCAACTGATTGCCAGATACAGTGACACACAGCTTACCACGAAGCACAGGAAGAAAGCCTAATTACAGATGAATGGAGATGTAGAAAGAATGCCTTTCTGCCCTCCCTTCTACCTCCCTGTGCTTTTTTCTTACAACATGTGAAATAATAGGCCCAGGAGTCCTTCATAAAAATTGGATAATTCGATCAATCGATAAACAGTCATTTATTGAATACCTGACTCCTTCCTCACAGCAACCCTCTGAGGAATGGACGGAATCGTATTTTGCAGGCAGAGACTCAGATACTTGACCAAAGTCCCAGAGGGAGAGCTCATGATCATGAGCTAACTGGGTGGTCAAGTTAGCAGCAGCAGAACTTGAAATTATGTACCATCAGAGCCGAGTAGGGCCAGGTCTTTTCAGCTTGTATGTTGAAAATTTGTTATTCATCAAGGGTGACTTAGTGACTGAAACTCCAGAACTTGGCAATGTCACTCAAATACTCTATCTCCTCCTTTCAAAAATTATCTTTCTATTTATAGGAGGCTGGAACCACTAACTTAGGACCACATCAGGAATTATTTATGAGAGAAAAAGGTTAGATGCAGGACAACCAGTTTTATTAGCAAATACCAAAAAGGTCACCTACAAAAGTTTAAAAAAGCCTTTTCACCTTTTAAAAAAGATAAAATACAGTTTGCAATGCCCTGTGGCTTTATTGCTCCAAGACCTTAACTTTTTTTTTAGAATCAGACCTTCCAGGTTTCATCAGAAAAGTCAGAATTGAGGAAAAAATATAAACATTTGGGCAGGGAACTATGTTTATTGCACCCATGATGAATTTTAGCCCCCATTTTAGAAGACTGGGTATTTGAATTTGGAGGAAAGGAAAAGAATTAAAGGGAGGGAAAAATACAGAAATTGATAGACTCCTTTGCAAGTTCCTCTTTTCAAAGGAAATACCCAGAGATTGGGGCTTTTTGTTTGAATCCACAAGTAATTTCACGTGCTTATTACCTGCGTTCCCACTGGGGTTCATCACTCATCAGAAGCTGTACTACATACATCCAGCTAGATTGAATAAAAGCTTCAGAGTGAAAACTTAGCAAGCTACTGACTGTTGCTGAACCAAGAGCATCTGAGAGGTCCCCCCTCCCCCTACACACACACACACACACACGCACACACACACACACACACACACAAGAAGACACACGCAGTCAATCAATAAACTAGATGCTAAACTCAGCATCTTCAAGTACCTGGGCCAGGCACTTAGATTCGGCTGGAGGGAAGTGAGGGTCAGTGTGTTTCGTGGCTGATTGAGCAAGACAACCAAAGAAATGTATGTACTACATGATGACTCCTTGACCCACATCCATTTGTGCCCTCCTTGTCCTGGAAAGCTGGCCCTCGCCTTGCCTCTGCCCTCCTCTAGTCAGGATGTTGGAGGAGAAAGATGGTGCTGAGCTCTGCCAGCTCAGTTTTCCTCACCTCCTCCATTTCCGGAGTACATTCTTTTCTTCTGGGGGGTTGCCCAGCTCCTGGCCGAAAGGCTCCCATTGGGATATTGATATTTGCCTAAAAGAGAAAACAGGGAAGATTTAGCTTAAGGAAAGTAAGAAATTGCAGTGACACTCTGAGATGGTAGTCATTGTGAGGCAAAACAAATCTGAAAAGTACGTCTTTAAAGCTTTTTACCTCAAGAAAATTGCTATAATGACAGTACAAAAATATGCCAAGGAAAATTTGACTTCCATTTATTCCAGATTTCTTGTACTCATCCTTAGGTCTGTGCAGTGATTTCACAGTTCCCTATTGGCTGGAAGAATTGGAAGACAGTTTGTTCTGGCTGTTGCCCTCCTGTGGTGCCTAATATTTTCCACTCTCTGGGATGAGGAAAGAACACATAATGATAGGAAAGGAGGCAATGGCATTTGCAGAAACCATCCCACATCTTAGCCCTCCTTCAGCTTCCTTCATATTTACCACGGTAGGGGGGCAATCACGCCTCCTAAACCACCTCCTCCTTCCCATAATGTCCTACGGCTATTCTAGCACTTCCTTAGGTCTCTGTAATTTCACACTCTTACTTTCTCCCCGACACACCACTGTGTGGGTCAGTGCGTAAGGAGAGTGCTGGAAAGTCAAGTTCATTGGTATCACAGTTCATAGATTTTTGTCCTTTATTAAGATGCAATACCAATTTCTACCCACAGTAAACATAAAATACCTTCTAGAAAACATGAAATATGCTAGACATTAAATTATGTAAGGAAAATACCGACATAGTAATTCAAACTTGGGAAAGAGAATATGTAAATTTGAATTTTGTCCATACTTCATCTGTTATCAAAAGGCAAGAATGTTTAATGCAGACCAAAAACATCTTCACCCAGGAGTATCACTCACATAAAACAAGCATTAAAACTTTTTTTTAAGGCAGAATGTATTTTTTTCCACTTGAGATAAAGTGTTGCCTTATGAGTAGTTGGATATGTGGGCTTGAAAAGTTGAAATTGCGCTCTGATGTTATGAATGAAAATGATGCCTGAGCAAAGGGAGCAAAATATTGTGTTACCTTATGACTCAGTTTGGGCAGTTTTGGTACCACACCAAACAAAATCATTGGGGAAGTGTGGTATTTGGAACTGCCTGATATGAGCTCTGTTGCCAGGGGAATGTTTAACTCAAGACACAGGAAGTATCCAGTGTCCGTGTTCATGCAACATGGTGGATCTGTGTTCTGCTCCGTAGAACAGGAAGTGACTTTTCCCACATAGGGCTTTAAAACTTTCTTCCCTACTAGAATAATGATGATCCCACAGAAAGGAAACAGATCCAAAGTGTATGTGGTGGGTATCAAGAGAGGTACATCACCATTCCTAGGGCCAGCAAGCCAAGAAGTATTTGGGGTCAGTATGTATCATATATGCTAAAATATAAGTGCAGCACAATTTTAGAGGGAAGCATTTTGGAAAAACTAGGGCTGAGCCTTCTATGCTATTCCTCTGTTTAATGGAAATATCAGGTGGCCTAGAGTGGGGGGAGGAGGAGGTATAAGACAAGGGGGGAAACATGTCTTCTATGGTGGCAAATATGGTAGCATACTTCATGAAGTCCAAGATGCACCTCTTTTAATATCTCTGAAATCAGAGCGTGTCTTACAGTCAATGGTATCTTAAATTTTTAATGGGCACAGTTGTTTTGTTTCTTAGGACATAAAATACTGGTATTTTACAATTGACAGTGTCTTAGATAGGATGAAATATCATTAGGGTCCTGAAATAAGATCAAAACAATGTAAGTAAGACTCACTGAAGATGATGTATATTGAACCAATAACTATTTCCATTACTACAGTTTGGATGAAAGAGGGGAAAAGTTGATATTGGGACTGTTTGGAAGACAGTTAACTGGCTAAAAGTTTAATTAGATCACCACTACCCTGACCCATTTATTAAGCATCTACAGAGGGCATCTTCCTAATGGGAAGTTCAAGTTAATGTATTGTTTCTGAAAGATATGATTGTTAAACTAACCCATTTAATCAAGTGTGTATGCTCTATGGTGGGTTGTAGTTTTCAGTAATGGAACATGTAAAAATCATCCAGGATGATGTATTCAGTAAAGCACATGCTATGGAAATACCACCTTTTCTTGCTCAGAGATTGATTTTAGCAAAGCATGTAGCCTCTCCATGGTACCTGGGTGGCTATGGTAGAAAAGAGCCCAATGCTAGGAGTGGCTATAGATTCTCTGTACTTGAAAGAGTGACAACTGCTCTGGGTCTTGTCTTCCCCACTTGTTTAATGTGAATGTTAGGCTTCACTAATGGAACCCTTCTTGGCCATGGAACCCTTCTTTTTTAAGTAAAGTATTGTGAGAATATCTAAAATGCAAACTAGGTGGAGGTGGAGCTGCTCTGGCTAAGGTTGTAGGGAGCCCACACCCCATCTGCTTCCCCCAAGCCCTGGACCATGTGCAGTTCCAAGGAACTTGGGGGCCCAAATCTGACAACCATTGAAAGAGATCGCCCCTAAGTGAATGAGTATTGATGTGCATTTAAGATGTTCACTCTGCCCACTGTTAAGATGTCTGTAATTTACTTTAAACTTCTTTAGCATAGACAGTGTGATATTTTATACACACAGGTTGGTTTAAACTACAACTGTAGGGAACACTGTTGCTCTCATTGGGAGTTCATCCTCCTGGGGGGGTTAGGTGGTAAAATATCACTAAGACCACATTCCCCAGATTGCTGCTCCAAGTGTTTTCTGTTAGGTTTATCTCCACCAATAACCGAGGCTTTAATGTTTGCATAAATGGCAAAAAAATCAGTGAAATAATGGAATGACTATTAGAAATGGCTTCTCTTGATGAAGTTGGAGGAGGTTAAGATATGTAGAGTGGTTAAAATATTTTGGAGACAATTCCCACCCTGCTGAACAGAGTGTAAGAATCTGATGCCTATAGCTTGCATCTTTAGAGACAGAGCTCAGAGGAGTGGTCCCTAAATGGGCCTGTCTCCAGTCATTGATAATGAGGATTTCTAGCTGGCTGCTGCCAACTAGGGGCAACAGAATCCCCACCTGCCTCCCATGAACCTTTTATGCAAACTGGCAGTCACTCGGAGCATTTAAAGGGACAAGAGCTGAGGCTTCATCAGGCTCACAGACAGACTGTATGGATGGTTTCCGCTTGTTTGCTAACAAATGCGTGTTTAACAAAGTGGCAGAGTTGGTTTGGGACTAACTTTCATCTTAACCTGGTGGTGAGGTTGTGGAACAGTAACTACCCCTCCCCACGTTCACCACAAACCACCCTTATCCACCCTAAAACCCCAGGATTCAGCTAGGTTGTCCTAACACCTTCATCCTCACAACAAACTTCTGAGGTGCAGACTATCATCTTCATTTTACTCATAAAGAAACTGAACCTCAAAGAGGTTAGGTGATTTGCTCAAGGCCACACAAACTTACACCTTGAGAATGGCCTTGGAAAAGGGGCACGCCAAATGGATAATTCTAGAATAGGCATCAAAAAAAGCCACATTTGAAAAATGAGCCATTAGCTCACTGGCCTGATGCTTTTTCATCTTTAAGGCATGACTCAAGAAACCCGGAACCTAAATGGTTTTTTTGACAGCAAATATTGACAGGATCCAGAGCAGCCTGTGAACGTGTCAAGTATCCAGTCATTAATGTACACCTTAAGGGAGTGTCAGAGGATTGCTTTGTAACTGATTAGAAACGATTCATTAATATAATTGTAGGGCGGTGATATTTGAGTGACAAATTATAGGCTAAATTAGAACCATAAGAAAAATTCCTTATAACTTGAATTTCATAGAAATGTGTAGACCTATAGCTCTCTGTTTTTGTTCCATCGGCCAGAGGATTGGTGTCATATTCTTGTCTCTTTCACTGACTTGCTGTTTGAACACAAACAAAATACTTTCTCAATGACTCGATTTTTCCATCTGCAAATTGAACATGGTATTCGCTACTCAAAATGGGTTTGGAATATGAGCTACGTTTTTATGAAAGAATAAACAAACAGAAATCAATGACCTGGAGTTGATATAAGGTTGGACTTCCTTCTCTATATAGATTCTGTGTAAGTATAAAGGAAGCAGGCTTTTGTTTTTTCCTTTTGTAACACCTTCCCTTGCTTTTTTTCCCTCCTTGAGATTTATTCATCTTAGATATTTCTAAATATGCCCCTGACGTAGCAGATCCAGTGCATCACTTTCCCAAGCTATACATACTTTGTTACATCCTCAAAGTTGGAATGGAAAAAATCTACTAGATCATCTTTTGCCAGAACAGGATACAGTTCCCTGATAATAGACCTATCTGATGTGAAATGAATACTGCACTTGATCTCACCAGGTGAAGAAAAGCAGAAAGAATTCCCTGTAAGTTAATTCCACGAGTCCCTTAATTATTTGTATTGTTCTCTTGCTTGGCTCCAGGCTTTGAGCCCGAGAATTCTGGAAACAGTATTCCCTCCACAGCCACTCCTGTGTGACTTACAGTGCAATGGCATCTTTCCCCAGTGGGCTGGATTCTGTAGCTGCTAGCCACTGGGTACTGACAATCCCACTCCACTTTGCTTTCCAGAGCCCTTGTTCTCTTATCTCCCCCTCCCTTTTCGTCCCCACTCCGTCTCTCCTTTTAGAGCTCAGGCTTTTGGAGTTTCCTCCCATTGCATATTTGTTTCAGATGACTCCCCACGGGTTCTATCTTTAGTTTTCCAAGGTCTCCAGCAGCTCCTGCCAGAATCTCTAGCCTCCCCCATGCCTTTCTCCCAGTCGCTCGAAGAGGAACCCCTATAGGGTTGCATTTTACAGTATTTCTTTCTGTGCTTTCCTATTCTTACAGTCCTGGTCCTTCTCTGAATGGAGCAGGATGTGGCATTTTGAGATTTCTAGCATCTTCACAGAAGACTCTCAGAAAGAGGGGTGTTTTCCCAATAGCTAATTTTAAAAGATTTCTTATTTGATATATTAGCCTAAATTAGGAAGACAGACAGACAGACACACAAACACACACACACACACACACACACACACACACCAACTAAAATATATCCCACCCATTTTAAAATAAAGCTCTGTATCGCTAGAATGCATAACTTCTTTGCCTTTAGGGATTCTTGAAATGTGAAATCGATTCAGAACACACAGAACTTTCCCACTCAATACAATTTTGAGAAACTCCCACTCAGCCACTGTTTTTCACCCATGATGTTTCATAGTGAAAGGTGGTTTTTTTTTTTTCCCCTCTGTTCTCAACACTTTTTGTTCTCTTCAATAATTTCCTGAGTGACTCAACTGTAGTCTTGTCATCCAGGGGAAAGTAGATTTCAATAATGTACCGTACAGCTGTTAAGAGAATGTCTACAATCGGTTGAAGGCAGGTTATATTTCTGAAGTACTTGTGAATGTCAGCCTCAAAAAATGACATCCCTTAGTCAGTATATGTCACCAATATGGAGCCCTGGCAGAGCAGCAAAGATCACCAGCTGGAGGTAGCTCTAGAGTCAAACTGCTACATTTCAAGTTCTGGCTACACTTCAAAGAAACCAGCAGTGGAAATCATAAACAATGTGTTATAGTGGTTTACCTAAGAAAGAAACAGTAGATCCAAGGTCAAAGGAAAAACATGTGACAAATGAAAGTTCATATTTTATCTTTCGCATTTAAATGCAATAGTAAAGGAAGGTATGTATCATCATTATTATTATTAGCTTTAATAAATGTATTTGATTAACTGACCAACCATGGGTGGTTGATAGTCTGTTCCTTTGTACCAAGGATTGTCATATACCTGAAATCTTTTTTAAACTGGAAATCCTAGATGGAATTAGAGTCCCTAACAACTGTCTGTAAATATTTTTGTCGGGCTGGTTTCTTCTTCCACGGAGCCCTTATGCCCTGAGCAATGGAGAGTGGAAGAGCAATGGTAACAGGTGGGGAAGGGAAAGAAGTACTAAAACTCAGGGCATCAAGATATTCTGTTCTACGCGTGGATTGGGTGACAATGGAAACTTCCCATGGTAGGAAGCCACACACTAACTAATGATGCAAGGCTCATATAATCATTCCTCTAAAATGAATGATAAAGGAGTTAGTCTTAGTTTCACAAGCAGCTTGATTAAGTCAGTTAAGCAGAGAGGTGGGATTCAGTGGCCATGGTCATTTGTATTTCAAGACCATGTTTGTTACTGAGTCACTTTACTTTGTACTTTTCACTCCTAGCCGACTTACGTTTAAGGTGACTTTAATCAGTGTAAGCTATTAGCTGCTTCTGCTGAAATGCTGACCCCCTTTCTGAATGTCAGTTGAGGGCTTTAAAAGGGAGGACCCAGCATCCGTAAAATGGTAATTGTCCTTCAAGTAGCCTCGGTAGTTATGATTACACTTTAGGTGCTCTGCACCCACTCCTCCATCTTTACTCTCGGTGCCGGGGTGGAGATGGTAAGTAATGAGACTAGTCACTGTTGCAAAATGGTTCCAAACATGGGCTTTGGGATCAGGCAACTCGGGTTCAGTTCCTGACTCTCCTACTCACAGGCTGTGTGATCCTGGGTGAGTTTTTTTGCTTCTCCAAACCTTTCATTATAATCCATGGAAATCCCATTGCACTATGCCAAGTACATAGTAAACCCTGAAGAAACTGACTATTATTATCGTCCTAATAATAAACCTTAGAAGTTATTCTCAAGAAGTTCATGGACTATTAGAAGCTGGACAGAGGCTTACAGGTCATTTAATGCAACATCCCCGCCCCCTGCCCTTTGCAGCTCATGAGGACCGGGGGGTGAAGTCACGGAGCAGAGCTATGACTAGGGCACAGGACTCTTTTCCGTTCAACCGTGAAACTCTCAGATCTCACGGGAAAGGACAAATAATACTCAGCTTACTTTGATCAATGGTGAAGAGAAAGGGCCAGTGACGACTCAGAGGACATTGGCTCTGGGTGGGCTGAGGCCCTGGGGAGGCCCATGGCAGTTGCCAAAGGGGGTGTGTTCAGGAAGAAGGGGAAGGACAGGCAGGTGCTGCCAGCGGTCAGTGTCACTTGGTCTCATTAGACTTACCAAACAGATCGCTGCTGGGATTAGATTTCCCGGCAGCTCTAGCTTTCGCCACCACCTGTCATGTCAAATTCTTTCATCTGAAGGGATCAGACCCACTGTGCCTAGTGTGCTGATGTTACCTTGGTTGCAACTCCATTCCCATCAACAGTGGGGTTTAACAAGCAGCCTACAGAGCACAGAACTGGGGTCAGCAAACTACGGCCCATGGGCCACATCCAACCTGCCACCTGTTTTTGTGAATAAACTTTCATTGGCACACAGCCACACCCATTCATGTATGTATTGCCTATGGCTGCTTTTGTGCTGTAACAGTAGAGCTGAATAGTGCAGCAGAGGCCCAGTGATCTGTAAATCTTAAAGTATTGATTACTATCTGGTCCTTTACAGAAAAGGTGGGCCAACGTCTGATCTAGAGCCTTATCAGCTGCTTAGGAGACAAAGGCCCTCTCCAGACTATGGAAGAATCAGCTGACTCCTTCAGGATATTTTTATGTCCCTGGAATAAATGAGATTTCACTAATACAACTGAAAAGTAATGCAGACTTAGATAGAATCCCCTTACAATTCAAAGGCCATCTCTTCTTCAGTGTGGATGTGAAAGACAACTGTCCATCTCCTCTGAGAGTGGGTCTGATTCTGGCCTCCCGCTCATTCTGGGGCAGGGAGGAGATGGAAGCAGCTGAAGAGAAAACAAGGCCATTCCATGCATTACTTGGATAATTAGAAGAGCCATCTCTTAAGGACTTTGTGTGCTATAAACTAGGCACTTGCCATACATTATTTTGTGTATTCATTATAACAATCCTGTTAAGTAGTATGATTGTCCTCATTTTACAGAAGGGTAAACTAAGGGTGAACTAAGGTCACAGAGTTAGTGAATGGCCAGGTAGAGATATATAACCATTTGGCCCCATGTTGTCTGGTGTACATAGGTGCAGTAATTCAACTACCTATGCCTGACTGTTAGAAATATGGTTGACAGAGGCTTAAATTTGCTCAATCCAGACAAAATAGAGATCTAAGTCATTACTTGTAGAAGTTTGCACTGCAAAATACTATCCTACAAGATACTCATTTAAAAGATCCAATATGTTTAGAAAACATTGTCTACATCACCGCCTTCTTGGAAATATATGAAGCCATTAGCAAGTTATGGACTCTGAGAAATCCTGCAGTAAAGATCCTATTCAACTTTGCTTAATGTTGTGTTCCCAAACACTTTAGCATGGAACCCTTTAACTAACAACATCCCATGCAACTGCTATTCCAGGAGACGCACTTTGGGAACTGTTGAACCACATGATTACGATGATGATGATTGATGATAAAGGCTAATATTTATTGAGCAATTACAATGAGCCAGGAACTGGCCTGAGCACTTACAAGTATTGATTCATTTAACCCTCGCAGCAACCCTATGAGCTCACATGTTATTAATTCCCCACTTGACAGATGAGGAAACCGAGGCACAAAGAGGATAAAACAACTTGCCCAAAGTCACATAGCTACTGAGTCCTGGAGACCATGAGCTCCTCAAACTCAAGGATCAGGTTTCAGTTCATCTTTGCATAGCCAACACTTAGTATGGTGCCTGGAACAAAGTATGCACCCAGAATGTGACAGTTGAACTGAATTGGAAATGACATCCTAATAAAAAGAAGTGACTAGAGTGTGTTGAATGGAACATTTAAGATCTTTAGTATTTATACAACAAGGGCACTCCTTCATCAGCTGGGGTTTCTATTTGTTCCACACAAGACCATAGCCTAGGTAATGTTCCTACTACAAAGCATTTTGTATAGAGTAACCATTTTCATATTTTATTTAATAGACCCTACATTTAATGCAGAAATGATAGGAAAATATCAGATAGTGCAGATCCTATTTAGCCACAAGAAATAGTATTTCATTTGAAGGTGCATTAAATTAGGCTTTCTGTCTGGCATAAAATATATTGAGAGAGGCAATACCACATCCATAAGGAAGCACTGCCTTTATTGGTAGAGTAGATGGATTTTTTTTAGATGCAGTATAATAGCAGCTATTGAGAACAGTCAATAGCAGCTTTTTAAATATTACAGACCTAAAAATATAGCAAGGTCAAAATTAATAGATAAAATACAGGTGAATTTTCAGTGTAGATTTGAGGGAGGCCAGGAAGCACTAAGGAGGAAAAATCAACACACTTTCAGCTATAAAAGGAAGAGAATAAAAGGCAGCCTGAGAGACTATGTTTTTGTGTCCTGCAAAATAAAAAGGAAATTTTATGTTTAGCACTTTGAGAGCTTCAAATGCAGTGATTAAATGGTATTATTTTTTGTCACTTTAACACAGAGCATTCCAGAATGATAAGTATTATAGTAACAATGTGACCCTTAATGAGGGCTTACTGTGCTGTTTTAAGCATCTTATACGTGTAGCCCTAGGAGGTGAGTACTGTCCCCATTTTACAGATGTGGAAACAGAGGCAGAGAAGTAAAGTAGGTAAAGTAGTGTTCCCGTGATCCCACACCAGTACAAAATGGATTAAGGATTCAAACTCCACTAATCTGGCTTCACAGCCCATGCCACTAACAGCTGTACACACTGGGTAAAAGAGAAGGTTCAAAGGCTCAAGGATGCTCACAGGCCTGGGAGGCAAAATGAATTCTACCAATGTCAGGGTACGTACATCAGAAACTCACTAGGTGGACACCAGAGGGCCAAACATGGCAATGCAGAGTTGAATCCTTGCCAATAGGCCCTTCCTTGGTGGTTTGTTCTGTAACAGGTTTCCAGAGGTTGTTACATATCTTACCACTTAAGAACCCCATCCATTTAAGGCTATGCATTAATCATGACGGGTAAAGATACGTCCCTCCACCCACTTCCACCACCGGTGTGTGCTAGGATTCCTCACCCCACAATCTGACCACATGCATGACCCTTCAAAATACAGTCAATTGCTTATGAGTAGGTGTATGTATGATGGTGCATCAGACCCCAAGTATTCAGAAACTACCATATGCTGTGCAGTATTCAGGAAAGCCCAGGGAAAAAAAGTTTTAAAGTTCCTTTAGAGAAAGTACAGATGGCTCCATCTTGATGGAAAGGAAAGATGGAATTTTACAATAAAGCATTGTGCCCACCGTCTCAGTATGGGAGCCACTTGAGAGCTAAACACCAAGCTCTTAAGAGAAATAACAAATTTAGTATTGAGTCAAAACAAATACTAAAATTTTCTCCGTAATTGTATTTGTGTTCCAAAATGCCTGCTTCCCCCTCCCCTTATTGTGGGTAACACTTAAGTCAGATGAAACAACCAAAGAATTTGTTTGTTGAGAGGGCATGAGGAGGCATAATAGCATACGGACCTTAAAAGATAAATACCCAAGCCTTGGAAAGAACACTTGACAAGAAAAGGATGTTATTTAAAGAAAGATGTATTCTAAACAGATGAGTCAACAAACTCAATTGGATATAAAAATGGAAATTGAATTTTTAAATTCCGATCGATGAGCATATCAAAAACTTACACATCAAAAAGCATATCAAAAAACATACACACTGCATTTTTGTAGAAGACCATTTAATTCTCATTTATAAACTTTGACTCTCTTAAAAAAATAGCTTCTCCCTTCTCAGTTGTACATTACCAGCCTTATATCCTTCCTTATTTGTACCTTACACGAGTCTTTCTTTTCTTTTTGAAGTGAATCATCAGTTGGGGTGAACAGTCACATAAAGTCTGATTTATTAAGCAAACAGACTGGAAGTTGCTGATGTTAAAACACAGATATGTCTACTTACCTGGATGGCTCTGACATTGGAAACTGGCTGTTTCGACATATCGACAAGGTCTTATCCCTAAAAAAACAGGTAAGAAACTGTTAGAGGTGGCGGCATTCAGATTCTCAATCGTGATAAATTTGAATTTAACTCATGATTCAACTGGGCAGTCACCCCTTTCACTGGCCGTATATTCTTTCAGTCTCAGTTTCCGGTTACTTACAGACTCTCTTTCCTAATGCCTCAGGGAGAGGGAACACTAGAGCGCTGGATAAATCATTCAGAAGGAGAAATGCTGAGATGCCTCGCCCCTGATGCTCATGATAGGCAATCAGAAACTTGAAAGGCGCTATCATCTCCTTCCCTGCCCTCTTGCCCCCCTGCCAAGAACAGCAAAACAAAGAGGTTGTGGGAATAAAACACCTTTCTTTGGGGCCTCAGAAGCTTTCTACTTGAAACTGAACTTTTGATCTGAACCGAGTTGTTGCCAGGGCTGCACATCAGTCCATCGGGACCGCCTCGCCTCCATCAAACACCCAAAGAGAAATGGCCCGTACCGCGTTCTTACTACTGCGATGCTCCCTGCTCGCTGTGCACGTGTCTGTTCTGCACAGAGACCTGGGGGACATGGGCCGCGTCTCCCTGCTCTGCGCGTCCAGAGCCTGGGCTCTGTAAACCAGGCAACTGGCAGGCAAGCCTCACCTCAGTCTTCTTTTCTTTTAACGAATCAGTCTCAGAAGGCAAGTAGGACTTACGTGACCATGTCAGATCCCTAAGAGGTAGCAGTGCTTCCTTCCCAAAGGACCTTTGCTTTCTTTCAGTTTGTGAGACCTGACTTAGAGCCCAGGGACTAGTGGCCGAGGTTTACTGGGGCTCGGGGAGCAGGGAACAGCCCAGCTCTGTACAAGTGATGTTATAGCTTGGTCTATTAAGTGTCGACAGGACGGAGTGAAAAAGTTTGAAATTCAGTGAATTAAAAACACGCTGCTTTTTAAACCCAAACGATAAACTGGGTTGACTAGAGTTTCCTCAGTTGACTGGTGTAAGTGCGTGGGCTCACTGGTGAGTCAATGAGCACAGAGCGCCGTGTTGGCATCTGCCGCACGTCCGGTGTCCTCTGGACTACGTCAGTCAACATCTCTAGGCCCATTTCCTCTTCCTTAAGTTTCACCTGCTTCACAGGTTGTGGTACGAATCAAAATGACATAAGGTTCCTGAAAATGCCTTGCGAACTGTAAAGCATGATGTAAATATGTATTGTTTTATTGCCATTGCCCTTAGCTGGAGACTTTTTAGTTCTATACTGGTCTACAACTCTTAAGTACAGAGTAAAAACTGCTGTAGTGATGCCCCACACACTTTAGAGATAAAATTTATGAACTGAGAACTCTGAAAAACTTCCTTTTTTTTTTTTCCTGAGGTCTTCAAAGTCTTAGGCTCTACTATATGAAGTTAAACAATTACATAATTTTTTTAAATCTCTGTAATTAGTATACTCAACTATATAGTCCTTGGAGTCACATACATGAGAACAATGGGATTTTGTTTTTAAAGTTTCACCTGAATGTTTTGGTAATATACAGATACAGCCTCCATGCATAAGGGTCTAGGTAGAATTATTTTCAATATGGTTAAAAAATTAGGGACTTCCCTGGTGGTGCAGTGGTTAAGTATTTGTTTTTATTTTTATTTATTTATGGGTGTGTTGGGTCTTCGTTTCTGTGCGAGGGCTTTCTCTAGTTGTGGCAAGCAGGGGCCACTCTTCATCGCGGTGCGCGGGCCTCTCACTGTCGCGGCCTCTCTTGTTGCGGAGCACAGGCTCCAGACGCGCAGGCTCAGTAATTGTGGCTCACGGGCCCAGCTGCTCCGCAGCACGTGGGATCTTCCCGGACCAGGGCTCGAACCCGTGTGCCCTGCGTTGGCAGGCGGATTCTCAACCACTGCGCCACCAGGGAAGCCCGGCGCAGTGGTTAAGAATCCGCCTGCCAACGCAGGGGACACGGGTTCGAGCCCTGGTCCGGGAAGATCCCACGTGCCGCGGAGCAACTAAGCCCGTACGCCACAGCTACTGAGCCTGCACGCTAGAGCCCGCGAGCCACAACTACTGAGCCCACGTGCCACAACTACTGAAGCCCAGGCACCTGGAGCCCGTGCTCGGCAACAAGAGAAGCCTGCGCACCGCAACGAAGAGTAGCCCCCGCTCGCTGCAACTAGTGAAAGCCCGAGCGCAGCAACAAAGACCCAACGCAGCCAAAAATAAATAAATTTATAAAAAAAATAAATAAATTTATTTTTTAAAATATGGTTAAAAAATTAAAAAGCAATAACAAGTTGAACAATTAGGAATGCATTTTTGCTCTATGATATGTTTCAGATAGGTTGCTGTCTTTCCTGCAGTGTCAAAAAGTCAATGAAGGATTTTTAATGTTTGGATCTAGGACACACAGCTCAATTTCAAAAGGAAAAGCTTGGCAGTTTAACTTTTAATGTTTCTATTCCTCAAAAGCTATTAGAAGACATGCAAAGCAATAATTCTCACAGGACTTTAAATATCTCATCCTATAGCATTCTCTGTATGTGTACAATTAAAGTTTAACTAATATCACTTGGGAACTTTAAAAAATTTATTGTATGTCAATTTGAGATGTGGGGATTAGGAATTTCTTTATGTTATTACAATAGCAAGTTGAAATGTGGAAAAAAATCAGGCAGTGAATGATTGTGTTATTTATACCGCATTGATTTTTTTTTTAATTAGGCTGATTTTTTTTTTAATTAGGCTGATTTTGTTTTTTCGCTAAAGTCCTGGATTGCTTTGTATTTTGTGGACCTCTCAGCCTAGGGGATGGATATTCCTTGGGCCTTGTATAGCATTGGTATAATCTTATTTGCATACAAATTCCTTCTTAACATATACGTCAATCTGCGAGACAGACACCTCTAGAAAGTTGGTCAGATCCCAGCTCTCATTCCTTGCAAACAAGCTAGATAACGTTTGTGTAAATCATTTCTGCAGCCGTTCCTGCTGTCCTCATTATTCTCAGAGAAATCAGGGCAAAGCACACTGATGAATAAAAATAGACAGTGTTCCCTGGCTCTTTCC
Source organism: Eschrichtius robustus (assembly GCF_028021215.1). NCBI lineage: Eukaryota > Metazoa > Chordata > Mammalia > Artiodactyla > Eschrichtiidae > Eschrichtius > Eschrichtius robustus. The sequence continues at coordinate 19,014,727 of NC_090845.1, forward strand.
CTGGCCCTGCGTTCACCTCCATTAGGGATGCAAGGTGTAGAATGCACCTTCCTTCTGTATCTGCATGCCTCATCCCAGGACCAAAAAAGAAAGCTATGCCTTAGATGCACAACTCCACTCACACCGGGGCCACAGCTTTTCATCCAAAGAGGTACTCTTTAAAGCACTCTATTACTGTGTCTCCTGGTTCTGGCTACAATTTGAAAACATGGAAAGTTTTACCAGGCATATACTGACTTTTACAAAGCCTATACTACAATGGAAATGCTTGCCGGCTTAGCACAGTTGAGTTTTCCTGGCAGTTCTGCAAGTCAGTGGGGATCTTTAATGGTCCGTATGCTGAGTCATGTACTATATACCTCTGCTGGTATTTGATTGGACAGCATCTAATATCTGACTTCTAAGTGAGACTCTTTCACTTACTAAAAATTTGTCAACATTAATATCGCTAATTTAATAAGCAGGGATTCAGAGGAAAATAAATCAATATATGGAGAGAGGGGGCTTCGTTTGTTCTTTTTAAAGGTCAATTAAGTGGCTACAGCTCAGTTTCACAGGGAATTATCTTCTGTCTGCTGCTAAAAATAATTCCCAGGAAGGGTGTAGAAAGATGTTCAGCTGTCCGAACTAAGTCTTTATTCAACTCTGCCTGAGATATGCCGAGAGGGAAGAGACAGTCAGCATTGCCACGTATCAGAATCTGGTGCCCACATAGGGAGAGACAGGGCTGCTGCCCTCTACTCTGCTGGGTATGGGGAACACTGCGATCGAAGTGGGGCTTTCAAAAAGATGGGTCTGGATTATTAATGGATCTATAGTTTGATAGAACTTTATCACTGAGGCCAAGCCTGGTGCTTAGGGAGAGGAGAAAAGCGTTTTAAACTTGTACTGTGTTAACAACTCTGGCAATAATTTGCATTTAGGTAAACCAAAGAGCTAGCATTATAGCTTTTCTCTGCCCCAAATTCTCCTGATTATTTCTAGGCTTACAGCCCGAATCAGTCTGCAGCTGACTGACTGTAATCCTGGCCATAAGAATCAAAATGATCTCATGTTCAGGGTCACAGTCATCATATCTGGACCGTGGAAATTTTCTTAATGTCCCTATCAATGAAAACTACTCTTAGTTCAATATTCTTTCAACCTGCCCACCCCCCCAACAATTTATAAAACAGAAGCAGCAACATCACCAATGAACAGTGAATTTACAAGGAAGCTACACCCACTGGTTACAAGCCTACAAAGTTATAAGTAGCCACTTCAAGTTGGGTAGCAAGGAAATTTCCTTCAGAAAGCCCAGTTGCCTGAGCTGGGTCCTCCTGCTTACCTGCTTTATGTACTTGCTTCCTGCCTGAGGAAAGTTCCAGGCAGCCAGGTGCAAGAATACAAAGCTCCTCAGTGAGTGGAAGGGACGCCCGGTGTCCTCTGAGCTGCGATCTCAGTTCCGATGCTTTTCATGCGGCTGAAATAGCTCAAGTGCTCCGTGCCTCACCCGGTATTGAGAGCTGCTCCTGGCTCGGGGCTGGAGGGGAACTCGGTTTAAGGATAAGTGTTAAAGAGAATTCCTGTCATAGCTCACAGTTGTTCTTCCTAAATATAGAGTTTGATACAAGCCATACGCTGCCTCCAAAAGGCTTGACCGTGCTGAAAGCAGGGCTCAAATGTCAGCCGGAAGGTGGCTCCGGAATCTTACTGCCTTCCTAATCTTCCAGAAGATGCTGGTTGTGTTTTCTCACAACTTCTGAGGGGGCACAGGAAAGTTTGAAAAGTAGGAAAAGTTTCTATCTTTAGCTTTATTACCCAGAGGTGAGAAGACCCAAAGTGTTCAATGAAAATTGGAGAGAGGCGGCATGGCACCACAGACAGTGTTTGAGTCCTCGCTTGGTCACTGAGGAGCTGAGAAAGTTACTTCATAATCAACACTCAGTCAGATTATGATGAACTACCAGATATCATCCTTTTCATCGGTCAAAAATGGTCACAGATCAACTGACTCGTGTGGTTCCAGGGCCCAGAGTCCTTGCTCTCTCTGCTCTATACCGCCCCTACTCGTGGCAATGACTTTGGCCCTACAGCACATGAGGCAACAGAACAAAACAAAAGAGAAAATATCTGTCTGAAGTATGACAAGGGCCAGGACCAGGTATGAGGCAAAACACTTTTTAAAGAGAACACTGCCAAATCCTAAAGCACATGCTCATTATTTTTAACACTACTTTTAATTTTTTTTTTTTTTTTTTACTTCTATAGCCTCTAAAACTACCTTTGCGTAGAACTCCCCTTCAGTAGGACTAAGCAGAGTGGGCTCACTTATAATTCATCCAGTGGATGAAAGTGAGGGATGACTGAGTCCCTGACAGCGCGGTCAGCTGCTGACCCATCACCAGCAGCCAGTCCTCTCGTTATGTGAGGCAAAGAAGCTCCAACCTGTATGAGCCCTTAAAGTCAGATGTGAGTTCCCTGCAACTGAATGCATTCCAAGCACTTGATTTCAGGTCAGTAAAGAGAAAACCAACTTTCCAGTAACTTAGGAGGTCAGCAGATAATTGTGCATCATCTCAGTTTGGGGCTCACCATTAAGTTCTGTTCATGTGCTGTTTAAAAGAATTGTGTCTTCAAAACTCAGTTTCGACATTATACTTTGAGATCATATGGCACCAAAAGTGAGTTCTTTACACACTGGGGAAGAGATTAGGGTAGGCACCTTAATATTTCCCCAGATGTTTGGCTGCTTCTCTGTGTTCAGAGCCCTTCACCACACAACAATGAGCCATTTTTGACCCCTGGCCCTGCAGCCAGCCCATACATTTTGCCACAGTCCTTTTGCCCCCACTGACCCCTCAGTAGCTACTGGTGTGGCATATATGTCAGGGAAAGTGCGCCTGGCGGCAATGCCGTGTACCCAAGGCTGGCCCAACATGGATGTAGCTGCCTCTGTGGGAAGAACTGAGGTGAGCTTCATAATCGGGACTTCTGTAGTCATAAGTGACAGAAACACAAAGTGAACTAGTTTAAGCCCTGAGGAGGTGTGGCAGACACTGTTGATGTCTTTCTCAGTATTGCTCTGCCCACCTGAGTTCTGCAGCTATAGACAGTCCTCAGGACACTGTCAGCTTCACCCCTCAAAAACCTGAATCTCTCTGCTTCTCCGCATTGGGGCTCTCTCCATCTCCAAGGCAAAAGTTGCCTGGGTGTGCTGCAGGCATGACCCAGAAGTGCCAGGGAGCAGACACCCCTAGGGACAAATCTCAGCCGGTGGGGACAAATCTCAGCCGGTGGGGATGGAGGTCGGTGATAAACGCCCCACCTCCCCATCCTCTGGTGGAATGACTGTGAGATATGGTCCAGTTTCCAGAGGTCCCCAGCAGGACTGAGCCTCAGTTGCCCACAGCAGGAAACGACTTGCTCGTTATTACACCCTTATTGGTTTTTTCCTTTCCCTCTCTCACTTCCCCACTCCCTCACTTACGTTCTCCGGGATCATCGCCCAAATACACCACCAAACAGACAAGACCAAGTCCTTGTCTCCGTGTCTGGATTTGATGCAACCCAAACCAAGACAGGGGGGTTCACTGGGAAAGCTTCATATTGTGGCAGGAAAGGCATGGGGTGCAGGTGGGCCTCAGAAATAACCAGAACCAAGAACTCAGACCTCACTAGAGAGTGCCAAATCTATTTCTCCCACTCCAGTTTTTAAAATCCCAGGGTTCTGACTGCCCCATCCTGGGTTAATCACCAAACTCCTGGCTAGGTCACCTAGCATACAGGAAGCCATTGGGGTGCACACCTATGGAGGAGGTCCTTCCCAGAGAGGGGAATAGTTGTGACCTGAACAGCCCTCCCAACTGAGGTCCCCAAAAAGCACTAAGAAGCCAAGTGCTTTTCCGTGATCTACTGTTGTCACCCCATCAGTTTAAGGCCTCGTATAACAGAGGAAGCCCCGGGCACACACCAACACATAACTGCATTGGTGGGCAACAATTAACTGGGCCCGAGGTGACGGGCACAAGATGAGTCCATGTCTTATTGGGGAAACTGAAATGGGAGAAGAAGGAATAAGAAAGCATCTTTAAGTATGAGAAATGGAGAACTAGACAGTACTGGGCATTGAGGGGACAGCTTGAGACCTTTGGGAATATTTCAGTGAAGATCATGAAAGAGGGGCAGCATTGGGGGTTGTTGGCAAAAACCAAATTCACTTAAGTCATTTCTACCTACGTGCCTTCATCCCTCCTCCACGACAGTCAAACAGCAGGAGGATATCTAAGAACACCTTAGGTCTACATAGCCCTTGTGGAGTTGCAAAGCATTTTCATTTGTAGTTATTATTTCATTTAGCCCTCCCAACTACACTGTGGGTTAAGTGGTATTATTCCCATTGTATAGATCAGTAAGTCGAGGCTCAGAGTGTTAATTCAGAGCCAGTTATCCCGGCTTTTTGACTCCCATATTTAGTGTTCTCACCTGTTACACCAAAGTCCTCAAGGAAGCACACTCACATGCACGCTCCCACATAAGCACTATGCACATGGTATCAGGTAGGATGCATTTAGTTGCAAGTAACAGAATACCTGACTAGCAGTGGCTCAATCAATAAAGTTATTTAACCATCTCACAAACCTAAAAACCTGAAGTGAGGTAGTTCCAGATTGGTTCAGAAATTTTATGAGGTCAAAAAGACCCAGGCAATTTCCAGTTCTTCTACTCTGCCACTCTCAACAAGTCAGCTTTTCATCCTCACGCTTCTTACCTCATGTTCTCAAAATGGCTGCCACAGCTCCAAGAATCAGGATCTTTCACTAGCATCCAAACAATACAGAATGGCAGTGATGGTGGGAACAGGGGCTTTCCTCTTGTCAGGGAGGAAACTCTCCCAAAGCCCCAGCAGACCTCCCCTTACGTCTCGTTGGCTGGAACTGGGTCTCATGGCTGCAAAGGAGGCTAAGAAAATAAATAAGTGGTGGAGGGTGAATGGAGTAGAAATGATTAGCTAAGCTCAAATATCTCATATAAAATCGGGATGCTCTTAGCAATGAAGACAAAAGAGAATGGTAGTTATGTAGACAAGATACACACATACATACAGAGTTTTAGAGTGGAAAATGTGCTTTCACACACAGAATCTCATTTAATCCTTACCACTTTGTGAAGCAGATGTTGTTTTTATTTATCTCCATTTTATAAATGACAAATCATCCTGAAAAAGGTAAACTCACGTGCCTAACAAGTGTCCAAGTCAAAACCCGAATCTAAGTCTTCAGGGTCCAAATTCCATGGGTTTCCCCTTGTTCCTCTACATACAAGCCAACAGAGAGAGCCAAGCTGCTCATACCATTGCCCAGCCCCTCAATGCCCTCGTGGGTAAGACTCCTATCATGTACCCCAAATTACAGGCTTCTTTCAGTTTCCGCTTTAATCAGTTCTTCTCTATCCTGGGCCCACCTACAGTTTGGGCAAAGAGGAAAATAAATCATAATATGAACACTTTTAAATGAATTAACAGATAACTATTTGTACCATTATGTGTAAACAGGTAACCTCTCCCCACAAAACAAACAAACAAACAAAAGACAACAAAAAAACTGTGTAGGCTGACAGAAGAAAATATTAGCAAATGAAGAATGATTAGCTAGGAAAAAAGAATTATGAAAAAGAAACTAGCTATGACCTTTGAAAACACTTTATTTTCTCATAGCGTTCACTTCTGTGTTAAATTTAAATTTTTGACCCCATAACTATGAATAAATCAATGCTTGTTTTTCATGCAGGAGAGCAGGTGACAAGGCTGGTCCCCTGAGGTACATACTATGTGATGACTTCCTTCCTTACCTGATTGTGTGAGCCAAGCCACTTCTCTCCTTAGCCCCTGTCGTATGCCATGATGCAGTGGCCATGCTTCTGTCTCCTTCCTTGGAACTTAGCTTTCTTCCACGAGTACCCACAGAGAGGAAAAATTGTTTTTCTAAGAAGAAGTAATGTGCAGAGTTATGACTCTACCCATAGGAAAAAATCTTTTATATAATTATGCAGAAGAGTTTAGCATCTCCTTGTCTACAAGCTTCTCATTTCAAAAAGAGACCTCTGTTTCACCTTTGTACAGCTCAAGAGCTTTTTTTACCCAAAGTATTTTCCTTGCCCAAATAAAGGGGCTATCTAGCCTCAGAAGTGAATTCAGACTTCCATCTCCAGAAGCACAGTATCTGCTCCTCTGACCTCAGAAAAATTGCCGGCCTCCACCTCTCAGTTACTCCCAGCTTTTAGCTAAGTCATCCTTTCCCATGAGAATACTATTTCACTCATTTATTCATACATTCATTCATCACGTGCCATCATTGTATCAAGTGCCTACTATGATCCAGGCATAGCGCTAGACGCAGAGGGTTTAAAAATGAGTAAGATATAGCTCTGTGTTCCAGAAGCCTGTTCACCATGGCCTGGTCAAGGAGACAAACCAGTAAATAACCGCATGGTTATTGGACTTATGTGCTATAGACAAACTGTTACAGGAACTCAGAAGAAGGTGCCCCTAACTCTCCCACGATGCTGAGGGCTTCACAGAGAAGGAATGTTTGTGCTCAATGTCCTGCGCTTCTACTAAATGCCAGCACTGTCCTATCCCCACCATCCCTGGGGAGAAAACGGTGAATAAGCATATGTTCCTGCCTTCAGAGCTTACAACAGGGAGTGGGTAGCAGACAAAGCTGAGTAAACAAATAAGATAAATCCTGTTAAGTAATATGAAAACAGGGACTTCCCTAGTGGCGCAGTGGTTAAGAATCTGCCTGTCAATGCAGGGGACACGGGTTCAAGCCCTGGTCCGGGAAGATCCCACATGCCGAGGAGCAACTAAGCCCATGCGCCACAACTACTGAGCCTGTGCTCTAGAGCCCACCAGCCACAACTACTGAGCCTGTACGCCACAACTACTGAAGCCCACACACCTAGAGCCCCTGCTCCGCAACAAGAGGAGCCACCGCAATGAGAAGCCCGCGCACCGCAACAAAGAGTAGCCCCCGCTCGCTGCAACTAGGGAAAGCCCGCACGCAGCAACGAAGACCCAACGCAGCCAAAACTAATGATAAACAAATAAATAAATAAATAAAAAGTAATATGAAAACAAACGATGGGAATTCCCTGACGCTCCAGTGGTTAGAACTCAAAAAAACAAAAACAAAAAACAAAGACTGAGGAGAAACTGGGGCAGAGGGGGAGTGGCAGGAGACGCATCTCTGCAAGAAGAACTGAGATTGGTAGTGTGAGAGAAGAACACTTTAGGCAGAGGAAACTGCATGTGCAAAGGCCCTGAGATGGGAAAGTATGTTCTCAGAACTCGCAGAAAAACAATGCAGCCTAAACATGGAGAAGAGTGGCATGACATGAGGTGAGAAGGAGGCAGAGGCTGGCTGGGCCTTTGTAGGCCATTTTGGCAAGAGGTGCTGGTTTTCTTCTCAGTGTAGTGGGACTCCTTGGAAGGTTTTAAGCAGTAGAGTTGCCTGGTTTGAGCTTTGATGAGCTCACTATCACTGCCATGTGGAGAATGGACTGTAATAGAATAAGCAAGGAAGAGCGTAGAATGTTTAAAAGGTTAGAGATGATGTTGACCTGCACAAAGGTGTTGGCAATGGAGATAAAGACAAGAAGAGAGGTTCAAAGTGTATTTTGGTAATAGAGTCAAATGCGTCCTTGCCAAGGGATTGGATGCAGGACGATGGAGAAGAGGAATGGAGGGTGTCTCTTAAGTTTCAGACTTGGATCATGAGGCATGAAGGAACGTGGTCCCTGGGCAAGGAGCAAAGGTAGCAGTGACAATAATGAGATCCACATCTAAAGCACTCGACACAGGGCCTGGCACATAGCGAAGTCTTAAGATAGGGCATGAAGAATTAAAAGCCACTGTTGACTCAGAGAGAAGAGTTTCAATGGATTGAGGGGCTGCTTCAAAAACCAGGTCACTGCAGGTTGTATCATGAAGGGTTGAGGCAGCAAGTGGACCTATCTCTTCTAGACCCTTGATGAAGAGTAGAGAAAAAGGATAGTGCCTGGGTTTGGAGATTTCCAATATGGAGAGAAGTTTTTTGGCTATATCTTATTTCAGTCTGAATAATATTTAAACATGTTTAGAAGCCAAGGTGCAGAAGTTGATAAAGGTCAAGAGGAGGTCATTGACAAGCAAGGTCCATAGAAGGGATTGAGGTAGGAACAAATGTTTTTCCCACTGAGGAGGAGCTGAGGTGGAAGGCTGAGGGCGAAAAGTTTGTAAGAGAGTCTGTGGGGTTGGAGGAGGCGGAATGGGGAGAACAGAGGCCACCTGACGGCTGACCTCAACTTTCTAAGGGTCTTGAAGAGGAAACCAGGTGTAGTGAACAAAGAGCTGGAAGTACTGCCCAGCACTGTGGAGGGTCCAGTTGAGGTTGGAAACCTCGCCGCCTCAAAGATAGCTGTTCCATCAACATGGTGACTGCTTTGCGGGGGCGTTGGTTCTAAAGAACACATATCTTCGGTTGGGTTCCCCCAGAAGCAGATCTTGAAATCAGGATTTGGCTACAAGTGATTTATTAAGAAAGTGTTTCCAGGAAAACTGGGGAACAGAGGAGCGATCTCAAGTCCCACAGAAGGCATCTTCTGTCTGATCCTGCAGGGGGGCTCTGGAGTATAAGTTATGCCATAAAGGTTTGCCCTAACCCAGGCAAAGGAGTGGGGCTGTCATATTCCTGCACCTGTCCGTCATTGGAGAAGGACTGCCCAGGCTAACAACTTCCCAGGGACTCTGGCTCTCTTTACCAACTGGAAGGGCAGGCTACAGAAGCCCTAGGGCAGGCCTCCAAAACAGAGCTAAGGTGTTGGAAGCAAATGCCCACTGAAGCCAGGAGCAGGCAACAAACTGGGAAGTGGGACCTGAAGGGATTTGGGCTGAGCTTGGTTATTGTCTGCCCCAACACAGCAGTCCCTTATGGCACATAGACGTCAGCAAAGTTGCTCTGAAATATTGCCAACACATTGGCATCTTTTTTTTTTTTTTTAATTGTTATTGGAATATAGTTGCTTTACAATATTGTGTTAGTTTCTACTGTACAGCAAAGTGGATCACCCATACATATACATATATCCCCTTGTTTTTGGATTTCCTTCCCATTTAGGTCACCACAGAGCATTGAGTAGAGTTCCCTGAGCTATACAGTAGGTTCTCATTAGTTATCTATTTTATACATAGAATCAATAGTGTATATATGTCAATTCCAATCTCCCAATTCATCCCATCCCCCCACTCCCCCCTTGGTATCCATACGTTTGTTCTCTACGTCTGTGTCTCTATTTCTGCTTTGTAAATAAGATCGTCTATACCAATTTTTTCAGATTCCACATATATGGGTTAATATACGATATTTGTTTTTCTCTTTCTGACTTCACTCTGTATGACAGTCTCTAGGTCCATCCACAGCTCTACAAATGACCCAATTTCATTCCTTTTTATGTCTGAGTAATATTCCATTGTATATATGTACCACATCTTCTTTATCCATTCCTCTGTTGATGGACATTGCCAATACATTAGCATCTTGTTTCTAAAAAGCCTAATTTATTTGGAACGATCTTACAAAGTTATATGATTGCAATGTTGAGCACTTCTGTTTCTTATTAGTCATTTTCAAATGAGTGTGGAAAGGGACTATTTTTGCAGGGTTTTGGCAGCTTACAAAAGTATTTAGAGTTACATTTTCCTGCACTGTCATATGAAACCTCTGTAAGCTGGCTTTTTTCCAAAAATGAGGTAACTCTAGTCCCTTTGGTGGCACATGGTAGATGGGGGACGGTCCTCCTCTAGGGTCTGAAGCAGAAGCAGTAGCCAACTGCACATGCAGCAGAGATCTGGAATGTTACAGAAACATCACTGCAACCATCTGAATGAAATTTTTACCCAACTAGAATTTTACCCAAGGTCAGGATCTGTAAAACCAGGGAGAATCACAATGGCACCACATACTATACAGGGCAATTTCCTGTCTCCTTTCCCTCCTGCCCTGCAAAGTTTTTGTTTTTAAGTGAGAACTATAAACATAAATGAGACAATAAATTTGTAAACATTTGGATCCTCCTAGAGGAAAAGAAAGAATAAAACCCTAACTTAAAGCAGGTCACAGAGGCAATGCTGTAAGTTCAGCCATTGTCTCCTCTTTATGGCACACAGGACGCTATATTTTCCAGGCTCACTCACAGTTGCATTTGGGGTCACCTGGCTGAGTTCTGGCCAATAGGATGTGGGCCCCAATTACTGTAAGCCAGTGCTACTCATAGTGTGGTCCATGCATCAGTGCCCATTTGCAAACTGTATGTTACCAGTTTGCAATGAGCTAATACAGAAATTTAAAAGTAAGCAATTAGGGGACTTCCCTGGTGGCGCAGTGGTTAAGAATCCACCTGCCAATGCAGGGGACACGGGTTCGAGCCCTGGTCCGGGAAGATCCCACGTGCCGCAGAGCAACTAAGCCTGTGCGCCACAACTATTGAATCCCGCATACCTAGAGCCCGTGCTCCATAACAAGAGAAGCCACCGCAATAAGAAGCCTGCGCACCGCAACAAAGAGTAGCCCCAGCTCACCACAACTAGAGAAAGCCCACGCAGCAACGAAGACCCAACACAGCCAAAAAAAAAAAAAAAAAGTAAGCAATTAGGGACTTTTACAGCAGTTTGACATTGCCTCTGCATCCAAGCAGCATTTCCTTGTTCTAGTAATTCATTTTTGTTGCATTTTAACAAAAGTATTGGTCTGTGATGAATTAAACTTCTTTAAAAACCCGGTCCTCGGGCTTCCCTGGCGGTCCAGTGGTTAAGACTCCACGCTTCCACTGCAGGGGGCATGGGCTCAATCCCTGGTTGGGGAACTAAGACCCTACATGCCTCGTGGCATGGCCAAAAAACAACAACAACAACAACAACAACAACAACAAAAACCTGGTCCTCAGTTTGAGAAGCACTGCTGTAAGGCATTCCAGGCCTGGCCCTTAAAAACATCCTGTGCAATCCAGTTCTTTCTTCTCTGTCTGTAGCAATCTTAGAAGCCACTGGTCCTAGATGTCATAGCTACAAGATGAAAGAGGATCACTAGACTCACATCAGACTCTGACATGAGTGAGAAATAAACATTTACTATGTAAAGCTAAGAAATTTGGGCTTGTTACTGACGTATAACTTAGGATCATTTGACTTATTCAAGGAATTATTGCCCTCATTCTGGAAGTTGCACCAGCTGGTGCTGGAGGACCCGCTTCCAAGATGGCTGCTTCACGCCCATGTCTGAGGCCCTGTGGCAGGGATGGCTGGAAGGCTGGCTCAGTTGGGACTGTCAACCAGAATGCCCACATGTGGCCTCTCCAGGACGGTAGCCTCAGGGTAGTTGGCTTCTTACACGGAGGTTCAGGGCTCCAAGAGCAAGTAATCCAGGAAAAAGAGCAGAAGCTGCATGGCTACCTTTCTCCCCAGGCTCTGTGCTCTGCCACGTTGCTGTCTCTGACCTGTTCTCCCAAGGTCTCTTTGTCATTGTCTCTGTCTGTCTGCACCTATCTCTTTCTCACTCTTCATCTCTGTATGTCTCTGTATGTGTCTGTCTCTGTCTCCCCTTCTCCCACCCTGTGACTCCTCCTTCCAATTTCTTGGTCTCCCTCCTTATGTTCTCTCTCCACTGGGGCAGCCCACCCCAGGGCCCCTGGTCCCTGCATTAAAAAGTACGGGGCGGCAGCTCTCATCCCTGAGACAAACATGCTCATTTGCTGAGTCTCTCTCACCCCATTTCCTCCTGCACAGGTGGGAAGGTGAGGCCTTCCTCACTCAGCAGGGCCAAGACTAAACTTAAGTTTGGGCTTTGAAAAGGAGAAGACTGGTTTTTCAAACAGGGGAACCTGGCCGAAGAAAAGGAATTTTCCATCATGTCTGTGGATTGGCAGTGTGGTTGGGAGCCACAGCCCCGGGAAGTTATCGAGGCTGGTTTGCCGCCTCTATGCATCTATTTCCCTCGAGGACCACATACACGGTGGGGTTGAGGAGAGAATGACTAGTAAAAGATTAATTTGGATATTCCTGAATCCCCTTAGGAAATTTCTCTTAAATTCACATTCTTAAAATCACCTCAGAACCCGGAGGAAGAGTAATAATTGTAACATTTCTAAGGTGGGTGCATGCATGCGTGCTGAACCAAATGGCTTTAGAGCAGCAAGTCGGAGGATGGAAGGAAAGACATAGCCACAGTTAGATCATGTAGAGCCTTAGAGAACATTCCATGTGCCAGGAATAGTTCTAGGTGCTAGAGGCACCTGAGCAGACAAAACACAGGAATCTCTGCCCTCTTGGATCTTATATTCTGGGAAGAACCCCCAGCTTTAGGCCTAAGCAGTCAGTGAATGGTGAGGTCGGGAGTGCTGGGGTGGGGACCCTGTGCGAGAAGCAGGTTTGGGGGTAGGAAACAAAGTTTGATTTGGATAATGTTAACTTTGTGACGCCTATTAGATCTCTAAATGGAGATACCAAAGAAGTTGAAGAAGTTGGATGTGCAAATGAATTCAGAATTCAAGGAAGAAGTCCAGCTGTGATCCCAATTTGGGGGTCACCATTATGGAGATGGTATGTAACACCGGGGTTTAGATGAGGTCTCCTAGAGAAGGAGTGTAATTAGAGCAGAGATGGGGTCAAAGGGCTGAGCCCTAGAGCACAACAACATTTAGAAGTCAAGGAGAAACTCAGGACTGGGGGGTGGGGGGGCGGTCAGTGTTTCATAGGTACAGAGTTTCCCTTTTGCAAAATGAAAAGAGTTCTGTGGACAGATGGTGGTGATGGTAGCACAACAATGGGAATGTACTTAATGGCACTGAACTGTACGTTTATAAATGGTTAAGATTGTAAATTTTGCTATGTGTGTTTTACCACAACTTTTTAAAAAAGAGAGTGATAAATGCATACAAGAACCCAAGTGAGGACTTCCCTGGTGGCGCAGTGGTTAAGAATCTGCCTGCCAACGCAGGGGACACGGGTTCAAGCCCTGGTCCGGGAAGATCCCACATGCCACGGAGCAACTAAGCCGTGCGCCACAACTACTGAGCCTGCGCTCTAGAACCCGCGAGCCACAACTACTGAGCCCACGAGCCACAACCACTGAAGCCCGTGAGCCTAGAGCCCATGCTCCGCAACAAGAGAAGCCACCGCAATGAGAGGCCTGAGCACCGCAACGAAGAGCAGCCCCCACTCGCCACAACTAGAGAAAGCCCGCGTGCAGCAACGAAGACCCAACGCAGCCAAAAATTTAAAATTTTAATTAATTAATTAAAAAAAAAAAAAAACCCAAGTGAAAGAAGTGTTTCCAGAAGGCAGGAGGTCAAATACTGCTGAGAAAACAACAGAGTTAATCGTTGGTTTTGGCAATGTGGTGACCTTGAGAGCAGAGCAGTTGGCAGCAAACACTTGCTTGAACTGGGCTCAAAGACAACATGGGGCATGAGGAAGGCAAGATGGAAAGGGTAGCTAACTTTTCAGGTGGCAGAAAAATGAGGACAGTGGCTGGAAGTGGTCATAGGAAGGAGTCTTATTTTTAAGACGAAAGATAATACAACATATATCAGGCCTGAAGCTGGAATGATCCCACAGAGGGGGAAACATTGATGAGGCAGGAAAGGTAACAGGGAAGAGCTAAATCGGACTCCACGCTGGATCTCTTTCTTTGACTTTAACCTTTGCTTTTCGTTTCTTTTGTTATTATAATCATACGTAATGGCCTGCCTCAGGGAACCCTGCCCCTCTGCCTGAATGTTAAACTAAAGTGCCTTTGTTCCGCTCACAGGGAGACAGTCCGACCCTGCCCACCTGTGAATGGCTGCAGAAAAAAAGAAATTAACACACCCCCTCCTATTTTGCAAGATAAATGGCCTTTTTACTTTACTTCCTCATCTCCTCCCCCTCTCTGTTCTATAAAAGAAACTGGCGTCCAGACCCCAATAAGATGGTTTTTCCCGGGACCCTAGTCCGCCATCTTCTCGGTCTGCCGGCTTTCCGAATAAAGTCATATTCCTTGCCTCAACACCTCGTCTCCCGATTTATTGGCCTGTCGTGTGGGGAGCAGAGCGAGCTTGGACTTGGTAACAGAAAGAGAAGGGACACTTGTCACAGGGGCATGAAGCCCAGAGCAGCCGCAAGTGGTGGGGATCCGATATACGGAGACAGCGTAGGAGCAAGGGCAGCTGATGGGTGTGACAGGAGGGGGAGAAGGCCTGTGGATGCAGAGGTGAGGAGGTTGGTCCACTTGCCAGGGGGAGGGTAAGGACGTGCTCTTCTTTTTTTTTTTTTTTTTTAAAGGACCTGTATTTTTCTTTTTTTTACAAATCTTGATGTTTTCAACATTTAGATTTTTTTTAAATTAATTAATTAATTAATTATTTTTGGCTGTGTTGGGTCTTCGTTTCTATGAGAGGGCTTTCTCTAGTTGCGGCAAGCGGGGGCCACTCTTCATCGCGGTGCGCGGGCCTCTCACTATCATGGCCTCTTTTGTTGCGGAGCACAGGCTCCAGACGCGCAGGCTCAGTAGTTGTGGCTCGTGGGCCTAGTTGCTCCACGGCATGTGGGATCTTCCCAGACCCAGGGCTCGAACCTGTGTCCCCTGCATTAGCAGGCAGATTCTCAACCACTGCGCCACCAGGGAAGCCCCTGGACGTGCTCTTCTGATCGAGAATAATTTTTCAGTGAAATAAGAAGCATGGTTGGGGACTTCCCTGGTGGTCCAGTGGTAAAGAATCCACCTTCCAATGCAGGGGACGTGGGTTCGATCCCTGGTCAGGGGACCAAGATCCCACATGCCACAGGGCAACTAAGCCCGCATGCCACAACTACTGAGCCGGCACACCTCAACGAGAGAGCCCATGTGCCGCAAACTACAGAGCCCTCGCGCCACAACTAGAGAAGAGAAAACCCATGCGCCACAACTAGAGAGAAGGCCTTGCGCTGCAACGAAAGATCCCGCATGCCGCAACGAAGATCCCACGTGCCGCAACTAAGACCCGACGCAGCCAAAAATAAATAAATAATAAAGAAATCTTTAAAAAAAAAGAAGAAGAAGCATGTTTGGCAGCTGAGAGTAAAATGTGAGGAAGAAGTTTTGGAGTTTTGAGAAGGTTTAAACTAGCCCTCTCAGAGAGGGAGAGGGAATTGCTCTGGAAATGTAGTAGGTCACAAACTTCAAGTGAGACCAGGATCAGTTTTCATCTGAATATATGTTATTTTTATTGTTAATAATTTCTTAATAGTGTGTAACTTCAGTTTTTATTTCATTCATTTAGTATATATAAGAATTTTTTTAATATTTCTAATAAATTAGGAGTATTTCTTAATACAAATACAAGCCACCAAATATATCAGTCATGAATCTCTAAGTACTGACAACTTTTCGTCAAAATATAGAGAGCAGAGACTATTATAAATACAAAAAAAAAGTTTTGACAGAACACCTCTTAAGAATTTGGAAAACCATCTAGTTAAATATGGATATAAAATATTGTAATTTTATAGTTTTTAAACTCAATTGAATAGATGTACACACATACATGATTATATATGTATAATATATAATACATGATGTATATGTATAATATATTACATGTATATGCGCATATATACACACATACACACATAAATTTTTAATTCAACATTCATTTCTTACTGCCACAAAATATTTACAGAAGGGCTTAAGGCACTCTGAGACAAAACCTTAAATCTCCAAATTTAGAAATTGCATATTCCACAATTTCTGACCTGAATGCTAAAAAACTAGAAATTAACAACACAAAGAAAGAAATAGAAATGTTAGGAAAATAAATACTAAAATACTCTTCTAGGGTATTCCTTGGCAGTCCAGTGGTTAGGACTCCGTGCTTTCACTGCTGAGGGGCCTGAGTTCAATCCCTGGTTGGGGAAATAAGATCCTGCAAGCCGTGTGGCATGGCCAAAAAAATAAAAATAAAAATAAAATACTCTTCTGAATGACTCGAGGGCCAAAGAAAAAAATCAAAATTACAATTATAACCCCTTTATAAATTAACCACAGTGAAAACAGTACACAGTCAGAGGAACATTCTTAGCCCTAAAACTACCTCTTGATGGAAGAAGCTGCAAAATAGTGTGGCCATGTTTTTCAATTTACTACGAAGGCAAAAAATAGAAAGGCCTAGGGAGGTACCTAGAGAAACTGCTGCAGAACATATCTTCTCTTTTAGATGATGCTTTTGAGATCCAATTTAGCGAGCTCAAATATGTCCTGCTTAGAAATAAATGACTCAAAGTGGAGGCCAGCAGCAGTCACAACCTGGTCCAAAAATGATCACTAACATCTTATCCTGTCCAGCCTCTTGCATCTCAAGGGCATGGCCAGACCAAGAAAGCATCCTGCCTTGCTTTCAAGGTCAAGGGAATAGCAGAATAAGGGATTCTATCTTTTCCTTCTCTGTCCACTGTGCCCGAATGAATAGTTCTTGTTTCCTTTCTATGTGTGTAGTGATGGATGCTCAATTAGGTTCATCCACACAGGTGGGTTAGATACGAGGAGGAAAAGCCTTTGACTCCACCCTAATGCTTTGGGTCAACTGAAATGTCCTTAGGAACATGTATAAATACTCAGCCTAAATATGGAAGATTCCAAATGTGTACAAGGGCCAAGGGAACAGCTGTTGGAAAGGTGAAATGCATTGAGACAGGGAAAGTGAAGTAGGCAGGGAAACAGAGTATGTACATTGAGGTCACAGGAAATGCACTAAGTCAATTCAGTATACACTGCCAGGCGCTGGAGAATAAGACATGAAACATGTCTTCAAGGAACTCACAGCTGATAGAGGTTTCATACAATGTTCACTGGAGCTTTCCCCCTCAGGGGTAGGAAAAGAGTTGAAATCTGGAGTGATCCAAATGAAAAAAATGTATGTAGAATTATTTGAAAGGTTATAAAGCACTGCATTCTATATGATTTTCACTATTTATTACTTGATCATGATGGTCTCCCTAATGATGTATAGACGGGGTTGGCAAACAATGACCTGCTGCCTGTTTTTGTAAATAAAGTTTTATTGGACCACAGCCACGCCAGTTCATTACCTATTGTCTGTGACTGCTTTCCACCCACAAAGGTAGACTGGAGTAGTTGTAATGGAAATGGCACGGCCCCCAAAGCCTAAAATATTTGCTACCTGCCCTTTACAGCAAAAGTGTGCCAACTCCTGATATATAATGTTATTCCAATATTCCCTGAGTCACTCAATTCTCCTGAATCTTCTTTCTTTTCCTTGGTGAGGAATAACAGTTTTCTTTCTTTCTTTTTTTTTTTTTTTTTTTTTGGCTGCATTGGGTCTTCGTTGCTACAGGCGGGCTTTCTCTAGTTGCGGGGAGCAGGGGCTACTGTTTGTTGCGGTGCGCAGGCTTCTCATTGCGGTGGCTTCTCTTGTTGTGGAGCACAGGCTCTAGGCGCGTGGGCTTCAGTAGTTGTGGCACGAGGGCTCCGTAGTTGTGGCTCACAGGCTCTAGAGCGCAGGCTCAGTTGTGGCGCACGGGCTGAGTTGCTCTGCAGCATGTGGGATCTTCCCAGATCAGGGCTTGAACCCGTGTCCCCTGCACTGGCAGGCGGATTCTTAACCACTGCACCACTAGGGAAGTCCCTAACTGTTTTCATGTGTAAAAATGACTACCCTCATTCAAAATGTTCTTTAAAATCATGTGAAAAGCATTATGGTATATTCTCAATATGATATAATTATATTACATTAATATATAAACACAATTATATATTATATAGCATGATTAACCCAAATTATAATTATTATTTATTATTTTCTATTTTACTGAATTATTAGAAATAAAATTTTGCTTTTATTCATGAAAAAATGTATTCTGCAATGTGGTAACTTGCTTCTTTCTAGTCTTTTAAAAATGAAAGCTTTTTTTCCTTAAATTGTGGCAGTCTGTTTTGTAGAAGAAATAATTGCTTTATGTTAAGGTGCCTTGCTTTATTCTGTTTTATTATTGCCAAGCAACATCACCTTAAATCCCAAAGTTCTAACTTCTTTTAATAGACATAGAGGTATTATCTGAGTTCTAAGAATTTATATTAAGCTCTTACAAAGTGTATTATGAATGTAGCCCACACAAACACTGAAATATAACTCTGGGACAGCTGCATCAGACCCAAGGTTGGTTTCAGTTACCATTTAATCTTTGAATATAATAAATATCCAGCAGTGAAAAACCCTTTGAGAAACGAAGGTATTAGTTGGCTTGGATTAATCCTACATAGGCATTTGTGATCATCAGAAACCTTCAGCGATAACCATGTGGCCTAACCAAGATGGTAGCATGAACTTTCCTCTTCCCTGCCAAGAATTACTTCATATATACTCTAAAAATCATCATTCCACCTAAGACCAACAGGTTTGCTATCTTTTAGCATTTGAATTAGGTTTTAGGGGAAAAAAGCCTTTGGTTTATTTGAACTAGACCTTAGGAAACCACTTCTGAGGCTCTGAGGAAATAAGAACTAGGCAAATGTCAGCTTTGAAAACCTGAAAGATAGTCATACTTAATATTCACAGTCTTCTTCATTATTGCCATTTGGGCACATCACTCCCCTAGTCCTTGACTTCTCTTCTAATAGTTTCTTCTAGTCACCATCTATTGAGTGGTTTTGGAAGTGTTAGGTCACCTGTTGTGAAGGCTGATGTTGTCCCAAAATAGAAGTGGAGAAGCAGCCTAGGCCAAGAAAGGGCTTAGAGTAAAACATATGCATTAACATGAGAAGATTTTGGAAAGTAGGTAAGAGGAATATCTTCAGGCCAAAGAAAGGAAGAATCCTGTTTAGCTAGAGAAAAGTGCTAAAAAGATTCTTGCTAATTCTGAATATATTTTTGTTTGTTTTTTTGTTTTATCATTCTTTTTCTTTCTTTTTTTTAATATATATTTTATGTCCACACTTTATCTGAAGAGAAGAGTTTACCCACTAGCAATCTACTTCTGGAGCACAGCCAAGCTTTAAAACCATAATTGGCACTTTCCCCATTAAATGTTATGGATTGAGTTGTGTCTCCCCCAAAATTCATATGTCGAAGTACTAACCCCCAGTACCTCAGAATGTGACCTCATTTAGTAAGAGGGTCGTTGTAGATGTAATCAGTTAAGATGAGGTCATACTGGAGTTGGGTGGGCCTCTAATCCAGTATGACTGGCATTCTTATAAAAAGGGGAAATTCGGGCACAGACACGCATGCAGGGAAAATGCCATCTGAAGTTGAAGGCAGAGATCCTGGTAATATGTCTACAGGCCAAGGAAAGCCAAAGTTTGCCAGCAAACCACCAGAAGCTAGAGAAAAGGCATGGAAAAAATTCTCCCTCACAGCCCTCAGAAAGAACCAACCCTGACCACATCGTGATCTGCAGACTTCTAGACTCCAGAACTGTGAGACAATAAACTTCTGTTTTTTAAGCCATCCAATTTGTGGTACTTCATTATGGCAGCCCTAGAAAACCAATACAGTAGCGTCCCCATCAAACTCTCAATCAGCATCTATACATCTGTAACAGCACTGCTCTAGATCACAGGTATTCCCCCAGGTTCATTCCTTCTGTAGACCACTCTGGAGAAAACTCCAGTCAACTGTATATAGATTATTGTTCCTCTTTATAGTGACATTCAGTTCACTTTTCCTTTCTCTACTAAAGCAGCTATTCCTCAGCTTTATCAGTTTTTCACTTCTGGTTTCCAAACTAAAGTAATAAAAAAAAAACAATGCATACATTCTTTCTTTACCCCTCATTGGATTAAATAAACATAATACCTTAAAAAAAAGATTTAGTTTCAAAATACAAATAACCAGAATACTCACTGAATTTTTTTCTAAATCAGGATATGCCCAATTACCTCTAATATACGATCTCAGTTTGTTTCATTATTTTTCTCTTGATGAACAGTTAATATACAAGGACCTACCAAATCTCTATCTTGAAGAGTTTTGTTCCACTAAACCAAAAAAAAAACCTCAAATGTGAATTATTCAAATCCTCTCTTAAAACATAAAATTAAGGTAATAAAAGAATCCTAACAAAAGTATAATAGTCAACTTTGTGAGGTAAAATGATTTGGGGACTTTGACTGTGTTCAAATCCATGAGTCATGAGTAAAGTGGAAAAGAATGTGCATATAATATGACTAAAACATAACTAATGTTTTCTATATTGAATGTGGTAAGTGCTTTAGTGACATCAGTTATTCCACTGCACAATCTTATAAGGTAGGTAGTACTAGTATGTTCCCCATTTTATAAATGTAGAAACTGAGACATCAAGAAATTAATTGCCCAAGGTCACAGAGCTAATAATTGGTGGAGCAGGAGTGACACTTAGGCAGCCTGACTCCACAGTCTACACACTAACCCCTCTTTGATACAGCCTCTCAACATTCCGGCACATACACATTTATATTTTACTTTTCTCCTTCTGCATGTGGGAAGTGGAAGGCAATATTTCTTAAAAAGACAAAAAACCTGTAGTCATTTAAAGACATTGGCGGTCAAGAGTTGAGGAAATTGATTTTTAATGCTCTTAGAAGCACTTAATTATCATATTTTCTAACAGGTCCACCACCTTTTAAAATTCTTGCTACAATTGAGAGGTAGGAGTTATTTGCTTTTAAAGATGGAGAATTCATGAGGAAAGATTCTGGATGTACTTCACATTAATAAGATCAGATACCAAGGAAATATATGACATACGTAGGAGAGACTTGTTGCTTTTCAAGGCAACTGACAAGCTTTTAGGCCAAGGTACTGATTATATAAAAAGAGATTAATCCCTGTCCCAAATTCAAGGCAAAATTGTGAAGCCAGTGATACTGAGGTTCTATGTCATGATGTCTCTTGTTTTATGATCCTGTCTTCAATAAAACCAACCTTAGGAGTTAAGAAAGAGAGAGAGAGAGATGAGGAATCCTAGTATGGGTTCCCTAGATACAGAGCCTGAGACAGGGATTCTTGTTCATGTGGTTTTCGTGGGAGTGTTCTGGGGAGAAGGGGCATGAGAGAAGCAGGATAGGAAGGGGTAGATGTGGTCTCAGCTGGAGACAAGCTTTAGCCTGATGCAGTGGAGAGCTCTGGGGTACAAATGGCACCATGCCAATAAGGCATCAGCATTGTGACCCCCATTTCTTTTCTAGGAAGTTGGGGGTGGGAGAAGCTACTGTTGGGCCAAGGGCAACTCCTTGGAGAAGGGGTCCCCAACACTCACAGCAGCTGGGGGACTAGTGCACTGACTAGTAGAGAAGATCTGGGAGGGGCACCAACAGCACCCACTAGGTTTAAAGAGGTTGTCCTACAACAAGTTTCTTTTCAGATGTTATTTCCACCAAGAATCCTCCCCTGAACTTCCAGTGTGGGTCTGAGAGAATTCCCCATTTTTTCTAAGTCTGCTCTCATGCAGCAAGACCAAACTTTCGTGCATTTCCCTTTGACTCTAAAAGCAAACAGCCTTCTCATAATAAAACTACTCTACAACTAATATCAAAACTGAAAGGAGGGCTAGCTGTCTCTGCTATATCAAAGATATCCTTCTATCCACTGGCGTAATAATTTTTCTTCCAGTCTTTCCCCCTATCTTTTGTTAGTCTGCTTTCTTTTTCTCTCCAACTTCTGTTCTCTGTTGCTCTTTCTGGCTCCATCTGAGGCTACAGCCACAGTCCTTCATGGACTTCCATTTTCTGACATTGCCCAGGGTCAACTTCAAAATGACAGACCACGAAGATGGGGCTTTCGGCTAAGGTTCCCTCAAACAGGGCAGCCATGCTTTGATCTTCTGTATATATTGGCCTTCCACATGAGCTATTGTTTGAAGACGGGGCTCAATGACTTTACAAAGTTTCAAAAACACTGGTGTCTGTACCACAGTTGCATGCACAGTGTTTTATTTGAGGAAGCTGAATCCTTCTGTAGACCAAGCATTCATAAATTTGTGCCATGGACCCTTTTGCATCTAGTAAAGCCTATGGGTACCTTCTCAGAATGTTTTTAATGCATAAAGTAAAATACATTGTACTATAAAGCTAGTCGATTATATTGAAATACAGGTATCAAAATATTTCAAATCAATCTGAAATAATAATATATGTGTTTGCTTATTAGTGCATTAAAAACTAAAGTCTAGAGGTAGTTCTGTTAACTATCATAATTCCCAAGTGATGAGCGTAAACAATATTTTAACAATTGCAACAATGATAATGTCCTTGGGAAATATCTGTTCCATTGGCGGTAAAGTTACAGATCAATGCCTCATATCACTGTGGTTCATTGCCTATATTCATAATTGAAATAGTTACTACATTTCAGTTAGAGGATAGTGAAAAGAAAGATGGAAGTCCTTAAGCCCCCTGAATGAACTCCAGGATAAGAAGCAGCCCTGGTGAAGATGGAATTTAGAAGATAGTTATCATGTCACTCTTACAAATTGTTAAATAGCTCGTACAAACACACATACACACACAACAAAAATGACACGTTTGTGCCACATTCCATGAAGTCGAATGCCATGACTTGACTCCCAGGAAGCCCCAGTGGCTCCTGCCTCTTTCAGGGTCCAAGGTCATTTCACAG
This sequence comes from Eschrichtius robustus, assembly GCF_028021215.1. Lineage (NCBI taxonomy): Eukaryota > Metazoa > Chordata > Mammalia > Artiodactyla > Eschrichtiidae > Eschrichtius > Eschrichtius robustus. The sequence continues at coordinate 19,037,371 of NC_090845.1, forward strand.
TCTTTGGGAACAGGGTCAGACATTAGACAGATGCCCAGAATCTCCTTGAAAAGTAAAAATAAAGCATCTTCGGGAACATTTCAGGAACACCTAAACTCCCTACAAATTTGGAATGTGAAAGTTCAGCTGTAAAAAATCACTTGCCAACACAGTGTGAACTGTGTGGTTTGTGAGATGTTAATTGCAATTGGCACTTCTGAGGCTGGTGTGAGATGTGTTGTCCTTCACCTCGAGTTGTTTCTGACCTGCTTTCTTCCTGACCACCCCACCAGAATAAAAAAGGAGGAAAAAACTTTTGAGTTTGCTCTAAGTGTTTTCCTGAGTACTTTTAATTAAAATATTTTGAAGGATAATGTGCTTTCATAAAAATTTTAATGGCAGTTGTCTATAGAGCTCATATTTTATGTCAGCAGGCAATAATGACCTAGATTGAACAAAATTTGGGCCTGACTCATTTTTCTATTAATATAGTATTACTCCCTCATGAATATTCATAATTTCTCCATTCTCCATGTTTTTACATATCTCCCTTAGATGAAACAGCTTAAAAATTCCATTTTTATCATGGAGGAAATAGGCACAGTAAATTTCAAACAGGTAATGTAAACTTCACCAAACTTGGGTTAGTTTTCTTCTTTGATTTTTGTGTAAACATGTTTAATTCTCAAATGAAACGCTAGTCAAATGAGTCCCAATCCTTGAAGACCATCTAATACATCAAGTTCTTTCTTCCCACTCCATAAGGTCTCTTCCTCTAGCAAAAGCATTTTTTATTCCATCCTTACCTGCTCAAATGTTCTAAACTTCAATTTATTTGTTCAACAAATATTTACTGAGACCGTTCTCTAATGGGCAGTGAACTCGACCTGGAGATGCAACAGTAAATAAGACCTGTTCTGATCCCTGAGGGCCTCATAGTGAGGAAGACAGATAAGCCTAACCAGACTGGTGGTACAATAGAGGAAGGAACTGAAAGCTGTAGAAGTAATGAGGAACTCACCATTAATCTGTTTAAGGGATTAAGGTGAAACTTCAAAAAGATAATGATTTTTTTGAATTGGGTCCTAAAGGATGACTAGGAGTTTTCCAAGTGGAGAAGCTTGGAAGAAGACACTCCAGCTTAGAGATATAGAATTTTCAGAAAACAAAATTAATTAAAAAGTTGAAAAGTAAACCTAAATATATTAATCCAAAAATTGGATGAGAAGATGCATATAAAATGTATGAAAATAACTGCCTGTAGAAAGGGGAAGAAAAAAACAGGGAAAGAGATTTCAAGTTTATCTATAATGCTTACTTCTGTGTAAAAAAATAAATTTGATAAGATGTTAATCATTAGCAATTATGGCTTATGGGTACAAAGGTATTTATTATATTGGTCTCTGTACTTTTCTATATCTCTAAAATTTTGTCAAAATTAAAAGTAAATAAATAGTAAAGGAATTTATTTAATCTAAAGTGGAGACGGTTAAGGTAGCTAATAAATTCAATTAGAAGAAAGACAGAGATAATCTTACCCATTCCTTATACAAAAAGGTTTCCTAACTCATAAGTTGTGTCTCTACCAGGGCATCCTGAGATTTTACTTAGCCCACCTCCAAACCATTTGACAACACAATGCTTTCCCTCTCAGAATACCCACCTCCACCCCTCCAACTTCCACCTCCTGAATCAAGAATGTTGAAAAACTTTTTTTAATTTAATTTTTATTTTATATTGGGGTATAGTTGATTTACAATGTTGTGTTAGTTTCAGGTATACAGCAAAGTGATTCAGTTATACATGTACATATATCCATTTTTTTTTCATGTTCTTTTCCCATATAGGTTATTACAGAATATTGAGTAGAGTTCCCTGTGCTCTACAGTGGGTCCTTGTTGATTATCTATTTTATATATAGCAGTGTGTATATGTTAATCCCAAACTCCTAATTTATCCCTCCACCCCCCCCCACCTTTCCCCTTTGGTAACCATAAGTTTGTTTTCTATGTCTGTGAGTCTGTTTCTGTTTTGTAAATAAGTTCGTTTGTATCATCTTTTTAGATTCCACATATAAGTGATATCATATGGTATTTGTCTTTCTCTGTTTGACTTACTTCACTTAGTAAAATAATCTCTAGGTTTATCCATGTTGCTGCAAATGGCATTATTTCATTCTTTTTTATGGCTGATTAATATTCCATTGTATGTATGTACCACATCTTCTTTATCCATTCCACTGTCAATGGACATTAGGTTGCTTCCATGTCTTGGCTATTCTAAATAGTGCTGCAATGAACATTCGGGTGCATGTATTTTTTCAGATTGTGATTTTCTCTGGATATATGCCCAGGAGTGGGATTGCTGGATCATATGGTAGTTCTATTTTTAGTCTTTTAAGGAACCTCCATACTGTTCTCCATAGTGGTTGTACCAATTTACATTCCCACCAACAGTGTAGGAGAGTTTCCTTTTCTCCACACCCTCTCCAGCATGTATTGTTTGTAGACTTTTTGATGATGGCCATTCTGACCAGTGTGAGGTGATGCCTCATTGTAGTTTTGACTTACATTTCTCTAATAATTAGCGATGTTGTTTCATGAGCTTTTTGCCCATCTGTATGTCTTCTCTGGAGAAATGTCTATTCAGATCTTCTGCCCAGTTTTTGATTAGGTTGTTTGTTTTTTTGATATTGAGCTGCATGAGCTGTTTTTGTATATTTTGGAGATTAATCCCTTGGAGATTAATAGTTTCTCCCGTTCTGTGGGTTGTCTTTTCGTTTTGTTTATGGCTTCCTTTGCTGTGCGAAAGCTTTTAAGTTTAATTAGGTCCATTTGTTTATTTTTGTTTTTATTTTCATTACTCTAGGAGGTGGATCCTAAAATATATTGCTGTGATTTATGTCAAAGAGTGTTCTGCCTATGTTTTCCTCTAAGAGTTTTATAATATCCAGTCTTACATTTAGGTCTTTAATTCATTTTGAGTTTATTTTTGTGTATGGTACTAGAAAATGTTCTAATTTCATTCTTTTACATGTAGCTGTCCAGTTTTCCCAGCACCATTTATTGAAGAGACTGTCTTTCCTCCATTGTATATTCTTGCCTCCTTTGTTGTAGATTAATTGACCATAGGTGCGTGGGTTTATATCTGGGCTTTCTATCTTGTTCCATTGATCTATCTTTATGTTTTTGTGCCAGTAGCATACTGTTTTGATTACTGTAGCTTCATAGTGTAGTTTGAAGTCGGGGACCCTGATTCCGCCAGCTCCATTTTTCTTTCTCAAGATTGCTTTTGCTATTCGGGGTCTTTTGTGTTTCCATACAAATTTAAAAAATTTTTGTTCTAGTTCTGTGAAAAATGCCATTGGTAATTTGATAGGGATTGCACTCAATCTGTAGATTGCCTTAGGTAGTTTTGACAGTATTGATTCTTCCAGTCCAAGAACATGGTATATCTTTCCATTTGTTTGTTTCATCTTTGATTTCTTTCATCAGCATCTTATAGTTTTCAGACAACAGGTCTTTTGCTTCCTTAGGTAGGTTTATTCCTAGGTGTTTTATTCTTTTTGATGTGATGGTAAATGGGATTGTTTCTTTAATTTCAGTTTCTGATCTTTCATTGTTAGTGTATAGAAATGCAAGAGATTTCTGTGTATTAATTTTGAAGGATCATACACCATTATCAAGTAGGATTTATCCCAGGGATGCAGGATTTTTCAATATCTGCAAATCAATCAATGTGATACACCACATTAACAAATTGAAGAATAAAAACCATATGATCATCTCAATAGATACAGAAAAAGCTTTTGACAAAATTCAACACCCATTTATGATAAAAACTCTCCAGAAAGGGGGCACAGAGGGAGCCTACTTCAACATAATAAAGGCCATATATGATAAACCCACAGCTAACATCATACTCAGTGGTGAAGAGCTGAAAGCATTTCCTCTAAGATCAGGAACAAGACAAGGATGTCCACTCTCGCCACTTTTATTCAACATAATTTTGGAAGTCCTAGCCATGGCAATCAAAGAAGAGAAAGAAATAAAAGGAACCCAAATTGGAAAAGAAGAAGTAAAACTGTCACTGTTTGCAGATGACATGATACTATACATAGAAAATCCTAAAGATGCTACCAGAAAACTACTAAAGCTCATCAATGAATTCGGTAAGGTTGCAGGATACAAAATTAATAAACAGAAAAAAAAATTTTAATGTTGAAAAAAATCCCAAGATAAATAAAATAACATCTTGGGGAAGAAAAGTATTACACTAAATTACTAATGAGCTGATGATAAAATAAAGAAGGTCGAATTCCAGAGGCAAAATTATAGGACAGGATTGAAATGAAAATAGCTTTATTTCAATGGAGAATCTGACTCAAATTCTTTTCTAGGGTGTTCCTTTTACACCATTCTTTCAGTCAAAGACTTCCCAATACCTCTCTCCAGCACCACTACCTTGTTGTGCTGTGGAAAGCTGTTATGACTCATGTACCTTTGATTAATATTCTATGTTAATCATACAAATAAGAGTTCACTGTGACAATGATTCTAACATAATGAATGTTCTCATTGTTTGTCCTCCAGGGTGTAGGTTGGCTATATATAATTGTATTTCCTCAAATTTAAGTCCCTTCCTAACTTTTGTTGTCACTCTTCCAGTATCAGGACAATTACCAAATCTCATTTCTGATTAAAGCTTCTCTGATTAGCTTGTGAGCACACCTGTAAAACAATGTCCATATTCCAAAACCAACTTCAACTCAACATGAATTTGGTATAATCCTCCAAACATTTTTGGAACACATACTTTTGTGGAACACTCGGGAAAGGATTACAAAGAGAAATAACTTCTGTCTTCCTAAAATTCATATTCTGTGTGAGGAAACTATCATATAAATAAATACTTAGGATGTTTTGTGATGAGCACTATACTGTCACCGAGGTTTACACACAACATTATGACAACACTGAGGAAGGGGAGATTACTTTGGCTTTTCAAGGTGGCTTTACAGAGGAAGTGATATTTGAGCTAGGTATCGAAGGATGAGTTAGCCAGATGCAAAATCTGGTAAAGGCATGAAGGGAAGAAAGGCTAGATCTTGAGGACAAAGAGTTGATAAAATGATGTGATTAAATATGTGCTTTGGAAACACATCAGTGTTTAGGTCTGGCAGCAGTGTGGATCATGCCCATTCCCTCATTCTTTACAGTAACCCCAACCACTGTGTGTATGCAGATTTGCCCAGGAGGGAGAAGATCATAGCCTTAAACGTCAAAGGAGAGTGCCAGGCAGGAAAGAGGAAATATGAGGAAAGAGGAAGTATGAGGTATCATGGGTGTGAAGTAAGATAATGAGAAAAATAGGTGAAAGCTGAGGGAGAATAGAGTAGATGCAGACACTAAAGAAAGTTGTAAAGGTGCTGAACCTGAATCTGTTTATCTGTTGTTGAGAGCAAGAGTCTGGTGTAAGCTTGACTTTGCTGTATACTGGCCAGACTTCCAACTGTCAGCACCTATACCCCTTCACTTCAGGGCCTGCTCTGGTTGCTATAGCCCACTCTGCTTGCAGGCTAGAAATGGCAAAGAATGTCTGGGAGCATTCCTCAACCAAAGACCGGCAGGAATTGGTAGATAAATACTCTAGCTCCCTTCCTCCTTGGATGGGATAACTCTGAGATATGTGTTTTACCTTCCCACCTAGATTAAGCTGTAGTTGACCCAGAGGGGGCACCCTTGATAACACATCCTTTATTAGCTGACTTCCCTGCCCTGTCTTACTTCCCCACTCCCCAGCTGGAATTTCTTAGGATCACCTCCCAAAGAAACAACTTGTACTTGAATCCTTGTCCCATAGGTTGATTAGAAAGAAAGTAGGTGTGAGGAAATAAATGAGAATGGAAAAGTAAAAGGTTAAAAAGTGAATATGAAAAATAAAAGAATAACAGGCAGAAAAGATGAAAAGGAAACTTGTTAAATCCTGGAAGAGATGAAACAAAAGAATCCAACCATAGATCCCTTAAAGCAGAGGTTTTAAACTTTGGCTGTACATTAAATCACCTGAGGGGATTAAAAGACAAACAATCAGTACCCAGGACCCAGGCAGAAATTCCTATTTAACTGGTATGGGTGGGGTTGGGAGGCATTTGGTGCTTTATAAAAATTCCCCATGTGATTCAAATGTGCAGTGGGTTGAGAATCACTGCCTTGAAGGGGCAAAGACACTGTTCAAGACAGTGACAGGGATTTAACAATTATAAGTATATAGCACCTGTCTCCTGACTCTTCTGAACCTCCAACTCCTGCTTTGTGCTGCTCTGGTATTTGTATTATTGAGATCAGTGGGATAGGTAGAAATGTATACTTGCAAGAGTGAGTGGCTGAAAATGAATGAGAAAGGAGGGAGAAACAAAAGGAAAGCTAACTGAGTAACGAATAGAGATCTGCATTACTCTTTTTTTTTTTTAATGGTTACTTTACTTATTTATTTTTAAATTTTTTTATTTTTTATACAATTTTTAAAGGTTGCTATCCACTTAGAGTTATTACAAAATATTGACTATATTCTCCTTGTTGTACAATACATCCTTGAGCCTACCTCACACCCAATAGTTTGTACCTCCCACTCCCCTACCCCTATACTGCCCCTCCCCCACCACGCACTGGTAACCACTAGTTTGTTCTCTACATTTATGAGCCTGCTTTTTTTGTTATATTCACTAGTTAGTTGTATTTTTTTAGATTCTACATATAAGCGATATCATACAGTATTTGTCTTTCTCTGCCCGACTTATTTCGCTTAGCGTAATACACTCCAAGTCCACCCATGTTGTTGAAAATGACAAAATTTCATTCGTTTTTATGGCTGAGTAGTATTCCATATATCACATCTTCTTATCCATTCATCTGTTGATGGACACTTAGGTTGCTTTCATATCTTGGCTATTGTAAATAATGCTGCTGTGAGCATTGGGGTGGTTGTATCTTTTCAAGTTAGTGTTCTTGTTTTTTTCAGATATATACCCAGGAGTGGAATTGCTAGATCATGTGGTAGTTCTATTTCTAGTTTTTTAAGAAACCTCCATACTGTTTTCCACAGTGGCTGCACCAATTTACATTCCCACCAACAGTGTAAGAGGGTTCCCTTTTCTCCACATCCTTGTCAACATTTCTTATTTGTGTTCTTTTTGATCATGGCCATTCTGACAGGTGTGAAGTGATATCTCATCGTGGTTTTGATTTGCATTTCCCTGATGATTAGCAATATTGAGCATCTTTTCATGCGTCTGTTGGCCATCTGCATTTCCTCTTTGGAAAAATGTCTATGCAGCTCTTCTGCCCATTTTTCAATCGAGTTGTTTGTTTTTTTGATTTTGAGTTGTATGAGCTGTTTATATATGTTGGATATTAATCCCTCATCGGTCATATCATTTAGATCTGCATTACTCTTGAAGGCTTTGGGGTTAGACTGGGTTTTTCTTTTAAATGTATAACTATGCTGAGGCTGGCCTCAGGGTGGTCTAGTTTTTGAAAAAGACAATTTTTATAAGCATTTGATCTACAGGATTTGCACGAGAAATGAACAGAACAAATGTGCCTAAGAGAGAACATATGGCTAGCTCTGGGAATTCCAATTACCTCACTGGGGCCAAATCCAATAGACCACATGACATGTATTCATGATCTCTATTGTCCTGATTTGGGGTGGAAATTAATTTCCTCTTTGACTTTGGACAAACTTTTAAGGAAAATAATGACACTGGTCAATATTTGTTGAGGACTGGGTTGGCAGGGAGACTCAAGATGGGAATAGATTGAGGCTCAGCCCCAGGAATTATCATTGAGTGAGCCAAGTGTTCTTACTTTAATGAAGGGGATAGAAATAAACATTTCAACAAATGCAAGTCCCCCAAATTTCATCTCCTCGAAGAGGAGGATGAAAATCAGTGGCACATATCACATATTAGCACCCCCCCCCAAAAGAAATCCACAGCAAATTTAGAACTAGAAGAAAAATCAAGTTAACTTCCGTTCTTCAGTTATTCTTCACTTGTATCATTAGATTACCATTCTAAAGACAATCAGTGGTGAACAACACTGTATGGTGCAATGAAAAGAGTTGGACTTAGAAGTCAAACACACCTGGATATGAATCTCAGGTTACTAGGTGTGTGTTCTGGTGCCTGCTTCATTAAGTTGTTGCGAGGATTAAATGAGATAAAGAAATACAGTGCATGTGCCTAGGGCATAGCAATTGCTCAAATTAACCAGCAGTCACAGTAGTAGCAGTAGTAACAGTAGTACTAATATTATTTAATAACCTTTCTGAGCCTCACTTTCTTCATTGGTAAAGTGAGAAAAATAATACCCACCTTGTAAGGGTTTTGAGAATAAATTTGCAAATGAAATAACATTTAAAATACCTAAGCCAGTGTCTGGCGCAAAGGAGGTATTCAGTTAATATAGTTGTTATTGTTATTGGTGTGTTATTGTTTGCCTAGGACCTCATGACCTTCCCTCACTGATCCCTGTCCCCACTCACTAGACATGTCCTCAAAATCATGTCAACTATTCATTCAGTGGACCATAGTTATCTCTCTACCCCACGGCACGTGATATGCAATTAGAAATGTTTATCATCCTCATAATACAGCAGATAGGCACACTGGTTTGGTTTGGTCCTCACTGTTAAGTTCTCTCTCCCTGATTCCTTTGGCACTCTTTCCCCCACTGGCACTCTTTAACTGTTACCAACTCCTTTAAGTCATTGATTAAATACAAGTATTTTTATCTGAGGGAAGGAAGCAGCATCATTGCTTAAGACAAAGTCCTCCAGGCAGTCACATTAGGAGATCGTGTTGTGGTGAAATCTCTATTCTAGACAGGCTGTTCAGTCTTTTGCTTGGACAATCGAAAGAGCAACCCAAGGAATGTGTGAAATGGGGGCGAACCAAAATCCTGGTCCCGAAGAATACAGGTTGAGCCAAGTGGTACCGGGCAGGTGGTAAAAAACAGAGACTGCTTCTTATTTTGGAGCTTCTGTATCAACCCCAAGTAATCTCCATTTTGTTGAAGGGGACCTTTAATCTCTGAAATAGAACAAAACCCAGCTTTGGTTAAAAGCCTTTATTGTGAATTTATGAAGCATCTGAATTTACAAAGTATGGCTCCTGAGAAAGTAAATTGTGCAGAGAAAGCTGGTTCATGATGACAAATCCAAGAAGAAAAAGTCATTTCCTGTTCCACTCAGGTTGCTGAGGTTCCTATCTTTTTCATTTATCTTAAATTTCTTTTTGCCTTATGTTAATTGTTTCAAACTAGCAATGAATATAGAATAAACATGTCTTAACTTTTTAAAATTAACTATTAAATCTTATAGGACTAACACTTCCACTTTCCATTTCATGTCTTGTGTCCCAATTAAACACAACTATGAAATGATATATACAGCATGATTCAATCAGTTCACTTTATTTATCTTTTTTTCTGAATAATAAACTAATACATGTTCCTTGTAGAAGAAATGTAGAAATTTCACAAAGGCCAAAGAAGAAAAATCACTCATAGCCCCAGTATAGAAACAAACACTATTAACATGTTACTGAAGTTCACTCCTATACTTTTCTATGCATTTGTGTGTTTTATTTAATCAGAATCACAGTATACATATTGTTTTGTGATCACATTTTAAAGTCATTCAGTATCTTTCTGAATATGATTTTTCGTGGCTGCATAGTATTCCATCAAATGGTTAATTTAGATAGTTTCAAATGGTTGACCATTTGGGTTGTTTGTAGATATTTTTGCTATTTTAACGCTTCAGGGAACATTCTTATACATATATTTGGGCACAACCATGATTATTTATTTCTCTAGGATAAATTCCTAAGAAGGGAGTTTCTACACAAATGGTATGTTTATTTTATTTTAAAATTTATTTATTTATTTATTTTTGGCTGCGTTGGGTCTTTGTTGCTGCGTGCAGGCTTTCTCTAATTGCGGCGAGCGAGGGCTACTCTTTGTTGCAGCGCGCAGGCTTCTTATTGCAGTGGCTTCTCTTCTTGCGGAGTATGGGCTCTAGGCACTCGGGATTCAGTAGCTGTGGCATGCGGGCTTCCGTAATTGTGGTGCGCAGGCTCAGTAGTTGTGGTGCACGGGCTTAGTTGCTCCGCGGCATGTGGGATCTTGCCAGACCAGGGCTCGAACCCATGTTCCATGCACTGGCAGGTGGATTCTTAACCACTGTGCCACCAGGGAAGCCTGGTATGTTTTTTTTAAAAGGGCATTTTTTACTTTGTAGAACCAACCACAAGTATAACTAAATGACAATTCTTGTAATTATTTTTCAAATGACTGACTTCCCAAGTAGTTCTAACAATTTGGCTTCCAATCTATAGCTCCCTCACTGTCTTTTAAGTCTGAAGGAAATGTAAAAATCTTTTGTCAAGAGCATGTGTCTATCTTTTTACTTTGGGCAACATGGTAGCCATAACCATATGCCATGAAAGCAAAGTGTTCAGTAAAGTCCCAGATATTTGCACACCTAACACAGATGTTCCCTATAGCCAGTAACTTCTACAAGGGCAGGTATCTCATATCTGCTTACCTCTGTGTCTGTAGACACAATATAGCATCTGGCACATAGTAGAAGCTTAAAAACTACTTTTTAAAAAAAAAATTATTTATTATTTATTTTTGGCTGTGTTGGGTCTTCGTTTCTGTGCGAGGGCTTTCTCTAGTTGCGGCAAGCGGGGGCCACTCTTCATCGCGATGCGCGGGCCTCTCACTATTGCGGCCTCTCTCCTTGCGGAGCACAGGCTCCAGACGCGCAGGCTCAGTAGTTGTGGCTCACGGGCCTAGTTGCTCCGCGGCATGTGGGATCTTCCCAGACCAGGGCTCGAACCCGTGTCCCCTGCATTGGCAGGCAGATTCTCTACCACTGCGCCACCAGGGAAGCCCAAAAAACTACTTCTTGAATAAATGAATGAATGATCATCTGGTAAGGATTACCTCAGTTTGCATTCCCACCAATAATGAAAAGAGCTCTCATATCCTCAGTCAGCTAACTTTTAGGCAAAAATTCTACATATTCCATAAATGGTCAATTATTTTAAAAAAATATATTTTAATAGCTTAAGCAGATAAAACTACCTAAAGGAGTCACTCAGTCTCACCAGTGTTAAAAGCATGTGATGTTAATTTACCTACTTCATATGTAAATGACCAATAGAAATATGATGCAAGCCACTTAGTAATTTTAAATTTCTTAGTAGCCATAAGAAAAAATATAAAAATAACTGGGTGAAATTAATTTTAATAATATATTTCATTTAATCCAATAAAATATTTTCACTTCAACATGTGGTAAATATAAAAAAGTATTACAGTTTTGCATTCTCTTTTTCATAAGTCTTCAAAATCCAGTGTGTTTTACACTTAGAGCACATCACAATTCAGACACTAAATTTTCATCAGAAATACTTGACCTGTGTTTAGATTTCATAACATTTACAGCTATTCCATACTCAAAGGTGTTCCAAATACTCACATCTAAATTGTTCCAAATATACTACAAAGTTTTCCAATAACTGAATCAAGTATCATTTTTAAAATTTTAATTCAAATAAAATAAAATTCAATTCTTCACGGCACTAGTCATACTTAAATGCTCAATAGCCACATGTGGCCAGTGGCCGCTGTATCAGACAGCATTGCAGAGGCCAGCTCTTTAAATGAGTGTCTTTCGTATGGCCTATTAGCATTTAACAAGTTATTGCATAAGTTAGACCTTATTACCCCTGTTTTCAGATGAAGACACGGAGGCTCTGAGAAGTTATCACTTATATAAGATCACACAGCTAGGAATTAGTTAAGACTCAGATCTAGGCATTTTGACTCCAGAGGCTGAATCCTTCTCCCTGTCCCACTAGCTAAAAAAAAAGCAAAGAAACAGCAAAATGGAACATCTGTGTTAGGTGTGCAGATATCTGGGACTTTCCTAGACACTTTGCTTTCATGGCATATGGTTATGGCTACCATGTTGCCCAAATTAAAAACATAGACACATGGTTTCGACAAAAGATTTTTGCACTTCTTTCAGGTGTGAAAGACAGTGAGAGAGACATAATTAGGAAACCAAAATGTTGGAATTTGAAGACATTTCAATAGTTTATGGTGGTAGTTTCTAACTTCTTTTAAGCAGCAGAACCCTTTTGTCCCTGAGATCTTAGAAAGAACCCAAATATATAAAATCAATGAAAGTGAAGCTGCTCTATTAAATCATAGGTGAGGGAGTTCCCACTCCACATCCCCCTCTGCCACCCCCTCCCCTCACCATGGAAGCCTCTGAAGTAACACCCCAGAACCCCATGACCCCACCTTCTAAGTAAAGCTAAAAACCCCTGAACATTATATATAAAACAAATATAAGAAGACTTAGGGGACTTCCCTAGTGGTGCAGTGGTTAAGAATCCACTTGCCAATGCAGGGGACACGGGTTCGAGCCCTGGTCCAGGAAGATCCCACATGCCGCGGAGCAACTAAGCCCGTGCACCACAACTACTGAGCCTGTGCTGTAGAGCCCACAAGCCACAACTACTGAAGCCCGCGCACCTAGAGCCCATGCTCCTCAACAAGAGAAACCACTGGAATGAGAAGCCCACGCACCGCAATGAAGAGTAGCCCCAGCTCGCCACAACTAGAGGAAGTCCGTGCGTAGCAATGAAGACCCAATGCAGCCAAAAATAAACAAATAAATTTATTCAAAAAAAAAAAGGCTCAGAAATGTAGACAGAAGAAGGTAGACAAGCTAGAGACTTTAGGGCCTGAAGAAAAACATGGTGGTGAGTTCCTGGTTTTTTGGCTATTTGGTTTTGCCTCAAATATCCCAGTCCAGGTACTGCAGAAGCTGGCAAACTGGAAATGCCAATGGGCACAGACAAAAAGAAGCCCCCCAAAAGCCCGCCCTCTCTAGCCAAAGGACCATGAAAGAGACAGCCTAGAAAGACAGAAAAGTTTTCGACAATGCATTCTTCAACAGGTAAACACCATAGAAAAACTGCTACTGCCACTGCCATCTTCATCAGCAAAAGAAATGATGGGAAACCCATACTTCCACACTCTCCAGGCTGTCACAAGGCACTGAAAGTGCCCCAGAAGGGTGTTGTCAGAGAAGACCAAGTAAGGACCCGGGCTAAAGATGGCTCACCCAGCTCCTGGTGTCAGTGGAGACCACATGGGGAACCTTGACTTCCATTCCCACCTGGCAGGAAGGAGGCACCTCCCTCCTTCCCACTGGAGTGGGGTCAGAGGGGGTCTAGCAGAGAGTCAAGACTTTCACCACCACCCTGTGGTAATAAGGCCTCTCACCCATGTTGTCAGTGGAAGCTTTGTGGAGAGCAATAAAGAGGCTCCCCTATTCCTCTCAGCCAGGGTAGTTGGCAGAGGCCCAGTAGGGAAGGAGCCTGAACTCCCACCTCAACCCTGCAGTAATGAAGAGCCCTCCCTGCCCAGGTGTCAATGGAGGCCAATGGAGAACCTGGATTTCTACCCCTACCTAGCAGTAACAAGGCAGCACACACACCCCTCCTCCCTGCTGGAGTGATGTCAAAAGACGTCAGCTAAAACAGAAGCTTTAAGTAAGATCCAGTATCTCATAACATAATACCTAATATGTCCAAGTTTCAATCAAAAATCACTCATCACACCAAGAACCGGAAAATCTCAACTCGAATGAGAAAAGACAGTGAACAGACACCATCACTGGGATGACACAGATGTTAGAATCATCTGACAAGTATTTTAAAGCAGCCATCATAAAAATGCTTCCATGGGCAATGATGAACACACTTGAATGAAAAATTAGAAAGTTTCAGCAAAGTAATAGAAGATATAACAAGGAATCAAATGGAAATTTTACAAGTGAAAATATACAATAACTGAAATTTAAAATTAAATGAATGAGCTCAACAGCAGAATATAGAGGATGGACAAGAGAACTGGTGAACTGAAAGAACAATAAAAATTACCCAATCTGAACAACAGAGAGAAAGTAGACTGAAAAAACTAAATGAACAGAACCTCAGAGACCTGTGGGACTATAACAAATAACCTAACATCTGTGTCATCAGAGTCCCAAAATGAGAGGAGAAAGAGGGTCAGGCTTTAAAAGTATTTGAAGAAATAATGGCTAAAACTTTTCCAAATTTGGCAAGAGACACAAACAGATTCAAGAAGCTGAGCAAACCCCAAATGGGATAAACCTAAGGAATTTCACACGAAGATATATCATAGTCAAACTCCTGAAAAGACAAAGGAAAAATCTTGAAAGCAGTGAGAGAGAAATGACACATTACCTATAGTGGACAACAATTCGAATGACAGCAGATTTCTCATAAGAAACTAGGGAGGCTGGAAGGGAGTGGCACAAAATTTCTCAAGTGCTAAAGAAAAACAAAGAAACTGCTAGAATTCTACATCCAGTGAAAATAACCTTCAGGAATAAAAAAGGTGGGCTTCCCTGGTGGCGCAGTGGTTAAGAATCCGCCTGCCAATGCAAGGGACGTGGGTTTGAGCCCTGGTCCGGGAAGATCCCACATGCCGCAGAGCACCTAAGCCCATGAGCCACAGCTACTGAGCCTGCGTTCTAGAGCCCGTGAGCCACAACTGCTGAGCCCGTGTGCCACAACTACTGAAGCCCGCACACCTGGGGCCCATGCTCCGCAACAAGAGAAGCCACCGCAATGAGAAGCCCGCGCACCACAACGAAGAGTAGCCCCAGCTCGCCGCAACTAGAGAAAGCCTGCACACAGCAACAAAGACCCAACACAACCAAAAAAAAAAAAAAAAAAGAAAAAAAAGGTAATAAAGACATTCTCAGATGAAGGAAAAATAAGGGAATCTGTCACTAGCAGACCTATGCTAAAATAATAGCTAAAGGACATTCTATAAACAGAAAGGAAATGATAAAAGAAGGAAATCTTGGAACATCAGAGAGGAAGGAAGAATAATGGAAAGAATAAAAATGTGGATAAATACAATACACCTTCCTTTCCTTCTTGAGTTTTCTAAATTACGTTTTACAGTTGAAGCAAAAATTATAATACTGCCTGGAGTTCTCAGTGTATGTATAGGAAATATTTAACACGATTATATTATCAATGGGAGAGGATAAAGGAACATAAAGGGAAGTGAGATTTCTACACTTCACTCAGACTGGTAAAACACTGAAACTAATAGAGTGTGATAAGTTATATACATGTAATATAGTAATTAGAGCAACATTTAAAAAGTTATTCGGAGAGATACACTCAGAAACAATAAATCAAATAAATACAAATTAACCACAAAAACACAAATAATTCCATTCAAAATGGAATTCTAAACAATGTTCAAGTAACTCATAGGAAGACAGGAAAAAAAAACACAGAGAGCACAAACAGAAAACAACAAAAAAAGTGACAACAACAACTTCTTTCAAGAATGTAGAGTAACTGGATCTCTCTTACATTGCTGGTGGGAATGTAAAATGGTACAGCCACCCTGCAAAATAGTTTCACAGTTTCTTAAAAAGCTAAATATACGCTTAACTTATGACCCAACAGTCTTACTCCTGGGCATCTATCGTAGAGAAATGAAAACTTATTACCACACAAAAACCTGTACGTGGTTTTTCATAGCAACTTTATTTGTAATAGTCCAAAACTGGAATCAACCAAGATGTTCTATGATAAGTGAATGATTAAACAAACCGTGCTACATCCATACCATGGAATCCCACTCAGCAATAAAAAGGAACAAACTATTGATAAACACAACAATTTGGATGAATCTCAAGGACACCATGCTGAGTGAAAAAGGCAATCTCAAAAGGCCACAAGACTGTATGATTCCATTTATGTAACATTCTCAATATGACAAAAGTATAGAGACAGAGCAAATTAGTGATTGCCAAAGGTTAGGGCTGGTGTGGGTAGAACTATAAAGGAATAGCATGAGGGAAATCTTTGTGCTGATGGAACAGTTCTGTATCTTGATTGTAGTTCTTTCAATCAATCATTATTTCAAGATAAAAAGTTTTTTTTAAATGGTCAGACTGAACCATATCAAATGTCAGTAAGAAGGTTAGAGTATAAACTGATACAATCACTTTGGAAAACACTTTGGCCATACCTACTGAATCTAAATGTGTGTGTGTGTGTGTGTGTGTGTGTGTGTGTGTGTGTGTAGCCAAAAGGTACACACACACACACACACACACACCCCTTTTGATTTGACAGCTCCACTCCTTGGTATATACTCAAGTGAAATGAGAGCATGTGTCCACCAAAAGACCTGTAAAGGAACACTCATAGTACTTTTATTCATAATATTCAAAACCTAGAAACAACTCAAATATCCATGACCATTAAAATGGATGAGTAAATTGAGGTGTATTCATACAATGGAAACGACACAGCCATGAAAAGAACTGACTACTGCTACACACAACCACCAGAGGAATCTTAGAGGCATTTTGCTGAGCAAAAGAAGCCAGACACAAAAGAACACATACATATTGTATGATTCTGTTTGCGTAAAATGCAAGAACTGACAAAACTAACCGATAGAGGTGATAGAGGTCAGAATACTGATCATCTCAGGAGAGTAGTATGGGTATTGACTGGGAAAGGGCAGGAAGGCGCCTTCTGGGGCTACGGGTATGATCTATATCTTACTCTGGGTGGTGTCTACGTGGGTGTATACCTATGTGAAAATTCATCAAGCTCTACATGTAAGATTAGAGCACTTTACCATATGTAAGGAAAACCTCAGTAAAAAGTAAAAAACAAAACAAAACCAAAAAATGACAAACCGAGCCGCTGGTATTGGGGGACCGCTCTGCAATGTCTGGGCTATCGAGTCATTTTGAATGCAGCACTGAAGTGAGGAGTGGTGTGTGATGGACACCGATACACCTTCCTGCCCTTGGTGGCAGCATTTAAGCTCCAAATCTGGTGTCCCTAACTCCTCAGTCCAAGCCGAGGGGTTATGTTATACTATACATTTACTTACCTCAGTTAAAGAAGTTATCACACCTTGGGTGAATATCTATTTAAAAATATTTGCAGGGAGAAATGTGGCACAGTGCTTAGGCATGTGGGCTGTGGAGTCAGATTACATTGCCTGGGTTTGAATCCCTATTCTGTCACTTACTAACCCTACTTTGGGCAAGACCTTCAGCTCTGTGGCTCTTCAGTTTCCATCTCACAGGGTTATGATAGCCAGTAAACTCTAAATTAAATTTAGGTAAAGTATGCAAGATAATATGCCAGTGTCTCACACTTGAGGGCAGGAAGCAAATCTGATTCATTCCTGTGTCCTAAGTACTTAATACAGTACTTGCCACACAGCAAATGAAAGTATAGCCTAATGGTTAAAAGAAAGGACTCTGGAGCCACAGAGACTCAGGTGTTCAAAACCCAGCTCTCCTACTTACCAGCTGTGTGGCTTTGGGCATACAACTTAACCTCTCTGATGTCAATCCCCTTATTTATACAAAGAGAGAATTAAGTGACAATTCATAGAAAATGCTTAGCACAGTGTCTGATGCATAGTAGAAACTCAAAATTATTAGCCTAAAAATAAATATCTGTTTAACTGAATTGAGCTGTAAAGGGGTTACAGCTGAATCTACAAAATGAACAATTGTACTTCTCTGAGTAATCTGAGCCTAAAGTCTACATGGAGTTTAGGAGAAAATATTTGCCCCCAGAGTATCCATCATAGTTGAAGTGTATAATGTACCACTGGGGGAAGGTAAACTTCTTTTACTTCAGACTCAGCCTCTGAGGGGAGAGATGTGAGCTGCTTTCACTGGTGAGCCAGAGGAAGGGGAAGGAAAAGCTGTCCTTTGCATCCGCGTCTTCTGGATAAAGGCTAACTACTCTGTGGAGGCTGGTGGGTGGCACTGGGCCTACTGAGGGATATTGATTTGCTCTTTCCAGGAAGAAATGCACATTACTCATTTTTTAATAGGCTGTCTTGTTCTGTAAGGCAACTCCTGTGACTTTGAAATAACTCGTTTGTGTGGTTTAGCTATTGGCTGCTTTGGAGGGGAGGTGTGCTGCTTTGATTAAGTGGGTACACAGGAGAGCTCTGTCCTCGGTCCCATGGTTAATGGAGAAAATGTCCTTAGTCCTGTTCTCCGTCTGCTGATCCCTCGACTCTCATAGTGCACAGTCTCCCCAGAGCTCCTTATGACCGATAACTTGTCCTGTGGCGCTGTCCTCTCCCATACGATCAAATGTGTCATTCTACACATTGGTTTGAAAAGTTCCTGGTCCAGTATCATTTCTCTTGGCGCTGTTTTATTTGGCCCTCACAACAACAACCCGGTGAGGTGACATACAGACCTATTTGCACTGCCGAGAAAATTAAGGCACAGGGGGTAGAAAAGGGAGGACAAAAAGAATAGGAGTCGGCCAGCCTGAAGAAGGAGGAGCTGCAGAGGCATTTAGGACCGAATTAATCATTTAATTAATTAGTTAAGTAATACTATGCAGCAGATGGTGCTTTTTCTACTAAGAAAAAGACAGGGAAAAATAGACATCTTGAAACACTGCGAATCGAAATCAGATACTTAGGAACACTTTCCCAAAATATACTAACACAACTTTATGGAGCAGAGATTCCAAAAAGTTGTGCTAAATATAATTTCCTTCTATATTCATGAGTTTATTCATGAAATATTTCTATAAATATCCATTGCATGTGTCTTAACTGCAAGACACACTGGGGAAGTGGAAAACTGAAGAAAAAACATGTGACCTGAAGAAGTTTACCGTAGAGTAGAGGAGACTTTGTCTGTTTGTTTGTTTGTTTTGGCCGCACTGTGTGGCTTGTGGGATCTTAGTTCCCTGACCTGGGATTGAACCTGGGCCCACGGCGGTGAAAGTGCCGAGTCCTAACCACTGGACCGCCAGGGAATTCCCAGAGTAGAGGAGATTTTTTTTTTTTTTAAGGAATTCCTTTATTTTTATTATCTATTTATTTATTTATTTATTTTTGGCTGTGTTGGGTCTTCGTTTCTGTGCGAGGGGTTTCTCTAGTTGCGGCAAGCGGGGGCCACTCTTCATCGCGGTGCGCAAGCCTCTCACTATCGCGGCCTCTCTTGTTGCGGAGCACAAGCTCCAGATGCGCTGGCTCAGTAGTTGTGGCTCACGGGCCCAGTTGCTCCGCGGCATGTGGGATCTTCCCAGACCAGGGCTCGAACCCGTGTCCCCTGCATTGGCAGGCAGACTCTCAACCACTGCGCCACCAGGGAAGCCCTAGAGGAGATTTTAAGGTACACAACTAAAACAATATGGAAAGTGACTTTAGGTTTTCAGAGGAGGGGGAGGACCATGGGAGCAGTAAGCAAAGGCACCTCTGAGCCTAGAGCAGTTCAGATTTGCACAAATGGGGAGAGTGTGAGACCCCACCAGAGAAAGGGGCTGGCATAAATAAACACATCAGAAACCAGAAACACAGAACTTTTCTCCAAGTGTCAGAATGACAACAGCTGAGCCCATGACTGCTGAGGCCCATGTTACAATGCCTGAGGGAAGGAACATGAACTCAATTCTCTCATAATGTAGGTTCTCTGCTTGGGCTACACATTGTGCAAATTCAAAGTGGTGTTTGTATGCTTTCTGGAAGCACTGGCGCGATTCTCTGTAGCAGAGATGCGGCAGAGGAACCTTTCCTAATCATAGCTGGGTGCTCTTAATGATAGTATAAATTAGTCCCAGTGAAGACTCTCAGATTAGGCCTGATTGGGCTTTGCAACTTCTGACCCCAGAAATAATTTGGTCTAGAAGGCCGCTTCGAAAACCACCTGGGGTTTCCAGCCACCAGGTTTTGTACCATCCAAGATTCGTGTAGCCTTGTTCGGTGCTCCTGAACGTGGATAGCTGTACAGTTCTGGGCTGAGAGTTCTCACCTACCCGGGATTTGTCCCAGGCAGCTGTTCTCCTGGCTGTCTTCACTAGGTGACGTTTTCTATTGTTGCCCCTGCTCAAGGGATAAACCTGGAGATGAGGTGTAAACTCCCTTCCCAGCAGGCCATAGGACAGGGGATTAGGAAGCCACCTGCTTTGTGCCCTCATGGAATTACTGACCGTAGTGGCCTGGAATGGCCTCTGCAGTTATTTTTAAGCCAAGTAGTTGAGAATTAGTCATCACCTAGAATTTAATATGTGTGTTTGTTGGCTTCCTAGCAGAAAACTTTGCCCACTACATATTTACCCTTGGGTGCAACATATAATAAAACTGTACTGTTTTGTAATAGTTGCTCATATCACAGTCCAGGGTGATGGATCACCCTGAGCCTTTAGCTGCTCACTTTGGTCTCCAAAAGGGAAGTGATTCATCCCACTAGTAGGCTTGGCTCAAGATCGGCCCTTATCTAGATACCCTCCCTCTCAAACCAAGAGCCATCAGGGTTTTCTCTCTGTATCAGCAGGAGGGATATAAGAGGCTTTCTAGCTTGGGGGGAATGCCCACAGGATCAAGGCTTGTTGGTTTCCAGGACCTATATTGCTTCCTGGATGGGTAGTTTGGCCCCTGACCACTACTCTCCCTGCCACTTGGTTCCTGTGGATTCTCTGGCTCTTTACTACATGGCCACCCTTTGAAAGACCTCTCGCCTTTCTGGCAGCTCAGTCTCCCCATCTGTCTGCTCTGCTCCACCCTCCCTGGAGCTCCTGCAGTCTTTCTACAAAGGGACAGTTCACCTGGCTCCTGGCCCCTACTTCTGGCTTCACTGTGGGCCTGAATGAATCTCAGCACCTTACAGCAGAGCCACGTGGTCCGTCTCTTCCGACCCTTTCTTCTCCTTGCACTTGGCTCTGATCCTTGCCTTAGCCCTCTGGATGTGGCTACGTGTCCTGTCTTAGCAAACACTTACTGCCTGTGTTGGTACTACTGACACCATATCCACATGTAAAAACGGTCTAACTCAGCAGTCCCACTCCTAGGTATATATCCAAAAGAACTGAAAGCAGGGACTCAAACAGATCTCTGTACACAAATGTTCATAGCAGCACTATTCATAATAGCCAAAAGGTAGGAACAACCCAAGTGTCTATCGACAGATAAATGAATAAACAAAATGTGGTCTGTCCATACAATGGAACATTATTCAGCCATAAAAAGGAATGAAGTTCTGACACATACTATAGCATGGATGAACCTTGAAAACATTATGCTAAGTGAAAGAAGTCAGGCACAAAAGGATGAATATTATATGATTCCACTTATATGAAATATCTAGAATAGGCAAATTCATAGATAGAAAGCAGAACAGAGGTTACCAGGGGCTGAGGGGAGGAAGAAATGAGGAGCAGTTGTTTAATGGGTACAGAGTTTATATTGGGGATGATGAAAAATTTGGGGGTATAGATAATGGTGATGGGTACAGAGCATTGTGAATATAATTAATGCCACTGAATTGTACACTTACAAATGGTTAACATGACAAATATTACGTTATATATATTTAACCACAATTTTTAAAACTGTTTTTTAAAAAAAGCAGTCCCCATCCCAGCATGAGTTATCCCAAATGGGCTTTCTCCTTTTGGTGCCCTGCACCCACTTTGCCTCTCAGTACATCTGTGGACAGTAGCTGGCACATAGAAATGCTCAGATGTTAAAAAACAGATGAGCTTACATAAGGATAGAATTGACTATACACTAAAGGCCTTGCCATTTCCAGCAGAGTTCATTCAGCCGGATTGCCACGGCCTTGCAGACTTACAAAGACAAATATACTCATAAGGGCCTGCGTTTCTTAAGACAGTGGAGAGAAGCAGCAGAGTGCATTGAAAAAGGGATAAGGCACCTTGCATTTGCCAAAGAGGGAACACAGAGCTCATTCCTCCACCCCCATTCCTCAAGCTCCTTTCTTGGATCAGCACGATCGTAGGAGAAACTTCATCCGTAAACAGCCATTCTGTCCCTGGCACTGGTGCTTCCCCAAGAAGGCAGTGTCTCTGGAATTTGTCCAAGAGCAAAATGGATTTTTAGGGATCAAAGACTTAATTCACATGAAAAGCAAGGTTTACAGCTGGGAAGAATTACTGTTTAGTGCTTTTTTTACCTCTCCTTTCTGTAATTTATTTCTGGTGTGTTAGAAAACCCGGGGCGGGGGGGCGGAATTAATGCGCTTTTAAAAAAATTAAGATGGGCTCCAATGAAATTTTCATTATACTCCCCGAACCTCAAATTTAGAAAGACACCGTGAGTACTTATGAAAATGTCCCTCAGTGGTCTAAATAATTTCTTTAAGTTGTACTCTATAATTTTTATTGCGTCTCCAAGTTTAAAATTCACTTCCTAAAATACGTAAATAGCAGTGTCAGGCAAAGGTTCACCACTCCATTTTGTACACAAAAAATAGAAACCCAGAAGGGACCAGTAGCAGCCTACTTTGGTTTGTTTGTGAGAGAGACAGGACTAGAGCCAAAACCTCCTCAATCTTCAAATCCAGGCCTCTTTTCCAAAATACCATGCTGGGGCTTCCCTGGTGGCACAGTGGTTGGGAATCCGCCTGCCAATGCAGGGGACGTGGGTTCGATCCCTGGTCCGGGAGGATCCCGCATGCTGCGGAGCGATAGGCCCGTGCGCCGCAACTACTGAGCCTGTGCCCTAGAACCTTCGAGCAACAGCTACTGAAGCCCGCACGCCTAGAGCCCGTGCTCCGCAACAACAGAAGCCACCGCAATGAGAACCCACGCACAGCAACGAAGACCCAACGCAGCCATAAATAAATAAATAAATAAATTTATTTTAAAAAAAAATACCATGCTGAACAGATGCAATGCAGGGATTAAGATCAGGTTTATTGGCCAAGATCAAAATGACGTCAGCAGCATGAGAAAATCGAAGTAGCGAGGCACTTAGAACTCAGATTTTCAGCCCTGAGAGGAGCTGTTTCTGGGCTTTAACCTTCCAGGCTGTGCGAGTCCCAGCCAGCGTGGGCCCACCTGTCAGCCATGCTGCGATGCCACCTCAACCGAAGGTCTAGCAGGGAGACATGCATAAGGCAGAACTGGGCGAGCCTGAGACCAAGGGAGCTGACCTTGCCTTGGGTGGCCTCTAGTTCAAATCACAATGTTCCAAATAATAGGGAAGCCTTGGGTCTGGAAGGACAACACAGAAGGGGTGCAGTTCAGTGAATGGGACAGCATGGCAAGAATCTCTGGCCAGATTCTCCATCTGAGTGCCGGAAAGTGGGGCATCCTTGGGCCTTGGCCAGTGGCTCAGGATAGTCAACTCCAGCACCTTGGAGAGAGGGAAATGCAAGGGCTGGTAAGGCTACCAATACCTGATCACACAAGGGCCTGACTCGGGGCCAAAGGGTGTGCAATCAGGAGAAAAGACAGCAGTTCATGTACACAAACTAGACATACAGGGTGAGAGTTAAGGGATCACTTGGAAATGCTTCTGGCTATAAGTGACAGAAAAACAGCTAACAGTGGCTTAAACCTTAAGAGCATCTGTTGTTTAAAATAAAAAATAAAGAGTCCAGAGATAAGCAGTCCCAGGATTCGTTCAGCAGCTCAACAAGGACATAGAGATTTCAGGTTTTTTCCATCCTTCCCCTCTACCATTCCTCGGAATATTGGATTTCTTGCCTTTGGACTTGCTATCTAATGGTCACAAAATGGTCACCACAGCTATAAGCATCATATCCTCACATAACTGTCCCCAAAGGCAGAAAGCAGGGGAAAATATTTCTCCAAAGAGTTCTCCTTGTGTCTCCTTGGCCAGAGCTGTGTCACATGACTACCCACGAGAACACTTGGTATTTGAGTTTGCACTTCTACAGTGTGAGGTAGGCAAAGGAAAAAGAGGAATGGTTATAGGATAACCAGCCAACAGCATCTGCCACAGCGTGGCAAGGAGGCTGCAGCTTGACGGAATATGCCGGGGCCCATGGTCTCCGCACTCAGCAGCATCCCAGACACCAGGCATGGGCAGCCAGACCAAGTCCAGATCCCCATTTCCAATAAGGATGGGGCTTCTAACACTCTTGTTCAGATGGCTCAGGGCCTGTATGGGACTAAACCTTTGGCTGAAGGTCTTTAGCATAGACAAATGTTTTCGGAACAATCTTCTTAACCTAAAACTATGTGCATGAAATACTCCCTTAGTGTAAGAAATAATGGCGAAGTCCATCATCACGCCCTTCCGGGAGCTTAGCTGCCGCCACCAGTTCACTGTCCGTCTTTGCATCGATGTCAGGAACTCCTGCCCTGGCTCCCCTCAGGTGAAGGGAGGCTTTACCATGCAGGGGCTGCCAAGCTCTACCCAGTGACAAAGTTTTGCAAAACTGTCCCCTAAGATACTGGTCTCCTCAGGCATCCCTGGGGAGGCCAGGGCCTCAGATTAGTTCCTGTGATAGGCTTTCTAGGTGTCTTGGCAACTAATGTCCTGATAAAGCAGATAGACCCTCTCCTGACAGATGCAATTCCAAATCACAGCAACTGTAACCAGAGGCAATGACAGCTAACCAGTGGTGACAGCTGACACTTAGGTAGCATTTACTATGAGCCAGGAACAGCATTTTCTATGTCCTTTATATGCCCAAACACATTTAATCCTCATAACAACCCTGTGAGTAGATACTGTTATCATGATACCCATTTTATACACGAGGGAATGGGACACAGAGAGGTTAAGGAACTTGCTCAAGGTCACACAGCTAATAAATGGCAGAGCCAGGATTTGAAGCAGGGCAGCCTGGTCCCAGAATCCATGCTCTTAACAGCCACACTGCCTCTTCCCCATGTAAACTTTGCAGTCCTTTGAACCAAACATTGAAAAACGCAGCTCACGGAGGCAGTAGGAAGCACGTGGATGAAGAAGGAATGCCGGGCAGTGTCATTTCATTCAGTCGTTGGCCCCCAGGGTCTGGTGCCTTTCCCCAGTGCTGTGGTGGTAGGTTGTGGTGGCACCCATCGGGCAGTGAGGACTACTCCATCTGGACAGTGACACGCTGTGTTCATAAGAAGCCTAAATAGACAGTATCTAATCCAAATATTTGTGAAAAGAGCAGTCCCCGTGGCTGGGCTGCTCTTGGCCAGGCAAGATCAGACATGGCATATGTTAGGGTGGAGTTGCCACTTGGGTTATACTTAACATTCCCACATAATGGAGTCTTTGTGAACTTTTGACAATACATTAACAATGCATCTTGTTTCTCACACAGTTACTTCAGAGAGATTTTATGGCTGCCTGCTGAATGCTGACATGAAATAGCTTTTGTCTCAACTGCCGGAGTCATGAGGTAACAGTATTTGAAACACAAAGCTTGTTCCTATCTGTTTTAATTACTTTGTGCCTTTCTTGTCCATGAAGTACTAAATACAAAATTCATTTTAAGGAGGCTTTTTATACATATAGATTTCCTTCAGGGCTCCTTTTAAAGGTTACTCATGACTTCATAAAATATATAAAATTTGGGTTAAAATATGAGGACTGTTTATTGGCAACACCTTTAGGTAACTCAGCCTCTGACCAGGGGAATGCCAAAATTCTAAAAGCTCAGAAATAGTATTTCACCGAATTCTGGTGTTTGGGATTTGCCTCTGGATGATGTGTGAATCACAGGGCAGGTATACAATATTTTCAGCCAAAGGGTGACTCTTTAATGACATAATCCAATTCTGGGGCTGCCATTACCTCACCTTAAGCTGATTCACTTTAATGACACACAGTGGGTGACATTAATGATATAATGCAATAAATAATAACCAGTGAATACCCTAAGTCAACCTCTTTGATAATTTTAAATTTGATTATGAAAAAATGAGCAATATAGAATAAAGACTGTTCTGCACTGCTAAGATGGAAATCGAAATTTAACATTTAAGATACAGTCCAATAGCCACCATCTTAAAATTTCCTTCTGCCCCAAGTTAGGGATAAGGAATGGCCTCCTCTGAGAGGGTAGGGTACATGGAATGGTACCAGGTAAGGAAGAACCTTCTAAGGCTCAGGTACAGAGCTAACTCTCAAGATTGGCCCTCCGCAAAAGTATGAAGTCAGGAAATTGTGCCTATCTACAATCCCCCAAATCCCTTTCTTGGCCTGGTCCCCTTCTCCTCACCCTCCTTCCTCTCTCCCTTGCTTTCTCTCTAGTGGAGGAAGGGATGGTCAGGGAAGGCCTCAAGGTCACTGTCTCTTATCTAAACTCCTGGCTCTGATGTTCCAGTTAACCAGGTTGATTAGATCCATTCAGATCTAACCCAGACTCTTAGGAAGTGAATTTGTAGCAGCATTCCAGATTAATAGCTTACAGTGGAAATGTAGTGTCCAAGCAGACCAATGGATAAGACATTCCCTCACTCGCAAGACAGCCTGCTTACAAGGCAGAAGAAAGCTGCAATAGTCAGGATCAGCTAAGTTAGCCTGTGGTAACAAACAACTCCAAAACTTCAGTGGCTGACAGCCAGCAAAGGGTATGTCTACTCACACTGTATGTCGAGCACAGCTCTGCTCCACGTCATATTCACTCAGGCTGTTGAGGCAAAAGGAAAAGAGAGATCATGAGCCACAGGGGAGGGATACTGAAGGGAGAGAAAAAAGAGAGTATTTGGGGAACAGTAATACAATCTACCACAAGTACATGGAATTATTTCTCAGAAAAGCCCTAGACTTAGAGTCAAAAAGCAGGATTCCCTTTCCAGCTTTGCTGCCTAACCACCTCTTGACCTTGGCCAAGTCATTTCACCTCTCTGAGCTTCACTTTTACAATCAGGAAAATAAGGGACTGAATTCCATGACTCTCAAAGTGCCTTCCAGCTTAGAGACCAGAGGTTCCTGATGGCTATAATAGGGACCCTCTCACCAGCCAGGGCCTGGAGCGCATTGCCAAAATTTTTCTCTAAAGACTCTAGGGACTTCCCTGGTGGTGCAGTGGTTAAGAATCCGCCTGCCAATGCAGGGGATACGGGTTCGAGCCCTGGTCCGGGAAGATCCCACATGCCGCGGAGCAACTTAGCCCGTGCACCACAACTACCGAGTCTGCCCTCTAGAGCCTGTGAGGCACAACTACTGACGCCCACATGCCACAACTACTGAAGCCTGTGGACCTAGAGCCTATGCTCCACAACGAGAGAAGCCACCGCAATGAGAAGCCCGAGCACCGCAACGAAGAGTAGCCCCCGCTCACCACAACTAGAGAAAGCCTGCGTGCAGCAACGAAGACCCAACACAGCCAAAAATAAATAAATAAAATAAATTTATAAAAATCAATAAATAAAGACTTTAAAACTCTTCGAAAAACACAAATAAACAAATGGGACCTAATGAAACTTAAAAGCTTTTGCACAGCAAAGAAAACCATAAACAAGACCAAAAGACAACCATCAGAATGGGAGAAAATATTTGCAAATGAAGTAACTGACAAAGGATTAATCTCCAAGATTTACAAGCAGCTCATACAGCTCAATAACAAAAAAACGAACAACCCAATCCAAAAATGGGCAGAAGACCTAAATAGACATTTCTCCAAAGAAGATATACAGATTGCCAATAGACACATGAAAGAATGCTCAACGTCATTAATCATTAGAGAAATGCAAATCAAAACTACAATGAGATATCATCTCACACCGGTCAGAATGGCCATCATCAAAAAATCTAGAAACAATAAATGCTGGAGAGGGTGTGGAGGAAAGGGAACCCTCTTGCACTGTTGGTGGGAATGTAAATTGATACAGCCACTATGGAGAACAGTATGGAGGTTCCTTAAAAAACTACAAATAGAACTACCATACGACCCAGCAATCCCACTACTGGGCATATACCCTGAGAAAACCATAATTCAAAAAGAGTCATGTACCAAAATGTTCATTGCAGCTCTATTTACAATAGCCAGGACATGGAAGCAACCTAAGTGTCCATCATCGGATGAATGGATAAAGAAGATGTGGCACATATATACAATGGAATATTACTCAGCCATAAAAAGAAATGAAATGGAGGTATTTGTAATGAGGTGGATGGAGTTAGAGTCTGTCATACAGAGTGAAGTAAGTCAGAAAGAGAAAAACAAATACAGTATGCTAACACATATATATGTGGAATCTAAGGAAAAAAAAAAAAAAAGCCATGAAGAACCTAGTGGCAAGACGGGAATAAAGACACAGACCTACTAGAGAATGGACTTGAGGATATGGGGAGGGGGAGGGGTGAGATGTGACAGGGTGAGAGAGTGTCATGGACATATATACACTACCAAATGTAAAATAGATAGCTAGTGGGAAGCAGCCGCATAGCACAGGGAGATCAACTCGGTGCTTTGTGACCACCTAGAGGGGTGGGATGGGGAGGGTGGGAGGGAGGGAGATGCAAGAGGGAAGAGATATGGGAACATATGTATATGTATAACTGATTCACTTTGTTATAAAGCAGAAACTAACACACCATTGTAAAGCAATTATACTTCAATAAAGATGTTAAAAAAAAAAAAAACTCTTCGGACTCTTTCAGAAGGCACCTTATTTGGCTATAAAAAGCCTGATATGTCAACTGGGTTTCCATATCTGAACCCCAGAACACAGAAGATGATGCAAGTGACTCTGTTCTCATTTCTCCCAAGGAGAGTTGATAAGTATCATTCTAGATACACAGGAAAGATAATTCATTACATAGAATGAATGCCCATAGCACACCTGGGTCTAATTCTCTCTTGAAACTCTTTTGTAATTGTCACCTGGGTCCGTTATTTGGCTTTGAAGGAGCTCAGGTCTCCCCAAACCTTGTGACAAATTCAGTGCTGTCCCCAAATGTCTGCAAATTCCTTGGAGCTCATGATTTCCTGACCACTTCTTGGTAAGATTTCCAGCTCTTCCTGAGTCTCACTCACACATTTCTTCCTATTCTGTTTTCTCCTCTCAGTCCAAGAGGGAAATAAAACCCCTTATCCTTCATTCAGTTGAGGGAAATCAGCTATGCAAAAGCAAAAGAACTCTATGTCATGTGTCCCAAAAGTTAAGAACCCAAGTAACAAAATAGATCCTTAATGCTTTGTTCCCTCAACATTTTTAAAAAATATTTATTTATTTATGTATGTATGTGGCTGCGTTGGGTCTTAGTTACGGCATGTGGGCTCTTCATTGTGGCACACGAGATTCTCTCTTCTCTCTAGTTGTGGCACGTGGGCTCTCTAGTTGTGGTGCGCAGGCTCCAGAGTGTGTGGGCTTAGTTGCCCCACAGCATGTGGGATCTTATTTCCCCGACCAGGGATCGAACCAGTGTCCCCTGCATTGGAAGGCAGATTCTTAACCACTGGACCACCAGGGAAGTCCTGTTCCCTCAACATTTAATGCCTCTGTTCTTCTGAGTGAATACTGTAATTCTTTCTATTTCAATAGTCACCTGAATATTTTTCCAGGTGAACAATCATTCTATTTGCTGTGACTCTCTTTGTTTTCAAAAGGTATACTTGAATTGCTTTTCAAAGTCATATATATTTGTTTATGAATACAAGAGTCTCCATTCCCTGTGGATCCCAGCACAATTTCTGGAAAGGGTTGGGAGGGGTGGGGTGGGCATCTTGAATTGTACTCATCAGTAAGAGAAATGGTAAAACTGTTAAGAAGTGAGGCACCACTATGGAGAACAGTATGGAGTTTCCTTAAAAAACTAAAAGTAGAACTACCATACAACCCAGCAATCCCACTACTGGGCATGTGCCCAGAGAAAACCATAATTCAAAAAGACACATGCACCCCAATGTTCATTGCAGCACTGTTTACAATAGCCAGGTCATGGAAGCAGCCTAAATGTCCATCAACAGAGGAATGGATAAAGAAGATGTGGTACATACATACAATGGAATATTAGCCATAAAAAGGAACAAAATTGGGTCATTTGTAGAGACGTGGATGTACCTAGAGACTGTCACACACAGTGAAGTAAGTCAGAAAGAGAAAAACAAATGTTGTATATTAACGCATATATGCGGAATCTAGAAAAATGGTATAGGTGATCTTATTTGCAAAAGAGAAATAGAGACACAGACGTAGAGAACAAACTTATAGATACCAAGGCAGGAAAGGTGGGGAGTGGGATGAATTGGGAGACGGGGATTGACGTATATACACTACTGATTCTATGTATAAAATAGATAACTAATGAGAACCTACTGTATAGCTCAGGGAACTCTACTCAGTGCTCTGTGTGACCTAAATGGGAAGGAAATCCAAAAAAGAGGGGATATATGTATACGTATAGCTGATTCACTTTGCTGTACCATAGAAACTAACACAACATTGTAAAGCAACTATACTCCAGTAAAAATTTATTATAAAAAAAAAAGAGCTGAGGCAAATTGATCTTTGGCTCTGGCTTGGAGCTGCTCTCCTTTCTTCTCACATGAATATGTTTTAGTAAATGTCAAATGTTTCTATTTCAAAAATTTCTGAGTCTGTGGTCTCATTGCCACATCAGTTTCAAAAGAAAACATTCCCCAAAGGCCTAAGTTTACAGCAAATACCAAGTACTGGATGACCTTGTTCTAAAAGTCGTCCCCCCTTCCACCACCGGGAATTTCTCAAGCATCCAGCCTGCTGCGTCATTACCTGTTCACCCTGCCCCTCATTCTCAGCCTCACTCTCACCCTAGTCCTTGCTTACTTGCTTACTTGCTCTGTCACTCTCTACTTCCCCTTCTCCTCTTTCCTGTCTTCACTCACTCTGGGAATTCCTATCCATTTCTATGTAGGCAATTTTCTTTGTTATCTCCTTTCACTCAATGTCCACATGCTTCATCTTCTGTCTCCCAAACAGCCTGTCAGAGGACTTAGACCTTTCCCTACACTCTGGCAGCAGCTGATATAATCAAATTTTCATCCTGCTGTGCTAGCTTAAAAGGAATCATTTGGTAGAGGTACAAATACTCCTGCTAGGATGGGTTTGACCAACCTTAGTAACCGTGTCATCAAATTTCCTATCAGTGATCTTAGCCTCCCAGTATCTGGGAACTGGGTTTCCTATCTGCTTTGGTTCTCTCCTGCTGCAAACGACACACTCCAAAACCTAGGGGCTTAAATAACCATTTCTTTCTCTTTCACCAGTCCCTTGGTTGACTGAGCTCAGCTGGGTGGTTCTCCTGCTCCACATAGTGTCATCTGGGACTGCAGTCATTTGGGGGCCCAAGTGGTCTGAAACAGTTGAGATGGCTCATTCATGTGGCTGGCAGTAAATGCTGGCTGTCCAGTGGGATCTCATTTGGGGCTGTTGACCAGCATACCTCAGTTCTCCTTTACATGGCCTCCCCATTGTGGCTTGGGCTTCTCATAGCATGGTGACTGGGTTATGAGAGGGACTGTCTCAAGAATGAGTAACGAGGCTTCCCTGGTGGCGCAGTGGTTAAGAATCTGCCTGCCAATGCAGGGGACACGGGTTCGAGCCCTGGTCCGGGAAGATCCCACATGCTGTGGAGCAACTAAGCCCGTGCGCCACAACTACTGAGCCTGCGCTCTAGAGCCCGCGTGCCGCAACTACTGAAGTCTGCGCGCCTAGAGCCTGTGCTCTGCAACAAGAGAAGCACCGCAACGAGAAGCCCGCGCACCGCAATGGAGAGTAGCCTCCACTCACCGCAACTAGAGAAAGTCCGCACGCGGCAATGAAGACCCAACACAGCCAAAAATAAAAATAATAAATCAATAAATTTATTTAAAACAAAAAAAAGAATGAGCAACCCCAGAAGAAGCATAAGCTGCCAGTCCTCTTAATGACTGGGCTCAGAATTCCCAGAATGTCAGCATAAAGCCAGTTGAAAGGCCAGCCCAGATTCACAGGGAGGGGAAATAAGTTCTACCCTTGATGTAAAGAGTGGCTTGTGCATAGCGAGAGAGAAGGAATTACTGGGGCCATCTTTGGAGACTAGCTAGCACACTGTCTATAACTCCTAGGCACCTAGTACCTGCTTCCCCAATATCTGCTGTGAGATCACTGTGATAACTAGATGTTGGAAAATCTTCTAATTATCCATGCAGGCCTACGATATTGACATTTTAGATCTTGGGCTATCCAAAGATAATCATATTCTACTAGTCCTTTCCTTGTAAACCAACCTTTTGGATTGAAATTTTCTTTGTAAAGCTCTTAGAATATTTTTTCTGCTTCTGTTCTTATTTTTAGACCCTGAGTGTATTGTTCAGCATCCAGTCTGAAAATAGAACCCAGGCCAGTTATTTTAACAGGGAAAATGTAATATAGGGGTTTAATAAAGCAGGTGTTGGAGGGTTGGAAAAGCCAAAGGGGAACACTGAGGTAACACAAAGACAATAACTGCAAGAAGTAGGTACCAGCCCTGGGGCTGAGGAAACAAAGCAAAGAAGTCAGAGTTGCTAGAGCCTCGAAGCTCAGAGGAAGGGCCCCATGGAGCTGGGGCCCAGACCTCTGAGTGGGCAGCTGCTTGGCTGGTGCTGGTGCCTCAGATGTGTGAGAAGACAGCCTCGTGGAACTGAGGAGAGCATGACGAGAGGCTCCAGGAGTGCTATAAACAACCTAGAAAGTGGAACCAATGGGTGCTGGAAGCCACAGCTACTGATAAAGTGAAGTATAGTCGCCGGCTGATGCTGGACTCAGAAGGAGCAGTCCCTTATCAGTCTCCCCGCTTTGCAGTCTCTCTCCAGTGCCCCTACAGACAGAGCCTAACAGGGACAGCTGGCAAAGCAGAGATGTTTGCAGTGTCCCCGCCCTAGCATCACAAAGAAGAGTTCAGAGTTGAGAAACAATGGCTTAATAACCTGCGCACTGTTTTCCTCTGAGTGGCAGGGGTTTTACTGAGTTATCTTCTTTCAGTGAATGTAGTTGATAATATCACTTACGGGGATTAGTGGGGGGCGGGGGGAGGAGCACAGGAATTGCTAAATCTGTGAGTGAAAATGTACTTTAATCTGCACCCCAGGGACAGTCAGTGAACACTGAAGGGCTCTAATCAATAATCCACCCTCCGGGGTAGCTTTGAAAACATGGCCATGTGAATCTGCACTGGGGCTTTTATATTAACTTAAGGGGTGTTAGAAAGAATTTCTCATTGGTGAAGTGAGTGGTGTTCGAGATATGTGATGGGCTAGAATGACTGCATGAGGCTCCCAGCTCTTGCATGGTGAGAAAATAAGAATCCAGCATACCCAGCTGCCTAACATGTTGGCACAGCATTCTGTTTGAACTGGTGTCCTGCTTCCTTCAGAAAGGACAATGGGGCCTGATCTGACTAAAAGACCTGCTCACCTGTCTTCAGAATAGTGCTGAGTCCACGTGGATTAAACCTTTGAGGCCAGGTGCTTGTCGGAATGACTAAGGAACCGACAGTAAGGTCATGGAACTCATAGGAACAGGTTGCCTGTTTGGGGACTGTTGGCTCTAAGTTACTTGTATGTTTGGCAGAATTTGGTCTGTGACGTGCTTTTACAGTAATATCCCGCCTGGTTGTAGGGGAGGAGATCCAGGACTCTCATCTGTCTCTGATCATTAAGTCTTTTCCTATATTAACCCAAAAACCTGGCAATGTCTGAGCAGCCACACTGGCTTAGATTCATTTATAAGAGCTCGAAGAGTGCTGGGGAGAGAACCCCAAGGAGTAGGTCATATTTAGGGGGCTGAGTCAGAACAGCATGGGCAGCAGATCATCCATCCATGGACATTCTCCTTCCAGGGCTTCTCCCCGGAACTTAGGTACTGTGTGTGTTGAGAAGTCATCTCTTCACCCTACAGATGATGATCCTCCCAGAACTGCCCCCTCCCTCCAGCCCTCAGCCCACTCTCCCTCACTGCCACTCCTCACCCAGGCCCTGTCCTTCTGGGCTCCTCTCTCTGGCCACCAGAACAATTCCCACCTCCACTTTGAGGGTTCACTGTCCTGTGGGTGAGTAAATGGGCAGAGTTCCCCAAGGCCATTGTTAGGTAGCTATGCCGAGAGTTTCGCGGTAACTTTTGAAATAATTGGGAGATGAAGGGTCACAACACAAAGGATGGGAGGTATTATACGTTTAGCAAGAGGCTAATCATACAGTCTAGAGTTCTCCACATCCCTGCTCCTGCGTATAAAGTGAAGTTTTCAAAGTCTCTTCATAACCATCTCCCACCACCCCCCAACACAAACACGAACACACACGCTCTGCCCAAAGGGATTACTTGATCTCATTTGAGAAATAAACAATTCAGTGTTGCCAATCATGCCTAGAACAATCAGGCCACGTTTTTAAAGGATCAGGTTTTATGTAAGAAATGCAGAAAATAAAAAAATCAATAAATGCACGGGTCAATACCGTGACCTAGGATGATTTGGGCCTTTGGGGGACATGGGAGCTGTTTGGCACCTTCGGTTGTGATTTCTGTTCTACTGTTTGGCCAGGATGGGAATTTTCCAAGGCATTCATGCAGTTCATTAAATATGTTATTGTGTTGGCTTATGTTTCTCTTTCAATTTAAGAATTCAGCTCTTCAAAAACATTTGCCTGAAATGAGTCCAAGTAGTTTAGGCCTCAGAAGCAAATCCATTTTGACTAATAAAAGACTAATTCTCTAAATAAGCAAGATGGTTTTTCTTAAATGAGACTCTAATTGTGAAATCCTATATCCTTTAATCTAGCAAATTACTAGCAGAGACATTTCTAAGCCTATGTAACTTGGATCAGATTTCTCATCATCAGAAAAAGGAATAATTTCTCTATCATCAGAATTTGAAATGAGCTGCAAGAGCATGGGCCTCAGCTGGCAATTACCTCTCGAAGTAAACAAATCCATATGCTGGGACCCTGGAAGATTTGGGTCTCTTCCATGACTTTTCCCATCCCCGCTATGCACCCTGCTACCCTCCCACACCACACCACGCACCAACCAATCACTTTCAAATCCTTAATCGGCCTTCTTGTCTGCTCTTTATTGGCGACTAGGAATGGCTCCTGTCTTTAATGAAATTTTCTTCCTCAAATTCCAGAGACAAAACATTACTGCTCATATTTTCATGCAGAGCAGCTAGTCAGGGGTGACTGATAGACTCTCCCA
Organism: Eschrichtius robustus; assembly: GCF_028021215.1. NCBI lineage: Eukaryota > Metazoa > Chordata > Mammalia > Artiodactyla > Eschrichtiidae > Eschrichtius > Eschrichtius robustus. Next base: position 19,072,406 of record NC_090845.1, read on the forward strand.
ACCCTCAAGCCAGACTGCATAAATTGACACACTCTAAAAAGGAAAATTAGCATGTAACATCTGGGTCTCTTCACTCAGAAATGCATCGATTAAAATTAGTCTCCTGGCTATAAACAATAACTTGGAGCAGTGTATCTTACAAAGGCAGATCCTACCACTCCCTCCTGGGGGAGATGCCTTTGTCCCTTGGCATCCAATCAGCCACCAGAGCTGATCATTATTCCAGCTGCATCCTTTGAATTGTTGCAAACATTATCAGCCCAGTTCTGCCTTTTTTATTGTAGCCACAGGGTAAAGTCTCTCTTCAAACTACTAGGGTCACCTGTAGGCTGTCTTGCAGTGTAGTGTGTGGATGACAAAAGCCTAACAAAGGGGAGATTTGTGTAATGAAAATAAACAGCAGAGAGGACTTTGAAAAAGGCAAAGGATATGCACATATTTCATTGGCATGAGTCTTTCGGACATGTCTATATACTAGACTTTTCAAAATAAATTACTTTGAGCAGATCCTCAAACCAAATTGTATTCTTGGTTGGTTGTCCTCACTCATGTATACATTCGTTAAATAAAAACAAAATGAGCACTCCCTGTATGCAAGGCACTAACAATGTTAGGTGCTGGGGAGAGGATGGTGAAATACATCACAGTTTGCAACCTCATGAAGGTCACACATAGCCTATCAGGGAAGACAGTCAATTAAATACGAAAAAACAATGCCTTGCGCTAAAGGCTCTGATAAAATCAAGTGTTGGAAAAAAAAAAAAATCAAGTGTTGGAGCTTTGGCAATGCAGAGAAAGAGTAACTAATTCAGTCCTACAGGAGGTGGTGACATTTACATTGATGGCTGGGAGAGGCAGATACCCTGTAGTAAGTGGGGTCGGGGTGGGGGGAGACAGAGGTGGGGAAAGGAGAAGGAAGAGTGCAGCAGCACAAGGCAGTAGCATGGATGAAGGCTTGAAAGTGAGAAATAGTATGTCCCATAATTGGACCTGAAAGATGATCAGGAGAATAGAGTGAGAAGAATGCAGTGAAGGAGGTGGAGAGGTTGCAAGAGAAGAAGGTGGAAAATAAGAAAAAATAAGATTGTGAAGGGTTTTGGACTTGACCCTAAGGTCAAAGAAAAGTAGGATTGATTGTTATTCCCAATTCTTCACTCCCTTCATGTTACAGAAGTGATCGTGCCCTCACAATGGGCAGAGTGTACGTCCCTGCCTTTGGGTTTAGCAATGTGACTTGCTTTGACCAAAGGAAAGTTAACAGAGAAGGCCAGAGGAAGCTTGAAGGAACTCACTTGGTTTGACTCCCCCTCATGTGCCCCTGCCATCAGCTATGAGAAGGATATGCTTTGGGTAGCTGCTGCCCCTTCAGCCTGGGCCCTAGGATGACAGACACTTCATGAGCTAGAACTAAACCCAACCAGAAGCCTGAGGTCCTACCCAGCTGAACCCAGCCTTGGTGAGCTGAACTGCCACCAACCCACAGACCCGAGAGCATGAAAATAATATTTCTTTTGGTAAGCCACTGAGATTTGGGATTGTTATATGGCAAAAACTGACTAAAATACAAAACCATGGCAAAATTTTCCAGAGGGGAGTGACATGGTCATCGTTATAATTTAGAACACTCCCTGGCTCCATTATGGAGAACAGACTAAAGGAGAGAGGGCCAGTTGGAAGCGGTGTAGAGACCATTTGGGACATGGTTTTGTTAATCGAGAGAGAAATGATGGTGGCCTTGCCTAGGGTGTCAGTGGGAGGGGACAGAGAGAAGTGCTAATACCTGTTTAGTATTCCTTTAGTGCAGTATTCTTGTTTTGTGGGGCTTTCTCTTTTTAACATAAAACCTATTTTCCTCTAAGACCAAGATAAGCACAATCTCTCTAAGACATTAGAGCTCAACAGCCTGTTTAGCAGTCCAGCTTCATTTGTTCATTCAGGTATTCATTCTACTGCCATTTGTTGGATGCCTGCCATGTGAATAATAAGATATGACATCCCTGCCATCCCAGCACCCACAGTTCAGGAAGCAGAGACAGACACGTAAACAAATAATTGCAATAGTATGTTGGAAGTACTATAATAAAAGTGAGAATAAAACCTACAGGAACATAGAGGAGAGTACAATCCTTTACTTTATTAATGCTCCTGGAGACATTTATATTCATTCATGTGGGCAGGGGGTTTTGTCTGTTTTATTCACTAATATATCTCAGGTACCTAAAAGAAAATGCCTAGCGCCCATAATTAGTAGATGGTTAATAAATATTTGATTTTTGTGCTTAGTTTCCCAAACTTTGGCTCAGGTTCACCCTCTGTCTCTCTCCGGTCTGGACTACCTCAGATAGCATTCCCCGGGGATCCGAGATGATGGTCAATAATTTTGAGTAACAAAGAGAGTGTAGGAGGAAAACTGAGAAGACATCGCACTGGGCCACCAGGAGGCTGCTATTGACTTTTGAGGGCAGAGTTTTGATAGAGTGCTGGGGTAGGAAACCACACTGCAAGCGCAAGCGTCCTCATCCTGCTTTTTTGGTTTTAAGTTCTCCATCAGTGGGGATTAGCATACTCGCCATATGCACTGTAGACGTGGGAAGGAAGGTACACAGCTAAGAAGGGCTAGAAGGATGGCTACTACCTTAATGGCATTTACCTTAACGAATTCACCCTGGTCTAAGTCTGGCCCTCAGTTGTTACTGTCTATGAGCTTTCTCTCAGAGATCCTGATTCATGCTAACCACAAGGGACTAAATATTATGTACTAATATCCTTCATGATTAATTTTTTTTGAGAAATATGACTATTGTGTGGACTTTTTTTGTTCTTGGCTGTCTGACCAGTATACTTTTTCCTTTAAACAAGCTATATGGGATGTCTATTTAACAGAAGGTGGCTTGAAGTATATGGAATTAGAGCAAAGAAAGAGGGTTTAAATGTTAAAATACAATCAGGTTTTTCTTAACCTGACTTAATTTCATGGTTTGAAGTGTCAGGCATTTTGGGGGGTATTTATTGAGACTCCCAGAACCTAAGGTGTACTAACGAGTACACAGGCTACAGCTGGCCCTAAAGCACTGGGGGCTACCCATCCTGAACACTGCTATCCAGAAAGAGCTAGGACTTAGTCAGTTTAGTGCACTTCATTCAGTAGGTTTTAGAGAATGTCTCCCCAGGACAGTGCGTAGAAAAGCACTGCCCATGTCTACCTAGCTCACCCTGTTTTTTTCTAGGCTCCATTGCTGGCCACCCTTGTTTCTGATTCACACTTGGGTCTCCATGAAGCCTCTGTAGGGAATTCACTACATCAAGGCCATGGGACCTTCCCACATGGAATGTTTTAATACAGCAGGGTAGAATAGGCAAATACAATTTGTTAAAAAAGAAAAACAAAAAAAAACAGCAAGTGAAGTAGTGCTAAATAAATAAAATTTGGCTGGCTCTTCTTATAAAGCTGGTTGTAGTACTACAGTAATGGCACACTGATTTTAATTGGGGGTGCACCTCCATGACAAGGGATTAGGGAAAATTTCACAAGTATTTGTTTGAACAATCTTTGGTCTTCCAATGAACCACAAAGTAAGAAATCATTCTGTCAGTGGTGTATTCACCTTTACATCTCCCCCAACTAACCCCTAATTAAGCAGTTTCAAGATAAAATTACATGGCACTGAATAAAATGTAAGCACAAGCGTACGTTTTAAGCTTATCACAATAAGCTTTGATTCTTGTCAAAACCAAGGTAAACAATATCACTATAGATCACTCTTCTTTTTTTTAATTTTATTTATTCATTTATGGCTGTGTTGGGTCTTCGTTTCTGTGCGAGGGCTTTCTCTAGTTGTGGCGAGTGGGGGCCACTCTTCATCGCGGTGCGCGGGCCTTTCACTGTCGCGGCCTCTCTTGTTGCAGGGCACAGGCGCCAGACGCGCAGGCTCAGTAGTTGTGGCTCACGGGCCTAGTTGCTCCGCGGCATGTGGGATCTTCCCAGACCAGGGCTCGAACCTGTGTCCCCTGCATTGGCAGGCAGACTCTCAACCACCGCGCCACCAGGGAAGCCCTAGATCACTCTTCTTGTCAAAAATCAGCCTAACCCAGGCACTTACTGCTCTACAGGTTATTGGAACAGAGTAGCTGTTTTCTCTTCTCCCCACCCCCCACCCCGCTGCGTTGGGTCTTTGTTGCTGTGCACGGGCTTTCTCTCTAGTTGCGGCGAGCGGGGGCTACTCTTCATTGCGGTGCGCGGGCTTCTCATTGTGGTGGCTTCCCTTGTTGCGGAGCACGGGCTCTAGGCGCCTGGGCTTCAGTAGTTGCAGCATACGGGCCCTAGAGCGCGGGCACTTCATTAGTTGTGGCTTGCGGGCTCTAGAGCGCAGGCTCAGTAGTTGTGGCACGCAGGCTTAGTTGCTCCACGGCATGTGGGATCTTCCTGGACCAGGGATCGAACCTGTGTCCCCTGCATTGGCAGGCGGATTCTTAACCACTGTGCCACCAGGGAAGTCCCCAGAGTAGCCATTTTCAATGGATGGTTACATCAGAGTCAACTGGTAGAGTGAGAACAGCAGCTATCTCTTACAACTTTTAACACCCTAACCAGAAAAGGAAGTCCTTTCATATTTGTTTAAATCCCTTGGTTTGTTAGTGTTGCTACTAAAATTGGTACGTGGTTTCCAGTTTGTCGTTTTTCTTTTAAGGTATCTATCTTCTTCAGATATCTGGTTGTTTTGGCCTATGAACGCACATTCCCATAGAGGTACTGGCTACTTGGCCTGGTAATATCTACAGGTAATGACTGAAGGCCAGCCCCTAATCTGGGTCAGCTCCGAAGTTCAAGGGAAGTAGCAAAAAAAAGTACTCCCTATAAGCAAATCCTCAAGGAAGGCACTAAATATATTATGTGCTGGGGACAGGATGGTGAAATAGAGTCCGTCACCTGTTAACTCTCGTCTCACCAAACAAATTCTTGGGTTAGAGGTACACCTTTGAACCCACTTGGAGAAGGCAGCCTCCATCAGCTATGAGGGTCTGCAGGGAGTGGGGTGATCGCCCAAGGTCAGGCAGTGCACCCTGCCCTCAGCCACTCCGCACCCCAGAAGTGCCTGGGCTCTACTTAAATTACTCCCCTGACCCCACTGCAGCCACAGCTGCATGGCTGTGTGTGTGTGTCCCTCAGAAGTCCTGCATTTGCTTTTTCCAGGAGCCCTGAAAGTGTCCCAGCCTGGGACCATTTCATATACTAATTTCTCAGTTCGGGGCTGCCAGACCACACAGCTAGTGTAAACACAGAAAGAAAACCACCTGAGGAAAGGTGGTGATTATTAGTTCCTATGGAGATTCTACATGTGTGGGGCTTTTTTTATACATATATGTGTTTTTTTTTTTTTCTCCACTCAAAGCTCAGACAAGGGCAGACAAACTTCTTTGTTTTCTGCCTCAGCTGATGGATGGCTTTGCTTTCTACTCCACTGTAGCGTAATCAGGGTCCCAAGTCTGTACAAGGTTTTTAGTTCCAATTCCCCATCTTGTCTGTGCCCAGAGCTTTTTCTCTGTACCCCAAAAGCTGTTAAAACCCAAGCCCAAAGATACGAGTACTTGGTTACGAAGATGGGCGTACTCTCTTCCTCTTCCAGGAAAAATGAAGTGTCAGCAGCCACTCACCATGGGCAACTGTAGGTCTGGCTCTGATGTTGGCCCTTCAGTTTTTCCCTTACTATCCTAACTATGCATTTAAAAGGATGCTTGCCTTATTTTATCTGCCACTTCTAGGTGGATAAAAGGGATAAAAAAGGATAAAAGGAGCAGAAAGGCTTGCAGATTATCCAAACTACCACATGGCCGAAATGCAGGTGCTGTCGAAGCTGAGGGAGCATGTAAACATGGGCGTGTCCACACTCCATCCTCAGAGTCCCAGCCTTGCATCTGGCCAGGGGCCAGGGTCGGGGTACTTTGAAGACACACCCCCACACCAAGCAATTCTGGTGTGTGTACCGGCTTAAGAACCACTGGAACACAAAATCGCAAGCTTGGATAATCATATCGTGTGAGGGGACTGTTTATATTTTGCAGGAAAATATGCTTTGCCTATCTTTCAAAAGAAATGAAACATTTATTGGCATCTACAAAGATAAAATGCTTTTGCTACAGAGGATTGCCTTTTGGTGGTTAGTTCTTTTTACAGCCAATTGGATGCAGAAGACCCTGTTGGAATTATGTATCATTATATAGTGGACAATTCCATTTTCTAAAAGGGTAAGAAAAAATAGATGTTTACCTCATGTTTCCTGCTTGAAAACTCCTTGGCCAAAATTTTGCTGGGCTCTGAGAACATTTTAAAACTTTTATATCATTTGCTTTGGCCTGTCAATATGCTGAAAACCAGTATCAGAGATTTTGACCTTTGGCAGTTTTTTAGCTGAATGGATAATAATTCAGCAATTTTTAATTGTGTCACTGATAAGATAACTAATTAGATGAAAATTTTCAAGTGCCAAGTACAACTGCTATCTAATTTGCAGTTCTTACCAAAACCCATTAAATCTGAATAGATAAAATGTCCACTGTGAATATTGTACAGAATATTGTACAGAATTTGTACAGAAGGTACAAATTAAATTTTTCAAGTCACCTATCAGAATTATTTTGACACAATTTATGCTTTGTGTAAAAGTAATAAAAATCTAAATTTAAAAATTAGCTTTCTGTAAATTTTATTAGTTATCAAAAAATATTAGAAAATAAATGCAGAATTTTCTTCTCAGTTATTTTGTTGACAGTCCTCATTATCATATCTAAGCAATGTGTTCTTGCCCCAAATTGAAGCAATCAGAAATCTATATTCTATATACAATGTGTTTTATATATGGTATCTCATTTATTCCCTGCAAGAACCCCCTGCTCATATTATCCACATTTTACAAATGAGAAATGAATTTGCAAGACCACACAACTGATAGGTAGCAGAGTTGCAATTTGAACCCAGGCCATTGAACTCTAGAGCCCATATGCTTAACAACAAAACTGCATGGCTCTTAAATTTAAAAACTAAAAAGCAAAAACACACAAGCAAGAAACCTACTTAAGGAACATTCTAGGATCACAGTGTTTAACATCAAGTTTTGTAGGCTCGATCCCTCCAAATATATCCCAAATCCAATTACGTCTCACTGCCTTCACTGCTTCTCACTGGGACATTGCAGTAAGGGACCTCAGTGGCCCTCATGGCACAGTGTTGGTCTTGGGATCAGGAGTATAGACATCACCTGGAAACTGGTTAGAAATGCAGATTCTCTGCCCTCCAAGTCCCAGACCTGCTGACTCAGAAAATCTGGGGGTGGGACTGGCGAGCTGTGTTTTAACAAGCCCTCCAGTGGAGTTTGATGCACCCTCAAGTTTAACAACTGGCTTAACAGAATGATGCATTCGTCCAGTCTTCTGACAGCTTTGCCTACTTCAGACAGTCTCTACTGAACGATCCATCTTCTAAGAGAGAGTGTTCTGTCTTTATGGAATAAAGTTTCACCTTCAAGAACACAGTGATCTTCTTGAATTCTTCTCAAATATGTTCTTCCTGCAACAGCTGAACTGGATCTGCACAAATCCAAAACCTCAGGCCTCTGACCCTGATAATTTCCAAGGCTTCATGTACCCAGTCTATGCATAGAATCTTTTATACTGAAGCAGAGTTTAACAACAAAAATAATTTTAAAGGATTTCTGATGTCTGCTTGTGCCCCTCAAAGAACGTTAAAGGTAACTAAGATTAACGGACTGAAAATATCAAGTCCTTGCATGTCAATAATATACAATAAGTCTGGGGGAAAATTTTTTTTAATTTTAAAAATATCAAGTCTAGACAAGGACAGGGAGCAGCCAGAACTCTCTTGCATTGCTGGTGGAAATGTACATTAGTACATCTGCTTTGAAAAACTGTTTGGCAGCAAATACTAAAGATGGAGATATGTCCACTCTAGGATCCAGTAATCCCACACCTGGACATATACCCAACACAAATGAGTGATTACGTCCACCATCACATATATACAAGAATGTTCATAGCGTTGTTATTCGTAATAGCCAGACACTAGAAACACCCAAATGTTCATCAAGTATAGTCCAGAGAAATAATTTGTGAAATACTTCACAATGGTAAAAAAATAATAACCTGCTTTGCTACCTACAACAATACTGATCAATCTTACAGATGTAATGTTGAGTGAAAGAAGGCAGACACAAAAGAGTACCTACCATATGATTCCATTCTTATGAAGTTAAGTAAACAGACAAAAACTAATCTATGGTGAGAGAAAGCAGAAGAGTGATTACTTCTGGGGTGGTAGACTGGGAAGGGGATGAGGAAGAGCTGTGGGGTGCTGGTATGTTCTGTATCTTCATCTGGGTGGTGGTTACACAGGTGTAGACGTATGTAAAAATTCATCAAGCTCAATCCTTAAGATTTGTGCGCATGACTGTACATGAGTAACATCTCAAAATAAAAGAAAAATGTGAAATCAACAAAGATTATGAAAGTGGATCCAGATCATAACTGACAGCAACAGCCCTAGGGTCAGCTTTCCTCTCCTCCCCGATTCCCTCACACACATACTTGCTACAGTCCCTCTGACTGACCAAATCCCCAAACTCTCTCTGACATCCAGCCCTTAGTTTGTCCTTTCTCTCTCCCTTCTTTTAACCTTAACTCCAGGTTTGACTTGGCTTTTTACTAAATCCTTTTCTCTTGTCGATCTCTCAGGACCATCTCTTTCTAAGTCCATCTCGTTCTCCCAATTCCGCATCCTAAAAAATCTCAAATAGGACAGCAAAGACAAAATTCTCTTTACTAGATAGCTACAGGGAGAGAAGTAGAGAATGCTCAGCCAGTGATGTATCTTTTCCTCTCTCACACCCTCAGTTATGAAGTTAATTGAACTTTCCTAGGGCAAAAATACCACTGAGTAATTATTTCTTTTGAATGATAGTGGGCACCAGTACAAACAACTGGCTTCTCACCTAAAAGGCAGTAAAGTTTGGTCTTGCTCTTCTTAGCAATATCTACTAGCCTATACCAGGAATTCCATGCAGCGTGTTTGTGTGTGTTTGTTTGTTTTTTTGTTTTGCTGGAGACTGTAAAAGTAAAATTGGGAATTAGCATGGCTTCTGGAGAATAGTAGAAAAGCCAAGTTGCAGTTTCCTAAAATATGAATATTGGCAGCACATGTCAACTTTGAAAGGAACTGGTCATGGGCACAGAGTACAGGGGTAATCAATAGCACTTCCCTGGTGTAAGTTCCCAATGTTAAATTTATAGTCTTAGACCATTTTTTTCTCAACCTGGGATCTGAGAATATCTGGGGTTTGGCAAATATATTCTCAAAGGTCTGTAGTAACTTATCCCTTTAGAACAGGCCCACAGGAGGTAACCAGGAGCTGGGGGCGGGGGGGAGTAGGAAATTATTATTTAATGGGTTCAGAGTTTCTGTTTCCGATGATGGAAAATTTCTGGAAATAGACAGTGGTGATGGTTACATACCATTGTGAATGTACTTAATGCCACTGAATTGTACACTTTAAAATGGTTAAAATGGTTATTTTTTAATAATATTTATTTATTTGGCTGTGCCGGGTCTTAGTTGCAGCACGCGGGATCTTCGTTGTGGCATGTGGGATCTTTAGTTGCAGCATGCGGGATCTTTTTATGTTATGTATATTTTACCACCATTTTTTTTAAAAACTGGTCCATAGGGACTTCCATTTCCAGCAATATAGCATATTAGCCGTCCTGAAAAAAACCTTCCTGGGACAAAAATACATAAAGCATTGGATAAAGTATTGTAAATATTTCATAAATGCGTAGTAGAGGTAGTGGAAAGTAAGGGAAATCCTCAGAGGTTTTTGTTTTCTTTTTTTTAAAGGCAAGATGAAAAAACATATATCCAGAGAGGTGAGATCTAAAGCTGGTGTCTGCCCTGCTGTCATCTGCTGACCTTAGCTATATGAGTGGGCCTTCAGTAGGGGTAGAAGATAAAGCTCAGAGACTTGGAAACTGGACCCTCGGTGAATGAACTAGAACAGACCAACCACTCCCAGAATGTGACCTTAACGAAACTTGCCTCTCTTGGCCTTGGCTATAGAGGAGAAAAAAAGTCTCCCATGTAGTTTTCTGATTACAAACTGGACTCTAGTAGGTTTGAAGCCCATACGTCTTGGTCATTCCTGTTGCTCCCAGATCAGGCTTCTTTTCTACCACCTTTTTTAAAATTTGAAAAATTATCATAGATCAATTTTTGGGGTAGAACACACCCAATTCATTCACCTGTTCTTCATATGATATATTTTTCAGACCTCTTATCCCCCTAACAGTATCCCTTTGGGTATTTTCTGGCTTGTTCCAGTATCTCCTTAAGGAGATAGTCATAATGGAAAATAGTAACAGATTTAGCTCAACCGACAGACTAGAATGGAACTATTACCACTCATGATTGACGTTTTGGTTATCTACCACTGAATAACAAATTAGCCTAAAACTTAGTGGCTTGAAATGACAACAGTTATCATCTCACTATTTCTGTGGGGCAGGAATTTGGTTGTGGCTTAGCTGTATCCTCTGGCTCAGGGTCTCTCACAAAGTAGCAGTCAAGTTGTCGGCTGGGGCAGCAGTCATCTCAAGGCTCAACCAGGGAAGGATCTGCTTCAAAGCTCACTCTTGTGGTTTTGCATAGGATTTAGTTTCTTGAGGCTGTTGGTCTGGGGGCCTCAGTTCCTTGCTGTCTGTTGGCCGGAGGCCACCCTCAGTTCCTTGCCACGTGGGCCTTTCATCAGAGCAGCTCACAGCATAATAATTTGCTTCATCAGAGTGAGAAAGTGAGGAGAGCCAGAGAGAGAGAGAGAAAGGAAGACAGAAGTCACAGTCTTTTATAACCTAATCATGGAAGTGACATTCCATCATTTTTGCCATATTCAGTTTGTTAGAAGCGTGTCACTAGGTCCAGCCCACACACAAAGGGAGGGGATTACACAAGGCGTGATTACCAAGAGGCAGTGACCATTGGAAGCCATTTCAGAAGCAGCCTACTACAACTGGACATCAACTTCTAATCTGAAACCTAAAATTGTGACCTAAAAGAAGCCTACATTAAGGATTTAGATTTAAGTGACCCCAGGTTAGTGAGGTCCTTAGGTACTTGGAAAAGTAAATGCCAATTATCTCTGGAGAAACTTACCTCAAGCTCAGGTATTAAGTACTTCCACTAGATAGAGTTCCAACAAACATGAGTTTGCAATAAAAAAGAAAAAAATGCAAGTCACCATGAATGACAATTAGCAGAAACAAAGAATCAGATCTGCCAATGCTACAGATACTGCAATTATCAGATACACAGTATATAATAAGCATGTTTAATCTGTACAATTAAAAATATGGCTAAGGAACAAGAGAAAGCAAAAAATAATAAATCAGATTTGAAACAAAAACAAATATAATTTCTAGAAATGAAAAATAAAATAATTGAAATTAGAAAATCAATAGACTGGTCAAAACAGCAGATTAGACGCAACTGAATGAAGTAAGAAATAATGAACTGAAAGATAGATTTCAAGGAATTACCAGGACTTCCCTGGCGGTCCAGCGGTTAAGACTCCACACTTCCAATGCATGCAGTTTCTATCCCTGGCTGGGAACTAGGATCCCACATGCTGCGTGGCACAGCCAAAAAAAAAAAAAAGAAAGAAAGAAAATTACCCAGAATGCAGCAAGGTAAAGACATGGAAAATATTAAAGGAAAATAGACATGGAGGATAGAGAAGCTGTTACATCCAATCAGACTTTCAAAATGAGATGAACAAGGGAGAGAGAACATTCAAAGAGAAGATAGCTGAGAATTTGCCAAGTTTGATGAAGATGACAAATCTTAAAATTCAGGAACCTAAACTGTGCTGGTCTTTCAGCTCCACACCCAGGCTTCTATTCCCTGCAAGGCAGCACTGGGGTTGGGTGTCCACAATGCTTTTCCAGGCTCCTTTAGCAGCTGGCTTCCTCCTGGGTTCCACCAATAAGAAGCGCTGGTATGTGATCAAAAGGTAGGAGGAGGGTAACAGCAGGAGTTCCTCTTTCTCTCTCTCTTTTTTTTTTCTCTTCCTTTTACTCCTTCTGGTCCCAAGCCCTTAGCAACCGCCACCCATCCATCCCCAGTAGCATAGCTGTTCCTGAGATGGTGGCCACCTGCTCCACCCTCCTAGGTTCTGGTAACATAACCTCCTCCTTTTGGTGCCTTGAACCCTAGGGATGTGCTAGCTATTAATACTTTCTGCTTTCTAATCTCCAGGCTACCTGACCTTTGTTCCTCTTTCAATCTCCCAATACATGTGTAGCCGACTCCCTTATCAAATCCTCTCTGTTTTGAAGTACCTAGCAGGGCTTTTGTTCTCCTGCCTGGACCCTGATTCATATAATGACAAATTCCAAGCAAGTTAGACAAAAGAAATCTACACCTAGACACACCAAAGTCAAACTCAGAACAGTAGAAAGAAGCTAGAAAGAAGACAGATTGCCTAAAAGAAGTGACAGTTGGACTAAACAATAGACTTCTCAACAGCAGCAATGGAAGCCAGAAAATAAGTCACATTCTCAAAATGCTGAATGAAAACAACTTTCAGTCTAGAATTATATGCCCTATAGAACTATTATCTGCAAATAAGAGGGAAATCAAAATATGTTCAGAGAAGCAGTAAGAGATTAATTTTAGAGCCTGCTGAGTTAAATAACAGGGATGCACTTATGTTTAGTTTATGCCTTGGGATTTGGGATTTAGTTTCCCCTCAACTTTGCCTTTGGAAGTCCAAAATAATAGACTTTATGAGAAGGCTTTAAGAAGAGAATTCCTGGGACTTCCCTGGCAGTGCAGTGGTTAAGACTCAGTGCCTCCAGTGCAGGGGGCGCGGGTTCGATCCCTGGTCAGGGCTGTGCGGTGCGGCCAAAAAAAAAAAAGGTAGAGAATTCCTTATAGTTCTATGTCTAGGGAAGCTAAAGTTAAAGAAAAATCTTATTGACAATATCACTACAGACCACAAACCAGCATGCTTTTTCCTTTAAGGACCAGATAGTTAATATTTTAGGCTTTGTGGGCCATTAGGTCTCTGTCACAACTACTCAGCTCTGTTGTTGTGATGCAAAGCTGCCAAAGGTAATGCAAACAAAGGAGCATGGCTGTTTTCCAATAAAACTTTATTTACAAAACAGGCAGAGGGCTGGATTTGATCCCCAGGCCATAATTTGACAATTCCTGCTACAGACTATGAACTATTTTCAGTAGTTGAAGATGATGGATTTTTCATATTTGCTGAAGCTATAAATCCTAGTTGTTAAGTTCCTTCTAGAAAATATGGTATTGAAAAACTTCCTGAATTGTATTCTGCTATGAACAAAAAGGCAATAGTATTAAATGTGCCACTATATCTTGGACATCAGACACTTGGATATGCAAAAACGACTATAAGTCATATTTAAGTCTAACAGTATTGTAGATTAATAATGAATTCAACTCTGATTCTGTTCAATTGTTGAGAGATTGTTGAGGCCTCCCTCACACAGCTATCAACATAATGCATTCTGACTGAAGAACTACTTATAGGATGGAAAATCAGTTTCAAAATGTGTCAATTGTTCTGGATAATAGAACAAACATGGTAAAGGGTAAGAGTGATTTAGGAATCATAAGCATACAGTGTTTTGTTCATATAACCTTCAGTACTGTAATCCGAAAGCAATTATAACTGTCTATAAGCAGAAAGATAGTGGGCCACTGCCTCATACTTCAGTCAAAGACAAGAATACATGATGTACAAAGGTTTTTGTTTTTGTTTTTCCTATTTAGAAGAGTTTATTGAACATTATTCCTGCATCACACTTATTGAAAGAAAAACTTAATTTTCCCTGAAGGCACCCTGTCATTTCACATGATCTATAACCTAAAGCTTTTTGTATTAAAAATACAGGTTAAATATGATATTAGTAAACCGCAGCATATGAAAGTTCATGCTGAGCAAAAACAAGTCCAAAAAATAAGCTACCGTATATCAGTAGAATAGTTCCTACAGTATTTGTTTCCTATGTAAATCATATTTGAATGCAATTTTCAGAACCATATTTAAATATATTTTGCAATTTGTTAACTGTAGGCATCCACATTTTTCTTCCACCACATAATCTGTTCCTTTGATTAAGCTGGCAACATTTGCTAGGATCCACAAAATGCAGCAAGTTCACAGATATTTCTCAAGATTTGAGAACTCTGGTCCACCTTTAGTGTAGTTTCCTGAGATTTCCGCTCCGCTGAAGTCAAAACCAGGATTTTCTTTCTGGAAGTTTTCTCTGCATTTGGTCTTGCACCCAAGGATCAGCTGCATACTCAGATTCCAGAATAGAAGTCCAACAATTTGCTGCATCTCTCTTTATAAGAACAATACGGACCATTTTTCTACCCTCCACAGTCCACGTTCCCTCATCAGCTATTGTAGAATCAAAGAGTTTGCCCTTGAGGATCTCGTGGCCACCCACAGCCAGCGCCACATGCCGGCTCTGCGGGCCGCACTGGATATCCTGGGCGCGAGTGCCTGGCGGCACCTGAACTTCAATGAACACCTCCTCCAAGATCTGGTACCACTGGCCCCACGGTGTTCTGCATGGAACCACCCCACTGCGCTCCTCAAACGGGGCTGACATACTCCGGTCGCCTCCTGGCCCCGGTGGCCATCCAAAGGTTTTTGAATCGCCTTGTCATATATTTAACAAGATGTTTAAACAAGATGGAATAGCAGCTACTACGTGTTTAAAAGCCATCTAGAGCAAAACTAAACATGCTTTTTAGATGAAAACAATATATCTTAACTTATTAAAACTGCTTGCAGAGAAAAATACTTTGCTTTCTGGAACCTGAGGAAGAAGTAATCAAACTGATGATTTCACAGTACAAGTATTTCTTACATGACAGTGGCTGAAAAGATTCTCTTATCATTCTCCTCCAGGAAGATGCTGAGACTGGTGTACATGAAATGAAACTGAAATATAAATGGAAAAACCCAGATGACTGGTTTCTTGAAAGCCAATTGTACTGCTCCTTTGCCACAGTTTTAGAACCAAGGTTTAAGGACAAATTTTATTCATGTTGACTGTGTAAAGCAGCAATTGCAGGCAAATATTGTGTGTGTGTGTATGTGTGTATATATATATATATTTGGAGTAAAAAATATAAGCGCGGATAATACTTTCAGAAAAGATTCAAAAAATATTTTCTTCACCTGGGACTAGAAGCTTGCGTCTGTGGGGCTGCTTCAACCAAACTGCACCATCATCAGCAACCACACCAAGCTGAGGATATAAAATAGAGATGAGGGACTTCCCCGGCCGTCCAGTGGTTAAGACTCAGCATTTCCACTGCAGAGGGTGCGGGTTCGATCCCTGGTTGGGGAACTAAGATCCCACATGCTGCGCAGCGCGGCCAAAAAAAAAAAAAACAGACATGAGCCTTTATCTTAGTCAGTTCCTATTAAAGAGAAAGGAAAGCTTAATAATTTTGTGGCGGCATCAATACTAGCAGTATCCCATAATGGCAGCACTAACCAAACATTTTCTGTTACACTGCCCTCCATAGATGAAAGAGAGCATCTATTTATGTGGTAGATGGCACTACTGTTTACTTCCAGGTATATTCTTCTCTACTTCTAGGTATACAGAGGATTACACTCGTTCTGCCCTTTAAGTTAGGAACAGCTATTTGACTAGTTTTGGCTCATGAAGCTGGAGTGGAAGGAACGTGTGCATGTCTGGGCCATAGCATTTCGCAGCCAGTGGTAAACACTCTAGTCCTCTCTTTCTCTGCTGCATTAAATCCTGAGCCTCGCTTTGAGAACTGGGCATGATAAAATGGAGTCTCCATCATTCTACCAACCCCTGTTGGATATGCAGCACAAACAAAAAATAAATCTTTGTCATTTTAAGCCAGTGGGATTTTAGGGCTTGTTTCCTAAGCATAACCTAGCTTATCCTGACTGGTGTAAGTTAGTGTCATAAACATAGAGTATAATGACCCCAGAAGCAAACTATCAGCTTACATTGATGAGAAATAAACACTCCTGAAGGGGATGTCAAACTCTAAAAATCTGAATACTTACATTTTAACAACAAAATTATAATATTTTAAAATTAATATTATCTAATTTTTATATTTCATGTTGATTCTGGTATCTCAGAAGCTTATTATATAATAGTGATATTCTGCTTCAGCCAAATACTGATTTTTAACATGTAGCTGGTTTTTGTTTGTTTGTTTTCAGCCACGCCATGTGGCATGTGGGATCTTAGTTCCCTAACCAGGGATTGAACCCGTGCCCCCTGCAGTGGAAGCATGGAGTCTTAACCACTGGACAGCCAGGGAAGTCCCTAACATGTAGTAGCTGTTTTGCATTCAGCCAAGATGTATTTTTGGTGCCCCTCTAAAAAAAATATACTAAATAGGCTTCCCTGGTGGCGCAGTGGTTGGGAATCTGCCTGCCAGTGCAGGGGACACGGGTTCGAGCCCTGGTCTGGGAAGATCCCACATGCTGCGGAGCAGCTGGGCCCGTGAGCCACAATTACTGAGCCTGCGCGTCTGGAGCCTGTGCTCCGCAACAAGAGAGGCCGCGATAATGAGAGGCCCGCGCACCGCGATGAAGAGCGGCCCCCACTTGCCGCAACTAGAGAAAGCCCTCGCACAGAAACGAAGACCCAACACAGCCATAAATAAATAAATAAAAATTTAAAAAAAAAAAAAAATATATATATATATTAAATAAAAATGATATGAATAAAAGCCTGGCTGTGCGTCCTTCAAGATAGTTACTTGACAGAAACCTGAAACTATTTGTAAATTAGGTCACATTTCTTCTAAGGAAGAATACCTTGATCTTATGGAATACAGGTGTTTTTTGCTGCCACCTTGCATCCTCTGTCTTGTCTCTTCTGCTGCCACCAGCTGGCTTCCACTACTGATAAATTCCAGAAACCAGCAGGATTCTATTCAGTGTTTTGTTTTGACTGCTGGGTCCCTGATGAGAACACCAAGTCAGTTGAACAAGTAAAATTTTAGGTTGGGAACAGAAAAACACAATCAACTCATTTCCTACATATTTTGGGTAATCAGCCACACGGTAACTGGTTTTTGTCCCAGCAAGTGGTCCAGACAAGGCTTCAGGCTAACAAAAGAGAAGACATTTTAATTCTTAAGTAAATTTTCTCATCCTAGGAAAGAACAGTGTTAAAAACTACAGTCATTATACAAGAGCAAACAAAGGTCAGTTCAAATACAATAGTGTACCAATAGTCTTAGTGTAGTTTTAAGCTTTAATAACTTCAGAAGTACAAACTCTATGAACTTACACAAAACATCACTTGAAAAATAAAATTATTTAAATTTATTTCATGCTTCTTTGGTCTCGGGAATTTTTGAATAATAAATGTAATTCAATTTTTTGTTTCAGTCAACGTTTGCCATCCTCAGTTAGGGGGACTAAAAAATTTGAAATTTAAAATTACTCAAAATTCACCAAGTTAAATAGTGTAAAAGAAATTTAAATAAATTTTCAAGTGATGCTTTTTGCAAGTTTTCGGCATTTATACTTCTGAAAGTATTAAAACTGCACTAAGACTTTCGGGATACCTGTACATGGAAAACTGTGGAGTCACAGGGTGCTTGAATATAAACTTTTATAATTATACCTAGCTTTGTCCAAAATAAATTGAAACATTTTAAAACAACACATATACACACATAAAGGCAAGAAGATGTAAAACTGAGTCATAAGGTTTCTTGAAGCTAGGGACATATGGTGCTAAATTATTAAAACTTTAGGAAAAGTATGGGAGAGTGAGGCAAATGGGTAACAGTATCTGTCATACAGGTTCCTAGTATGACACTATATTTTTACTTTGGAGAAGGCTGAGGGTGCATTTTTATTTGGCATACTTGTTCTTAAGCTAGTATTATGTTCTCAATATTTCGGTATTAGTATTACTATTGCTAATGATGATTTTCCAGAAAAGTAAAAACAACTTTTAAAGACTTGGGCCTTAAGAGAATGCAAAAAACAAAGAAACAACAAACAAACAAACAAAACTCCATAAATACTAGTTTTCCTTCCGTGGTTCTCAGTCTTGGCTGCACAATGGAATGACCTGAGTTTAAAAAATACTGATGCTTGGATCTCATTCTGAAATTCTGATTCAAGTGGTCTAAGCTACAGAACGGGCATCAGGAATTTTTAAAGCCCCCTGGTGATCCTAATGTTACAGCCAAGGTTGAGAACCACTGCTCCAGGTCAATATAATCAGGTACACGTCAACAAAAAAATATGTACAGATGTTCAGAACTTTTTTTTTTAATGTAGCACCAATCTCAAATTTTATAATGGAAGAGGTTGAGAAAAGAACCTAAAGCTCAAAAAAATCATGTTGAACGAAATAAGCCGGACACAAAAGAGTACTTATTGTATGATTCTATTTACACAAAGATTTAAAAATTAGAAAAGGGGTGATGGGAGGGCGAGGAGAGGATTAGCCGGGAAGCGAGCGAAGAAAACTTCTGAGATGGAAATGTTCTCTATTTTTATTAGGGTACACAGATATATAGTTATCAAAACTCATCGAAATAGTTGAGATCCGTATTGTGTTTTCGCTATATGTAAATTACGCTTCAATTAAAAGAACGAATAAACATAATTAACTTAAATCTGGATACCTATGACAGAGTCTGAGCGGCGGAGACGATTATTATTTGGGATTACCCAAACCCCCACTAGATTAAAAGGAACCGCAAACCCCAGACCAGAACCGGAGAATGGAGAGCAGACAGCAGGGAGGGCCAAAGCCTAAGAAATCGCTAGAGGGCTGGCAGCCGCAGTCCAGTTGATACCTAGACAGCGGCGCCCGAGTGCCCCGCGAAAATAAGCCCCCACGCCCTTTTCCGGTGCGCACACTGCCGTTCGTGCGACCCACCAGAAGGATCCGGAAGGAAACGACGCCACCACGAAAAAGGAGCCGGCGGCAGCTGGGTTCCTGCGCAGATGCTGGGGCTGTAGGCGCCGCGCGGCCGGCTGGTTGCGGCTCGCAGGGAGGACGCCGGCGCTCGCCTTCCCTCCGCTGCCCCCGCCGCTGCCATGATTCCGGTATCGCTGGTGGTGGTGGTGGTGGGCGGCTGGACTGCCGTCTACCTGACCGACTTGGTGTTGAAGGTGAGGGCCTCGGGCCTAAGGCCCAAGCCCGCGGTGCCAGGGCCGGGGCGCAAGGCCCTAGGCCTTTTCTCTTCCCCTGCCTTGTGCCTCCCGGGCTGAAAGCCGTGCGACCGGAACCCACGTGCGGCCTTCCGCGTGGCGCCCGGTCCCATGGAGTAAATAAAGCACGGCTCGCCGCGGGAGGGGTGTGGCGGTCTGCGCAGCTGCCGCAGTCTCATTGCGGGGCTCTGCAGGCCCCGCAGCCTTCGGGTTCTGCCCGGGAGGCGCCGGTAGTGGGTTCGGGAGGGCCGGGGCCCTGCCAAACCCCGCGGCATTGCACCTGGAAGGAAATAAAATATCCTCCTGGGAAAGACACTGTTTGCCCTCATTGTCTTTAAGGCCACGACCCTCCAGAGACTGGTATTGGAATGAATCTAAATCAAGTTGTGATTTACATCAGTGGTCTCAAACTTTAAAGTGCTTATGACCATCTGGGGTTCCGGTTAAAATGCACATTCTGATTCAGCAGGTCTGGGGCGGGGGCCTAAGATTCTGCATTTCTAACCAGTTCCCAAGTGCTACCAATGCTGCCAATCTACAGACCATACTTCAAAGTAGCAAGGCTTCAGATAACTAGTTTCTGACTACTCGAATTCTCATTTGTATCTTAGACGCCGTTTCTTCACACTAACCCCCCCTTAATACTCCCACCCCCGCCCCACACACACCCTGGGTGCACGGCCCATTTTTATTTGGGTAGCAGATATTATGGACAGTTGTCTGACCACATGCTTCAGGCAGCCTTTCGGAATTGCATATTGGGGGTGGGAGTATTGTATGCGTGGAATAAAATCATGTCAATTCTCAAATATTTAATGAAAATTCCAATTATGACTAGTAAAACCTTCATGTTATGAATACTGTTTTAAATAGAATACTGTAGTTTAGTATTGTGTGGTTTAGGCTTAACAGCAAAATGATACTTTTGTTGCTTTGTTGCATTCAAACTTGCAAAGTGAGGAGATTATACAGTTGAATCCTTAGAGCAAGGGCTGCGCTCTGCCACTTCCTATCCATTGAGAGCTTGGGCAAATTACTCTCTGTTCCTCCATTACTTCATCTTTAAAATAGGCATAATAATTGTAAAGCTCTCCTGAGATTGTAGGGAGGATTTCATTAATTCATCCACATAGAGCCTTGCTACTCAACCTGAGATTCAAGGACCAGCAGCACTTGGCATTATCTGGGAGCCTGTCAGAAATGTAGAATCTCAGGCCTCATTCCTGACCCACAGAATCTGAATCTGCATCCTCATAAGATCCCCAGGTGCTTTCTCTGCACATACTTGGCACAGTGCTTAGCATGTCATGAGCAGTACAGGCCACTGCTTGTTTAAACAGTGATTTTGTTGTTTGGAAAAAACAAAGCCGCATGATTTCTTCATGTTGCATGTGTGACAAAAATCCAAAATAAAAAGAATTTTTCAAACCTCTATAGTCTCTGGTCCAGTGTGTGAGGTGATCAGGATGTCACTTTAATTTCAGTAACAGCTCCTAACTCGCTAAGAGAGCACTATTCCTGGAGCGAAAGACCGAACTCTCAGAGTATCTGCTTGGGAAATGGAGAGACCTCAGGTTTTAGGAGCCTGCACCTTCAGCTTCTCTGCTTCTAGCTTGGTCTGCTGTTCCACCCTTGGTTTGTCTAGGATTTCCTCAGTAGACACCTGGAGGGGTGTGTCACTCTCCTTTTCCAAGTCCTAGAAGACAAGCAGGTTTAATAGCTTCACCTGAAGATTGAGAGCAGAGAGCATTGTGGATCCAAAGGCAAACAGATACCTATATTCAGACTCAGGTCATTTTATGACTGTGATAGGGCTGAAATATCCTTCTAGATAAGTTTCTCAAATGGATGGGCATCTATATGACAAAATACTTAACCATACATACTGTAAGAGGTAAGAGGTCAGTGGCAGTGCATGTAAAACAGCCTTATGTTATCCAAAATCTTACATTACTCAAGGACTTCGAACTTCCCTAAAGATGAAACTCTTTGTTAGGCTGCGTATAAGCAGCTGTCTCCCCAACAGTGAAGAATGTAAGAAGTTACTGAGACGAAGGTGGCTTTAGATAAGTTTTGTACTTTTTCATGGTCAAATTCAGCCTAATTTCTTAGGGTTGTTGCTCAGAAGAGGATAGAAAGCACCAATTCCAACTAACCTGTCCCCTCTGTTGGATTGGCTGGGGATCTTTTTTAATTACAACAAAAGACCTCTTTCTCTGGTAACAAGGCTTCTAGACCTGTGCTGTCCAGTATGGTAGCCACTAACTACATGTGGCCATCTAGCATTTGAAATGGGGCTAGTCCGAATAGAGATGTGCTATAAGTGTAAAGCTGACACTGAATTTCAAAGACTTAATGCGTAAGTAAGTAAATAAATAGAATGTGAGGTGTTTCAATATATTAATTATATTTTGAATGATAATATCTTGATATTTTGAGTTAAAAATACATTTAAATTAACCTCTGTTTCTGTTTGCCTTTTAAAATTCGGCTACTAGAAAATTAAAAATTACATATGTGGCTTGCACTTGTTGCTCACATTGTATGTCTATTGGACAACGCTGTTCTAAGCAAAGGTCAGCAAACTTTTTTGCCCGTGGGCCATAGTTTGCCAGACCCTGACTTCAGCAGATCAGCTAGTCCAAGACTCTTACTTTAATATCCTGAAGAATAAAGTTTTAAAATTATAAACATTTGATTAGCCAGTATCTTGCGTTCCTGTAGAAAACACTTTTATTTTCTTAAACCTTATAAATTATTCTTCAAAATTCAGTGATGTGGAACTTTTCTTTCTCTCTTAGTCATCTGTGTATTTTAAACATTCTTATGAAGACTGGCTGGAAAACAACGGACTGAGCATCTCCCCTTTTCACATAAGATGGCAGACTGCTGTTTTCAATCGTGCCTTTTACAGTTGGGGACGGCGGAAAGCAAGGATGCTTTACCAGTGGTATTCTTTATTTTCTCTTTTTGGTTTAAATTAGTCATTGTGATCATGAGAAATACTTGTTAAGTGAACTGTTTCCATCATTTTCAATTTATTGAGTTTTAAAATGTTGACAATGTAAAAACTTTCTGGCTTTATATAAATTCATGGGATTGCATCATTGTGCTTTTGCATACATTCAAAATCAAGGTTCTATGTCTTGATCTGAGTGGTGGATACGTCGGTACACATATGTAAAAATTCAATGAGCTGTATGCTTCAGACTTAGGCACTTTGTGTAAGTTATACACCAATAGAAAGGCAAAAAGCATATGGAGCATTTTCCACCAGGAAAATAATCCTGGAGAATTCTCTCCCCCATCATGACAGATAGAAACAAGGGTCCTGGGAGTCATAGGGCTCCCAAAAGTCTGCAGGCTTTCCTCTATAATTCTTCTGTGATACCCATCCAGGGCAAGGATATTTAAAATACTTATCGGGGCTTCCCTGGTGGCGCAGTGGTTGAGAATCTGCCTGCCAGTGCAGGGGACACGGGTTCGAGCCCTGGTCTGGGAGGATCCCACGTGCCGCGGAGCAACTGGGCCCGTGAGCCTCAGCTGCTGAGCCTGCGCGTCTGGAGCCTGTGCTCCGCAACAGGAGAGGCCGCGATAATGAGAGGCGCGCTCAACGCGATGAAGAGTGGCCCCCGCTCGCCGCAACTGGAGAGAGCCCTCGCACAGAAACGAAGACCCAACACAGCCATAAATAAATAAATTAATTAACTAACTAAAAACAAAACAAAATAAATAAAATAAATAAATAAAATAAAATACTTATCATCCAGTAAGGCATACACACAAACCAATCAGGAAAATGGCCAGCCAGGTTACAGCAGCAGGGTCCTGGAGCCCTCTGGCTATGCCAGGCATATCCCTTTAATTTAAAATATTTTTAAAATCATGGTTTATAGTGTTTATAGTGTTTACGATGATCTCTGGGACACCCTAGAGACTGACATTTTCTGTACTTGACAGAATTTCTAGTATGGCAGTAGGGGGCCTTTGTCGAAATTCCTTTTTGTTAAAAATTTAGCTCCAACTAGAGTAGAGCTAAATATAAACAATCAGGTCATCAAAAAGCAGAAAATGCAACAGCAAATCAAAGCAAACAAAATAGAAACAATAAAGATAAGAGCAGAAATCAGTGAAATAGAAAGTATACAGTAGAGAAAATCAGCAAAGCCAGAAGTTGGTACTTTGAAAAGATTAATAAAATTAGTAAACTCCTACCATGACTGATCAAGAAAAAAAGCAAACAAAATAACTAAAAATCAGAATTGAAAGGAGAAACATTACTACAGATTCTGAGACTTGTTTTATTTTACTTTTATTTATTTATTTATTGGCCACACCATGCGGCTTCTGGGATTTTAGTTCCCCAACCAGGGATTGAACCCAAGCCCTTGTCAATGAGAGAATGGAGTGAGACTCATTTTGAAAAATGAAACTATTGTGAACAGTTATATACCTATAAATTTGACTATTTAGATGAAATGGACAAGTGCCTTGAAAAACACAACTTATCAGAAAGTTAGAAAATGTAATAGATTATCCCCAACTATAGAGGAGTGATTTCTAATTATTAAAAGAGTAGAAGAAAGAAACTTAAGTTTCACCATGTTAATATTTAAGCTCATTACAAAATTCAAGTAAAACAAAATGCAAACAAAAGAATTGGTAGATGAAAAAGAATGGATGTCTATAATGTCAAAAGAGCTTTCATAACTACATGAGAACAAGATCAAAACAATGCTATATAAATGAGCAAAAAAATATGAGAGGAAACAAACTTTTTATTGGGAACAACATTCAGCCTCTTCAGTTATGAGAGAATTGTAAATTATAACTGCTTAAAGAGACTAGTGCCCATGCTTCAGTCAAGTATCTGAACTTCAAGTAGGAAAAAGAAGAGTTATTGAAATTTTTAGATATTGTTTTGAAGCTATGAAAGGTGGCTGGTTAATGAATTTTTTAGTCCATGAATTGTGAGGAATTGTACATTTATGTAATTTTTTTCCTCTTGACAGGTTCAATTTTGGAATGGTGTTTGGTGTAATTGCCATGTTCAGCTCTTTTTTTCTTCTGGGGAAAACGCTGATGCAGACTTTAGGCCAAATGATGGCTGACTCTCCCTCTTCTTATTCTTCCTCCTCTTCTTCCTCTTCTTCCTCCTCCTCCTCTTCCTCCTCTTCCTCTTCTTCCTCCTCCTCTTCATCCTCTTCCTCTTCCTCACTTCACAACGAACAGGTGCTACAAGTTGTGGTAAGTGCCTTCTTATTGCTTTAAGTAGATTTATTGAAACATAGATATAAGAAATTTCTTCTGGATACCATAATTCCTATCTATAATATAAATATGAAATAAATGAAAAGTCTCACAATTTCTCAAATTACTTGCTTAAACAAAATCGTTAGTAAGAGTATAGCAAAGAATTGTTGCAATGTGGAGTAGTGGTAGTAATAATAGAACAAATGGACCACCACTAAGACTGTCAACAGTTACACAAGTATTCGATTTAATTCATGTTGTCTTTTTTTTTTTCAGTGCAAGGTTTTTTTTTTAATTGAAGTATAGTTGCTGTACAATATTATATAAGTTGTGGGTGTTACCATATAGTGATTCGCAATTTTTAAAAGTTATACTCCATTTATAGTTATTATAAAATATCGGCTCTCTTCCCTGTGTTGTAAAATACATACTTGTAGCTTGTTTTATACCTAACTTGGTAATTCATGTTGTCTTCTTGAGGTGTTGAATAATTGTTACTGTCAAGGAATAAGCATACCGATTTAAGATCTCTGTAATGTAGAAATAAATTGCATCTTAATCCTATGCAAAATGTTCCCCTTTCTTCTTCATGGCTTTCAGATTCTTAAGCAATAATATCCTTTCAATTAAAGGTAAAAGACCTTTTGAATGATCACTGTGATTTCTTGATATGAAGAATAATGTGCTGAGTTGTACTCCTTTGACTGTAAGCTACTTAAAATAATTCCCACTTTAAAGCACATGTGTAGACCAATACCTTATCAATTCATGTTTCCAGAGTTTGAAAGGGTGCTTTACCACTGACTAACTTCAATTTTAAATTTTTTACGTTAATAGTTTCCATTTCCGTGAGTCATGGATGTTATGTTTTTAATCGTGTTCTTATTAATGAAATAGACTATATGAGTTAGTGACTTTTTTTTAAATTGAAGTATAGTTGATTTACAGTATTATGTTAGTTTCAGGTATACAGCATAGTGAGTCAGTATTTTTGCAGATTAAATTCCATTGTAGGTTATTACAAGATAATGGGTGTAATTCCCTGTGCTATACAGTATATCCGTGTTACTTATCTATTTTACTTTATTTTATTTTATTTTTATATCTTTATTGGAGTATAATTGCTTTACAATGTTGTGTTAGTTTCTGTTGTACAACAAAGTGAATCAGCTGTAAGTATACATATATCCCCTCCCTCTTGAGCCTCCCTCCTGTCCTCCCTATCCCACCCCTCTAGGTGGTCACAAAGCATTGAGCTGATCTCCCTGTGCTATGCGGCTGCTTCCCACTAGCCATCCATTTTACATTTGGTAGTGTATATATGTCAATGCTACTCTCTCACTTCATCCCAAATATACAAACTATATAGTAGTTTGTATCTGTTAATACCCCTAATTTGTCCCTCCCTTCTTCCTTTTCCCCTTTGGTAACCACAGGTTTGTTTTCTATATCTGTGAGTCTGTTTCTGTTTTGCATATACATTCATTTGTATTATATTTTAGGTTCCACGTATAAGTGATATTATACAGTATTTGTCTATCTCTGTCTTATTTCACTAAGCATAATATTCTGTACGTCCAACCACATTGCTGCAGATGGCAGTATTTCATTCTTTTATGTGTCTGAGTAATATTCCAGTGTATATATATAAGTACATCTTCTTAATCCATTCGTCTGATGGGCACTTGGGTTGTTTCCATGTCTTGGCTATTGTAAATAGTGCTGCTATGAACATTAGAGTGCGTGTATCTTTTCGAATTAGTGTTATTGTTTTTTTCATATATATATACCCAGGGGTGGGATTGCTGGATCATATGGTAGTCCTATTTTTAGCTTTTTAAGGAACCTCCATACTGTTTTCCATGGCGGCTGCACTAATTTACATTCCCACCAACAGTGTACAAGAGTTCCCTTTTCTCCACATCCTCGCCAACATTTGTTATTTGTAGACTTTTTGATGATAGCCATTCTGACAGGTGTGAGGTAATACTTCATTGTGGTTTTGATTTACATTTCTCTAATAATTAGCAGTGTTGAGCATCTTTTCATGTGTTAGCTATCTGTATGTCTTCTTTGGAAAAATGTCTATTCAAGATTGACAGATATTTTTTTTAACTCATCTCTTTGTGGCCTCTACTAGCTGGGTCACTATGGGAAGATTACAAGTCATTCGTAGCAAAAAATAAAGAATCTCTCCTATGGTAATAGCTCTTTCTTAGAGGTTAAAAGGATTCAGGGGGGTGAGGCCTCAGACGAGATGATTTATTTCTTCAGCAAACATTTACTGAGTGTAGTCTGCCTACTGGCCTTGTGCTTGGTCCTGCTTATACAGGGAACAAAATCCAATCCTAGCACTTACAGAACTTTTAGTCTAGAGGGAGAGCTGCTATGATTTTCTACAGTTGGACAGAGTACAAGGTGCTGCAGGAACAAAGACAAGCCCTGCTGAGGTGTGCCTGGCACTGGGAAGAGAGTAGAGGAGAAGGGAAGGGTAAGGAGAGTCCACATAGCCTGGGAAAGGAAGATGGCAGTTGAGCATGCCAGAAACAGAGGGAACCATATAACATGGAAAGGCAGAGGGAATAATAGTACTAATAATAAAACCTAGTTAGGGGCTTCCCTGGTGGCACAGTGGTTAAGAATCCGCCTGCCAGTGCAGGGGACACGGGTTCGAGCCCTGGTCCGCAAAGATCCCACATGCCACGGAGCAACTAAGCTCGTGCACCACAACTACTGAGCCTGCGTGCCGCAACTACTGAAGCCCATGCGCCTAGAGCCTGTGCTCCGCAACAAGAGAAGCCACCGCAATGAGAAGACCACACACCGCCACGAAGAGTAGCCCCCGCTCGCCGCAACTAGAGAATGCCCGCACGCAGCAGCGAAGACCCAATGCAGCCAAAAATAAATATAAATAAAATAAATAAATTTATTTTAAAAACAAAAAACCTAGTTAATATGCAGTGCTTCCCATGTGAGGTTTTTGTGCCTATTTTATTTTATTCCTGCAGCAATCTAGAGGTAAGTATTGTTGTTATCCCTGATTCACAGTTGAGAAAACCAAGGCACAGAGCTGTTAAGTCACTTGCCTGTGGTCACAGCTAGTAAATGGTGGGTCCATCACTCACCCACCACTGACCTCAGAGCCTGTGCACAGTATGCTCTACTCCCTTAAAAAAGACCAATAATTCCTCAAGGAACTATAAAGTAACTTTGACCTGTATCTAAGTGGTATATGGTGGAAGGTATATGGTGTAGGAGATAAGATGGGAGATATAGGTAGGGTCTGAGTTATGAAGGGCCATTCTAAGAAGTTTTGATTTTATCTGTAGATAACAAGTCTGTGCAAAATGGACTGGAGTAGGGTTTCACCAAAGATGGGGAGACCATTTAAGAGAGCATTTGGAATAATTCACGTTAGAAGTTATAAAGATCTAAACTAAATTAGTGGTAAGGAGAATGAAGGGGCTGGATTCAAGGGATCTTTTGCAGTGGAGTTCTCAGACCTCAGTCATTAATTGAATGTGAGGCTGGAAGGAGAAGAAAGTCGAGGATGACTTTCAGGCTGCATGACTGGTTATTGTTTGCCAAGAAAGAGGATAGTAGAGAAAGAAGCAGGCTTGGAGGAAATATGATCACTGGCCTGTCTGCCTGCTAGGATTAGAATGGCAAAAGGTGTTTTTTGGCTTTTTGGTTTTATTTCAGTTTAACAAGTTTGTTTTTGTTTTTGTTTGTTTTTAAAGACACATTTATTCAGTGTCACATTTATTCAGACTATTACATTTAGCAATCAACAGTGTGGGTACAAAAAAAAATCTATATTAAAACCCTTTGTTGGAATGCTTTACACTTTCCACAGAATAGAAACTAAACCTATTATACAATTAGTCACAAATATAGTCCTCGGGGTTTTTTTGCCCAAACACAGGAGTATTGTCTAAAACCGGGGTCCCCAACCCCTGAACCGCGGACCACTAGTGGTCCGCGGCCTGTTAGGAACCGGGCCGCACAGCAGGAGGTGAGTGGCGGGCGAGCGAGCCACTCCACATCGCTCCCCATCGCTCGCATTACCACCTGAACCATTCCCCCTCCCCGGTCCGTGGAAAAACTGTCTTCCATGAAACCAGTCCCTGGTGCCAAAAAGGTTGGGGACCGCTGGTCTAAAACATGTCTTTGTAGCAACTCCCCGCCACCTCTGTGCTTGGTTGAGTTCCCAAATCTGTTGTAACCTGTAGCTTCCCTGTCACTTCTCTGGCTCTCCTCTCCTGCTAAGCTTTGTTTCCTGGCAGTAATTAAAACCTTCTGCCACTGCCATAGCTACTGCTGCTGCTGGAACTGCCATAGCCACCTTGGTTTCGTGGTTTGGCAAAGTATTGGCCTCAGCCCCCATAGGGGCCAGACCTTCTGCCTCCAAAGTTTCCTCCTTTCATGGGTCCAAAATTTGAACATTGATTGTTGTAATTGCCAAAATCATTGTAGCTTCCACCACCTCCAAAATTGCTTCCGTCATTACCAAACCCATTATAGCCATCCCCACTGCCACCATAGCCACCACTATGGCTGCCACCAAAGCCACCTCGACCACTGACATTTCCTCCACGACCAAAGTTGTCATTCCCACCAAAACCACCTCCGTGACCACCACCAAAGTTTCCAGAACCACTTTGATCTCTTTGGCTGGATGAAGCACTAGCCATCGCTTGCTTAGATAGGGCTTTCCTTACTTCACAGTGTGGTATTTCTGAATGACAATCCTGTCTGCGGAGTCATGGCCATCAAATGGTACAAAAGCAAAGCCTCTCTTTTTGCCACTGCCTCAGCCAGTCAATTTTTTCCCCATACTATTCAAAATAATATCTTAGGTGATGTTCTTCAGTGTCTTCTTTAATGCCACCAACAAAAATGTTTTTCACAGTTAAGTGGGCACCAGGTCTTTGAGAATCTTCTCTTGAGACGGCCCTCTTTGGCTCCACAACTCTTCCATCCGCCTTGTATGGCCTTGCCTTCATGGCTGCATCCGCCTCCTCCACAGTGGCATACATGACAAACCCAAAGCCTCTGGAGCGCTTGTTGTTTGGATCCCTCGTTACCACACTGCCTATGAGCGTTCCCCATTGCTCAGAATTGCTCCCCAGACTCTCATCGGTTGTTTCAAAGCTCAAACCGCCAACGAAGAGCTTCCACAGCTGTTCGGGCTCTTTGGGAGACTCTGATTTAGACGTGACAACAGTGGAGCTGGGGAGACTTTAATGATGTTTACTCGGCAGCGTCCACGGGCAGAAAGAAAGCTAACAAGTTTTTTTAATTTTTTTATTTGATAAATTTGACATGTTACAATTTACAAATTTAAGGTGTACAGCGAGTTACTTTCATACATTTATTTATTGTAATATGATTGCCATTGGAGCAATATTTATCACATATCATTATAGTACAATTTTATTGATTGTATTCTTTATACTGTGCATTAGATCTCTGTGGCTTATTTACTACTTGTTACAAGTTTGTACCCTTAACTACCGTCACTCATATCCCTCCCATCCCCTGGTAACCACCATTTTACTCTCTGTTTTTTAATAGATTTGACTTTTTTAGATTCCATATATAAGTGATATCATACTGTACTTGTATTTCTCTGATTTATCTCGCTTAGCATCATGTGCTCAAGGTCTATCCATGTTGTTGCAAATGGGAGGATATCTTCCTTTCTCATAGCTGAGTAAAATTCCATTGTTTATGTACATGTACCACATTGTTTTTATCCATTCATCTGTTGGTGATCATTTGGGTTGTTTCCATAATCTTGGCTATTGTGAATAATGCTGTGATAAACAGAGATATGCATATATCTCATTGAAATATTTTCATTTCCTTTGGGTATATACCCAGAAGTGGAATTGATGGATCATACCTTAGATGTATTTTTAACTCTTTGAGGAACCTCCATATTGTTTTCCATAGTGGTTGGACTAATTTATATTTCCACCAACAGTGTGTAAGGGTTACCACATCCTTGCCAGCACCCGTGTTGTCTCTTTTCTTCTTGATGATAGCCATTCTAACAGGTGTGAGGTGGTATCTCATTGTGGTTTTGATTGGCATGTCCCTGATGATTAGCTGTGTGGAGCATCTTTTCATGTGCCTTTTGGCCAGTTTGCTGTCTTCTTTGGAACTACTAAATAGTAGTTCTGTCCGTTTTTTAATCAGATTGTTGGGCGGGGGGGTTGTTTGTTTTGTTAGTTCTTTATATGTTTTGGATATTAACCCCTTATCCAGTATATGGTTCACAAAACTTTTCTCCCATTCTGTAGGCTGCCATTGGTTGTTTCTTTTGCTATGCAGAAGCTTTTGAGTTTCATGTAATCCTATGTGTTGATTTTTGCTTTTGTTGTTTGTGCTTTTGGCATCATGTCCAAAGAGTCATTGCCTGAATGGTAAAGTGTTATTTACAGAAGAAATTATTTCTTCTGTTTGCTTTTCAGCTTACTCATAGAGCTCACAAAATATTGATTCTGTTAGGAGAACCATGCTTTGGAACCATTAAGAAGTCAGCTGCCCTCTGTATATCTACCCGGCATATTTTTGTTTAAGTTTGTTGTATCTCCTGACTTTGATATGAGCTCTTGTAGCTTAGAGGACATACTTTCTGTTTACTCTACAATTCCCTACAGCCTCATTCAGTATTAATTCTCCAAAACCTGGCACTCTATGTTATTGAGAGATCAGTATTTTGGTACATCTAATACCCTGTGTGATCACGGCCGAGACAGATGGGCAGTCGAGTATTGTTGCCAGCAAATAAGACCTACCATCTGTTGGTATAGTCACATGTTCAGATCCTTACCTTATTTCATTATTACATCACTGAAGTAATAAAGAGAAGAAATCAATATCCTATTGGATCAAGGCTACTGATTTATTTGAAATAAAGGTAAGATAACCTGAATACTTTGTGATATAGAGGGAATGTATGAGTATTAATCTTAAGTACATAAATTTAGAGAGGAATCAGAGAAAAGGAAACTGCAGGTCTGAACAGACAGATGCCTGACAACATGGGAATGGAGCAGATATGTAGAAAAAGGTACACTGATGTTCTTGAAAAGAGTTGCTTAGTAGGGTCTGAGTAGAGAGAACTTCAGATAATGAGCATCATAAAAATATCCTCTGACCATTTACTTCCACATCTGGGACTCTAGGTTAAGGAAACACTTCCAAATTATAGAAAAATTAGTATTCATCAAGCTCTTTATCCTAACATTTATTACTATGAAGAATTGGAAACAACCACAATATGTAATTGAGGAATGGTTAAATTATGGGATTGTCATTCAGTGAAATGTTATGAATACATTAAAAATGATGACTATGAAAGCTACTTTCATAACTAGAGAAAGGACTCTTGGAATCAATGAATTTAGAAAGCAATCCAAGCAGCATGGTTTGAATCTCCTCTTCAGTTACTAAAAAAGGCTTAAAAGTGAAATTCCTTTGTTATACACAAAAATAAATTGCAACTGAATTAAAAGTAAAATGTGAAATCATAAAAGACCTTGAAAGAAAAAAAAAACAGGTTTCTATTTATAGGAACACAGAATGAGAAAGACATATGCATAAAACTAATGGCAGAAACCATGAATATTGATAGATTTGACTACATAAAATTTTTTATATATCAAAAAGCCAAAAGCAAAATAAAATTAAAAGGCAAAACTTGGGAATGCATCTGTGATGTGTATCACAGAGAATTGATAATTGATACTTGAAGTGATCTTACAGACAATAAGAAAAACATGAACACTCTAAGGAGAAAAAAATTGACAAGTCGGGAGTAGGCTACTCACAAAAGATCTATCAGTGGTCAAAAAGTAGGGGGAATGTTCAGCTTAATAATCATCAAAGAAATAGAAATCAAACAATGGGATGCTTTTTATTCCTCTCAAATTGAAGATTTGAATAAAATGAGCTTAACCAAGGTTATTGAAGTGTCTGCTTTTGGAGAGCAGTTTGATATGTATCAAAGTCCTTTAAATTTTGTGTATAATTACCCTCTCTGTTAGGCGTAATGTTAAACAGTGGACAAGGATTATCTCCTGTAATCCTCAGAATTACCCTTTTATGTAAATGCGGAGATTTCCATTTTAATGATGGGGAAATTGAAGTACTGGAGGAATAATCCAAGCTTCCTCAAGGTCCCTTAGCTAGTTATGATGGAGCCAGAACACCAAACCCAAATGATATGTCCCCAGAGCCTGAACCAACCGTGCTTGTCTAACAATTTATTCCCCCCAAATATTTGTGTATATGTGTCCAAATATATTTATCACAGTATTTTATAAGAGCAGAAACCTTTAAAACAATTAAATGCCCAACAGTCTATTCCATGAAATACAATGCAGCTATTAAAAATCATGTTGAACCAGAAATACTCATGGGAAAATGTTTGTGATACTATTAAGTGAAAGGGGTAGATTTCAAAACCATATTTATAATAAAAGAGTATAATTTTTTAAAATATGTGTACATGAAAAGATTGGAAAGACATGCATTGAAACACTGAGAATGGTTTTTTGTTTTGTGTTTGGGGAACAGGAACAGTTTCTATTATTCTTTGAGTTTTCAAGTTTTCCTGCTTTAAACATATTTTGTAATTAATTTAAAATACTAACTAATGAAAGAAAGACGAACTTTCCTCCAGAAGGATACCTTTAGAGTCCCACTGCCTGGATTGTGAGAAATAGAACTTAGGAACGATTATTTATCTTACAAGAAGATTCTTGGGTATCTAAAAATAATTTTACTCTGCAGCCCTTAAAATAGCAAACTTAAGTGCATAACAGTCAGGAGCACGTGGGTCCTTAACATGTCTGTATGTTCCAAATGCCTTACTTTCTGCATTAAATTTCAATTTTAGTATAATATTTATGTATCACTTTGATATGATTTTTCTAACCAATGTACTAGACAAACTGATAGAAGAAATGAAGGGCCTGGTGCTCCCACACCAATAAGGCACTTTATTACACTGCCTTTAATGATCAACTCTCATATAACTTGATAATACTAAAATGAAACTCATTGAAGGGGGGTGGGGACATCCTGTATTACTCACATAAGTACTTGGAGCCTTGCAATGACACTTTAGCGGAAGGAGTGGGAACTGTAACAAGAATTCCCAAATCGGGCTGCCAGCCCTCGAGGGTGGATCAGCTGCTGACTCCTTCATTGCCACTCTGCCTTCCCTGGCACTATGCCAGGCTCCCTAATTCTTTCCCGTGGTAAAGACTTCAGGAAGCTAACGTTTCAACTTTTTAACCTGGTGTTTCCTATTCTCTTTAGATTGGTGTCGTGCTTAGCTCAAAAACTGCCTAGTTCAAAAAAACTGACTGGTGTTTTTATATTTATTATGATAGAAATGGAAAAGTGGACCATCGGTGTTCATATTACTTTTAGCTTACCGAACACTGAGTTTGGAAGTTTAAGTTTTAGTACAGAGTGAACATCGTGGTCTCTTGGTGCCCAAGTGTGTCTTTATCATTGTGTCTGTGAACAGGTTCCTGGCATAAATTTACCCGTCAACCAACTGACCTATTTCTTCGCTGCAGTCCTCATTAGTGGTGTTGTACATGAAATTGGACATGGGATAGCAGCTATTAGGTAATGATATTTACCTCTCTCTCTGTATTCCATGCAAAGAAGCTTTTCATTTAGGAGGATTTATTACTAAAATCTGCTACATTTGATACTTTTTCTTTCTTTGGATACTGCCCAGTGCATATCCACCATTATTATTTTAAGGTAACTTCTCTTTTGTAGAGATTAATATATTGATGAATATGCTCAATTAACTATGTGCACATCTATAATCTGGGTCTTTCTATCCTTTGTCCTTTGCCAGCATGGTTATATCCTCATGGTTCTTCACTATTTTCATCCAGTCCTGAAACCTAATCTTTCTATTCATCACTGGATCAGAATGATAACCACTGCACTCAAAGCCCATCCACCTGCCTTCTTAGTACTTTCTTTGGCTCATCATCTGAAATACTTTCCTGCTTCTACTCATGGCCTCTGCTGGCTACAGCAAGAACACTGAAAGCTGTGGGTTTGTTAACAAATATCATAGCCTATCTAGAAATCCAAGTGGAAGAAGATAAGGGAGGATGAGACCTGGGACTTGCTTCAAGTATCATGCCATGTTCTTGTCTTGACTATCCAAATGTATCATTGTAATTACACCTGAGCATTTTAAAGACTCCTAAATGTGTAAAATCCTGATGGGGGGAGAGATTGAGTCACAGCTCCCCTTCACTCCCACATAATGAACACACATACTGATGGCAATGTGTTTCATCCTTTGGGTGTGTGGACCAGATAAAAGGTTTTAGAGGAGAAGATTTAATCACTTCTTATTACTTTCCAGTTGCTTATGAACAAGAG
This sequence comes from Eschrichtius robustus, assembly GCF_028021215.1. NCBI lineage: Eukaryota > Metazoa > Chordata > Mammalia > Artiodactyla > Eschrichtiidae > Eschrichtius > Eschrichtius robustus. The sequence goes on from NC_090845.1 coordinate 19,107,382, forward strand.
TCTATTGACTGGCAATAAACCCTCATCTTGACAGAGCATATACTGTTACACAGGTGTGCCATGTAGTGGTTTAAGTGGTCGGCTACTTTTTCTTTTCTCTCTTTCATCTTTACTTCCACCTTAACTTCGCAGCTTTTAGGGTTTTACATAGAAAAGCATTGTTATTACAGTTTAATCATTCATAATATGTTTGTGAAATAGTTTGGGTAATATTTTATAAAATCCCACTGCCAAGAAAAAGTGAATTTTACAGTCATCTTATATAGTTAATGCTAGGTGACAGCACAATATATTTAGGTGATGCTTTTTTTAGAGTAGCTGTGTGGTCTTACAAGGCTTTTAAATGTAATTCCATTTTTAGAGAATGAATTGATAAAAAATAGTTCTCTTGAGGACAGTCTGAGCATTATGCATTTTTAAATGTAGTACTTATTTTAACATTAATTCAACAGGAATACACTTAGATAAACCTCCACCTTTATAATGGCTAAGAGAAGTATAAATATTTAGATAATTTACTTGAATTCTATTTTCTACTATCTCCTTCCCTGAAAATAATTCAGAATAAACCATAAAAGTGTTTTTCATTTAGTTTCTCATAGAAATATTAACTATTTCTTTATACAAGTGACTAATTTTAAGTTATTTGCTCAGCATATTGGTTTCTAAAAATTTTTGAAGTTGTTAAGTCTATTTCAGAATGCCCTGTTTTACAAAATGCAATTTCACTGGTAACTAAATCTGTATGCTATTATAAAATTACGATGATATATATCATATATAATTTTTTGACTGTCCAGAGAGACTTGTATTTTAAGCAAGAATTTGAATTACAGTGGGAAGTTTTAAGATTACATGCATTATTAATCTGAAAAATGCAATACTAGTAGTAAATTCCTTTTTCTTATGTGATTTCTTAGGGAACAAGTTCGATTTAATGGCTTTGGGATTTTTCTCTTCATTATTTATCCTGGAGCATTTGTTGATCTGTTCACCACTCATTTGCAACTTATATCACCAGTCCAGCAGCTAAGGATATTTTGTGCAGGTAAAAGACTTAAATTTCTTTATTCATCTGTGTGTTATTAGTGGTTTTATGGAAAGTACATCACAAATGAAAACACCTCACCTTTTGGTTGATAAATTCAGTTTATAAGACTCTCAGTCAGGGCTTTCCTGGTGGCGCAGTGCTTAAGGATCCGCCTGCCAATGCAGGGGACACGGGTTCAAGCCCTGGTCCGGGAAGATCCCACATGCCACAGAGCAACTAAGCTCGTGCGCCACAACTACTGAGCCTGCGCTCTAGAGCCCGTGAGCCACAACTACTGAGCCTGTGTGCCACAACTACTGAAGCCCACGAGCCTAGAGCCCATGTGCCGCAACAAGAGGAGCCACTGCAATGAGAAGCCCACGCACCGCAACGAAGAGTAGCCCCCGCTCGCCACAACTAGAGAACACCCGTGCACAGCAACAAAGACCCAACGCAGCCAAAAATAAATACATAAATAAATAAATTTTTTTTAAAAAAAGACTCTCAGTCAAAAGTGGTAGAGCAAAATAATTTACATTCCAGTTTTTACATTTTTTTAACATGAGTTATTTTTAAAAGATTGAAAAAATGAGAACATATCATGAAAATATGACTAAAGCATTAAATTAGACATAGGAGGTCACTTGATAATCATGAGTGTAATCCACAATGAAAATGTAATCGTGAGTCTTACTGAATAAACTAACAAATCATCAAAACAAAAATGGAAAAAGTACAAGGGAAAAACAGAAATGTAATAAAGGAGGCTTATCTCATCTCTCAACACATAGCAGGTAAGTATGAAAAAGTCTTAATCATCGAAGCTCTAATTAGCAAGGTCAAAATCAATAGTTATGTCAAACCCTATACCATGACAATTTCTTTTCAAGTGCCCATGAAACTTATAAAAATTGGCCAATTTAATTCAAAACCATAATTGCGGTATGTTTAAAAATGATAATGAAATAATGTGTAAAGTTTTGGTAAAAGGAAAAGTCACTGCCTTAGGCAATTATTATGAAATAAGAAATGAAAGTAAATCAGTTAAACTGAATAAGTGAGAAAAGAACTATCAAATAGGTAAGAAATGATGTAATTAGCATGCATATAGGCAAAAAATAATAAATTAGAAAAAATAGAACTGTTAAATAAAAGAGTTCTTTGAAGAACAAAAAAAGATTAAATGGGAGAAAGCATTTATAGGCAGAATTAGCAGTCAGATTGGGGAATGACAACTGATAGAGAAATTTTAAACAATTATAAAAGTGTTCTTTGTTCATCTCTGCAAAAAATTTTCACAAACCTGGATAATTATCTTTTTTTTAAACAGCCGCAGTTAACCCCAGCGCAGACAGAAAAAAAACTGTAAATAGGCTAATTACCATGGGAGAAATTAAGAAAGTTTAAGAATGGCCCTTAAAGTTTCATAGGTAGAATTCTTTCAAATCTTGAAGGAATCTTGAAGGAAAAGATTTTTCTTTTCAATTCCAATTTAGTATAAACTTTCCAGGTCGCATAGAGAAGGAAACTAAGAATTTTTTGAAAGTCAGTGTAACACTGATACTTGTAAAGCACAAAAAAAATTCTATAGACAGTTGGTGTATCTAAACAGTGCAAGGATGGCTTAAAGTTAGGAAATCTTATTTGAATGTGGTAAACATTAATCACTCTTAAGGGAAAAATATCATCTCAGCAGATATTGAAATCGGTATTTAACAAAATTCAACAGCCATTAATGGCTAAAAACCAAAAATCTTTAGTAGAAGTATTGAATAGAAATAGCTGGTTACTTCCTAATAGTATAACACTTAGAAGCATTCCTGTTAAAGGACAGGACAAGCATTCCACTGATACTATTAAAAATGGCCTGTAAATGTGGGTCACTGCAATCAAATAAGAAAAAAAAAGAAGCATAAATATTAGAAAGGAGTAGGCCTTCCCCCCCATACTATTATATACCTGGCGGGGGCGAGGGGGCGGGACACAGAAGTCAATGGAAATGAAATACAGAAAAATTCTGTAGAGCCTGGTTGCTGTATTCAAAAAAACCAATAGCTTGGCGCGCTGAGCGAAGAGGCATGCAGTGGCAGGAGGGCTGGCGCACGCACGAGCGCGTGAGCGTGGGCATGAGCATGGTCGCGCACTCTGCTGGGGTGCCCCCAGCTTGGAAGCGCATGTGCGGGGTGCCCCAAAGCGCATGTGTGGGGGGAGTGCCCCAAAGCGCATGTGTGGGGGGAGTGCCCCAAAGCGCATGTGTGGGGGGAGTGCCCCAAAGCGCATGTGTGTGTGTGGGGGGGGGGGGGGGTTGGGGTGCCCCAAAGCGCATGTGTGGGGGGGGGTGTCCCAAAGCGCATGTGCGGGGGTGACGCAAAGCGCGTGTGCGTGGTGACGCAAAGCGTATGTGGGGGGTGGGGTGCCCCAAAGCGCATGTGCGAGGCGCACCTAGAAGCTTCCACGTCTTCTGCGGTTTCCGTGTCCGGGACCGGCCGCGCCCTCTCTTTCCTCTGGAGCGCGGGCTTTTCTTCCACAGCCTTTGTTTTCCGCGGCCTTCCGGTCAGCCATTTGCTGCCCAGTAGCCAAAGCCTCAGAAAAGCCCTCGGCCATGGCCTCAAACAACACTTTCTACATCACCGTAGAAAACTCGGAGGTGTATGCAGATGCTGTGGAGCTGCACCAGATTCCTGTGGAGACCGTCCCTGAGGAGACCGTCCCTGTGGAGACCGTCTTTGTGGAGGCCGTCCCTGAGGAGACCATGGCGGTTGAGGCAGCCAAGGAGTACGAGGACATCAGCGGCAGCGGTGTCCATGATGGCCAGCACCATCCGTCTCTGATCGCGCTGCAGCCTTTCATTATCAGCACCCCAAACCAAGGGGACTACAACGAGGAAATGGTCATGGTGCGGATGCAGGAGGAGGCGGTGGGCTACTACCAGTCTGACCACCTGCAGGTCAGCAACCTGGAGAACAAGACGGTCATCCTGGCCGACGTAGACGACTGCATCCAGGAGACCCTGGCTCCCTTGTCACCCTCCACGTCCTCCTCGGCCTACAGCCACGGCAGGAAGCACAGCGGTAAGAATAGTTACGCCGGCGGCAAGGCCAGGGCGGGAAGCAGCTCTGAGGTGGGCAGCAATAAGGGGGAGCAGGAGCAGGTGCACACTAAAACCCTGGAAGGCGAGTTTGCCGTCCCCAAGTGGTGCGCGCCTAGTAAGAGAGACCATGAGACTGGACAGGCTGATGAGAACCCAGCTCTTGGTTATTCAGAGTACGTGATGGGGAAGAAGCTGCCTCCTGGAGGGATTCCTGGCGTTGATCTCTCAGATCCCAAACAAGTGGCAGAATTTACTAGAAAGAAGCCCCAGAAAACCAAAGACGAGCTCCCGAGATCAATAGCTTGCCCTAACAAAGGCTGCATGAAGATGTTCAGGGATAACTCCGCTTTGAGAAAACATATGCACACCCATGGTCCCAAGGTCCACGTATGTGCAGAATGTGGCAGATCTTTTGTTGAGAGCTCAAAACTGAAACGTCATCACCTGGTGCATACGGGAGAGAAGCCCTTTATGTGCACCTTCGAAGGCTGCGGAAAACGCTTTTCCCTGGATTTCAATTTGCGTACCCATGTGCGAATCCATACCGGAGACAGGCCCTTCGTGTGCCCCTTCGATTGCTGTAATAAGAAGTTTGCTCAGTCAACTAACCTGAAATCTCATATCTTAACACATACTAAGAATAAAAATTGACAGTAAAAAGGAGAGAAGAAACTTTTCAGGCTCGGAAAGCATCTTCCAGAAATGTGATGAGAAACAAATATGCCTTTTTTTTGTGTACTGTTCCTAGAAAAGAACCTTTTTAATGATTCTAACACATCTAAGGGTCAGATTTTGATAGGTTAGTGAAAGTAAAATTTAAAAGTTTAAAAAAAGTAAGTTATATAAGGTAACATTGTTAAGATGTTCTGTCTTGTTCTGTAATACTGTTTGAAAAACGTTATGTTTTTGTAATGTTTGGTCACAAAAGGAGGACAATTCATGAAGCTCACATCAAAAGACTGTTGTTTATACAACTGTGCTAAAAATGGGACTTCTTTTCACATTCTTTTGAATAGGAAGTTCATCTATTGATGATAAGTTTTTAAAGTTCTGGGTTTTCTAAATGTTCATGTTTATACTTTTAAGAATATGTTTAGTAGTTCTATATATGGTTTTTCTGGAAGTAGATAACGTTGCTTGCAGATTTTCTTTAAAAAAAGGACAGTTACATGCATATGTAAAGTATTTTCCTTTTGAAAAAAAGTTATATAGGTTTGGTTTGCCATCTTAATTTTGGTTGTATTCTTTGACATTAACACATTTTGCATAACTACCTTTTAGACGCACTGGATTATGTAGTATTGAATGTTGGATGGGATGTAGTAGTTGATTTAAACTTGTTTTAGTCTTTTTATTTTCCCCCAAATACTACCAGGTGCTGTCTTTTAGTGTCATTTCTTTGCCTGTTTAGTTAAGGAGTGGTGCTCAGTTGTGGAATATGTTGTGTATGTATTGACTTTTCAATACTTGGTACATACATCCCTTGTAATAGAAAAAGCAAAAAATAAAATACCTGTTCTAAAGAAAGACAAAAACTTGCCTGTATAAATATTGTACCTAGAAAATAGAGAAAACAGGAAGGGTACGACTGGCGTCTGGTGGGTAGAGGCCAGGGATGCTGCTAAACATTTTACAGTGCACAAGATAGTCCCCCACAACAAAAAATTATCTGGCCCAAAATGCCAGTAGTGCCACTGTTGAGAAACCCTGCTCTAGAGAAAGTAAAAATTGTAAGAAAAATTTGTTTGGTATACTCAAAAAGCAAATCATTAATGAACAAGAGGTTGTTTAAATAAAGGAAATAAAGGTACCTGCATTGCAATTTAGCCGTCATGGGCAAATCTGGAATCTAGCAGGGTGGTCTGGTACCAGCTGCATCCCTGACAAGAGATACGAGAGTCCTTCCCAGAGAGTCAAAGAATCAGTGCTGCTGTGTGCCCCTCTGACTGTTGCTTGGATGAGAAAAGCCAGGGTCGTATGGTGGTGTCATCCTGATAAGGGAGAGGTAGGGTGCAAGCATTCAGGCCATCCTGAGGGGTTAAGGGGAAAGTTGAATTTAGCACATGGTAATGGTGGCAAATCTAATCAATGGGGCTGGATTATTTTGTGAAATTGTTTTGGGACTAGCCACAGGGTGGTGGGGTGGTATAGCTGTATTCCTAATTAGTTTCACTAGAGTAAATTCCAGTGGGTCAAAGAATTAGAGGTTTTTTCTGTTTGTTTTAATTTTGTTTTTTAAATGATGCTAGGGACTTCCCTGACCATCCACTGGTTAAGACTGTGCTTCCACTGCAGGGGGCATGGGCTCAATCCCTGGTCGGGGAACTAAGAACCTACATGCCTCGAGTGAAAATTTAAAAAAAAAAAAAAAAAAAACCTATGAAAACAATACAAGAAAACACAGGTGAGTGTCTTCCATAATCTTGAACTGGGAAAGGCTTAATACAAAAGGAGACATTTGACCTCACCAAAATTTAAAATGTCTGCATAGGCAAAACTATAAACCAAGCCAAACAAACTGGAGGAAATGATTATAATACCTCGTACAGAAGAACAAATTCCTCAGTGTATGTATTACAAATAATAATATATATAAATTAGTTTAAGAAAAAAAAGACAACCCAGTCAAAAAATGTAAACTGACAATGGATAGAAGTAAGCGATTCTCAGACATAAATACAAATAACCACTTAATAAGCATGAAAAATGTACAAGCTCACTCATCATTAAAGAAATAGAAATCAGGATGAGATTTTACTTTTCACCTAGCAGATGGCAGTCTAAAGTTATGATAGCATCCCATCCAGTATTGTTTAGAGGGTGGGGAAACATATGCCACTTAGGAGAATATAATGCAAACTTGTTGGAGGTCAATTTTAATGCACGTATTTTTTGACCCAGTAATTCCATGTCTGTGCAATTTTCCATACCCTCAGAGATGCATTCTTAATTAGATGCATAACAATATGAGCAAAGCTGTTTGTTGCAGCATTGTATGAAAAAGTTAAAACAGCCTAAGTGATCATTAGTAGGGAACCTTATAAATAAGTCAATATGTTTTTTTTTAAATGGATTACTCTGTAGTGGATATAAGAAATGGGTTAGATATGAATGTGCAGGTAAGAAAGAAGTCCAAAATATATAAATGAAAAAGCAAAATATAGTTTGTGATAAATAGCTTGATACCATTAGTGTTTTTAAAAGATCTTTCTGTGTGCAGAACAGATAATATTGTTTACCCAATGTGTCCTGGACTAGAGGAACATTTTACAATGTGAATATGGTCCATATTAGCTAGGTATCTGGCTGCTGTAAAAGCTAAAAATAACAGTGACTTAAACTCTCATAAAACATTGCAAATGTAAGTAGTTCAATGCTGATATGATAATTCTATGATTTGGGGGACTCAGACTCTTTCTGTCTTAGCTCTACTATTCCCAACATGCAGCTTCTACGTCATGGACTCAGGTTTAGCTACATTCCAGCCAGTCAGACAATCCCCATCACTTCCACTTGCATCCTTTTGCCGAAACATAGTCATATGGCCATACTCAGCCTCCTGAGAGTCTGGGAGATGTCTTTTAAGTTATGTTTCTATCATTATAGAACACTGGTCCTCAACCACTGGTGCTGTCACCCTCCTGGGGATATTTGGAATGTGTGGGGTGGGGGCAGTTGTTTGGTTGACTCAGTGACTGGAGAACACTAATGACATTCAGAGGGTGGAGTCGGGAATGCTATATATCCTGTATTGTAAGGGACAAGACCTGCACAACTAAGAATCACACTGCTCAGAGAGCGGGTAGTGCTTCCACCCTGCCTTATGAGAAAAACTGTACTAGAGGGCAAGGATCGGTATGGGAGGGGGGGTTATCTAGAGGTATGCTAGTGAATGTTTAACATCTAGCCCTGGAGGAGAGGGTGGAGAGCTCTGATATGTAGCATTTGCTGGTTTCTGTGGTGTGAATACTCCCACCATGGCCAATTTCAAGGCGCCAACTTGAAGTTCCTGAAGGAGGAGTTGGTTAAAGAGGCCCACTCAGCTGTGGCAAGCTGGTAGGAGCAGGCTCCAGCACACCACTGGGTTCACCTAACTGTCTCTACAGAGATGGCAGAGATAGTTATAGTCTTGATGTAAGATACATACCCCAGTTCAGCAAGAATGTTTTTTACTTCATCATAACTTTTATTTGATAGCTCTGAAGTTCCTTTCAAAGATCACAAGTATGTTTTTTTTTTCACAAGTATGTTTAAATTAATATGTATACATTTTCTGAGAAAAGAGTATAGTAAGTAGAAGATAGTCTATTCATTATATACACACACACCTTTACATATATAATAGAGATATATATGTAATAGAATATAGGTTCTAATAGTGTTAAATCATATTAGCATGTGGTCTTCCTAGTATTGTATTAACATGCTCATTTTAGATTTTAATATCTGAAATGGAAGAAACCTCTAACTGAACATCTGTCTTCCGTACTAATAAGTAGATCTATCTGCCTCACAGCTTCTTCTGGTTACTTTACTAATTTATCAGAATGCCTAAGTATTATGAAGTACAACTACCTGGAATGATATCATCCCTGCCCCTGGTTGAGCTTATTCCTTTTTTTCCCTCTTTTCAGGTATCTGGCATAATTTCGTCCTTGCACTCCTGGGTATTTTAGCTCTTGTTCTCCTTCCTGTAATTCTCTTGCCGTTTTACTACACTGGAGTCGGGGTGCTTATCACTGAAGTTGCTGAGGTAAAAAATAGATTACTTGGGGTATTCCTTCACCAGGTTTTGTGATGTAACACTTAGCATTTTATGTCAGGAACTTTTATTCAAACTCTTCTCATATACAGAATGCTCAGTTTCTCCTGAAGAAATTACTGTAATCCTTTCAAATCAAAGAAATAGTTTTGTGAACTACATTGGCTCTTTTAAAATACTGAAAATTGTTTCTGTTCTGAATTACAAGGATAGTATCAAGACTTTCCACCTGTAGTTTGTTGATTAAATGCATCATTTACCTTTACTGTTTATTTTTATAACTCTGCTTTTGAGTCAGATGTCTTTACTCCTAGGAAGTAAGAAAGATGGAACGTAGGCTAGCCAGCCAGAACATTTCGTGGGAGTTTAAATGAATGTCTTCAACTCTGTATTTCACTCCCTTAGACTACTGTGATGGTATCAAGTCTTCTCTTCACACTTTGGGACAAGGAAAATTACCTTGTGAGCAACTGCCTCACGTACTCATGTATTCATTGTGCTGACGGTACTGTCTGCATATTTGAGACTGTGTTTAGATAAGTCTTATAATTCTATCCATTGATGATATAGGACAATGAAGGCATTCTGATGACTACTTTCACAAAAAATTTTAATTCGCGGTTTGGGAAAAAGTTTGTCATTTTAATCTTAACTGTTGGCAAGTGGGGTTTGTTTGGTTTTCATTGGTGAAAAATTCAAAATCTTAGTGAAATATGAAAAGTAACTATAATTGTTGGGTGTTATCTTGTTAATTTTCTAGGACTATACATTTTGGATTCAAAGCTGGATTATTTTCTACATTATTCAAAATAGTCTACTTAATTAAGTCAGTGTCTTTATTATTTGCTCAGATTAATCATAGCTTGTCTTCACACATTACCTGATTTGTTTCTGCCCTCTTCCCAAGGACTCACCTGCCATTGGACCCAGAGGCCTTTTTGTGGGAGACCTTGTCACCCATCTACAGGATTGTCCTGTTACAAATGTACAAGATTGGAATGAATGTCTAGATACCATCGCCTATGAGCCCCAAATTGGTTACTGTATAAGTGCATCAACTTTACAGCAGTTAAGCTTCCCAGTTAGAGGTGTGTATATTTCCTCAGTATAATATAATGCTTCAAGCAGCAGTACTTGCCATTTGCTAATTCTTAGATCATGTCTGTAGATGTATTTTGTCCTAACTTCTTTAAAACAAATCAGTAAAGTAATAATAAGCTTAAACTAGTAAACATTCTCTTGGTAAGTTAGATACTAATATGTAAGTTTTGTTTTTTATATATTGTTGTTGAACTTCTAACTAATTTCATATTTGATTTTCAGAACTCCAGTATCTAATTCTTTCAGCATTTAAAAAACACTTGTGTTAAGTCAGCATTCAAGCTCAAACATAACCAATTAACTAAATTCCAGCAATTAAATACCCTTGTGCTGTATGGATGGTGGCATGTCCAAAGCTATTTGGGGTAGGGTTTTTTTGTGTGGCAGTCATCCAGAGGAAGTCATCTTGGTGTCCGAAAATACCCACTGAAGTCACATCTGTTGTTCTGTGTAGTAGGCGACAGGGTGAAGCAAGTTTATTCTCAGAAGCTTCCGAGTTTATTTTTAGCTCTTCCAGCTCTGAAAAATCAGTCTGCCAACTCTTCATGCAAAATTATGGGGACCCAAATTATTGAAAGTGCTGGAAAGCACAAATTATGCTCACAGACTACATCTTTAAGTCAAGAAATGCCTGGATACTTGTCTACATCTACTGGGGTTAAGAAATATGATTAATTATCAAGAATAACTGTATTAAAGTACTGCGTGCAACAGTGACAAAGTAGTAAGAACTGATTTAAAATTTTTTTTCAAATGTAGTCTTCCATGTATAACCCATTTTTAAGAATTTTTTTTATTGTAAACATTTTTCAAACATACATAAATGTCAAGAGAGTAGTACAGGGAATTCCCTGGTGGTCCAGTGGTTAGGACTCTGCGCTTTCACTGCCGAGGGCATGGGTTCAATCCCTAGTCGGGGAACGAAGATCCCACAAGTCATACAGCACGGCCCAAAAAAAAAAAAAAAGAGAGAGAGAGTAGTATAAATGAAACCTCATGTATCCTTCTCCTAGCTTCAACAATTATCAACATTTTGCCATTTTTTTTATCCAGCCTGTCCACTTTTGAGGGAAGTATTTTAAAGCACATCCCAGGTATCCTGTCATTTCATCCATAAACTTCAGCATATCTTTAATAGATGATGACCTTTTAGACATGACCACAGTACTGTTATCACACCTAACAAAATTAACAATAATTCCTAATACCTACACTCTTCCCTGGTTTTGTTTTTATAGTTGGTTTAAGTTGGATGGTATGCCTTTTAAGTCTCTTTTAAGTTGTAACAATTCCCCCTGACTTTTTTTTTTTAATATCATTTATTGAAGAAACTGAGTCATTTGTTTTGTCAAATTTATCATTAACATGTTCGGTATCCCCCGAATTTCCTATAGATGGTAATTAGGTCCAGAGGCTTGATTAGATTCAGGATCCATTTTTGGCAGGGGCAAAAATACCTCGTAGGTAGCACTCAGTACTTCATACTGCATCTCATGTTTTTCCATGTATCGCATCTTTTCAACTGGGTGTGTAATCCACAGTGTGTTCTTCTGTAAGAGGAATAATCCATAATTTCATACTTCTTAAGTCCTTTATCATTTTCCTCAAGTTTCTCTAAATTTGGTATAATCTGTATTGAGTTACAAAAGCCAAAATGACATCGTAATCAAATAAAGCTCTCTCCAGTAGGATTGTTTTATTTAGAATATCTGCATTTCAGATGTTTAAGGTTTTGTCTTTCCGGCAAACAGAATGGAAGTGAAATTTTTCTTGAAATACTCTGAAACTCTTTCCTTATTAACTTTTTGAGTATTTCACTATTATGGATCATATGCTGTATTTTGGAGGTATTTGTTTAAAAACCCAAAGCAGATATTACTCTTCCCACACTAATAAAAAAAATCAATCCCAAAATAATAATTCTTCAATATATGTTTCATTTCCGTAGGAGCGACTGTATTAGGATACTTGCTGATTTTACATGATGACTGTATCTGATAAACCCGTACCTCCATTTAATCATTTTTTTTTAAATATATAAATTTATTTATTTTATTTATTTATTTTTGGCTGTGTTGGGTTTTCATTGCTGGGCACGGGCTTTCTCTGGTTGCGGCAAGCGGGGGCTACTCTCCGTTGCGGTGCACGGGCTTCTCATTGCGGTGGCTTCTCTTGTTGCGGAGCACGGGCTCTAGGCACCTGGGCTTCGGTAGTTGTGGTACGCAGGCTCAGTAGTTGTGGCTCGCGGGCTCTAGAGCGCAGGCTCAGTAGTTGTGGCGCACGGGCTTAGTTGCTCCGCAGCATGTGGGATCTTCCCGGACCAGGGCTCGAACCCGTGTCCCCTGCATTGGCAGGCGGATTCTTAACCACTGCGCCACCAAGGAAGCCCCATTTAATCATTTTTAAATGGAGTACATATACTTAGCCAGACTGTAGGAATCTTAATGACTGTAAATGTAACTTAAAATATATACTAGGTTAATTTTAATGGCAGACTTGACCACTGTGGCTATGGACATTTAAGAAAACTACGGATTGATGTTATTTTACATGTATCTAGGGACCTTTGTTATCCTACATTATGAATAGAGGGCAAAGATATAGCCAAATATGGTAATACAAAGTAGCTCATAATCCAAAAGTGATTCATATTCAATTTAGAGTAGAATTCAGTATACATAATTAAAATTCTAAAAATTTATACCACTTGAAAACAATAAAGCCACCTTGGAAAGATCTGACCGTGAAAGTGCTCATAAGCTGTCCCAGCCAATCATTTCTGGCCTCATTTCATACCCTGACTCTCCCAGGTGTAATTTTAAATTTTTAAAGATATTCCCTAAGATATTAATTAATTAAGGTATTAATTAAGCAGACTAGATGTTCTCCTTAAAATATTTACAGGTATATTTCTGGCAAATTAGAAAAATGTGGTTAATCTACATGAAATGACTATTCATTTTATGAAACTGTTGGGAACTACTTTTTTCTTCTGTCAGTCCTTTCGTTTTTGATTTTTAAACATTAACCTGCTAGACTATGAGCAGCACCAACAGAACCAAGGCTGGTTGAATTACACCTCTGCCCCTGGTACATGGGGCAAGCCTACGGAGCTTGTCCCACACACACCTTGGAGATTGAATGGCCTTTCCAGGAAGCCCCAAAAAGGACACTGGGTGAGGCTTAGAGCCCTTTGTACGTGGAATAAATCTCTGGTTTCATTCTGCATCAGAACAGAACAAACTTTTCCCCTCTTCATATTCAAGCCTCTGCTTAATTTAAGATTGCTGTGTATCCATATGCCACTTAGTGATTTGAATGAAACTCAAAGTTACAGACAAGAACTAGTTTGTTTCTTGTTGGGGATTATTTTCTAACAAGTAGCTTGCATCCTCTTTCTTTAGTTTGAGGGGATACTCTTCATACATGCCTAAAGCTAAATTCCTTTTTTCTTTCTTGGAAGCATTGTCTTCAATAAGAAAGACTACTAAGTCCAGCATTTGAATGGCATTTTAAAAAGAGTGAGATTGAATACTAAAGGCAGCTGCTCCCTAAAATGAAGCTATGAGTCCAGACACAGGCATCCCCTTTGAATAGCCTATATTCCTGTTCAAAGGAGATGAGGGTATATACCTGTAACTGCCTGGCACAGGGAGTATTGTCCTGTCTTATGCATCTTTAACTGAAGTGAGAAAAGACCGTTCCTGACTTAGTTTAAGATAATAAAAGGAAAACTCTGGAAATCTTTTCCACATAGTTTGAGTACCCAGATTGTTTTTATGCTCAAATCTTCCCTAATGTTTAGAAAAAAGTATCTGTTCTCCCACTGTGAATATCAAGGTATCATCCAAGGTTTCTTTGCTCTCACCAATTGAAGAGAGAAAGAGAGTTTATAATTTTTTAACTACTTGATACTAGGTGGTGCTGGTATAAATTCTACCATAGAACTAAGAGTAAAGGGACTTCCCTGGTGGCGCAGTGGTTAAGAATCTGCCTGCCAATGCAGGGGACACGGATTCGAGCCCTGGTCCAGGAAGATCCCACATGCCGCAGAGCAGCTAAGCCCGTTCGCCACAACTACTGAGCCTGCACTCTAGAGCCCGCGAGCCATAACTACTGAGCCCGTGTGCCCCAACTACTGAAGCCCACGCGCCTAGAGCCGGTGCTCCACAACAAGAGAAGCCACTGCAATGAGAAGCCCGTGCACCGCAACGAAGAGTAGCCCCCACTCGCCACAAAAGCCTGCGCACAGCAACGAAGACCCAAAGCAGCCATAAATAAATAAATAAATAAATAGAATAAATAGGTTTGCATGCCTGTATTGGAACTCTAGTTACATTTATATATTTATTAAGCTAGGGTAAGAAAATTGTTCAATTCATTTTAGTGATGTAGAAAGTAGTGAGTACTGTGAACTATAGATTGAAAAAGTCTCTTCCTTCCAGCCTTATTCCAAAATTACCTCTGGTCTAGACCATCCTTTGAAGACTAGACTATTTCTACAAGTATCTTAGGGCCCATCTTAGGGTACATTCAGAATATGCAGGTTCTCCTTGTAATGGAATTATGAAACTGTTCTGGTCTTAATTTCCCTAATCGTTTCCCAGTCTGGGGAGATTTAAGGGAGAATTCTAATTTCCTAGAGTTAAACTGAACCCATGAATGCCTCTGGGACCTCCCATTGCAGTCTTGAATGTGCCTTCCAAAGTAGAATTGGATTGGTCTCTCATGTTGATAGCAGTATACTAATGTGAAAATTACCTGTGGCATACCCGTCTTATAGGTTAAGAATTGAGTCACAGAAATTAAGTGACTTGTCCTTTAATGTGATCCAGTAGAAAAGATTCTAAAATAAAATACATTTTTAAACGTACAACTTTTTTTTTAATTGATAAACAGAGAAATATCAAGTTTATTTCTCACATGATAACAAAATAATGGGAAATTCTGTATGTCAGGAGGCACTTCATCTTGTCAGGGTAGCCATAGCCATCAGTTTATGTTTTAATTGGATTAATCACCATAGGAAGAAGCCATGACCTAGAGGTCACAAATTGGTGGTAACCTAGAGGCCAAATCCAGCCAGCCTTGACAGTTGTGTATGGTTTGGCTTGCACAATATTTTTTAAATTCTTAATTGGCTGCCAACATTTAAATTTAAGAGGTTTCGGGACTTCCCTGGTGGTCCAGTGGTTAAGACTCCACTGCAGGGGGCACGGGTTCAGTCCCTGGTCAGGGAACTAAGATCCCGCATGCCGCACAGCACGGCCAAAAAGAAAAAAGAAAAGGTTTCACATGAGGGTCCAGACTTCTTTCTCATGGAATAAAATAGATGATCTCTTGACTCTCGGCCCCAAGTTGAGTGGCCTGGCTGCTAACCCTACTTAGAACAAGGTATATATTCTCTAATTCATCACAGCCCCCACCATTTCCTATTTTTTCCACACACTATCCACTTCATTTATTTGATACCTGCCTGGCCCCTTTAAGCTGTTGTATTATCAGACATGCTATATCAACAGTGATATCAAATTCTTGACTTTCAATTCTGTATTGCATACATTCCTCCAAGAAGAAATTAGGATCAAGCATCAGATGTAAATTTTTAAAAATCATTACTGATACAAAGGCAAGTGGCATAGAACACCATTTATGTATTCAGTGCATATTGAGTTATTCACCTTATATAAGATACTGAGAAACTTTTCCCTCAAAGACCTCACAGTCTAATCGAAGAATTAGACCATGCCCACGTTACGGTACAAGGTTAAATATAATTAATGACAAAAAGTATTGGGAGTTGTGAGAGTTGATGGCAGTCAGTCTTGACTGAAAAGATGAGGACAGGCTTCATAGCAGCAGCTCTTGAGCTGGGCTTCAACAGTGAGTTTAATTTCCGGAGACCGATATAAATAAACCTCGGCGCCACAGACCAGAAGTTGGTCAGGGAACTGCTAATAATTTGGTTCAGCAAGAGAAGAGTATGAGCTAAGGTGACTAAAAAAAAAAAGTAGAAGTCTTTACGTTTTAGGCCATGGCATTTAGACTGTTTGGGAGCAGCGCAGAGTCTTTGGATATTTGGATTAGAAGAGCTACATTCTCAGAGTTCTACACTGGAAGGTTAATCTGAAGCATTCAGTATGTAGGACAAGTTTGCATGTGAGAGCTAGGTGGTAAACTAGATGCGTTAGGACTCTCTTCAAATGGGTCAAGTGAGAAAGAACTGGAGTCTACCCTTTAGTGGGAATAAAGAGAAAAATAATGAGGAGGTGAAAATTGGTGCGACTTGGCAACTGATGAGAAAAAATACTGAGGGCTTTTGCCTGGATCTTTTTTTTTTTTTTAATCCTAAACACCTTTTTACCTTATAGTTTACCGTTAGGGCTGATGAGTGATTATAGGCACAAGTTTGTGCCATTAGATGTTCACAGTTTGCTTTCATATTTTAAATATTACTCATCACCCAGAATTTAAATACCCATTCAATTATGGTAAGAAAACAAAGCAAAACTACCCACACAGCCAGCCATTGCAGAGGAGAAATTGATGCATCTGTTAGTTTACTTCACCTCTGTTTTGTTCTTCGTGTTGGCAACAGTGCGTGTTTAAGGACATCCAGTCTAACCGAATGATCTAGAAGAAAAAAAAGAAAAGATTTAAAAACAAACAAAAACCTTTGCCTGAAATATAAAATCCTTATAAAGTCAGATTGCATATCAACAACCATTTTCATGCCAGTGCTCCTAAAGACACTCTTGTTAATAATGCTTTTCGTAGTATTGGAAATCGGGGATAACTTTACTCTCTCTTCTTCAGCACATATGAGTATGGTAGTAGGTATATAAGATTCTAAGTTTAATTGGTCCTTGCCACACATCAATTTTTTTTCTCTCTTTTTCTTTTTTTTTTTTGCCACACCCCGTGGCATGTGGGATCTTAGTTCCCCGACCAAGGATCGAACCTGCGCCCCCTGCAGTGGAAGCTGGGAGTCTTAACCACTGGACTGCCAGGGAAGTCCCCACACATCAATTTTGCTTTACAAGTTTGATGTGCTGAATGCAGGAAACCTTCCAAAATAAATACGTGGAAAAAAATTTGTGTCCCAGCTGTATCAGTGATTTAGCTTCCTTATTCTACCCTAGACACAAGTGAAGCAGTCTACCAAAGAACTTGAAAAAATAAATGAATAATGGGGATACTTGCCCTGTTTCTCTTATCTCCCAAAAATGGTAACTGGATTACTAGTATGCAGGCAAATATGTGCATATCTGTGGGGTCAAATTGGGCTGCCCTGGTTCTGTGGGGAAAGCCTCAAGATAAGCCTGGAGGTGGGATAGATATTTGATATAATAGGGATGTCCTTAGGGATGAGAGTCTCTTAGGCATCCTCTAGCTCAGTGGTCCCCAACCTTTTTGGCACCAGGGACCGGTTTTGTGGAAGACATTTTTCCACGGGGCAGGGGGCAGGGGTGGTGGTTCAGGTGGTAATTTGAGTAATGGTTCAGGTGGTAATGCGAGCGATGGGGAGCGATGGGGAGCGATGTGGAGCGACAGATGAAGCTTCGCTCGCTCGCTCGCTCGCTCGCTCGCCCGCCACTCACCTCCTGCTATGCGACCCGGTTCCTAACAGGCCACGGACCGCTACCGGTCCGCGGCCCCGGGGTTGGGGACCCCCTGCTCTAGCTCACTCTGCTAACAGCACAGCACAGGAGTTCAGTAGTGCAATTGGATCAGTGGATCAGCAGCGTTAGGACATCTAATAGTGGCTCATTCGATATTTGTGCTTGACCACCTGGAGCTATTGCAAAACCTACTGAGACCCTGGAACTCCAGCTTTACGAGTGGGTAAGTTTATATGAAGACAACTAACCTAGGGTAATTGATGCTTCTTGATTTCAAATTGGATGTATCTCTTTTTATAATGTAAAATCAAACTCTGCAGTGAGTAGCTGACAAGCTGAACTGTCAATTATACAGTTGTTTCTGAATTCATATGCATTTTACTTAATTCTTTTTGTCTTGAAAGCAAAATTCTTATTACAAATGTACTTCTATGTAATGGATTCTTTTTTTAAATAACAGATTTTAATAAACCATTTCTCTTCAGCGTACAAACGGCTAGACGGTTCGACTGAATGCTGTAACAATCACAGCCTTACAGATGTGTGCTTTTCCTACAGAAATAATTTTAATAAGCGTTTGGTAAGTTGTCCCTGAAGCAGTCTTGCTTGCCTGATATAATTATTACAAAATAAGCATATAGAACTAAAATGGAATCTACGAAACCATTGCCCTTTTGCTTTGTATCATTTTATTAGAATCTCTACATTTCACATGTCATATTTCATCTGAGAATCTTTAAAAATTTTATAATGGTAATATCTTATTTGGCCAAAGTGGAATAATTGAATCTAATTTATAGTAGATACACATAAATGGCATTTCCTTTATGTGAACTTCGTTCCTAATATGCTAGGTGACATGAAAGATATTGAAGTAATGTAACTTGGTGTTTTTCTTGTTAACAAGTCATTTTTAGTATTGACTAATTAATGTTCTATCCCTAGCATACATGTCTACCTGCCCGGAAAGCAGTGGAAGCCACCCAAGTTTGTAGAACCAATAAAGATTGTAAAAAAAGCTCAAGTTCAAGTTTCTGTATAATACCTTCTTTGGAAACTCATACTCGCTTAATAAAAGTGAAACACCCACCTCAAATCGATATGTTGTATGTAGGACATCCACTGCACCTTCACTACACAGGTGGGTATTATTGTGGTAGACCCTCAGAATATCGCTTCAATGGCATGTATTCTCAGTGGTAGCAACTCAGTACACATCTTGCATTAATTTTATCTATTATATTTGATCACTTTTCAAAGTCTTGTTAACTTGTTCTTAAGCACGAAATGAAGTTTAAGCAGTAGGAAAATAATCTGAATTTATAAAGCAGGATGGAGCTGAACCCCATGTCTGCCTATGGAGAGTGACACATGACGCATTTTTCCTTCGCTACCGTTTATGTCACATAGATGATCTCTCAGATATTCTCTGAGCGTTTATTAAATTTATCCAAGCTCCCAAAACAGTAGCAAGAGCAGCATATGTCAAAGAATGCCTGGAATCATAGTGACACTACACTTGATCTTAGCCAAAAGGCCGAGAAGCGATTGGAATCATAGTGATAATGATGATAAAGTAAGTTGTGCATGACACATGAATTTTATATGAATATAATTTCAAAACCGGGCCAGCATAATTGTTTTAACAATGGCAACATGATTGGATTAAACATATAGCTTTTCCATATGGCTGAAGATCATACAGTCTAACTTATTTTGTTGTACAAGATTTTGTTTATGTTCCTTTTTTTATAACAGTTTTATTGAAATATAATTCACATATCATACAATTCACCCTTTTAAATTGTACGGTTAGCTGGGACGAAGTGAGAGAGTGGCATGGACATATATACAACTACCAAATGTAAAATAGCTAGTGGGAAGCAGCCGCATAGCACAGGGAGATCAGCTCGGTGCTGTGTGACCACCTAGAGGGGTGGGATAGGGAGGGTGGGAGGGAGACGCAAGAGGGAGGAGATATGGGGATATATGTATATGTATAGCTGATTCACTTTGTTATACAGCAGAAACTAACACACCATTGTAAAGCAATTATACTCCAATAAAGATGTTAAAAAATTTTTTAAAATAAACAATAAAGTGTACAGTTCAGTAGTTTTTAATATATTCAGAGTTGTGGAACCATCACCACAGTCTTGTTCCAGAATATTTTCATCACGCCAAAAAGAAAGCCCATACCCATTAGGCAGTCATTCTACTTCTCTACACCCACCCACCCCCAGCCCTTGGCAACCACTAATCTACTTTCTGTTTCTGCAAATTTGCCTGTTTCTGCACATTTCATATAAATGGAATATTTTGTGGCTGGCTTCTTTCACTTAGCATAATGTTTTCAAGGTTCATCCATGTTGTAGTATGTGTCAGTACATCGTTCCTTTTTATGGCCAACCCAGTAATATTCCATTGTATGGATATATTACATTTTCTGTATTTATTCATCAATTGATGGACATGTGGGTTTTATGTTACTCTTTAAAAAGCTCTCTCATTTCTCCATAGTCATATCCTAAGATAAAAGTCGGGTCATTCTTCTTATTTATTAGTTTGACACTAAGTGACTCTAGAGTGCATAATACCTCCTCAACAAATGTAGAAATGTCCCTTTTCAGGGTAATTCAGAAATGTGTGCTATGGGTTCTATTTAATTATAACAGAGTTTTTAAATGTTTTGAACAAAAACAGGATCATGGAATCCACAAAGTGGAGGAGACCTTAAAAATCCCCTAGTCTTAATCCTTGTTTTAGCAATGAAAAAAACACCGAGACCAGAAGGAGATTAAGTGGCATAATATTGATAGTTGGAGTGAATGTGATTTTAAGGTTATACCTCTTTGAAGGAATAAGGACTCTTTTGATATAAATTCTAGTGTATTTTTAAAGTCAGTCTCTGTATTTGGTAGTCATAGTTGTTATATAATCAGTTTTATCGTATTCTCACCTCAAAATATAAGTACACTGAGACGTGAATTTCTGTATTCCAGTATTTTTATTAGATGTTCTAGAATTGCCAGTTGCTTTTATATGTGGGCCATAGAGCCTGCCTGCATATGTTTGGGAAGGGCTTTCTCAATCAATTTAATAGGCTAGCCCAATTTTTAGTCATATGGTAAAATTCATAATGCTGTTGCTTATCTGTATAAATAATATTCATTATTTCTTATTTTTCTTTTTTAGTGAGCATCACCAGTTTTATCCCACGTTTCAACTTTCTAAGCATAGATCTGCCTGTGGTTGTGGAGACATTTGTCAAGTATCCTTTCTGGCGTGAAAGATGTTTTTAAAATGTGCTACTTGGAACTTCATCAGTTTTACCTTGACTAGAGAACATGAACAGACCTTACAAGTATCAGTTAACTGCTAATACCAAAAAAAGAGACTTTAAAGTTGAAAAAGATCAGATTGTACCTAGGGAGGAAGAAGTCAGAGAAGAAAGATTGATTGGGAAGAGAGAAAGGTTAAGATGTCGAAGGGAAGGAACCTAGAATACAAATTGAGAGTTGAATTTAGAAGTATAAAACCTTTTAGTACGTTTATAAAGGATGAACGAATGCTTCAGCTACTAATGAGGTGACGAATTCCGCCCCTTCTGAGCCTGTTGGCTCTGACCAAGTGGAGGAATGCGTAAGGGAGATCAAACTGGTTTCCACTACTAAAATAGCATTCAGAGGACAAAATCTCATGTGTTCTTTAGCATATTATATTCGCATATAAAGAAAAATTTTAATTGGTTATTATATAGAATTTGAATAAACTGAACAGTTTGGAAAGGTTCTTTATTTTTGTCACTTTTAAATCTTTTTAATTTCTTTCCTTAATGATTTGCAAAAAAATGAAACAAAACAAATGAGCAAATTAGTAACAAATTAGTTAACAAATGAGTTACTAAAAAATGTGTATAGTCAAAATTGTACCTTGCAGACTGCAGCTTTTTCTCAGAGGTATTTACACTATGAGCTTACAGATGATAGTAAAATAGAGTTCAAGGGGCCAAAATCTTTATATATCTAATATAACGTATACTTCGTAAGGATCAAAAAGTAATTTTCCCTTATTTCTTATTCCTTTCTCTTGATGTATCATTAAAGGATTAGAAAGAGTTAGTCTTCTGAAGGAGTTCATTACAGATTGTCTTGGTTTACAAGTGGTTGGCCTTTATTTTTCTAGTCAAGGTTTTTGAACTTCGAAATAATATGTCATTTGTTTTAAATAGTAGAGATCTAAGAAGCATTGGTGTATACTGGTAAGCAGAGATTTAAAGAAAGGAAGGAAGTCACCTGTAATCTCAAATCCAGTCCTGGTAAAATGCCTGCTTCTGACTCCCAGAAATGTGCTTTGCCCTCAGACCTCTCCGTAAGCTCCTTAACCGATTTTAACCAGGTACCTGATTTCCCTCTCGGGAGCTCTGGCTATTGTTAATGCAGTGCCCTGCTTTGCTTTGGACGGACAATGGATTTTAAACTCTTTCCTAGATGCTACTCTTACCTCAGTGATTGGAGACAATGATGTCAAAGATCTGATAGGATTTTTCATCTTGCTTGGTGGCAGTATACTTTTGGCTGCCAATGTGACCCTGGGACTCTGGATGGTTACAGCACGGTAATATTTGCACTCATTTGATAGAATCTCTGAGTTACAATATACAATATTGAAAACCTTACTTGGTGTGAAATATAAAGTGTTTCCTTAAAATTACATTTTAGCCAACAACTTTAAGTTCTTTATCCAGAGTATCCAAACTCTGGGATGGGGGATAAACAGAAGAAATGAAAGGCATAGTCCCTGATTACATTCTAGTTTCAAAGACTGAACCTACAACCTTCAGATGCTTGTGGAACAATTTCTAAACAAGTGCAAATTCATATTAAACCATTTTTGTGTGGCTACGTATCATGTTGAAATAATGTAAAGGAAAACAGAATTGGGTAGGATTAATTGGGAAAAACTTCTTGAAAAAGCATCATTAATCCAGATTTGAAGGAGACCAGACTTTGGCCAAGTGGAAAGGTGAGCATTTTCTTGGTCTATATCTCTTGTCCCTTGTCTTGTTTGAAAAGTATTTTTAAATTAAACTGTGTATTATTTTGTACTCTGACAACTGAGGTCTGATTACAATTAAATTAATAAAATTCTGTAAAAGAATCTGCTGACATGAAAGGGAAAATCTTTGTCAAATGACGCCAAATAAATGAACAAGGAGGAAGTAGGGTCTGTAATAGGGTGAGACGTGTTTTGCCCCACAAGAGTTGCCTCTTTGATAATATGTCCGTATACTCTCATAAAGCCACACTACCCTTGACATTCAGAGTGAGCTGCAGAAGTATCTCCCACCTGCAGTATGTGAGCTGAGACAGTTAGGGGTGAACCTCAGAACTGAGCCAGGTGGGTCTTGCGGCAGGTCACAAGACAGATCACAGGACCTTCTGCAGTCCTGGTTACTGTTCTCTACAGAGCTTCAAAGCTTGAAATCCTTCCGGGGTAGATATTTTCTCTTGTGCTGCTGGAGCTATCTGGGGCCTAGCTCCTAGGTCCCTGTCTTCAAGAACAATTACCTTAAGCCCTGAACCATACTCTGTCCTCACCAGTGGCTCCGATGTTTCTCTGTGTTGGGTAATTAAATATGTAGTCCTTGCTTTCCATCTTTCCCCTAAGCTACCTCTGTGGGTCCACGAAAGACTTGGTAGTAGAGTGAGTATGGCTGCATGTGAGTACAAATGTGGATTTGCCAGTGCCCGGGAACTGACTCTTGAGTCCGAAAGAGCCCTGCCTAGTTTGAGATCTTTTGGACTGGAGATGCAGCCCTGGAAGATCTGGGAAGTCAATAGGCCAGTGTGAAGCTGTTGGTATTAGAAGTATATGAGCAAGCTGTTTCTTTGATGAAAAATATTTGCTTCTCTCATATACTCAAGAACATGAATAGTCATGTATCCAACTTTTTCACTAATTGAGGTATTCGTGGGGTTCACCTCTTTCAGATCACTGCGTTGCTTTTTAGGCACTAAAACTTTTTAACCATTTTTAAGGAAACTTTAGATTGTATTATAAATCTGCCTGCCTTCTTAAACAGAAATTATATATTGAATATAATTTTAACATTTTTTTAATGACTCAAGGTCATCAGTTATTACCACTACTTAAAACTGTACAAATTATTGGTTTATCCTAGGAAAAAGGCATTTGTTCTATTTTCAGGCAGACAGTCTTTCAGGATTAAAGTATATTAGCAGAGTAATACGCAGACCTGTTCAGGTAGTAAAGTTTGGGGAATACCGTGAAATACTTACATAATTAATTCGATTACATGAACTAAGCAGTTTATTAATGGAAATGCTATATATGTGCAGGTCAGTTTTTTTAAACTGAGAAAAAAATTTAATAGATGAAATCCTACCTGTAAACTTCTTTTTCTGGGTGGAAAAAAATCCCCAAGCACGTCATTTTCTTATGGCTTTTAAACACCTTGGTCTTCTGCTACATTGGGTCAGGATTTGGCAAACACTCTACTAGGATATTGAGCAGATCAGTCCCATTTTTACAGAAATGGCCTCATTGTGTAAGAAAGGAAATGTTATGTGTTGTTTCTTCAGCTTGATTGTGGGCACTTCTAGAGCGAGGACCATGTCATATTCATCTTTGCATCCCTGGCACAGTGCATGAGACATCAAAAATACTTAATAAATGTGGTTGAATGGATGATGATTAGTGTTATTTATGGATTAGAAAAGCATGTTTCTATTTAAGTAAGCTGTAAGAAGTATTGTTGAATATACTGTAAATATATGTTGACATAAAATAATAACTTGGAAGGTCTTTGTGTCCCTGATATATTATCATCTTTATGAAAATAGTCCATTTTGGTTTCTGTAGAGCAATTAGAAAAATGAATTATTTTGAGGATTTGAAGAAAGTGTTGTGTTGGCACTTGTTCAA
Source organism: Eschrichtius robustus (assembly GCF_028021215.1). Lineage (NCBI taxonomy): Eukaryota > Metazoa > Chordata > Mammalia > Artiodactyla > Eschrichtiidae > Eschrichtius > Eschrichtius robustus. The sequence continues at coordinate 19,131,936 of NC_090845.1, forward strand.
CAGTAAAACTTTATTTTCAGTGTTTCTACTCTGCACTGTTTACATTTTTCAGGGTTGTTTTTAATCACTTAAAATCCGTAAAGGATGTATATATTCTTTTTAGCATTTCAGTTTGAAAAGACATGCAGTTAAACTTGACCTTCTGATAATCGCTCTTACAGGTCATTATCTGTTCTGACAGTAAATTGTAACCCCGTGCACTTCATGGATATGTGGCTCTTAGTCATCAGTTTGTCCTGTGATATTTATTGAATGTCCACATACTAATGGTACACAGGTATTTTTTTCTATAAATCTTTCAACTGAGCTGTAATTCATTCTTAGGCTTTAACTTGAAGATATCATAGTTGCTGGCGTTTAATGTTTAGCAATAAAAGAATAAATGTGTACCAGCATTCTATGTTTTATCATCTATGTGTTGTATTTTTTTTTTAATTTGTATTCTTTTCTGTCAAAATTTTTCCCTCTACATACAGTACCATCTTAGATGTTTTAAAATTCTTGATTCTAAAAGCAGCCTCAGTTTTCACTCAAGCAATCCGTATATGAAAGTTGTTGGTAGGCCACAGAAAGAAGTCTTTTTTAAATGAAATCCCTGTACTCTCACTACTGTTTTGGAAATGGCCTGTTCATGGATAAAGAAAGAAGACCATCATGTTTCATTAGTGTCTGATAGAAGTCTTCTCTAACATTCTCACATTCTCTTTCCTTCTCTCCCCCTCCCCCTCTTCCTCTCTTTTCTTGGTTACTAAGGGCCAGATAAAATAGGCTGGGAATTTAGCGCAATTCCTGACTGGCTAGCCCCATTTCACACCTCCTCTTTGCCTCTGATCCCATTATACTACAGTTAAGAGCCACAAGACTAGATGATTGATTATCTATCAGCTTTACAGAAATATAATTAAATACCATAAAATTCACCTGTTTAAAATGTACGATTCAATGTAAACGAGTTTTCTTTTAATGACTCATCAGACAATAGTATACATATGCTTTGGTATAATCTAACCTTTTAAGTACATGAACATGTGATAAATGATAGAGTTAAGTAACAAATTTATTTATTTATTTATTTATTTTTAACAAATTTATTTTTAAGGTAAAGCATGTGGATATACTTTATTTAAACAGTAAGCCTTTTTAAATCAGTGCATATGCAAGCTACTCTTGCTGTTTAGGCCATACTAATTTGAATAATCCATTGTATATTTTATCAGACCATGGCAAATGAATTCAATGAGGGGAAAGCCTCTATTTCAGAACCTAATGCTACAATAGGTTATATTCAGGGTGGAGGTAGAAAAAAATGGCTAAAGGAAGTTGCATTTCTAATTACCAAGCAGGTTATATTGTGTAATTTGATTTCCCATTAAAGAAAGAAAAAAAAACACCCTTATATCTTAGTTTTATTTAGCTAAAGATTGATGGATATTCAATAAATGTCCCTTATTATCTGAATGCTTCTCAGACTTTTGTACTGAAGTGCTCCTGACACTGTAGAGAAGGGAAAACCCAGAAGTATCTAAGAGTAGAACCCTGTAATTGGCTCTCCATCCTATAAAGTTGAATCTCACTTTATCTTAAATTCATGTGAATTTTACATTCCATTAATCAGGCATCATAAAGCCAGTCCTCCTCTTAAAGATATGAAACTCTAAACTGTAAAAGAATTAAACCCTATGAATATTAAGATTTTCTTCATGTCTAAAACACATTGGTAGAGGGAATTCCCTGGCAGTCCAGTGGTTAGGATTCAGCACTTTCACTACCATGAGCCAGATTCAATCCCTGGTCCGGGAACTAAGATCCCGCAAGCCACCCGGTGTGGCCAAAAAATAAATAAAATAAAACACATTGGTAGAAAGTATATAACAGCTGGTCTGTAGACTTGTGACAGTCTATGTTGGTGTTTTTGGATCCATAGTGAAATAAAGATAATGTGTATTATCTCTAATTACAAAATAAAGATAATGTATGTGTGTTGTTAAAAGGTTGCCTGCTGCCCTTTATCAAAGAGCCCTCCTTTATTTGGAGTATGGAAATGCAATAATTTCACTTAGCACTTAATGGCTCTCTGTAACTGAAACTTATTCATTGGCAAGGCGTGAGGGTTTCATGTTTACCCGCACCCTTACCTCCACCTGAATTATCTGACTTCCATGTCCTGACAAATCCCTTAGGTGCAAAATGGCATTTCCTTTGAACTTGCATTTCTCATATTATTAATAATATTGCACATCTATATATTTGTCTAGCCATTTGGATTTTTCATTCTGCCAACTGCTTATTGATATCCTTTGTTCAGTTTTCCATCAAGCATCCTAAATTTTTCTTATTGATCCATAGGAATTTCTTGTATATTCTAGATTAGGGATCAACAGACTACAGCTTGAAGGCCAAATCCTGCTCACCAGCTATTATGGTAAATAAGTTTTTATTGAAACACAACCATATTCATTCATTTATGTGTTGCCTATGGCTGCTTTCACGCTACAACAGCAGAGTTGAACAGTTGCAACAGAGACCATATGGCCCATAAAACCTAAAATATTTACTATCTGTTTACAGAATAACCCAAGTTCTAGATATCAACTCTTGTCCATTTTAGATGTTGCAAATAATTTTTCCCAGTCTATCATCCGTCTATAAATTTTTATTTATGAGATCCTTTGTTGAACAAGGATTTTTAGTTTGATGTAGTCAGATCTATTAATTTCTTGATTCATTGTTTGTATTTTGTGAGTCTTACTTAAAAAGTTCTGTCCTGTCCCAAAGTCGGAATAATATCCTATACTTTCTTCTATTTGCTTTAGAGTTGTACTTTCACAATGTGATCTTTAATATCTAGAATATATGGTGTGAGGTAGGAAATCCAGGTTTATTTTTCTGTATAGAATGAACTGTCTTTAAAATAGACATAATAGTATCTTCCTTTATAATATTGTTAAATAAAACAGTTTACCTAAAGTTCTTAATATGGCACCTGACACGCTCAAGTTACTATTATGTACTTTATTTATTTTCAGAATGCAGAATTATAAATTTGCCCTCATATCTCAGTCCACACTGGCATTAGATCTTGTCTCCTTTTGGTATGCCTTTTTGGCTTCCAGTGCCTTCGGGCTAGCTCTGGTTTTCCAGAGTGTCTCCCCAGGCCTTGACCCTTTTAAATATTTTTTTCCTGCAATCAAAATGGACCTAAAATCGTGTTTAAGGTGTTGGCTAAGGATTTTGCTCACTGAAACTATTCAAAATAATCTGTGTTCATGGGTGTATTCATTGATAGTAACATGGGCATTTAACCCAAACTGTCTTAACTCAGAAGGAGGCACTGTGATGAACCAATGTAGGAGAGAATTTGGGGTAGGATGAACTTTGAGGACTAAATCCTACAATAGAAAGCTGTACACAGTCTGGGATATTGCATTTCAAAGTAAGCTCTTTTTTTTTTTTAAACAAGTTCATTTTAATTTGTATTTTTTTAGTTAGAAAAGAGGCTAAACTTTTTTTTTAATGTCTGTTGTTTCGTAGATCTTTTTTATCCACATCCTTTGCCCATATTTCCCTGCAGCCATTATCACCTTCTTACTGCTTGTCATCATTCAAGACTCACATTTTCCCAAAGGGTTTGCAAATATATTGGACCATATCTTAACTTCTTTTACCTGCCCTTGACTTTCATGCTTTATTCCTAGCATTCTTATCTTCCCTTTCAGCCACTTTGTTTCCATCCTTTAATGGCTTCTAATTTTCTTCCTAGGCTTTATGTATCACCAGCAATCTACAGTGGGAGGTAGCACTTAGCAATTTACAGAATTTTCATTCGTCCAGTTCAGGCCATCCCCTTTTCTGTTACGGAAATAACTGGGAAAAAGAGGTTGGTTATCAGGAGTTAACTTTGGGAATATGGAATTGGAACAGAAAGAGACAGATAATGTAATTTGGGGGCCTTTATAGAATATTTCTTACTAGAAAAGAAAGGCAAGTTCATTATAGAAAACATGTTAAATGAAAGTAAATTGTAATTTCTTGAAAAAATAGCATTATATTATAGATAATTGGTAAGCTACTTTTTAAACTTGACAATGTATTATAAGCATTTTTCAATGTTATTAATATTCTGGTGTTATTTTAATGGCTGTATAATATTGCAGTGTTAAATATGCCATAAGTTAATCAGCCCCTATTATTTCCAATTTTGCAATATTATAAACAAAGCTGTGAGGAATATCCTTATAACTACATCTTTTTGCATATCTATGATTTTGGGTAATTCTAGAAATTTAATACTAAAAGGAAAACTTGCTATCTTGAAATGAACAAAGTTTTATATATACATATTGCCTTGTTGCATTTACATTTTTTTCTGTTAATTGGGTAAGGTAAAATGGCGTCTCATTTTAATTCGCATTTCTTTGATTAGAAAAGAGGTTGAATACTAAAATGTATTTATTGGCCATTATATTCTTTTTGTTTATCCCTATCCTTAGCCCATTTTGCAAGGGAGTGATTATTGTCTTCTTACTGCTTTTCCTCATAAGCTCAGCTCCATCATTTGATTTGTTACTTGAAAATATATTAAAACATCATTTAAGTATAATGCTTATTTTTATGTTTTCATATATCATGGTCTGTCAGTCTTTGCCTTATGCTTTCCACCTTTGATGATATGTTTTGAAAGTCTCCTCAAGATTTTATAAGTATTCACATTTTCTTATAATATTTTTATTATTTTGTTTTTCAAACATTCAAATCGTTCATCTACGTGCAGTGTATTTTGATGTTGGTGCAAAGTACGGATGTAACCTTGTGTTTTGTTATCCCCAAATGATTAACCAGTCGTCTCAAAGGAGATGGTTTAGTCTTAAGAAATTTTTCATACCAGCCAGGAAGAGGCATAAATTTATATCCCTTGGAGAGAATAGATATAATAAGTGAAATTATCTCTCATTTGATAAATCATTCTTATTTATATAGGAAGCAACTATTTATTATTTTACTTTTTCAATTCATTAATACAATGAACTGAGAGTATATCTCATGTGTTTTAATTGAATAGAGTGCTTAAATAATTTATTTTCCTTAAGGTAAGTTTTTCGGGGTTTTTTGTTTTTTTTGAAATAGTGTTTCTCATTCCTAAACAATATAGATTAGCAATCTGGAGATTATCCTTAATATATATCATTATCTAAAGGTACTGTTTTCATCAACTTCTTAATTAAAATTTTTTTTGCTGAGATTTTCAAACATTAATTCCTCTTTCTGTGGAATTTTAAATATTAGTCTTTAAAGCTTAAAAAAAAAAATCTGTCTTTGACATAGATGTCCTGATTTTAAAGTAAGTATCTTATCTTCATCTGTTTTAGTTATATAATGATTAAGTATGGAACACTGCATTTCTTGATTACTTGTTCAAATATATGCGTTAATTTTAGTCACGGTTTAAAATCAGGAAAATAAGAGGTTAGGATACTATGAATTTGTATTTTATTTCTTATAAAAATTTAACTTTTTCTATTCATAATAAATGATCAGTTTAAAAGAAGTTGGTTAAGTGTGCTTTTTCCCCCCCCCATTTAAAATGCTTCTGAGATCATTGTAGTTGGTTTTTTAACTTGCCATATTTTAGAGTATGACTCTTGTAAGTATGCTACTCTAATAGATGCTTATTGGATTAAAAATGTCCCATTTTTTCTTGCTCATCCTCATTCTGCTGTCACTAGAACTGATACATATATTCTTTCCTTCATTTAAGAAATATTTATTGCATACCTACTATGTTCTGGGCAGTGTTCTGGGCTCTGGGGATGCTGCAGTAAGTAAGACAATTTTTCTCTTTTGTATTTTGAAAGAAAAAAATGCCATTTATGTTTTAAAACAGTAAGTATATGCTGACTACTACTAAGTGTTGTAGGCATGGGGTGGCAAGAGATTAAAGGCTAGCAGAGGGACTTCCCTGGTGGCGCAGTGGTTTAGAACCTGCCTGCCAATGCGGGGGACACGGGTTCGAGCCCTGGTCCGGGAAGCTCCCACATGCCACGGAGCAACTAAGCCCGTGAGCCACAACTACTGAGCCTGCGCTCTAGAGCCCGCGAACCACAACTACTGAAGCCCACAGGCCCTAGAGCCTGCGCGCCGCAACAAGAGAAGCCACCGCGATGAGAAGCCTGCACACTGCAAGGAAGAGTAGCCCCCGCTCGCCACGACTACAGAGAAAGCCCACGCACAGCAACAAAGACCCAGTGCAGCCAAAAAAAAAAACGAAGGTTAGCAGAGGCCAAGTCTTACAAATATGATAAGGAGACTGTGGACTTTACTCTTATCAAAAATGGGAAGTTATTGAAAGTTTCAAGCAAGAGAGTGCCATAATCAGAATTACATTTTGTATGGATCACCTTGGCTGAGGGTAAAGCATGGATTGGAGGGAAGCAAGTCTGTAGGCAACAAAATTGGTTAGGAGACTATTTCAGTAATCTCAGCAAGAGATGATGATGATGTAGAATAGAATGGTGGCACGGGACTTCCCTGGCGGTCCAGTGGTTAAGACTCCGTGCTTCCACTGCAGGGGGCGCGGTTCGATCCCTGGTTGGAGAACTAGGATCCTGCATGCTGCACAGCATGGCCAAAAAATTAAAAAATAATATAAAATAAAAGAAAGAGAGAATGGAATGGTGGCCGTAAAGATCAAAAGAGAGAAGAAGACCAACTCAAAAGTAGAATCCACTATATTTGATGGTTACACATAGTTTAGGTTCAGGAGGGAGTCAAGAGGACTTCACATTTCTGGCTTGGATAATTAAATGATGGCAGTGCCATTAACAGAGCTAGGGAGCATCAGAAAATGCACAGTTCAATTTGGAACTCTTGAGTCTGAATGCCTGAGAGGACTTCAAGTGGGCCACTGGGCATACAGGTCTGGAACTCAAAAGAAATTAGTTGGCGATACCATGCAAACCAAATATGTAATTGAACCCATGGGAGTGGATAGATAGTCCAGGGAGAATGTAGAAAAAGGAAAAGGGAAGAGAAGGTGTCCTAGAATGGAGCTCTCAGGAACACCAGCATTTAGGTAAGAAGGGTACAAGGAAGAGGAAACAGAAGGAGCTTCAGAAAAATTAGTAAGAAAATCATAAGTGAGAGTTTGGTATTAGAGAAACAAAAGGAAGAGCATGTGTCAAGAAGGAGGTGCCAATAATATGAGCTGTGGTTGAGAGGCTGCAAAATGTCCATGGGATTAGCAGGAGTTCATAGATGATCTTAAGAGAGCAGCACCAGTACAGCAGGGGAAGCTGAGCCAGGTTGTAGTGAATGGAGGAATTGTGGGGATGGGGGAAGGGGGGGGGGCGTGCAGATAGAGACTGCAAGTGCAGAAAATGCCCTCATGAAGTTCCATTTGGAAGGGGTGGGGAGAAAGAGTGAAGGGACTAGGTGAAGGATGTAGGGGAAAGTTTTTAGTGTTACTGTCGTTGCTTTAGCAATGGGAAGTCCATGAGGCATGTTTTTGGTGCTAATGGGAAGAACCCTAGAGAAAGAAAGACCATCAAGGGAGGAGATGGGATCCAGAGCACAAGCAGAGCAGCAAGAGGGATGCCTTTCTAAGAGGAGAGAAAGAGGAAACACGGATTCAGGTGTGGTTATCTGTGGGTTTGATGGAGAACCTCAGTTGAAGTTCTCCATCAAACATCAACTGAGTCTTAAGTGTCTAGAACAGTGCTTGGCACGGAGTAGGCACTCTAGAAATCTTTGTTGAGTAAGATAGTCGTCACATAGCTGCAAGAAGCAGCCTAGCCAATCCCACTTCTAGGTAAGACCTGCCAGCAGAGGCACTTGAGGAACAGGCACACAGTGCTCAGCTCTGGGATAACAGCACTGAATTTCATGATTTCAAGAATGTTTTGTGTTTACCAAAATTCTCAGGAAACACAAGGCTGAGGTACAAAAGTCGAAGAGGTCCAGAATAAGGCATTGTGGCATAAAAATGATTTTGAGCGGAAGGCATTTGAGTTCCTAAAACCCTCTCTCTGCCTAAAAGCAGAGCCTCCCAGAAGAGCTCAATTATCATAAAGTGCCTCCCCAGGTGCACCTCTAATCTTCTCAAACATTGTCACAAAACTACCCTATCTCCTACCTATACTCCTAAGGGCCCATTTATCTTTCCAAAAAGTCATTTGTTTTTCCTAAGTGCCCTTTCTCCCCTGCTTCTAAGAAGTCATTTGTTCTTCTAGAAGTGCCCCTCCGCCCCTTCCCATCCCCCATTAAGATGTTAGATAAGCCCTAAGTTCCAGCTGCCTCCTTGAGTCACATTTCTTGGTGAACCCCTGTGTTATATACGTAATTAAATCTGGTGTGTTTTTTTTCTCTTGCTAATCTGTCTTTTGTCAGTTTAATTTGTAGGCCCCAAATCATTAACCTAAGAGGGTAGAGGAAAAACTGTTTTCTCTCTGACAGAGTAAAGGGGCATGATCCTCTCAGATGGTTGAGAGAGAGAGAGAGAGAGGGAGATGATAAAGCAAATATGGCAGAATATTAACAATTATTGAATCTGGAAGAAGGGTATGAGGCAGTTCTTTGTACTCTTCTTGAGACTTTTGTATGAAATTATTTCAAAATAAAATGGTTTTTTAGAAAAGAACCAGCTTCTGCATTTATTGATCATCTCTGCTTTTTTATTTTCTATTATCATCTCTTTCCAATATCGACACCTTTTTATTTCACAACTTCCTATGAGTGGAAAAAATGAGGAATTTGAAATATGGAGCTACTTTGAGGTTTGGGCAAATTATATCTCTGTGTTTTAATTCCTTCTTTTTGAGGATAATACCTTCAAAAATGTTGCTATGTAAACTGAGATAGGCACAGAGTAGGCACACAATAAATGTTATTCTCTACCCTTCCAGTACCAGTTCAAATCTCATTGCCCTTATGAAACCTCCCCTCATCACCCCCACGATAACAACTTATTTTGTATCACACCATACGTTTAGCTAAGTGGCTAAATTTCATACATTACCTCTTTGATTTCTCCTTTACAATCATTTTCTCTGCCTTATAGGTTGGGACATTTAATGAAGCTAAATGACTTGGCTAGATATGGGGCTAATCCAAAATATATAGACAGTTCATACAACTCAACATCAGAAAACAAACAACCCAATCAAAAAATGGGCAGAAGACCCAAATAGACATTTTTTGAAAGAAGACATACAGATGGCCGACAGGCACATGAGAAAATGCTCAACATCGCTAATCGTTGGAGAAATGCAAATCCAAACCACAATGAAATATCACCTCACACCTGTCAGAATGGCTATCATCAAAAAGACCACAAATAACAAATGTTGGTGAGGATGTGGAGAAAAGGGAACCCTTATACACTGTTGGTGGAAATGTAAAATTGGTGCAGCCACTGCTGAAAACGGTATGAAGTTTCCTCAAAAAAGCTAAAAATAGAAACACCATATGATCCAGCAATTCCATTCCTGGGTATATATCCGAAGAAAATGAAAACACTAATTCAAAGAGATATTATACATGCACCCCGATGTTCTTAGCAGGATTATTTACAATAGCCAAGATATGGAAGCAACCTAAGTGTCCATCAACAGATGAATGGGTAAAGAATGTATATTTATATAAATACACAGTGGAATTCTACTCGGCCATTAAAAAGAACAAAATTTTGCCATTTACAACAGGGATGGACTTGGAGGGTTTTATGCTAAGTGAAATAAGTCAGAAAGACAAATACCGTATGAAGTCACTTATATGTGGAATCTAAAAAATAAACTAGTGAATATAATAAAAAAGAAACAGACAACACATGAATGTATATAACAAAACAGAAACTGACTCACATATATAGAGAACAAACTAGTGGTTACCAGTGGGGAGAGGGAAAGGGAAGGGGCAAGTTAAGGGTAGGGAATTAAGAGGTACAAACTACTATGTGTAAAACAGATAAGCTACAAGGATATATTGTATAGCACAGGGAATATAGCCAATATTTTATAATAACTATAAATGGAGTATAACCTTTAAAAATTGTGAATCACTATGTTATACACCTGAAACTTATATAGTGTAAATCAACTATATCTCAATAAAAAAAGAATGAATAATAAAGAAAAATAAATACATAAATGATTTGGCTAAGATCACACGGTCGGTAGAAATGCAAAGATGAGAACTCAAGAGTTTTTTTAGCCCCAAGTCTTGTGTTCTTTATGTTACACCATAATTTGATATTTCTCCTTCTCGAATGGTTATTTTTTTTTAGTTATGGTAACATATACATAACATGAAATTTACCATTCTAGTCATTTTAAGTGTACAGCTCAGTGTCACTGAGTGCATTCACATTGTGCAACCATCACCACCATCCTCTCCAGGACTCTTCATATTATAAGACTGAAACTGTATCCCCCAGCCCCTGGCAACCACCATTTTACTTCCTGTCTCTATGAGTTTGACATCTCTAGGTACCTCATATAAGTGGAATCATACAGTACTTGTCCTTTTGTGACTGGGTTATTTAACTTGGCATGTCTTCAAGGTTCGTCCATGTAGTAAGATGTGTCCTTCTCAGATTTTAAAATCATTTGTGCTCATGACATTCACCTATGCTCTCATGTATCCTATTTCCCTTCCTGGTTTATAAACTCCTTGAGAGCTGTGATCCTGTACTTACTCTTGGTATGCCCACGCTCATAGTGCCTAGTTTATAATAATACTCAACAAGTTCTCTTGAGTGGATAGATACAGGCCACTGTAAAGCAGAAAATGATCCCCTCTTATACTTGTACATTCCACTTTCACTCCGACTCCCAGGTATTGGAGACAAGGAGGTGGATGAGCATAATTGTTCTCTCTACCATTGCAGTGGGAGTCAGACATAACTTAAGATGTTTCCCCAGGTTGGAAGTATGGCAGGCATGTGAATTTTAGGCATGTAGCTCCCTGCTCACTGTAAAAAAAATATACATGCAATATTCTTTAAAGAAAAGAAAAGATCTTGTCTTTTAGTAATATGAGGTGAGGGAGAGTCTGCTAATTTTTTTTCCTCCTCTGAGAAAAATGAAAGTGACTAGTCACATGGTAAGAATGAACTTCTCACATGATTGGTCATTAATCTTTGGTGTCATCTGAGTATACTGGAGATGCATTTGCCTTGTCATGCTATTTGATTATTAAATAGTTCAAATAAACATTAAAGAATAAAAAAGGAGAAATGGAACAAGAAACATTTGGGGTCCAGGTTTAGCTCAGCCACCCACTAGTGACTGTCAGAAGGTAAAGACTTTCAAGACCCTTCTCACAAGTATGCCGGGCCTCCACCTCTATGAAGCAGCAGAGCTTCAAGGTCAAACCTGGCTTCAGAGCCCAGTGGGAAATGTGGCCAGGTCAGGGGCAGCCCCAGGAAGCCCACAGGTCTTCATCGCCTCATCTGGCAGGAGCTGCTGCTGGACCACATGCCACCAGTCCCACTCCTGAAGCAGAATGTTCAAGGAGTGTGTCTGAAAAGCAGAAGGTACCTACTTCCAGTGAGAAAAGCTATGCTTCAACCAGCCTAAGTCTACTTCAAACAAGGGCATCCAGAAGAGATGCAACCTGAGGGATTCACTCAAGTGTTTTCGAGCCAGGACCTCTAGCACACTTTGGAGGGTGGTTGGTATGAAGTAACTGGATGCAACCTGAGAAGCAAAGCGGTTGAAGATACTAAATGATTTCCCTTTGTATGTCGGCAAAAACAACATTAGCACATTTTTTGAACATGCAAGCTCTGTGGAAATAAGGCAACACACAGGATTTCAAAGGATCTCCCTGAGTAAAGGGAAATCAGCAGGCTTTTATTTTAGTAACCTACTGTAACCTTCACCTACTTGCGATTGTTACGTAGTATAAAATATTTCTCATAGTGAAGTGGGTTACATTGTTAATTTTCAAATCAAAACAAGAAATATAGAAAAGAGGTAACTATTCAGAATGCTCGTAGAACTTGGTAACACCACAGGTTTTTAAATTGAGGGACGTTCTCCGAAAATACGAGTTGGCGTACACTTCTGGTTGCCTGCCCAAAAGCCAATCCTCTGTCACTTTTCTCTTCTGGCAGGGTCTGCTTCCCACAATAGAGGCTAAAATTGCCAGGTACTCTCTCTCCCGCTCTCACTTCAGGTAGGGCTGGCCATATGGCCCAGGTCTGGTCAATGAGCGTTTCAGCAGCACTCTCTCTAAAGGTTTCTAAAAAGATTTTCCATACTGATGAAAGCAAGATATTTATTCAAGGAGAACTTTCTTTCCCACTGCTTCCTTCCTGTCATTTCATAGGCTGTGGAGGCCATACTGCAGCCATTAAGCGATAGACAAAAGTGAACGTGCTGAGGATGGCAACAAAAATGGATGGAAAGAGTCTGGGTCACTGATGACACTGTTTAGCCTCGGACAACCATCTACCTCTAAACTTCTTGTAGGTAAGACAAAACTTCCTGTTACCTATGCCACTTTAAGTTGGATATTGTTATTCACAGCTGAAAGCATCTTAACTGATCCAAGGAGATTTTAAATACAGTCCAGGAGGAAACTATTTTACACCAAATATTTACTAATTTTCCCTCGGATATTAGGAGGGCATATTACTGAACGCAAGTACATAAGAAAATCTTTATAACATTAAGATAAATGGACGCTCCCAAGGTAGAGCCCTGAAGATTGCCCTAGAATGTCTCAGGCACTGTAGTGTCAGAAAGAGTTGTTCATAACATATGAGGGAAGACATACTACAACAGTGAAAATATGTATTAGGAAAATTTTTTGGCCACATTTATTGGCACAAGTATTAGAATACAATCCAAAATTAACTGGTTTAAATTTTAAGGGCAAAGATAAGACTGCCAATCTTAATTAGTCAAGGATTTTCTTATGGATTCAAATCTGTCATTTATTCTGATTGTAATGAGGTTTTTAAATTGTCCAGTTTGAAATGCCACATAAATCATCCAGATTGAAAGTAGAATTAATAAATAAAGCAGCTTAGAAGTTGTTTCTGTAATATCTTAGAAAACCTAGATATCTGACCTTGTATTTTTCTTAATAAAACAGGAAAAGCCATCGACTGATAAAGTATTGTCGTTCACAGGTAATTACGTAATGAACAAATCCATTGTTTTTATCGAGTTTGCTAGAAAACTATCTTCATTAACATTTAGATTTACTGTAATTTATATGGAACCCACACATTTGATATGCAGACTTGGAACACTTTATACTTAGCAATTGATGTCCATTTTCCTTTTCCATTTATTTTGCTAAGATAAGACATATATTTTTCTCAAAATGCATCAAATCAAGTTGAAAAAATGAAATTAATATAAAAATATCTGTTAAAGGATGTGTCCAAGCTCTCCATCTTTTGCCATCTGTTACTCATCTGGACATGATCAGAGCTTATCAAATACAATTAATATACCATATGTACCACACAAGTGATTCTCAACTGGGATGATTGTGTCCTCCAGGGGATATTTGGCAATGTCTGGAGACACTTTTGATTGTCACAACTGGGGAATTGGCAGGGTGCCAGTGGCATCTAGTGGGTAGAGGCCAGGGATGCTGCTAAATACCCCACAATGCACAAAACAGCCCCCCAAAACAAAGAATGATCTCCAAAGTATCAATAGTTCCAGGTTTGAGAAACTCTGGTCTACACCAAGCACCCTGATGTTTAAAATACAGCACAAACTGGTTCTGAAACCTAGTCCACCTAAAACTGAGTTCCTCTGCCGAGTTTATGATTAACTTTTCTATCCAAAACTTTATTCCCTTTCTTGTCCGACACCTGTTCCCCTCAAGATTGAGGAGTATCAAAGAAGAAGGGGATTAAAACCAAGCAGGACCCTGCAAGGCCCTGCCAGGTACAAAGCCTTTCTGTGTCCCCTCTTTCTTCTTTGTACGAAAACGGCTTCAGCGTCCTAGAACTTCTCTGAGTTCCGAAGGGTCGATTCAAACTAACTAGGGAAGTGAGGGAATGCAGAAACAAAGGAAAAGGAAGAAACAAACTCGGACTTTTTCATTTACTTTGGCCTCAGTGTACATTGGGCACCTGAACTTGGGTTCGACAACAGTTCTTTGTTCATTAGAATTCCTATAGAGGAAAGAATAGATAATTATCATTTTAAGATCATCTCAACATTTTCTCAGGGGAAGGCTGGATTCTTACAAACTGTAAAACATTAGGTTAACATCCAGCTTGTATGTATTGTGTGTTTTGTATGAGAAACTCCTTTTGATGTTATATTTTCTTTCACGCAAAGACAAAACTGATAAAACGAAACAACAAGCCCAAAATGGAGTCATTTGCCTCCACAACAGCAAACCAAGACTTACTTGCAGTTTCAACCTCTCCCAGGAATGTGACCTTTAAGCAGACAATCTGAAATTTCTTGATCAACACTAGTGAGGTCATCTGCATGACACAGACCCCTGCTGTTCCCTTCCCCCAAGAAAGTATGGTCTCGCCTGAAACAATCCTTTCTTCTCTTTTGCTAATACCTTTTTGCTCCACCCTCCTTCTGCCTATAAAAACCTTGCATTTTGTACAGCGCTTCACAATACCCTTCTGTTTACTAGATGGAATGCTACCTGATTCAAGAATCATTGAATAGGGCCAATTAGATCTTCAAACTTACTTGGTTTAATTTTGTTTTTTAATAGATTTGTTGGCAGTGGTGGGATCCAAAGCAAACTTACGATGGCATTCGGGGACAACAAGAAACACAGGCGTGGTGCCCCACAAGCCCTTTTGAGTTCACTGTTTTTCCCGCCGTTTCTGAAGGCCATTGGTAAGTTCCTCTCAATTTGAGCTCCACTCTCTTTGCATTCAAGCTCCCAAACCAACTGGCTTTCCTTTTCCGGGCAGGTCAGCTTGAGCTGGTAGACGATTCTGCCCAGAGCTCAATTGAGCTAGCAGATAGTTCTGCCCAGAGCCAAGCCCCTAGCCTTTCTGATCACAATTCCCAAGTTTTTTAATGGAAAACCCCAGCCCTTGATTCAGTTCCCAGATTCCACATAGGGAACTGCTGATAATTTAGTCTGCAGTCCCCCCATTTGTTTGGAATCCTTCCCCAGATTCCACATTTGGCACTGTTGGCAGCTGCAGTTCTCCATTTTGTTTGGAATCAGTCCTCAGTCCCCATTGTTTCAGGTTTGCTGGTTCAATCCTTCCCCCATTCAAGGGTCCACAGGGATTGTTGGTCGTGTGCACTAGGCCATCTTTCAGCCAGGACACAGTAACATCTCTTGGTTACTGCCAATATCGTCATGTATTTGTTTGACTTATTTTTTGTAGACAAAGGCTAACTGCTAATGGGATCCTTTACATCCAACGAGTTGAACGTTCCACTCTAAAATAAGCACACCTGCTTATTATATGTTTGAGAACTGTGATTCTGGAAGCTGTAGATAGTTACAAAAATGGTAATATCTTGCTAAGCTTGTTCTGTGTCCTAAGAGCTTAGCTTGGTAGCTGAAAGGGTAGGGGCTCCAAAATATGCCCAGCATAGAAATGGGGGTTAAACTCCATTTGCAGCCAGGAACCTACCGACCTGCTGCCAGCCCTCAGGGAGATTACAATGACCATTATGAGGAATGTTCCAAATAGATAAGATCCTTTTTAATGTGACTTAAAAACAAGGGCTCCCAAATCAAACTAACAGAATGGAATACCGATTTTGATTTTGATTAGCATGCAGAAGGCTCCAAAACTTTTCAAAATTCCAAACTTGCTTTGTTGAAAGATTCATGGCAAAAGGCTAATGAAAGATTAAAGACACAAAAGGTATTTAAAACAATACCTAGGCCTCCTACATTTCACCCTCCTAGGATTCATTATCAAATCACTGGCCCAAAAATTGATGTCTCCATTGCAATCAACTGGGGACACTGGAAGACAGATTGTCCTCAAAAGCCCTATGTGAATTCTTCAACATCAACTCCAATGCACCTGTATGGACTCCTCCTAGAATTGATGAAACTCAGGAATTTTTGGTAAACTGCTACATTATTCTCTTAAGCAGCAAGGGGAAACTAAAATTAAAATTAATGGGATTGTTTAATACTGCCAGAAATACTGTTTATCCAACCTGAAATCTGATAAGATATTTGAAAGGATTTAATAACTATTTGGTCAGAAATTTGCCCAAATCAGAAGCTGATATTCAGAGGCTGATAGGAATTTTTTTTTTTTTTAAATGCTTTCTCTCCTTAGCTAAAATAAAACCGTGTACCCAGAAGGAAAGATGCAAATTGGAGAAAAGTTGTAAGTAGTTGTAAGAACAGGTCAGCCTCTTTATGATTTAGGCTGCAATCCTAAAGTTTAAAGTTTACCTGCTGTTTTTTTCTTTGCCAATCCCCCAGACCTCACCTATTCCTCTCAAAATGCTTGAAAAGATCAGGACATTGGAAACAGAATCGTCCTGAGCTTACTCTATGCCTTTGTGATATAGATTTTCTACCCCCATCTTCTCCAGCACCTAAGAGCCATTCTTTGAAATGCAAACTTTAGGAAGAAGTTTCCCATCAAAAGAAAAAAAAAAAGAAAAAGGGGTATTTTGTAATTGGGCTAATGAAAAATCTTACAAATCTTCTCCACAGATGTTAGTAACTGTAAGTTCTCTGTTTGCATCTGTCTGTATATATGTTGTATGTGTATGTGTGTATATATATATATACACATATATGTATATATATTAAATGTGTGATGTTTTCCTACCTCTTGATGGTATTGCCAAAATTAATTTGTAAAAGAGCTCTATTTAGTTGGTTTGAAGGCAAGCACTTGCAAGGATGGGGCATTAACAGAAACTAACCCTAATGCTTTTCTTTCATTTTTTTTTTTTTTAAATAAAGGATTTTTAAAAAATATTTATTTTTTTAAAAAATTATTTATTTATTTATTTATTTATTTGGCTGTGCTGGGTCTTAGTTGCGGTTTGCAGGACGTTCATTGCTACGTTCAGGATCTTCGTTGCGGCATGTGGGATCTTTAGCTGTGGCATGTGGGATCTTAGTTGCAGCGTGTGGGATCTAGTTCCTGACCAGGGATCGAACCTGGGCCCTCTGCATTGGGAGCGCGGAGTCTTAGCCACTGGACCACCAGGGAAGTCCCCCAGATGCTTTTCAAGTTCAAGTAATCTGGGATAATCTTCAGTAAATAAAAGGTAGTTTAAGTTCATTGGTTTAGTTAAGACATGCCTTTAAAGTTATCAACACTGAATATAAGGCAGATAACCAACTTTTATTCTACCTGTTCTTACTACTCAAATAAGTCCATGTTATCTCTGTTATGGGATTTGTCAACAAAAATAACTTAGAATGATGGCTGATTTTTGTCCAATGTCTCATGAAGTTTTGGTGGGTAATCTAAACATAGTTGTTGGGAGTGTTACCCGAAAAACTGGGTTCATTTCTTGGTGGGTGTTGAGCCAAAGACATAACCAAGCCGAAGAGCAGGAAAAGGAAGGATTTATTACTTGCAGCAAGTAAGGAGAACCCCGAGGATCTTTCCCAAAGCAGAGTCTCCCCAAACACCAAAATTGGGGAAGTTTTAAGCTAAGAGTACATGCATATTCATGAAGGGGCTTGAGCAGGGGAGAATTCAACATAGAATTGGGACAAAGGTTAACAGAGTCCAAGCTTTAGTTAAGTCATGAAGGTCAGAAAAGGTCAACATCATGATCCCTTAGGTTCTAGTTTATCTGGTGGTTCAGTGCTTCATGTTAGTCATTACCATTGAAACAAAACTGGGAGTCTTTACAATTGATTTCTTTTTTTTAAATTAATTAATTAATTATTTTTGGCTGCGTTGGGTCTCCGTTGCTGCGCACGGGCTTTTTCTCTAGTTGTGGCGAGTGGGGGCTACTCTTCCTTGCAGTGCGCTGGCTTCTCATTGCTGTGGCTTCTCTTGTTGCAGAGCATGAGCTCTAGGCGCGCGGGCTTCAGTAGTTGTGGCTCGTGGGCTCTAGAGCACAGGCTCAGTAGTTGTGGTGCACGGGCTTAGTTGCTCCGCGGCATGTGGGATCTTCCCAGACCAGGGCTCGAACCGTGTCCCCTGCATTGGCAGGAGGATTGGCAGGGGAACCCCGTGTCCCCTGCATTGCACCACCAGGGAAGCCCTTTACAATTGATTTCTTATCTTTGTTATTGTTTCCTCTCCTGCCTGATAACAGTTTGTTCTTCTGTTCCCTTAAGATCATTATTACTGAGACCTGTTCAAGGACAAGCATTGTGGCCAGGCTTAGATCACAGAATGGCTTAGGTAAAAATGGCTTCTCTTTTGTCAAGAAAGCCATGCCTGGTTCTCTTTTTCTATGGACCCCCTACCCTATCTGCTTACAGTATTAAATGATTTAGATAAATGTAAGTAGGATAAGAGTTTATAGATAAACTTTTTAGAAACAGTTATATTTTAAGTATACTTAAAATTAGCTTCCAAAATCTTTTTGGTAACTTGAACCTTTTCAGTTTTGCTAAGTTAAAATAACTGATAGAAATTTATTAATTATCTAGATCATTTCCAAATAAGATAGAATAGTCAAACATTAATTACTGAACATAGGTGTATCCACTTTTGGCTTCCTATTGCAGAAAAACTAAAGATAAAATTGGGTCTGTTTGCAAACATATTTGGTGCAAAGCTGAGAAATTTTCTGTGAGAAAGCACATTATAAAAAGTATTTATAAGTTTACCAATCTTTGTTTTTTCTTCTGTTTATAGAAAAAAAAAAAGAAAAGAAAAGAAATACTTCTATAAGTTTACCAATCTTCAGAATGGTAACGTAAAAGATGGTTCATAATTGCTTACTTAGTTTTTGCTAGAAATTAAGGTTTCTAAGAATTCTAATTAATATATGTAATTAAAACTATTAGAAATAATAAGGGAAACAACTCTGTATGCAAGGAAAGTAGTATGTGTTTTTGGTTACAAAAAAATATGAGGAATAATTTTGTTAAGGGAAATGAGAATAATTTTGTTTAAACTAGAACTTCTGGTTATGAAGGGCAAACTAAATGTATACAAAAAGTTGTAGAGAGAGAGGAAAAGAGAGAATTTTACCTTGTGTAATCAAGGTGGCTAAAACAGAATAGATATATATGAGTGCTAAAAATAAGCTTTCATATCAGTAATATTCTTGTGTAAAACTAAAACCTGGTTTTCTTTCATCTGATAAAAGGACAAAGTTTTATTGGATTGTTGGTCTGCTCTTAATAAGAAATTGTAAAGACACAGACACAGAGAATGGACTTGAAGACATGGGGAGTGGGAAGGGTAAGTTGGGACAAAGTGAGAGAGTGGCATGGACACATATACACTACCAAACGTAAAATAGATAGCTAGTGGGAAGCAGCCACATAGCACAGGGAGATCAGCTCGGTGCTCTGTGTCCACCTAGAGGGGTGGGATAGGGAGGGTGGGAGGGAGATGCAAGAGGGAGGAGATATGGGGATATATGTATATGTATAGCTGATTCACTTTGTTATAAAGCAGAAACTAACACACCATTGTAAAGCAATTATACTCCAATAAAGAAAAAAAAAAAAAAAGAAACTGTAAACAAAGGTTTTTGTTACCTTTTAAGTGATCTGCCTAGAAAACAAAGGTTCTATGTTTTATCAGAATGATTTCCTGTGTTTGCTGTGTTCATCAGCTTTTTGATTACTTAGGAAAACCGAGTCCTAGGTTTTGCTAATAGGTAATTAAGTATCAAGTTTCATAATGATCTGTGATCCTATTTAGGCAAGTGTTCTAAAACTTTTTTTTAATATTTTTGATAAACTTCCCCAAATCAAATTCCAAATGAAGTCTTTTGACCACAAACCAACTTTGAAAATTTCCAGAGGGCCCCTGGAATATTCCGAAAGATTTGTTAAACTAGTTAGGCTCATTTGATGTGTTAAACTGCATGGGAAGCATTGTCAAATAAGAAGTAGTACTAAGCCTATTTTATGTTGTATAGGGATATCAGTGTTCTAGAAATTTTGTGAAATTCTTAGAAATATGATATATCCTGGTATAATGTCAGTTGTAATCCTAGTTATTATATTAAAATGTTGTAGGATGTCCTCTGGGACCCCAATCAGAAATGAACAACAAGTAAATGATCTTCTTACTGCTATTCTCTTACCTTCTGAAATTGCTGCTATCAAAATTGAGGCTCACACTAAAAGGACTGAACCTCATTATCAGGGAAGTGCCATGGCTGACTTTCATGCAAAGGCAACAGCAACAGAATCTAAAAAGGTTTTGGCACGTGTGGATGAAGTCCATTCTCCTTCTACAAAAAAATGACCCCTCATTGCCAGACTTTTGCCATCCTGATGTCCTTGTAATGACAGCAGTCTGCTCCTGAATCAGAGAAATTAAGATGAGTAAACAGGGGCTTCCCTGGTGGCACAGCAGTTAAGAATCCACCTGCCAATGCAGGTGACACGGGTTCGAGCCCTGGTCTGGGAAGATCCCACATGCTGAGGAACAACTAAGCCCATGCGCCACAACTGCTGAGCCTGCGCTCTAGAGCTCACGTGCCACAACTAATGAAGCCCACACGCCTAGAGCCCATGCTCTGCAACAAGAGGAGCCACCACAATGAGAAGCCTGCGCACCGCAACGTAGAGTAGCCCCTGCTCGCCGCAACTAGAGAAAACCTGCGCGCAGCAATGAAGACCCAACACAGCCAAAAATAAATAAATTAAACTAAATTTTAAAAAGATGGGGGCTTCCCTGGTGTTGCAGTGGTTAAGAATCCGCCTGCCAATGCAGGGGACATGGGTTCAAGCACTGGTCCAGGAAGATCCCACATGCCGCAGAGCAACTAAGCCCATGCGCCACAACTACTGAGCCTGCGCTCTAGAGCCCGCAAGCCACAACTGCTGAGCCCGCGTGCTGCAACTACTGAAGCCTGCGCTCCTAGAGCCCGTGCTCTGCAACAAGAGAAGCCACCGCAATGAGAAGCCCGCACACTGCAACGAAGAGTAGCCCCCGCTCACCGCAACTAGAGAAAGCCCGTGTGCAGCAACGAAGACCCAACGCAGCCAAAAATAAAAATAAATAAATTTATTTAAAAAAAAAAAGATGGGTAAACAATAGCTGTAAATTAAACAAACAGGGCTATGGGAAACCAAAGACAGCCACTTGGTTCCTCCCGGCTCCCTAGCAAATCCAATTTTTTGGTTTTTGCATTCTTTCACCCACCATAGTGCATTTAAGAAAAACTATTTTTGTCCCTACAGGCCTCAGACCTCCTCCCTCTAGACCCTTTGAACACCTGCAACTGGACTTCTTTCAACTGTCACTTAGCATGGGTTACCAATATGTTCTTGTTATTGTATGCATGTTTTCTGGATGGGTTAAAGCTTCTCACTTGCTGCAAGGCTGGTGCTCTGACAGTGGCAAAGAAACTGTTAAAAAATGTGTTTGCCACTTGGGGTATACCTTCCACAGTCTCCAGTGATAAAGGCACCCACTACACTGAGCAAATCATACAAGCCTTAACAAGCACCTTGCAAACTTCTTGGAATTATCACTGTCCCTGTCACCTGCAATTATCAGGTAAGGTCAACAGAGCTAATGCAAAAGCTGGATTCAAGCAGAACAAGAATTAATAACATGGGACTGATGAGGATGATTATAATTTTTATGACTTTGTGTTTAAAATATTGCTGGTTCTTTAATGTTTTTTCCAAGTTTAAAGACATATTTTCTCTTAAGCTACTCAACAATTTGGTAAGATATACTTTTCTAAGCCAAGATGAAACATTTACTTTTTCTCCTTACCTGGTCCCTCCAGAATTCAGAAACTCTCGATGAGTATTCTTATTTTCATATAATAAGACACAATAGCACACAATTGAAAACAGTACGCAGACTTTGACTACAATGGTATTGCAGGTAAAGTGTGAGACGCCTTATGAAAAGTTCCAACGAAGTCATCTTAAAAAGAACTTAAATGGTCAGTACTTTTCTTTACTTTTTAAATTAATTAACTAATTAATTAATTAATTTTTGTCTGCATTGGGTCTTCGTTGCTGTGCACAGGCTTTCTCTAGTTGCAGCGAGCGGGAGCTAGTCTTTGTTGAGGTGCGCGGGCTTCTCATTGTGGTGGCTTCTCTTGCTGCGGAGCACGGGCTCTAGGCGCGCGGGCTTCAGTAGTTGTGGCGTGCGGGCTCAGTAGTTGTGGCTCGCAGGCTCTAGAGCATAGGCTCAGTAGTTGCAGTGCCCAGGCTTAGTTGCTCCGCGGCATGTGGGGCCTTCCCGGACCAGGGCTTGAACCCGTGTCCCCTGCATTGGCAGGTGGATTCTTAACCACCGCGCCACCAGGGAAGTCCGTCAGTCACTTTTCTTGCTTACATTACTTACATAAATAATCAGGCAAAGTTTAATAAAAGCAAATTACTTTTACAGTGATTATCTTTGGTAAAAAAATGGGGGTAATTGTAGGAAGAAAAATCATGTTTATACCTTTGTAGATATTAGATTCCTCTGGGTTATCTAACTGTGCCCTTAACTGTGCTAAAAAGGACCTACCAGGAGACATTCATGATTCAGGAATCATTTCCTTTGGCGAGCCCTACTTCCCTGGTTAGGAGTAAATATAAATGAGACTATGATTGGAAGTCTCTCTTTAACTCTTGAAAGTATTGTAGAATCCACGGCTAAAGCACTAGCTTTCCAACAAATTCCTTAGGCTCTCTGGCCAAGATTGTTTTTGATAATAGGATAGCCCTTGATTATCTTTTAGGTAAACAAGGTGTCTGTGCTGTGGCCAAAATTGTTATCCCCAGACTGAGTTCACCTCTTGGTGGGTGTTGACCCAAAAAAACACAACCAAGTCAAAGATACAGGAGAAGGAAGTGACACCGAAAATTCAGCCTCTGTGCACTGGTGCCAAATCAAATCTCGGAGACAGAGTTTTGGGTGAAGTAGAAAAGAATAACTTTATTGCTTTGCCAGGCAAAGGGAGAAACAGTGGGCTAATGCCCTCAAAACTATGTGTCCCAGGGAGTTCCCTGGTGGTCCAGTGGCTAGGACTTAGCACTTTCACTGCCATGGGCCCAGGTTCAATCCCTGGTGGGCAAACGAAGATCCTGCAAGCCTTGCAGCAGGACCAAAATGAAAAGTAAACAAACAAACAAAGACTCTGTGTCCCAACCTGGGTGATTTGGTGAGGAGTTTTATAGCAATGGTTCAGGGCAAGGTTGCTGATAAGGATCAGGGTGTGTGCAGGGACTGCATTCCTTTAATCTGGCCTCAGGTGGTCTCCTGATGAGCTTCTGTGGTTCTCGAGGTTATCAAACTGTGACCTTCTCTCTGGAATGAAGAATGTTTCATCAAGTAGTTAACATCTTCCATTTGTTAGGGGTTTTAGTTCTGCAGAAGAGCTCAAAGATATTGTTATGTGTATCCCTTGAGGTGGAACCAGAACCTGCCCCAAGGCTGAACTCCTGTTTCTTTACTGCTCCTCCCTTGTCTCTGCATTCCCTCTCTTCACTAATTAGCAAATGTTTGAAACTGCCCTTTGGAACCCAGGGAAGGTCAGGGAAGCTGAAGACTATTCCCTATAAACAAGAAACAGGGGACACAGAAAGGCTTCCATGCCTAGAAGCCGCACAGGGTCCTGCTCCGCTCCAGAAAGATTTATTGCAGCAAGTAAGGAAAACACTGGGCATCCTTCCCAAAGCAGTGTCTCCCCCAGACACCAAAATTGGGGAAGTTTTAAGCTACGGGTACATGCATATTCATGAAGGGGCTTGAGCAGAGGAGAATTCAGCATAGAATTGGGGCAAAGGTCAACAGAGTCTAAGCTTTGTTGATTTAAGTCACGAGGGTCAGAAAAGGTCAACTTATTTATTCCTCCACCTGGGTGGGGGCCTTAGTTTCCACAGAACTCAAAGATATGTATCAGATTGTTACGTATATCCCTTGAGGGGGAATTAGGACTCTGTTTTATGGCTGAACCATTGTTTCTTGACTGATTTTCCTTTGTTCCTGCATTCCCTTACTTCCCTTAAGATCATTAATTACTGAGACCTGTTCAAGGACAACCATTGTGACCAGGCTTAGATATCAAAATGCTTAGGCCAGAAATGTTTCTTTTATGTCAAGAAAGCCGTGCCTGGTTCTCGTTCTACAGGTACCCCCTACCATAACGGCTTACATCTTGTCCACTGAAAAAAGAATTGCACAACCTGAAAGTTGAGAATTATGTTTTATTCTGTGGACTTTCTAAGGACTTAAGCCCAGAAGACAGCCTCTCAGTACTGAGGGACTGCTCCAAAGAGGTAAGGGAGCAACCAGGATATATAGGAATTTTTGCAACAAAAACCGGGTAGTTGGAACATCAAAAGATGACTGTTAATTAAGGAAAACCACACATCCCCAGTTAACGAATTTAGCGCTTTTCTATTTATGGGAAGATGCAAGAGTATGGGCTCTTTGAAATCATTCCTTTGGTATACACCTTAACTATCTAGGGCTAGTATCTTACTTTTCTCCATCCTGAATCCTCTGAGGGCACACAGTCCAAGTGGCCGCAGTGGCTGATGGCTGGATGGCCTCAACATTCTTTGTTTACTGATAAGGCAGGCAACATTCTTTGTCCACAACCTGGATCAATATTTCTGGGGAAGTTGAAATTCAGTTATGTAAGATCACTGAACAAGCCATGTGGCTTAAAATGGGGTCCTTCAATGGGGTCTTTCTTTGGTTTGGGTCTTGGGGATGTGGGTAAAAAATGTTGTCCGCCATCTCAGCAAACAAAGGATGTTGCGGCCATCAAGCTGTCAGCCACTGCCACCACCCCTGAAGGTGAGCCTGGGGGATCTCAGGATGGAGACCAACAGGATGCCTGCTGCCAAGCCCTCAGCCACTGCAGCCACCCCCAACAGTGTGCCCTGAGGGGACTCAGGATGGGAAAGCACAGGATACTGGCCCCAGATAGCTGAGGCGCATAGCAAAGGAAGGATTTCATTGAGCCCAGACTCTTGCATCTTCCCATACAAAGAAAAGCCCTAAATTCGTTAACTTGGAATGTGTGGTTTTCTTTAATTAGCAGTCATCTTTTAATGTCCTGACTACCTGGGTTTTGTCACAAAACTCCTATATCTCCTGGCTCCTCCTTACCTCTTCGGGGCAGTCCCTCAGAGCTATCTAAGAGGCTACCTCCAGGGCTTGAGTCCTCAGAAAGTCCACCAAATTAAACATAATTCTCAACTTTTAGCTTGTGCATTTTTTTTTTTTTCAGTCAAGAGAGACTCCAAAGTGTACTCCTAATATAGGGAATTATCCTGCTTATAGTTATCATAATGTTTTCCCTAGCATTGTATCCTCTCAAAAGCTTTAAATGCATGTTCACAGCCACTAACCACCAGGCAAATGATCTCCCTAAAGACAGGACTGTCAAAAAGGGAATGAAGAGAATGACAGATTTAAGGATTATGAACCTGGGACTGTGACCTGTGACTGTCACGGGGATTAAACAAAAAGTCATGACCTGTGGATACCACACCAAGGATCAACAAAGCTGTGGGAACTACAGAGCAGTAGCTGAGAGTGGTGCTAATGCCTTAAACTTTTATCACATCTCTCCATTAGGGTGAGTTGGATCAGAAGGGAATTGTTAAAAAGAAATAACAAGCCCAAAATGGAATCATTTGCCCCCAGGGATAACAGCAAACCAAGACTTACTTGCAGTTTCAGCCACTTCCAGGAATGTGACCTTTAAGTAGACAATCTGAAGTTTCTTGATCAACACTAGTGAGGTAGGTAATCTGCAAGATAAAGACCCCTGCTGTTCCCTTCCCCCCAAAAAGAAGATGGCCTGGCCTGAAACGATCCTTTCTTTGCTTTTGCCAATGCCTTCTTGCCCCACCCGCTTCTACCTATAAAAACCTTCCATTTTGTACAACCCTTCACAATACCCTTCTGTTTACTAGATGGGATGCTGCCAGATTCATGAATCATTGAGCACAGTCAATTAGATCTTCAAATTTACTCAGTTGAATTTTGTTTTTTAACAGAACTTAGATGAAGCCTTTCTTCCTGGAACCCCCTCTCTAAAAATATTGTTTTTTATCTAGTCTTTCCGGAGGTGAACCTGAACTTGACTAGCATGGCAAAGGGTCCTCCCCAAGGTATGGACTATAGATATGAGTTCCATGTAAATTATATGGCTATAAGAAAGTCACTTAAAAAAAAAAAAAAAAAGAAGAAGGTCACTTAAAAAACTCTTGTGCCTCAGTATTTCCCTATCCATAGAATAGGTACCTACTTTATGCTTAGAGATAATGTGAGAACATTTCACTTGAAAAGAAAGTTACCATCCAAATCTAAGATCTGAAATAAGAGAGAAGGTAAAGAACACCAAGTGCATGTTAACCTTCCTGGTGTTTAGGATTTAAATGTCTTTATTTATTTATTTATTTGGTTGCACTGGGTCTTAGTTGTGGCAGGCGGGCTCCCTAGTTGCGGCTTGCAGGCTCCCTAGTTGTGGCATGCAAACTCTTAGTTGTGGCATGCATGTGGGATCTAGTTCCCGGATCAGGAGCGTGGAGTCTTAACCACTGCGCCACCAGGGAAGTCCCTAAATGTCTTTTTTTTTAATTGAGAGTTGGCAACCCTTTTTTATGTCTTTGAAAGTCTGACCTGGAACACAGAAAAGGAAATTTGTTTTCTTTTTGAAGATCTCTAAGGAAGATTGTTCTGCAGTCTATCAGGCTGTTCTAACATCTAGCCTATAATTTATCATGATAAGACATGGCACATTACAATGTAGATTGATATAACTAGTTTGGAAAGCAATTTACAATATTTATCAACTAACCTCAAAAATGTTCATGGCCTTGTTAGTGCAAGTTCGTGTGCCCGACACACAGTGAGGCCAAACAAACTGAAACGTCGGAGTTTGGAGCAGAGAAAGGTTTATTGCAGGGCCATACAAGGAGACAGGTGGCTCATGCCCTAAAATGCCCTGAGCTCCTCAAAGAGTTTCAGCAAAGCATTTTTAAAAGCCAGGTGAGGGAATTCCCTGGTGGTCCAGAGGTTAGAGCTCTGAGCTCTCACTGCTGAGGGCCCGGGTTCGATCCCTGGTCAGGGAACTAAGATCCCACAAGCCGCACTGCGCAGCCAAATAAAGAAAAAAAGCCGGGGAGGGGGGTACGTCACAGGGTACGTGATCAGATCGTGCACAGTCCTCTGACTGGCTGATGGTGAGGGAACAGGTGGTGTCACAGGGGTTCACATTATCAGTTCTTAGGCTCCAGGAGGCCTGGGCCGATGTGCTCATGGTCATCAAGTAGTTAACATCTTCCGTTTGGTGGGGGGTTTTCACATCTGCAAAACAACTCAGGAAATTTGCATCACCTACTATTATCTAGGTACTTCAGAGAGGAGCTAAAGCAGAAGGTATGGGGGAAAGCCTGTGGGATGGCCCCATAGGGTCCTGCTCGGTTGTAGCCTTTCAGGCAATAACTCCTTTTCTGGGAATTTATCCTAAGTACACACTAGGCTTTCTACAAAGAGATGTTCCTAAAAGTGTGATTTACCCCAGTGAATAAATGGAAACTACCTAATTGCCCAACAACCAAAATAGTGGACTGGATAGATTAAATTGATTAATGACTCAGCGTTATATTCCCATAAAGCTATAAAAAATTGTTTTACAGAACACATGTGATAACGTTGGGAGATATTTTCATTAAAAAAGAGAACAGGTACAGCAACATGGATGGATCTAGAGGTTGTCATACTGAGTGAATTAAGTCAGACACAGAAAGACGAATATCATATGGTATTGCTTATATGTGGAATCTTAAAAGAAAAGGGTACAAATGAACTTATTTACAAAACAGAAGTAGAGTCATGGATGTAGAAAACAAACTTATGGTTACCAGGGGGTGGGGTGGGGGATAAATTGGAAGATTGGGATTGACATATACACACTACTATATATAAAATATATAACTAATAAGAACCTGCTGAATAGCACAGGGAACTCTTCTCAATACACTGTAATGACCCATATGGGAAAAGAATCTAAAAAAGAGTGGATATATGTATATGTATAACTGATTCACTTTTGCTGTACCCCTGAAACTAACACAACATTGTAAATCAACTATACTCCAATAAAAATTTAAAAACAAACAAACAAAAAAACCAAAGCTGTTAAAAAAAAAAAGAGAGAGAGAACAGGATATGAAACTTTGTTCACTGCATGACTATAATAGCATAAGAAAAGAAATTAAGCAAAATCCTATAAGATGGTATAATCAAAGCTGCTTACCCATGGTTAGGACTCCGTGCTTCCACTGCAGGGGGCACGGGTTCAATCCCTGGTCGGGGAAATAAGATTTTGCAAACTGTGTGACGCAGCCAAAAAAAAAAAAAAACAAAAAAACAGCTGCTTGCCCAGAAATTCCACTTCTAAGAGATGATCCTAGGGAAATGATTGGCTATAATAAAATTAATCACCATGCAAAAAAAGTAGAAACAACTTTAATGGTTTTTTAGTAAAAAATTGGAAACAACTCAAATGTCCAACAACTCAAACATAAAGGATTAGTGAAGTCAACTATGGTATAAATATACAATAGAAAAATGAACAGCCAATAAAATGATGTAGAAACATGTCTATTGACTTGACAACATGTTCACAATATATTAAGTGAAAAAAATGCAGGTTAAAAAAAGTGCATACATTAAAACATCCCTTAAAAGAATAGGAAGAGATAAAAATGTTTATATGCATGAATATAAGAAGTCTGTAAGGATAGTCTCCCCAAAGAAGACTGGTTATCTTTTTTTTTTTTTTTTGGCTGGTTATCTTTGAGTGGTGGGATTAGAGGGTGATTTTTTGAAAATTTTGCTCATATGTATTTTTCATATTCCTATAGTAAATCTGTAATCACAGTGGTTGTACTTCTGGCACCTGCTACTGGAGTCTGTGGCCGACTTGATCTTGTTAGGTACAGGAATTGAAGAAAGTGCACAGATGTGTCAGGTGGAGACCAGAAATCACAAGAGAATAGGACATGCTCTTTGTGAAATCAAAAAGCAGCAATGCATTTGGTTTTTGTTTTGTTTTGTTTTTTTAATTTTTGAATTTTATTTTATTAATTTTTTATGCAGCAAGTTCTTATGAGTTATCCATTTTATACATATTAGTGTATATATGTCAATCCCAATCGCCCAATTCATCACACCACCACCAATGCATTTGTTAATTGTATATGACAGAAAGAGGATAGAAGAGCATGCAATACATACATAGGTGGCAGCCTTTCAAATTTGCTCAAGATTACTCAACTAGGTTAAAAATGTAGCTTATTTCTCTAAGTCTGCTCTGATTTACCTGACAAGCTCCCCTCCTCTAGGTAGAAGCAGGGAGGGAGGAATAAGATCAAGTCCAATTTATTAACCTCGATTCAATCCCATAATTTATAATGCCTTTGTAGGTAAACAGTCTCTACTTGGATGATTCAGTTAAGTGCTCAACCGGTAAGAGTTCCGCCCCTCCCTCTGCTCCCCTCATAGAAGGCATCCGGGTGTGTGAGGGAGGGATGTGGTTTCCTTGACCTCAAAATGGCAAAGGGCAGATGTTAATACTGCCAAAGAAACGTAGGATCCAGACCCCACGCCTCTTCCTGTCCTCTGCTTGCCCAGCAACCTAGCTAACATACCTCCTGCCCGAGTACTTCAACCTGGAACAAGGAGATCAGGACAGTTGCTCCCTGTGATCTCCCTCCCAGGCTCCTCTCCCCCCTTTTTTTTCCCCTACAAGTGAGTCCAGAAGGATTGAGGGGATGCTTTTCCCCTCTCTTCTTTACAGCCTGGGGTGGGGGGGGGGGCCTTCCTTCTATTCTGCACACAGAGCCTATGCATTAAAAAGGAAGCTTTGTTATTTAGAAATCCCTTTCTTCAAAAAGCCTGGGTTTTATGTACATTGTCTTACTAAAAAGAGGTCAAGAAAATCAACTTTGAAATTCAAAGCTGATGAATGGCCTCTCTGTTCTGGGCAGCACCTGTCTGTCCTTTCTTTCCTGGGACAATAAGCTTGATGACTCTGTCAGACGGCTACCAGGAAATAGGATTTAAAGGGGGGAATCAAAATGCATTGGTTTAATTCTTATAAAATGTGTTGCCTAGAGAGGTGAAATTAGATGAACTAAAGCGATGAGATTCATTTTCTTGGATGTCTTGTGAGATCCATCTCTTATCTTCATAGAGAAAAAGTGTAATTTAAAAAAAAATGTTTTTTAAGGTTTTTAAAAACGTAAACAAAACTCTGATGAAAATATGGAGTGAATACTTGTCACAGGTTTTATGCATTAATGGGGGAGCCAGCAGGATGGTAAATCTGGTACAAAAGAGAATTCAGGAGACAGAGATTTATATGTTCAAAAAGGAAAAGAATGCTGAAATAAGTTTGCTAAATTAGAAGCAAAACAGGGCAATAAAACCATAATCTTTGGGGCTGTCACTTCTGCACAGAAATCTTTTGCATCTCTACTGGACAAAAATCTACAAGTTAACTGTCTGAGCCTTAATCAAGCCACAGCGCATTCCCACGGAGAACTGAATGCTTGGGTGGGCCTGTTAGATAAAGGCCCTTAAATAAAGCTTCAGTCCCACATTGAAAGGACAAGCAGTCATCCTTTTGCCTTGTTTCCAAATGTTAGGTAATTTTTTCTTAACATAGTCAAACACTGCATACACCCCATCCACCTTAACAGACACGGACCCAGTCTGGTGACAGCTGCTGGGACAAAGAGCCATGAATGAATTTATAAAGAGCCTACAGAAATAGAAGATAGGCATTTAGAGCAAGTCTGGGTTTCTGCTTTAGAGACGCAAATGAATAGGTATCTTTAAAAACATAGAATTGTGATGTTGCTCCAAACTTACAGTTTTACAGATATTTTATTGCTCACAAATTACCCTTTCTCGTTTTAGATTCATATCTAGATTGATTTAATTAGGCCTAAATGATTGCGTGAAAAGCAGATTAATCTGGTTAAATGAAACCATAAGGGCATGTGATAATTTTCAGGCATCTTGCGTTATGTAGGTCACCACAGCCCATGAAATGTATGCTAGTCTATTAGGTTACTGAAGTGACAAACGTTATTTCATGCATAAGGCATATTCAGAGTTGGCTTAACTTTAAGGAATTTAGCCCAGTTCACATTTAACCCACTCTCCAACTGATAGTGGTTTCCAAAATAGTTCTGAATTTTAAAAAGCTCATCACAG
This sequence comes from Eschrichtius robustus, assembly GCF_028021215.1. Classification (NCBI taxonomy): domain Eukaryota; kingdom Metazoa; phylum Chordata; class Mammalia; order Artiodactyla; family Eschrichtiidae; genus Eschrichtius; species Eschrichtius robustus. The sequence continues at coordinate 19,163,233 of NC_090845.1, forward strand.
CTCATTTGTAATACCATCCTCCTTATTTAGATGGTTTTTGAAGTATCCTCTTGGTTAAAGAGAAATAGGAGAAAACGAATATTGTAAGAGAACGAAGCCTGCTCTGAGTAGCAGCCTCCCCATGGAATTTCATTTTCTGAGAGTAAGATCATCTGATTAAAAAGCTCAAATTCTCTGAAACTTTCTATTGAAGTCTATGGTATGTAACATGAGCACATTTCCATAGTAAGGTTATTCAGGTGTGGAAAACACAAGAACTCACATAAACATTTTCCTTTAAAAGTTGAAGAAATCTGAGACACCGCATGTTGGTGCAGAAATGAGAAATCTAAAGGTGTTGCTCACTGACTGTTTGGCTGTGTGTTTTTATTTTTGTTTGTTTGTTTTTCTGCAAGAAAGCAAAAACAAGCATTTGGGAAAGCACCGTAGCCCAGAAGTATGACCAAAACTAAGAAATTTAAGTAACTGTCACAGAAACATGGCAACATAGATTCTGCTGGCTAACCCGAACAGATAATCAATCATGTTCCTGACAGTGTGGAATGCAGATTCGCCTGCTATTTGCAGAGACTTTAGCATTCAGGCGGAGAGCTTTCTTGACTACTGGAGCCTGGAGTGGTCTGAGAAATTCTAAGTCAGTGATTCCAAAATCTACAGATTTCTTGGACCAGTAAACTTTCAAAATAATATTGAAAGCTAACATGGTGTTAACTTCTTATTTTGCCAAATAATAACACTGGGGGAAAAAACCTTACTATTTATCATTGCCATCATTTCTTAAAAGATGGGGCTTCACAGGCTATTTTTTTGAGGCTAGTTCATAATTGGATTTACCAGTGGATTCGGGGTCACGATATCTTTAGGTAAATTCTTTCTCATACCTTTCATTAGCGACTAACAGGCACATTGAAGTACCTGTCATCCATGAATGATCAAAATGAATCCTACTCAAAATGATCAAAATGAGACAGGTGAATGTGACAGGATTAGACTTTAGCTCCAGATAGGGGCTTGGTTCTTGAGAGTTTTTCTTTAGGATCCTCTTGTCTTAAGGAGGATTTTTTCAAAAGGTGAGCAGATAGGAGATTTGAACATTGACCAAATTCTGACTGGGGCATGTATTCAGCTTTCTTCTGCCTTACCTGACATTCATTCATTCATTCATTCATTCATTCATTTAAGAAATGGGAAATTTTGTTCGAGCCAAATTTGTTTGAGGATTATAACCTGGGAAGAGCATCTCAGAAAGCTCTGAGAACTGTTCTCCCTACCTGACCTTTAAACAAGAATCAAATCAATTCATTGAATGCCTGTTACTAAGAGTGTTGGGCTAAGCTCTGGGGCAAAATTTCTCAAACTTAAGTCTTCATAATTATAGCCTGAGAACCTATCAAAAGAGCGGATATCTAGGTTTTAGTGTCATAGGTTCTGAATGACGTCTGAGGCGGCAGCGTTGGACTCTCAGTTTTTAACAAACGTAATGTAATTCTGATGCACATAGTCCATGGACCCCCATCTTGAGAAACATTGTTCTAGGAGCTGTAGGGAAGCAACATGTCCAGTTTCAGTAATGGCACACTAGCTAATTCAGATCAACCTTCTTGCTGAACGTAATTTATTAAACATATTTTTTTCAGCATCAGAAAGCTAAGAAAATACTGATAAATTACTGGGATGAGGTCCAGAAGAGAATAGAAATTCAGAGGGATGAGGCTGCCTAATTTTAAACTTCTTTCCCTTAGGGTCATGAACTGATTTTGAAGAGACAATTGAGAGGGTGAGCTGTCTTTGTAACAATCTCACGGGACTAGGGGGACAAAAGTTGGATCAGGACCTGCCAAGGTGGAGATCTGGTAAAACGTTCCCCATCGTACACACACACACCCCTAGAAGTAAAGGTGAATTGGAAGTGGCTTGCTTACAGAATCTCAAATCTTGAATTAAGGCAAACCTGGAAAAAGCAAATGAACATCCTCTCTAGAGGAAGATACATCAACCTGGGTATCAAATTATTTATACAACTAATTTGTACACAATCAAAGATAACTAAGCCTTAATAGGAGACAGAAAACCATGAGCAAGAGCCACTAGGAAAAATAAACAACAAAACAGACACAAAGGGATTCCACTGGGTAAATCGAAATGAACATTGACTATGTGGAACAATTATTATAATGTCCTGTGGGGATAGATAGATGGGTAGATATTTAAAATGCATGACAATAATACCATAAAGGTTTGGGAGGGGGTTAAGTGGAGGTAAATGTTCTAAATTTCTCACATTTAGAGGAGAGGAAAGATACCAATTAACATTAGATAAGTAAAGGTACATGTTGTAATTCTAGGATAACTACCAAAAGAATAGAAGAAGAGTACATGATTTCTAAACTAAAAGAGATTTTTTTAAATGAATGATAAAAATGATTAATCCAAAAGAAGGCAAGGGAAAAATGAAAAAGGAACACAGAGCAGATGGGAAAAAAGACGTATGTAATAAGACAGTAGATTTAAACAAAAATATATCAGTAATTACATTGAATATAAGTGAACCCAACTTTCTTTTTTTTTTTTTTTTTTTTTTTTACATATGTCTATTCATTTACAGATTCCTTTCCCATATCGGTTATTACAGAGTATTGAGTAGAGTTCCCTGTGCTATACAGCAGGTCCTTGTTGATTATGTATCTTATGTATAGTAATGTCTATATGTTAATCCCCACCTCCCAATTTATTCCTCCCCCCACCTTTCCCCCTTGTTAGTCATAAGTTTGTTTTCTAAGTTTGTGAGTCTGATTCTGTTTTGTAAATAAGTTCATTTGTATCATTTTTTTTAGAGTCCACATGTAAGTGATATCATATGATATTTGTCTTTGTCTGATTTATTCAATTTTCCAGTGAAAAAACGAAGATCATGAGATGGAAAACAAACAAACAAAACCCAACTATCTGTTGTTTAAAGAGACACATTTAAAACATAAGAGTGGGACTTCCGTGGTGGTCCAGTGGTTAAGAATCCGCCTTCCAATGCAGGGGATGCAGGTTCGATCCCTGGTTGGGGAACTAAGAGAGCCTCTACTAGAGAGCCCACACGCTGCAACTACTGAGCCTGCACGCTCTGGAGCCTGCGCACCACAAGGAAGAGCCCGCTATGCTGCAACGAAGATCCCCCGTGCTGCAACTAAGACCTGACACAGCCAAATAAATAAATAATTAAATAAATACATGAGAATTTAAAAAGATAGAAAGAAAAGAAATGACATTTACCCCACAATTGTTAACTAAAAGAAAGCTGATACAGCTATATTAATCTCTCTACATCCCATTTCAGGTATGATCATGGAGAATAATGGACAAAGGCAAAGCCAAAGTCCAGAGAGGACCAGGTACAGAGCATTCCTCCCAGAGAGCAGATCCAAGTCCTGACACGAGAACTTCCTTCACTCTGGGGCAGGGAATCTGCACTTCTTGTCCAACATGGTTCTTTTTTGCTATGCACCAGTGACTGCTAAGTGCTTTCCTTTCTTCTCTTTTCCAAATGGGAGTTTTCACTGTAGATATCCTGTTTCTGCTTCACATTACATACTGAAAGTTGAGTTGTGGTGGGGGAATAACGTTCTGTTATTATACAGATAGCTGGACTAGACTTGATGGAGAGGATTGCCCATTACCCAGAGATATTAGACTTCATTTTGTACTCAGTAAATGGATCGTACTGTGGATTATCTCCCGAGGGGAGGGATGAATGTAGTTTAGTCTTGGAAGTAAGGGTGTGCATGGATATTTAGACAGCCAGGGGTTTAGAAGTGTCACAGTTTGCTAATTGTTCCCAGTGTCCATTTCCCCTTTCTGCACTTCAGTAAAGGAACCTCTCTGAGTGTGAGCTTACCACACAACTGCCCAGCAAGATGCTACATTTCCGATCTCCCTCAAAGGTAGGTATGGTCGTGTGACCAAGTTTGGGCCAATGGAATATGAGCAGAAGCAATGTGTATTATCTCCATAAAGATGAAGCTGCTTGCCATGAATTTTTTTCCCCACCAATTGGGAAATGGCGATGATTGGAACAATCGCTTCAGTGCTAAGAGGGATGCTGAGAGTGGCAGAGCTGCCCACCAGCTTAGGTTCCTGTATGTCATGGAACAGAGCTGCCCTGCAGGCCCTGGACTGTTATATAAGAAAGAAACTCCTATCATAGATAAGCTATTGCACTTTGGGGTTCCTTTGCTACAGCAACTTTGCCTGTACTCTAACTAATACAGAGATGTGTTATAGAGTAAGAAAGGTGAGTTGGAAAGGTAGGAGTGAGGAGGAAGCAATTGTTTTAAGCCTTGATAGCAAGCTCAGGCGTCAGGATTGGAGGGGCTTGGAAAGGTCTCTCTCCCTGCAGAAAGACCAGGCAGATGGTGGTGCTGCTGGTGGTGATAGGGAAGCTGAAGAAAGGGCTTCAGCTACCTCATGTGATGTTTATAATCCTATATCTCCAGGTGTACCTTTCCCAAGAATTCCATGCCCATGCTTCCAAGGGCTGGCCAGAATTTCTCTCTGGAGGTCAAAGAGCCTCCTCAAACTCAACATTTCAAAGCTAAGCTTTCTTCCCCAGAGAGCCTTTTCTTCCTCTTGTGTTTCCTATTCTAGTTAAGAACTGCACCTTTTGGGGGGGAGGAATAAATTGGGAGAGTTGGGTTGACATATACACACTACTATATATAAAACGGATAACTAATAAGGACCTACTGTATAGCACCGGGAACTCTACTCAATACTCTGTAATGACCTATATGGGAAAAGAATCTAAAAAAGAGTGGATATATGTATATGTGTAACAGATTCACTTTGCTGTACACCTGAAACTAACACAACATTGTAAATCAACTATACTCCAATAAAAATTTCTAAAAATACATCCTGTGATAAACCATAATGGAAAAGAATATGAAAAAGAATGTACATATATGTATAACTGAATCACTTTGCTGTGCAGCAGAAATTAACACAAAATTGTAAATCAACTATACTTCAAGCAAATAAATTAAAAAAAAAAAAAAAAAAGAACTACACCTTTCAACATCACCCTTCACATGGTTGTCCTCACTAGAAACTAGGATTACCCTTGATTCATTCGTCACCACACCCAGTTTCTCATAAAGATCTGCTACTTCCTTCTTTGCGTTCGTTTCTCTGTGCCAGTGCCTCGTTTCGGGTCTCCATGATCTCTTACCTCAAACGTTGCAGTACCCTCCTTTCTAACTGATCGCTGTGATTTCAATTTCTCCCATGCTTCACATTCCTCTCAGGGCTGTTTTCCAAAACACATACGTGGCCATATCACTTCACCTAACGTTTATATACTTTCTTCCCATTTCTTATAAGGCAAGGAGCCCAGACTCAGTACAAATCTGGTCTCCTTTGAACTCCTATCAAGCCCCTCAGTGTGCTCTGTGCCCTGAGCGCACTGGGCATTAGCAATGTCCTCTCTGCCTGGAATGTCCTAGTCCTCTCTTCACAGACTCCTACTCAGCCTTTGAAGCCCAGCTTAAATCTGACTTATTAGAAAATTTTCCCAGAATTCTCTAACTTAGTTGCTTAGTTATTCCCGCCTCAGTGTTTGATAAGTGAATGAGCTAATTAAAGATAGAATACTAAGAACTCAATTCCAAAGAACACACCCCTCAGAAAGGCAGGAAATTTCAGAAGTATAGAATTTTACTATATTCTATACATATAGTAAAGGGAACTTATAGATTTTATTTTTTTAATTAATTTTTATTGGAGTATACTTGATTTACAATGTTGTGTTAGTTTCTGATGTACAGCAAAGTGAATCAGTTATATATATACATATACGTATATCCACTCTTTTTTTAGATTCTTTTCCCATATGGGTCATTACAGTGTATTGAGAAGAGTTCCCTGTGCTGTACAGTAGGTCCTTATTAGTTATCTATTTTATATATAGTAGTGTGTATGTGTCAGTTCCAATCTCCCAATTCATCCCTCCACCCCTCCCCACCCCCCGCTGGGAACTTATAGATTTTAAAGCTCATCTAAATGTGTTTATAGATGAGGTTCAGAGAAGTTAAATGACTTTCCCAGGATCAGATAGCAGAACTGGGAGTAAGACGTGGGTTTTCTGGTTCAGTTTCTGGTGCTGTTTTCCTACATTTTGCCGTGAAAATCCTAGAGAATAGTCTTAATAGAAGGGTTTGTCTGGAAGGTTAAGTTTGAAAGTTTCGGCCTGCAGATGTTTCGGCCTGAGGTTGTACTTCAAGTCATATATGGAATGATAAAAATATCACTGTAACCTTGTCACAGAGATGATTATCTAAGTTGTGAGTCACTTTCCAAGAGGAACAAGTAGAGATATTGGGTATGTACCAATGTGCACGTTGAAAGCCAGAGAGCATTCAGTCCAGGGGCTCTACATGTTTTTTGACCCAGGGGCCCTTTCAATCTGCCTTCTCAGAATAATGTTTCTGAATGCATAAAGCTTCATACATAGGAATACAAAGGAAGCCAACTACATTGAAAATGTGATTATCAAAGTATTAAATATTATAAATGTGTGATAGATGTACTTCTGTATTTAATTTATTAAATAACAAGATCTAGCAGCAGTCTAATAACTACCCATGATTTTGAAGTGGCAATGAGTGTAAATGATATTTCAAGGCATCTGTGACAACTGTCATGTGATACGAAAATATTTGTGATTTCCATTGGTGAAAATCAGGTCCTTCTAACACAACTGTGCTTTGATACTTATATTCGCAGTTGAAGGAAACATTTAACTTTTGTTAGAGATCACTGAAAGTGAAGAGGAAATGTTTTTTTCTTTGAAGTTCACTGATCTACTAAACCCCAGGTTGAGAATGCCTAGGTTAATACTCTCTTCATTTTAAAGGTGAGGAATCTTTTATGTGAAATATGTACGATGAGTTCAAATAAAATTAATTAAAAAAAAAACATTGATGGAGTCTATGCAGTTGGCCTCTCTCTACTCAGCACATATTCTTCAGGGAGCTTGGAAAAGGGAGGTTGCTTTTAAACCATCTCTGCCTTCTGCCCGGTGTTCCTGGGATCTTAGTTCCCCGATCAGGGCCCTCAGCAGTGAAAGCGCAGAGTCCTAACCACTGGACCGCCAGGGAATTCCCTAATTTGACTTTTAAAATAATATGCATTCTGGAGTAAGGCTCTAAAATATTTTTAAACCTAATAATTAACTAAATATGGCAAAAAATTTACTGAATTCATGTCTCTACCATTGATTTATGGTGCCTCCTTTATCATGTATTAGATTATCCAATGTATTGTACTAGTATCTACTTTTTTTTTTTTTTATAAATGTATTTATTTTATTTTATTTATTTTTGGCTGCATTGGGTCTTCGTTGCTGCGCCCCGGCTTTCTCTAGTTGCAGTGAGCAGAGGCTGCTCTTCGTTGCGGTGCGCGGGTTTCTCATTGCGGTGGCTTCTCTTGTTGCGGAGCATGGGCTTTAGGTGCGCGGGCTTCAGTAGTTGTAGCTCGTGGGCTCTAGAGCGCAGGCTCAGTAGTTGTGGCGCACGGGCTTAGTTGCTCCGCGGCATGTGGGAAGTTCCCGGACCAGGGATTGAACCCGTGTTCCCTGCACTGGCAGGCAGATTCTTAACCACTGCGCCACCAGGGAAGCCCTAGTATCTACTTCTTGAGCATATAATTTTTAAATTCTTGTGCCAATCCACTCATGTGCTATACTGGCTCTTTTAATTATATCTCTGAAATTTTGGGTGTTTGAACAATAATAACAATAACAGTAAAATAATAATAATAATACAAAAAAAAAATAAGTATTCAAAAATGCCTGGTAAAGAACAGAATGCCCAGCCTTGAATTGAACCAATATCGTCCAGAGGTCCTGAGCAGCTGAATCTTTCGAACCTTTTTGAGCACAGCCCATGCATGGTAAGAAATAGATATTTTTTTCATTGGAATTCATCACAAGCATGCATGCATACACATATACGCAATTCAAAAATAGGTTTCCCCAGACAGACTTCTCTTAACAAGTGATGGGGCCCACTGGTATTTCTTGTTCTGTGCCATTCTATTCCATTCAGAGAAATGCTGGCCAGTGATCTGCTATTTATGGCCAAGGACTGAGTTGAAACTCATGGTTTGATAAACATTGGACTGGATGAACTCCAAGGACTCTCAGATTCTGAGATTCTATGATGTGCATGTGGATCAAATAAATAAGTATAGTATTAGAGGGGGCAGATGTTTTCAAGAAATGCTCTTCTTTTATTTTTATCTCCGACTCTTTATTTTGGAAAAGTTCGAAACTACAGAAAAGTTGAAAGAATAGTACAATAAATGCTCTATACCATTCACCAAGATTGGCAATTATTTTACCACATTTGTTTCTCTGTCCAAACACATACACACACACATACACACACACGTATTTAAGTTTACTCTTTTTTAAATTGAATTATAGTTGATTTACAATATTGTGTTAATCTCAGGTGCACAGCATAGTGATTTGGGTTTGTTTTTTTTTCAGATTATATCCCATTATAGGTTATTACAAGATATTGGATATAATTCCCTGTGCTATACAGTAGATCCTTGTTGCTTATCTATTTTATGTATAGCAGTATGTATCTGTTAATCCCATCCTCCTAATTTGTCCCTCCCCCCTAAGTTTATTCTTCTTACTTTTGCTGAACCATTTGAAAATAAGTTGCAGACATTCTGATACCATATCCTGAAACATAGTACTTTAGCCTATACCTCTTGGGAGTAAGGATATTCTCCTCCAAAGTCACAAAATTATCATATCAAAGAAATTTAACATTAATGCAACAATGTTATCTAGTGTACAGTCCACATTCACATTTTCCCAACTATCCCCCAGCTGTCACTTTTACAGCTATTTTTCTCCCAGGATCCAATCAAAGATCATGCAATGACTCTTCCATATGAGACCCTAAGAAAGAACTGCTCAGCTGAGCCCAGTCAACTTACAAGAGGTAATAATGTATTTAAAAATTATTTATTGACATAATTTCAGATTTACAGAAAAGTTGCAGGAATAGTACAATGAGTTCCCAGCTATTGAGCCCCCAAATGCTTTACTATATTTGCTTTATTCTTCTCTCAATTTCTGTCTATCTGTCATCTATCACTATCTGTATTTCTCTCGCTAGTTTTTTTCTGAACTATATAAGAGTAAGTAGCAGTATGATGCTCCTTTACCCTTAAATATATCAGTATTTCCTAAAAATAAATTATCTTATGTAATCATATAGAATTATAAAACACAGTTAATTAACATTGATACAATACTATAGCCTGATCTATATACCTGACTAAGATTTAACCAATTGTCTCAATGATTTTTTAAAAAATAAATTTATTTATTTTATTTATTTATTTTTGGCTGTGTTGGGTCTTTGTTGCGGCACGCAGGCTTTCTCTAGTTGCTGCGAGTGGGGGCTATTCTTCGTTGTGGTGCACGGGCTTCTCGTCGCGGTGGCTTCTCTTGTTACGGAGCAGGGGCTCTAGGCGCACGGGCTTCAGTAGTTGGGGCACTCGGGCTCAGTGGTTGTGGCTCGCGGGCTCTAGGGCGCAGGCTCAGTAGTTGTGGCGCACGGGCTTAGTTGCTCCGCGGCATGTGGGATCTTCCCGAACCAGGGCTCGAACCCATGTCCCTTGCATTGGCAGGCGGATTCTTAACCACTGAGCCACCAGGGAAGCCCTCAATGACTCGTTTTTATAGCCAACAACAAAAAAACAAAAAACCCCAGAAAATTCCAAGGTAACATGTTGTTTTCAGTTACCATGTCTGTTTAGTCTCCTTTAATCTGGAAGATTTCCTGAGTCTTCTCTTTATTTTGTAACACTGACATTTTTAAAAGCGTGCAGGTCAGTTATTTTGTAGATTGTCCCTCACTTGCAGTTTGTCTGCTGTTCCTCATGATCAGATTCAGATCATGTATTTGGAGCAAGAATCCCGCAGAAGTGATGCTGAGTTCTTCTCAGGGCATCCTACCAAGAGGCACTTCCTGTCAATTAGACCTGTTACTGAGAATGTTAATTTTGATTGTTGGGTTAAGCTAGCATCTGCCAGTAACTATAAAGTTACTGCTTTCCTCTTTGTAGTAAACAAATTTCTTCTGGAGAGATGCTTTGAGACTGTAACTATCCTGTTACTACTTCAAATTTCACCTACTGGTTTTAGCACACATTGATGATTCTTGTCTGAATCGACTATTATTACGATAGTGGCCAAATGGTGATTTTTATATTGATATTTCCGTCATTCCTTCTACATTTATTATTTGACTTTCTACTGTAAGAAAAATCTTTCTCTTCTTATTTATTTACTTGTTTGTTTGTTCATTCAGTTAAGTGTGGACTCATGGATTCTTACTTTATTCAATAAATTATAACCCTTAATGTTATTATTTACTTTTATGCTCAGATTTTTCCAGAGTTAGCCAGAAGGAGTTCTTCAAGCTGGCTTCTGTGAACTTTTAACATGCCCCATCATTTCTTGAGCTCTCCTTTATTTTTTAGCACAAGATGATCTAGGTTCAGTTTGTATTTTCCTTGCTCCAGTCACTTCTCCAAGGATCCCTGGTTCCTTTTAGTGGAGAATGTTATTTGGGAACTATGATCTGGGTCCTGGGTATGTTCATTGTTCCTGGGGTGTCATTACTTCTAGACCCTCTCAGCAGACAGAGCTGGGAAATAGATGTATATATGTAGTGAATACATATACATAGTCACACATATCTATATCCATTTCCATATCAAGCTATCTATGTATCTATCTATGTACCTATCTATCTGTCTATCTATCTGACTGATACCTCTAGTTCCATTCCAACACAGCAGTGTTCAATCTACTCCTTCCTCTTTCCATAATTGTGACTACCTTCTCCAAAACAGGAAAACCTGGATCCCATTATACAGAATATATTTACTTATTGGCCTAATCCTAGAATGCATAGAAAGTAGTTTCAGAATTGTGAACTTTTGCCTATCCAAAAAAAAAGCTTTCTTACTAGAGAGCTCAATATTTGTTTAGAGTTCTCTTTCTCTTTAGCCTGAGGGCATGTGGTGCACATTTTGTGTATCAAAGTTACTTGGATTAATACTCCCTCCCCAATGTTATTATGTTATTTATTTGAAAAAAGCCGTAGTTCATTTGTTTCTGTTTGTATTCAATTTTTTATATAAATTTATTTATTTATTGAATTTATTTTTGGCTGCATTGGGTCTTCGTTGCTGCGTGCTGGCTTTCTCTAGTTGCAGCGAGCCGGGGCTACTCTTCGTTGCGGTGCGCGGGCTTCTCATTGCGGTGGCTTCTCTTGTTGCGGAGCACGGGCTCTAGGCATGCGGGTTTCAGTAGTTGTGGCTCATGGGCTTAGTTGCTCAGCGGCACGTGGGATCTTCCCGGACCAGGGCTTGAACCTGTCCCCTGCATTGGCAGGCGGATTCTTAACCACTGCGCAACCAGGGAAGTCCCCTGTGTTCAATTTTAAGGTCCCCTTCAATTGTTATTTTAAGCAACTAACTTCTGAGGTAGTTTATCAGACAGCAATGGATAGCCCAGACACCATGGCATTATATCACAAGGCACATGATGTCAGTTTGCCCCATTAACAGTGATGAAAAGTTGTATCATTTGGTTAAAGTCTTGTCTACCAGATTGCTTCATTAATAAGTAATCTGTGGGGTGTCTCATCTTCTTTCTTTAGTAACTGTTGCTACATGGATTTAAGACCACCGTAACAATAGCAGTCAAGGGACCCTACTTCAGAGTTACATTTTTCTCTGTGGAAATACCTGCCTGAATGCCACTGGAATACAGACAGAAGGTGAGCTCCAGTGACTGATTACCCAGCGAGTGGGCTCCACAGCTGGCATAAAAAGATGGAAATCCAGCTGTGATGAAAACATTCAATTCTATTTGTAGTTCAACAGAGTCTGTGCTTAAAACAGAATGCTGCAAACTGTGTGTAGGTTTGCCAACTGGTGATTCTGATCCCAAATCATGAGATTTGGAGAAAGAAAAAAAGCAAAGAGCAGTCTTTTTATTTTAAGCTTTTCAAATGGAGTTAGGATCGGGTGTCTGCTGAGAAAGAAGTCTATTAAGGACACTGCTTCTCTCTTTGACAGCAATGCAGTTGTTTCCTAGTTAGGACGAACATCCCACTATATAAAACTAGTCGGGTCTATGTTGCCTTCTTGGTTCCATATCTCTTAATTTCTGCTTTTAAATATACTATTTAATCATATTCAAGCAATTAAGTCATGGTCCTCTTATATTCCAAACTTACAGACGTTCATGGCTATATCCCTCATGCCTAGGTTAGCAAATAGGGCCTGAGTGGGTACACACATGAATAGATGAATACACGAGGATTCCCATTCTTTCATTCATTCCTCACAGATTTATATCATGCCCACTCTCCTGTTATGTGCCAGGAATTCTCCTAGGCATTGACCCACTGAGGTTAATAAACCACAGCCCCTGCTTCAAGGGCTCACAGGCTAGATGGAAAGAGAGAAACATAAACAAGGAATTATAAATCCTGGGGGGAGAGGCAGGCACTGATATCAGTGTGCACTGGGTTTGTTGTTGTTGTTGTATTTATAAGGCATTGTCAAATTATTCACAATTTAGGCACATCAGAATTTATTCATAGGGAAGGGCAAAAAAAGCACAGCATCTCAGTCAGCAGCCGAAAGAACCTAGCATAGTTATAGAAAAGACAGAGAACTGTACAGTCCTAGTGTCATCACCAGCATCATCATTTTTTAAAAGTAGTACTTGAATTAGCTGACAAGTACCTAGGATAACCAGTGTTGCTAAACTTGGGTGAAAAAAGGCTTGAAGTTTTAGTTTTTTAAAATTTTACTCAATTTTAATTTAAATGTAAAACTGAAGCAGTGTAAAATATTTTTCCATTAAATTCAACTTTATTGTTTCCGTAGGACTGCATTTCACTTTAACTGTTGCATCTCGTGGATATTGCTGTACTGTATTTCAAGAGTTGTCTCCAGTATTACATGTAAACTCATCATCTCTCTAGTAAGTGTCAATGGGTTGAATCAATTCAAATTATTTTTTTATATGCATTAATGTAACACTGAAATGTGTTTATTTGAACATTTTATGCAATCAGCACCGTTTACAGTGATACCTTTGTGAATCATAATTGGTAACTAAACTGAGATACTTCTTATGCTTTAAATGATAATATAATTAAGCTATTTTTTAATAAAAAATAAGTATGGACTAATTTTTAAATTTAAAACAAAGGCATACTACTGAGGCAGAATTGAGTGGAGGTGTGGATATTAGCACTATATCAGAAGAGGAGAAAAAACGGAGAGATTGGAAGAAAGCATGTTGTAAATTTCACGTAATTTGAAAAATTTAAAAGCTGTTGCGTAAAAGTTGTTTAAAGATAGTAAAGTGGATAATATTAAGGGACATTTTCAGTAAGTACAGAGTGAGTTTAATGAAAACAGTCCAAAAAAAGAAGTCAATGTAATTAGTTGCCAACATTCAAAATGAATGTCCAGTGAATATTGCTTAAAAAAATGATAACAGCCTCTGAACTTGTAACTTTGGTCAGCTTTTTTTTTTACTGTTGGCCATCTTTCTAATGAGTTGGATTCTTGCACATAATAGAAAACTGTTTTAGATGGTGATAGTAAAAGAAATTATTTCTGTTATGGAAATTCTGGTTTAAAAATGTAAGGGAAAGACTAAAAATGATATTTTAGAACAAACAAACAGATCTTCAGTTAAACTGCAAAATAATTGCCTGTAGATTACAAGACCTTTCTAACAGCAACCATGATAAATTGCTTCACAAATTGGAAAAATTGCAAGTACTTCTCTTTAGTTTGAGATGATTCATGTGATACAAGACACTGTCTAATTAATACTTTCGGTATGTTTTGTCTCAAAGTACTGCCATATGTGCCTTAAGAAAAAAAAACAAAAGCCAGTTCATAGCCTGAAACACTATGGCATAGATATTTGTGAATCTTTTATATCTGTCACAGAAGAAATGCAACAAATACATCACAACGGATGGTGCTCCAGCTGTTAGGTCAAAATTCTGGATCTGTTGGAATTTTAAAAACAAGAGACTGACGTTTTTCTGGTGACTTCATATCGCTGTGTGATACACACTGAAAATATCTGTGCTCAGCTCTCTGAAACAGACTCTATGAAAAGCGTCATGGATACAGTTGTTAAAACTGTTCAGCATCTACATGCAAATACTGTGACTCATCACCAGTTTATGGAAATGCTGAAAGAAGTAGAAAATCAATTTAATGATCTTGTATTCATTGCCAGGGCTCCTTGGTTGAGCCACAAAGAGTTTTACTGTGCTGTTAACTCCAATTCAAGATTTTCTAGACACAAAAGTAATGCTTGCCAAATATTCACAAATTAAAAAAACAAGGCAACGTGTCTTGCATGTTTTCTCACGGATTTCACACCGCATAGGAACAAGATAAATTTGAAAGTCCAAGGAGAAGCTTGTGATTTAGCTAGACAGGTATAAGAAGTTATGTCAAAGTTGGAATTTTTCAATGATTCAAAGCAATAATAGTGATTTTATACATTTTTCTAACATGAATCAATGTGTAGAAGATTTTAATTTCAATAGCATTTTGTAAATTGACTGTAAATACTGGAAGAAAAATTTGAAGAATGCCTCATTTACATTGACAAATGTAGAATTCCTTCTCAAATAGCACACTACCCCTTTGGATTTAACGTTAAGAATACTAAGTTGACACAAATAAGTGCATTTGCCTAACTTGGACAGATGTGGGTTTTGAAATTGACGTGCTTTAACTTTAAGGTCAAATCAATTCTTTGAAAAAAATAAACTAGTTTTATCAGTGTGGATGCAAATATTAAAGGAAAATGAGTTTTGGTACTCTTTTTTCTTACATATTGAAAGGATAATATTTTAGACATACTGAGTAAAATAGTATGCATTATTAACATCAATTTCTCTACTTTCTTTTTAACTGCTTTTTATAATATGGCTACTAGAAAATTTGAAACTGCATATGCGGCTCCATTGGACAGCACTGCTCTGCATCAGGTAACATAGTCGTACTTATTTGACGTTCTCCAGTACAACGCTGAAAGAGCACAGAATAGTCTTTTTATTATTTGATAAGTAATCTTATTCCCAAATTTTGGATAATTTTTCTTTATATTATTGGCTCACGAAAGACCATGGTATGTCTGAGACTTGTAGTAACTCAGCAGGTTTTGAGCCTGTGTCTTTGGAAGAATAATAGCAGTTGAGTCAGAAAAGGAAGTCTAAGACCAAGCTATGAGAAGTCTTTAAGCATTTGATCTTTATTCTGCAGGCAATTGACAGCCATTGAAGAGTTTTAGCAAGGGGTTTTTCTTCATCATTAGATTTGTATTCTGGAAAGGTAACTTTTGAAGCCTGTGGGACATGAATCGCAGGAAGCCAGTTATTACTATACAGAATAGAAAGAATAAAGACCCAAGTTTAGGTAATTGGAAATAAGTGGTGGGGGAAACGATGAGATGGATTTAAGAAAGATTTGGAGATTGGTGGAGTGTGGGAAGTGAAGGTCGAGTCAAGAATGAGTCTGAAGTTTTTGATGTGGTCAGCTCAGTGAACGGCAGTGGTACAGACTATCACTATTTACTAACATGTAGATGTCTCAAGATTGAGATTACTTGAGAAAGATCAAGCTGGGGAGGAAGGTCAAGTGTTCAGTTTGGTCATTTGACTTTGACTCTCTAGGGGGTGAACATAACCAATAGACAGGTCCAAAGCTCAGGGGAAAAGGTGGGAGCTAGGAATGGAGATTTAGGAATCTTCTGCATATAGGTGGCTAGAATTGTGGGAGTAGATAAGATCACCTGGATGAAGAAGTTCTCTACCTTGGCTGTACCTTATGATCACTTGGAGGGACTGAAAAACCCCAATGCCCAGGCCATCCTAACAACAAATCAAATCAGGGGTGGGACCCAGGCATGATAATATTTTAAATTTCCCAGGTGATTCTGTTCCCAGTGAAAGGTTCTTGTCTCATCACAGAAAGAATTCAGAAACGAGACAGGGAGGTCAGTAAAATAAGTAAAGTGAGGATTTACTTAAGCAATTGTATGCTCCGGAGATGAGAGCGGGCAGTTTCAGGTGAATAGCTGCCCTGAGTTTCTTTGGCAAGCTGGTTATGTGGGGTGTATAAATGAAGGGGCAGAATATTCATTGGGGAGGGAGGGGTTGGAGGGCGTATTCTCTGATTTTCACCCCACCACCACCTTCCCGAGGGGAGGAGGGATTTTGTCCTTATTTAGCTTTGATTGGAAGTGTCATGGCTTCAGTGCATGATGGGTACTTCTTATCTGCAAGGCTAATTTTATTGTAATGAG
The DNA here is from genome assembly GCF_028021215.1 of Eschrichtius robustus. NCBI lineage: Eukaryota > Metazoa > Chordata > Mammalia > Artiodactyla > Eschrichtiidae > Eschrichtius > Eschrichtius robustus. Next base: position 19,179,677 of record NC_090845.1, read on the forward strand.
AGCATAGTGAGCAAAAGTTTACATCCAGACACTGGAGATTCCCGCCTTTTCCCACCTTTCTTTGTCTGCCTTCAGAACAATTATCACCCCAAAATGTGTGGTTTCCTGTCAGTCTGGAGGTCCTGCTTTTCTTTGTCTGCCCATGGGCCCCCCCGCTGTTTACAAGATGCGTGGTTTCCTGCCATCTGGCCATGCCCCCCTTTTTCTGCTCATATCTAGCTACCTGCCTGCTGTAACAATTCTAATATGCAGCCAGGTTTGAGAACCACTGGTACAGGGTAAGAAAAAAAGACATGCCAATGATAGAATCCTGCAGAAACTCAACATTTAGAGAGACAGCAGAGAGCAGGGCAAAGAAGCAGTGGGAACCCAAAGATAGTGATGTCATGGAAGCCACGGGAAAAGGAGGTTTCAACAATATGAAATAAGTTCAAGGAAAAAAAGAACCGAGAAAAGGTGAAAAAAGATTGCCAAATAAGGTGAAAGCCCAATCGTGTTGGGGGAAACACACACACACATACACACGTGTGTGTGTGTGTGTGTGTGTGTGTGTGTGTGTACACGCACATACCAGTCAGCACCAACATGAGGTTTTTCCCATTATCCTGAACAACAAGTGGGAAGGACCAGAAGAGGCAAAAGGCTGGATTGATCCAGGGTTGGGAGTTTGCAGGGACAAAGGACAGGGGCTTGAGAGGTTGAGGATGGGATGATTAACCATGGGGAGAGAATGGAAACAAGGTGAGTGATAATGTGAAGGGAGATAAGGTGGTTTGGGACTGAAGGTCTTGATATGATCAAGGAACGGGCACAGCATACATATTCTGAGTGGCCTATGGCCTTTACATGAAACTGCTTCCTCCTCCTGCCCTGCCCCAAGTATCCAGAAGTACTGGAGTTGAGGAGATTAAGGAACTGAGACAGGGCCTTGGCTGAATCTTCCACAGAGAAGCAGAAACTCCACCCAGAATGAGGCAGGCATTGACTTGAGGTCACACAGGTGTCAAAGTTGTCAGTGGGGCTTCCCTGGTGGCGCAGTGGTTAAGAATCCGCCTGCCAATGCAGGGGACACGGGTTCGAGCCCTGGTCCGGGGAGATCCCACATGCTGTGGAGCAACTAAGCCCGTGCGCCACAACTACTGAGCCTGCGCTCTAGAGCCCGTGCTCCGCAACAAGAGAAGCCACTGCAGTGAGAAGCCCACGCACCGCAACGAAGAGTAGCCCCCACTTGACGCAACTAAAGAAAGCCGGCGTGCAGCAGCAGAGACCCAACGCAGCCATAAATAAATAAATAAATTTGTTTAAAAAAAAAAGTTGTCAGTGAAAGTGAGCTGAGACCTGGAGGCCTGGTAGAGAGTGACTGGGCTGGATGAGGCATGTACCTCCTGGGGTTATTTTATTAACTCTGTGAACAATGGGCTGAAAGTATCAAAAAGGCCACCTTCCTGTTTTCTTCAACCCTGCACTTTAAAAGGCAGAAAGTATCAAAAAGGCCACCTTCCTGTTTTCTTCAACCCTGCACTTTAAAAGGCAGAAAGTATCAAAAAGGCCACCTTCCTGTTTTCTTCAACCCTGCACTTTAAAAGGCAGACCTTTTGTTTCCCTTAAGTCAAGTTTGCCTGTTATCGAGAGCTTTAAACATGTCTTAGATGCTGCTGTGTCATATATAATTCAGGAGCGTTGTTTTCCTTTTTTTCCTTTTTTTCTTATATTCTTACATTTTCTATACATTCACAGTTTTCGATAACTCTTCATTTTGATATAATTTTAAATGCATGCACAGAAAAGCTGTAAAAAGAGTACAAGGAATTCTTTTATACCCTTTATCCAGATTCAACTAGTGTTGATATTTTGCTCCATTTATTTATCAGTCTCTCTCTCTTTATGTTTACATGCATTCCGCCCCCCCCCCCCCCCCCCCCCGCCCCAAACCACTAGTTAGTTGGAGATGTTATAGTCCTTTACCCAAAATGCTTCAGGCTGTAATTCCTAAGAACAAGGACATTCTCTTATGCAACCCCAGTACGCTGATCAAAGTCAGGAAATTTAACATTGTGATAAAGCTATTGTTCAATCCACAGTCCTTGTTCTACTTTTGTCAATTGTCCCAGTAATGTCTCCTATGGCTATTTTCCTTTCCTGGTCTAGGATCCAGTCCAGACTCACAAATTGTGATTTAGTTGTCTTGTCTTCTTAGTTTCTTTTCATGTGGAACTGTTCCTCAACTTTACTTTGTATCTCTTGACCTTGACATTTTTTGAAGAATATAGGTCATTCATCTTGTGGAAGGTCCTTTAGTTTATCTGATGTTTCTTCATGATTAGATTCAGATTGTGCATTTTTGGCAAAAAGACCACAGAAGGGATGTTTGGTCCTTCTCAGTACATCCCAGCAGGAGGCACATGATGTCAGTTTGGCCCAATTGGAGATCTTACCATTGCTTTATAACAGCAATAGAACGTTCTTTGAGCTTTATTTTTCCCATTTGGCAGGCATCTTGCATTGCAGTATAATTTTCTTTTTTGCACAACCATGATAATGTGAAGTTTCTAAATTAGTTTTGATTACTTGCAAATAACCAAAGTACAATAACCTGGTGTTTTTTAAGGAAGCAAGTTTAAAATAATATCCATTTTTTTTCTGGCCGTGTCTCGCGGCTTGTGGGATTTTTATAATTCCTGGACCAGGGTTTGGCAGTGAGAGTGCAGAGTCCTAACCACTGGACCACCGTGGAATTCCCTATCCATTCATTTTTACTTGTGGAGTTTTAACGTCAACAGGTATACTTAGATTTTTTTTTAATTAATTAATTAATCAATTTATTTATTTATTTATTTATGGCTGTGTTGGGTCTTCGTTGCTGTGCGCAGGCTTTCTCTAGTTGCGGCGAGTGGGGGCTACTCTTTGTTGAGGTGCGTGGGCTTCTCATTGCGGTGGCTTCTCTTGTTGCGGAGCACGGGCTCTAGGCGCACAGGCTTCAGTGGTTGTGGCTCGTGGGCTCTAGAGCGCAGGCTCAGTGGTTGTGGCTCGCGGGCTTAGTTGCTCCGCAGCACGTGGGATCTTCCCGGACCAGGGCTCGAACCCGTGTCCCCTGCATTGGCAGGCGGATTCTTAACCACTGCGCCACCAGGCAAGTCTCAGTATACTTAGGTTAAAGCAAAATGCACTTAGACCCGGCAGGCATGGGCAGGGGTGGGGGCGGGGGCAAAAAAAATGTACTATTTCAGACAAAAATGAGAAAACTATATACTTGTAAATAATTAAGAAAAAAGGATAAACTTTCTGATGGAATGAACCTATTTTTTAAATATTAATATTAAAGTATCCGGAAAGTGCAAGACCTTTATGATTAACATGGCGCCATGCCAGGTAATATACTCTAAAACAAGAAGAAGTGGAGAGAAGTGAATTATTTTTGCAGAGTGGATCTTAACAGTAACTGCTGCATAATGATTTTAGGCAGATTCTCAGAGCCTGACAGAGGGGAGTCATGGGACTGGTTGAAAGAAGAAGCTGAAAACTGAGCCAAAGAAGATTTTAAAATAAGAGCTGTGTCAACATGCACACATTCACTTGCTTTGAAGAAGCTGCAGTAGGATCCAGGAACAGGAAAAAAGAATATTTACTGTTTTGCCTTTGCATGCCAAAATGTAATCTCTCCTTTTCTTCTACCCTTCCCTTAAAGCAACAATTGTCTGCATGTAGAATGAGTGTGTTTTAAATGAACCATTCAGTGCTCTTTTCTGCTCTCATTTCCAGTACTGAGCGACAACATGATAGACTAGAAGTCTCCTGACTTTGGAGTCAGACTGACGCCCGCAATTGGCCTCAGTGTCTTATGTCTTTATACAAGGAATGAACCTTGCTGGGTGGGGAGGATTAGAAATGACATATGTAAAGAACTCACAGTACTTTACAAATACTGTGGCCCATAGTGGACATTCAATAATGGAAGCTGCACATAAGGACAATGTAGTTTAAAGAAAAGAGCCCTGGCCTGGGAACTGGGGCACCAGGGTTCTGTTACCCAAACACTGGGTTCATCTCTTGGTGGGTGTCAAGTCAAAAGACACAACCAAGCCAAAGATCTATTAGGGGAACCACTGACTGAAGCCACCCGCCCTAGCCAGGCCCAATAGTAACCACTTGCATGAGTTCTCTTACAACAGGATGTCCTGGTAAGGAACGTGGAACTGACAAGCTACCACCAACCGGAAGAATTTGAGAAAGGTCAAAAGGAGAGAGGAGGCACCAGTCCATATGTCCTACCAACCTCCCAGAATCCTTCTTGCTGGAATCCATCTTGGCTGAGCCATGCAAGTGCCACCAGGAAGGACCCTGAGTCAGAGTGATTGGCCAGAGACAACCAGGAAACTAACCCCATTACCATAAAACCCGAGGCTGCGAGCCACGTAGCAGAGCAGTTCTCCTGGGTTCCCTTACCCTGTTGCTCTCTGCCCCGGCGCCCCTTCCCAGTGAAGTCTCTTGCTTTGTCAGCACGTGTGTCTCCTTGGACAATTCATTTCCGAGTGTTAGACAAGAGCCCACTCTCGGGCCCTGGAAGGGGTCCCCCTTCCTGCAACAAATGGTGACTCTGGTGGGGCACCTTCTTCGCTACGACTGACATCCTGGCCACTTGGGGTACTCAGGGACCAGTTCGCCTGCCGACAGACCAGACCCAGAGGCCGCAACTGGGACCCTTTTGTCCCTGGTCTCCTTCTGACACAGATGACTGGCCAGAGTGCCCTGACCAGGTAAGGAACAAGAGACTTTATTGATCTCTTTCCCCTTCCCTCTTCCTTTCCTCTTTTCAACCCCTCCTATCCTACCCTTTTTTCTTCTGTCCTGGTCCTGGACGCAGGAGTCTAGTTGAAGGGCCTCAGCCTGATCTGAGGGTCGGAGCCTGATCACCTCCAGTGGGCAGAGAACTCGAATTCTGGTCTGGTATGTGGTATGTGGTATCTGTTTCTGGCTTCTGGTAGGGCCAAGTTCCCATTCTCCCTTCCTGGAAGCCCAGGGAAAAGTCCCGTAACACCTGGGCATCTGCAGGTTGCAGGAGACACCTGTAAGGCCATCCCTTTTATCCCCCTCCTTCCCCTCTTCTTTCAACCTCTTTTCCTCCCTTTGAAATCTCTGAAGACCCGAGATACTTCCGTTTACTCTGTCAGTACTCGGATCTGAAGTTCTGTGTCTCTGCAGGAAGTTTTCTGAGAGACTGCAATCTTGTATTTAAGGGAGTGACTGATTAGGATGGCCGTGCCTGTGTGTGTTTTATGCTTTGTGTTCTGTGTTGTGATTTGTGATGGCCATTCTGCCTTGTGAAATGGGAAATTCTAGTTCTGTTCCACTGTGAAGCCCTCTTGGGCAAATTCTGTCTGACTGGAAAGATTTTAGCTATGAACCTATGACTAAGAAAGAGATATTTTACTACAACATTGTGTGGCCACCATATTATTTAGACTCCAGAGAAAGTTGGTCTAGGTAAAACTCTTGAAAATTCCAAAACTGGTCCTTTTTGCATATACAGTTAGTAAAAGCAAGCTTGATAAAACGTCTTTTCAGAATTCTGACCCTGAGGGAACAAGTCCTACTAGGAGAACTTGACTTTCTCTCCCTGTGCCTTGAGACCAGGGCTCTCAGGATCACTTATCTTATCTAGACCATCTCTAATTCCTGAGACTGAGGGGAAAAAAAAGGTAAGAAGACTTTTAAATTTTACCTATTCCAACTGTTATTTATAAGCTAGTGAGTTTTATATTGTAATACCTGATTCATGACTAAGTTTAGAAATGAGGCTATGAGACCTCTGGTTGTGTCTGTCTGTATGTTTATGTGTGCATTGTCTTTGTTTTTACCTTTGGATGGTATTAACAACATTAATTTGTAAGTGAGCTCTACTTAATTGGATTAAAGGAAATTAAGCACTTATATAGATTCTCAAAAAAACACAGAAGGTAACTGGCCAGAATTAATTTTAGGTTCACGTGAACTGGGAAATATTCAGTATTAAATTAATAACCTGGTATTAATGTTTAAGTTTGTTGATCTAATTAATATAGACATATCTTTAGAGTCATCAACATCAAATATAATACCTTTATTGTACTTGGGTTTAATAGAAGTCAAATAAGACCTTATTATATCTGTTGCAAATTTTTCAGCAAGAGAAATAACTTGGTATCATGAAATTTTTATAAGTGTATTAAATGCAAGTGAGATAAGAGCTTTTGGATGAACTTTTTAGGAATAATTACGTTTTAGAATGTCTACTTGAGGATGATCTCTCCAGATATTTGGTAATGTGAAATTTTACAGTTGTGTTAAGTTAAATGATGGAAGTTTGTTGAATAGCTGGGTCATTTCCCAATAAAATAAGACACTGAGACATCAATTACTAAACAGAGAAACTAAAGATATTTAGGACTATTAATGAATAGGTTTGGTGCCACCCTGAGACGTTCTCTATAAGAAAGCAAATGTGGGACTTCCATGGTGGCGCAGTGGTTAAGAATCTGCCTGCCAGTGCAGGGGACACAGGTTCGATCCCTGGTCCGGGAAGATCCCACATGCCACAGAGCAACTGAGCCTGTGTGCCACAACTACTGAGCCTGCACTCTAGAGCCCATGAGCCACAACTACTGAGGCCCGCGTGCCTAGAGCCCATGCTCTGCAACAAAAGAAGCCACTGCAATGAGACACCCATGAACTGCAATGAAGAGTAGCCCCCGCTCGCTGCAACTAAAGAAAGCCTGCACACAGCAACGAAGACCCAACGCAGCCAAAAATAAATAAATAAATAAATAAAATAAAACTCCCTCTGCTTTAAAAAAAAAAAAGAAAAAAAAAGAAGGTATGAGGAATAGAATTGCATTTTATTAGTGAAAAGAAAGTAAGTCTGACTGAGAGCTGGTTGTTTCTGGATGGAAGAAAGAGTGATGGATACAGAAAGTGATGGAAGATTTGTGGGAAGTGGACCCCGAGGAAAGAGTTTTGTGCATGGTCAGGACTGGCTAAGCTTAGAATAAATTTAATTGATTAAATGAATTTTAAAAGTAAGCTGGTACAAAACTTGAATTTGGCTTTTCTCTCTGTTAAGAGAACAAGTTTTCTTAAAATGTTGAACTGCCTTTGATAACAGATTTTAAGTTTCTTTACCTTTTAAGCGATCTGTTCTGTATTTGCCTTTGAAATCTTTTATTGTTACTTTGGCTAAGTGAATAACTATGGTTTCACAGTGACCTGTGATCCTATCCGACTGAGTGTTCTAAACCCTTTTGATATTTTTCTGACAAACTTTCCAAATATCAAATTTTAATTACAGTTCTTTTGACCTCCAGCTAAGTTCGAGATGCTTTAGAAGACCCATGAAGCATCTCACAGAGAAATATTTCATCAGTATGTTAAATTACAACACATGGAGAGCATTATTACATGAGTGATAAACTTTTTAAAAAATATACTGTATGGAACAGGAAGTGGAGTCCATCCGCGATGGCCTCTAACTTTAAGAAGGCAAACATGGCATCAACTGCTCAGCGAAAAAGGATGAGTCCTAAACCGGAGCTTACTGAAGAGCAGAAACAGGAAATTTGAGAAGCTTTTGATCTCTTTGATGCTGACAGAACTGGGACAATTGATGTTAAGGAACTTAAGGTGGCAGTGAGGGCACTGGGCTTTGAACCCAAGAAAGAAGATAAGAAAATGATAAGTGAAATTGATAAGGAAGGGACAAGAAAAATGAACTGTAGCTTTTTGACTGTGATGAGTCAGAAAATGTCTGAGAAAGATACCAAAGAAGAAATCCTGAAAGCTTTGAAGCTCTTCAATGATGATGAAACTGGGAAGATATAGTTCAAAAATCTAAACTGTGTGGCCAAGGAGTAGGGTGAAAACCTCACCAATGAGGAGGGGCAGGAAATGATTGATGAGGCCGATAGAAATGGAGACGGAGAAGTCAATGAGCAAGAGTTCCTGTGTATCATGAAGAAGACCAGCTTTTATTAAGATCACTGTCATTTTTTTTTTTTTTTTTTGGCTGTGTTGGGTCTTCGTTGCTGTGCGCAGGCTTTCTCTAGTTGCAGTGAGCGGGGGCTACTATTTGTTGCGGTGCGCGGGCTTCTCACTGTCATGGCTTCTCTTGTTGCAGGGCACGGGCTCTAGGTGTGCGGGCTTCAGTAGTTGTGGCACACGGGCTCAGTAGTTGTGGCTCGCGGGCTCTAGAGCTCAGGCTCAGTAGTTGTGGCTCACGGGCTTAGCTGCTCCACGGCATGTGGTATCTTCCCGGACCAGGGCTCGAACCCGTGTCCCTTGCATTGGCAGGCGGATTCTTAACCACTGTGCCACCAGGGAAGCCCAAGATCAGTGTCATCTTTTATACCGCAAGCACATGGAACTCGATTTCGTGCCTGCTGTTGTGTGAAGCCTGGTTTTTGAGACCGTAAATTATTTTTCCCCCACTGACCTCTCTGTATGACTTTAGTAATAACTCTGAATCTATTTTCACCTTGTCTAAGTGTTCTTTGAAATTGAGGTTCTTTGTAAGGTGACCTGCTGACTGCTTTAATTCCCCAGGGCAGAACGAGAGCACGTTAGAGTGGAGAAAAGGGTCTTCAAGCTTTTGCCCACCTGCTGTTCTGCCTTGTATCGCTTTGTCCTGCATTCCCACATTTATGCCACCGCGGAACAACTTCTTCACAGGCACATGTTGTACCTGTGTCACCACAAGCAGGGGGCATCTCTTCAATGGTTCCAATTTTAATTGGCGCCTGAGTGCAGCTTTCTCTTTTATAAAACCCAGTGAACTCTCTTACTTGCATTTGGATGTGCGTGTGTGTGTGTGTGCGTGCTATTTGTTTTGTCTTCAAATAAAGCCTTTCTTATTTTGAAAAAAAATATATATATATACTGTATGGATGTTATTATTCTAGAAATTACCTGGAATTCCTAAAAATCTAGTATGTCCTGGTAAAATGTTACCAGTCATAATTCTAGTTATTTTAAAATGTTGCATGTCACAGCAGTAAGTTTCTTTTGTCAATTACATTGTGATCAGATGTTTAACTGTGACTTTTTAAGTCTTTCTGTCATTTATAGACAGTTGTTGTACTCTGATAAATCTCAAATTATCCTGGGGAACTGGGTAAGAAATCAAAGAATCTTAAGGAAACCTGATGCTTCATCAAAAGTTTAACAAGAGGATTAGTTACTGAATGAACTGGTGAATATAGTTGTAATGTTTATGTTTCTATCTGAAACATTGCTAGCTGTTAATTTGTGTTTTCCAGATGTAAAGAAACCCTTCCCCTCAAACTAATTACGACTTACAGCAATTTGGTAAATTACACCTTTGTAAGCAGAATTGAAACATTTCTCTTTTCTCTCTGCCTGACCCCTCCAGAGATTGGAAACTCTGGGGTTCCCAGCAGCTTTATCAGATAAATTAGAAAGGCCACCTCCTAACAGGTGCAAGAATCTGAAGGTGTTTTTGTGGACCTTAAAAAGGGAGGAATTCACCTAAATCTCTGAGGCAGAATCTGTGACAAGCCCTTGGCTTTGCTTTCCTGGTCAGGGGAAGCCTTTTATCAACTAATCAGACTTAATTTGCAGACAAATTAATCTTGCTTTGACTATATTGGTAAAAATGAGAGTAATTTTAGACAGAAAGTGATGCTTCAATGGACATCAAAATCTAATTCTGTTTATTGAGGTCTGTATTCACTAAGACTCACTTCTTAGTTTTTGCTGTTATGCTATATCGTTGTAAAGTTTTAATTGAATTATTAAAAGGACACTCTAAGTTTGTTTCTGAAGCTTAACTCCGTAATCTGTCTTTGGACGAAGCTCAGATGCTCCATGATCTGCAACTGGGAGGTTAACACCAGGCTATGGTCATTTAAATTTAAAGGCAACTTTATTTGGGGACAATTAAACCATACTAGAGATAACCAGCCTAGTAACACTAGGAAACTGGGCTGGGTGCCTTATGGACAGTGCCAATATATTATTTCCCTTAAAGATAAGGATTGGTACAGAACAGACTAAGAAAACCTGGGATATACTGGGCCGCACCTAATGGAAGTTCTTGACTTAAATTCTTACTTGTGAGCTTACTAATACTGCTAGCTATATTATTTTTTTAATACATACATACATACATACATACATACATACATACATACATAAATAAATGTATTTATTTATGCCTGCATTGGGTCTTCCTTGCTGCATGCGGGCTTTCTCCAGTTGCAGCGAGCGGGGGCTACTCTTTGTTGCGGTGCACTGGCTTCTCATGGTGGTGGCTTCTCTTGTTGCGGAGCGTGGGCTCTGAGCACACAGGCTGTAGTAGTTGTGGCACGCGGGCTCAGTAGTTGTGGCTCTAGAGTGCAGGCTCAGTAGTTGTGGCGCACGGGCTTAGCTGCTCCACGGCATGTGGTATCTTCCCGGACCAGGGCTCGAACCCGTGTCCCCTGCATTGGCAGGCGGATTCTTAACTACTGCGCTGCCATGGAAGTCCCTATATTATTTTTTATATTGAGTGTTTTACAAAATTGTTGTTCTTTGCATTACCAAATGTGTGAATGAGCCTCTGATAAAATGATGATGTATAGTTCCATATAAGATCAATGATGGTAATAGTGTAACTCTAGATATGGGAAGAAGCAACAAGAGGGACTATTTTCGTGGACCATAAAAGACTAGCAAGACAGGTGGTCCAGAGATTTTTGGCTACTGTTAATAAGACCTAGTCCAGTAATAGCACATTGAGTGGCCTATCAGTGAAGTCTTTGCCAGACCTGGGAATGATCATTCCTAGCACCATGGGACGAAGTGGTCATGAACTGCCCCCGAAACCATGGTTGACTTTATGACCCTGAAGGGGCCCTGCCAACTGAAAATTGTCACTTGCCGTATGCCTCCGCAAGGATTAGGTCAATGGCCACTGCAGCCACTGACCTTAACACAGCCTGAAAGGAGTTCAGGGTGGAGATCAGGAATGAGGCACTCTGTGCTCTGGGAAAAACTGGTAGAACAGGCCTGCAGATCGTTATATACTTTCAGGAGAAGACTTTATGAGCCCAAATTCTTCCATCTTCTCATATGTAGAAAAGCTCTAAAATCATTAACAGTGACATCTGCTTTGGCCATTAAAGAGAGAAGTGCAATTGAAAGTCAAAATGGAGTAGCTGTGATTCAGACATCCAAGGTAATACTAGGTGGCATTATGGACGTGATTTCAGACAAGTCCTTGTATTGCTAAGAACTTGAGTTTTCTGAGCTGTGTCAGACTTGGGATGCCACCAGCCATTCTCAAAAAAATGTCTGCTGGCAGCTGGTATCTGCAACCTTATGGTTTCAAGGTATCCTCTTGTAACTACTAAATTTTTAGAAAATGAAATTGTTTTAGATCAGATAGTAGTAGAAAAAAGAGACGTGTAGTGGCCAATAGCTCCTGTTATGTACATATTAATACCATATCTGAAGTTAAAACCTACTTAGATAAGAATAAACAACTGGCTACCTGGCTACAAGTCTCCCCAAAGTGCGAGGTCCAGACTGGGTTTCCGGCTTACTCTTCTGAATTCCTCAGGGAATGAGATTTATTTTGTCTCTTAAACTTCCAGTTGTCACTCCTCCAAATACTTCTTTTGCAATTAATTAATTAACTTATTTATTTATTTTTGGCTGCGTTGGGTCTTCGTTGCTGTGCGCGGGCTTTCTCCAGTTGCAGCGAGTGGGGGCTACTCTTTGTTGCGGCGCACAGGCTTCTCATTGCGGTGGCTTCTCTTGTCGCAGAGCACGGGCTCTAGGTGCATGGGCTTCAGTAGTTGTGGCACGTGGGCTCAGTAGTTGTGGCTCATGGGCTCTAGAGCACAGGCTCAGTCGTTGTGGCACACGGGCTTAGTTGCTCCACGGCATGTGGGACCTTCCTGAACTAGGGCTTGACCCCACATCCCCTGCATTGGCAGGCAGATTCTTAACCACTGCACCACCAGGGAAGTCCCCAACTACTTCTAATTGGGTCTATTACACCAAAATGGCGGACCAAGGGATTGAGATTTTACTTTTTTTTGTAATTTATTTTTGGCTGTTTTGGGTCTTCATTGATGCGCGCGGGCTTTCTCTAGTTGCGACAAGCAGGGGCTACTCTTCGTTGCGGTGCGCAGGCTTCTCATTGCGGTGGCTCCTCTTGTTGCGGAGCACGGGCTCTAGGTGCGTGGGCTCCAGTAGTTGCAGCACTCGGGCTCAGTAGTTGTGGCATGCAGGCCCTAGAGCACGCGGGGACTGAGATTTTAATCATACAAGACTCAGATCCAGGACTTGGAACTCAGAAATATTTCCAACTCGGTGTCTATTTTCCAAATTGAGGCAGGACTAGTCCCCCTTTTAGCAGGGAGTGGCCAGAGCTGTCGTAGCCCAGTTCCCTGAATTGAAACTGAGCAGGACTCTGTTGGGCTCTGGAGTACAAATCCTTTCTGTGTCCCCTATTTCTTGTTTGTAGGAAATAGGCTTCATTCAGCCTCCTTGACCTTCCCTGAGTTCCAAAGAGCAGATTCAAACAGTTGCTAATCAGGGAATGGTGGGGATATAGAAACAGGGGAGGAGCAGTCAAGGGATGGTATGGCCTTGGGGCAGGGTCCTGGTTCCTCCTCAAGGAGTATGCATAACAATATCTCTGAGTTCTTCTGCAGGAACTAAGGCCCCCACCCAGGTGAAGGATGGTAACTTCAGGCTGAGCACAAGACTCCTGGAGCACCGCCCTGTTACCTCACTACCAACCGATCAGAAAAAAGTCACACACACTGCAGCCCTCACCCCAAATTTTACCTTCCTTTTCTGGCCCCGGCAATGACCATCCTGTTCGGCCTCCTGTTTGGCCCTTGTCTATTTCAACTGCTAACAAGGTTCATCTCTGATAGGGTCCAACAGTTTCAGGCTAAACTGTTGTTACTACGAGGATGAATGCTGATTTGGGGCACAGAATACCTCGATTTAAATCAGGTGGAGAGAGTGGGACTTCCCTGGTGGCACAGTGGTTAAGAATCCACCTGCCAATGCAGAGGTCACAGGTTCGAACCCTGGTCCAGGAAGATCCCACATGCCGCGGAGCAACTAAGCCCGTGTGCCACAACTACTGAGCCTGTGCTCTAGAGCCCGCGAGCCACAACTACTGAAGTCCGTGCACCCTAGAGCCCACACGCCATAACTACTGAGCTTGTGTCCTGAAACTACTGAAGCCCATACACCTAGAGCCTGTGTTCCGCAACAAGAGAAGCCACCTCAATGAGAAGCCTGTGCGCTGCAACAAAGAGTAGCCCCCGCTTGCCGCAACTAGAGAAAGCCCGCATGCAGCAACGAAGACCCAACGCAGATCAATCAATCAGTCAATCAATCAGGTGGAGAAAGACTTCTATTCCACTAGGCAGGACTACGCCCACTCTCATCAGGAAGTAGTTACAGAAGAAAGAGACCTCTGCCCCAACTCCCAAGATGTATCTTGAGTATGAAGTCTCTCGGGGGGGAATTGTTAGGGGAACCACTGACTGAAACCACCCGCCCTAGCCAGGCACCATAGTAACCACTTACATGAGTTCTCTTACAACAGGAGGTCCTGGTAAGGAATGCGGAACTAACAAGCTACCACCAACCAGAAGAATTTGGGAAAGGTCAAAAGGAGAGAGGAGACACCAGTCCATATGTCCTACCAACCTCCCAGAATCCTTCTTGCTGGAATCCATCTTGGCTGAGCCATGCAAGTGCCACCAGGAAGGACCCTGAGTCAGAGTGATTGGCCAGAGACAACCAGGAAACTAACCCCATTACCATAAAACCCGAGGCTGCGAGCCACGTAGCAGAGCAGTTCTCCTGGGTTCCCTTACCCTGTTGCTCTCTGCCCCGGCGCCCCTTCCCAATGAAGTCTCTTGCTTTGTCAGCACGTGTGTCTCCTTGGACAATTCATTTCCCAGTGTTAGACAAGAGCCTACTCTCAGACCCTGGAAGGGACCCCTTTCCTACAACAGATTGATTGGGAGAAGGAAGGATTAACTACTTGCATCAAGTAAGGAGAACACTGGGGATCTTTCCCAAAGCAGTGTCTCCCCAAACACCAAAACTGGGGAAGTTTTAAGCTAAGGGTACATGCATATTCGTGAAGGGGTTTGGGCAGAGGTGACTATAGCATAGAATTGGGGTAAAGCTTGACAGAGTCCAAGCTGTAGTTGATCAAAGTCTTAAGGGTCAGAAAAGGTCAACATCCTCATTCCATCCTCCATCTGGGTGGGGGGTCTTAGTTCCTGAAGAACTCAAAGATATGTATCAGATTGTTATGTATATCCCTTAAGGAGGAACTAGGACTCTGTTTTATCTCTGAACTATTGTTTCTTGACTGTTTTTCCTTTGTTCCTGCATTCCCTCACTTCCCTTAAAATCATTACTTACTGAGACCTGTTCAAGGGCAAGCATTGTGGCCAGGCTTAGATCACAAAATGGCTTAGGCCAAAGATGGTTTATCTTATGTCAAGAAAGCCCTGCCTGGTTCTCTTTCTCTGGGGACCCCCTACCCTATCTGCTTACAGTCCTGGTCCCTGAGCCTTCATTTCACTAACAAGCATGTAAGCTTGAGCTGGTCCCTCAAACTTTCTGGATTTTTGTCCCATTAGGGAAGAAGTGTTGGCTGGAGAGAAACTAGGTCTAGTTGGAGGGGCGCTAGCATGCTGCCACTAATGCAAGGTGGAAAGTTCTTCACTGGAGAGCTGACTGCTGTGCTGTGGGAACACAGGTGAGCAAGGAAACGAGCAGTCAGCTCTGCCTGGATCAGGAGTGGCACCTGAGCTGGGCCTTCAGTGCTCACGTGCGGGCTTTTCCACTGGAGAAAGGAGGTGTTTCAGGTGAGGACAAAGACCCAAGTGTCCGGCACGTGAAAGAGCATGGTGCTGTAAAATGGCGGCTCATATCCAACCCCACTGCAGTCAGCTTCTGGGACTACCTCTGACTGTTGAGTTGTATCAAATACATCTAAGACAAGTGGACCCTCTGTGGGCTTTGGAAATCTTTTAGCTCTACTCTAGGGAAATGTTAACTGAAATGGGAGTTGCCCTGTAAACCCCAGGTACTCACCATTTGGACTGGGGCGAAGGAAACTACCAGTTAAACATAAGTCTTAACTCACTAATAATAATAACGAATCGTTCCATGGTGTGTTCTATGTGTCAGGCACTGTTGAAGTGCTATACTTCTATTAATTTATTTAATTCTCAGAACAATCATGTGAAAGAGGTGCTGTTGTGTTACTTCCTTCACAGATAAAGAAAGTTAGAAAAATTAGATCATTTGCCAAAGGTCACCTGCAAGGAAATGGAAGAATCAGAATTAGGATCCAGGCCCCCCGATCCTAACCATTCTGCAGGCTGCCTCCCTAGAGACTGAGGAAGTAAGGAATCAATGTTACAGAAAAATATAATAATAAAATAAAAAACATATATAGTTATATATATATATCATAATTTTTTAATCGAAGTATAGTTGTTTTACAACAGAAAAGTATATATTTAACTAGCACTAACAGTTGAGAATTTAGTCACATCTTTGAGTATAGCTGTAGGAAATGCTGCCTTCAGATGAGAAGCCAGGGCATTACTTTTGGTACCAAAACATGCTCTATTATTTGCTTTGGTAACAATTTTGATTGTGTCATTATTTGAGCATAGGCGCTTAGGTAATGCCTTACAACACTTCAGTCTCCCCTCCCCCTAATGCGCCATTCTTTGTTGGAAATGAGAGAAAAGAAGGAAGTGGAATGGGTTGGACAGCATTTTACTTGGAGCAATGTGGGCTTTGTAAAGAGTCTCAAGTGGAGATTCTCTTAAGGAAGGCTGGACCAGTGTGTCTTCTCTGGGCTGAGTGATGGAGCCTCAGGCTGCCAATCTTCCCTCTAAGTCAGGCTTTCTCAAACTGGAGGAACCCTTTGGTGGGGCGGGCGGTGTGCGGACATATCTCAGGGCACTGCGATTCTGCAAGGGTGAGGAAAGTGGCTGCAGGGTAATAATAGGAATCGACTTCTCATCCTTTTGTGTTCTACATGCTAATTCTAAAAGGGTCAGTGGGGACACAAATGAGGATTATGACTGGCACTCGGGGTGCTGGCTTGAAATGTCTTGCGGAAAACCTATTTTGTCATTTACTTTTCTTAAATAATCATCCAGAGGGTTCTGGCACTCGGGGTGCTGGCTTGAAATGTCTTGCGGAAAACCTATTTTGTCATTTACTTTTCTTAAATAATCATCCAGAGGGTTCTACCAACAAACTCTTAAGGAGGTTCTGAATGGGCTGTGAACTGCCTGGCACCCAGGGGGTCAGGAATACAGTTTGCCCCGGTATCTGTAGAGGATTGGTTCCAGGACCCCCCCACCCCAGCAAAATCTGAGGATGCTCAAGTCCCTTATATAAAATGGCCTAGTGTTTCCATTTAACCAACCTGGGCATACCCTCTAGTATACTTAAAACCGTCTCTCGGTTACTTTTTTTTTTTTTCTTTTGGGCGTGCCCCAAGGCTTGTGGGATCTTAGTTCCCCAACTAGGGATCTAGCCTGGGCCATTGGCAGTGAAAGCGCTGAGTCTTAACTGCCAGGGAATTCCCTCGGTTACTTATAATACCTAATATAATGTAAATACTATGTAAATAGTTGTAAATACAATGTATATGCTATGTAAATAGTTGCCAGACAGAGGCAAATTTAAGTTTTGTTTTTAGGGACTTTCTGGAATTTGTTTTTTTAATATTTTCAATCTGAGGTTGGTTGAATCTACAGATGTGGAACCCACGGATTCGGAGGGCCAACTGTATGAGTTGAATGACTGGGAGGAGAGTGGGGAAGTCCAGAGTGGGGAACAGAGTGGGTTGGCTGTCACCATCATCTCCCTTTCCCGACATAGGACTCCTGAGAACTGGGTCTCTGCTTGGGCTCCTTTGAGGTGTTGAGCATGATGCTCTATTCCTCAGTTCACTTCAAAGGACACAGATATGGAGCGCCTGCTGTGTGCCAGGCACAGTGCTAAGCACTGGGAACCCAAGGATGAAAGGTCAAGAGCCCTGAAGGAGCTCAGTGCCCAGAGTAGGGCGTGCCTTAGTAATAACATCAAACATCCTCATCGGCACAGCCATTTACTGAATACTTGTCATGTGTCCGATACTGCCCTCTACGCCGCTTGTCATATAGTTATTCATTTAATCCTCACACAGCTCTACTGTTAGTAGCTTCATTTTACAGAGAGGGGAAAGAGGCACAGAGAGGTCCGTGAACCTATTCACTGTCACACAGCTAGTAAGAGATTGGGTAGGGATTCAGCTCAGAAATTGGTGGAGATAGGCGATGGCTCCAGAGAGGAGGGGGGCAGGACACCCTCTCCAATCACACCCTCCGTGATGGGGAGGGGGCGCCTGCTGGTGGGAGGCGGGCAGACTCACACACCTCGGGTTTGGGGAGTTATAAGAAAAGTGGGGACACTTTGAGGCAACAGGCAGGGCAATCAGAAGCAGCACCATGAAGGGGTGACTAGCCAGACTCTGGAGCCACCTGCCTGGGTTTGAGTCCTGGCCCCAGCACTTTCTAGCTACCTAACCTCTTTGTGCCTCAGTTAATCCATTTGTAAAATGGGGATAATTGCACCTACCTCTTAGGGCTATTGTAAGGATTAAATAAGTTAGCATTCGAGGCTGAAGAATGCTTCTTTCTGGGAAAACCACAACCACGAGGCTGGTTTCGCAGCCGCCTTCAATTCTGCTCCTTTTTGCAAACATCTCACTTCAAGTCCACCCCATCAGGCATTTACTTGGAATTTGCTACAGGTGATGAAGTTCACTTAATTTCTATACAGCTTTACCTTACAAACTTGGTTTGGCTACATGTCTTTTTTTTTTTTTTTTAATTGAAGTAAAATGTACATAACATGGAAGTAGCCATTTTACAGTGAAAAATTCACCGGCATTTAGTACATTTACAATTTGGGGTAACTGTGTGTAATTCCAAGACATTTTCATCCCCCCCAATAGGAAACCCTATACCCATTAAGCAGTCACTTCACTTCCCTCCTTCTCCCAGCCCCTGGCAAGCACTAACCCGATTTCTGTCTCTGTGGATTTACCTATTCTGGACATTTCTAGTGGAATCATACAGTATTTGTCCTTTTGTGACTAGCTTCTTCCACTTAGCATAATGTTTTCGAGGTTCACCTAGGTTGTGCCATGTATCAGTACTTCATTCCTTTTTGTGGCTGAAAATATTTTGTTTATCCATTCATCTGTTGATGGAAATTTGGTTGTTTCCACCTTTTGGCCATTGTAAATAGTGCTGCCATAAACATTTGTGTACAAGTTTTTTTTTTTTTTTTTTTAATTTTTATTTATTTATTTATTTATTTATTTATGGCTGTGTTGGGTCTTCATTTCTGTGCGAGGGCTTTCTCCAGTTGCGGCAAGCGGGGGCCACTCTTCATCGCGGTGCGCGGGCCTCTCACTATCGCGGCCTCTCTTGTTGGGGAGCACAGGCTCCAGATGCGCAGGCTCAGTAATTGTGGCTCACGGGCCTAGTTGCTCCGCGGCATGTGGGATCTTCCCAGACCAGGGCTCGAACCCGTGTCCCCTGCATTGGCAGGCAGATTCTCAACCACTGCGCCACCAGGGAAGCCCCCAAGTTTTTTTTTTGAACAGCTGTTTTCCATTCTCTTGGGTATACAATACACCCAAGAGGGGAACGGCTGGGTTGCATGGAAACTGTTTTCCACAGTGGCTGCGCTCTTTGACATTCCCACCAGAAATCCCTCCACATCCTCGCCAACACTTGTTATTTTCTCGCTTTTAAAATGTATTTATTTACTTGTATCAGAGCCAGCCTCATGGCTTTATCTATTGGGGTTCACACTGCTTTGGGGGTTTGGCAGCGGCAGTCTTCACTTTGCACTGGAATCTCCTGGGTTTTTATATATTTATTTTAACAATCCAACGCCTGAGCTGCACCTGAGTCCGGGCCCAGGCAGCAGCAATAGCTTTTAAAGCTCCCTAGGTGATTCCAGTGTGCAGCCAAAGTTGAGAATCATTGTATCAAAGATTCCAGGCACCTCTCGGTTATACGCTCTTTTTAATCAGAAATTTAAATCGTGTTTAACTAGCTAGGCCAGGCCCACATTCATCTGAGAAATGGTGGGCTAGTGATCCAGATATCTGTCAGACATTGTAACCCTAACAGCTAAGGCCAGTTCTTCTTTTTTTTTTTTTTTAAGAGAGGAAGTGATTTCACCACAGCTGCACACAGGGGGCAGGGAGGCAGAATGTCTCCTAGGGTCCCAAGTGAACTGGTGAAAAAGCAAAAAACAAAACAGTAGAACAAACGGCTACTGGGTAGCGCTTGTCCCTGCCTCTCCCCCACCTCTCTTCACAAGGGAGGTTTGGACTGCAGCCCAATAGAATGGCCTGTGCATTCTTCCAGCTGGGGAAGTTTCCAGATAGCACCCCAACTTCCCTACCACGGCCACTATCTTCTCCTTTTTAACAGAAATCTTTTCTGTTTTCCATCCTCTTCTTCCCAGGAGATAGTTATTGTTGCTAACTGTGCAGGACAGTGTGGCTCTTTCTCTGAGTTTTTAAAAACTGTTGCAGACGTGCAAGTTGGCCTGACTGCCAATAAGCAGATGGGCCCATGTGAATGTGAGTTTTGGATAAGAGTAATATCTAACATCGAGTAGGATTTTGCTAAGAGGTCACTTTTCCGCTCTAAGTATTGACTTCAGCTTATTTTCACTGCCCTCCAGCCACTCCCCCCCACCCCTCAGGAGCACCTGCAGTGGAACAGCCGTGTACCATGGGGACCCGCGGGGCATCACAGCGAGAGGGCGTCAGGAAGGACCACAAGTAGCAGTGGGGCCTGTGTCTGGTGCTTTGGGGAGCGTTTAAGGAAGCCGGGCGTCGCTCTGGATTGGATGCTGTCAGGAAGCAGGGGTGAGTCCTGATCAGGGGTCTTAGTCATCTCACCTGAGAAGCGGGGAAGACCAGACAAAGGCTGGGATTGGTGAAGAAGCAGCAGTCTCTCCTAGGAGCCAGGACCCAGGGACGTTGGGTGGGTGACTTTGGTGGTTTGGACAAGTTCCTGCTTTGTCCGTGTTTTGACATGATTACGAAGTGGTCTTGTTCTTGTTCCGTCCCATCCTGGTCACAGAGTGGCCTTGTCTGATGTCAGGGTTCTGGGGAATTGTTTATGTTCAACAGGAGGGCACCTGGCCAGCTCCTGCTGGATGCCAGGTACTGCTTTTCTCTGTCTCAGGCCTCCTCTGGGCCAAGAGCAGACGAGGGCAGGCAAGAGGACATTAATCCATGATATCTACATTTTCACCATTGCCAGGATTTTGTTGATGAGGAAATGCAGGCTGGCTTTGGGTGAGCCTCTCCTGCTTTTTTGTTGCAGGATAAGTTGCTGAATTCTCTGATGTGGTAACAGTTGCACAGGATACACTGGTCAACTCTAACACAAGCAGTTCCCACAAACAAAGTGATTATTTGTCCTCTAACAGGCCTTGAAGCCAGGGGCCTAGATTATAAAACCCAGGCAAAGAGAACACGTTACAAAATCCAAATAGGTACCCACAGCCCAGTTGGAGGTATTTAAAAAGGCCTCAAGCCCTTGATTCCTGTCCATGTCCTACCTGTAACAGTCTCGCCAGGATTGTGTCATTGGTAGGTAATACAGGCACTGTGAACATGCTTAAAATTACCCAACAATGCCGGCTCCATTTCAAGGCCCATTTATCTCTGATGCTATGCTAACATTATGAAGCGTTAGGGTTTTGTTGTGGCTTTCTGATTAGTTAATGGCAGAGTATCTCAGGGACTTTTATCTCCGTCTATTTTGCACCTGCAGAAGCAAGGCGGGGCACTATCGCTGGCCACTGCCACCTGCCCTGGAGGACACAAGCTGCTGAGCAGGACCGGCTACATAATTTGCAGGCCCAGTACAAAATGAAAACACGGGGCCCCTTGTTCAAAAATTATTCACAATTTCAAGACAGCGAGAGCAGAAAGTTAAACCAAGTGCAGGGTCGTTCTGAGCCTGAGGAGGCCTGTGGAGCCTTGCTGCCCCTGCAATGTGGCAGACAAGGACAACTGGGTTCCCGGGGACCTGACTCCGGAGGAATGGCCAGAACTGGAGAGCATCCCAGGAAGCAAGCAAGAGCTGCAGTCTGAAGAATAGAGACTGAAGGCTGAGATAGCAGAAGAGCTATGGAAATTGAGGACCCTGGGATCCACAGAAGAAAGGAAAACATGCAGGGCAACAAACAGGTGGCCTGGGCTGGAGAAAATTAATGTGGGGGCTGAAAAGGGGCCCCGGTTCTTAACAGGATGGTCTATTAAAGGACACTTCTGAAGACACTGCCCAGTTCCTGTGGAAAGGTGAAGGACTCAGCAAAACAGCCACTAGGGACTGTTTGCAGGAGAGATTAAGCTTAATATCTAGGTTCCTCCTGCCCTTGTGGAGGTACAAGAGTTCACTGATCTAGACTTTGTCCAGCCATTACAGCAATTCCTGAGGAGCCTGGGAACGCCTAGAGAGGCACAGAGGACTGATGGGATGATGGAGGCATTTGCCCAGTGATACTGTCAGTGTCATAAAGAGGGCTTTAGTGCCCAGACACTGATGTTCTCTCCTTTGTCACATCTTGTTGATCACCAGCTACAACCCCGAAGTCAAAGACAAGCTCACAGCGAAAAGGTTCACTGCCACGAATGTAGACATCAGTGGGGGACGAGCAACTCTAGAAGCTGTAATTTCTCAAGTCAACATTAACAACGTTTTCCTCTCACTTGCTTCTTCCCCATTCCCATTTTTCGCAAAAACGTAGGCAACTAACTTGAATACCCAAGAGCTTTCTGTTCTGTGCCGAAACGCAGAGCCGGCCCTGGCTATAGATGATGGAAGTGACAATTCTAATAGATTAAGTTGTAGCATTTGAAGAGTTAAGGAAAAGGCGGCAGTACTTTTAGACTCCAGGGTGGATCCCAGCATTTTATTTTCTTGGCTTGGCCAGGAAATCAGAGGGGCCTGGGCTGGGGGGGGCCGGTCTCGGGGAAGTGCAGGGGGTGGGCCCCCCGGAAGTCGTGCTGCGTGGTTTAAACCTAAGGTGACCTAACGGATGGCGGGAGCGCCCGCCCGATCCTCAGCGCGGGGCGCGGCCATTGGTGACGCACGCCGGGGAGCACGGCGCCCACGTTTCCACCATTGCCTTAGCGCGGCCTCACACCCGGCGCTCGGAGTCCGGGGCTGCGGGCGTCCTCGCTTCCTCCCTCCCGGAGGCGGGCCCGACCCCGCCCCCGCGCCCCGGGTGGCTCCCGGCGGTCCCTCCTACCTCCTACCCTCGGCCTCCCCGGCGCGGCGCACTCCCCGCCGGCCGCAGCCTGACACGCCGCGCGGCCCCCCAGTCTCCCCGGCCGCCTCCCCCAGGCATGGCCCAGGGCCTCGCCTCACTATGGCAGCAGCACGGCACAGCACCCTTGACTTCATGCTCGGCGCCAAAGGTGAGGGCGCGCGCCCGCCACCTGCCCCGTCGCTCCCGCCGCCGGGCGGGTTGGGGCTGGCGGGGCCGGGCGGGGCGCGCGCCGCGGGCCGAACAATGCGGACGGCCGCGCGGCCCCGGCCCCGGCGCTGGCGTCTCCCGGGCTGCCGCTTGCACCGGCGCTCGCGTGGAGGCCGCGCTCCTGCTCCCGCCGCGCTCCGTCCCGGCGGCAGCGCGGGGCCCGGGGGGGCCGCGCCGGCTCCCTCCTCGACCCCGAGCGGGCCGCCGTCCGGGGCCCGGGTCGCCCACCCGCGCCCTACTCGGGCTCGGCCGCCCCCGCCGGGGGTCCCCTCGCGCCCTGGGCGCAGGAGGAAGAGTCCGGGTGGCCGCGGCCCCCCCCTGGGGCTTTCCCCGTTCCCCGAGGCGGGTAAATTCCCCCGGGGGTGGGGGCTCCCCTCGTGCGAGCCGGGGCTGGGGCAGGACCGCGCCGCGCTCGCAGAATTCTCAGCCGACTGCGTAGGAGACAGATCCCCCGGAAAGGGACGGGGCACGGGAAAAGGAAACGATGATTATATTATTATTGGGGGGGTGGGGGGTGAAGTCCCAGCGCGGGAACTATAAGTCTCCGAATCGGGGAGGCTCGGGAGACTGCGAGCTGGCCAGAACAGAGGGCTGGGAAAGTCCGGACCGACTGCAGAAATTGTGGAGAGGAAGGGTATTTTGCATCCTTTTTTCCTGGGTGCGTCTAAGGCGGAGGGGGGGAGGGGGGAGGGGTAGGTCTGCTGGTCTTTTTTCTGGTGGATTTTTTTTCTTTTTTTTTGCCGGGCCCAGCGGCATGCGGGATCTTAGTTCCCCGACCAGGGATCGAACACGTGCCCCCTGCATTGGGAGTGCGGAGTCTTAACCCCTGGACCGCCAGGGAAGTCCCTCTGGTGGCTTTTAAACGTGTGAGTGCCGCAGACTTGAATCTGCGCTTCCGGTTTGTCCCACTTGGAGCGTCTCACCCAGGTCTTGCTTTTTCACTGTCTTCCTCCAATTGGCTGGAGCCACCATTTCTGTTACCATTGAAAACATTACTTTCACACTTTCTTTCTTCCCTGCCCCTTTTTTTAAACTTCTGAGTAATCACTTTGCATTTTCTCCTCCAGTTTAAAGGATTTTCGAAGGCATAAGATGAGGGGAAAAAAAAAAGACCTCAGGGATTTGGACAAGACCTAGTTTTGTGTCCTGTGTTGATTGGCTCTGCTTGTGACTTCGGCTTTATTTCTCAACCTGTCTGAGCTGCTTCTTCCCTGTGGTAAAAAGGGGGAAGGGTAGGGCGCACTTCGTTGGGCACCCCCATCCCCCAGGGCTTTTAATGTTAATGGAATTGCTGGAAAACGCTACAGGGTTCTGAAGTAATATCAGTGTATTTGGGTGGTGGGGAAGTGACTAGGAGAAAAAGCATTTCTTTAGTTCCCTCCTTTCTTAGGTGAGGCTGGAGGGAAGGGAGGCGGCTGGGGAGAATCAGGAGATAAAATGGTGATTGGAGCCGGCTAAAAGGTTTTCTTGAGTAATTAGCCTGCCAGTTTCACTGGGAGGGTGAGGCTTGAGGAAGAAATAGTGGTTCAAGGCCACTCAGCTGCTGAGTTGAGTTTCTGGTGGCAGTCTTGTGTGAGCGCTCACCTGTGCTTATTGAGTGTGGGTTTTCCAGGCTCTAAGGAGGGTAACGATGAGGCCGGAAGATTCTGGCCCTTCCCTCAGCCTGAGTGTCCTTGCCTGAAGCCTTAAACAACTTTCAGCTAAATTCAGGTGTTGTCTGTTGAAATGGTTGCTCCCAATGGACTTATGTATTCTGTTGTAGAAGCCGGGAAAACCTTCCCTTAATTGTATGAAGAAAAAGTGAGAGAACCTGAACGTTTTGGGCAGGCACCGGCTAGGGAGGGAGAGAGAACCATGGACGTGCAGTTTGGAAGGGAGCAGGAGAAGCTGGCGGGCTCGAAGTTG
The DNA here is from genome assembly GCF_028021215.1 of Eschrichtius robustus. Lineage (NCBI taxonomy): Eukaryota > Metazoa > Chordata > Mammalia > Artiodactyla > Eschrichtiidae > Eschrichtius > Eschrichtius robustus. The sequence continues at coordinate 19,204,196 of NC_090845.1, forward strand.
GCGAGGTGTGGAAGTGGCATCTAAATAATTTAGTCGTGTGAAGAGAAAGTAAAAAATAAAAAAATTGAGAATTCCCAGTCACTCTTTTTTTTTTTTTTTGCCTGCGTTGGGTCGTCGTTGCTGCGCGCGGGCTTTCTCTAGTTGAGGCGAGCGGGGGCTAACTCTTTGTTGTGGTGCGCGGGCTTCTCACTGCGGTGGCTTCTCTTGTTGCGGAGCACGGGCTCTAGGCGCGCGGGCTTCAGTAGTTGTGGCGCACGGTGGCATGTGGGATCCTCCCGGACCAGGAATCGAACCCATGTCCCCTGCATTGGCAGGCGGATTCTTAACCACTGCGCCACCAGGAAAGTCCCCCAGCCAGTTACTCTTAATTCCCAGATTGTTGATCTTCAAGATGAGAAAGTTTTTTGTTTTTTGTTTTCAAAGATGAGAAAGTTTTGATGACAAGGTGAACATTCTAGAAAGAGATCCTAAGGGGACATGTATGTATGCATCTGTATTAGATCTTGAGTCCCTACAGAACTGTTTTGGGAGTAAGAGGACCCTGATTCTTATTGTATTCCCCCCATCACTTGATTCTGGGGGGAGGCATGATGCCCTTGCTGTCTGTAGGTATCCACCCTTGTAGAATAAGGGGATCTGGCTAAACTAGGATCTGTTTTTGGTTTTCATTAAGGGGCACTTGGTGAGAAGTCTACCACCTGTGAGGTCTTCAAAAACATTTATTTTAACTGATAATAATGAGTCAAAAGGCATTACTCTTGGCATGTGAGTATTGGATGTGACTCAAGGGTGAGTCAAATGCCTGTGGAGCCTGGAATTATGTTCTTTTTCTCATTTGTCAGTAATCCTTCCTCATGCTCCAGTTCCATGATGTGATTTTAATGGAATTAAACTTGAACCACTTAGTTATGTTATGTTGCGATTCTGTATAACTTGGTTACCAGTGCAAGCCAGCTAGTACCCAGCAGCCACTGGGCCACTGAGGGCAATTATAGGTTGGGCCTGGCGGTGCCTGTTTAGTTCTGGCTGATGAGGTAACTCAGGAAATTTTAATTTCTGCTGGAAAAAAATCTCACCTTTGATCCTCTCATAAGTGAAGTATTGGACTGTGAAGGCTCTTGAGCCCAGAAAACATTTTGTGACTTCTCAGCCTGAGGCTAGCAAGAATAAACATGTCCCACATTAGTATAGCTTAAGCATCTCTGGGCAGGTGGAGGACACGTGGTTTGTTTATGCTAGGCAGCCAGCGAGTGTTCTGCGTAGACCGAGTGAGGTACGCACGACCTCTGCCCACCCTGGAAGGGTAGGGTTGCAGTCTTCCTTTCCATGTCCATTTCTTCCCCGGGCTGGGAGTGTCTTTGAAGGGTGACCTCCAGGGTCTGTATCCTGGACACAGTTCTGCTACATCATAGATGTTTGAGAAGTACTGGTTAAATGGACCTGATTGATGTTATGATAAAGGTGGAAAGCTAGTTCAAGTCCACTAGGGGAAAACAAGGCACACATTTACCTTTAGAATTAAGAGGATGGGTCCTGAGTGAGGAGATGTGACTGATGCTGTTGTGTCTGTCCTTTGGATCACTGAGTTATAGTTTACGTAGGGAAACAGAGTGACTTGTGTCATTCAAATTAACAAATTAGTTTTATAACAGAAATTTATTTAGTAAATTAAGGACACGGGAGTTCCCTGGTGGCCTAGTGGTTAGGATTCTGGGCTTTCACTGCCATGGCCCAGGTTCAGTCCCTGGTCGGGGAACTGAGACCCCACAAGTGCGCAGCGCTGCCAAAAAAAAAAAAAAAAAAAAACCCAAAACAAAACAACAACAAAAAAACCATAAGCCTGCTCGGGAATTATGGGCTTAGCTGAAAAATGTTGAGGGTAAGGGTTCTTAAGTTGTGTGCCTTTGGCCCTCATTGGGGAAGCCTGTGGAGCGCTTCTCAGAATAAGAATTTTAAATGCGTAAAATAACCCATTTATTTAAAATAACATTCTCAAAATAAAACCCCTAATATGTGACATAGTAAATAGTAAGATGTGCTTCTTTCATAACACATTAAAATACAGTCTAGCTGCAGGCCTCATAATTTCCAAATTTCCGTAATTTCGGAGTAGAGCCGAGAAAATCAGTATTTCAGCTGTCATTTGATCAGGAAAAGCTGTGCTTCTGTTGTGACAATGGCCAGGTAGTTGATAATGTGTGGTTTTACAAGCATAATTGAAAAAAATGCTAAGTTTCAATTAGTGAAAATAAGGATGTATACTTTTTGCCATCCATGTTCACAGAGCCCCTGAATTGTGTCCCCTGGCCCTTGGGAGTCCATAGACCCCAGGTTCAGGCCCCCCAGGAGCTGGAGAGAGAACTGGGACTGTCATTTCTCTATATTGTTCCTTTTGGGAGGAGGTTTCCACTCAGGCCAAAGCTGTAAGCAAATGTCCCCACTTCTTCAAAACATCTTTTTGAAAACAAAAAAGCCAGTGTTTACTAATTGCTTCCTGGGCTACGCATTGCCCTAAGCGCATAACACATTATTTTATGTAATCCTCACAACAGCCCTATGGTGGGTTTTATCCCCATTTTAAAGATGAATAAATAGGCCCATTGAAGTTTTTCTCCTTTTAAGTGGGCTACCTGTGATTCAAAGCCCTGTCTATTTGATTCCAAGTCCTTTGTTAATTCCACAACCATGAAGCCTCTTAGTTAAGGCAATGGCTGCGTGTCCCGCCCCCCCCCCCCCCCCCCCCAGTTTATCACTATATGGAGACCTTTTTTGTCTCTTCACCTTGGGAGGTGCTACCAGCATCTAGTAGGCCAGGGGTGATTTTAAACATCCTACAGTGCACAGCATTGACAAGCCAACGTATCTGTGGTGCTGGGGTAGAGAATCCCCGGTGTAAGTTCTAACCAGGTTGTTGCAGTGATCTGGATGACAAATCATCAGCAAAATTTCCCTGGTTCTTTTTGGAAGTGTCCGTGGTGCAGGGAAGGAGGATGGGCCTTACCTTCCCCTGAGGTTTGCACTGGGGCCAGTTAGCACTTCCTACCGAGCAAAGCCTGTGGCTTCAGGTGACCCCCCCCCCCCATTTCCTGAACCATCTTGGACCTCTCCACCAAGCTCCCGCTCTTCCATGTATTTATTGAGCTCCTTTCTGGCGGAAGCATATCATCTTCATGTACTTAATTAATTAATTAATTTAACATCTTTATTGGAGTATAATTGCTTTACAATGTTGTGTTAGTTTCTGCTGTATAACAAAGTGAATCAGCTATATGTATACATATATCCCCATATCCCCTCCCTCTTGCGTCTCCCTCCCACTGTCTTCGTGTATTTTAAATTTATTTTATTTATTTATTTTGGCTGCATTGGGTCTTCGTTGCTGCGCGCGGGCCCTTTCCAGCTGCGGCGAGCAGGGGCCACTCTTCGTTGAGGTGCGCAGGCCTCTCATTGCGGTGGCCTATTTTGCTGTGGAGCACGGGCGCCAGGCGCGCCGGCTTCAGTAGTTGTGCCACGTGGGCTCAGTAGTTGTGGCTCGCGGGATCTAGAGCGCAGGCTCAGTAGTTGTGGCGCACGGGCCCAGCTGCTCTGCGGCATGTGGGATCTTCCTGGACCAGGGTTTGAACCCGTGTGCCCTGCACTGGGAGGCGGATTCCCAACCACTGCACCACCAGGGAAGCCCACCTTCGTGTATTTTAAATAGCTATAACTATAAGCATAAAACCTAAACAAGTTGTGATTGCATCTAGCTTTTTTGTTCTTTTGTTCAAGAGTAGAAAAAGCTTTCTCCCTACCCCCTCAGCATTATGATTGTCCCATCACACTTTATCCACCACTGTGATAGAGAACACCCACACCCGCTTTAACGATGAAACCTTGGGCGGCTGATGAATGGGAAAATGCATGCGTGGGCCCCACTCTAGACTGACTTGAATCACAGTCTTTGAGGGGAGGGTAGTACCTGGAATTTACATTTTTAACCAGCTTTCCTCCCAGCAATTCTGATGCTGATTTTATGAGAACCAGTATAATAGGATCCTCATTAAAAACAAAAAACCCCCGTGTATCAGAAACCTTCGAGGCACCCATCCACGTCATTAAGTCCTATGGATTCTACCTGCTGCCCTCTCAGATTCCTTGCTCACCTTTTTCCTGGCTACAGCCCTTGGCCACAGTCTCCCTACTTGTCTCCCTCCCTTGTTTGGGAAGGGCTCAGTCAACAGAAACGCCAACAGATCCCTGTCCCTTTTCCCATTTAAAAGCCCTCCTGTGAGTCCTCATTACTCTACAGATGAAGTTGAAACTCCTTATCAGCACTTCCAAGGTCCATGAAGGTCCATTTCTACCCGATTCTCCATCCTCACCCAACACACACTTGAGTCTCACACTCCTTGTGCTTCCAAGTAGAACCTGGACTCAATTTTCTAACAGCTCTGGGGAAGGTATTTTTCTGTGTGACGTAGGTGTTCTCTCATACCTTAATTGTCTCTGAAAATGTTTTCTGGATTGCTTGGGGGAGGTCCCTTGTTAGAGTCTGCCTACATTTGGCATGCTCCTTTGCTTTGTTGGGATTTAAAAAAAAACTCCCTTTTCCCCAACTCTGCAAGATTCTTAATTGCACTGATCATGCTCTATTTGACCCCAGGCTGAATAATTGCACATTGCTGGGAATTCATTTTGTGAGCTTGCCATTAAAAAATTGTGTAAACCTTAATGGTTTTTTAGAATATAGTTCCGCAGTTATACCTCTGTCTTTAAACCTGTAGAGGTGGTATATGGTAAAATTAGTTTGTGCTTTATATCAAAAAGCCTCATCTAGTTCCTACTTGGTAGTTCTCTATTGTTTTAAATGCTTTGGAAGGGATAACAGCTGTTTAAGAAATTGATTCCATAATCCAGGCATTTAGGAACAATCACCCCAGCTAACAAGGGAGGTATTTTTTCAAGTAATCTGAAGCTCTGCAGGTGATGTTTCTTTTTTTTTTTTTTTTTTATAAATTTTGTTTATTTATTTATTTATTTATTTATTTATTTATTTACTTATGGCTGTGTTGGGTCTTCGTTTCTGTGCGAGGGCCTTCTCTATTTGCGGCAAGCGGGGGCCACTCTTCATCGCGGTGCGCGGGCCTCTCACCATCGCGGCCTCTCTTGTTGCGGAGCACAGGCTCCAGTCGCGCAGGCTCAGTAATTGTGGCTCACGGGCCTAGTTGCTCCGCGGCACGCGGGATCCTCCCAGACCAGGGCTCGAACCCGCGTCCCCTGCATCGGCAGGCAGACTCTCAACCACTGCGCCACCAGGGAAGCCCTGATGTTTCTTAAAAAGAGTGTTTTCCAATTTAATAAGCAACTGGTAGATGATTTGTCTTTAGGGTGTTTTGTCTGTTTTGTTTTTGTGGGGGAAAGCCAGTTTTGTTTTGCACTGGAGGAGTTACCAATTTGGAATCTTTGTATCCTCTTTTTTTTTTTTTTTTTTTTGTTGGGCCTCCCTGCCTGGCATGTGGGATCTTAGTTCCCCCACCAGGGAATCAAACCTGTGCCCCCTGCAGTGGAAGCGCTGATTCTTAACCACTGCACCACCAGGGAAGTCCTGGAATCTTTGTATCCTCTTAATTGTATAATGAAATTGGCCATATTTGAATCAAAGGCCTTCCCTACCTTCTTGGGAGGTAGACTGAAGTGCTGTGGTCTCTCATAGCTTTGAAAAGTTAGAGCTTTTGGTGTTGGACTTGGGACCCTGGGTAAGATTTGGCATTACGGGCTTTATAATTTGAATTGAGACCACCGTGTTTATACTAACCCTTGGCACGTAAGGATTAGCTCGAAAGTTACTGGATTGTGGTTGGGCCTCTGTTTAAAAACGTGTTCAAGAAAGCTATTATTGAGTTTAGTTTTTGGAGTCACGCATGCTCTGCGCGTTTTAATCCACCATTTCACTGCAGTTGTAACCTAAGCCTGCTGGTGTGTGCTGCGGCTCCAACCACCATTTCATGGTAGTTTAATTACAGGCTCAGTTCTTTTGAAAAGTCAGGAAACCTCCTCAGTTGAATTCTGCCAGCCAAGTACGTAAACCATTGCACAAATGCTCTTTTAAACCCTTACGACTGGGCATTTTTCCAGACCCCAGGAAAAAGGCACCTCTGGAGCCCAAAGTTGTGGTGGGCCTGCAGTTCGTTAAACTGATGATGTCACCTGTGTTCTGGAATGAGCCCCTGAGTTAGTGGCCGCACCTGTGATCAAAGGCATTCATGGGCTAAGCGGCAAAGTCAAAAGGAGCTGGTAAGAGCCAGGAGCATGTTCTGGGTTCCTGAGCTGACTTGACCCTCTGGGTAGTTTCCCATGTACCTTAATTTCACCCTTTGCGTGAAGGCACCAGTGATACCAATATCCCACACACTGTGTTGTTGGGTGGGATGTCCAATAAAATGTTTGGAAGAGTGTGTCAAATGATACATAAAACACTTAACACTAATTGCAGTACTTAGCGCTGAGTACTTTGAAATTGTGCCAGTGGGTAAAGATGATCTGTTATAAAGAGGTGTGAATTTCACTTACTGAAAGATAAGGAAAGTTCTGCTGGCAGAAGAAGAGGCAGAAAATAAAGGGTTGGCATGTGATTTGAAGGTTGGTCTACTTAAAGGACCTCTCTAAGTTACTAAAGCAGAATTTTATGAAGACATTTTGATTTTTAAGATAACACTTCCATGGGTTTGTGTTGCATGACTGTTTTCCCTGGAATGGAAATTTCTCCTGTGAGAATCCTGAGCAATTTCTAGGATACTGTTACATTTAGCACCAAATTGTCTCTTCTGAAGGACTGCAGATCACAGTGGTCAAGCAAGACCGATAGGATAATGGGCATTCTGAATTTCTAGAAAATATTAGAAGATTTCTCAAACTGGGTTCAACATGGGGCCCTTTCTCTTTTTTTTATTGAGGTGTTACTGACACAATATTGTATTAGTTGCAGGCTACAACTAATTACAACATCGTAATTCGATACTTGTATGTGTTGTGAAATGATCACCACAATAAGTCTAGTTAACATCTGTCACCATACATAGGTTGAAAATTATTTTTTCCTGTGATGAGAACTTTTAACACCTACTCTTAGTAACTTTCACATATGCAGTATGGTATTAAAACTATAGTCACCATGCTGTACATTACATCCTATGACTTACTCATGGGACCCTTTTTCTTAGAACCAGTGCCATGGATCACACTTGGGGAAACAGTAGTGGTGTAGGTTTTATAAATGGTTTAACACTGAATTTTTGAACTGTTTAATGCTGCAGCTAAGTGGCCCAGTTGGTCTGGGGTTGTGAGGAAGGGGATCATGGGCCTGTCAGTCCAAGTGTTCCTAAGTGGGGTTTGTCTAGGTTGGAGAGAAAAAGAGCTTACTATCAGTTTATTCCCTTTGGAATATGATAGGTCTTAAAAAAAAAAAAAAGGCATTTTGTGAATGTTTTTTGTTTGTTAAGAGTTCCCATGTATATTTTTTTCTTTTGATGAAGGATATGGCTTTGCTTGAAGAAACTCCAGAAGCTGTTCAAATAATGGTTTATGCATTTGTCTTTTTACATGTTTTTGTTTAAGTTATGTGCTCATTTTAGACTACCTGCAGGGTGTAGGGAAATAGAAAGGGGGAAACCCAGATCTCTCATCTTATCACAAGTAGATAACCTGTTGATGCTTTGGTGTCTGGGACAAATGGCTTATTGTCCCATATTTAACTAATCAGGGGGCAACACAGTGTCATGATTAAAAGCACTGGATCTTTGGAGCCCGGCTGCTTGAGTTTGGATCCTAGCTCTTAGCTCTACCACTTACAAGCCTTAAATGTAACCTTGGGCACATCTTGACCTCTAGGCCTTATTGAGACATCCTTGCCTCCTTACTGATAGCATTCAGTCTATTACCATTAAGTAGGATGCTGGTTGTACGTTTTTTTTTTTAAATTTTTATTTATTTATTCATTTATTTTTGGCTGCGTTGGGTCTTTGTTGCTGCGCGCGGGCTTTCTCTAGTTGCGGCGAGCGGGGGCTACTCTTCGTGTGGTGCGCGGGATTCTCGTTGCGGTGGCTTTTCTTGTTGCGGAGCACAAGCTCTAGGTGCGTGCGCTTCAGTAGTTGTGGCTCGCGGGCTCTAGAGCGCAGGCTCAGTAGTTGTGGCGCACGGGCTTGGTTGCTCCATGGCATGTGGGATCTTCCCGGACCAGGGCTCGAACCCGTGTCCCCTGCATTGGGAGGTGGATTCTTATCCACTGCGCCACCAGGGGAGTCCCCAGTGTACAGTTCTGAGTTTTGACCAATGCATACTGTCCTGTGAACACACCACTGTGAAGATGAGAATATCTGAGAGGATTTTTAAAGCAGATACTTGAATGATTTCAAACTGTATTTGGAGTCCATTTTCCTTATCTTCCTCTTTTAGGTTTAGGGGTCTGTCGAGAAGACCAGAAAGCTGGTAAACTGCACAACCCAAGCCTGGCTCATAGGTTCTGTGACATGAGAGTCTGGGGTTTTTGGGAAAGGATACCTGCATTTATGTTTCCCCTTGCAGGGAGCTGCAAACGGATCTGCCAACAGCTTCGGGGCCATCTTCCCACTGAGCGCAATCTCTGAGAGGGGGAGGCGGGAGGAGGGGTGGGGCCTCTGACCTGGATGGTAAATGGGAAGTGTGCATGGAGGAGGCACATCAGGGGGCTCTGGAAATTCCAGGGTCTGGGGAGTGGGAGGTGGGATGGAAGGAGGCTGGGTTTTGGGCCTCACCACTTGGGCATGGTGCAACCATGGGAATAATTAACCACCTGTTGGAGCTTAAATTGCCCGAGCTTTGTGGGAGAGAGAGACCTAGGAGACAGTACAACTGGGGGGGGGGTGGTCCTTGATGGTGAAGTGTGGCATTTCCAGCGCATATAAAGATAACGTTTAGCAAGAATAGAAATTCATCTTCTAATTTTATAAGCCAGGTGCTGCTTAAATGTGAGAGAGCAGAGAGGAATGCAGCCACCTAATTTTGCAGAGGGGACTAGTGTGGCTCTGGCCCGCAGCTGGTGCAGGGTGATGACCCTGCAGCGGCAGAGACTTGGCATTGTGTAGCTTAAAGCCCTCATACTTTATGTCCAGGGTTTTCTTAGTTGAAGTGTTTGAAGTTGGAAAAGACTTAAAGGCACAAGTCATGGTCACGGGGTGGAGAGTCCCAGAGTTTTTCTGGAAGTGTGAGAATTGCTTATTTCCTGAGGGCAGCCTCTCTAGTGGAATTCACTTAGTTAAGGAGGTTACAGTATTTTAGCCTCTTGAAGCTGAGGAAGAGGGAATCTAACTGAAGCAGGGCGCCTGGTATAGATTTTTATTGGGTGGGACTCTCTTTTCTACTTGGGCTAGTAAGGTTGGGGGGCACAGCTAATCTACTTATGTCCACAGGGCTGCCCACCTGATGGGTAATGATTAAATGGCAGTGCCTGACTGTGAGGGACGGAGAGCTCGAACATTGGTGCTGGCTTCCTTATAGGAACCCTGTGAAGTGGTGCCTCCATTTTATGTTTGATGAAATGAGGTCTGTGAGTGAGGCCAGTGAGTTTGAGTGGTACAGAGAGGCTGTGGTGGGGGACTTGTGGGAGAAGCTTCAGGGGACCGTTAAGGGGGATCTTAAGTGGCAGAGGGGTATTAACCATTGGTGGGAAGGAGTGGGGAAGTCTGGACAGTGTGGTGAGCATTTGGGTGAGAGGCAGGTTGCAGCTGGATGTACAGGTTTGGGATTCGGCTGTCTGGAGCTGATGGCCAGGGTCAGAGGAATGAGGTTCATTCTCCAAGAGAGGCCTATAAATGGATCCCTGGGACAAAATGAGGCAGGGAGATGAAACCTTGTCTTCCCTTGTCTTCTTTTGACAGTGGTATATTTAATTTGGACTAGACCTCCAATAGACCTCCAAGTTGATTCTTCTTAAGTTATTGTTGAATAAACACACACAAAGTGGGCAGTGGTCTGGAAACGAGGACACTGAGTTGCCCATTGGACAAAGGACACATTTGCCCTGGGACAGGTCTCTGTGCTTCTGAGCACTTTGGAAGGCTCTGAGTGCTTCACTAGTTGCACATCATTCTTGCCTGGGCAGAGTTTTCTAAGAAGTTGTGCCAAGCAACATTTTATTAGCCTAGTTTAGATTACCATGTCTACCTGAAAGCAGTGTGCTTATATCTCTTTTAGCATTGAATCTATTTTCATATTTTCTGATTCATAGGCACTTAGACATCTCTGTTTTGTGTTCCCAAATTTGGGTGTGCTCTGACCCCAGGCTCCTGCTCACGCATGTGTAGAGCATCTAGTAGTTCTCAAGGGACTGCATTGCCCGCCTCCCTTCTGCCCCTGGGAAATTGGGGTGTGGGGTCTTTTTTTTTTTATTTTAACAAAGGCGGGCTCTTCTTGTATTTAGTGGGTATGGCTGGGATTATCAAAAGTCCTGTAAGGAACAGGAAAGTCATTTACACTGTATTTTCAACCCGCGTCGAGGAACCCTGATAGAGCAAGCCCATTTTGTTTGGTCGTGTTACGTGCTCCTTACTAGACAGGCATAAAGGTTGAAATTGGATAGTTAATTTCAGAGCATTTTCTGGGGGCCTGTCATGGGTTACCTGTGGCTATAGCTGGCAGGGAGTTTGGACTTTTTTCAGGCCTCCTGTTGTGTTGAATATTTTCTATAACCTTTTGGTGACTGGAGTGTAGTTAGCTTGGAGTTAGTGGGGGTTTATTTTTCTTTTTTTATCTAGTGGTTTAGATCAGTGGTTCTCACACGTGGCTGCACATTAGAATTTCCCAGGGAGCTTTAAAAAAGTGTTGCCTGGGTTCCACCCCCAGATTTTTCTTTAATTGGTCTAGGATGTGGCATCAAGTTTTATAACTCCCCAGGTGGTTATAATGCACAGCTAGGATTGAAAACCACTGGTCTAGGTGTTCCAGAAGCTCTGCAGAGATACAGGAATAAGGATGATTAATTTAGCTAGATGAGATTTTCATTTACCCACAAAACATTTGTTGAGCACTTGAGATCAAGATGACCAAGGAAGCTACCTTGTTAAGGCTAGTGGATCTCATTTCTTTGGTTTCCAGTTTTCATCTTAAAACCTTGGTTCTGGAAAAGAGATGCTAGGTAGTTGTTTCAGCTCCAGCTCTGCTTTCTGGAGTCCTCTCCAAGGGCTGGGAGCAGCTTGGGTGACAGGGGAGCCCCCAGGTCAGGAGGAAGGTGAATATGAAGTGAGGTGAACAGTGGGCAGAACGGCATGGTCCCCATGTCCCTGGCAGGGCCGGCACACTCTGGCCACAGGGACTGGGCGGTGGCGACAGCCAGCAGGATCATTCAGACCCGGGCTGTTTGTACTGAACTGGGGGCGTAAGCCCACAGTATAGGAATAAGGGAACACTAAACTGGATCTCTTTTGTAATGTGTTTTCCTTCAGTTTGAAACCTGGCTGGGGGGCCTCCATTAGCCCACTCAGTGCCTTTCTGCTAATTGTGCCAGTTTGAAAAAGGGGATGGTCGCCACGCTGGGCTTGGCCAGCAGTCAAGGGCTTTGCGTGTATCAGACAAAGACACCCCCTTTTCCTGCCCAGGGGACAGAGTTTGCTCCAGCTCAGCTCCAGGGCCCTCATTCGGTGCACAGCCTGGCCAGCGATCCGCAGGGTGGCCCTGCCTGCACAGCCCTCTTCACCAGCATGGGGGTTTTGTGTCCTGTTTTGTGATGTGCCAGCTGAACCCGGTCTTGAGGCCGTTTACCGGGAGTGATGATTTGTTTTATACACTTTCAAAACAGAAAACATCTGTTCTGGCCAGGGAGGGATTGAATAATTGCATAGTGGCTTTCCTAGTCACAATTCAAGTACTGCTGGGCGCACTTGTCTCCACCGCGCCGCAGCTCAGTCACTTCCACAGCTCAGTCACTTCCACGGTGGCCCGACCCCACCAGGCTTCGTTGACAAACACAAATGGAACGAGGTCAGTTCTTTGTATCAAGTTTGAAATTTTTTTCAGGGGCTGAATTCAGTCTTAAAACCACAGTTCTGGGGGATATAATTCAGGCCTCCCCCTTTTAATTTCCTGAAACCAGTTCCAGAGTAGCAAAGCCAGCTAGATGATTCTTTGCCAGATGAGTTTCCCAAAGGCACAGTTTTGCTGGGAACGAGGGAGACCCAAATGAGACAGGAGGCCGCTGCTCGTGCTGGGCGGTGCTTGTGCTCGGGTGGGGCGGTGGTGTGGGCGCTGCTCCGGTGGTCCCTTCCCGGTGGTCCCTTCCCGATGCGGGGCTTCTTCCTGAAGGGGCCTCAGGTCATTTTGGCCGGGCACAGGGCGTGGCTCCCCCCATGCTCTTCGACCCTGCCCAGGTCCCCGCGGCCTGCTGGGCGCTCGCTGCCTTCCCTGTTGGGTGAACCCCTGTTGGTATTTTTATGGGGGGGTTGCATTCCCTTCGCTCTGCTCACTTCTCTCACACTTGCTGGTACCCCACCAGGTCTCTGGGCCGGGGCTACTTGTCTCTACCTACTCCTGGTGTGCTGTTTGGGGATGCAGTCTGTCATTTAGTTTTGTTCTAAATGTTGTCTGTGAGGTTTGGTTGTGCTATCCTAATTGCTCCGTGTTTGGAGGTTGAGAAGATTAAAAAAATCACTACTCCTTCACTGCCATTTTTGCTACTCCATTTGCTTTTGTTTGTTAAGCAGAGTTAAAATAGGAATTTTGGTGGGTATATTAGTCAGCCAGGGCTGTTGTAACAAAGTACTGTAAACTGGGTGACGTAAAACTACAGAAACATGTTCTCTCCCAGTTTTGGAGGCTAGAGTCTGAAAACCAGAGTATCAGCAGGGCCACACTCACTCCCTCTAAGGGCTCTAGGGGAGAGTCCTTGCTTCCCTCTTCCAGCTTCTGTTGGCTCCACGTGTTCTTGGCTTGTGGCCATTTTCACGCCAGTCTCTACCTTTGTTGTCGTCGTTGTCTCCCCCTCCCCTCCTCCTCCCCCCTCCCCCTCCCCTTCCCCCTCCCCCTCCCCCTCCCCCCTCCCCCTCCCCTTCCCCCTCCCCCTCCCCCTCCCCCCTGTGTCTTCTAGGCCTCAGTCTCTAATAAGGACTTAACTGGAATTAGGACCCACCTGGATGCTCCAGGATGATCCATCTCTAGATCCTTAAATTAACTACATCTGCAAAAACCCTTTTCCAAATCAGGTCGCACTCCCAAGTTCTGGGGCTTAGGGTGTGGACGTATCTTTTGGGGGCCACTATTCCACCAACGACAGTTGGGGTGGATGAAATCATCTGCTTTTTAAGTGGCAATTTACATTTTTAAAAATGTCTGCGTAGGCCAGAATAAGACACATGTGCTGCCCAGTTTGGCCTCTGAACCCAGTTTGTGGCCTTCGTTCTTATCGTGCACCGGAAGGTGTTGGGAGCATAGTTCAGATGTCATTGGAGATGGACTCCTGCGTAGATTGAGGAAATCCTTCCAGTTTGTTTTGACACTCCTTAGTTTATGGAAGGAATTCTAGTGTAATTTTCTTGTGAAACCACACTGTGGTCAGCTGTGGATCTTGTTTTTTTTTCTTTTGCCCTCGGTTCAGGTCACAGGGATGCTTTGTTTTGATGCTTTGCAGCCCCTACTCTTTTCCTTCATGTGGAAAAAGCACCAGCCTGTGGAGGGCTCCTGAGACAGTACACAGAAATTCCTTTTGTCTCATCTTGGTTCTTTATCTTACCCTTCTCAAGGAGTGAGTACTTTTGCAGATACAACTAGATAAGAATAAATTGCATTTTGTTTTTACCTAAATATCATAATGATGGATGTTCTTGAAGATTGTGGCTTCAAGTGAACCTACAGCGGTTAATGCAATTTCTGTAACCTTGACCTCAGTCCTTGACCTGAGCTCCACTTTGGTAGCAGGGGGTGGGATGGGAGATGGGGTCACAACGCCTAGCAGCTTGTACCATATTGAATTGTTCAGTTTCTACCAGTTAGAGATAGGTTACTGAGTGGCACCATTTATTTTTTCCAATAATAAAAGCAAGCCATCCTTATTGTAGAACACCTGGAACACAAAGCCAAAAGTTTTGAAGTCGTTTATGATACCCATCAACAGTGGATGGAATTCTTTTTCTAGTACTTTGTATTCTCATTAACTTACTTAAGCTAAAGTGGAATGTCTTTTATTGTGTTTGTATTTCTGGTTTCTGGCTAGCCTGAATATTTTGTTAGGCTATTTCTAGTTTGCTGAATATCTGTCTGCATTTTTGGCACAGCTATTTTGTGGTTGGTGTTGCCATTCTTATTTTGTTCCCTGGTAATCTGAAGCCTCTCCTTGTAGGGTTCAGAACGTTCATGACAAAGGCGATAAACGACGCTGGCAGCTCTGTTCAGGTTTTCTTAAAAGTTCATTCATCAAACTGTGCCTCGCTGGCTTTGCTTCTGAATGTTTCACTCTGACCATCTTGCCTTCTCCCCCTGTTCTCCAGCTGATGGTGAGACCATTCTGAAAGGCCTCCAGGCCATTTTCCAGGAGCAGGGGATGACGGAGTCGGTGCACACCTGGCAGGACCATGGCTATTTAGCGACCTACATAAACAAAAACGGCAGGTGAGGCGGCCTTGAGTGCTCCTCTTCAGGTCTGAGCACTTCAGCAGTGTGTGTGTGTGTGTGTGTGTGTGTGGGGGGGGGGATGTGTGTTTGTGTGTGTGGGTGGATGTGTGTGTAAAGGGCGGTGGTGGGGTGGTGTCCTGGTTTTTTTCTTTCCTCCTTTGGCATCTTTGAGGAGGGGGCTAGAATTCAGTGCCTCTCAGCTCTAGCTGCACAGTAGAATTGCCTGGGAATGCCTTCACAAAATCCATGCCCAGGCACTCCCCCCAGAGATTGAGGCCACCGGGCATCGCTGTTTCTCCAAACACCCCCCGGTGATTCTGTGGGGCCAAGACCCAGAACCCTTGGGCAGCATAAGCAGTGTGAACCGGCAGGCAGCGATCCAGATGGCCGTGCTTCACTTCCAGAGTTTCTGCTGCAGCAGGTCTGAGGCAGCACCCCAAATAGCATTTCTGACAAGCTCCCAGGGGATGTCAATGCTGCCGGTCAGCTGACCCCACTGTGAGAAGCACTGTAATAAGTGGTTATCAATTAACGCAGACCGCAGTCAAATTCAGGATGAGAAAGTCTGCAAGTAGCTTGACAGGAAGCTGAAGGGATCCAGGTGCTGTTTTTGTTTGTTTTTTTTTTCTCCTTAAGACTTTATAGATGATCTAGACTTTTTACCTGATCAATCAATATGTAAATGAAAGTCAACCTAAGACTGGGAAAGGAAATGACTGATAACAGAAGACACTGGTGCATTGAGCTCTTTGCATTTCCCTAAGTCTTGGTTTGTATCTTCTAGACTGTCTTGTGTGTAAAACCGTTAAGATTCTTAGTAATTTGCACTATTAATTTTAAAATGTGAACTCTGGGTATTTTTGATGGCTTTCATTCCGTTCTCTAAGTTCTAGAATTCCACGTGGCTTCATTAATGTCCTATATTCTCTCCCTTGTTTTTCTAATTAAAAGAAGACCCTCCCCCCCAATCTTACAGAGGCCCAGAAGACAATGCTGTGAGGTGAGGGAAACTTGTACTTTTGAGCTCAGCCCCGCTTCCGTTATTTTCTTTATAAGGGTACATGGTTCACCCCTGTGGTGGTGATTGTTGTTTCTGACTATGTAGCAAACGTTCATATATGCCTGTAGCAGATACCTCCAACGTATCTAAAATGATTTCTTCTCAAGGGTGACCCAAACCCTCTACTGCCTCCGTCCTCGGGCTTTGGCCCAGTTAATGGTGAGTCCCATAGAAGCGGAGGTCTGCAGCTGGCCTTGCACCCTCCAGCCTCTCTTTTCCATCCTCCCTGCCCCCATGTCTCACTGTCCTAGCTGTGGTCCGTCATTTGGGGACACAGCAATCAGACCTTGCCTCTCTCCCAGCTCGGTAGGTTCCTCCTCCACTCCAGGTGAAGCCTTGCATCTCTTACCACCTCCTAAAGGCCTTTGCAGCTGGGCGCGACCAACCTCTTTACCTCAGTTCTTGAATCTTCTGCCCTAGACACCAATCCCAGTTTTCTGGAAGGCTTAGGATTCTTCCTGGAAGGGAGTTTTTGAGTAATGAGAGCTGTTGGAAGTTGGTTCTGAAAGCAAAAAAAAGAGAAAAATTAACATGCTTATTAGTTTACTTTTTTTTTTTTTTGGCCGTGCTGCACAGCTTGCAGGATCTTAGTTCCCCAACCAGGGATGGAACTTGGCCCCTTGCAGCAGAAGCACGGAGTCCTAACCATTAGTCTACTAGGGAATTCCCTAATATGCTTAGTTTAAAAACTTGTTTTCCACACTGGTCTTCCTCTCCTCTCAGTTGGTTAGCTGGGACCCATCCCCATGCGGCCTGTTGTGAAACCTCACTCCTCTCTTCCACGCCCAGGCACCTGTTGGCTCAGGGTAGGGACTGCAGCTCCCAGCCGGGCTTCTGGCCTGACTTCTGGTTAATGACCCCTTTGTGTGTGGTCCTGGTCCTCAGTCACCTTTTTTCTTGGTCTCCATTTTCTCCCCCTTGCAACTCTTCCTCTTTCTTTATTTCCGGTTTTAATCCGGTGAGGTTTGACTCTACCTTTCGGCATTCTCTGTGTTCCTAGGTTCTCTGGTGGGGGATTCTTTGCTAGAACCACCTAGCTGGTTAAGAGGTGGCATTTCTCTCTCCTTCCTTTACCCCTGGCCCCTCTCCTTTGTGCGGCTGGTGGTGGTGGTGGGTGGGGATGGTCAGCTCGTGCAGGTGCAGATGAGTTTGTGGTGTCCTGGGCCTGAACTTGATTTTGAGGCCATTTAAGGGCTGAAGGTGAAAATTAACTAGTTGTATTTTTTTTTTTAATATTTATTTATTTTATTTATTTGGCTGTATCGGGTCTTAGTTGCGGCACGCAGGATCTTCATTGCAGCACGCGGGATCTTTTGTTGCAGCACAGGCTCTCTAGTTGTACTGCGCAGGCTCTAGAGCGCACGGGCTTAGTTGCTCTGCAGCGTGTGGGATGTTAGTTCCTCGAACAGGGATTGAACCTGTGTCCCCTGCATTGGAAGGTGAATTCTTAACCACTGACCACCAGGGAAGTCCCACAGTTGTATTTATTTTTTAATCCAAGCACACTGCCCGTATTCTCCAAACAGAACTCTTCATCTTATTTAGTATCATTCAAACGTTTCTTTAACCACACCTTTTAGTAAGAAGTGATTTTATATCAGATGTGCACATACACATCTGCATATATACAAATATACATGTCTAATTGAAAGAAAAGTTTCTTCAGATAATTCTTACACATGTGTGATAGACTCTTTATTTCATAAAAAAGCTGGTCAGATACACTAAATTAGAGGTTAAAGCTTTTCCTGTAAGGAGCTACATAAGGTCTCTGTCACATACTCCCTCTTTTTTCTTAAGCAACTCTTTAAAAATGTAAAAAAACATATTTAATCTGCAGGCTTTACAAAACATGCCGGGGGCTGGATCTGGCTTGCAGGCCCCGAGCTCAGTGAATTTAGCCACCACCTGCTTGCAGTCAGAAAAATACGGCTCTGGGGACTTCCCTGGTGGCGCAGTGGTGAAGAATCCGCCTGCCAGTGCAGGGGACACGGGTTCGAGCCCTGGTCCAGAAAGGTCCCACATGCCGCGGAGCAACTCAGCTCGTGTGCCACAACTACTGAGCCTGCACTCTAGAGCCCGCGAGCCACAACTACTGAGCCCGCGTGCCACAACTACTAAAGCCTGTGCGCCTAGAGCCCGTGCTCAGCAACAAGAGAAGCCACCGTAATGAGAAGCCTGTGCACCGCAACAAAGAGTAGCCCCTGCTCACCGCAACTAGAGAAAGCCTGCGCACAGCAACGAAGACCCAACACAGCCATAAATAAATAAATAAATAAATTTATTCAAACAAACAAACAAAAGAAAAACCACGGCTCTGTTTTGAACTCTGAGGGTAATTGGGAGAACCCAGTTTGCTCTTCGCCACCCTCCCTTCCTTTTAAGGAGTAGTCAATCACTGCTGAGGAACCTTCTTAAAAATCAGATTCATAGAACTTGCTGCTGAATCACTTTCTGGACCCAAGAACCTGTTTTGAAAACCTTAGCACTTGATGGCTCTCTCTAAAAATCTTCCCTAAATGATTGGCTTCCCTGCCCCCATGAAGAGGCTCTAATGAGAAAGCAACAGGGATAATTATGTAATTTAGGGATAAAAAGAGCAGTGGTTTTGCCTTTTAACTGGGTTGGTGTCTTTTTTCTTTTGAGTGCCGTGATACAATTCCTAACCTTAAAATTATGCTTTCCTCTGTAGCTTTGCCAATTTGAGAATTTACCCGCATGGATTGGTGTTGCTGGACCTTCAGAGTTACGACGGTGATGCGCAAGGCAAAGAAGTTGACAGTGTCAGTTTTCCACTTTTATTTACTCAAGTATTTGAGGATCACAAAAACTGCTCAGTTTAATGAAAAAATTATTTTCACCTATTTGCTGACTTTCACTTAATTTTTTTTCAATACAATTTCTATTTTATCTTAAATATTCACTTAATTTTAAACTTGCCTCCCTTCAGATAAGTGATTTTAGAAGAAAAATAGTTGTTCCTCAGTAGTTTTTAGGAACCTGGCTGTCATCTTTCCCTTGACTGCTTGAGTACTGAGTTATGATTTTACTTTGCACTGGAGGGAATGTAAACCTTTATCTAGGATGTTACAGCTGCAATATCCTTGAGCCTTTCCCTTTGCCATTATTTTGTTGGTACCTTAGGCTGAAGTGAGGTTGGCACTATGTTGGGCTAGTTGGCGTGGGAGTGTGGAATTGGGCCAGGCCTGCAGGCTGCTTTAGGGGTTGGGGAGGACAAGTGTATCTGGGCATCTACCAGTGTCACAGCTCTGTCAACACGGCCTCAACCTCCTGGTCTGTTCTGGAATTTAGCTGTTCCACTCAGCTTATTCGATAAGCCCATTTCTTTTCTTTTAATTGCAGCTTTTGAACAAAGTAGAAGAAAGAATGAAAGAATTGAGTCAGGACAGTACTGAGCGGGTGAAGCGGTAAGTCCACTCCTGAATGTTCTTTTATATTTGGTTAATCGATAAAATAATCAGAATGGTGGTGTTATCCCTGAGCAGTGTCTAAGATGTAGAAGAGATCAAAGTCCTGCTTCTGGCCACTTGGTAGACTGAGGTAGTGGGCCCTTACAACAGAAGACTAACTGTATATGAGAGAGAGAGATGCTAGACAAAGTGGAACAAAGGCAGAAGGGAGTGTACAGTGATTCCAAGGGGCTGGAACTGTATAACGCAGAGAATTAGGTGGAGCTGGCACCTCAAAGGGGAGCTAGAAAACTCCTCCTCGACCCTGTCCAGTAAAGAGAAAAGATTGTCTTGTCTTTCCTCAGAGTTCTGGGCCCCAGAGTAGAATTAAGCAGTTTTAAGAGATTTTGACAGCATGGGATGATAGAAAATTTGCCTCAGTGCTTTCAGGTAAGATGACATTGATATTGCAAGGTACTAAGAATTTCAGAGGCCACCCACCTTGAGCAGCCCCTGGTGGGTTCTTTTCAGATGAAAACGAAGACCATTAACCTTTCTTGAGGAGTGCAGCCACTATGCCACATGTGACTATTTAAAACTAAGTTAATAAAAAAGAGTTCAGTTCCTCAGTCTCACCTCATGTCACTAGCTAGTGACTGCCATATTGGACAACACAGATAAAGAACATTTCTGTGGTGACAGAAATGTTCTGTTGGACAGAACAGAGGTATTTGTCAGTGGTGTCAGATGTTAAAAGAGCTTTGATAGAAGTAATAGTTTTGACATTTGTTGGGAGGGATAGAGTCTGGTAGGTCCTGGGAATTAATCATGGCTGCACAGCAGGTAATTCTGAGCGGTTTGGCCTTGCCCTGCCTGGGCGGCTCCTTACCAGGCCCTCAAAAGTGGGCTTGTCCGTTGCTCATAAAGGCAAACACACAGATGCAGAAACACACAGAGACTTCAGTAAGGTTGGGGCGTCACTGATGGACGTGGCCATCCAGAATACAGACTTCTCCATTTCAGGGCACTTCCCACCAGAGGGAATCCTTATTGGCTGTTTAAGGACGTTTAAGTACTTAATGGCTCATCCTGCTAAATTTGATCAGCCTAGAGGAAAGCCCCAGGGCAGATGTAAGATAACTGGAAAGTTGTTTAACCTCCAACATGGACACAAAGCAGGAAACTGCATGTGAAGAGAGCAGGACACAGTGTAGAACTCAGCCACTTGATTGAAATCTGTCTGGAGCACCCAGACTTGTTTACCCCACCCAAGTTCAGCTTACGTGTCCTCGGGCCCTTCCCCATCCTTAAAGAACTTGTCCACACCTACACTCTTTTCTGGAATTTCCCTCTTTTCCTGCTTACAGAGTTTTCCTAATCTTTCCTGGTCCATCTGAATTGAACGGGTTCCCACTGTGTCTTTAATTCGGTGATAATGAATTGGCCAACATCAAAATGCCTGATTTTTTTTTTTTTTTTTAAATTGGTCTGGTTTTTATTGGGATTGCTTCTAGGAGTGAGCAAATAGATGGAATGCATTTATGGGCTTCCGCACTCATGAGAAGTCTGGTTCCTTCGTGGTTTTGGTATGGGAGTTTTTGAATTGAGAATGCAGTTATACTTCCGATTTTCAGTTCAAAACACAGCACAGGCCTTGTTTTTCCTTGTCACTGTTTTTACATCTTTTCATAAAATCAGGGTGGAGGGGGCAGGAAGTTGTTGGGAATACTTTGTTGTAGGCCCTTTGTTTTTGGCCTCAAAAGGACAAGAACGGTGCCACTTTTCTGTCTGGGGAATGACATTGTTAGAGACTGAATCATTAACAAATGACTCAGTAACATCTGAAATGATTACTCCCCTGTGGCCAATGATTTAAATCTGAATTAAGAAGCCATGGGATTTATTAGAAACTTTATTTTCATATCCTACTATTCAAAAGAAAAGGAACAGGAAAAGCAAGCTTACATCAGTAATGTTTTGTTGAAAAGAAAAATTCTTGCAATTTACACGGTGTACCTGAGGCCCAGGACATATTCTGTCTTTCTCTCTACCATCTGTTTTCAATTTTCTGTAGTGAAGGTTGAAAAGAGAGTTATGTAGGGCTCCAGAATATCTCCCAAAGCCCATTTCAGGGAGATGCGCTTCATGTTAGTGAAGCCAAATCCAGCCTCTGTACCCCAACACTGAATTAAATCTTGGAGACAGAGTTTTGGCTGAAGTAGAAAAGAATAGGTTTATTGTTTTGCCAGGCAAAGGGGGCCACAGCGGGCTAATGCCCTCAAAACTGTGTGTCCCAACTTGGAGGGGGTAGTGAGAAATGTTATAGTAATGGTTCAAGGAGAGCGTGATCAGCTCATGGACATTCTTCCGATTGGCTGGTGGAGGTAAGTGGGCGTCAGTATCATCCACGTTCTGGTTCCAACCAGTCTGGGGTCTACGTGCTTGTGGGCAGCATGAAGTTAACTTCTCCCACCTGGTGGGGGCTTCAGTATCTGCAAAGCAGCTCAAAGATACTGTTACAGTGTGTGTATCCCTTGGGGGGAACCAGGACCCTGCCCCAGAGTTACACTATTGTTTCTCTTGACTGTTCCTCCCTTGTCTCTGTATCCCCTCCCTTCCCTAATTAGCATCTGTTTGAACTGCCCGTTGGCACTCAGGGAAGGTCTTGGAGGCTGAATGAAGCCCGGTTTCCTGTAATCAAGAAATGGGGGACACAGAAAGGCTTTTGTGCCCAGGAGCCCCACAGGGTCCTACTCGGTATGATCAAGGGGATGGCTTCCCCATCCTTAAAGATCCTTGCTTCTTTGCATGTCTTTAAAAACCACTGTGTTGCTGTGGAGGAAAGAGCTCTTACCTGCACCCAAGGCACCATTGACACAATTGAGAATGGACATTGTTTTCATTGGGTTTGTGCATAGTTCAGTAATTGCCTGTAGCTGGCTGGCTGTCGACCCCGAGGGGTGGGTTTCCTCCCCTGAAAGCCCTTGAGTTGCTATTTGTTACTTTCATCCAGTGTCACAGGTAAGCTCATGCTCCCACCTCATGCCACCCACCACCCATCAGCGAGAGGTGGAAGAGGCTTCCCCCAAGTCCTGTTTGCCTACTCTCGGGGTTTGTCCTGTTTGGGGTGCCACATTTTACAAGAAAAACCTCTGATCTGCCTAATTCCAACAGCTGAGTTTGTTCTCCTGGAAGATGAAGAAGTGGTTAAATTAGGAGGAGTTAGGATTAAATGACAGTTCATGGGAATTTGCTTTGTGAAGTCAGTGCTTTTTGCAGATGTTAGTATTTCCTCATAGAATGAACCTTTAACAGGTTCAGACTGTATTCTTGGAAACAGGTGAGCGGAAGAGCAAAGACTTATCAGAGTGAGTCAGAGGTAGCCCAGCCCAGCATTTTAGGTACCTGTGGCTTGTTTACTGTAAACCCCACTGTACTTGAGAACACAGGACTTGCCCACGGTTGTGTTACGTATGCAGTGAGTTCTCATCTTGTTTGTGTTCCACTTGATTTGCCAAGCCCCCTTTCCAGGTCTGGTTCTCCTTGTCATGTAGTGTCCTCTGCTGTTAGTTTCTAGTACATTCACCCTATCTAAAATACTCAGTATTAACAAAAAGAACTGAATGAGAAAATCATCAGTTTGCAGCTATTCTCGTAATAATTGGTTCAGGCAAGAATCTTCTAGATGCTAAAGCCACTGGTGAAGGTGTGTTGAGAGATCAGGACCTTGACCCAGTTTCACAGGACCGCTCCACACCCTGCTTAGTAATTTCAAAGGGAAAAAAGGTACCTTTGCAAGTGGAGGGATCTCGTGGGCATCCGCTTTAACCATGTGGTCACACTTAGCATCACCAGTAATAGGACAGGAACACACCTCGTGCCCCTGATGTGATGCTTGCATAATATGCCAACTTGACTCTGTTGAAGAGATCTTCAGGCAAACCCACTTGAGGGATTTCCTGCAGAACACCTGGTCTGGACTTTGCTGTGATGTGAATGTCATGAAACACACGGGGAAGGGGTGACGAGGCCAACAGACTGTCTTCTTTTTTAACATCTTTATTGGAGTATAATTGCTTCACAATGGTGTGTTAGTTTCTGCTGTATGACAAAGTGAATCAGCTATACGTATACATATATCCACATATCCCCTCCCTCTTGTGTCTCCCTCCCACCCTCCCTATCCCACCCCTCTAGGTGGTCACAAAGCACGGAGCTGATCTCCCTGTGCTATGCGGCTGCTCCCCACTAGCTATCTATTTTCCATTTGGTAGTATATATATGTCCATGTGACCCTCTCACTTCATCCCAGCTTACCCTTCCCCCTCCTCATGTCCTCAAGTCCATTCTCTGTCTGTGTCTATTCCTGCAACGGACTATTTTCGATTAAATGAGGGTAAAAAAGGACAAGAGCAAAATACAGTATATGATTCTTCATTCAAAAGTAGAATAGCTCTGAAGGAGATAATTGGCAGTTGGGGATACTTGAACATGGATTCCTTACTAGGTGCTGGTATTCCATCCATGTGGACTTGAATGGATGTGGTAGTGACAAAGTAGCTATGTAGGCAGTCTTAACAGATTCCTGCTGGAGTATTTGGGGGTGAAGGATGATGTCTGCAATGGCCATTTTCTCCAGCTTTTTTTTAGGGAAAATTTAAAGTATGCCAGAAAGGTTTTTTAAAAAGTAAATTCTTAATGTACAACAGTGTTGAAATTTGGTAGTGGCCATGTTTGTATAAACCTCAAAGCGCAAGTTTTAGATTGGTTGTGTACTATTTAGGAGTCTGCCTGGGGTCATGTGGCTTCTGTGCATGCTTGTTCCCAGGTCCTCTTTTAAGGCAGCCTCACCTAAGCAGCCTTTCTTTTAAGGCTCATTCCTGTTTTCCTTTTTTTCCAGATTACCACCCATAGTTCGAGGAGGGGCCATTGACAGATACTGGCCCACTGCAGATGGCCGCCTGGTTGAGTACGACATAGATGAAGTGGTATATGATGAAGACTCACCTTACCAGAACATTAAAATTTTACACTCAAAACAATTTGGAAATATTCTCATCCTCAGTGGGGATGTTAGTAAGTATTCCATCCCTACCCCAATCGCATGACAGAGTGACAATGTGTTAGATTGTGTTTTCCTGACAGATACCACCGTTGTGGATTTGTCCAGATTTGTCCATGGCCCTGCTGGGTTGTTTTTTTTTTTTTTTTTTTTTTTTTGAGATGAATATTTACATTGGATTAACCCTGTGGCTTGTCTGGGCTTTCATGTTTTATAGTAGAGCCATGAAAATTTTGTCTTGTTACTCTTTTTTCCTTAGTTTTCTTAGTGATTAGTATTTAGATTGTATTTCAAAAGAAAATGTAATTGCCTTTTTTTAAAAAAAATTTTTATTGAAGTATAGTTGATTTACAATGTTGTTAGTTTCAGGTGTACAGTAAAGTGATTCAGTTATACATATATATATAAATATATTTTTTCGTTATTTATATTCTCTCCCATTATAGGTTATTACAAGATATTGAGTAGAGTTCCCTGTGCTATACAGTAGGTCCTTGTTGGTTATCTATTTTATATTGCTTATTTTTTAAGAAGTCTTTTAGATGGGAAATTTCAAACCAAAGTAGACAAAACAGTACGATGAACCCACATATACTCACCATTGAGTGCCAACAATTATCAACTCCTGGCCAATCTTGTTTCCCCTGAACTCTGGTCTACTTTTCTCCCTCTCATATTCTTTTGAAGCAACTCTGCTTCATATTTCATCTGGAAACATGCAATTGCTTTTTAATTATCATATCAGAACAGGCTGAAGACTGAATTTTCTTCCTACTGACTAAAGTATATATGTATATAATCTATGTAGGGAACATTTTATGTTGGGTGTTAGATGAGTAGGGTTGATGAAAGTCCACAGTCCAAAAAAACCAAAAAACAACACCTCTGTATACTGCTGTTTTTAAAGATTGAAAATGAAAAATTCTGAATTTTGTAGATTCTAGCACTTTCTGGTATGATAAGTCAGGTGGTGTATGGCTCTGGTTAGAGTCACCATTTTGGATGTTTCTTCTCCCTAGATTTGGCGGAAAGTGATCTGGCGTATACCCGGGCCATCATGGGCAGCGGCAAAGAAGATTACACTGGCAAAGATGTACTGATTCTAGGAGGCGGAGATGGGGGCATATTATGTGAAATAGTCAAACTGAAACCAAAGATGGTCACTATGGTAGAGATATCCTTTGTTGTATAAGAGATCAAGTTAAGTGGGCTTTGTTTGTCTTCTTCCTCGTTTTTTGTCTTAAGACTCAAGTTAATGTTACGAGGTAAATTTGTTATAAAGACTACCTTGAACAAACATTTCCACTTAGTACCAGTACCTTTTTATATGGCCACCAACAAAGAAGCAGAGTTGAGAATTCAAGAGCAAGTAACCTTTGTACTGTGTCTACTGTTCAGCAGTTGCTGAAATGGCTTCTTCATTAGAAGAAAATTGAGTTCCTTTTGAGTGTCCTTGGTGCACAAATGAAGTCATTGTCTCATTTATCGTTTTTTAAACTTATGATACCCAAATTAGTGTTAAAAAAATGTTATGTTCATCTTAACCTTTTTAAAAAGTGTATTTCAGAATTCTTTGATACATCCAAATCCAGGGGAAATTTCTCCTTAACATATTTCGAACATTGACCAAATGGTGATTGACGGATGTAAGAAATACATGCGAAAAACATGTGGTGATGTCCTAGACAATCTTAAAGGAGACTGCTATCAGGTAATTATATTTACCAGATAATGTTTTTTATTATGTCAGTTGATAATATGTTGATCAGAAATGTGCCTTCTGAAAACAGCTTTAAGTACAATTGGTTAAGAAGATAAATAATCAAGATGATAGGTCATCTTGTAGGGGAGGAAAAATTTTCCCTCTACCCTTCTAGTACTTGCCTGAGACCCCCGTAATAAAAGAGTAACAAGAGGAAAAACAAGTTATTAAATGTTTTAAACTCATGTATTTATGGGAGATGCACAGAAAAGTGAGCAACTCAGAGGCTTAAATACGATCCTAATAGGGACAGAGGGACGTAGGTGTCTTAAGGGAGAGTAGATGACTTAGGAAAAATGAACAGGGCCCTTAGAAGAGTAGAAAAAGAGATAGTTTGTGACAGAGTTTGTCTGGGTGTGGTGTCAGCCTCGTCTGCTGTGATAAGAGGCCATCTTCCCTGGTTGAATTCCTCGGCGAGGGGATCTATGACAGTTGAATTCCTTTTGGAGGATCTGTCTTTAGGCAGATAAAGGGGAGTTCAGAGAAAGCCTCTCCCTACATTTGCTGTTTTTCAAGTGCCTACAGCTCAAAATGTTCAATATGCCAAAGCACCGTATTTTGAGGTAGCCTGTTCTGCTATCCTTTATTCTCTTTATGTGAGTTCTATATACATTTGTATTCAGGGAAGGTGTGTACATATAGTTTAAAAAAAAGAAAGAAAGAAATTGCTAACTCCAGATTCTTTGAATTTAATAACATTAATTCATTCTTGTATAAAAGATGCCCTGTACCTTTTTATGACCTGGCAACCACCACTTTTGACTTTTGTCTCTTTAGCCTGAGTCTCTCTGTGTCTGGGTCTTTGAGAAGGAATTCAGGTATTTAATTAGAGGGTGTAGACGATGTTTGATGTAGGAATAATTGCTTCTTGCTAAGCAAATAAATTCCTAAATTCTACTGTGCTTGTAAGTTGACCGATCATTATAGTTTGTAGGATACATTTTGTATTGTATTTTGAGGATTCATATGTTAGGTGCCCATACCTACATTATTTGGTAGAGCAAGATAACTAAGCAAATGCATATTTTTGTTTGACCAGAATCTTAAATGTGTACCTCTAGTTTTATAAACATATAGATGAATGCTTTCATTTGTTATGTAAATTACCTACACCTACCCATGTTCTCTAATATGTGTGTATCCAAATTTGATTTCATGGTACATATGTTAATTTTTTAAACAGAGAGAAATTATATCAATGTTAAAATGCAGTTGCGATAGTTTTATGGGCAAAAGGGAAAGAAAGTACATATTTTACTTACACTGTTGGAAAGTTTAAAAAGGGAGGGAGGATGCAGCAGTTCCAATCCTGGGTGTTTTATTTGAAGAAAAGGGTAACACTAATTCGAAAAGATACGTGCACCTCCATGTTTATTGCAGCATTATTTACAATAGCCAAGATATGGAAGCACCCTAACTGTCCATCAACAGATGAACGGATAAAGAAGATGTGGTGTATATATACACAATAGACTCCTACTCAGCCATAAAAAAAGAATGAAATCTTGACATTTGTGACAACATGGATGAACCTTGAGGGTATTATTTCCACTTAGCATAAAGTCAGATGGAGAAAGAAAAATACTGTAAAAATACTGATTTCACTCATGTGGAATATAAAAAAAATTTGAATAAAGGAACAAACCAAACCAAATAAAAATACATAGATACAGAGAACAGAGTAGTGCTTCCCAGAGGGGAAGGGGTAAGGGAGAGTGAAATGGATAAAGGGGATCAAACTGTATGGTAATGGATGGAAACTATGCTTTTGGCAGTGAGCATACTGTAGTATACACGGAAGTCAAAATATATAATGCTGTACACATGAAAAAGAAGAGGGGGAATTTAGGTTCTTCAGAGCATGACAGACTTTTCACAATGAGCTAAAAATTACCATTGTTTGCAAATGTTTGCATTGTTAGCCAGACCCTCTGCCTAAAGTGTTAATCCTCACATCTGTATCAAGCGGCTACTGTTTCTATTTTGTAGATGAAGACAGTAAGTTTAGAGAGTTTAAAGGGCAATTTATAGGGTAACTTTAGAGGAATGTTTCAAATTCATGTCTCCCTGGTGGCTCCTTAGGTTGACTTATGGCTTAAGAAAAAAATATAACAAGAACCGCAAACCTAGACCTTCAGTACTGTGGAGTTCCCTTTCGGGAACAGAACAGCCACCAGGGGGAGTCTGAAAAATTCTTCTGAGGCTGAGAGTTTTCCTGGAGCTCTAAAGGGGTGGGGGTTCCTGGTCTATGGGACAGCAGTACGCAAGCCCCTTAGCCATTAAAATACTACCATTAAAAAAATACCAGGTCCTTGCAACTGTTTATCATTTATAAAACATAATTAATGTTATCCTTTTTGAGAAAATAGATTTACAAGCAGTAAATCTAGCAGTTTAAAGAATTTTCAATTATGTTCAAAAAAAATTTAGTTAAGTATAAAGATATGAATCTTAAATCTGTTATCAACACAATCCCTAAATCTATTATCAACACAATCCATTATAAAAATAATAAAATAATTTGGTATTAACAGGTGACAAACCATTTGAGAATATTTAGCAGTCTTAATAAAAACTTGGTAAGAAAATTGCAAGAGAAGGGAAACTACCTAGACATAGTAGAAACGATCAGAAATGTAAAGATACTGTATTAAATGGCAAAATACATAAGCGGTTTCCACTAAAACTAGGAACTAGAAGAGGATGCTCTGTTTAAGCTTGTTTTTGAGTCCTTAATGCAGTAAGGTAGGAAAATGAAAACATTATAAACATAGACAGAATCACATTACTTGCAGAATATATGAATGCTCACAAAATACAGAAAACTCATCTAGAAAACAAGTTGAATTCATGAGAATTTGGTGTAGTGATAGGAGAAAGGCAGACTAAAACTTTTTTCCTTATTCTAAATGCAAAAGTTTGAATGGAAATTGAGTGTGGGCCAGAAATCCTTTTCAAAATAATGACCAGTTAATACTAGGAATAAATTTAACAAGAATGATTTTGAGACTGATAGAATTATGTTAAGATCTTATTGAAAGACAAGCAACTGAAGTGTGAATATGTGGAGAGACAAGTTATTTCTTAGATGAAAAAGTACCATAATCCCCAAGGGGGTTTTTAGAATTAGACCAAATGATTTTGAAGTTCTCTTGAAACCATAATTATCTAAGACTAGCCAAGAAAAAATTTAAAAATGATCACAGTGAAGGGAGATTTGCCCTCTTATTAATTTACTGTGAAGTACAGTAAGCAAATAGGAAGTATGATGATGACAAATATAGAAGTATGGCACAGAGTTGCCCACACCTTGGTGTATGTGTAGACACAAAGCTAATATATGGACTAAGGTGTTTTCAGTTTGGGAAAAGATTTAGTTGATTTAGTAAATGTTGACATAATGGGCTGTCCGTCTGCATGAGAACAAAATTAACCCTAGAAGCCATAGAAAAAATAATTTCAGATGACTTACGCTCTAGATACTAAAACTAATACATTTAGAGAAATTTAGAGTATCTAACCTTGGAGTTGGGAAACCTCATAATGAAAGACAAGAAACCAGTAACTAATAACATCATACTATATAAACAAAGCCAAAAGTCTGAAAATAATGGTAACAAACATGATAGGGAGTTAATCCCTTTAATAATACAAAGAGCCCCTACTAAAATTTTAAAATATTAACTAAAGGTGTAAAGGATATGAACTGGTGTTGTAGACCCCAAGTTCGAGTGCCCAGTGCACAGTGAGGCCAAACCAACTGAAATGGAATTTGGAGCAAAGTTTATTGCAAAGGGCAAGCAAAGAACAGGCAGCTCATGTTATAAAGACCCGGACTCCCTGGTGGTGTCTAGGGAAGTGGTTTTACGGGCAAAATTTGGGGGAAGGGCTGCAGGGTGTGTGACCTTCCTCTGATTGGTTGATGGTAACAGGGTGGTGGTCCAGAAATCTCAATCATCAGCCATCTTGTTTCAACCAGGCTGGGTCCATGTGCTTGTGCACAGCCTGAAGTTATTGTCCTCTGCCTGGGTGGTGGCTTTAGTTCCTGGTTAAGAGCTCAGTTATGTATCAGATTGTTATCTATAGGGACACAGAAAGACTTGTACCTGGGAGGGGCCTGCGGTGCCCCACTCACTTTAAATTCCCCCTTTTCTTTGATACTCCTCAGTCTTGATGGGAACAGGTGTGGGATAAGAAAGGGAATAAACTTTTGGATAAAGAGGTTAATCATAAACTCCGCCTAGGGAGTCCACTTTTGGGGGCTGGGGAGATGACTCAGTTTTAATCCCCCACCCCTGTTTCAACCTTCTCCAGATCTTTGAGGGAATGGGGTGATGCCCTGTCTGGCTACTTCCTGCTAAAATGGGGCATAGTCCTGCCTCACCGTGGGGAATGGACACTGAGTTGGAAATACTCCCAAGTTCCAAGTCTTGAATCAGAGTCTTGTATGATTAAGATCTCAGTTCCTGGGACTTCCCTGGTGGTCCAGTGGTTAAGACTTTGCCTTCCAATGCAGGGGGGTAGAGGTTCGATCCCTGGTCTGGGAGCTAGGATCCCACATGCCTCATGGCCTAAAAAACAAAACATAAAACAGAAGCAATATTGTAACAAATTCAATAAAGACTTTAAAAATGGTCCACATCAAAAAAAATCTTTGGAAAAAAAAAGATCTCAGTTCTTTAGTCCACTGTTTTGGTGTGCCAGATCTAGTTAGGAGTAGTAGTGACAACCCAAACAGACTTTGGAAAATAGATATCATTCCCTGAGAAATTCAGGAGAATGAGCCTGAAAACCAATCTGGACCTGGCACTTAGATAAAATTAGATTAACTGGTTACAAGTCTCCCCCTAAGTAGGTTATAACTTTTGATGTGATATTAACATACATGAAAGGAGCTATTGGCCATTACATGTCTCCTTTTTCTGCTAATGTATGATCTAAAGCAATTTTGTTGTCTAAAAAATTTAATAGTTACAAGAGGAGACCTTGAGATAAGGTTGCAGCTGCCAGCGGGCGCTCCTTTGATAATGGCTGGTGGTATCCCAGAGTGATACAGTTCAGAAAATTCAAGGTCTAAACAAGACAGATGTGTCTAAAATCATGTCCTCAAAGGCCACCTAGTTCTACCTTGGATGTCTGAACCACAGCTCTTCCATTTTGACTTGACAAATTCATTCCCCTCCTCAATGGCCAAAGCATATGTACCATATGACCAGGCCACTCTGGTCAGTAAAGTTTAAGTTAAACCTTGTAGAAGCCAGAATGACTCCCCCATACTTCCATATGTGAAGATTTTTCTATCATTTCCCCTTTTGATTGCAAATCTTTCAGTAGACCAAAGTACTTGTCCCTCGATGTCAGGGTGGTTGCTGCCTCCCCCTGGGTCCCTCATGTTCCTCTGTGCTAGGCCTCCTTTTTGTTTATATAAATTTGCCTAGGTATCTACTTTGGGGGAAAACTAATCAGATACTGTCAGCAGGCTCAGAGGTATGCTAATGGGGAAACATTTCATAGGCTACACATTTTGTTAAATTATACCGAATTGTAACACAAGCAGTGTGTATGTGCTTTTAGCAGTAGACTTAAAGCTAGCAATGATATATGTCATGTATGAGTAGTTATACCCTGACAACTTCACTAGAAAGTTTTCTTTCTATCCTGAACATTGGGGGCAACAATATGGTTAACACAGTAGCTTTCAATTTTGATAGGGCCTTGTCACACACAGGTCATGGGACATCTGATCTTCATCTCAAGATAGATTGCTGTTATAAGCTTCAGAAACAAACTCAGTGTCTTTAATAATTCGATTAAACTTTACAACTATATAACAAGGAGCTATCTGGGAAGTAAGTCTTAGGCAATAAATACAGACCCCAACAGAACTAGAATTTAATATCTATTGAAACAATCTTTCTCCAAAATTACCCTCATTTTTTACCAAATATTTTAGCCAAATTATTAAAGTCAGACTTTCACAAACTTGGTCTGATTATTTACATACGTGTAATTGATCCTTTAAATTGGCTGTGCTGGAACTTTTCATAAGGAATCCCAGACTGAATTTTTAAAAGGCCCCCTCAGGGCCAGGAAAGCTATGCCACGGGCTTGCCACGGATTCTGCCTGCCATGTCTGTAGATCTGGGTGAATTCCTCTCTTCTAGAGGTCTCCAAAACATCTTGAGACTCCTGCGCTTGTCAGGTAGTGACCTTTCTTGTTCACCTTGATAAGGTTGCTGGGAAATCTGAGTTGCCAATTTTTGGAGGGCTCAGGTAGGAAAAAAAAATCATTGTTTCATTGCTGTAAGTCATAATTAGCTTGAGGGGAAGTGTTTCCTTATATCTGGAAAACACAGATCAAAACCAGTAGTATTTTAGACAAAAACCATAAAAATTATAACCATATTCACCAGTTCACTCAGTAATCCTTTTTGTTAACAGTGTTTATGAAGCCACCAGGTTTTTCTGTTAGGATTCTGTAATTGCTTATCCAGTTCATCGATATGATCTGAAATTTATGAAACTTGGACACGTCAAAAAGTCCTTTCTATGAATCTTCATGAAGATGAAGCACTTTTGCAAAAACAGTAAAACAGTAACTGTCTGAGTGACAAGACTTAAAAGGTACAGTTAAACACCTGATCCCAATGTAATTGACAAAAAACTTGGTTATAATAACTAGAATTATGAGTAACATTTTATCAGGACACACCAGACTTTGAGAAATTCCATATGGTTAAAAAAAATTTATTGGAGTATAGTTGATTTATAATGTTGTGTTTCATATAATTTTAAGAATATAAAAACATTTGCCCATACCGTATAACCTGATAAGGCTTAACATTCATTTGACAATGCTTCCCATGTAATTTAACATACTGAAGTATCCTAGTTCATTTAATCTCTGAGATGCCTTAGGGTTCTTCTGAAGCATCCTAAAGTTAGCTGGAGGTCAAAACTTCGAAACTCTAACTTCGGTTAGAGTTTGGTATTTGGGACGTTTGTCAAACATATTAAAAAGTTTCAAAACACCTGGTCAAATAAGATCATAGGTCATTGTGAAACAATACCCATTCACCTAACCAAAATGACAATAAAAGATCTCAAAGGCAAATATAGAAAGTTACAGTCAGATCCCTCAGAAAGGCAAAAAAACTCACAATCTGTTATTGAAAGCAGCTTAGCATTCTAAGAAAACTTTGTTTTGCCAGCAGAGAGAGAAAACCAAAAAACCAAACTCCAGTCTTGCATCAGCCCATTCTTGATAACAAAATTTATTTACTTAAATTTAATCCAATCTTAGCCAATCCTGATCATGTACAAAACTTTTCTAAGTGTTTCTTTTTCACAAACGTTCTAAAACTTTCTGTACCCATGTTATTTTGTCCTTTATTTTCTTTTCTATTCAGAAACAACCAGCTCTCGGACAAAATTACCTTTTTCCCTTTAACAAAACACACTTCCATTCTTCATACCTTCTTTTACTGTAAACACATCCTACTTTCCTTGTATGTTGAAATATTTCCCTTATTTTTTAAACATTTGAAAAGAAAGTTTCACCTAGAAAACTTACCTAATTTACATTTAATTTACTCAAATGTCTCATCAAGTTGTTTTTCTTGTTGACAAATTTTATAACAATATGAACTTACTGACTTGCAGTAACCCTAGATGCCATAAAAGTATTATACTTAATACTGATGACTCTAAAGACGTGTATATTAAACCAACATGCTTAAGCTAGATTTAATACCAAATATCAATTTAATAATATTTCCCAGATCACATGAACCTGAAATTTACTCTAACTAGTTTTTTATATTTCTGAGAATTTAAATAAGCACATAATTTCTTTTAGGTCAGTTAAATGGAACTGATCCACAAACCAATCTTGGCAATGCCATTTGGAGATAGACACATATTTATAATGTACACATAGACATACATATGCCTATATAGACACAGATGTAAAAGTTTTCCTGTTTGCGTTAAAAAGCCCCCTTCCCTGTCCCTGTCGTCCCCCCCGCCTCCACCCCGGTCTCGGATCACAGACGATTAAAGTTTCTGAGAGCCCAGGTAGATCATTTTCATCTCGAAGGTAGTAGCTAACCTCTACTAACTGCACACACAGAAACCAGTTTTGGAATGTCAAAAGAGCCCCATCTTAGCCATTTTCAGGGTGCGATTTCCTTCAGTTTTAAAGTAGCCATTTCGGTTTAAAGCAATAACAGTAATAGACAGTAATACATATCACTTACGCACATTCACATGCTTCCCTTCCCAGATGAACTTGAATCAGCGTTCAGGTCACCATGACTCCCTTAATGAGGGTTAAAACCAGGAAGAGAGAACAGGATTGGGACTCGTGTACCGAGACACTCCTGCCCACACCCAAAATAAAAGCCAAACCAGTTCCAAAAGGCTCACTTAGATACAACATAGCATAAAAGCCTATACATAAGGAATTTCACCTCATTTCACTTCCCTTTTATAAAACAGTTCTAGTTGAAAGATGCTGTTATAATTTAGAGGGCCATTGTTGTCCAGATCCCAAGGCATACTGAGGCCAGGCAGTGTTAGGATGAAATATCATTTTCTTTCATTCATGGGAGCAAAGCTGATCTCCCAGTTCTGCAAAATGTACTCTAGGGGACTACAGGATGGTGCAGAGCTGTGGTCATCCACAGTTATTCATGGCTGGTGGTGTCAAATACCAAGCAAAGAGCAAACCAGTGCAATGCAGAGCAATCTCTCAGGGTCACAGTTCCCTAGCCCCAGAAAGGGAGATAGCCAACCAATGCCCTATCAGAGGTGAAGCCAAATGACCAAGCCTAGTCCCTTTATCTTAGGGAACTGTGTCAAGCTCGATTTCTCACTTGTTACATATGATTTTTTTTTTTTTTACATGAACATGTTTTTTGTAACTAGAAGGGAAGATTTCTTTGCTGTAGGCAAAGCCAGTGCAATAGGGAAGAATAACCCTGGTGTCAGTGTGAGCTCCATTACCAGAGATATCTCAACCAGCCAATGCAAGTACTGACTGATACACAGATATAAAAAACAAATACGGTCGCATAGACAAGAGATCAGATGAGGTATAGTTCAAAATTGCTTTCCCACTCCCTGATGGAGGCCTCCAAACAGATTCGTCTGACTCCCAAAAGAGAATCAGATTGACTCACAATGAGCCCAGAGTGGCTCACTTCCTGAAAGGGAATGAACCTAGACGGAGCCGGTAGAATTCCTAGCTCACGCATGCTGGAGAGACTCACCCCAAACCGATACCTAAGGTGGGCCGTAGGTTAGAATGTTTCTTGGTTCTAAACAGTCCTGTGCCGAAAGGGCTGGCATCTGGCATCGCCAGGGAGAGTCCCTCCAAGTTCCTCTGAGTGAAATGAGCTCTGGTGGCTGTTGGGGACTCAGGGACACAGGCTCTTGGCTGGCTCATCAAAACTGGTGAAACCAAATTCGTGTGCCTGATACACAGTGAGGCCGAACAAACTGAAACTTCAGCGTTTGGAGCAAAGAAAGGTTTATTGCAAGGGCCAAGCAAGGACAGGCAGCTCAAGCTCTAATGGGTTTTCAGGGAAGAGTTATTTATTTATTTATTTATTTATTTATGGCTGTGTTGGGTCTTCGTTTCTGTGCGAGGGCTTTCTCTAGTTGCGGCGAGCGGGGGCCACTCTTCATCGCGGTGCGCGGGCCTCTCACTATCGCGGCCTCTCTTGTTGCGGAGCACAGGCTCCAGACGCGCAGGCTCAGTAGTTGTGGCTCACGGGCCTAGTTGCTCCGCGGCATGTGGGATCTTCCCAGACCAGGGCTTGAACCCGTGTCCCCTGCATTGGCAGGTAGACTCTCAACCACTGCGCCACCAGGGAAGCCCCTCAGGGAAGAGTTTTTTAAGGCAAATTTGAGGGGAGGGCTGCAGGGTGTGTAGTTTTCTTCTGATTGGTTGGTGGTGAGGTAACCCGGTGGGTGGTGGTACTGGATTCTCAGTCATCAGTCTTCTGGTTCCATCCAGTCTGGGGTCCATGTGCTTGTGCTCAGCCTGAAGTTACCAGCCTCCACGTGGGTGGGGGCCTTAGTTCGTCTCGAAGATCCCAGAGTTATGTATCAGATTGTTAGGTGTAGGGATACAGAAAGGTTTTGTACTCGGGAGGGCCCGCAGGGCCCTGCTCAGTTTCAACACCCCCCCACCCCCACCTTTTTGGATACTCCTCAGACTTGAGGGGAACAGGTGTGGGACAAGAAAGGGAATAAAGTTTTGGATAGAGAGGTTAATCATAAAATTGGCAGAGGATTTCGGCTTTAGGGAGACTCGCTTTCATTGGTACTTTTCAGAAGACGAAAGTCAAATAGCCTGCAAACTTATGACAGGCTGCTTACCCCTATTGGTGGCGTGAAGTTCTTGTGAAAAGTTAGCAAGCGACTCGACAAAATAAAACAACAGGGACAACATCCAGTACTGGGAAGGCTGCAAGGACACAGGTGCTTTTTGGAGCAAGAATTGCCTTCAGAATTAAAAATTAAAGTACACATGCCTTTTGTTCTGGCAACCCAGTGTTTGGGCATCCAGGCAACAGTCATCTATACAGGAGGTTTGTTATGGCTGTGTTTGTAGAGACCAAGACTTGAAGATGGTAAGAATATATAGCATTTTTAGTGGTAGGTTACATTTTTAAAAAAACATTACCTGGAATGGTGTTAGGTGAAAGTTGCCAAGTTCAGAACGATGTGTGTAATCCTAGTTATACAAACGAGAACAAGCATTTGTGTTTATGTGCGGGTGAATGTGCACAAGACTTCATCTGAGCACAAGGGAAAACTGAGCATATCAAACAAGACTGATATGTAGTTGGAGGCAGCTGAGGTGTTAGTGCCTTCTAGATCTTTGCGTGGTTGCACTTGATGCATTAAATGAAACAAGTTATGTAACAACTGGACAGGAAGATCCAGTTTCTTCAAGAATTGTGGTTTTGAGGATATGTGTAAGAACATTTATAGGAAAAGATCTGGAATAGTTTATCTTAGGGAATTGCGGCAAGCTCGATTTCTGACTTGTTACATGTCATTTTTTTTTTTTTTTTTTTTTTAACACGAACATGTTTTTTGTAAGTAGAAAAATGAAAAGACAAGGAGAATAACCCCTTTCTTGTTCAGGAATTTGCCTACAGCTAGGTGGGTCCCTAAGCACATAGTTTCAATACTCCAAAGATACGGCAAACCCCAAACTTATTTCCTGTATTTACTGTAAAGGGTCTGTATGAGAATTCCAGCTCCTACCTGCTATACTCTGCTTGTTAATAACTGTGATTGTGAGAGCTGGCATTTATCACATGGCTTTATTACCATCAGTACTTGAGGTATTAGAGGTAAGATGCAAAAAATAAATCAATAGACAACAAAGTCATTCAGTGCTTAGTACAAAAGAAAAACTAAAAGTAGAAGAAAATACATGTAGTAGGAGAGGCAGTATAGATTAGAGTTAAAAGTGTGAACTTGGTTTTCAGATCTAGGTGTGCTTCTTGGGTCCGTTTCTTATTGGGTGCCTTTGAGCAGGCTTTGTGACCTCTCTCATTTGTGTCTCTATTTGTAAAATGGGGATGGTAATAGTACCTGCGAGGAGTTGTAAAGCATGCAGTAGTAGGTCCTGAATTTTAGCTCTTAGCAGGTATGGGTGGAAGTCATTTTTGCTTGTGCGGCAGGGTGCTGTGGCCCTCAGCCCCCGCATGCGTCTCCCCTTTCCTTCTACAAGTGTTTAACTACTTCCATATGTGTTGGCTCACCCGCATCTATTCCTGTTCTCTCTGGAAGGTTCTAATAGAAGACTGTATTCCAGTACTGAAGAGGTACGCCAAAGAAGGGAGAGAGTTTGATTATGTGATTAATGATTTGACAGCTGTTCCAATCTCCACATCTCCGGAAGAAGGTAGATTCTGTTTTTTCTTTTTAACCAAGATAATGTTCATGGAAATGTTTTTCTTGGCACCATGTGAGAATGAAAGGATCTTAAGAGATTGTCTAGTGAAGTTCCTTCATTTATTAAAGGTAGTTAAACGGAGGCCAGAGGTGGACAGATGGCTAGATTTGGCTTTGGTCAAATCCTGTTTTGCCATTAAATGAGCAAAATTAATTCAGTTGTTTGAAATAAGCATGAAATAAAATAACTCATAATCATACCATTGAGACATTAGCTTGTTGGATAACTTATTTTTACATACTGTGATTTTTTTAACCTGTACTGGGACAATATGGTGACCTTTCTAAGCAACACCAGAGACAGTTCCCCTTCTCAGACCACAACTCGAAATCACTGCTAGCTTAGGATTTCAGTGTTCATGTTTCTTCTATTACCTTGTCTTCCTGCTGAGTTTCCAGACTCGGATCACCACCTGATGACCCTCGCTGACCCTCACCCTTGCAGTTTCTCTCTTGAGATGTTGCTGCTTTCCCCCTTACTTAAAGCTGTTGTCTTTCAGATTTCAACCACTGCCTTTGTGTCAAATCTTTATGGGTATGGTGAGAACACTGCTACGTACGTGCACATTTGCTTTTGATCTTGCTTGTGTATGCGTGAATGTGCACATGTGTCCAAGACACAAAATATGTGACAGTATGCTGTCATTCATGAATAAGCCCTCAAATATTGGGTCTTAAGAAGCTCATGGCTATTTCTTTTTTTTATTTTTTGTATTGCTGATATTAATGTGAATGTTTGACTTTAGATGTTGTTTCTGATGTATGTAAACTCATATTTATAAAACTTAATTTTTTTTTTTTACATCCAGATTCCACATGGGAGTTTCTCAGACTGATTCTTGACCTCTCAATGAAAGTATTGAAACAGAATGGGAAATATTTTACACAGGTATAGACTTAAAACTTAAGTGTTTTTTCCCCAGAACTCTCAAATTTTATGTTTTGTGCTTCACACAGCCAGAATACTTAAGGAGACATTGACATAAAGACTAATGGTAGCACTAACTATTTAGTTACTTGTAAAATTAAGACTAAATGAAGGTTAAAAGGGAGTGCGTATAGTATGTAATGGCTGTATGCTCTGACGATGTAGGGATAGTACAACTACTAAAAATAGTGGTGAGTGGGGGAGACTGGGACAAGTATATGCAAAAATCTTTTGTGTATTTTCAGTAATCATGTTGGTGGTGATGGTATTAGTACTGTTATTCTGAGGTTGTTATATTTGTAATGTGGCATAAAGCAATTGAGCAATTATGCAATATTTTAATTCTGTCACCCCCAACATTGTCAATATGGAAGGAAGTAGTTGAAGATGTAATAGAGAAGTGGATAAATAAAGCCGTATTGTACTGAAAAAAATTTCAAGGACAGACCAGTATAATTGGATTATGTTCTCAAGCAGTAAGTTTGTAAATAGCTGGCCTGTCATTTTTAGAGAATTAATGAGTTCTGTTGTGTCCTGTTACCACAACCTTCCGATTTATTAAACTCGGACTTTGGCTGTAGTATGAGCCGCTGCCACCAGATGGAGACACAGACTGTGATTTCCCCCCCCATTCCCAAACTCTAGGACCAGGGGTCCCCAACTCCTGGGCCAAGGGCCGGTATCGGCCCGTGGCCTGTTAGGAACCGGGCTGCACAGCAGGAGGGGAGTGGCAAGTGAGCCAGCGAATCTTCGTCTGCCGCTCCCAGTTGCTCGCATTACCGCCTGAACCATCCCCCCCACCCTTCCGTGGAAAAATTGTCTTCCACAAGACCGGTCCCTGGTGCCAAAAAGGTTGGGGACCGCTGCTCTAGGAAATTCTTAGTGGAGAAGCCATCAGCATAATTTCATAAACTGCTTTGGCTTGGCTGTAGTATGAGTTGCTGCCACTAGATGGAGACACAGACCGTGGTTTTTCCCCTCATCCTCTAGGAGATTCTTAGTGGAAAAGCCATCAACCTAATTTCATAAACTGCTCTGGCTGTAGTATGAGCTGCTGCCACCAGGTGGAAGCAAATTGTATTTTCCTCATTTTCTAGAGGATTCTTAATTTTAAAAGGTCTGAAGTTAGTATTTCTTGATATGTAAAAAATACATATAATATATAACCTACTAAAGTCCTTAACACTTCGAAAATGACAGCAAAAGCAGCTAATTGATGATCCGTCTTTTTACTTGGTACAAAAATCCCTTGATTCGTAAGCAGAAGATAAACAGTATTGTACTCTGGTCCCTGTAATTAATTCTTCAGCATTTTCAGGAGAATTCCACCTCCCCCCCAACTTTTTTAAAGCATTATTATAGTTAAATGTCAAGAACTACTAGAAAGGTCCTAACTTTATTCTCCCGAGGAGGCATTTTTAAGCAGACCCCAGACAGTTTACGGGATCTGAGATTCATAGTGCCGAAAACAGCTTGGCAACTTAAGAGACACCTTGAATTAGTTTCCGTCCCATCCTGTTTTCTTCCTCCTCCCCCTGCACGGGTAATTAATCCTGGACCTTGCACTTGGTGAAAGTGTTGGCAAGCTTCAAGGGAACAGACAACTGTCTACGAATGGACTTTTTTTTACCCCGATCCTTAAGAATGATTTTTAAAACACATTCTAGAATTGACTTTTTAAAAGCCAGGGGTCCAGGGGTCCGTAAACCACGGGCCAGATCTCATCTACTGCTAGTTTTTGCAGTTTTCTTGGCACACAGTCATGCCCATTCATTATAGAGCGTCCATGGCTGCTTTTGCTACAGCGGCAGCTTTGGAGCACTTTTGGTGAAAACTATATATATGATCTGCAAAGCCTAAAATATTTTCTGTCTGGCCCTTTACAGGAACCCTGTAAAGGGTTCTGACCCCTGCTTTACAGGAACTCTACAATGAAACCTGCTCAAACCAAGTGGTCTTATTCTTATAAAAGCAACCCAAATTCAGTGAGTTGGATATTTCTCAAGCAGAGCATATATTGATAGAATTTGGTTCTTTTTATGTTTCTGCAAATAGAAGTCTCATGGAGCTTAAGTTGGGGAGAATGTGAGGCTCTGGCATCTTTAATCAAAAGTGGCTGAAAACAATTTGGATCTACTGCAAACCAGTCAGTTTGAGTAGAGAATAGGTACAGTTAGGAAGAAAGCGCGACTGTTTTCTTTTGTTGTATTTACCTGGTAGACTGCTTTCTTGGGGAACTGCTTTCTCAGTATGGACAACTAATAGAAAGGCTTACTTGACAGATCATCCCCGCCCATTCCTAAATACTAATGATTCAGGCTTTGATAACCTGGCCTTTGCCAACCAACTTTTACTAAAAATCACCTTAAATACTCAAGGCTGTGCTGGTTTCTAACAATTGTCCAAAAGATGTATTAGGACATGCTTCCCACCCCCACATTCATTATAGTTGGAAACTCAAGGCGATCTCTCTTTATGATGCCCGGGAATCCCACAGTATGTTGGGTGCTTGAATGTGTCATATGGACCAAGGGGGCGTAGGCCTTTGAAGAAGCAGTAGTCAAGAGCTGCAGTGTGGTTTGACTCAGTAGGTACTGATGTCATTCCCACAGTGTAATACTTTCTTCAACT
Source organism: Eschrichtius robustus (assembly GCF_028021215.1). Taxonomy (NCBI): domain Eukaryota; kingdom Metazoa; phylum Chordata; class Mammalia; order Artiodactyla; family Eschrichtiidae; genus Eschrichtius; species Eschrichtius robustus. Next base: position 19,245,638 of record NC_090845.1, read on the forward strand.
ACCACGTGGTATGCTCAGGAGATACCTTTAATTCACACCCACCCCCCTTCCCTGAGCCTGTAGCTTAGAAATGGAGTAAGGTTAAAGATGGGACAAAAATGTCGTTTGGCTTGTTAACTTGGTGACTGACAAAAGCTAAATGTTCCTGCCTAAAACTGCTTGCATCACAATGGCAAGTTCATGATGTCACTAGTGTCACTGTGGCTGGTTGAAGACAGCCTTGTCTGTGGGCCACAAAGCTGGGGAAGGCGTCCTGGAATGTGTGGGGATCCATCGATCCACCTCTGGCAGGCCAGGGGAATTTGAATCCAGGGGAGAATTGCTTTTGTGGGACTAGGAGGCAGGTTCCCCGCCCCCCCCATTAAAAAAAAAAACTGTAGGTTATTTCAAAGTACAGAAATATGTGTGTGACATTCATATTGGTTATGATACAAAGATATTAACTCCCCCGTCCCCCCGTAGTCGTGGATGTTACCAGTACGCTTGACTCGTCTGCATTCCTCCCTAATCCCCTCCCACCTTCTGGAAGTGTAACCCATTTTTAGTGTGATTTTTTTGTTTCAGTTACTCTTGTGCTTTCTTTATAGATGTTTTACACACGTGTGATCTCCTAAATCATCATATTGTTTTTGCTTGCTTTTGAACTAGATAAAAATGGTGTCATTAAGGAGGTATTCTTCCAGACTTCTTTTTTAGTTGCGGCATGTGGGATCTTTTCAGTTGCGGCATGCGAACTCTTAGTTGCGGCATGCATGTGGGATCATGTTCTCTGACCAGGGATCGAACCCGGGCCCCCTGCTTTGGGAGCGCGGAGTCTTAGCCACTGGACCACCAGGGAAGTCCAGACCTTTTTATGTTACAGAAATCACACAAGCTGTTTAAAAGATAACAAACAGAACTAAAATCTATAAAGTAATAAAGCAAGTGTCACCTACAGCTAACATGAGGCAAGGAGAAACTTCTTAATTCTTTGCTATTAGATTGTTATTATGCATCCCCCATGTGTCTTAAGAAAAGAACAGTGTAGTTCCATTTAAATATATAGAAAAGTGAAATGTATCACATTACTTTTTTGGGGTAGGTATCTGTGGGTTTTTTTTTTTCTTTTTTAAACTGCTTTTTGACAATTTTGGGGAAGCATATTTATGCTTTATTTATGTTTCAATTTTGAAACTATCCTATTTCTTTACCACATTCTTTGTAAGGAGGACTTCCCATATACCCTGTATAAAGAGAGAGCGTGGTGTCATTTTTAAGATGGCAAGGAAAACCTTGAACTGTGAACCTTGCTGGCATTTCCATTCTATAGCTTCCCCGGTAGTGAGGTGTTCTAAAAACAACCGGGCAGTGTTTTCTATTTGTGAATCTTAAATTACACTTGTGGTGTTTATATACTCTCATGGTGAACTTGATGTTGAAACCAAATTATATGCTGGCCAAGGGCACTTTGGCCAGTTCCCACTGCAGGACCCTAGATGATGGGTTACTAAACAGGCTGGCACTGACAGATGACGATGTGCTGAGCGAATGTGCTAGGTTAAAACCGCCCGGGCCAGCCCTTGGAATAGTTCTGTCTACCCACTTGCCCGTGACTGACTGGTTCTTTGGTTTTTTTTTTAATTTTTTTTTTATTTTTTTTTATTTTTAAAAGATTTATAACTTTAAGTGTTTTCACAACTTTTATCATTTAAGCCTCGTAATAACTTCACACAAATGTTTTTACATAGTTCTAAAGAAAGAGGTTCAGTTGGTTCTTTGGTTTTGAAAGCCATCCTCAGGAATGCTTATATCACAGGCTGCTTTATTTGTGAATAATTTTCATCTTACATTATACTTGGCTATTTTGAGGCAGATTGATAGCAAAGTTCTTATGAAGGAATGTGATCAGCGCATATATTCAGTTGTCTTCCAAATGTTAAGAACTTCAGAGGTTGGGACTTCCCTGGCGGCACAGTGGTTAAAACTACACGCTCCCAATGCAGGGGGCCCGGGTTTGATCCTTGGTCGGGGAACTAGATCCCACACGCATGCCGCAACTAAGAGTTCTCATGCTGCAACTAAGGAGCCTGTGAGCTGCAACTAAGGAGCCAGCAAACCGCAACTAAGGAGCCCTCGAGCCACAACTAAGGAGCCCACCAGCCACAACTAAAGAGTACATGTGCTGCAACTAAGGTGCTGGTGAGCTGCAACTAAGGAGCCTGCTGGCCACAACTAAGGAGTACATGTACCGCAACTAAGGAGCACGCCTGCCACAACCAAGACCTGCGCAACCAAATAAAATAAATAAATAAATATAAGAATTTTAGAGGTTAAGAGGAAATAGTTGGTATTAAATACCCATCTTGTTTTCTAAATCCATTATGAAAAGCTCTTGGGGGAAATTGTGCTCGAATGATAAACCCTACCCCAGATCTACTGAATGAAAATCTGCATTTTAATAAGTCCCCCTATGATTCATACATACATACATTAAAGATTGAGAATCACTGCTCTAGAATTAGGCAGGTACTGTATCCATTCAGCAGCTCTCCTATGTCTTGGCCAGCATCTCTGATTCCCTTCACCTTTTTTTTTTTTTTAAATGGTCATAGAGTGGCTGCTGCAGCTCCACATATCCCGTCTAAGTTGGAGGCTGGAAGAAAGTTGAAGGAGCCGGATCACTGTATTTATCCTTGATTGTCCAGAATCAAATATCACTTATATGTGGAATCTAAGAAATAATACAAATGAATCTATATATAAAACAGAAACAGACTCACAGACATAGAAAACAAACTTATAGTTACCAAAGGGGAAAGGGGAGGAGGAGGGATAAATTAGGAGTTTGGGATTAATAGATACAAACTACTATATATAAAATAGATAAACAACAAGGACCTACTGTATAGCACAGAGAGCTATACTCAATATCTTGTAATAACCTATAATGGAAAGTAACCTGAAAAGATAAATATATATTATATATAATATATATAGTATATATAACTGAATCACTTTGCTGTACAGCTGAAACTAACATAATACTGTAAATCAACTATACTTCAACAATTAAAAAAAAGAACACATTTCAAAAAATAAATCTTTCCCAGCAGACTTCCACTATATTTCATTGAGCACTCCTACCTGCTGGGGAGACAGAAAAGGGGTGGCAAAAAAGGGAGAAAATTTAGAACAATGAAGTCAAGAGAAAATGTTTGATAAAGAGTAGAACTGGGGAATATCCTTAGTGTATACATTCTGAATAGACTTTTGTTCTCTAATGCCTTAAATCACAGATTTTGGGGAAAAGCACAGAGGTGTGAATATAGTTCTGTGTCAACATCTTAGACTCTTAAGAGGGTTGTAGTTTAAGCTATTCTGGAAATCAAGAACATTATCTTTTTGATACTTCATTCTCAACACAGTGGTGACTATTGGGAAAACTTATTTTGAATGGGTTATGTGTATGAATCTTTGCTAATTGCATGGTGTTGATACAATGACTGTGTCACTAATGAGAAATTGGTCTCCTGCTTTCTGTTGCTTCATACTCGAATACGAATAATTTGAAATGGCTTGGTAAATGAGGTAGAAGGATAATGAGCTAATGGATCTATAAATAGAACTCAGTGCAATTTGTGAAAGTACAGAAGCCTTATCTCATTTTCAGAGATGAACTTTTTTTTTTTTTTTAATAAATTTATTTGTTTATTTATTTATTTTTTGGCTGTGTTGGGTCTTCGTTTCTGTGCGAGGGCTTTCTCTAGTTGCGGCGAGCGGGGGCCACTCTTCATCGCGGTGCGCGGGCCTCTCACTATCGCGGCCTCTCTTGTTGCGGAGCACAGGCTCCAGACGCGCAGGCTCAGTAGTTGTGGCCCACGGGCCCAGTTGCTCCGCGGCATGTGGGATCTTCCCAGACCAGGGCTCGAACCCGTGTCTCCTGCATTAGCAGGCAGATTCTCAACCACTGTGCCACCAGGGAAGCCCCAGAGATGAACTTTTATCTAAAGTTAGAATTGCTCATTTATTAGAGACCTTCAAATGAGTGGGACCCTCAGTAGGACTTAAGAATCCTATTGTTTGCTTTTCTCTCTTTGATTTAGGGGAACTGTGTCAATTTGACGGAAGCCCTGTCACTCTATGAAGAACAACTGGGGCGCCTGTATTGTCCTGTGGAATTCTCGAAGGAGATCGTCTGTGTCCCTTCATACTTGGAATTGTATCCTTTGACCACATCACTGTGTTGCCAAATCAGAACCTCCATGTAAATACCATGCCTGTTTAACATTTTAAAGAAACAGAATTAGTTGTATAGTACATGTAAGGCCCTAATTTCCACCCCCCCTAGATGCTGGGGTGTGGCCTGACACAGCTTCTCAGGTGGTTTTAATGGTCTGGCACCACTGGTTCTCACAGGCAGTCCCCAGACCTGTGGCATCCCCTGGGAACTAGTTTCTCAAGCCCTGCCCCAGCCTGCTGCCCAATCAGAAACACTGGAGGGTGGGGCCCGGTGACCTGTCTTGACCAGCCTGCCAGGAGATTGATGTGCACTTTAAAGCTTCAGAAGCCCCAGTCTAGACACGGTCCCAGCTGGAGCAGGCTGACTGAAGAAGCTCATTGTCCTTTTATGTTAAAGTTACCCTACTTTAATATTAGTTTCTACACTTCACTTGATTCTGATTTGCAGTAGAGATAGAGCTAAAAATAATGGTGGGCATCACAAAGTTAATGTTGATGTTCTCCATTAGTTCCACTTAGTAAAGTTAGTCCAGGGAAATAAGAAGAACCCAGAGAAAAGCCAAATGAAAGCATTATCATTGGAAATTTATAGTGCATTTCTTCCTCCTAAAAACTGGACTGTGCTCTGCAGACCAAAGCTACCTTACCGGAGGTGGCGGGGTCTAGCTTCCTGTGAGAGCAGGTTTTATGGCTGCCTGCTAGCCTGAGCTCTGTGACCATGACAGCCCCCCCAGGGAGGAGGGGCGGCCAGGTTCCTCCTGGCCTGTGGAGAGCTTTGACACCTCTCCCTGGCGAACAGGCGAGCATTTGTTATAGCCAGCTCTTCTTTATACGTTGAAAGAATTTAGAAGGCAGTTGATGACACCTGGAGAAAAGGCTTTCACCCTCTGGCTCCCCTTCCTCTCCATCCTTCCACCTTTTCCCCCCTTCCTAGCTCCCTCTCCTTCTCCCACCTCCCTCCTTTCTCTCTTCCTCCCATCCCCCCACCCCACTTCTCACCCCCCTCTTGTCTTTGTCTCTCCTCTCCTCCTCATTCTCTCGTACTGATTCCCCAAAACATTTTAGAGTCCTTGGAAGCAGAAGTGTTACCTGAGAGAATATTTGTGTCCCTTTAATCTTTTCTTTGCTCACCCGCCAACCCCCCCCCCCCCCCACGACGTCACAGGTGGTGGGCATCCTGGCTGCAAAGTGCCCTTGTTTAAGAGGCCTTCATTCTCATTACCACAGTGCTGTAAGCTCTGAAGCTTTCATCCATCTTCCAGTTTGTAGGCCAGTAAACAGATTTTAAGTGATGCCTGTTCTTCCTTGAATTACCTGTGCTTATTCCTTGACTCCTTGTCCAGGTGGGTATTTTACACTGTTTGGAAGAAAGCTAAACCTTGAAAATCAATTTCCCCTAATCATGTGTGCTGCAAATAGCCTTCCTGACCTTCGTATGCTGTACGTGACATCGAAAGGAGTCAGGCAATTGATTGTGAATTCCTTCAAGTTTCCTTTTTTTAATTATTTTTTAATTTAAAAATCAAATGCAAAATGTATATTTTGATGAGCTAGGGTGTTATTTTTTTGAAAGTCAGCTGAAGGATGATTAGACAGCACAGTGAAGGCTGCTAAATGCACTGAACCCCTAGAATGTGATTTTTGTTTTTGTTTTTGTTTTTCTGTGTGGGCTTTTTTTGTTTCTGTTTTGGTAGACTTCGAATTTGGTTGTTTGGAGGAATGAACATCATTGTTTTCTTCTGGAGGGAAGCTCTTGACGGGAGTTTCTTTCCCCCCCAAATTGACATAGGTATTACAATTTGGTGCTTATAAGGAAAGACTTTAAAAAATGAATAGCAATGCTTCGATTAAAATTACAAATGAGAAATTTCATGTGTCTGTTGTTTTATTTCAGCCAGGTCTTCTCTTTCTCACTTCTGATCTCACAGAACAAAGATGTCTCCTTGGTCTTTTTTTAGTTCTGTTATATCACTCGGTGCCATTTATCTCTTTCTAATAGGATGGCCTTAGGGCCTTTTTTGAACAGCAGTAATGACTTCATTTACCACCGTGGTAAATGACACACAACCTATTACATTCACCAGTTCTTCATTATAAAATTGACCTAAGGATAGGAAAAGATTTGGCCTTACTGTAAAGTTGAAAGTCAGAAGATTCTTTCTATTCCAACTCTTATTGGTATATTAGATGTGAAAATAAAGTCCACTTTGGAATGCTGCTGTGACGTTTTCTGAGTTTTTTGATGCATAGATAGATGGCAGTTGTGGAGAGGCCCACAGCCACAAGAGCAGCTTAAACTCACCTAAGGAAGTACGTGTAACAGCGTGGTAGTGTACTTGTGGGTCACAATCCACATCAAAGGTGAGGTTATATTGACCTGGATTGTTGAACATCACTGGGTTATCCTGTTTGTTTTTTTTTTTTTTTTAAAGATTGATTGATTGATTGATTGCTATGTTGGGTCTTCGTTTCTGTGCTAGGGCTTTCTCTAGTTGCGGCAAGCGGGGGCCACTCTTCATCGCGGTGCGCGGGCCTCTCACTATCGTGGCCTCTCGTTGCGGAGCACAGGCTCCAGACGTGCAGGCTCAGTAGTTGTGGCTCACGGGCCCAGTTGCTCCGCGGCATGTGGGATCCTCCCAGACCAGGGCTTGAACCCGTGTCCCCTGCACTAGCAAGCAGACTCTCAACCACTGCGCCACCAGGGAAGCCCTGGGTTATCCTGTTTTGCTTTTTTTTTCAAATTTTTTAATTTAAAAATTTTTTTTATTTTTAAAATTTGTTTTTGGCTGTGTTGGCTCTCTGTTGCTGCCTGCGGGCTTTTCTCTAGTTGTGGCGAGTGGGGGCTACTCTTCGTTGCGGCACGCGGGCTTCTCATTGCAGTGGCTTCTCTTGTTGCGGAGCACAGGCTCTAGGCGTGCGGGCTTCAGTAGTTGCGGCACACGGGCTCAGTAGTTGCGGCACACGGGCTCAGTAGTTGTGGCACACGGGCCCTAGAGCGCGCGGGCTTCAGTAGTGTGGCGTGTGGGCTCAGGAGTTGTGGTGCGTGGGCTCTAGGGCACGTGGGCTTCAGTAGTTGTGGCTCGTGGGCTCTAGAGCACAGGCTCAGTAGTTATGGCGCATGGGCTTAGTTGCTCCGCGGCATGTGGGATCTTCCCGGACCAGGGATTGAACCTGTGTCCCCTGCATTGGCAGGCGGATTCTTAACCACTGCGCCACCAGGGAAGTCCCCCTGTTGTTTTTTAAAAGGTTTTATGCTTTATCAATGGAATGAGTTCATTTACGATGAATTTGTAGTAGGCAAAGCATTAAAAATGAAATATCCAGTGTCTGTTTTGAGACAGTAAGTGTCAACCGAGAACATTCCTCCTCCTGAGATAGGTTCATGGTATGAAACAGATATTCTTTAAAAATGAATATAATATGTCCATTTTTTCTTTTTTGTTGGATTGGCATGGGGGAAAAATAATAAAGGAGCTAGACTCACGGGGGAACTAGATTGGCTTTCAGCAAATATTTTTCTTGTGATAGAGGTTAAAAACAGCATTGGTAGATAGACACTAAGAATCCTACTCAACCCCCGCTCTCCGACTCTTATATAATGCTTTCAAAGTCTCTGTATACTGTGTAAGATTAAAAATGATGATACTACTACTGTTAGAACACAGTTTGGGGTAAATAGAATTAGAGGGTTTTCTTTTTTTTAATTAATTTTTGTTTATGGCTGCGTTGGGTCTTTGTTGCTGCGCACGGGCTTTCTCTAGTTGTGGCGAGCAGGGGCTACTCTTCGTTGCGGTGCGCGGGCTTCTCATTGCGGTGGCTTCTCTTGTTGTAGAGCACGGGCTCTAGGCGCCGTGGGCTTCAGTAGTTGTGGCTCACGGTCTCTAGAGCACAGGCTTAGTAGTTGTAGCACACGGGCTTAGTTGCTCCGAGGCATGTGGGATCTTCCTGGACCAGGGATCGAACCCGTGTCGCCTGCATTGCAGGCAGATTCTTTACCACTGCGCCACCAGGGAAGTCCCAGGGTTTTCTTTTTTTTTCCACTTTAGAAAAGAAAGCAAGTGTATCTGCTGTCTAGCTATGGTATTGTTAATATGTGGCATAACTTTATACTTGAAGACTAGCTTGAGGCTGAGGCTAAATCTGCTGATGAATTTCATGACACACAGGTAGGTCCTGCCAAGAGCTGAGAGTTAGGAATGAGATGGATCAGGTTGGGCCAGGCCGTGGAAGACACATTCAGGAGAGACTAGGGGATGCGGTATGGGAGGAAGAAGGGAATGGAAAGAAATTTTTTATTCTGGGTGATAGTGGTGAATTCTGAGCACAATCATTACTTTCTAGTAGAGAAAGGATGCCTGGTTTTTTTGAACATCTTTGTAACTGTTAAAAGCATGCAAACTGAACTCGATAACTAAAAACAACCTCTACTTTTGCTGCATTTTAAGGAAATGTTATAAGATCCAAGCACTGTTACGTTACTTTAATGGGTGTAGTGTTATTTACTGTTGTAGTCTCCTTTATATTCTAAAATAGAATATACTGTAATATATAGCTGCTTTTTAATTAAAGACAAGACAAATGTGGCTGTAGTTTAAATTCTAGTCAACACATCAGCAGATGTCAAGAACTCGTTTATTAAAAAAAGTAATGCTGCCCTCTCCTGAAAATGTGATTGGATATTTTAAAAATGTGATTAATGGTGATTGGTCCACCTGGGCTGGAGGAAGGCTGGGCTGACAGTGTTGCTACTAAAGCGACAGAAGACTGTGCTGCGCCTTCCTGTGCCGTTGACTAGACACCTTCTTGCTTAACTACTGCTGACATCAGAGTTTACATTTGTCTCAGTAGATTGATCAGTTTTATTCTGTTCCCATGACTTCTGGGATAGGGTGGAGGGTGAAGGGTGTGTGTGTGTGTGTGTGTGTGTTTGTGTGTGTGTGAGTGAGGGTGAGAGTGAAGGTTATGTGTGTGTGTGATGTATCGTTGGCCTGTACCCAAGACTCTAGAGCAGTATTATTCAAAGTGTGGTGCTTCAACCAGCTCTTTGTGTTCTAAGCACATTGTTTCGTTTGCTTCAGCTGAAGTGTTTTGTTCGCAGCAAGCCTTCGTCAGTGAACGAAGCATTACGTCGGTCTCCACTGCAGGGCGCGCTCCTCACCCAGTCTTGGAACAGCACCGTGAGTAGCACTGTTCTCGAGGCCAGCTTGGCAGCATTATTTGATTTGAGCTGCTACGTGGCCTTGAAATAACACTTAACCTTCTGTATCACCCTGTTGCTGAGTGTCTTTGTACCACATAATCTTTTACGGTGCTGTGCTTTGGGTTAATACACAACTTTCCTTTACATTCTCTTGCTTTTAAAATAGCTTTGTGAATTATGATTATCACTGAGTAGGCCAACAGTCAAAATTTGAAATATGCCCAAGGGTCCTGTGGCTAGTAGCAGTCTGAATTTAGGTTCCAGCCTTCTGAATTTGCTGTCGGAAAGCTCACATTAGGGGTTCTTTCTCAACCTTTTTGGCACCATGAAGTCTGGCAACCTGGTGAAACCTGTGAGCCCCTCCTCAGAAGCATGTTTTCTAATACATAAAGTAGATATGATTACAAGGAGACAGGTTACAATGTTTTTCAAAGACGTCTGATTTAATATTTGTGCTTTAATAACTTGTTACATAGCTGGATCTAGTTGTGGGTCAAATATTGTAATTTTGAAGCATAATGAGCACAAATAGAAGATCTGCAGCAACTGAAATGTGCTAAGAACGCATCTGACTTCTCTTGTTGACAAAGTCATAGGTACTGTCTGTGCTAACATGGATTGTGACCTATGCTCATGCTTAAAGGACATGCTAGATTTCAGTTAGAGGTTAGTGAAAATAAAGATAGAAAGGTTTTCCCATCCAAGTTCAGAGCCACAAAGAATTCTGTCCATAGATGCCAGGTTAAGAACCCCTGACCCACATTTTTTGCTTCCATTGTTTCATTGTATTTAGGTGGTGGGGAAGGGTAGCTGGGTCCCTTCACCCTGCTGTCACAACATCAAATCAGTACTGGCAGATCAGTTCTCCTCGGCCAGAACCATTTAAAATCTCAATTACCTAGTGCAGTTGTTCCACTGATTTCTGCTTTACTCATTATTTCAAAAATGAGAAGTAGAACACGGGAAGAAACAGCCCAGTGCTTTTGGAAGGCTATTTGAATACTCTTGGATGTGATTTCCCTGGGAAATCAGATGATAAATGTGACTGGACAGGTGTGCTTATCTCCTGTATCTAGGGGTCCCAGCCACGGTTCATTAATGCAGACCACATCCTGGGGCAATGACCAGTCACGTGGTGGTCATTTCAATGAGTGATTCCTTTCAGATGAATGGGTCCCTCTTTGGGCAACTTTGCAGGGAATGTAACAGAATAAATGAGTCAGGGGTTCTCCCGGGTAAAGTAAGCTTAACAAGCCAGATCTGTTTTGATAGCCCTCCAGTATCCAGAGAGAGGACTGGGGGGCGGGGGTTGCCCTACCCCATGGGGCCTAGAGATGAAGGCCCAAGATTGTAAAGATGGGCAAGGGGCAGTTCTCTGTAGATACGGGCTTTGACACTGGAGTTGACTTGTTAGAGATCATTCCTGGTTCTGCCTATTAGGCAATCCTTTTTTCTTGTTTTAGGGCTAAAATAGTCTTACATATCGGTTGATGATTATGTTGGTGACTTAGGTTCTCAGTAAGTGATTCTGACAGCTCTAAGTTTGTTTCAGAGAGATGGAAATGCTCCTTGGATGACATTCCGTGTCCTCTACTTTCTAGACAACTCTGCCTTTGCCTGCTTTCAGTTGTCTGAGTTAAATTTGATACATGAAATTACCCCTCTGTCCTTCCTCCCAGGGCTAAGGGGGAGCTTCTGTCAACATATCCTGTGCATTCATTGCATGGTCCCTTCACACTCAGTGATTCCGTTTTTTCTCCTCAGTCTTATTCAACAGTCGTCATCCTTTATCTATTGTCCGCATACATTTAAATGTTTAATGTCTGAAGAGACGGTGAGTCCTGGTGGAAAGAACACGCCTGAGTGTGGTTTCTGACCCTGCCAGGTAAGGGTTGGAGGCATTTAACTGAAGCATGGTGGGGGCAGTTGACAGACGGCTAGAATATAAGCTCCAAGGCCGTCACCGGGTACCTCTTGCTCAGCTTGTCTAATGTTTTGTGCATGAAGTTAAAGTGCAGAGTAAAAGGGAACTCTTAGAATTGCATTTTCCAAGTGGAACGTACAAGAAAAGGCTGGTGTGAAGAAGTTGACAGAGGGTTGGGCATGTTCAAGAAGAAAAGCAGCCCGTGATGGTAAAGGGAGAAGTCCCCCCACCTTCACGTGCTGAAGGAGGAAGAATGTCCAGCCTGCCCTAGCAGGGTGCAGTCTCAGTGCGGGTGAAAGCGCTGTGTTGGTGAAGGGTCCTTTCACCAGGGCTTGCGTCTTTTGGTTTCCTTCTTGGTGCCCCCAAAGACTGAAGAGGAGCAGAAACTCAGAAAGGTGTAGAGCAAGCACTCAGACCAGAAAACCGGAACGACGTATAGGATCTGCGGCCGTTTGGGTGTCAGCCATTGCTGTGAGTCTTCCTTTCCTGTTTGTTTGCGCTCCACCGTTTATCGCCCTTGAACGTCTCTGCCCTTGGTGACTCCCTACCCATTGGATGAAATTCTTACTCCAGGCCTCCACTTCGGTCTGGGTCAGCCTACAGGGGACTGTCGCTCGGGTTTCGGTGGAGACCAGGCAGCAAGGCCACGCACGAGACCCTGATCCTGGCCACTTGCGCTTAGTTTGAGCCTGACCCTTGGCTCCCACTGGATAAATCCAGAAGTGTTTATGTCTTAAAATAATTAAGCAGAATGATAAATTATAAACCATCAGAAAAAATTGGAAGTCATGAGGGTATATGGAAAATATACAAGTAAGTGGAGGACACAAATATAGATGAGACACTATAGAAAGCTGGGTGTCAGCTAGTTAAGGGGGAGGGAGTGCTGGAGTTGAAAACAGCATTGTGTAATCATCATAATGACTGAATTAGGCAAGAATCATCCCCTGATGTCAAATCTGTGGGAAAATTTTGACAAGGAGCATATTTATGTGGCTTTAAAGTGTCTCCCACAGATTGCTTATGAGTTGTGTATCAGTTTCCTATTACCACTTGAACAAACTACTGAGAACTTAGTTCCTTGAAATAACACAAATGTTTCAGGTCAGAAGTCTGAAATGAGTCTTACAGGGCTCGGATCTGGGCACTGGCAGGGCTGGTTCCCTCTGGAGGCTCTAGGGGAGAATCCGTTTCCTGCCTTCTCTAGTTTCTAGAGGCCACCTGCGTTCTCTGGCTTCTGGGCCCTTCAGTCTCAAAGTCAGCAGCACAGCACCTTCAAATCTCTCTGCTTCCATAGTCACATTACCTTCTCTTTCTGACTCCTGCTTCATCCCTGTCGTAAGGCCCTACTGGGATTACATTGGGCCCATCTGGATGATCCACGATACTCTTCCCCAGTTGAAGCTCAACCACAGCTGCAAAGTCCCTTTTGCGATATAAGGTAACATAAGTTTCTTGGATTAGGATGTTGACATCCATAGGGGGTGATTATTCAGCTTACCACACGTTGCTAGAGAAAATAACTTTTTAGTGGAGAAACTGAACAACACTTCGGCTGGGTGATCAAAATCAACAAGGGGCAGGTGGACAATCCTATGCTTCCAGTGTTGTGAGAAGGGTCCGTCATCACCTATGCAGCATTAGGCTAAGAATGCATTACCTGAAGCTGATCTTTTTTTTTTTTTTTTTCCAATTCACGAATCAGTTGGTTTATTGTACACAATTAGCACACAACACAGGTTAGTCAAAGTAGGGAAAAGAGGGTAACGAACCAACCCAAGGAGAGTCCACAGGAGGCTTCTCAGCGCAAGCAGTGGTCTCCGGTCTGGCAACAGGTGCCTGGATCTAACCTCTAGGAAACATTACATCCCAAATGAGAAATGTTCTATTTTCAAAAGGCCTGTATTCTTTAAAAGTATCAATGTCAAAAAAGAGAAAAGGCCGTGAAAAGCTTTCCAGATTAAAGGAGGCTAAAGAGATAAGGCAAATAAATGCGTTATTTGACCCGACACTGGATCCCGTGTTGGAGGAAAAATCCTGTAAAATTGCATCAATTGACAAATTGGTATACGAATGGTAGTTTTGATAAAGTATTGTATCTGTATTAACTTGATGAGTTCTAATTGTAACTTTCCTCTAAGTTTGAAAGTATTTCCAAGTAAAACATTAAACATTAAGAAAAAAAAAAGGAATTCTGTTGACACAGTTGGTCTCCTGTCTGCCTGAGGGATGTGACAGCAAAATTTTTGGACGCAGAATCAGAAACCTCAGAGGAACCAGGCTTAAGGGGCCTGTCTAGCACCCAAATAAGCATGTGCTGCTTTTAAGATCTAGCACAGGAGACGGTGAAATGTGATGTTCGTGAGGCAGCAGAAGTTCTAGTGGCTAAATTACGTCTTTTAGGCTTTCTGACTGCTACACAAAGAAGAAAACGTACCTGTGAGGGCTCCCTCAGGAGATCACGAAGACCGAGGGGAGCGGTTCTCTGCCCGGGATGTCTGCTGCGGTGGAGCTAAATGCAGATGCCAGCAAGACTCAGAGGAGGGCGCACCACTGGGCTCTGGGTCTGCACTCGGGTTCTTGGGGCTCCCACTGGCTTAGAGACAGAAGGCCCCCGGCAAAGATCTTGCTTCAAAGACCCCACTGTTTCTTTGCTGTTAGATGTTTCTTCCTGAGCTTCTGCTAATACACTGCAGGGCATGAGGGGTTTGATTTTTTTTTTTTTCTTTCCCCACGTACGTGGCAGAAGAGAGGAATGGAGAGCGAGAGGGGGACTGAAGTCTTCTTTTTACTTAAGGCAAAACCGGTTTTTAAAAATTTTACATTTGAAAATAGGGTCACATTAAAAAGCTATTCAGGGACTTCCCTGGTGGCCCAGTGGTTAAGAATTCGCCTGCCAACACAGGGGACACGGGTTTGAGCCCTGGTCCGGGAAGATCCCATGTGCCGTGGAGCAACTAAGCCCGTGTGCCACAACTACAGAGCCTGCGCTCTAGAGCCCGTGAGCCACAACTACTGAGCCCGTGTGCCACAACTACTGAGCTCTAGAGCCCGTGAGCCACAACTACTGAGCCCTTGTGCCACAACTACTGAGGCTGTGTGCCACAACTACTGAAGCCTGCACGCCTAGAGCCCATGCTCCACAACAAGAGAAGCCACCGTGTTGAGAAGCCCACACACTGCAGCGAAGAATGGCCCCCACTCAACGCAACTAGAGAAAGCCCGTGTGCAGCAACAAAGACCCAATGCAGCCAAAAATAAATAAATAAATACATTTATTAAAAAAAAAAAAAAAAAAAGCTATTCAGGGAAATCCCTGGAGGTCCTGTGGTTAGGACTCCGTGCTTCCATTACAGGGGGCACGGGTTTGATCCCTGGTCAGGGAACTAAGATCCCGCAAGCTGCACGGCCAAAAAAAAAAAAACAAAAAACTATTCAATTAGTTTTACGAGAAAACTGATTGAGGACTTAAAAAGGTTCAGCTGGAACTGTAGTTGCCCTGCTATTTAGAAACAGGAATAGAAAAATGAGGGCAGTACTTCACAAACTTGACTGGATGAATACCCGAGGATCTCCTTAAAACACAGTCTGGTTCTGGAGGTCTGGGCAGGGCCTGGGAGCCTGCATTTCTCACAGTCATCAGCTGATGCTGCTGGTTTGTGGACCACACTCTGAGTGGTACTGAGCTGGAGCACTGGTAAGTGGAAAATCAGGTGGGTGGCCTTGCAGGAAAACTCGCAGAAAGCTGTTGCATGAATCACTGCTGAATCAAAATATTTTAAATATCAGCATTGTTACAGGTGGCCTCCAAAGCAATAGATGATGCCACGGTAATTGCTAAAATGAGTTCCTGTTTGACTTCCAAGGGTTAGGAATGTTCTCATGGGCTGTGTTAAAAAGGCAATTGGATAAACCATTAATCTGGGGCTCAAGTTTAACCTCCCAGTACTCACCAAAGGGCATCTACACCCTCAGCATTTGAAAAATTACAAAACTGGTGGTGGATGGAGGCCAATTAGTGGAGACTTTGAAGCAGTGATCAGTGCAGATATCTTCAAGTTCTCCCTGCAGTTTGAAAGGATGTGGAGACCCTGTTAAGTGTGCAGACATTGCCCTGACAGCTAGAAGTTTCTAAACACAAGGATGAGGGATTATACTTTTTATTCAGCTAAACATGCAATTTACTGAAGCCTGGATTATGCTTTGATTTCATGGGTTTAGGTAAATTTGTTTATTTCTGTGGAGGGTAAAACCAGAACAAATTTTAATTCGTTCTTGGGTCTTTTGCAAGTTTATTCAAAATACAACGAAGAATAAGGGGAAGGATTAGAGGTTACACGATTCAGTCCTGACGTTGTACTGGAACAGCTTTCAGGAGCACTTACTGGCCACTTTTGCCGCAGCCTCCGTGGAGGGAGTCCTAGAACACAATGTTTGGGATATATTTAGGGCAATGTGTAGAGGAAAGAACATGTGGGCACCCTCTTAAGCAGCAAAGAAAAATGAGCAGAAAACAGCAGCTCAAAAGCAACAGGGCACTGTGAGGGCTGCTGGAAATAGAAGCATGAAGGAGTAAGTGTAGACTAAGGTGAAGGCTATAAGGAAAGCACACGTGTTTCAGGTAAGGGATGAGTAGGGATGGAGGTGATTTACTGCAAGTGCTTTATAAAGCACCAAACATTTACAAGAAGACAGCAAAACCTAATACAGTTGACCCTTGATAATGTGGGGGCTAGGGGCTCTGACCCCGCACACAGTTGAAAATCCAAGTATGACTTACAGTCAGCCCTCGGTATCTGCAGTTCTGCATCCTCAGATTCAACCAACTCCGGTGTAGTATTGTAGTATTTACCACTGAAAAAATCTGCATACAAGTGGGCCCGTGCAGTTGAAAGGTATTGTTCAAGGGTCAGCTGTACTATTTTTCTCTTCTACAGCTCTATAAAAAGAGAAACTCTTAGATTTTCCATTAACCAAAAGGCCATCAGGCCCCTCCAGTCTTATTTCTCCCCCACCAGAAAGTTATCTGGGATGGTGTTATGGGCTGAGTTGTCCCCCCAAAAGATGTTGAAGTCCTAACCTCCAGTACCTGTGAATGTGACCTTATTTGGAAATAGGGTCTTTGAAGATGATCGAGTTAAGATGAGGTCATTAGGGTGGGCCCTTATCCAATGACTGGTATCCTTATAAAAAGGGGAAATTTGGACCAAGAAACACGTATGATGTGAAAACACAGGCAGAATACCATTCTACAAGCCAAGGAATGCCTAAGGAGAAAAGCGTGGAACCGATTCCCCCTCACAGCCTTCAGAAGGAATCAACCCTGCCAACACCTTGATTTCTTTTCTTTCTTTTTTTTTTTATTGAACTATGGTTGCTGTACAATCTTATATGTTACAGGTGTACAATGTAGTGATTCACAATTTTTTAAAGGTTGTACTCCATTTATAGTTATTATAATATATTGGCTATATTCACCATGTTGTACAATATATCCTTATATCTTTTTTTATACCTAACAGTTTGTACCTCTTACTCCCCTCCCCCTATTTTGCCCCTCCCTCTTCTCTCTCCCCACTGGTAACCACTAGTTTGTTCTCCATATCTATGATTCAGCTTCTGTTTTTGTTATATACATTCATTTGTTGTCTGTTTCTTTTTTATTATATTCACTAGTTTGTTTAATTTTTTAGATTCCAGATATAAGTGATATCATACAGTATTTGTCTCTCTGACTTATTTCACTTAGCATAAAGCCCTCCAGGTCCATCCATGTTGCTGCAAATGGCAAAATTTCCTTCTTTCTTATGGCTCAGTAATATTCCATTGTGTATATATATATACCACATCTTCTTTTCGATTTATCTGTTGATGGACACAGGTTGCTTCCATATCTTGGCAATTATAAATAATGCTGCTATGAATATTGGGGTACATGTATCTTTTTGAATTAGTGTGTTTATCTTTTTCAGATATATACCCAGGAGTGGAATTGCTGGGTCATGTGGTAATTCTATTTTCAGTTTTTTGAGGAACCTCTATACTGTTTTCCACAGTGGCTGCACAAATTTACATTCCCACCAACACTGTACAAGGGTTCCCTTTTCTCCACATCCTCACCAACATTCGTTATTTCCGACACCTTGATTTCTTTTTTTTTAAATTTTATTGAAGTATAGTTGATTTACAATGTTGTGCTAATTTCTGCTGTACAGCAAAGTGACTCAGTTATACATAAATATGCATTCTTTTTTTAATATCCTTTCCATTATGGTTTACCATAGGGTACTAAAGATCGTCTGTGCTATATAGTAGGGCCTTGTTGTTTATCCATCCTATATATAACAGTTTGCATCTGCTAATCCAAAACTCCCATTCCTTCCCTCCCCCCTCCCCCTCCCCCTTGGCAACCACAAATCTGATTTTTATGTCTGTGAGTCTGTTTCTGTTTTGTAGATATGTTGATTTGTGTCATATTTTAGATTCCACATATAAGTGATATCATATGGTATTTTTCTTTCTGACTTACTTCACTTAGTATGATCATCTCTAGGTCCATCTATGTTGCTGCAGATGGCATTTTTTTTATGGCTGAGTAGTATTCCATTATGTATATATTCCACATCTTCTTTATCCATTCATCTGTCGATGGACATTTAGGTTGATGCCATGTCTTAGCTATTGCATATAGGGGTGCATGTATCTTTCCAAATTATAGTTTTGTCTGGGTATATGCCCAGGAGTGGGATTGCTGGATCATATGGCAACTCTATTTTTAGTTTTTTGAGGAACCTCCATACTGTTTTCCATAGTAGCTGCACCAATCCGGCACCTTGATTTCTGACTTCTGGCCTCTAGAACTGTGAGACAATACATTTCTGTTGTTTAGGTCACCCAGTTTGTGGTACTTTGTTACATTAGCCCCGGGAAAGTAATACAGATGATCTTCAAAATAGATGGCAGAAGGAGGAGTGTTTGTGTACTAGTCAGCTATTATTGCAGTAATACTGCATAACAAGCAAACTTGACATTTCAACAGCTTATAGCAGCAAGTATTGATTTCTCTCTCACCCATCTGTGGTTGGCTGGGGTTCAGCTGATCCAGGCTGGGCTCTGCTGGGCTCTGCTCTAAGCTGTTAAGTTGGGTCGAGGTCTGCTCCACATGTGTCTCCTCCTCCTTGGACCAGTGGCTACCTGAGACATGTTCTCCTGGTGAAAGATGGGGGTGCAGGAGGGCAAGCACCATGATGCAGGCATATTTTCAGCCTCTCTCTGTGCCGTGTCTGTCACTGTCCCATTGGTCAAAGCACATTGCATGGCCAAGCCCAAGGCTGAGAGGCAAGGAAGTATGCTCTGTCAACCACGAAGCCGTGGCCAGGATATGGATGACAGGAGAGTGAGGAGTTGAGAACAATAATTTAATCTACCACATTTGACTTAAGAATTTAATGTAAAACCCAAGGAGTGCTTTCTGTCTCCTGTTCAGAATTCATGGTGTTTAAGGAAAGAAGAACATGTCTTATTGAGAGATAGCACAGATTATCCACCTTGACTCTGACAAATGTGTGGAGACTGAATCTTATAGCCCTGTATGGCACTTGGAGTGAAGCAGTCAAGAGAAGACCTCCTATTATATTAGCAAAGAGATTACTAAAGCCTTTGAAGCAAATAACCAAAAGCACTAACAGGTACCTCATAAGTAAAATAATACTGTGAATTTCACAGACATCCTACACTGGTATGAGATGTCAAAGTCTGTGCCTTCCTGGAAGGAACGTTGTTCTGGAAACTTAGGAAGGGTGCCATTTGGAGAACATATTCTCCTGGTAATTGGGAAGCCTGAAACAGAAGACTGAATTGTATTTGCTCCTTGGACATGGAAGTCAAGAGTTACAAGCATTCTTCCTTCTCTCCACTCCTTGCTTTTGTAGTAGTATCAAGACTGGCTTGAGAAATCATCCTAATTTTCCAGACATAAAGTCAGTAGTGCTTCACACATACTTAGTGATGTTACAATTTAGTCATCACATTCAGGACAAGCCATGCCGACTCCTGAAAAAAACTATTTACTCATGGGATGCAGGATGTGAAAGTGGGCCCAGACCACTGGATTCATATCCTGGCTCTCCCACATCCTGGCTCTGGGGCCTTGGCCCTCTGTGCATCTGTAAAATAGGGATACTAATGGCTCCTTTGTCTTATTCCGTTTGTGCTGCTATAATAATACCATAGACTGGGTGGCTTATAAATAACAGAAATTTATTTCTCACACTTCTAGAGTGTGGGAAATCCAAGATGTTGTGCTAGCAGATTTGGCATCTGGTGAAGACCCTCTTCCTTATTGATGGCTGTCTTTGTTCTGTGCCCTCACACGGCAGATGGGTCAAGGGCGCTGTCCGGAGTCTCTTTTATAAGGGCACTAATCCTATTCATGAGGGCTTTACCCTCGTGACCTAGTCACCTCCCAAGGGCCTCGCCTCCTAATACCATCTCATTGGGGGTTAGGATTCCAGCGTATGAACTTGGGGGACACGTAAATATTCAATCTATAGCAACCTTCTTCTGGATCATTATGAGGATCAGATGAAAGAATCCATGCTTAGAGTGGTGCCTGGCACAGACTAAGTGCTCAAATGTTAGCTTTTATTATTTACCGGCAAGTATCAGCTTTCAAAAATGAAATTTTTGAAAATTTCATTTGTAAATTCAAAATCAGAAATTATACTAATGCAACCAAACTGCCTGCTATGTTAAGCTACTGCTGCTTTTAAGAGAAATCAGGTGATGGAACGTTTGCTTCTCCAGGCTTCAACTTTATTAGATGTTGCCAAATTGCTTTCCAAACTGGGGTAACAATTGACACACTTAAGATCAGGGCATGAGAATTGAAGTTGCTTTGAGATTTTGCCAGTCTGGAGGTGTGAAATGGTAACTTATTGTGGTTTAAAGTTTCATCACCTGATCTTGAATGAGGTTGGGCACATTTGTATAAGTTAATTGGCCAGCCAATATTCCTCTTTGGAAAAATGCCTGTCTTCTGCCCCTTGGCTATTGGGTTTTTACTTTCTTATTGATCTCTTGTGTTTACATCTTCAGGATGATAATCCTGTGTTGCTTATATTGTTACAAGTATCTACTCCCAATCTGCCCTTGTCAAATCTTTTTAAGATGCCCTTTGCTTTAATTACATTTTACAATCATCAGGAGACTAGCTTTGGCTATGCTTGGTCTTTTCATTTCTTAATGGTATTTTCTGATGCACGCGAGTTTTTTATTTGAGTGTAGTCAAAATTTGTCAGTCTGTTCCCTTTATGGTTTCTGTTTATTGTGTTTTTTTTAAGAAACCTTTCCCTACCTAGTCTGATTTTATCATATATATATATATTTTTTTTCTTTTTTTCTCCAGTATTTTAAACTTTTGCTTTTCATAATTAGGTCTTTCATTTAGCTGGCATTCCCCACCCCATTTTTTTGGTAGCATGTGAGGAAGGTTTTTTGTTTTCGTTTTGTGTTTTTGGTATGCTATGAATTGTAAGGGTATTTTTTTCCATTGTGATCACTACTTATCCCAATACCCTTGATTAAATTGTCCATTCATTCCCCAGTGATTTGAAATGCATTTGTTGTCCTACATTAAGTTACTCATTTATTCATGGGCCTGTTTCTGGGTCCAACACTTTTGAGAAAGTGATAGTTGGTGGGACTATGCCAGAAATGTACTTTTGAAAGATATGCAGATGGCCACAGAATGCCAATGGATTGTATTTCTTTCTAGAATATTTAAAAAAAGAAAAATATGTTGAGCACAGTCTAGATGAAATTTTTTTATCATGGCCTACTATACAATTTATTTTTAAACATTAAACATTTAAATGAACAGCTAAGTTACATGGGATCGGTTATAGGCTAAATAATTGCATTATAACAAATTACCGAAGATGCTCTGAATAAAACATTTGATCAAATGTTGTAGTTATACCTGAGATCACTAAGTTTGTGGACAGAACGCTTCAGCATATGAAATCTGCCAAAAAGAAGCTGTATCTTGGGAACAATTCAAATGCTAGTAAGTGTGTTAAGCCAGGCCCCATGCACCATCTTAAAAAAGAAACATGACTTGGTTGGTGATGATCACGAAATTGTGCTTAGCTAAGCAACAAAATCCACGTGGTTATCTGTCTTTTTTTCTTTTTTAATTTTATTTATTTATGGCTGCCTTTGGTCTTTGTTCCTGCACGCGGGCTTTCTCAAGTTGCGGCGAGCGGGGGCTACTCATCATTGCAGTGCGTGGGCTTCTCACCGCGGTGGCTTCTCTTGTTGCGGAGCACAGCCTCTAGGCGCACAGGCTTCAGTAGTTGTGGCGCGTGCACTCCGTAGTTGTGGCTCGCGGGCTCTAGAACGCAGGCTCAGTAGTTGTGGTGCACGGGCTTAGTTGCTCCGTGGCATGTGGGATCTTCCCGGACCAGGGCTCGAACCCGTGTCCCCTGCAAATGGCAGGTGGATTCTTAACCACTGCGCCACCAGGGAAGTCCTTATCTGTCTGTGTTCATACTTTATAACCCATCTATTCCCAAAAGTGATCAGAGGCCGCTCACGGTGTTGAAACGCATTTAAAAGAGGAGATGAAAGGCATCAGCTGCCATATTGTGTTGACCACTTATAGCAATGCCATTCAGAACGATTCCCTCCTAAGCATTTCCAGGATCTGATGTCTTTTCAATTTTGCCTCTGAAAAATAACCTTGGATTAAATGCAGTGTTGTACAGTTTCTCAAAGCATAGCCAAAGCTAGTCTCCTGATGATTACAAAATGTAATTAAAACAATGTGCCTCTTAAAAAAGATTTCACAGGGGCATGCCTCGTCAGTCTTGTCTTTGCCACTAAGTTCTGGGAGTTCTCTGTATGTCAGTCCCTACCTGGTGGGATTTGAATGAAATCATCCAGGATCATCTTATATCTAGACTTTCTAATTTTTAGATTCTAAACTCTATAGTGGTAATGCACTGGGTTAATTCACTTCTGTGGGGAACTGATTCTGATATTCTGTATGCCAGAATAACACTCAATACTGTGTAGTTCATGAGGGCAACAAGGTGATCATTTGTTCATTCAATAACATTATGGGTACTTCCATGGGTCAGGCCCTGGTGGGGTACCGAGCAAACCGAGATGATTGAAGGCCCTCAAAAATGTTCCCCAATCTACTTGGAGAGACTGACTCACAGACATAAAATAACGGGCTGGTGTTTCATGATCCTGCATTGTGTGCCCCGTGGACATTTGAAACAATGCAAGTAACAATCTAAAATGGCCAGAAAGGGACAGAGGAAGGAGGGAGGGAGTGTTTTTCAGCACTGGAACGGAAACTCTGATGGTTAGGTGGATGATACAGTGAAGGGATAGCTGTATATTTTCCAGGTTTCTTTTTTTTTTCTTTTTTTATTCATCATCATTTCAGATAGAAATGTTTAAGGGAAAACAGCAGGGAAGGGCTGCCAGGAACATAGCAATTTGGTTTACCGAGATCATTATATTTAGTACTTTAATGTCTAGCTTTTGAGGTGGGGGTGAGGGGTGTTGAATGTAAGAAAAAGTAAACAGTTGTTCTTAATTATACCATATACCACGGGACTTGGTGTGCTAGCTTCAAACAAAAATAATGCAGCCTTTTCACCATTACAGGAACGTCAGTGATTAAACAGAATCGATCGTCTGAGTGGTTATGACTGGGAGTTATTACAGTTAAATAATGCTAAGCCTTTGAGATGAGCAGTAAACTCCAAATGGAATTCATGGCTAATAATATCAGCGAGGCAGTCTATTGTGTAATGTCGTATTTATCACCTCCTTAGGAAGACAAATTATCTTTCCTGTTGGCATAATGTATTACATTTTTGAAATTCATATATCACCTGATGAATTTTATACAATACTGACACAATAAAATGTTCCTGGAATTCGACACGTTGAAAAACACTGTCTCCT
Source organism: Eschrichtius robustus (assembly GCF_028021215.1). Taxonomy (NCBI): domain Eukaryota; kingdom Metazoa; phylum Chordata; class Mammalia; order Artiodactyla; family Eschrichtiidae; genus Eschrichtius; species Eschrichtius robustus. The sequence continues at coordinate 19,268,965 of NC_090845.1, forward strand.
TAAACAAATGAACTTGCATAAATTATTTAAGAATGCCTAACTGAGGTCTTTTCCTTTTGCCTTTCACTGTCAGGGCCCTCAGTTGCAGTTGGTAGTTCATCCCCAATACCTGAGGTCTATATGTCTCTTCTTTAAAAAAAATTCTTGTAGTTTAAATCTATTTGGGTAGGTTGGATGTGAAAGGGTTTAAATTGTAAGCTGTGTGATAAGGACTACAGTTTTGCCCTGAGAACTGGTCAAGAGGGGACCTGCCCTGGGTGCTGGTTTCAAGAGGGCTTCACTCTGGCTCTCCTCCAGCTGTGCCCCTCGCCACCAGGGACGGGTCCGAAGTGCCAAGGGGCTGTGCCTCTGCCCCCTTCTAGAACACAGTTTGTATCCCCGAGACATGAAATGTCCTGTCCAAACTGCTTAGTGCCCATTTCCAGGGCCCGTGGGGGCCTCCTCAGTTTATCATCCCACAGCCTGATGGATGATGGAAGGTTCTGCCCGCACTCGGGGGGCTTCTGGTGGTGGTGGGGGTGGGAGCAGAGAAAAGGGGGTGCCAATGTGTTTTTGCATGGAACTTCACAGAGTCTGTGAATTTTGAATTGGAGCGTGGCTTTCCAGGCGGGTAAGAGGTATATTTACAAGTTAGGAGGACAGAATGTACTTGATTTAACAGTTTGTAGCCTGATTTCCAGCTTTAAATGATATGTGGATGGACCTGCATTTGTACTCTTGTCTCACAATGTAGAAATGAGCTTGAGGAACTGTATTATAATTTTTAAAAAATACGGATAGTGAGTACTCATTATGTTTGGAAGAATAATGGCAAATATTATATTGTGTCAAACAAGCTCTTTTTAGAGTAAACTTTCAAATGCATTACAGAACTGAAAATAATCAGTTGAAATGTCAAAATCTTACCTTAGTTCCCTTCCTCCATTTGTAGAAGATACCCTATTTAATGTGCACCCATCTTTTTTTTTTCCTTTCCACTGAGAATTCTATTGGCAGAAAGTTCTAGAGAACAGGGATATGTCTTCATTTGATAAAAACCAGGCTTGCTGCACCCAGAGAGCACTTGACATTAAGGAATCCAACGGTGAGTTATGGCAGAGGAGATGTGAACAAGACGCATCAGCGAATATCTTGAAAGAAATGATTTCCCTCTTGTCCTTGATCATGTCTAGTAACGTCAGCGAAAGGCTCCGTTCTTTCTCCTCTCTAGTCCTTTCTCTTCATCCGGCTGCAGAATCACATTCTAAATCTCCAGCTTCTGTCATCTCATTGGGATTTCAGCTGCATTCAACCTGCAATGTTAAATGCCTTCTCCCTCCGGTCCCAGAGGTGAAAAGCTGTCCAGACCATGATCCCAGCCCTCAAGCAGCTCAGAGAAGAGAGGAAGCAGACAGGTGTATGTTCTCACCTGGCTGTTCTTAACTACCAATGGGAACACAACCAACTAGGATTGGAGAACCGCGAGGGTCTGTGGTGAAGAGAAGAGGCCAGAAAAGAGGGACCTTGTTGTGGTTTTCATTTGCATTTCCTTAGTGACTAATGAAGTTGAGCCCTTTTTCATATGTTTATTGGTCCCTTGGATAACCTCCTTTTGAAGTGTCTGTTCAAGTCTTTGGTCCACTTTTTTTCTTGGGTGATTTTTTTTTTTTTAATAAATTTATTTTATTTTTGGCTGCGTTGGGTCTTCGTTGCTGCACGCGGCTTTCTCTAGTTGCAGCGAGTGGGGGCTACTCTTCATTGCGGTGCGTGGGCTTCTCCCTGCGGTGGCTTCTCTTGTTGCAGAGCATGGGCTCTAGGCGCGTGGGCTTCAGTAGTTGTGGTGCATGGGCTCAGTAGTTGTGGCTCACGGGCTCTAGAGCGCAGGCTCAGTAGTTGTGGTGCACGGGCTTAGCTGCTCCATGGCGTGTGGGATCTTCCTGGACCAGGGCTCGAACCCGTGTCCCCTGCATTGGCAGGCAGATTCTTAACCACTGCGCCACCAGGGAAGTCCCCTGCCTTGCTTTCTGAAGCATTCACTCTTAGAGCCTAGCGGCCCGTGGGAGCCTTAAACTGATACTCGCCCCTCATACAAGTGCGTGCCCTAGATGACAGCCTGCAGAGACACAAGCAAAGGGAAGTTCCTGATATGACTTCCCCAGCAGCCTTTGTGATTAACAGTCTCCCTGCCTCCCAGGGCCGGCCCCCTTGTTGCCGCTTAGATAAGACCCCTGTGGAGCTCACCACAACCCTGCTCTTTTTGGTTTGAATTGATCAATCTGGCCTTACTCAGGAACCCCAAAGCACTCTACCCGAGGACCCTAAGAGGCACACACCCCAGTGCGGCCCCTCGAGGTGTGCTGTGTACTTCCTCTTGTGGTCTTTTGTTGAACCCTCTGGCGCGCTGTGCTCTACCTCACAATTGTTAACAGAGTCATAACAGCCTGCCACAGCAGGGGCCACTGAGACTGGCCCCAGCCCCCTGGTCAGCACCATGCCATACTGGTTGTTAAATATTTTGAATGTCATCCTTGGTTTCAATACTTAAGTTTAATGTTTAGTTTTGTTAGTTCTTGAGTTCACCTTACTATTGATACATTGTAAAGAGATTCAGTGGTTTCTCTAAGCCAGTGGTTCTCAAAATGTGGTCCTCCGACCAATGGTATTAGCATCGCCTGGGAACTCGTTAGAAATGCAGATTTCCAACCATACTAGACCTACTGGATCAGACACTCTAGGGATAGAGCCCAGCAGTCTGCATTTTAACCAGCCCTCTAGAAGATTCTGGTGCCTGACCATTCACATTTGAGAATCGCTTCTCTATATGCCTCTTGCCTTCATAAACATCTGAGTAAGCCGTCCTTGAGCAGTTGTCTGTAATTAATCAAAGACGTTCAAACTTCTATAGGTTAGTAGTCTAACTGAGGGGTCAGAGTGGGTCTGATCAATTTGAGGATGTAGTATGTAAGCACTAGTTGGATGAATAGTTACTACATTTTAATAGAAGCGTTATGCAGTAGAGTGCTTTGGAAAAAAATCTCATGGGTTTTGTAGCTGTTAATCATTTTTTTATTCTCTATATTTTATGATTTTTTGACATCTTGACTCCTTTCAGACCCAGGGAGGGACTGCCCCTCCAAGGGTTAGCTAATTCCTAAACATAGTGAATGACTTGCCTTCTACCATGCCTCTGAAATGCAAACCAACTAATCCCAAGTCCATGCCCCCACCTGCCTCCTTTTATCAGGCTTGTGCAGTATCCAGGACACTGTCCCCCTGCCCTAATTCACCCCAGGGCCGGGTACTGGGCAACTAGAGCCCACTCTTATAGACCAGAGCCTGCTGAAATTATTCCAGTTCTAAACCTGCTCAGTTGCTTACCCTGCCTCGCCCATTTCTTCCCTTGAAAACCACAATAAAGGCTTTTGCTCATACTTTCCCCTCACCCCTTCTGCCGTCTGACCAACCCTGGTGCTTCCTCTTGCAGCCCTCTGTGACGTGGCATGCCACTTCCTCTTGAAAACTGTGAGTAACACTCTTCTTTTGAAGCCTGTCTCCGTGTCCGTCATCTTATCATACGTGTTTAGAAAAAATCCCGGGTACCTCTCAAAACAGGAGCCAGATAGATTTGAGTTCCAGCTGGGCTCTGTCATTTACCCATCAGGTGACCCTGGGAATATTACTTATCTTTTGCCAGCTTCAGTGTCCTTATCTTCAAAACCTGTGAAAAGATTCCTATATCATAGAACTGCCGTAAGGACTGATGATAATATACATAAAAGGAGGGCATACTGAAGAAATAGTAGCTGTATGGTCCAGGAGGTGAGAAAATCAGGGAATAAAAGTCCCCTTTAGGCTCAGAAGTAAACAAGTACAATTCATGGATAGATACCTTTCAAATTTATATATCTTTCCTAATGTTCAGTTACTAAGCAGCAGGAAATCAGGAGATATTTTATGTATTGCTATTTTTGTTCCCCAACTCAAAAAAAAATTTTTCCCCCATATTAAGTTATGCCTGCTGTTCCTGTTAAGGAAATAAAACGCGATAATTAATCTTTTTAACAAGAGAATTAGAGGAGGCATAGTTTATCATCGCTTTTCCTCAGCTCAAGTGTCTTTTTGATATGCTATACCTACCTCTGCTAATTACCTGAGATAGATAAAGTTATCAAGAAACATGGCACAGAGAAAAGAGGTTGGAATTTGAAATCCCTCAGGCCTTAAGACAAATACCTGCTATGTGACCTTGGGCAAATCACTTAATAGCTCCAAACTTGAGTTTCCTCATCTGCAAAAGGACACAACACCTAGCTAAGAAAGATGTTTAAGGAGATCAGATATAATGTAAGTAATGAGTCCCTTTAGTGGAAGGCCTGGGACTTGAACCTTCCCTAATCTGATGGACCTGCCAACGAATAACAGAGCCCTGCCACAGCTCCCAGCTCTGAGTTTTCAGCATTTAGCTTCTCTCTCCCTCTTTTCCCTTCACTCCCTCCCTCCTCCTTCCAGGGGATGGATGAGTACATTTTTCAGGATTTGAATCATTTCCTTCCTTCTCACTGAAATTGTGGCCCACATGGGATTTTACTGCCGGAAACAGAAGACCCCAAACATCCAAGTAATGACCAGATGCACTCATGTCTAGCATAGACTCGTTTTCAGTTGTCCTCCCGGCCACTGGAGTTGGGCTGAGATTGCAGGAATCACTTATCTCTGGATAAATAATCTCACCTGTGAGTCCTGCAGGAAGAGACGTAAATGCCCAGGCAAGTCCCCTCTTGGGGTGGGGTTTGGCCTACCTGGAAGCGTTCCTTTTATTCCTCAAGCTGTCCATTCTTGTTGGTCCTCCTTCTGGAAGTCTTCCCAACAAGTCTACCACCCAGATATTTCTATTTCTTTGGACATGTACTGACCCTTAGTGTTCTGTAACTAAGTTGCCAAGGCTTTTGCATGTTTTCCTGCCCAAGCCCAGTTTCCCAGTCTGGAATCTCTGGCATGGCTTCTTCATCTTCCCTCACGGGCCTTGCACAGGACCACGTGCCTGAGAAAAGCTCGAGAAACTTCTGTTGATTCATTCATTGATTTCAGTTAAGGCTCCTGAGAGTCCTGGAGCTTCTTAATTGAAACCGTTGGGTGGGTGCAGACCAGACTATTAACAGACTTACCTGCATAGTGACTTTTCATTTAACTCATTTTTACAGCTATTGAGAAATTATAAAAGGTTTTTGACAATGCCCACCCCTTTTTATACCAGAACAATGACTTTTCACTTCAAAACACACTAAGTAATATGCTGTAGTTTCAGAAGCACAGTTTCAGGCAAAGACACGTCGACCAATTTCCTTGACGCGACAGCTTGTATTTAGAGAATATCAAATGGAACAATTTTGAGAAGCAGGTCAAGTGTGGATGACCATTTTGCTTTGTGTATGTGTGCCGTGTGGGTGGTCTGAAGAGGCAGCATCTTTTGTTGCTCCTTAGTCCAGGGATTGGTAAACTTTTCTGGAAAGGGCCAGAGAGGAAATATTCTAAGTTTCACATAATATCTGTGTCACAGACCTACTCAACTTTGACTTTGTAGCATGAAAGCAATCATAGATAGATACATTAACAAACGGGCATGACTTTGTTCCAATAAAACTTTATTTACAAAAACAGGCAGTGGGCCACGTGCCCTAGTTTGCAGATCCCTGCTTTTGTCTCTTGTGAGCACTCATTAATTCTCTGTGCTTTGAAGTTCTCTATTTTGCTCTAAAGGGTTTTTTCTGTGCCGCAACTTTATTTTTAAGTGCAGTTTGAGCGCAGAATAATCGTCGTCTCTGAAAAGGTTGAAAAATTAATGCAGAAAATGGCACAGAATGAGGAATGCACTTGATGGTGAATGATTCACCTGTACCCTTTCTTCTACCAATCCCCACCCACTCTCAAGTCCTCCTCAGTCCTTTGGTGAGTAAAACAAACCTCCATTACATTAGGTGAACATACTGTATTTATTTTTGACATTTTGAAATAGACTTATTTTCATTGTTCAATTAATACATTTTTCTGTCTGCATTTGCATATCTTCATTTGGGATGGAATGCATCCTAATTTTCCTGTTACAACTAATGGAGGTATTTTTTGGTTTAATGGCTTTTCACTTAGCAGTTGAGTGTTCAGGAATGAATTCACGAGGTTAAGTGATGAATAGTTGTGCTTCAGGGTAAGTCCCAATTGCCCTCGTCTCTGGGGAAACTGCCAGTCCAAGGTTTCCAGCCGGCAACCCACGGTCACCGCTGCATGTCAGTCTGGACCTGGAAAGGTGTGAGGAGATTTGAAGAAGGAAGGAAAGAGGGAAGAAGTGGGTCCTGGTGTCATGCTTATGTGGATGTCCTCTCCCCTGTGCACAGGGTATGGCAGCGATCCCCCTCGCTGTCTTTCCATTTCCTGCTTTTCCTGTGTCACCTGAGGCCAGTCCTTGGGCCTCAGTTTTCTTAGGGGCAAAACAGAGATAAAAATACCTTTGCTAGCAAGTATATAGGTTTAGCATGAGGTTAAAATGGGATATGAAAGTGCTATACCTGTGTGAAGTGTCATTATCATCTGAGCATTTAGAAGGAATTAGGAGGCTGAAAGACCCCCAGACACTAGCATCTGAGGTTCCTGAAGTTGCTTTTTTAAGAGTAAGTGGCTGAGGCTAACTTGTGTGATTTTCATTGCTCCTATTTCTCCCTTCACTGTTGCGGACCATGAACTGTGGCTGATGGGCTGCAGCACTGAACTTGATGGATGTGATTCCTGACCTCATGGAGCTCACAGTCTAAGAAGTAGTATGGAGTCAAGTCCAAAAACTCTTGGGAGGATCCCATCCTAGAAGCCAAAGGCCTGCTAGGATGTGTTATTGGAACAACAATAACAACGTCCACAGCTAATGAGCACATAATGTCTACAACATACCGTGATGTCATAATTTGGACAAAGGCTTATTCTTTCTGGTTTGGGGGCAACATGAAATGAGCAGAAGGTAAGGTAGGATGTGTTACAGGCTGTGAGCGTGAGCCCATGTTATACTGGACTCCTCAGTGTCTGCTGAGCCTGTCTGCTGAGCCCTGGTGTGATGCCTCCCAGGCCAAAGACAGAAGTTTTGCATGAGAGAAGTGCTCTCCTGGTTTCTCGATGTAGCTGAATTCTCCAGCTCCACTCCCACTGTCCTGTGACCTCCAGCAAAACAAAAACAGGTGGGTGGTAACTGTGCTGTGAATTAATGATATCTATATCATTGGATCATAAAATCGATATCATTTTAATAACACTGAAATATCAGTTGCCCTGCCCCGTGAAGAAAGCAGATTTTTATAATTTAAATTGTTAGTATCAATATAATCCAAGAAATCAAAGACCCAGTCATTAATCAGTCTTTCCAGTGAGACGGATCACCTCTGAATTCATCCTGGGGAATCTGCTGAGACCGGAGCTTGATGAAAACACAAAAACGTACTAACCAATGGTGGGGCTGGAGGACACAATACACGGGTGCACTTTTCATCAAAACATGCAGGGAAAAACCCTTTTGCCATATCTTTTGTGCTGGCTAATAAGCTTAATTCGAACACTTACTAGCCTTTTGTACAATTCTTAGCACCACGGGAAGGAAGTGCTTTTCCTTCTTCCTTAAAAAAAGTTCCAGTCCAAACCATCAGCCTCTGTAGGTTGTCTTAATTGCTACTTTGCACTGTGCTGGGCTATGACTCTGATTTTTGGCACATGCTGTCATACACAGACTTCCTAAAATAAAATGCTCCAGGATATCCCAGGAACTCTTAGAAGGCTTTAAAAAGGGACTCGCACACTGAAAGAATATCTTTGATGAAGACAGTTCAGGCGAGCAGAATGATTATTGCCAAAGAATTCTGTGATTCTTTGAGATCTTGAAGTGGGTCGGAAGAATCCTTGCCACCTAACTTATCATGGTTTGGGGGAGTTTGACAAGAATCCAGTTTTGATAAAGACAATCGTTTTTTCCTCCCCAAGTGACTATACATTTAAATAGCTAAAACATCTGTTCAGTAACATAGTAAAACATGTACACTCGGAACGCCTGAGAGAAGAGCCTGCCGAACAATCGGTTGAGAGGGGGAGCGCCGTGTTGCTGGGGGGAGAGCACCAAGATAAAGCAACCACTGTTTGTTTTGTCTGGTCAGGGGGAAAGCCAAGGCAACCAATATTTTTGGGTTTCTTTTATTTCATTTGTGTAGAAGTATTTGAGAAAGGGTGGCGAGAGGACATATCCTGACGGGCTTTTTTTTTAACCTGTCCATTAGTAGAAGAGCATGAGAACCTTGGATGTCAACGCCTAACAGACTCTTGAGACCAGCCACCAAACCACAAAAAGCGACTTTCTTCTTGCCTGGCCCTTACATCTCTCCCAATGGATGCAGAGACAGGGAGCAGCGTGGAGAGTGGGAAGACGGCCAACAGAGGCACTCGAATCGCCCTGGCCGTGTTCGTTGGTGGCACCCTGGTGCTGGGCACGGTCCTCTTTCTAGGTAAGTGGAACTGGGCTAGTGCAGTGGTTTCCTTGTGCTGTATTCTGGCAAACCTGGTCAGGATGCAGGTGGAGGGCTGTTTGCTTGTGTTAGCAGGTGGTGCATCCTTAGTTTCTATTAAATATGCAAATGAAAGGAAGCTTTTTCTTTAGGAGAGTAAATAAATAAAAACTCCCAAGTACCAAATGCATAGTCCAGAATGTGAAGTGGGTATAAAGTGGATTCGAGTGGCTAGAGGATTTGGTTGCATCGGGCAAACATTTTTTATGCATTACATTTAGCAAAATGAGTGTTTATGAATTCATAGTCAGATACTTTGATTTATTTTGTGAGGAAAGACTTTACACTGTGATCAAACCATGCTGGAATTTCTTTCCATTTGATTTTTGTCAGTGTTTGCCTGAATGAATCATGAAATTTAACTCACAAAATACAAATCAGTCTTTAAAAATGCACCGTTAATGATATTCTTCAATTCCTTTCTAATCCAGTGACTCTGGTGGAATACAAAATTTAACTCTGCCTTTCTCTTAGATTTAAAAACTAATATGAAGGAAAACAGAGGTTTTCCTCCTAAGATTTGAAAGGTATTGTGATTCATTGATTTTAATGACTTTTGGTGAGAATGATGTACCCAGAGAGTATATATGATGTTAAAAGCATATTCTTATGAGACAGAACGAAATAGAAAGGGGAGAGGAATGTTCTAAAATTTTAGGCATTTTGAATCTTTGACTCTTCGCCTTTGTATTTTTCTCATACGGCCCATACTGTTTCATTAGCTTGAAAGTCATGTAGGACCAAGCCCTATATTTAGGAGAGTCTAGGTGCAGTTTGAAATGTAGCAAGCCTGGGAACATACCTTGGCATAGGCAGGATGCAGGAGGCCATGTTTATCTTGGCAGGGGAAAACCAGTAATTAAACTTTAAAAGAGTTAGGGTTGTGTGGTTGAAAACTCTGCTAAAACGAGCAAACCACCTTTCCATGTTTTCTGTGGCCGAAGATTTAGGGAATTAGATGGGTTTATTGCTTTCTGGTACAGCTAAACCTCCTACTCCTGCAACTGAAATTGAGGCTCTCGAAAACTGGTGTGAGATTTCTTGGCACTTGGGGTTTAGGCAAGTGCCCTATCCTGAAATTCAAAACTGGAGGAAAAATGATATGGGCATGTCAAGGGAGTATGTACTATGTGGGAAATGACTACAAAGTTAGACTGTTTGTGTTTTGCAAACACTCCCAAACTTAAAAATCCAAATGATTATTGTTTATGTAAAAATATGTGCTCTTTTTAATGACGTTACTGCTGCTTGAAGCTTTTTTGAAATTCCTCTCTTATGATTACATTCTTAGGCTGTAGCATATTATCAGAATGTTCTTGATGGCAGCAAATCTTTTTTTTTTTTTTTTGGGCCACACTGATCTTAGTTCCCTGACCAAGGATCGAACCCAGGCCCTCTGCTGTGAAAGTGTGGAGTCCTAACCACTAGGCCACTGGGGAATTCCAAATCTTTGTTCCTTGAGAGAAGATGATTCTTTGGGATCAGCTCTGAAGTTTTTAGAGCACAGTAAAATTCATCAAGCCAGGCGATGCTATTATGGGTAAGGAGGCCTGCCTAAGATAGGAAAAATAACTTTCCAGTGTGCCCAATAACTTGACTGTCTCTCACTTAGAATCTTTAGAGAAGCTGTAATGGTGTCAGAGAATAAGGGTGTGGCCTCCCTCAGCCTTCGCTACTCAAAGTGTGGTCTGCGGACCAGCAGCCTTAGCATCACTTGGGAGCCTGAACTCCACCCCAGACCTACTGATTCAGAATCTGCATTTTCACAAGATCCCCAGGTGATTCATTTGCAAATTAAAGTTTGAGAAGTATTGCTTCAGGTGACCATGTCCTTTTGGATGAATACATTCAGAGACATTTGCTTTTAAATAAATGCACACTCTCAAATGAAAAAATAAATGATATTTTTGTCAAATGTCTCTGCACTATTTCTGACTCCCTTCCTTCCCTCCTCCCCTTTTCACTGCCTAGTTCCACAGGCTCTGCCACCCGCCTCCACCCTGCACCTAGCAAAGTCCTTGTCTCAAAATCTCCTGGGACCTGCCAGCCAGTGCTCTTTATGACAGTATTCTGGTTAAGGGCCTCTTCTCTTCAAGGCACTTCCGGGTAAACTTTGTGGTATATTTTTCTGCCTATATAAGTTCAGTCACATGTCTGCAATTTCTGGCATTCCTCCTTCTCTCTTATTTGTATTTTAGGCTCTGGGGTAATCTCTTTTTTAAAACCTTAGTCCTTATACAGTAAGAGTGATAGCCACTGGCCTTGGGGTGGTTTCAGAGAACTTAGAGCCCTAGGATTTAAGACCTTATATGCCTATACCCAGTTTATTTTATTGTATTTCATTTTTTTCTTTTAGATTTATTTTTTATTCAGGTAACATTGGTTTATAACATTATATAAATTTGATGTGTACAATACTTTCAGCTTTCTGGGCCATGCTGTCTCTGTTGTGGCTACCCGACCATGTTGTAGCACAAAAGCAACCATAAACAATATGTACACAAATGGGCATGGCTGTATTCCCGTACAACTCGATTTCTGGACATTGAAATTTAAATTTCGGATCACTTTCACATGCCATGAAATATTCTTCTTATGATTTTTTCCAACCATTAAAAAATGTAAAAAACATTCTTAGCTCACAGACCATTCAGAAAGAGGCAGTGGACTGGACTTGGCCCACAGGTCATAGTTTGCTGACCCCCACTTTATGGTCATTCTCATGCTCGTGTGGATGATGTCACTGCATTCTGAAGTCATTTCTGCTGCTTATAGACTAATCTAAAATGAGAAACCAAAGTGCTCTTTAAGTTTTTTAAAAAGCCCCTAACCAGCAAAAAGTAACATTTTCATTTTTTATAGTAGAAATATTTTTTTGTTGTCTCTGTTTTATTCACTTAAACCTTCACATTGTCTGGGCTTGTTGACCCTTCTTTATTTACAGGGTCTTAAGATAACCCCCCCATGGAAATGATGCTCTTCCTTTAGAGACTGGGTTTGTCTGCGTCCTAATTAATTTAACTTAAACTTTTCTTTTACTCATCATCAGGTAAAGATATTTGATTTTAGTTTTGCTACCTTAGAGGTTTTCGGTCAATGATTATTTTCCATGAAAGAAATAAGTCCTTAAAACTTTAAAAAATGAGATATAATTTACATATAACATTATTATATTGGTTTCAGGTGTACAACATAATGATTCAATAGTTGTATATATTGCGAAATGATCACCATGATAAGTCTAGTTAACATCTATCACCTCACAGTTACGTATTTTTTTTCTTGTGATGAGAACTTTTAAGATCTACTCTCTTATCAACTTCGAAATATACAACGGAGTATTACTAACCATAGTCACCAGGCTGTATGTTACATCCCCATGACCTATTTATTTTAGAACTGGAAGTTTGTATCTTGAAAGGAATGTCTTTAACTATTTTATTATCTTTTTTTCTAAAATAAAATAAGGCTAGTATCAAGAAGGTATTGTCCAGAATCATAAAATATTATTATTTACAATAAAGTTTGTTTTTCCACTGTAAAAAAAGACACATGCTCCTTAAAGAACATTTGGTAACCATATAGAAGTAGACTGAAGGGAAAATTTACTCCATGGTTCTACCACCAAGGCATATTGAAATATTCCATACTAATCTTTATGTTCCACATATATATTTTTACCTTTTTTTTTGCTTTCTAAAGGAATCAAAATATAACTTTACGACAAGATACTTCTTTTCTTAAAAATAGGCCTGAGATGTTTGTTCCATAGACAGTTTTCTTGAATCTCTAATGTAACACAGGTAAAAAGACTGTTTGGAGGATGAATGTGGGTTAATAAATAACTCAAGTTGCCACACTGGTAAGTGATGTACAGGTCTTCCATCTCTAGCAGAAATATAGATACCGCCATACTTTCTGATCCTGTTTCTCTATTGAGGGTGCTATGAAAGGCCTTGTCCCCCCTTTACCCGCCACCATCCATCTCCCCATGGCCACATTTCCAAATGATTCCTTATTTCTGCTCACAGAGTACAGCAATAATGAATTCTCCACAATTTCCCTGGCTACCAGAAATATTTTCGAAGTCTAAACTCACATCTGCTAATGCCCAGGTGCTACCTGAAGTTTACAAATAGGACACCCTTCTATACTTCTGCAGAAATCCATTTAGATGAAGTTACCAGCCAGATGGGGGAAATTAAGCCATTGATGAAAAGCTACTTCTGTCTTACAGGGTTTTTGTTGGGTTTTGTTTTGGTGGAAGTAGTTGGAAGCTTGGTCCACCAAGCTGCATCTGTCTGGTAGATGCATCTGTCTGGCTGGGCCTGGTGGGAGGAGGGGGTGTGGGGTACGGGGCAGGCAGATAATGACTCTCTTGATAGATGACTGAGTTATATACGATATATTTTTACTCTTCCCCCTTTTATGGGCCGTATCTGTATGGGTGGTTTAGATAAGACGCAGAACTTTAAATGCCACCTATGCTAGCTTTTTCCTTCCACTCTGGATTTGGTCCAAATGACACAGTCTATAAGTTTCAATTTTCCCATCACTAAAATGAGAATGTAGTTGTAAACAAAAAGTGAAATTATGAGACTTAAACCACAGATAATCAGAGATAGAAGAGACTTCAGAGATCATTTAACCCAGTGGTTCTCAAACTTGAGCCTGCATCAGAATCACCGGGAGGCCTTGTTAAAACGCAGATGGCTGGGCCCCGCCCACAGAGTTTCTGAGTCAGAAGGTCTGGGTGGGGCTCGGTCATTTGCATTTCTAATTAGCTCCCAGGTGATGTTGCTGTGCTGCCCCTGCCCTGGGGACCCCACTCTAAGAAGCACTGGTCTAGTTGTGTCTTATGTTCAAGAGAACCAAGTTTGAGAGCAACCAAGAGTCTCACCGAGGTTACTTAGCTAGTGACCAGAGTCTGGTTCTGTGACTCTGAACCAAGTGGATTTTTGAATTCGGTGTCAACACAGGGAAGGATGAACTGACAGCAAATGTCTCGCATATGTGCCTGACGGTGGGTTACTTGGTGGTGGTCTGCTGCAAGCCAGTCATCTCTTTATTTTGGTCTGTTTTTTCAGTGAGTCAGGGTTTCTTAAGCCTCCAAGCTAAGCCGGAGTACTGCCTGAAGCCAGAATGCATCGAAGCTGGTAAGTCAGTTTTCCATCCTGTGTCAAGTTATGATTATGGTACCTTGGTGAGTGGAAGAGAAAACAGGCGGTATTTTTAGTATTTTGTGTGCTTGAGGTTTACCAGGTATGAAATGCAATGCTGATGAAATTTTAAATTTTCTTTCAGACTTGGTGTGAAGTTGTGGAACGTAGGTTTCCTGTTTTCTTTTTCCTTGCAATGAAACAGCTGTGCGGTATTCCAAATCATTATAAGGAAATCAGGAAGGGGTGTGGAAGGCTGAATGGCCTCTCTTAAGACCTGGAGACCTTGGCCTTCGTATCTCCTTAGCTGGATATAGATTCCCATTTATCTCAGGTAGTCTTTCTGTATCTTCTGGTCAGTGGGTCTGGCCTGTCTGCGTCTAAGCAGGGACCCTCTGTAAACCGATACTTCCACTGTCACCTGGAATCTCTTTGGGTCCTTCTATTTCACGTTACAAGTCAAATTTTTCTTGAGGTGACAGGCTGTGTATCAGTGGGTACCCCAAAGTGAAGACGAGCGGTTAAAGTTGCCTCAGTTTTGCAACATCTATCAGTTTTGCCCTCCATAAACCAGTGTTAGGGCCTAGAGTTGCAGGACCTGGATCCCAGCCCCACTCCCATTTTTAAGCGGCCAGGGACACTAGTGTGTGTTTGCCAAGGGGAAAGTGATGGGATAAGTTAAGCACATGGTCCTTTCACTTTCCTCTTGGCCTTAAGAGAAGAGATTAATGAATTATTGCACCAAATATTTATTGCACTCCAGGCACTGAGTTAGGTTCTAGGCATATAGCAGTGAGGCCGAATGACCAGGTAAGGGAAGAAAGACAACAAACACCCAAGGCAATTAATGGACAAGAAAAACATCAGCTGGTGGTACATGTTATGCAGAAAATTTAAAAAAATAGAACAATGTGGTGGCAAGTGACAGGATGGCTAGATTGCAAAGTCTGAGGAAATGACATTGAAGGGGCCCTTTGAATAATGAGAAGGGAGTGCTCTGTGAAGATGGAGGAAAGGGCTTTCCAGGTGGGGGGAACAGCTGGGGCAAAGGTCCCGGTAGAGGAAAGAGCTTGGGGGACTTGAGGAATGGGAAGAGCCTCTGGGTAAGGGGCAGGATGCAGGTGATCAGGGTCAGTGGGGGAACCCAGGCGCCAGCAAGTTTGAGGTTTTCCTAAGTGTGCTCAGAAGCCTCTGGAGGGATTTAAGAGAGACACAAGATCTTATTAGCCTTCAAAAAGATCTCTCTGTGGAGAGCTCGACGCTGGGGAGTCTTTTGGGGTGGAGGAGAGACCACAGGGAGCAAGAATGGAAGAAGGTCGCTCAGGCAGGTGGTTATTTCGGCAAGACAGGTGAGAAGTGCTGTCAAGATGCTGTCTTGAATTCAAGATATGGGAAGGGAGACAAGAGGGTTTAGGAGATGGAGAGCTTGCTAAAGGATTGGATGTGGGCTGCAAGAAAATTCAGAGAATCAAAGTGGTACTTAGATTTTTGGTGGTGCTTGGGTGGTGGCATTTATTGAGATGGAAAAGACTTAGGTGAAAGGGCTTTTAAACTCTGAGGCCTTATACAAAGGTACTAGGTTAGACAGTTGTGTTATTAGAGTTCTTTTTTTAAAATTTATTTTTTTATTGAAGTATAGTTGAATTACAATGTGTTAATTACTGCTGTACAGCAAAGTGACTCAGTTATACACACACACATATATATATATATATATTCTTTTTCATAGTCTTTTCTATTATGGTTTATCACAGAATATTGAATATAGTTCCCTGTGCTGTACAGTAGGACCTCGTTGTCCATCCATTCTATACGTACCAGTTTGCATCTGCTAATCCCAAACTTGCATTCCTACCCTCTCCCACCCTCCTCCCCGTTGGCAACCACCAGTCTATTCTAATAGAGTTCTTTTTTTAAAAAATATTTATTTATTTATTTGGTTGTGCTGGGTCTTTAGTTGCAGCAGGTGGGCTCCTTAGTTGCGGCACGTGGACTCCTTAGTTGCAGCATGCATGTGGGATCTAGTTCCCTGACCAGGGATCGAACCTGGGCCCCCTGCATTGGGAGCGTGGAATCTTAACCACTGCGCCACCAGGCAAGTCCCTCGTCCCATTCTTAAGTGATCAACATATATATATATATATATTTTTTTTTTTTTAAACCGGGCAATATGTTAAGTGACTCACATGTGCCATCTCATAAAAATCTTCATAAGAACCGCATGAAGTTGGTGCTATCACCCGGCCCAATTGCACATGAGGGAATGTAGGCTTCTAGGAGCTAAATAACTTGCTCCGGGTCACACCCTGAGTTAGCAGCAGGGCTGGGCTTCAAGTTCATGTGTGGCTCCTCTCCATCTGTGCCTGTGTGCCAGAGGCCATGCCAGGAAACTCTCTTGGACCCTGGTCCTGTCTTGCTCTTTTTTCATAACATTAGACCTACTAGAGTCTAGGGACTAGACAACTGTTTCAGCTTTTTGATCTCGTCGCAGAAAGGATGAGAAAGATGTGGGAATCCCCAGGTCCTTTCCTGCTCCCAGCAGAGCAGCTGACCTAGGGATTTCTCCAGTGGAGCAAGGGGGACCTGGCGTCGGGTGGGGCACCAGGTGGGACTATCAGAGGACAGGTTTTAGACTTGACGTCGCCTTGTGCTTCGTCTGTGGAACAGTTTTTGCAGATGTGTGAAATTAAAAATTTTGAACTCAAACTCAAATTGAAACCCTAAGTCAAATTTTCGTACGGAGTGCCACTTATTTCATGAGTTTTGTCTCTTTATTACGAATCATAATACTGCAAAAGTAAAGCTTGAAGAATGACATTGATTATGTCGCCTCCTGCCAGCTAGTGTTTTCCCTTGCTGCCCTCTTTTTAGTTTTCACCTTGGCGACTGGCTTTCTAATATTGAAAAAGATACTTCTGCTCTTTCTGCCAGGGCTACAGTCCTCTTCACTGTAACGTGGGCGCCGCTGTGCGCCGCGTCGGCGCCGCGTGATTGCTGCGTGGGCGCCGCTGTGCGCCGCGTCGGCGCCGCGTGATTGCTGCGTGGGCGCCGCTGTGCGCCGCGTGCGTGTTGCGTGGGCGCCTCGTGAGTGCTGCGTGGGCGCCTCGTGAGTGCTGCGTGGGCGCCGCTGTGCGCTGCGTGCTGGCAGGATGAAGTTCGGGAGAGCGACGTTCGGGACTTTTTGCGAGCAGGTGCCAGTCTTTTCCGAGATGGCTTCTCTCCTTGACTTTCCTTTTCTCCTCTTCTCTATTTCCATCTATCCTAATCCCTCTTTCAGAATAAGGGGTGGAGGAAGAATACAAAGAAACGAGGAAACAAGGAAAGGGCGTGCTAATGATAGTGGATAAGGCCAGAGAAGTTGACGAGTGTGAGGCATGATCTATCTGGCCAAGTACAGGCCATGTGATCTGGGCTAAATACATAAACCATCCTAAGCTCAGTTTCACCATCTGTAAAATGGGAATAAGAGCTTTTATTTATCATACTGGTTGTGAGACTAGAAGAAAATAATGTTGGTGGTAGTACTAGTAATCCAGGTCCACAATGCCATATCCTTTACCCTGTACCCAGAGAGCGTTGTAATGCTCAGTTGGCAAGACTGGACCCGAGCTCAGTTTCTGTGATGGCAAAACTGGATCTTAACTCATGTGAGGCTGTTTTAGACTTTGTTCATCCCACTTAAGAGAATATGCGTTTATTCCCTATAGAATTATTAATGTGCTTGCTGCAGGAGTGCTGCTCCAGACATTGCTGGAGGTATTATATAATCTGTGGTTTAGGCGTTGCATTACTTTTCTAGAATCTATGAGCTCTGAAACATCTGGCCTCAAGAGTTCCGAGTAAGTGTTTGTGGAACTGTAATAGCAAATTTGTATGTATGGTTGCCAGATTTAGCTACATGCATTCATTCAGGATGGTCAGTTAAATTTGAATTGCAGATATACAACGACAATTTTTTTTTTTTGGTATGAGTATGTCCCGTGCAATATTTGGTAGTACTTACGCTGTAAGAGTAGTCATTTATCTGAAATGCAAATTTCACTAGGCATTGTGTATTTTGTCTGGCAGCTGTATTTATTTGGCGATGTGCCTGACACTGTTCTAAGCACTTTATACATATTTACTCATTTAGTTCTCATGAAAACCCTATGTGGTGCTATTATTATCCCATTTTACAGATGAGGAAACTAAGATACAGAGAGGCTAAGTAACCTGCCTAAGGTTACATAGTTATTGCATGGGGTTGTTGGCATTCAAAACCAGGTGGTCTGGCTCCAGAGTCTGTGATGAGGCTGTACTGCCTGAAAAGGGCTTAGCATAGTTCCTGGCACAGAAGAAACGCTCAATATTAGTGATTTTATTGTTACCCCCTCCCCCCCCAGCGCTGATTAAACTTAAAAAGTCAGGCTGGTATGAGTGGTGTCTCCACTTCTACTAGATAAACACTAGCTGGAGACTGAATAACAATTTACCTTATATGCATTGACTTGAGGGAATACATAGCTTGGCCTTTCACAGATTTCCTTCATTATCATATTTCTTTTATTAAAACAAGACTCTGTGGTTTTTCTCCATGGAGCTGAGTAGGGGGAGAGGAGTTTTGGTGTCTTGACAGCTATGGTCCCTTGCAATTTGAAGTCACAGTTCCCTTGCAGAAAGTGCAGCCCTGTGCCCAGCTGTGAGTTGTGAATGCTGAATTGAGAGGCTGAAGCTGGAGTTTTTCCACTTAGTGGGCTCAGTTCCAAATTCAGTGTGAGCAATGTATTCCCCCACTTTATACCAGGGCTGAGGTCAGAGCTGATTTTGCAGTTTAGGTACCTGCAAGAATACTGAGGAGATGGGATACATTTGAGGGTTGGGGGCAGGGGGAGGCTTGGGAAGGTGGCCAGAAAACAACGTGCTTATGTGAATAAAAATGTGTGTGAGGGTTCCTCTGTGTGACTCTAAATATTGTGTGGGACTGAAACTTGTATGATCCATGTTCCTGAGGTGTCCCATAGCAGATTCATTCTGTGGCTGCACAACCAGAATAACCACAAATATAAACTAAAGTGAAGATTTTATGTGTCCTAGCAAATTTGCATATTAAATATTAATGATAAAATAGTAGCAGTAAGTAAAATTGTAATTGGAGACAACCTAATTAATTCTGAAAGATGAAAATATTAAGTTAATTTAAAATTTATCAACCTTAGATTCTAAACCAATTTTTTTCTTTTTGGATGTGGAAGGATTGAGCATGATGGGGATTTTGAAGTTCTATAGAGATTAGGTTGTTTGTATATTATTAGCTTCATCAAAGACAAAAAGCTGTTTGAAATTTTCATAGAAAGTTTAGGCTAGAGAAATATGTAGCCTTACTTTTAAACCTGGAGGAACCACACACATAACCAAACTGTAATATGTGCATCTAAATTTATGCAGATTATATTTTTTTGGCAAGTCATTCAAGTTTAGCTGATAACTCATTGAGTTTTCATTACTTCAAACATAAATGTATTCTGGCATTAATTAATTATGAATATCACCCAGGATGTCATCTTTCCAAGGTCATTAAAATATTGGCCGCCTTTTTAAAAAAAAAATCATTTGGTGCGTTATCTTTATGCTAGAGTGGTAGCCAGCAGTTGGAAGGGAGTTGGAGTTCAATATTAGGAATTTTGGGACCTTCTCATTTTGTAATGAAAGACTTTTTTTTTTTTTTTTTTTTGAAAGACTTTTTTTAAAGCTCATGGATACATATTTAAGTATGAACAAACTTCCTACCGATTGACTATCTTCCATATATAATCGAGTGTGGCCTTAAGAAAGAGGAAAAGATGGCAGATCAGTCTATCGTGTCTTTCTGTTAACTCATACAAATACCCAGTTCTGCCCCTAGACTTGGGCAAGAGGGGCCCCTGCCCTGGGCCCCTCATTTAGAATGTTACAATTTGCTCTGGCCATGCCTCTCCCCTCCTCAACCCAGAATTCCCTGCAAGATGGCCCCAAGCCTCCTTTTAGGGCCTGTTTGGGTCTCTTCCAGGGCTTCATTCCTCTGAGAGCTGCCCTGAATGTCAAGGGGCTCAAGGATCCATACCTGGCCCTCCAGGTCTTTATAAAGGTATATTGTAAATAGATATTGTCAACATTTAGATATTACATGTGGGCTTCTGTTTCAGTTAGCCTTTGTTGTGGAACAAACCACCCCAAACCTTAAAGGCCTGAAACAAGAGTGATTTAATATTTCTTCTGATGCCTTGGGTTTGGTGGGGTTCCTCTGCTGAGACTGCCTAGGCTCATTCATACAGCTGCATTCAGTTGGAGGGTCGCCTGGCCTGGAAGGTCCATGATAGTTTCAGTCACGCGTCTGGCGGTTGGTGGTGGCTTGGTTCTTCTTCACATGGCCTTACCTCCTCCAGGAGATTCTTCAAAGGGCAGTCTCAGGGCTCCAAAGGGACTTAACGTGGAAGGTGAAAGGCCTCCTAAGGCCTAGTTTTGAAACTCATGAAAAGTTACTCTGCCACTTTCTGTTGGTCAAAGCAAGTCACAAGGCCAGCCCAGACTCATGGCAGGGGAAATAGATCCTGGTGGCAAGAGTGGGAAAGTCACCTTGCAGAAGGATGAAAGGAATGGAAGGAAATGTCACACGCGTCCTGGCAAACAATTTACCTGATACTCCATTTGTATTCCTGTTCCAGGTCCCACAGATGTTAGGGGTGCTCCTGCAAAAACCAGTAACAATAATATGACTAAACTTTTATCCACTCACTCTGAATGTAATAGTTTAATATAGTGAAGTTGATTCAGGGCGTCATTTGAGGGGAAATGTAAAAGCCAAGGCTTGGGAACTGGTTGATATGAAATCATTGTTTAATTTGGAAGAGACCAGTACACAATGTTCAGTGCTTGTCATTAATCCTATGATTTTCTTTTTAAATAGCTGCTTCCATCTTGAGTAAAGTAAATCTGTCTGTGGACCCTTGTGATAATTTCTTCCGGTTTGCTTGTGATGGCTGGATAAACAGTAATCCAATTCCTGAAGATATGCCAAGCTATGGGATTTATCCTTGGCTGAGACGTAATGTCGACCTCAAGTTGAAGGGTAAGTTTCTACTTGGGTTTGGTGATGCGCTTTACAGAGAGCAGTATTTGACAAGAAAAACATAGTTTTGGATTTGAGGCATGACTGCTCACTCTTTAACTATACTAAATTCACTTCCAAGATTTTTTAAAGTGGAAGATTGAAAGGAAAGTTGTGGAATTTTAATCTTTCAGATCTCAGTGCAAGCCTAGTGTAGCTCATTATGTTCACATTTGATAATAGTAAGTTCTGCTGCTAAAGGATAAATAGCATTTGATTGAGGTTGGGAGCAAAGGAATAGTTAATGAAAATCGCGTTATATTGGTATACTTATTCATCTGTTATGTTCAGAACAAACTTCATCACTTGCTCACTGTGTCCTGGATTTTCATGGTTTACAAAATGTACTTAACACTTCATTGTCTTTTGACATCACTTTTGAGAACTCTGGATGACCTTGTGTTTGTCATGTTGTTCCTGTTAACTTCGAAGTTGGCTCTGGGAAGACTATCCTTCCCCCATGGCCTCTCAAGCAATGACAAGCTCACACACACATACTCACATATGCGTGCATGCACACATACTCTTCAAAAGTTGGAAGTATCTTTTGCTGGGGGATCTTCTGCTCACAATTGGTCTAATTTTTATGCTGAGTTATTGGAGAAAACCACTTCAGAACGCAAGTAGGGAGATTTCAAGGCCAGGTAAGGTGAGTGTTTTGAGAAGGCAAAAATAGTATATATTTTTTTCACTTTCTTATAACTGAGCTATGCCATATAACTTGCATTCAGTAACACACCCAAAAGAATTTCTGAAAATTTTTGAGAATCATCATTTTTCTATCTTCTCCATATCCTTTTCCCCAAGATTTTAAGAATTAAGTTCATTAATTTTAATGAAAATTAAATACGTATCAACTTATATATATGTTATAACATCTGAAACCATTGGCAAAATAGATACCTATTGTCACTGTAAGGAAAAATGTGCCTAAATTTCACAACTAGGTATAAATCATATGGACTTACATTTTCTACTAGAAGGCTGAAACTTAGTCTTCATAAGTTATAAATGAGAATTTGCAAGAATGTCAGAGTTTTCCCATAACCCAACAGGTGAGATTCCTGTTCTGTGGAACTGTAAATAGGACCTTGAAGAATGAATTTACTGAGACTTATTTCCCTGTAGGATATTAACTCGTGTCGGTCCTTTACCTACCATTCTTGCCTGTTTCCTGTTTCTCTTCTCTGGCTTCTTTTCTTCCTAGACAGAGAGATGTGTGCGTGTGTGCACACGTACACACACACAATTGGAGAAATATCAATGAAGGATAAGAAAAAGTCAGTATCTCCAGATAGGTGATCCTTTTATATTAGTTATAGCCCAAAGATTTCTATCTTCAGGGCATGAAGCAGTTATAATAAGTTAAAGGATTTCTGGGAATGTCTTATTGTAAAAACTAAAATCAGTATCGATGGGCTTTGTTTGAGGAGGACATGGTATATGGGCTAAAATTCATAGAAGTAAGAGTAAATTGTTCAGAGCAGCACAAGTTTTTTTTTTTCTACTTTGAAAAATGAAAAAATTTTATTTCCAAGCTCGGTCGTGAAAGTAAAAAGGAGCAAAAATAACATGCAAAAAGTAAAAAGAAAGTCACGCATAAATCCACCCCTAGAAATAACTGCTAATAAAGCAATTGGGTATATATCTTTCCAGGTGTTTTTTTCCATGTGTGGGTACATATGCATAATCTCATATGCACAGCCATATATTTTAAAAAATAAAAAATAGCTGATATTTATGCATGCTGCTCTGTCACCTGCTGTAACACATAATGTATTCCTCATAGACACGGATTATGTCAGTAGATATCTTTCCTTATTATAAGTAACACTATAATAATACCTAAGTTTACACATCTTTATGGCCTTATCTAAATGTATCCTTAGGATAAATTCCCAGATATGAAATTGTTGTGTTGAAAGAGTATTCACCTTTCATTTTTGTTGCATATAGCAGAATCGCCCTTTAGAAAGTTATTTTTAGGTCTTCATATATTTTCCTGCTGTTTTAAATGGTTACTTTTCTCAATCACCTGTTTCTTTTTGTGATATAAAGTAGGGGTCAGCAAACTGTGGCCCGTGGGCCAAATCCAGCCCACTGCCTGTTTTTGTAAATAAAAGTTTTTTTGAAAGACAGCCACATCCATTCATTTATGCATTATCAATGGCTGCTTTTGCACCACAAAGGCAGAGTTGAGTAGTTGCATATAGAGACCATATGACCCATAAAGCCCATATAACCTGCAAAGCCTAAAATATTTACTCTCTGACCTTAATGGAAAAAGTATGCCAACTCCTGATGCCTGTTGTAAAGCTTTGATATATCTATATTGGATCTAGGTAGAACTGTTTTATTAATTGATAGCTATTTGGTGGGTTTTTGGGATTCTTTGGTAGGTAATCATAAAATTAAATAATTATA
Organism: Eschrichtius robustus; assembly: GCF_028021215.1. Classification (NCBI taxonomy): domain Eukaryota; kingdom Metazoa; phylum Chordata; class Mammalia; order Artiodactyla; family Eschrichtiidae; genus Eschrichtius; species Eschrichtius robustus. The sequence goes on from NC_090845.1 coordinate 19,292,235, forward strand.
ATTTTTGTCTCTCCCTTTTACTATATTGACTGGAGTCTCAGAATAATGTTGAATTATAGCAATGATAATGGGTATAATTTTCTTTTTTTTTTTTTTTTTTAGTAAATTTATTTTATTTATTTATTTTTGGCTGCATTGGGTCTTCATTGCTGTGTGCGGGCTTTCTCTGGTTGCAGTGAGCGGGGGCTACTCTTTGTTTCGGTGCGCGGGCTTCTCATTTCAGTGGCTTCTCTTGTTGCGGAGCATGGGCTCTAGGCGCGCAGGCTTCAGTAGCTGTGGCACGTGGGCTCAGTAGTTGTGGCTCGCGGATTCTAGAGCGCAGGCTCGGTAGTTGTGGCACACGGGCTTCGTTGCTCCGCAGCATGTGAGATCTTCCCGGACTGGGGCTCGAACCCATGTCCCCTGCATTGGCAGGTGGACTCTTAACCACTGTGCCACCAGGGAAGCTGGGTATAATTTTCTTATTCCTAACTTGGGTGGTAATGCCTCTAGCATTCCCCCCAATATATTTTTTCTTTGTTTCTAACATTTTTTATTGTGTTCTGTTATTCCTAGTTTGCAAAAAGGTATTGCTCAAGAAAACTCTCTTCACTGTTTATCAGGAGACTCACATGGAGTATCTCTTTTAACTTCTCTCGATTTTCTCATGCTAAATTAACCTTATAATCTTGAAATAAATCCTGCCTATGAATGGTTTATTATTTTAAGACATTGCTTAAGAATTGAATAAGCTAGTATTTTGTTATATTTGTGTCTGTATTTATGATTCATATTGGTCCATGGATTTTTGTGTGCTAGGTTTGTCAAATTCTGTTATCAAGATTGTGCTGGCCTTGTGAAACAAAATGGGAGGCTCCCCATATATTTCTATGCTCTGGGAAAGACACAGAAAAATAAATCTCAAGTTATTTTGTGACAAGCCCTGTAAAGGATGAATTAAAATATCAGTCATAGGGCTCTTGCTACAGGTGCCAAGAAGGAGAGCAAATGGTGGAGTAGGGTCTCTTTTTAAATTAGTATCATCTTGTTCCAGATGCATGTGCTTGAAATATAAAATATGTATTCTTTAAACTTTTAAAGTTTGAGGTAATTCGGACTTAAAAGTTGAAGGAATAGCACAAAGAACTCCCATATACCCTTTACCCAGATTTCCTGATTGTTACCGTTTTGCTGTACTGTATTGGCTTTATCATACTATTCTTTCATTCTCTCTATCTATAAATGTATAGATTAGAAATATGTAAATATATAGATGATACTGATACACAGATTTATAGATACATATCTTTCTGAACTCTGCAAGTATGTTGCACATAATTAGGTATTCTTAAAGTGTATAAACAGAGCTTTTCAAATATCAGAGGTGCTGACAATCTTATTTTTTAAACACTAGACATTTATTTATTCATTTAGCATGCAAGTTGTTTATTTTGGGAAGTGATCCCAGGAAATAGAGGTGAGGGACTGGGAAGAGTGAAAGATGGAAGGGAGGAAAAGTGAATCCAAGAATTAGACACTAGTCTTTAAATTCTATCTATATGTCTTTATTCGATATCTATCTATGTATCTGTGTATCTCTCAGGCTGTCTGCTTATCTATCTAACCATCCAGGTGATACAAGCTCATTGTAGGTCAGCTATAAATGACTAACGAGGAGAAACATACTTCAGATCCCAATACCTGGTGATAACTTTTTAAATGCAAATATAAATATAAAATTATATGTATATCTCAAAAGGGATCATATATTCTATTTTTATAATCTGTTATTTTTACTTGACACGTTAACATGTTTTCAGGTCAATAAAATAGATCTATACCATCATTTGCCATGACTACTTTGTATGGATATGCTACAGTTTGTTTCATCAATTCATGTGTTGCCATTTAGGTGGTTTCCAAATTTTTTCCTCATTGTAAGCCACTCAGCCTGAGTTTTGATGCCACAGAGTTGGATTTGAATCCTGGTTCCCTTTCATTTCTCCTCTGTGTCACTTTTGGTCAATTACTTAGCTTACCTAGCTCAGCTTTTTTATCTTTCAAATGGAGATAAGAATACCCATTTCATAGGATTTGTGAGGACTAAAGGACATGACCTATATAAATTACCCAGTCTAGTTCCTGGCATGTATAGCAGGCCCTCAATTAATATTTGTCCTTTGCTCCTCCATTTTGTCTCAAAGATAGTTCTAAGGCTCATGAAGTAGTGTCTGTCAGATGCCTTACATTTTATTCTGGTCTTATCCTCTGTAAATATCATGTGCTTTCAAAAGTGTTGAATACAGTCTAGATATTTTTCCTCACCCTTGATAAAAAAGAGAGAACATCCAAAAATAAAACGCAATACGACCAATCAGAAGAATACCATTTTCTTATGGCTGATAGAGAACACACAGAAACGGCTGTCCAATTTGTGAAATAAAATGGATTTGACAGACCTGGCTGATGAAAAATTGCCCTCTATTGAAGTCAGCAACCTGGCTTCATGAATTTTTTCTTTAAATGGCATATAAGACTCAGATTTCTACTTGGCAAATAAAATTATTTCTTGTTCTCTCCAAGAATTAGGATTTGTTTTTTTAAAAAAGGCTGAATGTAGTCATGTGTTTGAATGTCTTAAAATTTCCCTCCTACAAAACCTCCCAAATTTGTTTTCATGTGACCATGAAGATGACACAGCATGCACTGCTTATGAACGAACAGACGAAAATTTTGCAAATGAGCACTTATGAAACATGAGGCAATGAGTGAGATAGAACACTTGTGTCAAACAGAAGACAGATGACTCAGGGTAGGGCCAGCTCATCTCTATTATGGAATAGCGATCTTTGCCAATAGTTTATAAAGAAACGCAGTATATTATTATGTTTAAGCACAGACAGCACCAGCAGAACAGTAAGATGAAGTAGGGTCTGTGCATTAATGGGCAGAGAAAGATGATCGTGATTCATAGATTGGTTATTTATTTGTAAATACCTGCTGGCTGAGATTTAAATGATTCTCATAATTAAATAACCCCCCTATAATCTTGTTTTTCCTATTAGTGATCCTAGCTAAATCATCTTTTACAGATATTAAAAAGCTGAAAACTTCAGTTCAGCTCCTGTAAAGTCATTTGATAATTAGAAAGTTCAGATCGTTGAAGACATAGTGAATTGTGTCATTTTCCTCATACAGTGAACATGGTATAATGATGTACCAGATTGAGCCTTGACATCATTAAGCTCTTTGAAACAAATGATGTCAGACTAGAAAAAACAAAACAGGGATGTGGTGAGGAAGTGCTAAGGAGCAGCCAGCCACTGTGGTGTGCTTCTTATTCCTGGTGAAAACTCAGCCCCTGTAAGTCTCACTGAATCTGCTATATAGACTGAGTGCGCCCACTCAGAGCAGATTCCTGTTTTTCTGACCATGCTGGCTCTTTTTCACGTGGCCATACAGGACGCAACAAATTGCCAGTTTATACATACATCGTTATCGGTCCTGTGTGCATAGAGGGGTGCTGTGTAAAGATTTGGGCCTGGATCGCAGACTTTTAGAATGTGAAATGAAATGATTTTACCTGAAAAGTTTTGTTGTTGTTGTTCCCATTTTTCCTAATTGCAGTACCCCATTTGAGCATGGGTAGGATGGGAGTGTGGGTGCGTGAAATGTGAGGAAGGGGAAAGAAGTCACATTTTAAAAAGTTTAGTAATTTCCTGTTAGGAGACATTCACTTCAAATACGGAAATGGATTTCTTCCTGAAGGCTCTGTGAAAAATGTGCATTTAGCTTTAGGACAAGACCTCTTTCTAAATAGCTTAAGGAAGTAAAGAGGCCATGAGAATGGCCACCATGTGTAAAAGCTTGTGTTCTGGTAGTTCCGACAGTCAGCATTTTAGATTTTCTTCTTGTGTATCCATTTCTACCCCCAGTGCATGTCCTTGTCTTACTTTTTGACTCCTACCTGTTCCAATCTTTTTATTTTATGATCCGATCTTTTCCCCTGTGGCTTTAATGTAGCTTTTAAAACTTTTGTAGTGGTTAATACTAGACATAAGTTGGGTACACGTGATAAGAACCAGATCTTTTCATTACATTCATTCTGAGTTGTATGCTCTTTAATTTGGGGGAAATGTGCTCACTTCAAATAGATTGAAATACACAGCATTTTGATTGTATTAGTCTGTGAACACAGGACTATTTTCTGAGCTTTTACATTTTTCCTGGCACCAATTGCTTTTAGTCACAAGTAACAGAAACATCAACTCAGACTGACCCAAACAATAAAGAAGATTTGTTGGCTCGTGTAACCAAAATATCTAGTAATCATGTGGACTTCAGGTAAGGGTTGATCTAGCAGCTGAACCATCCCATTAAAGATCACATTTCTTTCTTCGTCTCTACTCTGACGTCCACTGTCTCATGCTTTCTAAGTCTGCTTGGTCATAAGATTGTTGCCAATAGCAATCAGAATTTAGACTTCCTCATTCACATCCAGCAAGAGGTATTGTGTTAGGCATAGGAGGATGCAGAAGTTAATGAGGCTCCCAAGACTACCATGTGGAAATTAAAAATCTGCACATCACAAAATATTTCAATAGGTACTGTAATCAAGACTCTAGAGGGAATTCCCTGGTGGTCCAGTGGTCAGGACTTGGCACTGGGTTCGATCCCTGGTCTGGGAACTAAGATCCCACAAGCCACGAGGTGCAGCCAAAAATAAATAAATAAAAGACTCTAGAGCTACACTGTTCAATACCGTAGCCACTAGCCACATGTGGCTTTCGAGCACTTGAAATATGGCTAGCTGGAATTGAGATGTGCTGTAAGTGTAAAATACACACCAAATTTCAGAGACTTCATTTAGAAAACGTACAATATCTCACTAATAAATTGATGATTTATTTCATCAATTACATATGGAAATGATATTTTTAAGGTACATTGGGTTAAATAAAATATATTATTAAACATAATCTCACCTGTTTTATTTTACTTATTCAAATATAGCTACAAGGAAATTAACAATTATGTATTTGGCTCAGATAATATTTCTATCAGACAATGCTGCTCTAGAGGCCTGAATAGGCCATTAGAAAGGTGAGCTATCTGTGAATAAATTCAAATTTATTTCACTGATAGAGAAGGATCAGCGAACACCTTTATTTAATAATTTAAAAAATTATTTATTTATTTTTATTTATTTATTTTTGGCTGTGTTGGGTCTTTGTTGCTGTGCGCGGGCTTTCTCTAGTTGCGGCGAGTGGGGGCTACTCTTCGTTGCAGGGCGCGGGCTTCTCATTGGGGTGGCTTCTGTTGTTGTGGAGCACAGGCTCTAGGTGCGCGGGCTTCAGTAGTTGTGGTGCGTGGGCTCTAGAGCACAGACTCAGTAGTTGTGGAGCACGGGCTCAGTTGCTCCGTGGCATGTGGAATCTTCCCGGACCAGGGCTCGAACCCGTGTCCCCTGCATTGGGAGGCGGATTATTAACTACTGCGCCACCAGGGAAGCCTGAGAACACCTTTATTAAAAATAGTTCTCTACTCCCCCCCCAAAAAAAAAAAAAAAAAATCTCTACTCCCATCTCCAGTCCCCCTCTATCCTGTTACCCTATTAGTGTCCTCTGTGGTACTTAAAACCATCTGAAATTATCTCATTTGTATACTTGCTTACTTATTTTTCTCATTATGCTTGCTCCCCTCCCTTCCCCCTCTCCCCCCGTGGTAAATTTTCTGAGAGCCAGAATCTTGTCCATTTTGGGCTTCACTGTAACCCAGCACCCAGCATAGTGCCTGGCATATAGTTGTTGCTCAGAAAATACTTACTGAAGAAAAGGATCGTGCCCTCTGTATGTGGCTGGATGCAGGGTGGGCATGGCTGGCTGGCTGGCTGGGGTGGGGTGGCTTTGTCTTCTCCTCTTTCTCCCCCCTTCTGAGCCTGGGGCCCTGCATGCTGTCCCAGAAGAGTCGTGAGTTGCAACCAGAGCTTGCCCCTGACAGGAGAGGAAGGGTATTGTCAGTTCTTCATTTGTGTTCTAGGTTTCAGGAAGGCAGGACAGGGGAGTGGACAGTGCAGCAGGCTAGAGCCCTTCTTGGGCCTCCGAGACTCCCTGGCGGTGTGATCTTGTGTAAGTTACAACGAGGAAAATAAGAACTCACAGGATGGCGGTCAAGTTTGGGCTCTGAAAAGAAACTGTGACTCTGCCATTTATTGGCTATATGACCATAGGCAAACCACTTCCTTCTGAGTCTCAGTTTCTTATCTGGCAACACTGTTGGATTAATTCAGTGAGATGCATCGAAAGTCTTCTAACAGGGTTTGATAAGTGACATCTGTTATTACTGCTAATTTCATGAGGATTAAATGAACATTTTAAAAGCACTTGGCCCATAGTAGACGCTTAAGAAATGCTAGTTTCCTAATCAAATAAAAAGTAGAACTTTAATAGATAAGAAAATTTAACAGTATTATTAAAGTAAAATATTGTGATCTCGTTTTTCCCAAAAGTCTCATCATTCCTGTAAACGAGGCAGCTGGTCCTGAAAGAAGCAAACCTAGGGGTGAAAACAATAGGTTAGGATATTTGTGTATTCCCAACTTTTATTGCCGGATATTAGTCATGACCTGAAACCCTGGAAGGTCTTGCTAATCTAACTTGTCAGACAAAACACTCATTGGTGTATGTGAGTTTTAAATCTCTCCTGTAGGGAAAGAGAGAAGAGGAAAGGGGAATTGGTGAAAATAAGAAGTGTCATCTTAGGCTGCTCTAGATCTTCTTTAGATACCACTATTTTTTGTTGTTGTTGTTCTTGTTGTTTATACCAATTTCCCGTCTCTCTTTTTTCTTTTCCTCATCCCTAGGGGATCTTTAACTTAGACCCATGTCCCCTCAAGAGAGCTGTCGATAGAATTCAGGGACTTGAATAGGAAAAAAAAAAAATGCATCTTTATTTTCACTAACCTTTGATGGAACTTTAGCATTTTCTTTAATTCTGACTGTAGGCTAGAAACTCTGGTATTATTAGCTGTGACTTTGTTACCAATGGGAATCATCATTTTTTAAAATCTTAATACAGATGTTGCAGGTATCTTGAAATATTATGTACATACATCACCACTTCAAAATCATAGTAGTGGCTAGACTCGATGCTAGATCTTATTTAATGAGTTAATGAAGTAGTGCATATATCATGATGTCAAACAGCAAAACATCTGTTTTGTTAACTGTGTTTTGAAATAACCGGTTTCCATTGTAAACCTATGTTTCTTATCTTATGTTCTTATAGATAATACTTTGAGAATAGCCCATAGGTTGAGAACAGCCCATAGATGTATGGCACAAAAAAGATTAAGAACCCCTGCCTATGTAAAGATTGCTGGGGCACGCCTCGAGAGGTATAGTTTTATTTCACTTCAGCCTTTCAATGCATCCTAATTCAGGTGTTTTGAGTGGAGACAGCTATTACATGGACCCACTGGTCCACTCATACCCAAATATTTGAACAGTCCACTGTCTAGAATCCCTGGGTAATGAGCACATTACCAACAGTTAATAGGTGTTTATAATGATATTAGATGAAACCGGAGATAGGTGTTTGGAGATTTGTGCCAGTGCCAAGCCTTGAACTGATTAAGTGCAAGCTTTATGGGATTACCTATGCCACAGAACAAATATATTTATAGATGAAATTATTATCTATTACCACATACCTATTATGAAAGCAGAGAGTTAAAGGTCAGTGCCCAACTAGAGATGATACAGCCTTTGTCATAGTGTAGTTAAAAATATTTATAAACAGTGCAAATGATGGAAAGTAGTAATATACAAAGCAGTGTCTTCATTCATAAGTACATATTATGTGGTGTATGAAGGAGCTCGCTTGTTGTCTGATCTTGAAGACAGGGACTCTTGTTTGAACTTGGAATGGCAGCGGGTGGAGGGGGGCTGTGAATCTGGAGGTGCTGGAGTGAGGTTCCAAGGAGAAGAGCGAATCAGTATAACTTGGCTCTGTTGGAAGGAAGGAATGAGCAGGGCTGTTGGTGAGAGATGACAAGAGTGAGATGGGCGGATGAAGGATGTCAGAATCCATTTGTGAGATTTTTGACTTGGGGCAAGGAAGCTGAGGTTTCTGAAAGGTGGAGCGACAGCCTGGAAATGCTATGCATGGGACTCTAGACTGAAAAAAAAAAAGAGTGGAAAAACAGATGAGGGGGCATGTTTGTAGTATAAATATTGCAATACATTATGAAAAGTTTCCTGCTAGTTAGCTTGAATGTTGTAGGAAGATAGAAACATTTTACTTTAGAAGATTGTCAACTAAATTTGGGATCTTTTGACTAAATATAAGTTTTTTGGCATGACTAATGACACAGGATATTTGCATCCTGAGAAAGACATATATATACCTACAGTGACACTTCTCAACCTGCCCACACCCAGGCCCTATTTTGCATGGTTGGTGTGTGTAATGTATTTTACTTTGTAGTTGTTCAAAAGAGTTGCATATTTTTGAAAAGCCACTTCCTGAAAGAGGATGACTGGGAAGGGAAGAAAAATCCTAGCTGGCTTTGGTGGTAACAGTTCGGAGGCGTACCCACGTGAGCTTTGTGGTAGCAATTCCTGAAGCTCCTACACGGCCCCACGTGTTCCTGCTTTTGGTTGCCAGAAGCCGGGATAGTAACGGAGCTGAGAATACGGGATTTTTGCAGGAACTTCCAAGGGTCATCCAGATTTCACAGCAGAAGCAGGTGACTCAGATTTCCTGGGCCTTGAAACCTGTGTCTTAGAGAAATGGGACAGTCGCTTACCTTTACTATACTCCTAGTTGGTCAGTGGCAAAACTCAGGCACCAGAAAAATTAAAAAGTTGGTGGCACACAAATGCATGGCCAAACGGAGTTGAAAATTTCATTCTCGCATTTCCAAACTGCCTGATGAGATGATTTCAGCTGTGCCCTCATCCTCAATTCTGAGAACTTTTCAACTGCAACTTGAAGGTGTGGATGGGTTGAGCATCTTTACAATGTGGAAAAAATCCCCATTTCTCCCCTGATTTACTAATAATGGGGGTATTTCTACTCATTACTGTGAAGTGAGCCTTTGACAGATCCCCCCCCCCCCCCCCCCGCAAAATTCGTAAGAGTACATCACACAGAGCAGGCCCTAACAGTCTAGGCACTTAATAGAGGTGACCTTATTTAATAATACCCTTGTTACCATTTGTTGAACTCTCTAAACTGAACTCCCAACAAGCCTGTAAGATGGAAGGTTTATCTACATTTTGGGAATGAGGAAATAGAAGTAGCCGAGCAATACAATCAATAACCAGCCCAAGATCACACGGCTAATAGGCGATGGAGCTAGGATTAGAATTCAGATTATTTTGACCCTTAGCACCTGGTAAAACCCCTGAAAACTAGGAAGGTGGTATTATCCCATTTTACAGTTGTGAAAATTGCAGCTTGGAGAGGTTAAGTAATTCATTCATATTCACACAGCTAGTGACCTATGAAGTCATCTTCCAGAGCAGTGATGTCCAAAAGAAATGTAATGAGTCACAAATGCAACTCACATGTAATTTTACCTTTTCTAATAACTACATTAAAGTAAAAAGGAAACAGGTGAAATTATGTATTTTATCTAACCCAGCATATCCAAAATATTGTCACTTCATGGAATCAATATAAAAAAACTTATTTGTGAGACATTTTACATTTTTTCTTGCCTACTAAGTCCTTGAAATCCAGTACGCATCTTACACTTGCAACATGTGTCCTTGTGGACCAGTCATATTTCAGGTGCTCAACAGCCCCTTGCGACTACCCGTTTCTGAATTGGACAGGGCAGTTCTAGACCAGTGCTTCTCAACCCCAGCTGCACACTGAAATCACAGGGGAGCTTGAAAGACACAGATGCCTGGGTCCCATCCTCAGAGGTTTTGGTGTAATTGGTCTGGGGTGGTACAGCCTGGCTTCCGGTTTTTTAACCACCCTTCCCCTGCAGGTGGTTCTAATGTGCGGCCAAGTTTGAGAACCTACTCAAGTGTGATGTCCAGTCTAACTAACCAAATAGAGAACTGTAGCCACTGTCTACTGGAGAAGGTTCTGTGCGTTTTCTGAAACGAGAACCATTCAAAACAACCACTCCGGCAGTATGCTTTGCTAGTGCACATTAAAGACTGTTGGGCAATGCCCTAATTTATTAACTTCTCTCAATTTACATTTCCCAACATTTTGACCAAGTCCTGGAATAATGTAAGGAAAGAGATTTCTTTTTCCCCCCCTTGACTACGCACTGCTCTGGATACACAACAGTGCGAATAAATTAAGACATAAAAATTGAGTTATTTTAATTGAGGTCAAAGGTGTTCGTGTCAGTCTGGAATCTCTGAGCTGTGGAGAAGAGGAACTTGGGGTTTGAAAGCTGCAGGTCGTTGCCAGAATGAAACATGTCTAGTGGAGACCGTGTGGGAAGTGCTGGGTGAGGAAAGGAGGCAGTTGTGGCTCCGGCTGAGGTCTGAAGGCTGCACAGCCCACGCTGTGGCAGGACGCCCACGAAGCTGCCCTTGCCAGAGGTCTCACGCCTGCCTCCCCGCTCAGCGAGACTGGTATTCTTGCCCCTGAGACCTGGATGTGAGACCCAGCATTCAGGAACTAAAATGTCTCATCTCACCGGAGGTTCAGTTGTCCTTAAAATGCTTTTGCAGTCATTTGGAATAATTTTTCTCTTGCCTTCTTTTATTTAAATTGAAACACAGCTTGAATATTCTGGACACATTTATTATTTCCCAGGAGGAAAAATACTGGGTCTTCTGTGGTGGTGATGCTATAGTGACATGCAGTTTTGTTGGCTATATTTATTTGACTTAAAATTAAGCAGGAGAACACACAAACACTGCTGTCTTTCATAACCTCAGCTAAATTAATACCATATTTCATTGAATCAAAAAGACTGTCAACTGCAAGGTGCACCACTATTTGATGTATGCTAAGTAAGACTAAGCTATTACACAGTGGTTTCTTAGCACTTGGGATTTTTATTTTATGTTCATTGAAAGTTTTTTACACTTAGACATTAATTTTTATCACATGTTAGTCTTTTGCATTAATTAAAAAGGAAAACGCAAGCGGAAGAGATGGGTTAAGGTATTCCTAAAACTTCCTCACAGTAGTTTTGATTTCAAACCATCAGTACTTTTGTCTTCTCACAAAACACTGTCCTCTTTCCATCAGTCACGGCAGTGATTCAGCATTTCTTTAAAATGTGTTCCCAGTCATCTCAGGCATTTTCCTCCAAGACTGCCTTTTTGGATATACAGTAAGTTTTAATTTCATAGCCAAACTGTAGTGAAATCTTTCTGAAGATGAGTTAAGCGATAATTTCCTAGCCAGGCAACCAACTCATTTGAAGTGCTGACAATAAGAACTGCTAGATCAAGGTCACACATGGGCAGGCAATGGCATCTACATTGTGACTGTGCCTGGCTGACAGTTTTAAGATGAATTCCAATTTCAGAGATGTTAAGATGTAAAAAAAAAAACGTGCTTCTTAGATTTCATGAAACATGGTATGTAAATTGTATTCCTAGTAATCCACATTCCCCAGCTGCTTGTCACATCCACCTTGTTTATGTACTTTTGAACAATTTCAATGAGATTTGCCTGCTGTTCCCTCCTCAGCACCCCGAGGCTTTAACGTGCAATGGTGTATAATCCGAACTCCCCCACTTCCTTCTACTCCACTTTGCAGCTGGAGTACAAAGTACAAAGCTGTACTTTGATACCATTCTTCTCAACCTTGAATGTGTACATGGATCACCTGGGAATCTTGTTAAAGTGCAGATTCTGTTTCAGTAGGTCTGAGAAGGGACATGGGAGTCTGCATTTCTGGCAAGTTCTTAGGTGAGGCCCACACTGCTGTTCCAGGGACCACATGTTGAGCAGCCAGGCTTTGCTGCATCTAAGGACATGGTGGGGCATTAAAGAAATGCAGCACCTCTCCAGGGTGCGTGGGTGGTTTGTTTTTCCTTCATTTATATTATTATTTTGTTGAAAACCTGTATAATGCAAATGTCATTGTATTGGGTAAGAACGAAGATTTCTTAGGATGAAAAGAAAACAGGAATTTTATATGTCCTCTCTTATGGTACAGGGAGAGGTATTTCTTCCCCTTAATTTGTTTTCTGAGAGATTTGTTCATTCGGTTTTCCCTTGCCTTTCTCCTCAAAAAACTTGGGCAACTTGAATTTATTAGGAAATCTGCACGTAATTGCAGATTAATAACCTACCCATTAATACCACATTAGTTCATTGTGATTAATAGCATCTGTGTGAATACTTAATGAATTAGTAATGACGGACTATTTGCTTTAAAGTGTCAAGAGAACATTCCATGTAAAAAGGCACTACCCATAACAGGAAAATTAATTATAGGCTGGTTGGATAATAACTTGTCACAAACAAGATATGTTTGTTTGGAAAGCCTTATCGGTGTTGATATTTGCACAGTGAGAGATACTTTTTAAAACATGCATGGACCTTTTAATTTATAAAATGAGAGGGGAATTTTATTTTCAACAACAGTTAAGATAGGTATGGGAGCTTATATTTATGAGAGAGAAACACACACTCACAAATATGTGCTAGTACACTCACAAGTTTGCCTGTGTCGCTAACCAGACTTCCTGTAGTGACCTTTTAGATTGAGTTCCAAATTGAACTGCTTCTCCTACCTGCTGTCTATTCTGAATTCATAAATTCACTTCCCCAAGGCCCAAGCGTTTCTTGTTACTAATTTTATTCCTTTAGCAAATCATTTGTTTTCTCTATGGTTCCTCATTCTAATTCTGTGATGTTGCCATCATTCTTTATTTCTGTCTTTGCCCTACATCTGAGGAAGCGAAGGTCAGGAAAATTATGTGAGTTGCCCAAACCAATCCAGCCATATAATTTGTCCCCCACAGATTATGGGTCTAGCATTTCAAATGTCTCCAAATTTAACCCAGGCGGAAAGAGCTGCATGAGCAGAGGCTCTGTCCAGCTGGTGCCTTTGAGGAAACCCAAGAAGCCCAGTGTGACTGGAGCTCAGAGTTGGAAGGGAATGGGGACACGAGACAAAACCGAAGAGAGAGGAGGGACCAGAGCACATAGGCCTTGTAGGCTGTTTAAAGATTTTAGCTTCTGTCCTCGGGCAGTGGGAAGCCATTTGTAAATGTCATGTCAGGGGGTGCCGATGAGCGATGCATTTTGCCAGAGCGCGCTGGCTGCATGGCTCGGAGGAGGAAGTTGATGTATGGAGATCAGTTCTGAAGGCCCCAGCATGCTGTTCTGTTTTCTAGCTTGGGATCCAGATGAAGGTAGAGTTTGTCTTCCTTGTTACAGAAAACCTCAAGCATTATTGGGTATCCTTTTCTCTCCTTTCTTCTCCTTTCAGCATGAAGGGTCATTGTGTCTTCTCTGTAGCCCCCCTTTTTTTTGAAACACTCCCAGACACCTGGAAGAATCAGCTAGGGGAGCTGCAGCCACAGCCAGTGGGTGCGGAAGTTAACTTTTGTCCCACCAGCCCTCTTGCCCTTTTGGGTCCTCTGCTTGTGCCAAGGATGCTACTGCTTCCTTTTTTTTTTTTTTGCAAGAGAGGATTCTGGACAGAGGAAGAAAAGAGAGCCCAGCTCTGAACCCCTCACTGTCAGAAACCCAGTTTTAGAGGGGCAGCTGCCCTTGACCACACACTGTGGTTTGAATAGCCAAGAATAGAACCTCTGCTGCTCTCACCTCCTCATGGAAGGTGGGAGTGAAAACAGGGGTTAGTTGGGAAGTGGCTTTTTAAACCTATGTTTACAGTGTTTTGATGCCGCTGTCATAGATGAGAGAGGAATCATGAAGTCTGGAGCTCAGATTTTTTAGGATTTCAGGGATGCAATATTTATCCCACTCTTCCTCTCCGTAGGGTGTGGTATAAGCAGGAGTTGAAAATAGCTATCCTGTGTTGTTTTTCTCATTTGGAAGTCTTTCTGGCATAGTGCTGATTGTTTTTTTCTTAAACCAGTGAATCGACTCTCACCTCAAACACATATTGCATTTCATCTTTAAGAAAGGAACTTTTCAAAGCCGGGTTTTTCAGAACTGAGGACTAAGACCTAAATGGGCCAATGCAAGGAGAGTGTTTCCAGGACAAAACAAAGTAACGTTCTCCTTGAAGAATGTTGACGTTGAATTAAAATGGAGCTACAGAGTGAGGAAACCAGCAAAGAAAGGGTAAAGCTTCTGATCTGACATTGGGTCAGGTGGGGAATGGGAGAGGAGGAAATCTGGGCTGGTGATGTCCTGGGGTCACAGGCATCAAGAAGGACTGCTGATAACTGTCAACTATACCTTAGTAAAGCTGTGGGGGAAGGAGGGCTGGTGAGTGCTGTTGGTTGAAAGTAGTGGTTCTCAAAGTACGTTTCTCCACCTGCAGTATCAGCGTTACCTGGGAATTTGTTTGAAATGCAAACTCCTGGCCCCCACCCCAGAGCTATTGAATCAGACACTCTGGCAGAAGGACCCAACACTCTGTGTTTTAACAAGCCCCTCTGACAAACCCACAGCCAACATAATACTCCATGGTGAAAAGCTGAAAGCCTTCTCGCTAAAATCTGGAACAAGACAAGAATGCCCACTCTTACCACTTCTATTCAACCGAGTATGCCCACTCTCACCACTTCTATTCAACATAGTATTGGAAGTCCTAGCCACAGCAATCATAGAAGAAAAAGGAATAAAAAGTATCCAAATTGGAAGCGAAGAGGTAAAATTGTCAACATATGCAGATGACATATTATATATAGAAAACCCTAAAGACTCCACACCAAAACTACTGGAACTGATAAATGAATTCAGCAATCTTGTAGAAGGATACAAGATTGACATTTGTTACATTTCTGTTACATTTCTTTACACTAACATTGAAATATCAGAAAGGGAAAGTTAAAAAAAAAAAATCCCTTTTAAAATCACATAAAAAAATACTTAGGAATAAACCTGACCAAGGAGGTGGAATACTTATGCTGCGGACTATAAAGCATTGATAAAGGAAATTAAAGATGATTCAAAGAAATGGAAAGCTATCCCATGCTCTTGGGTTGGAATAATTAATATTATTAAAATGGCCACACTACTCAAAGCAATCTACACACTTAATGTGATCCCTATCAAATTACCCATGACGTTTTTCACAGAACTAGAACAAATAATCCTAAAATGTATATGGAACCTTAAAAGACCCAGATTTGCCAAAGCAATCCTGAGGAAAAAGAACAAAGCTGGAGGCATAACCCTTCCGGACTTCAAACAATACTACAAAGCTATGGTAATTAAAACAGCGTGGTATTGGCACAAAAACAGACATATGGATCAATGAAACAGGATAGAGAGCCCAGAAATAAACCCACACATCTACAGTCAATCTTTGACAAAGGAGACAAGAATAAACAATGGAGAAAAGACAGTCTTTTCAGCAAGTGGTGTTGGGAAAGCTGGAAAGGTGAAGTTAGAACACCCTCTCACCATACACAAAAATAAATTCAAAATGGCTTAAAGACTTAAATATAAGACATGACACCATAGAACTTCTAGAAGAGAATATAGGCAGAACATTCTCTGACATAAACGTACCAGTGTTTCTTAGGTCAGTCTCCCAAGGCAATAGAGGTAAAAACAGGAGTAAACAAATGGGACCTAATCAAACTTATAAGCTTTTGCACAGCAAAGGAAACCAAAAACAAAAAGACAACCTGCTGGGCGAAAATATTTGCAAATGATGTGACCGACAAGGGCTTAATTTCCAAAATATACAAACAGCTCATACAACTCAATAACAAAAAAAAACCCAATCAAAAAAATGGGCAGAAGACCTAAATAGACATTTCTCCAAAGAAGACATACACATGGCCAACAGGCAGATGAAAAGATGCTCAACATCACTAATTATTAGAGAAATGCAAGTCAAAACTATAATGAGGTACCACCTCACACCAGTCAGATTAGCCATCATTGAAAAGCCTACAAATAACAAATGCTGGAGTGGGTGTGGAGGAAAGGGAACCCTCCTACACTGTTGATGGGAATGTAAATTGGTGCAGGCACTATGGAAAACGGTGTGGAGACTCCTTCAAAAACTAAAAAAGAGTTGCCATATGATCCAGCAATCCCACTCCTGGGCCTATATCTGGAGAAAACTCTAACTTGAAAAAGGTACATGCACCCAACGTTCTTAGCACTGTTTACAATAGCCAAGACATGGAAACAAATGTCCATTGACAGATGAATGAATAAAGAAGATGTGGTATATATACACAATGGAATACTACTCAGCCATAAAAAAGGATGAAATAATGCCATTTACAGCAACATGGATGGACCTAAAGGTTATACCAAGTGAAGTAAGTCAGAAAGAGAAAGAGAAATACCATATAATATCACTTACGTGTGGAATCTAAAATATGACACAAATGAACTTATTTATGAAACAGAAACAGACTCACAGACCTAGAAAACAAACTTACGGTTACCAAAGGGGAAAGGGGTGGGGGGGGGGCAGGGATAAATTAGTTTAGGATTAGCAGAAACAAACTACCATATATAAAATAGATAAACAACTAGGTCCAACTGTATAGTACAGGGAACTATATTCAATATCCTGTAATAAGCCATAATGGAAAAGAATATGAAAGAGAATATATATGTGAATAACTGAATCACTTTGCTGTACACCAGAAACTAACAGAACATTGTAAATCAACTATACCTCAATTCAAACAAAAGCGAAAACAAGCCCCTCTGATGATACTGATGCATGCTCAAGTTTGGAAACCACTGGTTTAGACTAGGACATAGTGTGAAGTCAAGCTTTAGGGACCAGCTAATTTTGTTTTGATCTAACCTCACCAGGCCTCCTACCTATGACTAGGAGCATCAGGAGTGTGCGTCACTGGTCACAAATCTGGTTACAGGGCAAAGGGGGTAGATGGCTCAGCACAGGGTCACTCCACCACTGCAAAAACCAGTCTTGATATAACCAGAGAAGGCATTTCTTCCAGTTATGATGGAGAGCTCTGTCAAGAAAGTCCATGAGGACTGCCTCTGGTTTAGCCACCTGGGGGACTTGTTCTCACATAGGAAAGTGACTTGCAGAGTTTTACTGGGTACCTGACGGTCAGATGAGCAGGAGTCAGGGACCTGGGTCCAAATCCAAGCTCTAACTTTTACCAGCTGAGTTTCCTTGGACAAGTTATGACAGTTCTTGCCTGTAGACTAGGGTTAATGATACGTGCTGCTTAGGGTTGGTGGGGGATTAATTGAGGTCATGTACAATATACCTGGCACAGAGCAGGTGCTTAATAAATGAATGCTGTCACCAGGGTCCTTGGATGTCTCAGGGCTGCTCAGGAAGGACCACTGCGGGGGGTATGTAACCATACATGGCCTTTTCTTGTAATGTTAAGATGGTAGAAATAGGCAGGAAAAATGTAATTAAGATATGTACTATAGGAAAAAAAAAACTGAAGATGAATTTTAATGACTCTAAGTTCAGCACAGACCTTACATTGAATTATCTGCTAAGATTCAAATTATCTAAATAGGAAAGCTATTTTTATGAGTTAAAATATTATATTGGCAGATTCATTGTAATGCTATGCTATCAAAGAGTGATGTTAAAATTTAAATTATTTTGAAGTGTGACCCTGGTAAGTGTAATCCTTAAAAATTCACTTATAAGTGCACATAATAAAAGAGTTAGCTTCTGTGAGACTTTTGTAGTGTCTGGCAGTTGTATAAAATTGATTTCATTATGGACAAAGAGGTCTTTTGTGTTAAAAGGGGAATATTTTTATGTTATTTGGTAACCCGTGATTTAGATTGATGAGTTAGAGGTTTTTAATGCCCCTAAAATAATCTCTGCCCCTTTTTCTTAAGCTAATGCCAACCAACAATTACCACTTACGAGATGATCATAAAAAATGAACAGAGAAAAGCATTCTGACAGCTTCTCTACCTATGTTTGGGTGGGAGTTTTCCAGAAGAATGAGAAGTATCAGCTCTTATTGTCTTTTCAGTATGTCAAACAGACTCAGTTAATCCCATGCTTGACCGGCTATGGGGCTGAGGAACTGCAAAGTCGAGTGTCACACAATTCGTGTGGAAACATGAGGGTTATGGGATCCACAGACCATGACTTCGTTAACTTGAATTTTATTTTTTAATGAGAATAACAATGAGCTTTGCAAGCTGATTTAGAGTCTCCACATCTAACTGCATTAGAACTTAATACCCATGAAGTGTGAGTTAGAAAAATGAAGTTTTTCAGTACGGTAAATAAACTGAGGAGGCTGGAAACCAGATTGACGTCTGTAGCCTGGAAAATCAACGGAGACTAAAAATAGTAAGATTAGAGGCGACATTCAACCATGGACCAGCCAAAGGTGGTTTTCGTGTACCACCAAAGGAGAAACCAGGCCATTATATGATAGGTTTAAAAAAATATGTGTCTAGAGAACATTCTGTTTCTTATGTAGGTGTGGAAGGGCACACCTTCCCTTAAAATGTAGATTTGGTTTTCCAAAGTTTTGATTTTTCATGTTTTTTCTCTCGCTAGAATTAAGAGGACACTCCCACTGATTTCTAAGGGAAATGCTGGCATAATCTACATGAAATTGAGAATTCACCTTGATGACATTTGACTGAAGGCTTTAGAATGCAGTTGCTGTTTCTAAATATTAAGCAAATCAGGCAAACAGCTCCAGCGAGCTCTTAGCAAGTAGCCAGAGGATCCCCTTTAGAATAGTCACATAAAAGGATTACAGGGTCCGGAGGAAGAACACAAAGGAGCGTGTTTTGAAATAATCCTTATGCTCTGGGAGCCATCTTGTTTAAATGGCGTCACCTTAACACCGAGGTTCTTGGTAGGTGTTTGCGCACAGGCCTAAAACTTTGTGCGTGTGGAGTTTTTGAAAACAGTATTAGTTGGGAAAGTCCTAAATATTGCAGAAACTCCAGATGACTGGCCTGAGCTGTGTGTGACTGTCGTGAGCTCTTGACTTACCAGGGGACTGCCACGTCCTTAGGAGTATCGTTTTTCTTTGTTTGGAATTCCCTCTTCTTATTCCAGAGCTCTCAGTAAAGGCCCTGTCTGAGCAGGAGAACGTGGACTGAGTGAGTAGAATTGATAGTCCTGTCTGGCTTCTGCGGTTAAAGGAGGTTGAATGCCAGTAAGTATCCCCTCCCTCCCCCCCGCCATAGAAGAGCAGGGAAGTGGAAGTGGATGGTCAACCCGAGACCACTGGTGAAACGAGACTTAGGTAGCTTAAAAACCGGTATTCACAAAAACAGATGAAATCTTGGATCTCATTGTATGATAATGCGGACTGCAATGTGAGAAAAGGAGATTATGGATGTTAGTATAATCAGGACATTGCTGATTATAAAAAGAAATAACAAAATAAGTCCAGTTTCTCACATTTCATTTGGGCGAAAAGCTCTCTCAGACTTATCCTTGACAGAAATTCAACCCGGCAAACATTGAATACCAACCATGCCAAGCGCTAAGCCCTGGGTGTTCAAAGATGGATGTGACTCAGTCCCTGACCCAGAGAGCACTTAATCTAATGGAGAATAGCCATTGTTAATGCCGATTTTATGCACTAAAAGTATTTTTTTGTGATAATATTTGAGGCCCAATGACCAAAAATACCTTCTTTATTAAAATTCTCACATGATTCGTCCCCTGTGAGGCCAAGCCTGTGTTACAAAGGCATGGGCAAAACCAATTTCTATGTGGACTGTAGATCCAAATGTGAAACAGTAAAGATTCTAGAGGAGAACATTAGACACTATCTTCATGACCTCAGGGTAGGCAAAGATTTCTTAAATAGCACACAAAATATGCTTACCAAAGATGGAAAAAGTGTCACATTAGACTACATTAAAATAATTTCAGTTCATTACGTGATACCATTAAGAAAGTGAAGTCTGGGGAATGGAAGAAGACTTTGCAATACAAATATTCAACAAATGGTTTGTGTGTAGAATATATAAAGAACTTCCATAAATTAATAAGAAAAAAGGTAGATTACCAATAGAAATGTGGGAAATAGAGTTGAGTAAGCACTTCACAAAAGCGGATGTTGGTTGTCTTGATTGGAGATAGTGACTGGAAGGGAGCACAAGGGGCTCCAGGGGTTCTGGTCATAATGTTGGTTATGTTGGTTATGTGGGTGGTTATGTGGTTTTACTCTGTGAAAATCCTTCAAATTATGATCGGTGCACTTTTCTGTAGGTATGTTATAATTTCATTGAGAAAGTGTACATAAAGAAAAGGCCTTGTGGTCTAGGATGAGGAATGTGGCAAAGTATTTTCAGACGTTATCTCTTGTTGGAGCATTGCCTCTACTATGGAAGCAGAGGAAATGTTGAGAGCATGGGCTTTTGCTTGGTTGTTAGGGCAGGTCCAGTTTGTGTAAGAGTCCTACACAAGGAGTGCCAATGTCTTGGGTTAGCAGAAGGCCTTTGGCTACCAATATCCTGAGAAGGGAGGAGGAAAAAACATTTATGGAGAAAGCACTAGAAACAAGCTTGATTACAATTTCGTGTAGAGCTAACTCAGCCTGGAAGCCTGTTTAAGCCACCATTGATTGATCACTTACCATGTATTGCGGCATTGAGATAGGGACTTTCTGTGCATTAAAATATTTGATCCTCACCACAACCCTGGAAGGTAGGTGCTATTATTTGTCCAGATTTGCAAATGAAGAAACTGGGGCTTAGGGAGAGTAAGTAACTTGCTTAAGTTCCAGCTAGAAAGTAGCAGCAAGCTGCAACTGGAACCCACATCTTTGTGATTGAAAGCTCACCCCCTTGACTCTGTGTATTATTTTGCCTTTTTGGGGGGCAAAACCAGTTTTATTTGAGCATAGTGAGAAGAAAAACCCTGGAGTTTTCCTTTTCTGTTGTAACATGGTTAGGAACACCTGGATGGGGCTGAGAGGAGACTGAGAAATCTTCCAAGAAACAATACAGATTATCATGGGAATACACTTATATGGGTGACCCATGAGCCCTTCTCAGTGCTTTAGGGACATTGTAATAACCTGAGTAATTGCCTTTGATAGGCTTTGTTTTCTGCTCATTAGTGACTCTCCAGGTTAGACTTTATACTTCTTACCACGAATTGAAATACAGAGATACATAAAATGGATGCAGCCAACTGATTGTCACAACACTGTCTGCATATCAACGTTCTCCTGCCTGCTTGGGTTTCAAGAGAAGGAGAGGAGAAGGGAAAGGGTATGATAAGGAACCTGTGTTAGCTGAATTTGTTTCAAAAGCCAAATTCTGGTACAGAAGCCAGAATTTTGACACATAAAAATTATTGATATTTGTGCACCGTTAGGGTTTGGGGATTGCCCTACTTAGCATATACATGTCCTTTTTTCCCCTTCTCGTGATACACAGAGCACCTTGGGTACACACTCAGGTACATATTTAGTATTTTGAGTTCTTTTGTTCCATGGCTTATTTTTGTTCCCCAGGATGTTCATGTTTGCAGCCTGTGGAGTGTTTATAGCATCACAATAACATTGCATCCCCAAATGAAATTTGGATTACTTACTTTCAAATGTGTCTCCCCAGCAATCCAATGACTGTGGAAGCAATATGGTGGAAAGGCACATTATCTGATTTGAATGGAAATATATGTGGGTATGATTTTAGAGATTTCTGTTTATTAAAAAAAGAAATCTTCTTTTATCCTTGGGGCTAGTTATCCCACTTTTATTGCTGTGATAATACACAAGAAAGAAACAAGTTGAACTAATTGAAAATGCCCACATCGAGCTCAACTTATTTAGTTTATCTTAGTTATATGTACTTGTTTGGTGTACAGATGCTTATAGAAAATTGGACAGAAGCTCTGGGTTCCTTTTTTTTTGAAATGTAGAACTGCTCGTTTAGAAGTAGATTCTGCTTTAGGGACTATGTAATTATTTATTAATTTGATTAGCACTGTACATTGTATCTTGAAGCTATTCAAAGTACTGTAGGAGCATCTGTTGTACCATCATTGGGAGGCTGGTAGGTTGTTTCAGAAATAAATACCAAATGCCTTGACAACTGCAGTTTGACATAGCTCGATGTAGGCAGTGCCATGGTGCTGTGTGGAAATTCTTAGTCTTGGCTTCATGTTGGTAAATTGATATTCTCAGGTACATCCAAGGTGTTATTTTGTGGGGAGGGTAGTTTTTGTTGAGTCTTGGCTTTCCTAGTTCCTTATTTAATGAAATAGTGACAGCTGTCATTTTCTACCTTCAAACAGTAGCATCAGTGATTTTATAAACAGAAAATCATTTTCCAGGTGGGCTTGTGTCCATTGCTGGCAACCATTTTATATACATGGCCTCATTTTAAATGGCTAGGACTTTGAATGTGTAAATGGGCAAGTTTTCAGGCAGTTTGGGTAGGCTTTACATTTTTGCTTCTCCATTTCCTGTCCAAACAACGTCTTCTGTGTCCACAGCATGTTTATGCAACATTGAATAAAACTTCTAATGGGAAATTTCTTACAGGTGACCTCCCTGAGAGGCTGGGCTGTGAAGAAATCTTAAGAAACCCGACCCTGATGAAATTGCCTCCGTTGAGAATATTACTCAGTGCAGAAACAAGGAATAGAATTCAGTTATTTTTGGTTCTTGAAAAAATGAATTCTGGGTTTTTTTGTGTGTAGGTGGCAGAAAACATTAACCCCGGCAGAAGGTCCAGTCTCAGTTGGAAATTGAACTTTTGGTTTCTTTGAATTAGGAGAACCTTGGAGAGGAGGATGTTAAAATATTTTTTATTTGAACCTCAAGCAACTTGGAATCGGTTCTGCTGTCTGCATATCTTTTATAGATGTATCTTTTCCAGGGTTGTCTGTCTCTACATGTAATTTTCTGGAGGCTGGGACTGATTATCAAATGACCTCCAACTCAGCATCACCTGTGGCTGGATACTAACGAATCCTTTTTTAACCTTCCTAGCACTTTTGGAGAAATCAATCAGTAGAAGGCGGGACACCGAAGCCATACAGAAAGCCAAAATCCTTTATTCATCTTGCATGAATGAGAGTGAGTAATAAAGAAAATAAATAAAATAATTTACCACCCTTATTTTTCAGAGTTCTTAAAGATATTGTTTAAGGAAAAAGAGAACTACTAAGAATTCTACTAATATTTAAAGGTGTTGCTTAAAGAAAGGAGCTATTTTCCAAGACTGGATTTTGACTACCCCTGCCTTTTTAAAAAAAATTCATTAATTAATTAAATTTTGGCTGCGTGGGTCTTCGTTGCTGCGCTGGCTTTCTCTAGTTGCGGTGAGCGGGGGCTACTCTTTGTTGCGGTGCGCGGGCTTCTCATCGCGGTGGCTTCTCTTGTTGCGGAGCACGGGCTCTAGGCACACAGGCTTCAGCAGTTGTGGCTCACGGGCTCTAGAGCACGGGCTCAGTAGTTGTGGCGCATGGGCTTAGTTGCTCTGCGGCATGTGGGGTCTTCCCGGACCAGGGCTCGAACCCGTGTCCCCTGCATTGGCAGGCGGATTCTTAACCACTGCACCACCAGGGAAGTCCCTGACTACCCCTGTCTTTTTTTTTTTGGAATTTTATTTTATTTTTAATACAGCAGGTTCTTATTAGTTATCTATTTTATACATATTAGTATAATATGGGATGGTGAGATGAATTGGGAGATTGGGATTGACATATATATGTATAAAATAGATAACTACCTCACTCTGTATGATAGTCTCTAGGGCCATCCATGTCTCTACAAATGACCCAATTTCGTTCCTTTTTATGGCTGAGTAATATTCCATTGTATATATGTACCACATCTTCTTTATCCGTTCGTCTGTCGACGGGCATTTAGGTTGCTCCCATGACCTGGCTATTGTAAATAGTGCTGCAACGAACATTGGGGTGCATGTGTCTTTTTGAATTATGCTTTTCTCTGGGTATATGCCCAGTAGTGGGATTGCTGGGTCATATGGTAATTCTGTTTTCAGTTTTTTAAGGAACCTCCATACTGTTCTCCATAGTGGCTGTATCAATTTACATTCCTACCAACAGTGCAAGAGGGTTCCCTCTTCTCCACACCCTCTCCAGCATTTGTTGTTTGTAGATTTTCTGATGATGGCTATTCTGACCAGTGTGAGGTGATACCTCATTGTAGTTTTGATTTGTATTTCTCTAATAATTAGTGATGTTGAGCAGCTTTTCGTGTGCCTCTTGGCCATCTGTATGTCTTCTTTGGAGAAATGTCTATTTAGGTCTTCTGCCCATTTTTTGATTGTGTTGTTTGTTTTTTTTTTACTATTGAGCTGCATGAGCTGTTTATATATTTTGGAGATTAACCCTTTGTCCATTGATTTGTTTGCAAATATTTTCTCCCATTCTGAGGGTTGTCTTTTTGTCTTGTTTATAGTTTCCTTTGCTGTGCAAAGGTTTTTAAGTTTCATTAGGTCCCATTTGTTTATTTTTGGTTTTATTTCCATTATTCTAGGAGGTGGGTCAAAAAAGATCTTGCTGTGATTTAGGTCAAAGAGTGTTCTTCCTATGTTTTCCTCTAAGAGTTTTATAGTGTCCGGTCTTACACTTAGGTCTTTAATCCATTTTGAGTTTAGTTTTGTGTATGGTGTTAGGGAGTGTTCTAATTTCATTCTTTTACATGTAGCTGTCCAGTTTTCCCAGCACCACTTATTGAAGAGGCTGTCTTTTCTCCATTGTATATCCTCACCTCCTTTGTCATAGATTAGTTGACCACAGGTGCGTGGGTTTATCTCTGGGCTTTCTATCCTCTTCCATTGATCTATATTTCTGTTTTTGTGCCAGTACCATATTTTCTTGATTGACTACCTCCATCTTAATGTTTTGTTGCTAGCTTGATGGAGAAACTAAGAAAATTTTATTTCAGTGGTTGGCTTGGATTCTTTAGGTATCAGTTACTCCATGGGAAACTTGGGTAGGGTCAGAAGGGCAAACCATATTGCATGTGGTACAGAAACCAGAATCTGGAGGCTAGGTCTGGTTTGAGAAGGACATAGTAACACTCCTTCTCAAACCAGACCTATGTCCTTTGGAACCTCCTGGGGCCTAGAGTAATCCAGATTCCCAGGCGGGCCAGGCTCCTTCTGCTTCTCCATCAGCCTAACAGGCATCTTTGTTGAGCACTTTAGGCCCCTCTCAGCATCTTGGGTCTGATTGGAGTTAAAAAAGATACCTGACATTTTACCTGGTACACTTTCTCAAGGCTATTGCAGGAAGAAGCCAGTGCCTCTGGGAAGTGTGTTAACTTGTTTAGGTTTTGGGGTATTATTTGGTGAGCTAGAAGAGGGCACTAAAAGATGATGAAAGAATCTGAAGCAGTAATTCATTTTTGTTGGGGAGTGATTAGTTTTATTGAGCAGTTTCCTTTAGTTAGGATTGTTCCTTAGTTTTGCAGAGTGTTCTCAGCTTAACATTGCTCATTGGCTTGGGTCAGTATAGTGAACCCATCTTTTATTGTTGGGAATATTGGGCAGGTTCCCTAGTCAGCTCTCCTGGCAAGAACATCAGGTTTAGACAGTCACACTGAAGTATGAGTCATTGGTAGTTCTGTTTCTGTGGTTATGCTCAGCCGACTGCACCTCTCCCTAAAAAGTTAGGTTGGGACCTTACTGGAATTTTCTCTTGAGAAGATACACTTGCTTTCTAGTTTGGTGATCCAGTTTGCAATTCTAACTCTCTCTTCATATTTGCTCCCTTTCAGAAGCAATCGAAAAAGCAGATGCCAAGCCATTGTTACATATCCTGCGGCACTCACCTTTCCGCTGGCCTGTGCTCGAATCTAATATCGGTCCTGAAGGGGTTTGGTCAGAGAGAAGGTTCAGCCTTCTTCAGACACTTGCGACGTTTCGTGGCCAGTACAGCAATTCTGTGTTCATTCGTTTGTATGTGTCCTCTGATGACAAGGTGTCCAACGAACACGTCTTGAAGGTATAGTGAGGACTCCTTCATCATGCTTGTTTAGTCCAAGGTTAGCCTTTTTGGGTTGCCTTCTCAAGGAAAGAGACTCATACCACCTTAGTGAAATGATAAGGTTAAAAATTCTGTTAAACGTTAGGATCTAGACTGTTCCCTGCCCACCCCCCACCTCCCCACCCCCCCAGATTTGCAGATTGTAAATCATGAACACACTGTTTTTGTCAGCCTTTCAAGAAACCGGTGAGTGAGTTTCAAGTGATCTGTGACCTGGCTCTCGAATATCTACCCTGAGCATGTGTAGGGCCCCTTAATTCTGGTGGGGAGAGATGAGCAAAGACTTTCTGAACTCTGCTCTTCCTCTCCCCCTCATTCCCCTGACCAAGGAGCGAACACGTGCTATAGTTCATTGTCTTCCTTCACTAACATCTTGTGTACATGCCTAATATTTCATTGTCAAGTTGTCTTGAATCTCTTGTCCTTCCTTTCAAAAGATAAGGCAAAACTTGTCCTAAGTGCTTGGTTGCATTTTCTGTTGGGAGAGTAAACATCTCTTCCATAAAGGAATGGGCCATGAGGACATACCCTGAGGTGGAGTATTACATTGGTAAAATCAGGAGACTGTCAGAAAACTGCCAACAGTGGAAGAAGATTCATCAGTCACAGAACTTGGCAAGAATGCAAATAGCACTTTTCAAATTGTTTTGTCTTTTGAGTCTTTTTTTTTTTTTTTTTTTTGCTTCTGTGGTTACTTTAGTAATGAAAATTTTGTTGAACCGCTGATTTTTTCCCCCAATTCTGTTCTTTGTTAAGCCAGAAAATATTAATGATATATTGATGTTTAAATCATAGAAGTTTAAAACCTTTAGAGTGTATTATCCTCTCCTGATATAAGTCAACTTTTAAAAATCTATACCCTGGAGTTTATTTTTTGATTTATACCAAGGGGCTGGCAAATTTTTTTCTGTAAAGGACCAGATAGGAAATATTTTAGGCTGTGTGGGCCATATTATCTCTGTCTCAACTACTCAACTCTGCTGTTATACCTGGTAAAGCAGCTGTAGGCAATATGTACGTAAATGGGTGTGGCTGTATGGCGGGCTGGCCTGCAGGCTGGAGTTTGTCCCTCTCTAGTTTAGGCAATGGCAGTCTCAATAAAAAAATCTTTAGTCACTGAAAGAATTCCCATCTCCTCAAGAGGAAATTCTTAGTTACAGAGACAGCTGTATTTCTGTGCTGGGTGATGGAACAACAACATGACACTGAGATGTATTCTAATGCTCTCAGGATAAGACATGCTCTTCAATGCTCTACAATCATGGTGATGGTCCAGTTGACCTCTGTCCCATGTTGATAGATTACTCGCTTAAGAAAAACAAGCAAACCAGGGTTTAAAACTCTCATTCTTAATTTCAGAACTATTATGGTATCCCTTCCAAACACTTTAAATGGTGTTTTGAAGTAAGTTGGAGACTGTCTTTCAAACTTAAGTTTATGTACTCTATTGCATGATAGATCTTGATTTCCACACAGGTTAATTAACTGCAAATGGTAACCATTTCAGTTTTCACCAATTTCTGGATCTAGTGTAAGAACTGAATTCATTTAAACATTTTATTGTGGAAAATAATACAAATAAAAGTAAAAAGAATAGTACTACAAACTCCCGTGTACTCATCAACCCACCTTCAACAGCCAGCAACTTTTGGCTGTTCTTGTTTCATCTGATATACCTCCTTTTGGAGAGGAGGCTGGAACATTGTGTAGCAAATCCAAGGTATAATATCATTGCACTGATAAATACATCAGTGTTTATCTAATGGAAAGGACTATTACAGCAACCACAAAAGTAATTGTAATTCCATAGTTAACATCTAATACCTGGCGAATTTTCAGTTTTCCTGATTGTCTCAAACATGTCCTTTAAAAAAATTAAACAGTTGGTCTTTGATTCAGGTTCCAAATAAGAATCACATGCGCATTTGGTTGACACATCTATTTTAATCTATTGCATACTAGATTTGACTGATTTCAGGGTAACCTAATAGCTAATGAGAGAAAATTCTTGTTTATAGGAGAATCACAGCTTTAAAAATGCAGGAGAAATAATAGAATTTAAAAGTTAGCATTTTTTAAAATCCCTAATGAAAAAAAGAATTAAGGCAACTATCACCAGTAGCTGCTAAAGCTATTAGATGAATGGTTGATGGAGAAATTCAGGATAGAGAGACCAGACTGACATCAAATGAACCCAGATATTAATGGTAGCATTGCTAGAAGTTGGAAAACCAGATTTTGTGTGCCTCCTGATACCATGCAGTGGGAAACATATGCTATCACCAATGATGCCAAAAGAAAAGGAAAAAAAAATGAACTTGGATCTAATCAAGCCCGTAGTTTTAACACCAGCTTACAGGAAACACGGGGAATAGAGGATCACGGCAATCAATTTTTAACAGCTTGCCTTGCACACTTAATATTCATTTAAACTGATCCTAGAAACACTGAACTATCAATAACAGAACACTTTCCAAATGTAAGGAGCCACTCATGTGCTTACTACCGGTCTCTTCTGCCAAGATGGCAGCTTCCTCCAAACTGATGTGTTTGAGCATGGCCTGGCATTTGAGTGCAGTGTGCATTTGCTTTAGTTATGTCCCTGTTTGTACCATTTTATATGAGTGGATATTCACACACCTGAATTAACAAAATAGAGCTACAGTCTTTCTAATCATGACAGAGCTGCTAGAAGTTCAAGCATGTGTCTAGATATTGGTAGGAAAAGCTTTCTTCTGAGATCTGCATAAAACCCAGTGAACCTGATAACAAAAACTAGTGTATCTGTGGCTGCCAATGTTGTAGAATTTGTGGGTGTTGCTTTTGCTAGAAATAGTTAAAACTATAAAAAATCTAACTGAATATTTGGAGCCCCTGAAGCACCTTTTAAGTGTTGTGGAACATAGTTTGAAAACCACTGCCATAGTGGAGAAAAAAGTATGCTTTGGTGTTAAAGAGATTGAGGTTTGTGGTTTGGCTTTGTGACTTACTCACTGAACGTGTGTGCAGATTGTTTCACTTCTCCCGGTTTCATTGTCCCCGTGTGGAATGAAGGGTGAATTAGAATTTACTTTTCACTGTTGCTGTGAGATTTAAATAGGATGAATTTGGTGACAATTTACAGGATAGATGCTGGTACACAGTAGCACATGACAAAAGGTACCTTTCTCTTAAAGCATGACCAGGCAACTGGTCAGAACCATTTGGGGAATGTTTCTCTTCAATTTCTGTGCCAAACATGTGTCTCAGATCTCAAGTTCAGATGTGCGAGAAATAGGCATTTTCTTTAGTCAGTCGGTCTCATCTCTGACTCTGAGCTCCCACCCCCACCTTTTAGTTGGAAACTGAACCAGTCTGGGCCCTTCCCCACTTCCCGGCTACTCCATTTCTCAGCCTTCTCCTAGGGTGTTGGGAGACCCTCTGATCATCAGTTATGTGTTTCTGAAAAGAAACCTGCCATCCCAGCCCATGTAGCCACTTCAGGTGTTCCTCTCTGCTGCCGGGGCCCTGGGCCTCCCAACTCCCTCTCAATCCTGCCATTTCTAGGGGCATTGATGGGTCCTGCTCATGAGAAACTTTGACTTCTTTGGCTGCCTAGAAGATCCTCTTTCTGCTCTGGGAGAACTCTCTCTTACCCCCAAACTCTTCTCCCTCAATGTATTTAGACTTCCTTTTCCATCACATTCTATTTTCCTCAATGTTCTTGGGTTTTCTAATCCCACAAACCCGTGGGGATAAGAAAAGGGACTCCTTTGGGAAGGCACGGCACTGTGAGCGTACTGCTGGGTGAGCAGGTGGTGCCTTTGGGTGCCTTTCCAACGGGCAGGTGGCAAGCAGGGGTTGCTCAAACCCACACAGTGGTCCTCTGTGAAGTTCCCCTGTGGCAAGATGGCACAGGATTTGCCACAGACTTAAATGGGAGAAAGGAAACAAATACAGGAAACGACAGATTAATGCCTCCGATCATATCTCACTGCATGTGTTTGGGTTTATTTTGTGTAAGGAGATATCAAGAATGAGAATTTAAAGGACAATAAAAGACTTTTGAATATACCTGGTCCTGAAAGAGTGTTCGGAAGGCCAGGGTTGTCTCAGTATGTGTTACCAGAACAGTGACCTGAAGTGATCATCACCCAGTGCCTGCATTTGTGTGACTCTTAGCAAAATCCGTAAGGATGAGAAGGAGAGACTGTCTTGGAAATGAAGTTGTTTCTAACTTTTTTGTCCTTTTCCTGCATCATACTGTGTGAGATGTTTCTTTTTGTATTACTGTTTTGTTTCCTAACCTGTGGTGTATTGCAGTCAGAGAAAAAATTCGTATTTCCTTTCAATGTATCAGAGTTCCTAAATATATATTATACTTTCTACTTGCAATATTAAGATCAGTTATAAATGCAAGGATTGAAAAACCTCAGACAACATAGTGTCCTAATATTGGCCTCTTGAGAAAGTCTTTTGCCTCAAGAGTTTATCTGGTTCTAATGAGATTTAGTTGACTGACCTTATTCAATCTGTTTGGTGTATTTAAGATGTTCCCTAGAAACTGTAGCAATCTGAAGGTTTAAAACAGGTCCGGTACCTTCACTTGAATCATCTAAACTTTTACAATAAGTGGATTTAACTTCATTTCATCAGAGGGAAGCTTTGGCTTTCTTGATATTGTCTACACAGTTTCCTTCCCTTTGAGACTGAAGCTCAAAAAATTCTCCAAGTGGTCTAAATCTAATTGAAACCCAAAGCGTCTTAATCATAATATTATGTTTCATGTTCCTGGCTTACTTAATTTTTGGAAGAAATGGTGGTATATTGGGAATTGGAATAGGATGAAGCCAGGCTGGCTTGTGATTTGGTTGTTTGGGGCCAGTTAGCGAAGAAGATTGAACACAATAATTTGAGGTTTTTAGCAATACACCCAGGCAAGATGGATGTTATGAAAACATCTTTTTCCCCCAATTTACTTAACTTTTTAAATGTGTGAATAAGATTTAAGGTAGAAAATCTGCTGTTGCGTTCAGTTTTATTCAGTCTTTGGGCAGTTGCTGATACTCAAGAAAACAGAAAGAACAACCGTAGATTTAGAGAAGGTTCTGGAACTTAAAAATTTTTTATTTAAAAATTTATATACAGTTAAATTCACTTTTTTTTAAATTCACTTTTTGTGAAGCACAAGTCTGTAAGTTTTTACAAATGCATGGAGTCATGTAATCACCACCATAAGAAAGAGAATAGTCCCATCACTCCCTCAAAATTTACCTCGTGTTGCCCCTTTGTAGTCATCCACTCTCCCCATCCCCAAACCCTGTTCTCCATCCCTACAGTTTTGCCTCTTTTGGAATGTGATTAAAATTTGCCCACGCTGTTGCATGTATCAGTAGTTCATTCCTTTTTATGAGTGAGTAGTAGTCCATTGTGTATCACAGTTTATCCATTTGCCAGTTGAAGAGCATTTGGATTGTTTCTAGTTTGGGGCAATAATGAATAAAGTTACATGCAGGTTTTTGCATGAGCATAAGTTTCATTTCTCTTGGGTAAATAGCTAGGAAGTGAGATTGCTGGGTCACATGTAGGTGTATGTTCAATTTTACAAGAAACCGTCAAACCAATTTCCAAAGTGGCTGTCATGTTGCATTCCCAACAACAGTGTGTGAATGATCTAGTTTTTCTACATCCTCACCAGCACTTGGCATTATAAGTTTTTTGTTTTTGTTTTTTTTTGCCATCCTAGTACATGTACAGTGGTGTTCCATTGTGGGTTCAGTTTACGTTTTGCTAATGACTAGTGATGTTCAGCATCTTTTCATGAATTTATTTTCCATTTGAGTATTTTTTTTGGTGAAGTGTTTGTTCACATCTTCTGTCCAGTTTTAAATTGGGTTGTTTGTTTTCTTATTGAGTTGTGAGGACTCTTTATATATGCTGGATACAAGTCCTTTGTCATATATGTGATTTTCAAATTTTTTCTTCCTGTCTGTAGCTTGTCTTTTTCATTCTCTTAACAATGTCTTTCACAGAGCAAAAATATTTAATGATGATGAACTCCAATTTATTTTTTCTTTTATGGATCTGATTTTGGTGTCTAAGAACTCTTTGTCTAACCCCAGGTCAAAGATTTTCCCCTATGTTTTCTCCTAGAAGTTTTAT
Organism: Eschrichtius robustus; assembly: GCF_028021215.1. Lineage (NCBI taxonomy): Eukaryota > Metazoa > Chordata > Mammalia > Artiodactyla > Eschrichtiidae > Eschrichtius > Eschrichtius robustus. The sequence goes on from NC_090845.1 coordinate 19,324,429, forward strand.
AGTGTTAGGTTTTACATGTAGGTCTATGATCCATTTTGAATTAATTTTTGTACAAATTGTGAGGTGTGGGTTGAGATTCATTTTTTTTTTTTTTTTGGCAGATGGATGTCTGATTGTTGTAGCTCATTTTCTGAAAAGACTATTCTTCCCTTTGATCGCCTTTAAGGTGCTGAAAGTTTTTTTTTAATTTTTAAAAATATTTATTTTCTTTAATTTTTTGGCTGCATCAGGTCTTAGTTGTGGCACGCAGGATCTTCGTTGTGGCATGCGGGACCTTTTGTTGTGGTGAGGGCTTCTCTTGTTGTGGCATGTGGGTTTTCTCTCTCTAGTTGTGGTGCTCAGGCCCCAGGGCACTTGGGCTCTGTAGTTTGCAGCACGCGGGCGCTCTCGTTGAGGCGTGCGAGCTCAGTAGTTGTGGCGCATAGGCTTAGCTGCCCCACAGCATGTGGGATCTTAGTCCCGTGACCAGGGATCGAACCCACATCCCCTGCATTGGAAGGCGAATTCTTTACCACTGGACCACCAGCAAAGTCCCACTGCTGAAAGTTTTAATTCAAGAAATTATGCTATACTTTTCTATAATAATAATTCTAGATATTTAGTTGTCTGATTATTGTTTGTATTTTCATCACCTATCTTAAACTTTCCAGAGAGGGTTCTAAAGTTTGCAAAGATTTCTCAAAACAAAATCATTATTGATTCCTTTCCAAAAAAAATGGTGCAATACAGTATTTTAGGGAGAGGGAGGTGGACAGTCTGGTTAATCAGCTTTATGTGGATCTGGTGATGGAAGACAATGATTCTCCTCTGAGCTCTGCCCAACTGTGTTACCTTGGGGAAGTCACATGACTTCTTTGGATTTCGTTTCTCCACCCACCAAATAAGGGGGAAAATAAGATAATCTCTAAGACCTATTCCAACTCAAATATTATAGCTTTGATGCTATTCAGTACTGTTAGAAACTCAAAAGGGTTAGAAACCATGAATCAGGGGAGGAGGGGCAGGTCTCTGATACTTTATAACGGTCATTGCTGAAGTGCCTACTTGCATGTAGCTCTGATTGCATTGAATTGTTTTTGTAATGGTAACACATGCTCTAAATATGGCTGGTATGCAGATCTCATGACTCTTGTTAATAACATGGTACTTAAGAATTTACAGTGCAAGCAAATGCTTTGTTTTTTGTTTCAACAGCTGGACCAAGCAGCGCTCTCCCTAGCCGTGAGGGAGGACTACCTTGATAATAGCACAGAAGCCAAGTCTGTAAGTTTTACTCATTCAACTCTGTACCTTGTCAGGCATTGTTGGGTTCATAAGTTGTTCTCAAATTCCCAACTCTTTACTAGAATTGAGCAGTGTGGGTGTTTGATGACCATATTCCCAATGTAGGAAGCAAAGGCCTTTCATTTCGGCAGATAAATGACACTCCCTGTTTTCTGGAAGTCTGAAAATGAAGGCTGTATGAGTTCCTGTGCTCAGTGCCCTCATGACCAAGCTGGGAAGACAGCACACCCAAATTGAGTAACCAAAGAATGAGCTTGCAGCCATTCCTCAGAAGTGCAGAGAGCTCACAGTATATTGCAGAAGCATGGGCATGGACACCCAGTCGACCAGTGGTTCCCAAATTGTGCTGCTTAAGAATCACCTGGGAAGCTTCTATTAAATGTGATTCTTGGGCCTCAGCAATGGAAAGTCGGATTTAGTAGACTTGAAGTGAGGCCCAGGTATCTTTTTTTAACTGGTGCCCCAGGTTAATTTAAGGTTAATGAGAACCAGATGGGATCAATCTGGTCAGACTTCTTGGGTTGGCTTGGAAACCTAGTAGTTTCCTGGAGGTTGGATTAGAGCTGGTTCATTCCTAACACTTTCAATTCATTTTGGAACCTCTGTTGAACTTCCAAAGGAGCCTCAGACCCAGGGGAACCTTGACCAGGGAGTGCTCGGGTTTCTGGCCTAGCCTGAGAATGCAGGAACTTCGACAGGGAAGTGCTGGCTCTCAGTGGAAGTCCCTGCTCCTTTGCTGATAGGAAAGCCTATATCTAGAAGGCTCTGGAGGGCAGGAAGCTAGCCAAGATCCTAGGCAACTTTCTGGCTGAGGACACTCATGGAAGAAGGTTGGCGAGTTTTCCTTCTTGAAAGTGGACAGAATGAACTTTTGCCAATCTGGGGCACCTCTGTTTCTGCTGGGGTCACCACCCTACAAGCAGCCGTGCTTGAAATCTTGTCCCTGTCCTGTAACCAATCAGTCCTGTAAACTCTGCCTTCAAAGTATCTCTTCTACCTCGTCCCTCCTTTCTGTCCTTACTGCCCTCGGGCAGATCCCTGTTACGTCTCCTTTTAGCTGTTCCCTCCCCCCCTCATTCCATTGCCTCCTTAGCACCACCTCTTGACAAGTTCTCTTGTCAAAGTACAGCTCCCAGAGTGCTTTTGCTCACAAGCTAGGCTCCAAATTCCTTAGAGGGAGGGAGTTCAAGGCCTCTTCATGACCTGGTCCCAAACCACCTTTGCTGTCTCACCTATTTTTATTCTTCCCCCAACAAAGCAGCTTGCACACCTCACAGGAGGACTCCTCACCGCTTCTGGACCAGTCTCCTTTAACTGCTATGTCCCCGGTTTCTTGAGGCTGGAATTTTCCAGTTCTTGAGTTTCTAAGCACTCAGCAGCTTTTTTAAGGACCTCCTTTTGGTCTTGCTAGTGTTACAGTTAGTAATGACGTGTTTATCTCCCTCACGGGGTCACAATGAGAACCAGACTCAAGTATTATTTAGTTTTTCGTCTGTACCTCCCATGTGCACAGAAGGCCTAGCAAGACATCGTGCATATGTATTGATTGAATAAATATTTTTGGAATTGAACTGGGAATTGCAAAACATTTCTAACTAAGACTATTTGTGAAGCTTGCTTACTGATTCAACAAATAATTATTAAGGGCCTGCTATATGCCAAGCACAATGCAGGTCTCGAGGTCATAAACATCATAAGAATAGCTATGCAAAATCAAGGTTACGTTAGGAAATCTTATTCCCATAGCATGACTATGAAACAGTTTAATACCCGGTGTATTGAGTTCTCACAAGTGTATCTGAAAGGAGAGGTGACCCCCAACAAGATTCCTCAGCTCCCACAAAGTAAGGTCCCCCTCTCCAGTAGTATGTGAATAGCCTGAAAATGGGTTTATGAACATGCAGGGAGGAAATTCTATATTTGCTAGGTTTCTCTTCATCATTCTTCTCTTCTTTCCCTTCTTTTTTCCCTGAGCTAGTGAGGAGAACTCTGTAAAAACCACACAAAACTGAAAAGACATAGGGCCTCGATCACTGGTCTTTTGTTTTTAGTGTGGAGGTGGGTAAATTGAGCTGGAAGAGAGTAAATCACAGTTCCCATTAGTCTTCATGGATCATGCCTCCTGCTTTTAGTGACAGTTCTTTCCCATTATTTTATTAAAGTGTCACTTGCCCGGAAAGAGGAGTCTGACCTTTAACTATCTATTCTGGGCTCATTTGTAGATGTTTCATGTATCCATAATATCGCTAGTTGCCAGAAAACTAATTCTCTTGATCCTTGGTGGCCAGACATTTCTGTCTCTCATGGAAACAGTACCCAAGTAGCCATCATTCTTCTTTGTCCCAAAGTGGTAGGTGGGTGGTTGGTATTGCATGATGCCTGTACCATACTTCGAGTACAGAGTGAAAATGAAGGGCATTTATTTCCACTTGCTGTTTCTGCTCTTCCGTGTCCCTGAAACATACTTCCTAATAGGCTGATGTCATGGTCACTTGCTTCTTTATCTCTTACAGTATCGGGATGCCCTTTACAAGTTCATGGTGGATACTGCCGTGCTTTTGGGAGCTAATAGCTCCCGAGCAGAGCATGACATGAAGTCGGTGCTTAGGTTGGAAGTTAAGATAGCTGAGGTAAATCTTAATCTAAAATCTGTTTTTTTTTTCTTCTCTTTATTTTAAAGGCAGTATATCTTGAATGAAAATATATATTAAAACAATCATTCTGTGGCATTGTTCTTTGGGTTCAAGGTAGAACTTACAGCATCCCCCTCTGGGAAGTAACAGGAAGAAAAACCATGACAGAAAGAAGAGCTCTTCATTCCTTCTACCTCTCTGCTTGAAGCCCATTCAGCGTCCACATGCTGCTCAGCTGTGGCCAAAGAATAGCAGCAGGGAGAGACTCTATGTTTTCCTAGAGGAACTCCTGTTTGGCCTCAACTGAAGAATATGTATTTGATAAATCGTTATTGATTTGGCTTGAGTGGAAGCTTATTTTTAGTCTAGTCTACTCTTTACACCATTCCTACTCAGAAGTCAATCTGATCTAAGATACGGGCTTTGGGAAGTCTGTCCACCCATACTGGACACATAATTTGATGTAGAAAGTGTATAGGGCAGGCTGGTAAGCATTTATTAGCTTCCTTTCTAGTGCTACTTTGTACCTATCCCTGGTTTTCATTCTTTTCTTGCCCCACTCTAATGAATGCCATTGTGTCATATGCTGTGTTCTGTGTAAGTCACCTTTTAAATTTTTTCAGGCTCATGGTGGAGGCAAAAAGATACAAGAACAAACTTGAGGGAGAATAATCAGAAATCCTAAATGGTTAGCTTTGTTCAAAGAATAACTTTTCTAGGAGAACAAAGAATAAAATCTCTATACATTCCCAGGACTGGAGGGAACAAATATGGTGAAATTTGCTTGTGGAGATACATTGTAGTGAGAAAAAGGATACTTTTGTCAAGGAGTGGTTGCATGTAGGTTGGTAGTCTTCTATAACAGAAGTTGGTAAAAATCCTGAAGTGCATGGGAGTCCAAGTGTTGCTTGGTTTTGTGTTTGGCGCAGTGCGGTGGGGTGTTGAAGTGAGGAGTAGGCTGATAGGGTCAGGAGGAATTGGCCTCTTGGCTGCCGTGGTGTACATGTGTATCTTTCTCTAGACCCCTAGTTGCAGAGCAAAAAGTTCTTCCCTGCATGTCACCTTTGAAGACTGCAGAGACTGCTGCAGATGTTCTGGAGTCAAAGACTGTGCCTCTAAACCGGTCTAGAGGCCATCTGGATTCCCTTCCCAGGCAAATAGGAGACACAGCAATCTAATTTGGACCGAAGCTCTGATACAGCGGGAAAGGCCTTGCCTTGAGCCAGGGTTCTGGACCAAAAAGGGAACTAAAAACAGCTGGGCTGAGGCAAGACTGGGAATTATCAAGAGGTTAAATGAAGTGACAAATCCATGGGGTGGGGGAGTAGCTGGCAGAGAGCTGAAGACAGCTCTGAGGTCAGAGGGCTCCAGCCTGGGCCTGCAAGGCTGAGTAGAGGGAGGAGGAGAGTGAACGTGCTCTGAGGAATGACTTATTAACAAATCGAGCCAGGAGACTGCTTGTGAGTTATAGGAAGTCTCTCCTGTGGAGGGTGAGGAGGGAGAAGCTGAGGACACTGAAGCATTTAGAAAAGAGGGGGTAGATGTCTTCCACTCAGCCTTCTGTGATTTTGTCTTGACAAATCCATGGTGTGTGGGTTTTTGGCCAGCCGGTAATGCTTATATGTGTCTCTTACATCCCAGGTCACTCGGGACCTTCAGAATTAGTGGGGCACATCATCCTAGGGAAACTTCTAAAGCTGGGGAGACAGGACAGCATAGTCAAACCCCCCCCGCAAAAGTTCTTGTAAACACAGCCATGGAAGTGTGCATTCAGCCATTCCCAGCTAGGGATGTGTGCATAAGGGGAGGTCTTGTTGATGGCGTGGCCCTTGGGATTAGAGCCAAGTGGAGTTTTTTTTGCATTTTGTTTTTTAAAAATTTATTTATTTTATTTATTTATTTTTGGCTGTGTTGGGTCTTCATTGCTGCGCGCAGGCTTTCTCTAGTTGCGGCGAGCGGGGGCTACTCTTTGTTGTGGTGCGCGAGCTTCTCATTGTGGTGGCTTCTCTTGTTGCAGAGGATGGGCTCTAGGCGTGTGGGCTTCAGTAGTTGTGGCTCGCAGGCTCAGTAGTTGTGGCTCACGGGCTCTAGAGCGCAGGCTAAGTAGTTGTGGCACACGGGCTTAGTTGCTCCGCGGCATGTGGGATCTTCCCGGACCAGGGCTCGAACCCGTGTCCCCTGAATTGGCATTCTTAACTACTGCACCACCGGGGAAGCCCCCAAGTGGAGTTTAATTGGAAAGACTTGAAAAAGAAAACGAATCATAGGCAAAGTGTTGAATCACGGTTCAAACCATGAGGGTGGTGTTGATGGGTAGGGGAGTCCTGTGTGAGTTGGAAGGTGGCAAGTTTAATGCAAGGGAGTCAGATGATGGATGGTCTTAAGGCAAAATCATGATGTGCTCAGGGGCATGGGGAGCTACTGCCTGTCCACGGAAGTGATTAAGATGGCCCTTGAGGAAGATGATTGTTGTTGCTCTTCTCAGACTAAACATGGCAGAGGCTAGAAGCTTAGATTTGGTGTTGCCAAAATGGCCAAGAGCATAAGTATTGGGAATGGAGGAGTGTGAAGAGTCAGGGCTGTAGATGCAGACTTGGCAATATGTCTGGGTGGTAACTGAACCCATACCCCTAGCACTGGGGCCAGGGGAATCTCAAGGCCAGAGAAACCAGAGGGAAGAGGGGAAGTGAGGGAATGAGCTGTTGACAGAATGGTCACAGGTGGCAGCGGTGTCCAGATAGTCTAGTGCTCTTCAGTGAGAATGTTCCCTTAGGGATGAAGGGGTGGTCTGTAGTCCATGAACTACGGAGGTCATTACCTGGACCCCACAGGTGAAGGTGGGATGTTTGTCTCAATTGCTCAACGTTAGTTTGGCTGTGAAGCCCGAGCCAGTAACAGATTTTGCCCATCCGCATTATAGGGATGGGAGGGATTCGAGTAGTTATTTTTGTACCTAGGACAATGTTTCACACTGAGCGGGACAGCAAAGTTTCTTTTTATTTTCTTAATCTTGCCTGAAGTGATAGCTTTTTTTCCTCTCTCCCAGGTTCGGCACCACACCAAAATCTTGAAAAAGTTTATGATACTATGCAGATGTTTTGGCACATGTAGAAAGTAGTCATGCAGTAAGAAATGGTTCATTTGAAAAAAATAACCAAAGTCTCTTTCCAACAGATAATGATTCCACATGAAAACCGAACCAGTGAGGCCATGTACAACAAAATGAACATTTCCCAACTGAGTGCTATGATTCCCCAGGTTGGTGAAAATGATCCAGGAAATTGTATCTTAACTGGTCATTTGACAAGCGATTCTGTTTCACCTGTGTGTAAAATTTTGGCTCGTAAAACCTACCATTGGTCTTCTTGCTCATCATCATCTTTGTCAGTCATCCCGTAAAATATCCCTTGTCTGTGCATCAGGATGCTTTCTGCTATAGGGAATAGAAAACTTTTCCAGGAGTGGCTTAAAAACTTCAAGCCCGTTTTCTAATATGACAGAAGTCTAGACATAGGTGGCTGTTGGTGTTGGTTTAGCTGTTGCACAATGTTGTCAAAGATCCAAGTTCTTTCTTTCCATTCCACTCTTCTTAGTGTGTTGGCTTTTTGACTTCACGTTTGATGACTCAAGGTTGTAAGGTGGCTGCCACAGCTGCATATGTCACATCTGCCATCAGGGCAGGAAGAAGTTGGAAGCACCAGTATGGGCCATGTCTACCTCTTCTACCAGGAAAAACCAAAGCCTTTCTAGGTGTCTTCCCTTTATTTCTTATCAAGTAGGATTGGGGCACGTGGCCATCCCTACCTACAGGCTAGGCTGGGCAAGTGAGTGACTGTTTTTCCTTTTCAGTAGTGGAGGCAGGCAAGGGAGGAAAAGAAGAGAAAAAGACTGGGGATGACCTTTGGGGTAGCCAGGTAAGAACGCCAAGATAGTGATGCTGTGAAGAGGGGAAACATGTTACTTTTTGTTGCTGCTTGTTTCCCTCTGTGTAAGAAAGGCTATGCCAGAGGGAAGAGCAGAAGTGTAATGGGGCATCTGTGTCTGTGTGGACAGGAGAGTGAATGAGTAGGGAGTAGGGGAGAGTGCAGGGAGAAGGGAGGTGAGGGCTAGCGCAGGAGGGAGGGAGCGTGCAGGGAGAAGGGAGGTGAGGGCTAGCGCAGGAGGGAGGGAGCGTGCAGGGAGAAGGGAGGTGAGGGCTAGCGCAGGAGGGAGGGAGAGTGCAGGGAGAAGGGAGGTGAGGGCTAGCGCAGGAGGGAGGGAGCGTGCAGGGAGAAGGGAGGTGAGGGCTAGCGCAGGAGGGAGGTAGAGTGCAGGGAGAAGGGAGGTGAGGGCTAGCGCAGGAGGGAGGGAGCGTGCAGGGAGAAGGGAGGTGAGGGCTAGCGCAGGAGGGAGGGAGCGTGCAGGGAGAAGGGAGGTGAGGGCTAGCGCAGGAGGGAGGGAGCGTGCAGGGAGAAGGGAGGTGAGGGCTAGCGCAGGAGGGAGGGAGCGTGCAGGGAGAAGGGAGGTGAGGGCTAGCGCAGGAGGGAGGGAGAGTGCAAGAAGGAAGGAGGGAGAGCTCAGGAGAGAAGGGAGAGGAAGGAAGAGAGGGAGGGGGAGAGTAGAGGAGGCAGGGGGAGTGCTGGAGGGGCCAGGGGAGCGAGTGTGCATGTTACCGGGGGAGTGTGTGTGCGCATGTGTGGTGCATACGCAGACGGTACAGAGCACATATTCCATTTACGATTCAGGCAGTAGGTCTGGTCTGGGTGGCAGTGATCAGGAATTTATTTTCTAGATTTGAGCAGTTGAATGTTTAATTATTTGGTCTGAAGTCACAAGCAGTGGATTACGTTCAGCTGACTCTATTTGCCTTTCTCCTTGATTGTTGCCCCCCAGAGGTTTTCTCACTATGTTTTTTTTCTCTCTCTCCTCAGTTTGACTGGCTGGACTTCATCAAGAAGGTCATCGATGTCAGACTCTACCCCGAACTGAAAGACATTGGCCCCTCAGAGAATGTGGTGGTCCGTGTCCCTCAGTACTTCAAGGATTTGTTTAGGATATTAGGCTCTGAGAGGAAGAAGTAAGAGCTTTCTTGTGCATTTTACTGTGACTTTTATTTTTCCTTTTAAATTATAAGGTCTTCCCTCTCATGTCCTTTGAAAACTGTTTTTAAAGAAAGTTACATCAAAAGAGTCTTAGGGAAAGTCGTGGTGCCCTTTGTGACAAATGGGCCGAAACCGTCATCTGGGGTAATTTATTTGCTGTGATGACAACAAATACGCAGTGTTTTTGCCCCTTATTTCTAGTCTTTCTCCATATTTTCTCTCTAAAAGCCTAAATTGTTTATTAGTTTTGGGAACTAGTCATATAATGATGTTATTTTCTGAACTTTCTATATGAACATCTTTGTTTTCCCCCAGTTCATTCTTGGTCCTTTGCTGTTTTTTTTCTGGTTTCTTTTAAGCCATTAAGTCACTTTGTGGCAATAAAGCAAAGTACCAGTGTTGAAAAGACATAAGATCACTCTGAGAACTGTAGAAAAATTGGACTGATGAAACAACTTCAGGAACTGTCAGGTTTTTCTTTCTTTCTTTCTTTCATTCATTCATTCATTCATTCATTCATTTATTTATTTATTTTTGGCTGCGTTGCGTCTTTGTTGCAGCGCGCAGGCTTCTCATTGCAGTGGTTTCTCTTGTTGCGGGGCATAGGCTTTAGGCGCGCAGGCTTCAGTAGTTGTGGCACACGGGCTTAGTTGCTCTATGGCATGTGGGAGCTTCCCAGACCAGGGCTCGAACCCGTGTCCCCTGCATTGGCAGGCGGATTCTTAACCACTGCGCCACCAGGGAAGGCCCTGTCAGGTTTTTCTTAAAGAATGTTTTAGAATTTGTTGCTTTGTTCCTTTAGCACTACAAAACAAGGAAATGCTAAAAATGTCCAAGAAAGAGAATTTTTTTTTATTGAAGTAGAGTTGATTTACAGTGTTGTGTTAATTACTCCTGTACAGCAAAGTGGTTCAGTTATACATACATATACATTCTTTTTTTTATATTCTTTCCCATTATGGTTTATCATAGGATACTGAATATAGTTCTCTGTGCTCTATGGTAAGCCCTTGTTGTTTATGCATTCCATGTATAAAAGCTCACATCTGCTCACCCCAACCCCCCACTCCAGCCCTCCCCCAACCCCCTCCCCCTTGGGCAGCCACCAGTCTGTTCTCCACGTCCGTGACTCTGTTTCATAGATGGGTTGACTTGTGTCATATTTTAGATCAGGAAAGAGAATTTTACATCCTCATGAAGCCATTCACATTTGACTACAGAAAATGAAGCACAGGAAGGTCAAATAGTTCACAAAGACAACTTAATAGGCTAATTGCCGGGCCATGATTAAAAATCATACTTTCTTATTTGGACTTAGACAAGGCTATGTTACCGGGAATTGTGTTGGAAAAAAGGCACCTGCAGAAGTCCTAGGAATAAAATTTAGCATCCATCCCCACCTATGAAAACACTTAGACACTTTTGAAGAGCTGTTCATTTTAAGATGCTATTTTCTTATGATAAAAACAATATGTGTTCATTGAAGAAGGCATACAGAAAAGTTAAACATGCAGAAAAGCGAGAGTAGAAATAATAAATTCACTTCAGATTCTTTGTGAGGTAGAGCCTTGCTATTCCAAGTGTGGTCTGTGGACCAGTAATGCCAGCAGCATCACCTTGGGCCCTTGGTAAAAATACAGATTCCAAGGGCCCTCCTCCTTAGAGGCTGATGCAGTAGATCTGGGGTGAGGCCCAGAAACCTGTATTTTAACAAGCACCCCAGGAATCTTATGATTAGTTTTTTGGGAGACTCACTGCTTTAGAAAACGTTTTCATATGTACTTCCTAGCTCTGAAATACTATAAAATATGACCCAAATGATTTTGTACTCCTATGCCATTGAGTTACTTCAGCACATTTTAAATGGTGGTGCTAATTTCTGTTGAAAGATGGAATTTGCCATGCTGTATATGCATCCTTCAGCACCTAGTGAGTTGGTTTCTTCTAGTGTCTGTGTTATCTTCAGTTGTAAATTAGTAGGTACTTTTGGAAATTGTATTAATTTTATTTCCACAAAAGCATAATTTACAATCAGGGGATAGATTGGGCCTTGGTTTACTGTATTAGATAATCTCTTTGGTGGTGATTACACTTTAGAATTGCAGGACCTGTCATGACAAAGGGACCAAGAAAGACCATGATTGGAGGAAGACTTTAATCTGGTTCTTGACAAAATGATAACTTAGACAGATGTAAACATAGTGAACTATAGTGTAAGAAAATATAGATAGAAAAATTAACTGCAGACATTATGTACATAACATAAATGGCCTGCAGATATTATGAAGCTTCAGTTTTAAATAAAGACAAAAACCAAATCTCTGTCACATAGTTGACTCTTCAGCAACCAATTCCTCAAAAACAACTTGTATTCTGTGTATGTTTATGAGATTTCAAAACACTATATGCTTCTTGAGAATTTTGATAACACTTTATTTGCATGGCACAGTACGGTTTTTAGACTGCTAATCATCTTTGATCCTCACTTGTGTTGTGGCACAAGAGTGGTCAAGGAAATGTGCCCTTGGGTTCCCTAGTTACTATATTAGTCAGGACATACCAATCACTGTAATAAGCACCTCTAAACTCTTATTGGCTTGTACAATGAAAATTGTACTCTCTGCTCCTGGAATGTCCAACATGGGTGTCCCTGTAAGGCAGCTTTCCTCCAAGTAGGGACTCGGGAACCCAGGCTCCTTCCATCTTGTGGTTCTGCCTTTCTCTGGCTTTTTGGAATCCTCTGCATTCAGCCAGTGGATGGGGAAAGAGAGAGAGTGGAGGATTGCACAGGAGGTTTTGTGGGAAGGCCTAGAAGTGGAATGTGTCACTTCAACCCATGTTCCATTGACCAGAACTCAGCCACATGACCCATTTAACTGCAAGAGAAGCTGGGCAGTATAGTCTAGCTTTGTGCCCAGGAGCAAAATATCAAAGAACTTACCTAATTTTCTGGTTTGCTCCTCTCCCTCATCTCCACGACTCAGTGAGCATCTGATGGTGGGCACTCCTGTAATTGCTTTTGTAACTTCAAGGCCTAGCATGGTACTTCTCACATAGAAGATACTTCCTAACAATTTCTAAATGTTAACCGATGGCCCAGTGCCCACTGTGCAGGAGGTGACATTGGAGCAGAACCCCAAAGGATAAGGAGGAATTTTCCAGGTAGGGGAGAGTGGAAAAGGGGGATGTTGAGCCTGTTGGGTGATGGGACTAGCATTAACTTGGATGTTGCCTTCAAGGCAACAGTTTCCGGACTTCCCTGGCGGTCCAGTGGTTAAAACTCCACACGTCCACTGCAGCGGGCATGGGTTCGATCCCTGGTTGGGGAACCAAGATCCCACATGCTGTGCAGTGCATCCAAAAAAAGACAAAAAAAAAAAGAGGCAACAGTTTCTGATTCAGTAGATCTTGGGGGAGGCCCAGGAATTTTCTAACAAGTTCTCAGGTGATGATGAAGCTGCATACCTCTGGATTTAGGAAGGTCTCTTTGGCTTTGAGAACCTTCGAGAGGTACCTGTTTGGCTTACCTCAGGTGGTTTGACTCAGAGGAGCAAATGCAAGCTGTGGAATCTGAAGACCCAAATGTTAGTCCTGGAATGGACCCATACTTGTAAGTCCTTTGACCTCTGACCTTTGTTTTATTTATCTGAAAATTGGAATAATAATAATAACCACCCCATAGCATCGTCATGAGGATCAAAAAAGGTCTTTATGATCTCTTAAATGCAATACAAATGTAAGCTGTCACTAATTGAAAACAAGGGGCAGGAAAATCTTAAAAAAAAAAGTCTTCCTAGTCAGAGGCTTTGGGAAATGATTTCATGCTGCTCTCTTAGTGGTGGATTCTCTCCTGAGATGCTTTGCTTTCCTCTACTTTATTTATTGCCATTTGGGGAAATTACCATACTGCTAAAAATGCTTTTTGAAAAAAAAGATGTGTTATTTTTCAAGGACTGTTGCCGAGTCTTATTTTTGTTTTTTGATACATCTGAGCCTTAAGTGGCAGTAATTCAGTCATTACGGTCAGATCTGTTCCTGGCGTGGTAATATTAGCACCCCCAAGCTGTGCTCCCCAGCGTTCTGTCGGTGTACTTACAGCACGCTGGGGCAGCGCATCAGTGCCGTTGCCTCACTGTGCCAGCTTCCCCGGTTCCGTCTTCCAGCTCTCAGAGGTCTTTGTGTGCTATCGTCTCGGTCATGCCTTGCTTATGAAGGCCTCACACACTGTTCTTTCTTCATACCCACAGATTTCTGTGAAGTGTGGTTGTCGGAGTGTTTTGGGGCCTCTGTGACTGGACAGGAAATCTTTGTGGAACTAGAGGTGTTAATCCCTCACTGTGTGGCATGGGGAAAAGCACAGAGGCTTTAAGAGTCAGACACACGTTGGTCTGGTCTAACCTCCACTGCTTATTACACCTGTTCTCCAACTTGGTTGCACGTTGGACTTAGCTGGGGGGGATTTAAAAACAATATTTATCGTGGGTCTCACCCTAGAGATACTGATTTAATTGGTCTGGAGTGGCCTGGGCATCTGGACTTTTAAAACTCCCCAGGTGATTCTACTAAGTTGGAGACTGACTGATTATGGGATCATGAGGCGTTACTTAATGGTTGTAGGCGTCAAGTTTCCTTTTATGTAAAATGCGTACAATAACATGTCTCCTATAGCAATGCTGTGGGAGTTATAGATCATATGGGATGCCTTAAGCGGTGTGGTTTTAAGGGAGCAGGAAACGCCGAAAAATCTAAAACCCCAACATACTTGCATCATGCTGCCTCTTTTACCGCCAGCATCAGGCCACATCCTAACAACTTCCCCAGTTGATCTGGCTCATCACAGACCCCTTGAGGGAATAGCTTTTGAATTCACGTAAGCATATCTGCTGGCCATGGACCTCCTTTGAATCTCTACTTATGGAGCCAGCACAGCTCTCACACCCCAAAAGCAGTATTTTAAGGTTGGAGAACATACAGACCTTGTGTTAGGGTTGGGCTCTGCCCCTTTAACATTCTAGATTTTGGACCCTAATTGCAGCCTGTGTGTTCCCTGCTGTAGCTGGCCTTTCTGCCTATAGCTCTGAGTGATGGCCCTGCTCAGCATCCCCTCCAACACAGAGCTATTCCTGCATTATTCAGCCTGTCCACAGTTCATGTTCCTGCTTCACACCCTGAAGCCTTCATAGCCCAAGCCCCGTCCCTCTCCCGAGGCCTACTCTCAGCCCTCAGGTTGAGGTGTGCACTCTCCCCAGCCCAGGGTCTGGCATGCACTTTTGGGTGCTGGGGTCTCCAGATCATTATTTCTGTGCTTGCCTGGTTCCCTGCTTGGCTAAAAGACCCAGGAGATCAGGGGTATAGCTTTCTCCCCTGTCCATCTCCCCGGCACCTAGAACTATTAGTACATATCGGGTGCTCAGGATGTGCTGAATGAGTGAATGAAAGAAGGGTTCCTTATGTACTTACCGTGTATCCCATTCAATTAAAAACCCCATTTTTCACGAACAAGCTGAAATCTGAAGTTCCGTGTCCCCCAGCTACACTCTAAGTTCTCTGAATGTAGGTGCTGAGTTCCTATTTCTTTACATTCCTCATGGCATCTGGGACGATACTTGGCCAACAGTAGGTGCTCAGTGAGCACTTCTTGTCTTTCTCAGGATTAGGGATGTGAACTCAAAAGGTCCAAAGGAATGACCTAAAACTACATGTTTATTATAGTGCCTCAAAAGAGCATGGACAAGGGCTAGATTTTGCTGATGAGAGTGGTGGTCTCCGAGGGGAAGTGTGCATACCTCAACAAGATCCACTGGGTCTGAGAAGAAAATTTTAGAACTTCTATATCTCTTTATTCTTTCCATTGAAAAAATAACTAGGCTATATTGAGTTTTGCTATATAGATGGCCATGGACCCTTCACTTGATCTGCATGGCACATGTGAGGCAAGACAGTGTTACCTTCACTGGTTAGTCTTTATTCCATATATTAAAAATAATCTCAAGCCATTTACATATACCTGTAGATTTATGAATTTTATTATTGGTTTAATCCTCACAAAATGGACAAGTGATTTAAAAAATTCTTGTAGAGAAACAGGAATTGAAGCTATTACTAATTGTATAAGCACAAAGTGAATGGGAAAAAAAATGGCAGAAGTGGCCCTTCGCCCACTCTAGTTACGCCATCTTGGTTGGCCAGATGACAAGGTAAAAACAATGGTGTTCCAACCAGATCTGGGAAGGATATGGTCAAAATATTTTGAAATAGTCAAGACAACCATATGAGATGTTGATTTACATTGACTGTCATTGTATTAACCTAATCCTATATGGATAATGTGTCTTGAAGAATTAACTAAAAGTGTTTGAAGGATTAACTAAGGAGTTTGGAAAATATCTTTATTTCATTTTATCTTTCAAAATGTCTATTTCTATATTTGTGAAAAACGTTCCTGATATGTTAGTCCTTTAGTATATCTCTATATAAATTAAAATGACTATACATATCTTGGGTGTATATGCTGAAATACATTGAATTGCTAAGAGTGCATATCCACTGGGTTAGGATGCCACGCAAATGAGAGTGTGGGTTGTTCTTGATGGGCCAGTTGCCATCATCATGTCACACTGCTCTCACCTGGCTGGCTGACCGAGAGCCATCTCAGGAATGTGTGGTATTAGTCACCATGGTAATGGCACAGCTGGGAGGGGATGGGTCATTAAAAATTCATCATCACTATTGAGTTAGAAATTAACTCAGATCACACATCCTTCTAAGGTCAGGGCATGTTTTGCTTATAGAAAAAAGGCAACACTTAAGAAAATGTAACGGATTTTTAAAAATATGTATTATGGACATTACATGAGCGTATGGGGTTGTTCATATATTTGGAAGTGAACAGTAATGAAAACTGGAATTTACTCTGTCAAACATTTTGTTACTTATTTTAACTTCACAATAGCCCTGTAAGGTAGGGATCATTCTCATTGTATGACAGAGATAAAATCAACGAGCTTAAGTGACTTGCCCAAACTCCCACATCTAGTAGGTTTGCAGCCAGGGTGCATATCTACATAATTGGTATTAGCCAATATATTGCATTTTGTTTCCAAAAGGTAAGAATTCATCTGCATTTTATCAAGTCACCTAATAATTGGAAGTTCTTGACAATTTCTAGACATGAAAGGCTGGGTAACAGCGGACTCCATGTCCTGAGTGGGAAAGCAAAATGTTCACGCTAAGGCCTGGGGCTGGAATTTTCATATCATCTATCTGTATTAGGTGGTGAAAAGCAAGCCAATTTTGGTTGAGCTTATTGACACTGTATCATCTTATGTCATTACTCAAGTGAAAGTTCTGCAGTTTTGTATGAGCAAGAGGTCCCTCCATGGAGCTTTGCCAACAGATTTTCCCAGGGTGCTCTGCAGAGCATCAGATATCAAATTCAACACAACAAATGTGCTTCTCTTTCTGTTAACAGGACAGTTGCCAACTATTTGGTGTGGAGGATGGTTTATTCCAGAATTCCAAACCTAAGCAGGCGCTTTCAGTATAGGTGGCTGGAATTCTCACGGGTACGTTTTAAGAAGATTGCAGTGTTACATCACTGGATAACTTCACATGCCGGAACAGTCTGTATATTAACTAATCCAATAAAAATCATCTTCAGGGATTGGATGAAACAATCCAATTGTTTAAACAGAGGGAGTTTTGCAGCTCGAACTCTATTTTTTTTTTTTTTTTTGGCTTTATTTCTTTTTATTGAGGTAAACCTTACATACAGTAAGGTACACTCAAGCTCTTCTTTGATGAGGCTATATAGAGATATTGAGGGCAATACTTGGGACCACCATGTTGTTTTCGCTCTCCCCTTCTTATCAGTTTATTCCCCTTTCCCCCAGTGTTTTTAAGTGGGTCACTGTAATTATAATTTTAATATTTCTTAGTGATATATTTGTAACTGTCTTTCATTTTCAGTATTCTGAATATTCAAAATATGCATGATATAAGTATTAGATGGTAAAGTTTCATCTTTAATTTAGGGGTAGAGTTTTGTCTTTAACTCTACCTTGATCTTCAGTCTTTTAGTTTATCCTAATTCTACTAGGCCAAAGAGGCCTAAATTTAGTCTCCTCTGAGATGTGGCTCAACTGCCTGAAACACTTTTCTTCTCCCCCTCCTCACCCAGCTCTGTGATCTTTGCTCCTCTCCCACTCTTGTTCTCCTCTTAACTTACATAGGTGTTACTCTTTGTTTCAGAGGCTTTTGTCTGAGTAATTCTCTTACTAATACAGGACTTAAGGATTTTGTGGCTTTTTTTTTACATTTAAGAATTTTGTGACTTTAAAAAATATTTTAAGTTAATTTAATCTCAATTTGGAGTTAAGTAATGGCAAATTTTGTAAGCTATAATTTCATTTAATAGACATTTTAGTCACTAGAGAAAGTGATAAGTAGAGAAGTTCTTAGTGGGTCATTACTCTTGAGTAGTAGCACAATTATTTTGGATACGTTTTGGCCCTTAAAGTCACTAGAGTATTGAGCTTTATAGAGAACATCATAAAACAACTATATATGTTGAGGTCATATCAAAGGGTTGAGCTACAAAAAAGGTAGATTATGTATATGTGTCTGTGTGTATTTTTAACTCCCATGGATCACATAAAAGATGGTACCCAGCTGCTTTCCACCCCCACTGTGAAGAGAATAGAGAGGTGTAAGAAGTAGTGTGTGAAAATTTGAGGTTAGGTATGAAGGGATGTTTCTTGAGCATAAAGTGCTAAATATAATACTGAATCGCCAAAGAAGATAGTAGGATCTCTTTCTCTATAAGTTTTAAAAATAGATTCATTCATTTCTTACCTCTGAGAATGGTTGTGTTATCAGAAAGTAGAGGAAGAATAGATGAACTTCATTGTTAATCCCATTTGCTCTGAACCAACAACCTGGGTCTAACATCGTTCAAGGGATGCCTCCAGCCACCATTCTCAGAGCCTCCCTCCCTTGCTGTCTGCCTTCACTTTGCATTTTGAGTGCTCCAAACTCCCAACCTGCAAGGGCAACTTAAACGATATTTATTTCTTTGCTTTCATCCCCCAAGAGTAAACCTTTGAGCCTTCCAAGTCCTGCTTTGGAACTTCCTTACTTGTTTGTAAGTGTTTTCTTGAAATGGTTTAATTGGGACAGATGAGAAAAACATTGACATCTATTTTTTACTTGGTCACCAGTGTGTTCTGTTATGACACAATGTAAATATGCTTCCTGGGTTGTTCATGGTGGGCATATTTTCCTGGTCTGTCTTGTGAGTGTACTTCCCAGA
The DNA here is from genome assembly GCF_028021215.1 of Eschrichtius robustus. Classification (NCBI taxonomy): domain Eukaryota; kingdom Metazoa; phylum Chordata; class Mammalia; order Artiodactyla; family Eschrichtiidae; genus Eschrichtius; species Eschrichtius robustus. The sequence goes on from NC_090845.1 coordinate 19,342,737, forward strand.
GCAAGGAAACCCTCACTGGGTAGGAGCTTTGATCACCTACTGATGTTAGACCTTTCTTGGTGGAACTTTAGTTCTCAGTAGATACTAACTACCATCTGGACACTTGGACAGCATCCCCTCACATCCCTGTTAACTGCAGAAAAGCTATGCTATTGTCCAAATCCTTTGTTTAATGGGGAAAATTGGAAGGAAAGGAGGAATACATTATTATCCACTCTTAAAATATTTTCACTTAGTTTTAAATATAATGGGACAAGCAGAATATTTTTCTTCGTCCGATTTTACCTTTGGTTTACTATCTGACACATGTATATGGGTTGGGGCCTGCAGTGTTTTGTAGACTGTTTCCTTCAGGTTGCTTGAACTTTTTTTCAGTCGTTGGTTTTATCCAAGTGAAGCTCAGTCTGGATCGATTATCTCCCACAGGTAATCCAGGGTACCACAACTTTGTTGCCTCAGTGGGACAAATGTGTCAACTTTATTGAAAGTACCCTCCCTTATGTTGTTGGAAAAATGTTTGTGGATGTACACTTCCAGGAAGACAAGAAGGAGGTGGTAAGTGCTGCTCCCCAGCTGATAAAAACAAGAGCAGTTAACGAGATCTGACATGGATATGGTCAGCAGGCCAACATCAGCCTTCTAACTCTTCAAGTGACGAATCTAGATCACAGTTTTGCTTCAAAGAGGAATTCCTGCAGTACCATATTAATTGAAAGCTCAAACTCAAATGTAGAATGTTATCATGAAAATTAAGAAAATTTAGAAATGAGAAAACAGCATGAAATCATGCCTTAAAGAGTCAGAATTTCTCCTGTAGAGATTAAATGTGTTAGGTCAATGCTTAGGAAAAAAGAGGACCTAAATAATTTTAGGATTGGATATTTGAACTATTGTAATTACAAAAGGTAGAGATTCTGTAGTCAGATTTCTTTGTTTTACAGATGAGGAAGCTGGAGACCCAGTGATGAAGTGATTTGTAATATATTTAACAACTTTTCTTTTTTTGCCAATTTTATTTATTTTTTGTTCTTCAAAATAAGCAACTTTTTAAAAAATTGAAGTATAGTTGATTTACAACGTTGTGTTAGTTTCTGGTGTACAGCAAAGTGATACAGTTATGTGTATAATAGTTATATATATAATATATATAGTATAATGTAATAATTAGTGATGTTGAGCATCTTTTCATATGCCTATTGGCCATCTGTGGAGAAATGTCAATTTAGGTCTTCTGCCCATTTTTTGGTTGGGTTGAAAACAAACAATTTTTTTATTGAAGTATAGTTGATTTACAGTGTATTAGTTTTGGGTATACAGCAAAGTGATTCAGTTATACATACATATATATCTATTCTTTTTCAGATTCTTTTCCATCATAGGTTATTACGAGATACTGAGTATAATTCCCTGTGCTATGCAGTAGGACCTTGTTGTTTATCTATTTTATATATATATTAGTGTGTATCTGTTAATCCCAAACTCCTAATTTATCCCTCTCCCCTTTCCCCTTTGGTAAACATAAGTTTGTTTTCTATGTCTGTGAGTCTATTTCTGTTTTGTAAATAAGTTGATTTGTATCATTTTTTTGGAGTCCACATATAAGTGATATCATATGGTATTTGTCTTTCTTCTGTCTTCACTTACTTCACTTAGTATGATAATCTCTAGGTCCATCCATGTTGCTGCAAATGGCATTATTTCATTCTTTTTTATGGCTGAGTAGTATTCCATCATGTGTATATGTGTGTGTGTGTGTGTGTGTGTGTGTGTGTGTATGTGTATGTGTGTGTATACACCACATCTTCTTTATTCATTCATCCGTCGATGGACACTAGGGTTGCTTCCATGTCTCGACTATTGTAAATAGTGCTATTATGAACATTGGGTTGCATGTATCTTTTTGAATTAGAGTTTTCTCTGGATATATGCCCAGGAGTGGGATTGCTGGATCATATGGTAGTTCTATTTTTAGTTTTTTAAGGAACCTCCATACTGTTCTCCATAGTGGCTGCACTAATTTACATTCCCACCAACAGTGTAGGAGGGTTCCCTTTTCTCCACACCCTCTCATATTTAACAACTATTAAGTAGCTTAGAAACAGAAACAAAATGCAGGGATTTTTTCCCCCCTTTCCTTATGCTGTCTTCTAAAAACTAGAGATGTGACATTTATTTCACAGAAAGCACTGTCAATTTTTTTCATAAGCTTAAAAAGAAATCCTTTTATTTTGTAAATTTCTAAACATATATGGAAAGAGCATTGTAATCAACTTCCATGTTGATTACACCCATGATCTGTGGCTATTCGTAATTGTCGTAGTGGTGTTAATGGCCCAACCAGATAAATCCACTAATAAAAGGTGAGGTTTAATTTCATTCATTTACTCAACAAATATTTGTTGAACATCTGTTATATACCAGGCACTGTTCTAGGCACTTGGGATACAGCAGAGAACAAAGATCCCTGACCTCATTGAGAAGACATTCTATTGGTGAGGGTAGACAAAAAAAATCAATACAATGCATACATTAACAAGTGTATTAGAAGATGATAAGGACTCTGGAAGAGAGAAGAATGAGATCAGGGTAAAGACAAATCGGGAGCGCTGGAAGGTATGAATATGTGGGGTGGATTGTAGGGTTAAACAGGATGATCGAGGAAAGCCTCATTGTGAAGATGACATTTGGCAAAGATTTGAAGGAGGTGAGAGAATTAGATATGGCATCTATCTGGGGGAAGAGTGTTCTAAGCAGATGGAACAGTTAGTGCAAAATCCCTGAGGCAGGGATGTGCCTGGAGAGGTCAGGGAAGAGCAGGGAGGTCCACGTGGCTGGAGCAGGGTGAATGAGGGTGAGAGAAGTAGGCACTGAGGTCAGAGCAATAGCAGGGATGGTGTGGCGTTTTATAAGACTTGTAGAACATTGTAAGAATGTTGGCTTTTACGCTGAGTGAAGTGGGGAGCTAATGCAGGCTTTTTAGCAGAGGCCTGATGTGACTTGACTTATGTTGAGAGGATCGCCCTGGCTGCTGTGTTGAGAAGAGATTGTGTCAGGTCAAGAATAGAAGCAGGGAGGCCAATTAGGAGACTATCAGAGGGACCAGGCCAGAGATGATGGTGGCTTGGACCAGATGGTAGCAGTTGGAAGTTGTGAGAAGGGGTTGTATTCTGAATACATTCTGAAGGATAGAACCGGCGCAGTTTGCTGACAGATTTGTTGAGGGATCTGAGAGTAAGAGTTCTGAGTCTGATTAAATGGCAATACGGAGGTGCTATTAACTGAGAAGAGGAATACTGTGGGGAGGATCAGGTTTGGAAGGGAAGATCAGGAGTTCCGTTTTGGCCATGTTGAATTTGAGATGTTATCAGACTTCAGGTGGAGATGTCATGGAGGCAGTAGGGTATGTGAGTCTTGAGTTTAGGACAGAGGTTGGAGTTGAAGGTTGGAGGAGAGAGGAGTAGTGAAACGGTTGTCCAGGGGAGTGGGAGACTGAGTAAACTGAGGAAATGTAGTATGGCTGCTCTAGGTGAAGTTGGAGGTCATGAATTTTAAAAAGTCTCCTCATTTTGGCTGTGTTCTTCTCCATGTGTTTCAGGTACACTGGAGGAGAGGGTCTATTTTAAAATAGAAATTTCAATTTAGCTAGGTTTTTTTTTTTTGATGTGCATTTTCTTTGTGAAGAATTATATTTTACAAATGGCATGAAGCAGAATATCTAGGTATGATTAACTAACGGAGGGGAGGAAAAATAATTTTTTCTCTACTCTTCTAGGTTCTTGTCTGAGACCGTCCTGTAATAAAAGATTAATAGGAGAAAAACAAACAAGTTTAATAACATGTGTACCTCTTCTACTCAGGAAAACTGAGTAACTCCGAGAAATGGCCCAAGCTACCACCTTAAATTCCAAGTCCAGCTAAAGACGAAATAAGACGTTGAGCACTGGGAGAAGCCAGTTATGGGCACCAGACAAAATGCAGTAAATAAGGGTATGGCTGTTGTGAAGATTTAAGTCCTTGCCTTCTCCATTGATAAGAGTTACTACAGATTTAGTCATCCTCCTCTTGGTACAGAGAGGGAGACACCCTTACAGTGGAGATTACCCTTATAAATGTTAATTTCTCTCACAAAAGGGTGATTTCTACTGTTTTCAGGACAATTCCTGTGTCTGCAGCCTCTCAAAAATAATCAGCCCCAAATAATCGATATGCCAAAGGGGCATATTTTGGGATGGTATATTTTGCTTCCCTTCACTAATAACAATCCATCGTAGTCAGTCAGATATGAATATGTAAGCACCTTGGATGCAGGTGGTCATTAAACATTGAATTTAAAGGCAAAGAAATAAAAAAGTCTGTTAAGCCATGATAATTCCACTGGTTGGTATTATGTGTTGATATGTATTACAACTATGTATTATGTGCTGAGGTTTGCTTTGGAATGCCATACATCTAAGCACATTTACTTGGATTTTTTTCTGTCTTTTGATACTTTGGAGAATTGTATGCCAAGTTCGAGACTTTATAGTTGAACCTGAAAGTACTCTTCTTGTAAATAATTCCACTGAAGAATTAATGTCTTATTTCAAAAAACTGAATATTCCCATTGTGTTTTCTTTCACTCCTTGGTCGGAGTAAATGGATTGAGAATTTATCAGATAATCACAGTGGTAACATTATAAGCCCTGGGAAGGATATAAAAACAATTAAGGGATAATGGAGGTGTTTTTATATAGCAGGATTTTTTTTTTTTGGCAGTAGAAGAATTTTAAGTAATACGAAAGGTATGTGGATTAATTTGTTTGTCTCAGTTTTGGTGTGAAAGTCCCTTTTTCATGTGTCAGGATGTGACAAGTAAAGTTGATTTTGGCACTTCCCTTATTTTGATGTACATGGGGCGTGTGAAGGTAGTGTGATAGTTACACAGATACTCATTTATTTTACATAAAATTATTTGCCTCCCTTAAGCAGAAGCTATTTGCCTCAGGGAATACTTAAGTTGGAAACTTATAAGAGTAATACCTGGCTTTTTATAGCCGTGTTACAGGGCTCTCATCCAAGAACCACCTGGAACCACTGATTTACTTGAAAAACATTCTTTATTATCAGCTACAATCCAAAGAGAAAAACAAAAATATCCCCAATGGGACAAATTCCAGAGACACTAACTCAGAGGGGTGGCTGCCATTGTTTTATTTTCAAAAACAGTTGTTAAGCAAATGAATACAGTCAGAAGGTTAAACTTCAGGTACTTCTCAAACTTTAATGTGTACAGGAATCACTGAAGGATCTGGTGGTTAAAATGCAAAATCTCATTGCCTTTTAACTGGGTCTGGGGTAGGACCCAAGAATTTGCATAACAAGCTCCCAAGCAGTGCTGACACTGCTGGTCTAGGGACCACACTTGGAGTAGCAAGGCCTTTGTACCATTCATTTGTTTGCAGTTACCACCAAAAAACAGCTCTGGCAATTCACGTGAGCAGGGCAGGCATTTGACTCAGGGCAGCAGTACATCGTTTACTAAAGCCTGTTGCATTAGTGCAAGTAATCGCTTCAATTTTCAGATCATAGAAAATTTCCCTGATTCAAATTGCTTTAAGTGGACTGTGCCAAACCCCGTGTGAGGGCCTTCAGGCTACTTTTTAGTTCTGCTTTTTTTTGTTGTTGTTTTTTTCCTCTGAGCTATTTAGTTTTCCTTTGAACACTGGTACCTGGGTTCCTCTAAGAGACTTTATGCTTCTCAGTATTTCTGTTTTTACAGCCTCTTTTTTTTTTTTTTTTTTTTTTTGCAGTTGACAAGAAAATTAGTTATTTCTGAGATATACATTTTAAAGTAATAACTAGGATTATTACTTATAACATTATACCAGAACATATAAGATTTTTAGAAATTTCATGTAATGTCTGAAACATTTATATTAACATACTTCCATACATATTTCCATACAAATACAAATATAAGATTTTTAGAAATTTCATATAATGTCTGAAACATTTATATTAACATATTTCCATACATATTTCCATACAAATAACAAATATAAGATTTTTAGAAATTTCATGTAATGTCTGAAACATTTATATTAACATATTTCCATACAAATAACCCAATGAAAGTTTAGTATTAGTTGTTTTGTTTGTTTGTTGTTTTATACTGCAGGTTCTTATTAGGCATCAATTTTATACACATCAGTGTATACATGTCAATCCCAATCGCCCAATTCAGCACACCACCATCCCCACCCCACCGCAGTTTTCCCCCCTTGGTGTCCATATGTCCATTCTCTACATCTGTGTCTCAACTTCTGCCCTGCAACCCGGCTCATCTGTACCATTTTTCTAGGTTCCACATACATGCATTAATATACGATATTTGTTTTTCTCTTTCTGACTTACTTCACTCTGTATGACAGTCTCTAGATCCATCCACTTCTCAACAAATGACTCAATTTCGTTCCTTTTTATGGCTGAGTAATATTCCATTGTATATATGTACCACGACTTCTTTATCCATTCGTCTGTTGATGGGCATTTAGGTTGCTTCCATGACCTGGCTATTGTAAATAGTGCTGCAGTGAACATTCGGGTGCATGTGTCTTTTTGAATTACGGTTTTCTCTGGGTATATGCCCAGTAGTGGGATTGCTGGGTCATATGGTAATTCTATGTTTAGTTTTCTAAGGAACCTCCATATTGTTCTCCATAGTGGCTGTATCAATTTACATTCCCACCAACAGTGCAAGAGGGTTCCCTTTTCTCCACACCCTCTCCAGCATTTGTTGTTTGTAGATTTTCTGATGATGCCCATTCTAACTGGTGTGAGGTGATACCTCATTGTAGTTTTGATTCGCATTTCTCTAATAATTAGTGATGTTGAGCATCTTTTCATGTGCTTCGTGGCCGTCTGTATGTCTTCTTTGGAGAAATGTCTATTTAGGTCTTCTGCCCATTTTTGGATTGGGCTGTTTGTTTCTTTAATATTGAGCTGCATGAGCTGTTTATATATTTTGGAGATTAACCCTTTGTCCGTTGATTCGTTTGCAAATATCTTCTCCCATTCTGAGGGTTGTCTTTTCGTCTTGTTTATGGTTTCCTTTGCTGTGCAAAAGCTTTGAAGTTTCATTAGGTCCCATTTCTTTATTTTTGTTTTCATTTCCATTACTCTAGGAGGTGGATCAAAAAAGATCTTGCTGTGATTTATGTCAAAGAGTGTTCTTCCTATGTTTTCCTCTAAGAGTTTTATAGTGTCCAGTCTTATATTTAGGTCTCTAATCCATTTTGAGTTTATTTTTGTGTATGGTGTTAGGGAGCGTTCTAATTTCATTCTTTTACATGTAGCTGTCCAGTTTTCCCAGCACCACTTATTGAAGAGACTGTCTTTTCTCCATTGTATATCTTTGCCTCCTTTCTCATAGATTAGTTGACCATAGGTGCGTGGGTTAATCTCTGGGCTTTCTATCTTGTTCCATTGATCTATGTTTCTGTTTTTGTGCCAGTACCGTATTGTCTTGATTACTGTAGCTTTGTAGTAGAGTCTGAAGTCAGGGAGTCCGATTCCTCCAGCTCCATTTTTTTCCCTCAAGACTGCTTTGGCTATTCGGGGTCTTTTGTGTCTCCATACAAATTTTAAGATGATTTGTTCTAGCTCCGTAAAAAATGCCATTGGTAATTTGATAGGGATTGCATTGAATCTGTAGATTGCTTTGGGTAGTATAGTCATTTTCACAATGTTGATTCTTCCAATCCAAGAACATGGTATATCTCTCCATCTGTTGGTATCATCTTTAATTTCTTTCATCAGTGTCTTATAGTTTTCTGCATACAGGTCTTTTGTCTCCCTAGGTAGGTTTATTCCTAGGTATTTTATTCTTTTTGTTGCAATGGTAAATGGGAGTGTTTCCATAATTTCTCTTTCAGATTTTTCATCTTTAGTGTATAGGAATGCAAGAGATTTCTGTGCATTAATTTTGTATCCTGCAACTTTACCATAGTCATTAATTAGCTCTAGCAGTTTTCTGGTGGCAGTTTTAGGATTCTCTATGTATAGTATCATGTCATCCGCAAACAGTGACAGTTTTACTTCTTCTTTTCCAATTTGTATTCCTTTTATTTCTTTTTCTTCTCTGATTGCCGTGGCTAGGACTTCCAGAACTATGTTGAATAATAGTGGTGAGAGTGGACATCCTTGTCTCGTTCCTGATCTTAGAGGAAATGCTTTCAGTTTTTCACCATTGAGAATGATGTTTGCTGTGGGTTTGTCATATATGGCCTTTATTATGTTGAGGTAGGTTCCCTCTATGCCCACTTTCTGGAGAGTTTTTATCAGAAATGGGTGTTGAATTTTGTCGAAAGCTTTTCCTGCATCTATTGAGATGATCATATGGTTTTTATTCTTCAATTTGTTAATATGGTGTATCACATTGATTGATTTGCGTATATTGAAGAATCCTTGCATCCCTGGGATAAATCCCACTTGATCGTGGTGTATGATCCTTTTAATGTGTTGTTGGATTCTGTTTGCTAGTATTTTGTTGAGGATTTTTGCATCTATATTCATCAGCGATATTGGTCTGTAATTTTCTTTCTTTGTAGTGTCTTTGTCTGGTTTTGGTATCAGGGTGATGGTGGCCTCATAGAATGAGTTTGGGAGTGTTCCTTCCTCTGCAATTTTTTGGAAGAGTTTGAGAAGGATGGGTGTTAGCTCTTCTCTAAATGTTTGATAGAATTCACCTGTGAAGCCATCTGGTCCTGGACTTTTGTTTGTTGGAAGATTTTTAATCACAGTTTCAATTTCATTACTTGTGATTGGTCTGTTCATATTTTCTGTTTCTTCCTGGTTCAGTCTTGGAAGGTTATACCTTTCTAAGAATTGGTCCATTTCTTCCAGGTTGTCCATTTTATTGGCATAAAGTTGCTTGCAGTAGTCTCTTAGGATGCTTTGTATTTCTGCGGTGTCTGTTGTAACTTCTCCTTTTTCATTTCTGATTTTATTGATTTGAGTCCTCTCCCTCTTTTTCTTGATGAGTCTGGCTAATGGCTTATCAATTTTGTTTATCTTCTCAAAGAACCAACTTTTAGTTTTATTGATCTTTGCTATTGTTTTCTTTGTTTCTATTTCATTTATTTCTGCTCTGATCTTTATGATTTCTTTCCTTCTGCTAACTTTGGGTTTTGTTTGTTCTTCTTTCTCTAGTTTCTTTAGGTGTAAGGTTAGGTTGTTTACTTGAGATTTTTCTTGTTTCTTGAGGTAGGCTTGTATAGCTATAAACTTCCCTCTTAGAACTGCTTTCGCTGCATCCCATAGGTTTTGGGTCGTCGTGTTTTCATTGTCATTTGTCTCTAGGTATTTTTTGATTTCCTCTTTGATTTGTTCAGTGATCTCTTGGTTATTTAGTAACGTATTGTTTAGCCTCCATGTGTTTGTCTTTTTTACGTTTTTTTCCCTGTAATTCATTTCTAATCTCATAGCGTTGTGGTCAGAAAAGATGCTTGATATGATTTCAATTTTCTTAAATTTACTGAGGCTTGATTTGTGACCCAAGATGTGATCTCTCCTGGAGAATGTTCCGTGCGCACTTGAGAAGAACGTGTAATCTGCTGTTTTTGGATGGAATGTCCTATATATATCAATTAAATCTCTCTGGTCTATTGTGTCATTTAAAGCTTCTGTTTCCTTATTTATTTTCATTTTGGATGATCTGTCCATTGGTGTAAGTGAGGTGTTAAAGTCCCCCACTATGATTGTGTTACTGTCGATTTCCTCTTTTATAGCTGTTAGCAGTTGCCTTATGTATTGAGGTGCTCCTATGTTGGGTGCATATATATTTATAATTGTTATATCTTCTTCTTGGATTGATCCCTGGATCATTATGTAGTGTCCTTCCTTGTCTCTTGTAACATTCTTTATTTTAAAGTCTATTTTATCTGATATGAGTATAGCTACTCCAGCTTTCTTTTGATTTCCATTTGCATGGAATATCTTTTTCCATCCCCTCACTTTCAGTCTGTATGTGTCCCTAGGTCTGAAGTGGGTCTCTTGTAGACAGCATATATATGGGTCTTGTTTTTGTATCCATTCAGCCAGTCTATGTCTTTTGGTTGGGGCATTTAATCCATTCACGTTTAAGGTAATTATCGATATGTATGTTCCTATGACCATTTTCTTAATTGTTTTGGGTTTGTTTTTGTAGGTCCTTTTCTTCTCTTGTGTTTCCCACTTAGAGAAGTTCCTTTAGCATTTGTTGTAGAGCTGGTTTGGTGGTGCTGCATTCTCTTAGCTTTTGCTTGTCTGTAAAGCTTTTGATTTCTCCATCAAATCTGAATGAGATCCTTGCCGGGTAGAGTAATCTTGGTTGTAGGTTCTTCCCTTTCATCACTTGAAGTATATCATGCCACTCCCTTCTGGCTTGCAGAGTTTCTGCTGAGAAATCAGCTGTTAACCTTATGGGAGTTCCCTTGTATGTTATTTGTCGTTTTTCCCTTGCTGCTTTCAATAATTTTTCTTTGTCTTTAATTTTTGCCACTTTGATTACTATGTGTCTCGGCGTGTTTCTCCTTGGGTTTATCCTGTATGGGACTCTCTGCGCTTCCTGGACTCGGGTGGCTATTTCCTTTCCCATGTTAGGGAAGTTTTCGACTATAATCTCTTCAAATATTTTCTCTGGTCCTTTCTCTCTCTCTTCACCTTCTGGGACCCCTATAATGCGAATGTTGTTGCGTTTAATGTTGTCCCAGAGGTCTCTTAGGCTGTCTTCATTTCTTTTCATTCTTTTTTCTTTAGTCTGTTCCGCAGCAGTGAATTCCACCATTCTGTCTTCCAGGTCAGTTATCCGTTCTTCTGCCTCAGTTATTCTGCTATTGATTCCTTCTAGTGTAGTTTTCATTTCAGTTATTGTATTGGTCATCTCTGTTTGTTTGTTCTTTAATTCTTCTAGGTCTTTGTTAACCATTTCTTGCATCTTCTCAATCTTTGCCTCCATTCTTATTCCGAGGTCCTGGATCATCTTCACTATCATTATTCTGAATTCTTTTTCTGGAAGGTTGCCTATCTCCGCTTCATTTAGTTGTTTTTCTGGGGGTTTTTCTTGTTCCTTCATCTGGTACATAGCCCTCTGCCTTTTCATCTTGTCTATCTTTCTGTAACTGTGGTTTTTGGTCCACAGGCTGCAGGATTGTAGTTTTTCTTGCTTCTGCTGTCTGCCCTGTGGTGGTTGAGGCTATCTAAGAGGCTTGATGGGAGGCTCTGGTGGTGGGTAGAGCTGACTGTTGCTGTGGCGGTCAGAGCTCAGTAAAACTTTAATCCACTTGACTGTTGCTGGGTGGGGCTGGGTTCTCTCCCTGTTGGTTGTTTTGCCTGAGGCAACCCAACACTGGAGCCTACCTGGGCTCTTTGGTGGGGTTAATGGCAGACTCTGGGAGGGCTCACGCCAAGTAGCACTTCCCAGAACCTCCGCTGCCAGAGTCCTTGTCCCCACAGTGAAACAGAGCCACCCCCCGCCTCTGCAGGAGACCCCCCAACACCAGCAGGTAGGTCTGGTTCAGTCTCCCCCAGGGTCACTGCTCCTTCCCCTGGGTCCCGATGCGCACACTACTTTGTGTGTGCCCTCCAAGAGTGGGGTCTCTGTTTCCCCCAGTCCTGTCGAAGTCCTGCAATCAATTCCCACTAGGCTTCAAAGTCTGATTCTCTAGGAATTCCTCCTCCCGTTGCCGGACCCCCAGGTTGGGAAGCCTGACGTGGGGCTCAGAACCTTCACTCCAGTGGGTGGACTTCTGTGGTATAAGTGTTCGCCAGTCTGTGAGTCACCCACCCAGCAGTTATGGGATTAGATTTTACTCTGATTGCGCCCCTCCTACCGTCTCACTGTGGCTTCTCCTCTGTCCTTGGACATGGGGTATCCTCCTTGGTGAAGTCCAGGGTCTTCCTGTCAATGGTTGTCCAGCAGCCAGTTGTGATTCTGGTGCTCTCGCAAGAGGGAGTGAGAGCACGTCCTTCTACTCCGCCATCTTGGTTAATCCCGTCCAGCCTCTTTTTTTAAAAATAAATTTATGTTTTTGGGCTGCGTCGGGTCTTCGTTGCTGTGTGCAGGCTTTCTCTAGTTGTAGCGAGCGGGCGTTACTCTTCGTTGCGGTGCACGGGCTTCTCCTTGCGGTGGCTTCTCTTGTTGCGGAGCACGGGCTCTAGGTGCGTGGGCTTCAGCAGTTGTGGCTCGTGGGCTCTAGAGCGCAGGCTCAGTAGTTGTGGCACACAGGCTTAGTTGCTCCACGGCATGTGGGATCTTCCCGGACCAGGGCTCGAACCCGTGTCCCCTGCATTGGCAGGCGGATTCTTAACCACTGCGCCACCAGGGAAGTCCCCTGGTTTTTTGTTTTTTGAGAGAAGTCAGAAATATGGACTTGTATGTGTAATATCCTACATTTTAAATCTTGGTCAATACTTTGGAGGCCAAACTGAATATGTCCTTGGAATACCATTTTGTGCCTTTTACACTAACATTTTCTCTCCAGTTTTCAGACCCAAAGTCATGACCGTGTCTGTCAGAGAACTTTTTAAGTTTTGTAATCTTATGTAGAAGATCATGCATAGTTTAAAAATACAGCATATTAGCTAAACATTTAACAAGTTGCTTTTGTGGAAAGTTAGTTATATGAAGGGTATGAAAGTAGAACTCTCTCAGAGAATCCATGGTGTATTGTCACTGTAAATAGAGATGCTGCTCTCATCCTACTGTGACAAACCCTGATCTGTAGGCTCATGACCTAAATGACAGGAGAGAGATTTAGGGGTATGTGTGTACGTGGCGAGGGATGTCTAAAGTTGTTACTTGTTTTTCTCTTCCATTTTTAAATTATTAATGATAATTTATATCTGTAACGTATGAGTAAATGCCCCAGATAGATATCAGTGTCCACGGTGGGCACATGAAGATCCCAACGATGGCTATATAATGTTTTAAAAATCTGATGATGATAATAAGGTAGCTAACTTTTACTGAGTTTTAGTTGGATGTCTGGTACGCATTCTATAAGAGCTTTCGATGCGTTAACTCATTTAGTCCTCACGGTGGCCCTGTAATTGCTATTACTGCCCTCATGTTTCCAGATGAGGACACTGAGGCTCAAAGAGTTTAAGTAAATTCCCCAAGGTCACACAGCCTGAAAATGCTTTAGGTGGGGTTCAAGTCCAGACAATCTAGCTTTAAGTCAGTGTTCTGTTCCCTTGCTTCTCTCTGAAAAACACTTGAATCTTCACCATTTTTATGACTGGCATGAGGAGACCAGTCATAATGAAGAGACTTCTTAGTGGCTTGTCCTATGACTGACTCACCCTTATCAGGAAATTACTTATTCATGTATTAAGATCTTACACAAATAAAAGGCCACATATTTCCTATTTCTTAGCATTTTAGAGGTAGGGAACAGTTGGAATAGGTTTTGCTTCCAGTAGCATTCTAATATTTTAAAGACAAATAGAGTAAAAGCTTAATCAGTTCAAGTCTAACCAGGTGACATTGCATTTTTTTGTGTTCATAGAATTTTCAGAAGAAACAGGGAAACAGTAAGAAACAAGCTGATTATCAGAGATTTCATCTAAGAGCAACATTTGAGGTTCATCTTTGGCTCAGTCCACACACTGAGCTCAATTTCCAGTATTTTCTACATATATCATTCTGAGGAGTGATCCCAGATGCTTGGAATGATGACCTAAAGCTCTGTAAGATTTCTTCACCAAAACAGTCTTTAAAATGTTTACCGTTTTTTGGGGTTACTAAGGCAGAAACGTAAACATACACGTCAAAGAACAATTTTCTATCGTGTTGATGCAAAGGAGAAAAAGATCTTTCCGTTTTATGCTTTGAATTGTAGTTTCTAGAAAATTCAAGGAAATTGGAATTCCCATTTGAACATTTTGGCTGAGCTGAGTTATTAAACCACATAATTTTATTTCATTATAGATACTCTGTCCCCAAATTACTTATCTTTATTCATATATCTCAGCTCTGCCAATAGGCATTTTATTGCTCTTCTCTCAAATTATCTGTTTTTGTTGTAGGGTGAACCCTATTAAAGAAAAAAAATATTCTGATACTTGTTAAAATGATAAGGAAGCCTTTATTCAGGACTATTGCAAAGGGTGTCAAGACTTTCAAAGTAGGAGGGAGAGATCGGGCTCAACTGTGAACATGGCAGAGACAGCTGGGGGTTGGCCAAGGAGCAGGGTGAAGGAGGCAGTGGATGGAAAATGACTTAAGAGGAAATGTTCAAAGGTCAGGGGACTTTTTCTGAAGGCAGGCCAGGGTGCACAGATATCAAGGGTGGGGGATAAGGAATCTGACAGATATGGAGGGTGCTCAGATATCAGGTGTGGAGGGGGTTCTCTCTAAACTGACTTACCGGGATTCTTGCTAAAACTGGGCTGTGCAGGCCTGGCACAGGGCTTAGAGGAACCTGACTAAAGGTTGGTCAACGAGAGAGTTTTTGTCAACACTCAAATCAAAGATAAAGTCACTGGTCTCCTATTATACATTAAAACACTCTGTATGCAGAAGGTTAATTTAGTTAAAGAGGAACAAATCTTTTATTATACTTTAGATTGAGATTTTATTAAGTGAAGAATTAAAGCTTTATTTACTGTGTAAAACAATTCACTGATTTCTCCTGTACTCTAGTAGCTGATTCCTTTTTCTCTTTATGGTAAGGACATCGTTCATGTCCCCAAGTAATGCCATGGATGACCTAGAGTATCTTCTAATTTTCTGAGTGCTCTGCATGAGCAATTCTGGTAGTAATTCCTATCCCAAGAACAGGTTTCTCCTCCCATCCCATACTGCTGCAGCTGGTGCCGAAGACTTAAGTACCCACATGGGTCCAATTGCAGTTGTGGAGTTTGAACTTGCAACCTCCATGCACTAGGAGTTCACCTCATTAGTTAGCCAAGATAATTGAATTGATGTACTGCCATTAATATTCAAGTTCTCCAATTCCCTTGCTCACCGTTTTTCTCAGTGGTTGAATAAATGAGATGTAACTCTAACGTTAGTGGCAGAAGTCACTTGAAAGTCAGTGTCATGCATCATAGCAAGGCCTTTATACCGAGGGGTTCTTGGTTCCTTACAGATGCTGTTACAAGAGTTGCTCTCAGTATAGCCATTGTACTGATAAAGATAAAGCTCCCTTCAACACAAGTCATGCAAAGTAAAGGATATTCTCTCTGGCTATCAAGTGTCCCTGTTTCCGTTTGCCTAGGCAATGGTGTCAGCTATTATATCAATCAGTTTCTCTGGGTCTTTGCAGAAGATCCGTTTGAATTAAGGCAAAACAAACTGATTTGAGTTTTAAAGGGCTTTTAAAATACAGTTATAAAATATTGACCTTATTAAGAAGTTACATCTGATTTTCTGAAAACTTGCATTAGCATCTCATAGCCCAGCTCTGTTCTTATCATCTTGGGCAAATTAACCTCTTTGTTTCTCTACCTTCCTGTTTATGAATGGTACACAAGGTTTTGCTGCTATAGTAATGCTGTGTAACACTCAGCCACAAAACGTCAGTGGCCTTCACCAATTAACAGTTAATGTTGATGCACCTGGAGTTGGTTGGTGGTTCCCCTGGGCAGCTCTGCTTATTTTGGCTTGGTTTGTCTAATGTCTGGGGGTTGGCTGGTCTAGGCTGGCTTCAGCAGAGGTGGCCAGGATGACTTGGCTCTACTCCAAGTATTTTACTTCCTTCAGCCGGCTAGCCTGGGCACGTTCTCATAGCGATGGCAGAGGTGCAAGTGAGCAGGCGGAGACACGTGAGGCTTCCTGAGGCCCAGGCTCAGGACTGGCATAGTGTCATGTCTGCATTCTGTTCACCAAAGCAAGCCCCAAGGCCAGTCCAGAATGACAGAGCGGGCAAATAGACTCTGCCTTTTTAGTGAAAGGTCCCACAGCAAAGGGCATGGATAGAGGAATGGGGGTATAGAGTTAAAAGCCATCGTTGCAGTGAATCATAGATAGGGATACAAACAGTACCTACTTCGCTGTTTTGTGATGAGGACTGAGTGAGACAATCCACGTAGAAGGCTTAGCACATGCCTGGTGCATAGTGAGTGCCCAGTGAACGTCAGCTACTGTTATTACTGTGTGCCATGCCTAAGATTAATCATGAAGAGAGAATGCATACTATCAAAGAACTGTGGCAACTCTCCTGCATTGAGATCTCTTCTTTCTGATTTTTCTTCAAAAGAGTGAGCGTGAGGGAGGTACCTGGGTGTTTTGCTGTTCCTAGTCCTGCATATATGCCCAGTGTAGTAGCTTTCAGTTGGGATAAAGATCCTTTTACGGCTAGTGCCCTAGCCACATTCCAGAACCTGCCCTATCATTTAATGCTAAATCTGGCTCATAAGAGAGTCTCATGCAACTATTCAAGGAGCCAAATATAATTTCTATAACAGATCCAGGTTTCACAACTCTCTACGGGCTAAATCTTATTACAGCAGATGTCATAAGACCCCAATCCTGACAGCTCTTTTTAAGCAACCTTTGGTAAAATGACATCCAGCAAAACAAGTAATTCAGAAAGGTCATTGGGAATTCTTTTGAAGTAAGTGTGGACACTACTCTTGCCCTTGCCCTTGAGTGTGCTGCCACGATGATGACACATTTGGCCCGTCTTTCTTGTTTGTTGTCTCTATCTCTGGATAACATTGGACACTGTTGCCTTTGCCACTTATTATCGGCCACAGTCTTGTCAAGTAGATCTGATCAGGCCTGTGGGCTGCGGGCACCCTGTCCTGGAAATTCATTGGCTGAAAGAAAGCACTTAGGCCCTCCAACAGAGCAGAGTTTTGGATGTGACCAGGGAGAATTCCTTGCTGGAGGGAGTTTACCCACAGCCAAAAGCTAGACCATTATGAGACTGGTTAACTTCTAAATATTATTCTGGTTTCTGATCCGTTCCCTCGAAGAGTAGGAAAGTGGGAAACAGAAAAAGATGAGTTAGAAAATCAGAGCACAGTCTCTCTGTTCATATCCAGTAAATAGGATTTTACTCTTATTGCCTCCCCCCCAGCCTTATGCTTTTTGATAAGAGGACATGCTAAACTCCTGCCCCACCAGACTAACATGCTTTATAGCATGTCTGGGGCCCAAATAACTTGACATTTTTTTCTTTCGCCAACATTTTAAATAGCTATGCAAGTTTGTTAATCCTGACAAACTGGTATGATTTGTTTTATCATAGCAGCTTGCTTGGCTGCCAGAAACTGAGGGTTTTCTAACTATCCTTAGTTTTTCTGGCTTTACCACCTCTCCCACTTTAACATGGGTCTCTTCTTTACTTCTTATTTCAATGCCATTATTATATTTTTATCAGGAGCCCATTCAAAGTTGTTTTCATAAATACAGTATAAATAATAATGAGTCAGTGGATAGTTAACATTTATTAGTGCATTGATTTATTTAATGTCTGTGTTTCTAGTGAAGTGACAGTTGCCAGAAAGAAAAGTTTTAGGAACTTCCCTTAGATTTCAGCCTATTTCTTCCAGGTTAACCACATGAATTATTGATAATAATTTTTGTTTTTCACATTCACTCGTCAAGTGGTTATAATTTAAGGAACCACGTCTTGCTCTAGACCAATGAGGAGACTGGAGGCTTTTTAATCTTATGTTTTATTAAGATATTACTTATAATTTCTGAATATATTAAAGAGGAAAATCTCTTCAACATTATGCTTTTATTTAAGAATTTCATTAAAATTACTTTAAGATTAATGCATATAATAACCTTGAAGATTGTTTTTCTTCTTTAAGAACTCTATCAGCCTATAGCTATTTCTATCAGATATATAATATATATGTATATACATACATATATATATTTTTAAACCATTCTTAGCCATCTGTTCTGTACCACGTTGGCATCATCAACCTCAGAATGGACTGGGCTAACTTACTGAGTCATTTGAGTTCCACTGAAGTTTATATTTGGAATAACTGCTGGAATAACTGTTATACATTAGCATGTGTAAAAGATATTTGATTAAATTTCATTTCTTTGCTAGATACCCACTGGAGGTTTTGAAAACATAAATCAACTTCTATTTATTGAACATCTGCTACATGTATCGTATGAGATATGAAATCATACCATGTGAAAAATCATATCATGTAAGATGTGGAATCATAAAACTAACAGTGGTGAGATATGAAATCATAAAACTAACAACTTTAAATTTGCAGAACACCGTAGGGGAAGAAAAATTATTTTTCCCTTTAACCTCCTAGGTTCTTGGCTAAGATCCCTCTGTAATAAAAAGACAGATTAACAGGAGAAAGAGAGAAGTTTAATAACATGTATACCTCCTGTATACATGAGAGAGACCCAGGAAAACTGAGTAACTCTCCAAAATGGCCCAAGTCATCACCTTAAATACCATCTCCAGCTAAAGTCAAAAGATGTTGTTGTCGGGGGAGGGAAGCCAGTTATGGGAGGTTACCAAAGCACGGTAAACAAGGGTAAGGTTGTTATACAGATTTAAGTTTTGACTTCTCCACTGGTAAGAGTTTCTAGAGATTTAGTCATGACATCTTCCTGGTACAGAGAGGGAGACACCCTTTCAAATGGAGGTTTCCCTTGTAAATGTAAATGTCTCTTACAAAAGGGTAACTTCTCTGTTTTCTGAGCTTTTTCTAATCTGCTGTTCCTTAAAAATAATCAGCCTAAAATATAAAATAATCCTCATGCCAAAGAGGTATGTTTTGGGGTGGCAAATTCTGCTCCCCTTCAACACTTTTTAGTTGCCTTACATATCCATGATCTCATTCGATCTAAATCATGATTCCTGTCTTCGAAGCTTATGGATTTCTTGGGGAGATCAAATAAATATAAATGGCAATTAAACACACACCTATATTGTTCTGAATATAAGCCTAATAGGAACTCAGAGAAGGGACTGAAAGTGTGGGTTTAAGTGTTTTGGATTCATTGGTATGAGGTAGGATCTGAGTTGGCCCTGTAGGATTTCTTTGTCACCAGAGACAAAGCTTTGAAGGAAACTACAACTGACAGTGGGGTGAACTGACCCCTTTTGTTAGCAAGCCGAACTCGATGTGCAGTAAAGTCAGTCTACAGACACTGGGTTGTGGTGAAGGGAAGTGCAGCATTTATTTGCAGGGAGAATGGGCAGCTCATGCTCAAAAGACCTGTACTCCTTGATGGCTTTTGGGCAAGGGTTTTTATTTTACTAATTTATTTATTTATTTATTTACATTTATTGTGCACTTTATTTCTGTTATTATTACATTGTAATATATAATGAAATAATTTTACAACTCACCATAATGCAGAATTGGTGGGAGCCCTGAGCTTGTTCTCCTGCAACTAGATGGTCCCATCTGGGAGTGATGGGAGACAGTGACACCCAAAGTGTGTTGCTTCTGTCCAGTCTACTCCGTAAGATGCAGCTTAACCGTCACTTGCCACTCACTGATAGGGTTTTGATACGAGTCTGCAAGCAGTTGATTTATTATGGTCTCTGTGCAGTCACACCTCTCTGCTACTGATCATCTGTATTTGCAGCCACTCCCCAGCACTAGCATCACACTGCCTCAGCCCCACTTCAGATCATCAGGCATTAGATTCTCACAAGGAGCGCACAACCTAGATCCCTCGCGTACGCAGTTCACAGTAGGGTTGGGCAAGGGTTTTTAAATGCAACATTAGGGGTGAGGGCGCTGTGGACATTCTTCTGATTGGTTGTTGGTGAGGTAACAGGGTGATGTTTTGAGAATCTTAAGCATCAGTCTTCTGGTTCCATCCAATCTGAGGTCTGCATGCTTGTGGTCAGCAGTTTCCATCTGGTGGGGTTCTGGTTTCTGTAAACCAACTCAAAGATATGTGTCAGATTGTTATCTGTATCCCTTGAGGAGGAACTAGGAGTCCTTTGACTCTGTTTTATGGCTGAAATATTGTGTAAGCTATCGTAACTTTTTGCTTGATTGCTTTGACTTTGTTTCTGCATTCCCTCACTTTTCTAATTATTAACTGCTTAAATTTGCTCTTTGGAACTCAGGGGAAGGCCAGCAAGACTAAAGCTTTTTTTCCAAACAAGAAGTGGGGGACACGGAGGGGGGTCTGTCACCAGGAAGGCCATGCAGGGTCCTGCTTGGTTTCACGTCTTCTCAAAGCAGTATTAGCATATGTCCCTTTAAATGCATTAATAGGACCATCTTGACCCAGATATATAGAACACAAAGTTCCTATGTCCGTGTGAGGGGAGGGAGGATAAGGAGAGGTCAAAAGAAGAGCAGGTGAGGTAATTTTAATGCACTAAGATAGGAGAATCTCATTTAAAAAAACCTTTCCTGGAAGGGGCCCAGGTGTATGCATATGTGTATGTGACTCACCAGTGTCTGATGTCTGATGTAGAATGCTGTGGGCAAAATCCTGGAGTGCAAAGAATGAAAAGGGGAGCCCACTTTTAAATAGCATTGGTTGAGGGAAAGAACTAAAAACTGCCCATATACTGACCAAATAAACTGTATTTTCTCAGTGTGGGTCCATAAAATCTGAGATAAGTAGATGCTTAACAAAATGCTGCTTTACTTGGAGGGCTCTTATTCTGAATGTGGCAGATTTTACCATAATAACATTTGAGTTAATTTTTATATGTCATATTTTGATTTTTAACTCTAAATAAATATTTTCTATGGATAACTTCACCTTATGACTTCAACTTTAAGTGATTTCTATTAATGTTATATGCTGGCTGGTTGGGGCATTAGGTCAAGGTTTGGTGAAGAAATAATATTTCTGTCTTCTTATTTAAAAATCACATCAGGCTTTTGCTGCCTCAGGGAGCATGACTTGACTGAAGGCATTGTTATTATGTGATGCTGTAGAGTAGTCTAAAGATAA
The DNA here is from genome assembly GCF_028021215.1 of Eschrichtius robustus. Lineage (NCBI taxonomy): Eukaryota > Metazoa > Chordata > Mammalia > Artiodactyla > Eschrichtiidae > Eschrichtius > Eschrichtius robustus. The sequence continues at coordinate 19,363,630 of NC_090845.1, forward strand.
AAATCAGAAGTGTTCAGTGATTTATCTTCCTAGTTCCAGCATACTAAAATCATTGTTTCTCTTATTTGCATTGACATGCCAACCAATGACATTAATCACCTTCAAAGATTTCCCTTGTTCTTAAAGTCTGCTGGGGTAGTTCAGCATCATTTCACAAAAACTGTTATATATTAAATTTGTAGAGTGGTCAAAAAGAAAGAATTGAGAACCTGTGATGAGGCCTGGGAGGGGAATGGTGGTCTCAGAGGACTAGGGCAGAGACCAGCTGAGGCTCACAGGGAAAGAAAAGAGGAAAATGATTACAGTCATCTCTCGGTATCTGCGGGCGATTGGTTCCAGGACTCCCTGCAGATAACCAAAATCCGCGGATGCTCGATTGCCTTATATAAAATGGTGTAGTATTTGCATATAACCTACACACATTAAGTCCTTTAAAATGGACTTAATTTTTCTTTTTACAGCAGTTTTAAGTTTATAACATGGGGAGGAAAAAAAATCTTTCCTCTGTCCTTCTAGGTTCTTGGCTGAGCCCTCCCTATCATAAAAGGACAGAGTAACAGGAGAAAAACAGAAGTTTAATAACATGTATACCTCCTGCATACATGAGAGCAAGCCAGGGAAACTGAGTAACTTTCCAAAATGGCCCAAACCATTGCCTTAAATACCATCTCCAGCTGAAGACAAAAGAAGATGTTGGGGAGTGGGGTGGGGGCTGGGGGGACAGTTGAGGGAGGTTATTGGGAAAAGCACAGTAAACAAAGGTCTGGCTGTTATGCAGACTTAAGTTCATGCCTTCTCCATCAGTAAGAGTTTCTAGAGATTTAGTCAACTTGCTCTTCCTGATACAGAAAGGGAGATGCGGAGGTTTCCCTTATAAATGCAAATGTTTCTTCCAAGAGGGTAACCTCTTGGTTTTTAGCGCTTATTTTGTGTGCTGTTTCTTAAAAATAGTCAGTTCGAGATAATCCTTAAGCCAAAGAGACATGTTTTGGGATGGCATATTCTCTCCTTCAACAACAAAATTGAGAGGAAGGTATAGAGATTTCGTGGAATGGCGATTTCCTCGGTTCTTGCCCTTCTCAAGGGAAAGAATTCAGTCAGGAGGCATAGAGCAGTTTTAAGTAGCAAGAGTTTTATTAAGCAGAGCGAAAGTACACTCCCGAGAAAGCAGGAGAGCGGGCTGTCTGGAAACCAGAAGCAGCCCCGCAATGGGGTAGGGCCGTGTTTTGTAGAGTGGTGGTCCCTCCCTGTGTCCTGTGTTATTTGACTGACAAATCGATTGACAGCTTTAGGTTATATAACTTTCCTGCTAGTATGCAGGCACTTACCCATAAGCACCCAAGCAGAACCCATGGGGTGGGGCGGGGAAGCAAAAGCCGCAATGCTAAGTTATTACAAATGAGGCATAATGAACCCTGGGTTACCGTGAGTCACCTTTTAGGTCTTGGTGCGCCTGCGTCAACCTGTGCTGGCGGTTTTGTCTTGCTTGGTCCTGGTATGGCTGGAAACCTAGCAGTGGTCCTTGACCACGAGAGGGAGGATCTCTGGGCATGCTCCAACCACCAGTGTCCAGGTAGGGGAGGGAAAGACGAACCGTCCAGGATGGGGCAGGACCCTCTCATGTCTGACTAGCTACCTAACACTCCTGCCCCTGACACATGCATAGTTTCTCTCATTAACATCACTCACTTTTTTTTTTTTTAAACTGAAGGTGAACCTACACTGACACATCATTATCACCCAAAGTATATAGTTTACCTTAGAGTTCACTCTTGTACATTCTGTGGGTTTGAACAAATGTATGATGACATGAATCTATCATTATAATATCATACAGAGTATTTTCACTGCCCTGAAAATTCTCTGTGCTCTGCCTGCTTCTCTCTCCCCACCCCCACCCCACAACCACTGATCTTTTTATTGCCTCCATAGTTTTGCCTTTTCTGGATGTGGTATCATTGGAATCATACAGCATGTAGCCTTTTCAGATTGGTTTCTTTCAGTTAGTAATATGCACTTCAGGTTTCTCCATGTCTTCTCATGGCTTGATAGCTCATTTCTTTTTAGCACTGAGTAATATTCCATTGTCTGGATGTACCACAGCTTGTTTAGCCGGTCACCTACTGAAGGACACCATCGTTGCTTCCAAGATTTGGCAAGTATCAATAAAGTCGCTGTAAACATCTGGGTGCAGGCTTTTGGGTGGACATAAGTTTCCATCTCCTTTGGGTAAATACCAGGGAATATGATTGCCGGATTGTATGGTGAAAGTATGTTTAGTTTTGTAAAAAAGCTACCAAACTGTCTTCCACAATGGCTCTCCTATTTTTCCTTCCCACCAGCAATGAGTGAGAGCCCCTGTTGCTCCACATCCTCTCCAGCACTTGGTATTGTCAGTGTTGTGGATTTGGGCAATTCTAATAGGTGTGTAGTGCTATCTCATTGTTTTAGTTTGCATTTCCCTCATGACATGTGACGTGAAACATCTTTTCTTATGTTTGTTTGCCATCTGTATGTCTTCTTTAGTGAGATGTCTGTTAAGGTCTTTGGCTCATTTTTTAATCAGGTTTTTTGTTTTCTTCTTGTTGAATGTCCGTCAGTACATAAACA